>NC_080601.1:23078390-24521515 GCF_027887145.1 Ammospiza caudacuta | reverse complement strand
AATTTTTAGGCGTTGTTCAAACTGTTGCAGTCTGTTTTTTAAGTGGTGCTCAAGGCCAAAATAATCCACAACAGCTATTCTGGATTACACAATCTACAAAATTGTGTTGTGGATTACACAATTACACAAAAGTGTCCCTATTTTACCTCTCTGAACAGTGCTCTGATCTACCTGGGTCTGCTTTAGGCAGGACACGGGCCTGGATGACCTCAGGAGGTCCCTTCCAATCCAGATGATTGGGAGAAGCAAATTATCTGTCATCCTGCATTTTCTCCCTCAAATGGACACTATCCCAAATCTGGTTTTTAAACCATCTGGCAGACTTGAAGAATCTCCAAAAAGAACTATAAACTGGTATGATGGACTGGATGCATTGTGTTGGGTTCACTTGCCCTCTGAATTAAATAAGAATAATCACTAACTGTTTAAAACTTTGGGCTGTTACTCAGCTAGAGTGTGTATCAGTAGCTGTCTGAAGTGCCTTAGAAAAACTTCTTTGTCACTCCTTATTAACAGCTAAAACTCTGTTCCTCTCAGTCTTTGACACCAAATGGAAGGCTGGGGACCATTTTGACATGCAATCTTAGTGGTTGAGGCAAGATAGAAAAAACAATTTAGATTTCCTAACCTAGCTCCTTAAATATATATTTATGAGAAAAGATTTTATTTTCAAATTCAGCAAGGAATTATTTAATGATGCCAGACCACGTGTTTTTTTTTCAGGCTTTCAGATTCAAATATATTACCCAAAGGATGTACAATGAGTTCTGTATTTCATTGAATTATCAGAAGGTGTACATTGTCATTTAAAAAAATATTACTGCAGATAGCTCTTTGGCAGAATACAATTACAGTCCCAGCAGAACTTGTAAGTTAAGCTATAAACATTATAAAAACAACAAACCAATTTGTGGCAAAATCAAAACAAATTGCTACAATAGAAACTTTTCAGCATTTTTCTGGATTTACAGTCAGCAATTGTTACTGCTTAACTGTTTTAGTAACTGAGAGACATGAGCATTTTGAAGACAATTCTGAGCATAGTTTTCAGAAATAATATGGAAACTTTATAATGCTCTTTTAGAAATACATAAAAGATTAGCAAAACTGGGGAAAGCTAAATGAGTGTTTCAGGATTTAAGAGAACAGCAGCAAGCTGAATATGAGAAGTACTGAAAAGATCTTACAAAGGAAACAAAAGGTAATATAAGAAGTGTGATAAAATAGGAATGGTGACTCAGGATATTTTACTCTTTGTACAAAGTGACTTAGAAGTAAGTCATAGTAAAATCTGAATAGGAAAGGTGAATTCTTTCTTATACAATTTAAAATTAAATGTTAATTATTTATTTAGTAGTCTTGTTAAAGTCCTTGAACTTAAAAATTCAAAATTTACTTATAGTACAAAGCCTCCTGACTGAGTTTTTTGTAGTGTTAAAAACAGGTTTGGCCCACCTGTGGAGGTGTAAGACATTTTGGGGTGCTTGTGATCAATTGGCTGAGAAGTGGAGTGTCAGCCCAGGAGAGAGGAATGGTTATGCTGACCTTGCCATGAATCACTTGCAGAAACCATTTTGAAGTGGGGAACTTAAATGAACTTCTTCTTCCCACTGCAATGCATGTAAAAATTCATGTCCTGTAGGATAAAGATGTTTCTCAGCTCTTGTCTGTCTGGTTGGTGCTGAGTGTGCTGAAATGCTCAATCTGCACATTGCTCCAATGAATTGTTCTGTTTCTCTGCAGCTCCTGGTGGTGTTTGCACCATTGCTGGTGGTGAATTTTATAAAAGTGTGAATGAGAAACAAACATAAGAATGCAATCTTCCCACAATGTCAACTGAGTTGAATGAAAGCCATGTCAAAAGCTAATCCTCCTGGAGACAATCACTTCAGTAAATCCATTTGCATGTTGCACAGGCTTACTCAATGGAGAACTTTTAAATTTTAAATATTCTGTATGAATCTCATTTTTCCCACTAAAAATGGATTTTAAGTACATATTGATAGAAGGATGTGCAGTGAGTCAAAGGCAAAACCAAGAACACCAGGGCATGCAGACCATGCTGTCACCAGTTGGCTACATATGCTTTTAGAAAGTGTTTTATTGCAAGGTCAGACATAAGGATTTCCTTTTCATTGTAGAGAGAGCTTTGAATGATTCCTCTCTTTTTCCAAAGAAAGTGTTGACAATAGGATCTTTGATCTTCTGAAGCTAATGCACGTGACAAATTTAATTCATGTAAATAATTCTGCTAGACTCAGTAAGACCCATCACAGGAAGTTAAACACGCATAACTATGTCTCAAGTAAAGACCATGCACGTGGCAGGTATAGTGATATAGTCCAAAAGTTCACTTAGATAAAGTTCTCTCTTCAAAAGATGTAATGGAAATGCTGTCTTATCAAAAGATCCTATGGGTTTTTTTAACTACCTTTTGCAAAAACTGACATGCACTCAAGTTCAAATCTTGTAAAAGCAAGATTTATCTAGACAGCTGAATGGTGTTATAAGTGTCCATGTTGTAGTAAAATAGTAAGGATTTATCACATTTTTTTATATCCTTGTATTTTATGTTCAGTTCAGTATTATGTGGTTTTAGGAAATATCACTGTGTAATTTCAGTTTACTATTCCAGTGCTATATTGCTATTGTCAAACCTTTTTCTACAATCATCCACTCATGATGTAAGGTTTCCAGGTGCTGACTTTCTTGAATACAATTGATTAAACTTGTATTCTGTAGAATAGAATCCTGTATGACACCTTGGGTGTTCAGTGATCTTTAGAAATAACCTTTAGACCTCAAGATCTTGTGGGGAAAAAAAAAAGTTTTACTTAATAGGATCATCTAGTTCAGAAATTCTCTAATGCTTGACAAAAGTCATAAAATAGACAAGCACATTTCTTTTCACAAGTACTTGCAGTCCTATTAGTAATGCTTTGATTCCTACTGCTACTTGTCCTGTTCAGTTAATTAATATCATTTTGTAGTGGAGTGGGCTTGTTCAAAAGCTGAAAACTCTTTTAACTCCCCCACTGTTAGGAAATCATATTAAAATTTCTATTTGAGAGTGACCTTGCTGCTTCCTTTTGTTGATACATTAATACCACTAAACCAGTACTGGGGAGAGATGAGTTGTGCGTCCTGCTAGTGATGATAATGTTTTGTTTTACTGCTTGAATTGTGATGTTGCTTACAAAAAAAGGCTCTTGAATAAGACTTTACCTAATTAAATCAGTTGATGTGGTAATTAATACAAGAATTCTCTGGGTTTGATATTTTGAATGTGACCTAGCAGTCCCTTATATCATCCAAGAGGAGTCTTGATGAAAAGCCACCAGTATCAACACCAAAGAAAAAAGGATAAGAGTTTTGCCTTATACTTTAAATTGCTGAAAGTGGGACTATTGAACAATATGGTTTTCCACAAAGGCGATGTTCTGTTTTCATACTACAGTTTCTCCCACATTCCATCAAATTTATGACAGACTATTAGTGTTAATTTGCGCTTTTGGAAGGACTTCCATTTTAATAACTAATTACCTATAAGGAAATTTTTTGATGCTCGTTTGCTGTCATCAAATAGTGTCAAGATGTGGAAGCTGCTGTACTGCTGGTACTGTACAAATTAGAAGGATAATTAGCACACTGTTACTGCCTCTTTGACTGTAGCTGTTTGGGAGTTGTTTCTGCCATATAAACATACTATGTACAATAGTAGGCACTTCTTGCAGTATTTTTCTGCTTTCACTAGTGCTTGATGTTGCTGCAAGTGAATGGGTTTAACACAAGCTGGTATATGGGAAAGATAATGATGAAACCAGCTGGAGGTGCTGAGAGACTGGGTTTTATTGCTTTCTACAGGATTTTTGTATGATTCTTTTTAGGAATGCTGACCACATGCTTTGTTTAGTTTGAAAAGACAATACAATGGGCCACAATCCCTTTCAGGAAGAGCAGTGTCACTTCAGAGCATTATATGCATCTTTACTCTTCTGATAATTTAGCTTTATGCTCTTTTAAGTTTCAGTGTTCTCAAAGTCAGAAAGAGAGGCAGACACTGAATTACTGTACACAGATACTGATATATAATAAATTAATGAATACTCCCCATATCTTTACAACTTTTCCTTCCTTGTGTTTGGGTATCAGACTATGTAGATGTCCACCACACCCCATTCATCTCGTGAGCTGTCAGTAATGTTTTCAGTCCTTTTTCTCTTTTCACTTGTTCAATCAGTTTTGTTATTGTTCTGTGACTTCCCTCCCAGTCTGTCTGTATAGTTCTAATATTATCTGTTGAAGTCTTAGGTAGTAGCTCAGTAGTTGGGCTGTGGTTTGCAGTTGGGAGAGGGGAAGAAAAAAGTGCCATTAGTACCCGTATTTTATGATAGCTCCATGTATCTCTCTGTGTGGCACAAAAAGCAGGTATCCTTTTTAAAATCTATTTTTCTATTTCTGCCATGTTTGTGGGCAAACTCCTTAATTTGTTTCTGTGGTGCAGCTCTCAATGAATTATGGATGTTGAGGGGAATAAACAATAGTCTGGTTTACCAAGAAGGATTTTAAAATGTTAAAAAATTTAGAAAAACTTAGCTTTTCATTTTACACTGTAGGATTTCAATACAAATTATTCCAGTCTTCTTCTGATAGAATAAGACTGAATTTCTGATAGAAATTAATTTTTCCCTACCAGTGTTACAGGGAATTTCACAAGATGTCTGCTCACACTCCCTTTGTATCTAACCACGTACCACATGTAAAGAGAATGAACACCTTAAACTTCAATTTGTTAGCTCTTATCCAACTTCCATGAAAAGTGATTAACTGCTATTTGTACTTAGATTGTTATTTTGAAATAAAAGATACTTCAAGTTGCTTGATGTTAGGTTAGTATATAAGAGAAACTTCACAACTCAAGCTGCAGTTTCTGAACAGATCTCCTACACAGTCATTCCAGATGTACAGCCTTAGTGGACCAGGTTTTCTAATTCTCCTGGATGTCTGCCTAGCACACCTTTCTACTTGAGAAGTGGAAAGCTGAAGAGGGATTAAGAGGAAGTGCACAGCAGGGGCAGGTGTGGCTGGGGGTCTGGGGTGTGTTTCCTGTAGCACTTCAGCTGTGCTCAGTGAGAGGGGCTTAAAGGAAAGATTTGGAGATTTCAATTTTCTAGATGTGGTCTATCAGCCTAGACACAGGCCTGGGTCAAACTTGATCTGTACCAGCTCTTGGGCTTCTCAGCAGAAAATCAGGTGAAAGTTGACATTTCACTGATTTTTCATGAAGTTTGGGTGGGAGTTTTTTGCTTGTGGTTTTTGTGTATTTTCCCCTGTGAGTATTATCAGAGGAAATACATATTTTCATTAGTGGGTCACACTTACTTCTGTGTTCACTATGCATTTGGGAATAGCAGTCTTCATCTCCATGCCTTGTCCTCCATGGATTTGGTTATGTGAGCTGTGCTTTCTCTGTGGGTGCACTGCTGAGTGAGCTCCCAGGCTTTGGGCTTTACTGGGTGGGATGCAGCCCCATCCCACTGAAGAAGCCTCAGCTGTGGAATTTGTTTACTCTGTAATGTCATTGACTTTGGAGGCTTTCTAGAAAGATTCCTTTTCTCTGAGAGGTTATAGGAACTTGAAGTTTGTTTGCATTATGATTGAGAGCTCTTTATTTGATGCTTTTTAAATACTATAGTAAGTTCTCTTATGCTGGGCATTTTTTATACTTGAATGAGACTCTGTTGCACAATGTCACATCATCCTGTACGTTCTATGGTTTCACAAAACCAAAAATCACAGCATCATTTTAAGCTAACTGTGATTTGTGGCTTGTTTAACTCAAATGGAGGAATTGGAAAGAAAATCAGAATTATTACTTTTATCCATTTGAACAATCTATTCTTTTAGATATGTCTGTCCTGTAAAGAGTGTCCAGGAGAGAGTGGAAGCAATGGCTCATGGACTGCCCATGCTTCTCCATTGTTAGCATCTCCTTGGCATGATTTTGGTCCTGGTGTGTGGTGAGTTGGTTGGTTGGTTTGTTTGCAGTGCAGGGTGGATGAAATTGTGTTCAGCCTGTGCTGCAGCCCCCCGGGGAAGTGCATTTGTGCCAGAAACTCTGTGCATGGATTAAATGCTTTAGGATGTCAGTGCAAGTCGAGAGAGGGTGTTTGAATGATATCCCTTCAGGACAGGAGCAGTGCTGGAGGGCTCCACAGGGCCAGCAAAGGACAGACCTGGTGTTAATGTCTTCTGAACAACCTCCCTGGGGTAGACTGTCCCCCAGAGTGTCTTGGGAGAGGGAGTAGCAGGGACATAACATTTCAGAGGGTCAACTGCAGTAACAACGTGGTTCATAACATGTCTGATCAGCAGAGTGGTACTGACAGGTAAATTGCTCCCCAGCACTAGTTTAGTTGTATCCTGTCAGAGCTGGGACTGAAATTACCTTGATTTGGATTTTCAGTTGCTTGGGCTTAAGTCGTTAATATATTGTGTGAAGAAAGTTTGCAAGCTGCTTTAAAATAAATGCTTATTAGAAGGCTTCTCTGGGAAACTTCTTTCTTAACAAAACCAAAAAATAAACGAAAGGAAAAAACCCACTGCCATCACAAAAAAAACAACCCCCAAACCAACCAATCAACCAGCCCAAAACCCCCCCAAAACCCAAACCAAATAAAAAAACCTACTTGAAGTAGATTTTGGTTTTGGAAAATATGATCATTGAAATAAAGTGTGCTCATTTTTCGTAGTGTTTCTTCTGCTGGAATAAAATATTTAAAATGTGAGATTCTTAGCACATGGCTAGAAACTGATAATTATTTAAACCAGCTGCCTAGTTGCAGTGTATAGTGAGATTCATCACTGTGATTCACTAACACATCAGAAAAAAAAATCCCAAAAGGCAACCAAGTGAAAATGCTATGGATAGATAAAATGTGAGAAGTGGGTGCATGGTGTTGGTTTATTTTGAAAAAATGCAACCTCTATTTGGAGTTTGATTAGAATGAGTCAGTTTCTGTTAGATCTGACAGTTATAAATTTGTTATTAGCTTTCCAAAATAAAATACATGACTAACACTTTTTAAAAATGTGCTTATTCACCAGACCGTTGCATCTGTAAGTACAGGAAAAGGATGCTTATCACTGCAAAATTTCTGCAGGTCTTTAATTAGAAGCATTTCCCTGTAAGGAGATGACTGTATTCACAGGAAAAGAGAAACTTCCCTATTTTGGCCATACTTGACACATTTCATATCCAGTCTGTTACTTGTCTAAAGAAATAATGTACAAAAATCATTCAGTGTAATTTGAGCATCAAGAGTAAGAGCCACAATTTTTCCTGGCATTAATTATTTTCAAACAATTTTCATTTTCTGTAGTTTAGCCTCATTTTTCTGTTAGGATTTTGAACATTGTAACCAAAACTTTCCTTCCTTCCATCCTCATCCCCACAGCAAATATTCTCAGAAGGGAAGGATGTTACAAGTTGCATTGAAAGTTTAGTAAGTGATTTATTATTGTATGAAAATAAATGGGATTTGTGTTTGCTGGTGAAGTTGTTCATTTTATTCACAGAATTGATCTTTGGTGCAAACCAAATCCTTCTTGATAGCAGCCTGTTGCAAGTTCTTGTACATCACTAAAACTAATTAAAAACAGGTGGATTCTTCCCATGGAGCAGTACCACCCAGCTCAATGAAATGAAGATAACTTGTATGAATTGTCAGAGAGGATGTTGTTTTCCTTAGGGACCGTATTGGAATGTTAGGATTCTCTAAAGCTGCATTTCTGAACAGAAAAAGAATCATATTTTAACTATGATACCCGTATTACTTTGTTTATAAAACTTGAATTTAAGTTGGCGCCGTAGAGAAGAGGAAACCCTAAAGGAAACTTAATTTTTGAAACCTGATCTCTGTGTGAAAGTCTCTGTGAAACTCTGGTATAAAGATTTGAAGGGCTTCATTTAGGAACTCAAATCTACATAGCTAAGTTTTGTTGGTGGTTTTTTTTAAATTTTGTGGTGTCACATTTTTCAAGACAGCTTATCTTTCCCAAAAATGAAGGAGATAGCATTATTGAAGAATCACGAGCTGTGTTTACTGAGTATTTCATTTATGAACTAAATGATCTGCTTAATCTCGTGATTTATTGCTGGTTTGATAGTTCTCTTTAATTAATAGGCATTTGGCTTGTGTGGGATAATGATGCTGGTTTCATTCTGTGTGTAGGGCTGTGCAGAACAGGACGTGGAGGTAGGGTAGGAGACTGCCTGATTTGTGCTGCATTTTCCTGGAGTGCCAGCAAGGTTCAGACCGGCCTCTCTTTCTGGGCAGAATGAATAGAAGGCTGGAAAAAAAACTGTCACAATAAAATTTTTTTTCAAGACAGAAATACTTGTATCTAAGCTAGCTATGAGTTTTGAAATCATGTATCTTTGCAAATCAGATTATTCAGAGTGGTCGAAATATAGTCTTTGTATCTAATGTCATCGTTACAGACCTCAAAGATGGTCTCTCTGTAACAAGGCATATTAAAAAAGTGACCCAGTGTGAAGTGGACTAGTTTATGTTAGTCTTTACAAGCCTAGCCAATTTTAATTTTGAGTCCTCATTTTTTCATGTCTAACTCCAGTTCTGTGCAGCCTCAGATGACAGGTTGAATAAAATAATAAAGTAATAGAAGACTGAAAATAAAACACTAGAGCATTTCATATATTTACATTTTCTACTTTAGATAGTTTGAATTTTAAACAAGTCTTTCATCATGTCACTGCTAAAATGTATTCCTAAAATGGTGAAGAAGACTTGGTAACTTAGATAAATAATATTATCATACATACAATTTTTAATCTGAGAAGTAGGAGGAGGAACTTGTGACATGTGGAGTTTCTTAGTTGATGGAAATAAACTGTGTGTATATTGGAGCATATTTAATTTTTGTTGCAAGCTGAGGGTTCTGCGTGCTTTCAGATGCATGGGTGTATGGGCCATGGTCGATGCCAAATTGCCATTTGTGGGTGCCACTGTCTGGCTCTGGGTGAGGAGTGATGCTGCTGCACACACACATTGACAAGCACATAGTGTAGGGCAGGTCAGGTCTGATCCTCTCTCTCCTCCATGTAGATGGCTCACATCAACTCACATCAAAATATGCATTTATTGATGAATTTTAGATCGGCAGAAATCTCCAGATCTTAATAACATTGCAGTATTTTAACTTTGCTACATTAGTATTTTTTTTTTTCCCTGTTGGGTCAGTGTTGTTACATTTGCACCTAGAAGTGGGATTTTATGTGGTTGGTTTGTTGGGGCAAAGAACTTACTGTTCATATACAGTGGCAAGTGCTAAGAGCAAGACTATCTTGTCTTGTGTAACAGATTGTTTTAAAACTTTACTAAAAAATAAAATTGATCAAAAATTTTAGTTAGTTTAGTTTTCTAGTTAAGAATATAAAATTTCTTTTGAATTTTTTTTGTCTTCTATCTTATTGCAAACTGCTTATCTTATTTTGAAATGTACTTTTGTGCACTAGAGAAGTATAATTTATTGTAAATGTTACATTAAAAGACTCATTTCTCAGGCAGTTGGAATTAGATTTTTTCAGAGAAATGTTTTCTATGCACATTGCATAATCATTAGACTAAAAACCCAATTTCTCCAGCTTCTAAAACAAACCATTTCTTTTGCATATTGAAAAGTTTTTAAGGGGTAACATCTTCAGAATAAGTGCATATTCATATCGTATTGCTTCTGAAATAGCTGGGAACAGTGATGGAAAATCACTAAGCTAGAAAGGATCACTTGTGAAATACACAGTACCTTAACATAAAGATGAAGAATAAACAACTTTTTCCATGGCCTGCATGCAGGGCCAGTTTGCAGCTGTGTGATGGTGGTGGTGCTTGATGGGACAGGCATAGTTTAATTACTGAATTTCTACTATGCAGAGGTTGCAACAGGAAAACATTTTTGGACTTGTCTGTTTTTGTTTGTCTCTCCTATAGAAAATGAAATACTTTGTCTGTATGTGTGAGCTATCCATGATATGATGGCTCGTACCTCCCTGCTACAGCAGCCACTGCAAAGTGATTTTATTGTCCTCCAATCTACTGGAATAGTTTTTAACATGTCTTTTGCTTTACCAGCCTTTTTGCAGAGCAACAAGTACCTCAGTGTTAATTTAGAATCTACGAGTGAAGTGTGGGCATTTAGCAGTGTTAGAATTTTCAAGCTGGAGTCAAAATTCTTTCTTGACATATTTATTGACAGTGCTTTTATTTAATAAAGAAGAAACCACACACTTTGGGAAATGGTAATTTTTGTTTATGGCTAAGATGGGAAAATGCAAATGAAGTGGTGAATTTTGTGATTAGTATTTTACAGAGCAGTCACTTACGATAATTACATGTTTTAGATCAGTGGAATTATCATGTTCTATTAACCAGATTGTTTCCTGACTTCTTGTAGGATTCTGAGTAACAACAAGATCTTGGGGTTGAAGAATGGCTCTTTCTTCGGGCTGAGGTCCCTGGAGAGACTGTGAGTAACTGATCAGCCTTGCTCCACCTTCAATTAAAAGTCTTTGTACTTTAAATATAGAGGCAAACGACAGATAAGGAAGCTGAGATGTTCTGAGCTGCATAGCACAGTAGAGTTTCTAGGCAGCCATCAGGTTAAGAAACAGCATAAAAATGAGTGCATGAGGATGGACGTGGAACATGCAGGAAAGCACTGCCATCAATTTGGAACTAAAATAAACACCCAGTCAAAGCCCTTGTACTACACTATGTGCACTATGACAGCAAAGACTGCTATATGTAATGGTAACACTAATATACCTGACATGTAGTTTGGGTTATTTAACTCGCTGGTCTCCAATATTTTTGTTTCAGATCTATATAATTTTAATTTTTTTCTATATTATATCAACAGCTTAGCATTTATCACAGGAGCAAACAATGACTGATAAAGCTCCATGGCCATGTATTTCAAGCCAGTGTTTGAAGGGGGAAGAGGAGCTCAGGAACAGCTAATGAGTTAGGAAGAAAATATTTGGAAACTTCAAAGGAAATAAATAAGTAGTAATCGCTACACTATAATAACAATACTTTCTGTATATATAGGTCAGTCATTTGAGAATGATTGTGAACAAGCCTAAAGGACTATTTTGTATATCTATAGGCAACTTCTGGTACCGGTACATCTAAAATGAGAAATTATGTCATGCCTATCTTACAGTATCTCCTGCAGCTTAAGCTAAATTACCCTTATACTGCTTTGTAAGAGTAGCTTTGTTATGTAGAAGTATTGATATAAAATTGTTGCTACATTCATGAATGCATGAATGTATTGTATGGGGCGTGAATATTTCCATATGCAAAGAAATTATGTATTAAAATCAAGCTTAGCTAATATTTTTTACTATAGATGTGTGTGATATGCATGCTGTTCATGGTTGTGGAACAAAGTGGGTAAGTATACCATACTGAGTTGTTTGAGTGTCCTAAATGTGGTTTAAAAATAAACAACTTATTTCAAGGTCTACAGTGATCCCTTTGAAGGATTTGGGTAAAGTGACTTTCAGAACATTTCTGCTGAGTAGCATTACATTGTCTCTGCATACAGTTATAGTTGTGTCAAATACTTTCATCAATCTATTAAATGATATGGAATATTAAGTAGTCTGGAATGGAGAGTGAGGTATTCTTAACTAACTATTATTATTTAATATTAGGATTAACAGTGATATGAGGTTTGTAAAAAAAGTCTACAAATATTTTAGATGAAACAAAAACAATTTAGAACACAGAATAGAATTACAAATTTATTGCAAGGGAAATTAGTAAGTTAAATTCTCATATAATGGAAGTAAATGCAATTAATGTAGTGTTTAGAACTAAAGGAAAACATTTCCTCTGAGGTTTTCTTAATGCTTAATTTACATTGGAGAATTATACTGAGTGTGTGGTTTTAAGAATTTTATTAGTTAAATAGTGAGAGAAATACTTGAGCCTGAGAAGACATTACAAACAAAACTAAGAGCAGTGAGAAAACAGAAAAACTGCCTTAAGTGTCTAACCTCACGTACCATAACAATCCAAACCATTCTATTTTCCTGTACTGATTTTTCACAACAGTACAGACAAAATGAATATCATCTTCTCTGTTTATAATTCTGTTTGTCTATGGTGTTAATACAAAATCCATGAGTGGTCCATGAATTGAAGACTGGAATTCAAGTGATGACATTCCCATGATTCAGCTGCTCTGTTTCTGTTTCATTTGGGGCCACTCAGGGCCCATATGCTTCTTATCAATATCTGTGAAATCCCAGTTTCAGCTGCAGGGGCGAGAACAGCTGGAATAGCCTATTAGGAGGTGAGTGTGAATGAATTACAGCTGGATGAGTGCTCCCAGTTCTTGGACAAAGGTTTCCCAGCTTTGCCTTTTGGACAGAACCTGATTCAGAGCAGTACTTCAGGTGCTCAACATGGAGAGCTGTGGCAGCAACAGCTGCTGATGTTCATGACTTATCAAAACGGACCAAGAGCTTCCGTTCCTTGCCTGAAAGGAAGGACTGTGGCAGGGAAATCCAGCTTCCCTTAAAATAATGTTAAGTTTACAAGATTAGGTGCTTAGGAACATGGGTGTACTGGAGTTAAGAATTACTCACTTAATTTGGCTTTACACTCCTTGTGGTCCTGTTCAGAAGAAAAAGTAATGTGAGTGTCATAGAGGAAAGAATTGTGTAAGTCAGGTTTTTTGGTTTTTTTTTATGGTTACCATGAGATCATGAGCTAGAAGAGTGTAAGATTACATGGAAAATGAAATCATTCAATGTCAAACTGGAAAAGAATAGAGAAGTAAAATTTCAGGTGGAATTGAATGACTTGTATATTCTGGCTCTTCCCTGTTCTGGAGTGCTTAAACTCTCTTTTTGGGTAAAGAATGGTTTGAAGCACTACTCCAATAAGTGAGTGACAACTTTCCCCCTATTATTTTGTTTTTCAATGCATGTCACAACAGGAATTAGATTACAGAAGTGTCAGTCTTCTCAGGTTCTGGTGATTTCTCAAGAGCATGTTACACAAGTGAGGTCCCTCACTGAGCAGTTGTCTCAAAGGGGGGCTCTCATTCTATCAAGCAAATCAAAAAAAGTTATTTACCCCTTAACTGTCCATTCTGAGTAAGACAAAATTGATTTCCCTAAAACTAAGGCTATTGTAGAATTCTAATATTAACCTGGATTATTTTTTTGAAATGTTTTTTCAGAAAATTGAGATTTTTTTCAACCATAACAAGAATAACAAGGTTAGCATTGCAGATTTTCTCAAACTGTGCTGCTGCTGTAGGAAACATGATACTACATTTTCAGAGGATAGAGCCAACAAACCAGGGAAAAATATGTTTAGGGAAGCAGTTACTTCCTGTTTAATAATTTAAGGATAGTATTACATTTAATAATAATCCATTAATATTAAAAATGAAATGCAATAATGTCCATTAAAATAATGATCAAAAGGCATGTATGAAATACTGGTATTTTTACTGGGCATTTTGTAAAAATGCTTTGAAAAACACTGACTCACAAGGTTGCACTTTCAATTTTATGTATGTGTATGCACAGTGACTCATGAGTGATCTGTAGAGGTGGGAATACCTTTCCATAGTTACAGTTTTCTGAAATTAAGAAATTGCCATATGCTGGTTTGGAAAGGTTGGCTCACAAATGTGACATGGCATCTGGATTGTGATGTGCCCCTGTGCCACTGAGTTTACACTGTAGAGACCAGAGGCATTTAGATGTGAAGATCATAACTTTAATACTGTGAGAGAACAAAAGTTTTCTGCAAACTTTTATTTTATACAGATATTATATGCTGTCCAGTTATATGGTCCTTGAGTTGGAATAAATCAGAAGTGTAGGTAAGACTATAAATAAGCTTTTTTTGAAGCAAGTGTGGTAAAGGAATTGTTTGTTAAAATATGAAGAGCCATGTGGAATTTAACCAGAGGAGATCTACAGGCCATAAATTTTTTAAATGAGAATGCACACCTTGAACCTATTTCTGTGATACACCCTGTGGAGATGGCTAGCTTCACATTCAGGAGGCTGAGAATTCAGTTTGGATCTGAAGCTGAGGGCAAAGACTTGACAGCTTGTAATGATTTCAGTTTCAGTGCCTTCCCTGTCTGCAGTCAGTGTTCTGCCTTCCCAGAACAGCAGGAGTTATAACAGAGATTTAAATAAGTTTTACTTATGCTCTAGGTACCATAAAAGAAAGGAAAATGAAAGTGAAGTAGCCCTTTCAAGTAAGTTTCAGCAACCTGAAAACTCTTGTTTAGTGAAATATTTGAAGGGATCTGAACAACTGAATTTTCTATGTGATTTGGCGGTGGAATTATTGCATAAATCGGAACAATATATTGCATGGGAAAATCTGACAGTTTCCTCCTTTAGGAATTATTTTTATTTATTTATTTTTATTTTCTCAACATGGGGTTGAATATGCTGTTACCCAAAGAATCATAGGCTAGTGCAGGTTACCAAGCTGCTTGCAGATGCCTTGTCACGGCAGTGTGGGGTATGGATGCTGCTGTGAAGCATTGCCATCCCCCTCAGTGTGCAGCAGTGAGAGCATTAGTGCCAGCTGTGGCAAGGCATTTTATGCCTGAGGATGTTTGGCCAGCCATAGCCCATGGGATGCTTCTGGGGACAAAGACTGAGGTGATTGGGCCAGGTGCTCCAGCTGTGCTGGACCTAAAGCCAAGAGCCAGACTAGGAAAAGAAATATTTTGCCCTCATCCTGGTGCCAGCTGATGCAAAACAGAATGTCCTGCAGCTATTATCCACAGTGCTAATTTTCTTACTTTGCACAGCAGCACTGCACCACAGTTGCCTGGACAGCCCTGCCCTGAGCTCTCTCCCCATGTTATCCCTCCTTTCGTGGCTTCCCTGCCGTGGGCTCCTGGTGCTCTGGGATTGAATGTGCACTTGGGATTTTCAGAAGTGGGTCTATGAGGTTGCTCTCTCTCTCTCTCTTTCATAACCAAATGGACTTTTTCATTAGGTTTATAGGAGCATTATACCTCTGAGACTGTTGCTCCTTTGTCCCAGTGACTGAACCTCTGACGGGTTCAGAAGCTATTGGGAGGGAACCAGCAAATACAAATAAAGAAACATACACAAACAGACCGTAGTTGCATAAGCAGTTTCCTTGGGAAATCAGGATGAAAGATCACTAAGCAAGATTACACATATTTTTCCCAGTTGAGCCAGAAGAAAACATGCCAGGCACTAATAAGCAGCAGTGACTGTTTTACAGAAACTTGCTTTGTTACATTTTCTAGACAAAGAAAAATAGTATTCAAGTATCTGTAAGAATTTAGCAATGAGTTTATTTTTTGTTTTATTTTTTTAGCACTATACATGTCTTACTCTACCAGGCCTCACTTGGATTGTGTGTAGTTTTATTAAGTGCTGCTGTACAATCAAGTTCCACTCACATGTCAGTGCTGCACAGCCACATGTTGTCCTCAGTTATTATCAGGCAGGCCTAAAAGCTGCTTCCAATAGATTTCAGTGGGACATTCTGCAGCTATGTGTTTTGGTGTAACAGAACTAATAACACACTAAGTTGAGGGATGAAAAGGAATAAAAAGACAAGCATAAAAAATTAGACCATAGGAAAAACATGCTGTTAAGCAGTTGTTAAAAAAATTTGATATTTAGATTTTCTTTAGCAAAATTCAAGTGATGGAAGTGTAAAACATGAAGGTTTGACATTTTTAACATGCAATTCACATTTTCTAAATTACTGTCTTCTTCATTTTTTCCCTGCCCATACATTTGAAATGTGCATATGCACGCACACACATGAAGAAACAGATGTTCTTTGTAGGTACTGTGAAGAATTGGAAATTTGCTCAAAGAAACTGTTAACAATTATACTTTCAACACATTGTGTATGACGTCTTTAAAGTTAGAAACTTCATAGATTAAATTTAGAATGTGTTCTTTTTTGGATTGTTGTAAAAATAGAAAAATACTGGTTATTATGAACTCACAATATTTCTGACTGACAGCCAGGATCCAGCTGTGCAACATTTTTGGCTTTTTTTTTCCCTTGAAGATCTTGCAGCTGAGGACTCTGCCCCTAACTTTGTGCAATCACTTTTAGCAGAAAATAAATTTATAAGCTTGGAGACCTCAAATGCCACTGAACTGAGTGTTTAGAGAAATGCTGTGATAGTATTCAAGTGAGGGGCAATCTAAAAATCTGTTTCTTAGGGCTGTTTGTTGTGTAAATAGTCATAGTATGAATAAAACTATTCCATTTTATCAGGTTGTTGTATTTGGAGAAATATTGAGAAATAAACTCTCAAGCATCAAAAGTTGTCTTGCAACTTTTTCTTGCATTTGAAATTCTGCATGGATTTAGTAAATTTTCTAGGTCCAGTTAATAATGATAGCAAACAAGTTATTTCTTTATTCTCAAAGAACAAAAGTACAGATCCTGCAACCATTATTTTTTCTTGTTTAGTAATATGTCTAGGACACCTGAGGAATTCCAAGCAGTTTTACATGTAAATTTTTTTACTGTGTTGGCTTGCAATTGTTTACAAAAGCTCATTATGCTGCATTACTGTTTGAAGTGATTGATCATATTCTGCTAGATGCAGAAGGATGGGAATAGTTATGGGGAATGATTTTTCTCCAGGAGCAAGACTCTGCTTTGTGCCTGTACTCTAAAATATGCTGAAGGTAATTCATGTTCCTCTTGGCAGTCATTGAACTTTGAGTTACCCTTTTGGTTTCAGTGTCAGAGGAAGGGTTTTTCTTTTAAATTATGATGATGCCAGTGTTTGCATGAGGCAGGAGATTTCCCTTTGTCAGTGCTTAACACAGCTAATGTAGCTGGCAGGTTGATAGCAATTGATAGATATGTTTGCAGTATGGTCTGTACAAAGGCACTTGTAAATACTGAGCTTAAAAAACAAAGTTCTGAAAATCCCTGAATTACTGAAGTGAAGGTACCTTTTCATTCAGAGACATGTCTATTGCAGATAGTTGGTTTGGAGGGCTGGAGATACTTGGGAGATAAAGGGCTTTACAAGTGCTGAAGGAAAAACAAGCCCAGTGAATTTGGCAGTGGACAGATCAGAAAGAGGAAAGAAAATAGTTATGCATATAATAATAATTTATCACCTAAAATTAGAATAGCTTCTATTCTAGTGAAATGAATGGTTTTTAAGGTTCATCCTAGAGCATGGAGAAAAGGAATTTCTAACAAGAAGATGAGTGTTAAGCTAGTGAATTGGGCTGTATTCTTCAGAGTGTAATACACACACCTCCTTAGCCATCTCATTTTATCATTGGTAGTAAATGTCATGGCCGGCTGCTGTAAACTTTTTCTCTGTTTTGTTTTTTTATCATGTCTCTGGATGAGAACCAGATGCCTTACCCATCCTAGGACTCCTGCATTTCCTTACACCAGTCCATCTTTGTGGTGGCTGCAGCCCAGGGATTTTGCCTCTCTTTGTTGCTTGGTTCTTTGTCATTGTGATAATTTTGGTCATGTTACTCCATAATGCCAATGTCAGATATATTCTGGTACAGACAGAAGATAGAGATGTTCACTTATATGAATGTGCTCTTTAAATATCTGACTTCATGTACCTGTCAATGAAGATTGTAATGCATTACTGAATTAGTAAAAAATAATTAAATGTGTGTCAAAAAAGGAGCATTTTTTCCATAAAATCAATTTATTTCTGCAAAATACATTTTCTATAAAATAATTTTAATATTTAAAAATATTAATGGTATGGATTGGTGAGAATGGTATGAGCCTGATATGAGACTGAAAGGAGATAGGAAAATGATCCTCATAGCACCAGAGTACCTTCAGTTCCTCACTGTCAGGGTTTTTTTTTAGCATCAAACAAGAGTTCCTCATTAACATTTACAATATTTGAATTATATCTTGTAAATCATTCAAAACCACAAATTTAGTAATTTCAAATAAAATTTAATGCTACAATGCAAAGTTTCCCTTATCACTTAATTAGGTAGAATTATCTAATTATTTCTAACTGACTATTTAAGTTGAACAAAGATTTTACCCAGCCTTATTCATTTATTTATTGACAGGTCTCATTTGTCATTTTCTGATGGGAAAGATAAGGTGATATATTTCGGGCATTGCATTCAATTAAAAATACAACTTTTTAGCTTCTATGTCTTTTACTTGAAAACAATTCTTATTCATCATAAAGGACTTTGTATAAATAGATAATTTTATGCATACTGCAGCAAATACATAATTGTTAGGTAATACAATATTTATATGTTGATGTTAAACAAGACAATCTTTAGCAAGAAGAAAATCTTTGAATGACAAGGCTTTTATTTGAGAGAAGTGATTGGAAATCAAGGATTGTCGCATTTTAGTGTTTTTAAAAATTTTCATTTCGTTTTTGTCTCGTCACTTGGTCTTTCTCTACCTCTGTTTTTTATCTGTACTCCTTATTTAATATCTCCAAATTCAGTGATACTGAGAGATCTCAGGTGATCAGGAAAGAGAAAGCAAGAAAAAGTACATTGGTGTTTGTATAATGCCATTTATTTTACATTTCTACCTTATGTGAAGTCATTTTTGTACATTCCTGCCCTGAGTGGGAAGAAACCTTAATGGGCACAAGTACAAAAGTGCAGATAGAGATTACTGATGCTTGTTGAAAATACCTGCCCATAAGCAGGTAAAGACAGAAGAGGCAACAGCAGACCTAAGGAACTATTGGAAAATGTCATGGATCTGGACTTGTTTCTCCTTGCTGTAGTTGAAGGAGTATAGGGTAAATTGCTTTTCAAAGTAAGTATAATTTTGCTGCAGGCAGTGTTTTAATGAATTGCACAGGAGGAGAGTATCTAATTTGCTATCATTGCATATAAATTTTGAGAAACCAGAGAAGGAGAAACATCAATGTCACAAGTCAAACTGGGCAAACTTAATTAAAAATTGCTTTTTCCTTTTTATTCTGTGGTCCTTAATGTATCTCTTTATTCTGTTCTATGAATAACAGTAAGTTACTAATTTATTAGTGCAAAAACTGAGTATTTTTTGACAATGGCCTCCCTAAAAGCAAATTAAAGGAAAACCGCCAACCAAAAAAGCAACCTCCCCAAACTCTAAGTGCCAGAATCCATTATGTTCTAGTGTGCAGTATCAAAGAATGATGTAGCATTCTATCAGGAATTGTAAAACTTTTGCTGTTCTTAATATGACTGTCAGAAACAGAGGAGTTGGAAATTAAAAGTAAAATTACACTACCCTCTTTCTAACAGGTTGTATGTACGGTAAGTCTTACAAGCATGAAGTATCTATCAAAGCACTTGTAATGCAGTGTGACAGAAAGGTAATGCATCTTTTTCCTCTATTCATTTGTTATTTACCAGTGCAAAGTCACAATACAGACTATTATGTGTCACATACATTATATTTCACAGGATGAGACAACAAGAAAATAACCTGTATGTCTATTGCTATGGAGTTGCTATGCTGTAATGTGCAAAAAACAGCAGTAATTTTAGAAAAAGAGGGTGTTTTCTTGGGCATATTACAGTGCTGTTTAAAAATAGCAATAACTAGCTCTGAAAAACAGGTTAGTAAATCAATCCCATTGTTCCTGGTACAAGGGTCCAGAACCAAGTGTGATTTTCATCTTCTCTCTATACCTTAAGCCTGTTGTTCGTTTGCCTGCTAAACTGCCACATTAATTTGTCTGTTTCTGTGGTATATTTGTTTCCCCCTGGAAACAGCATGGGTAGTATTTAATGTAGTGAGGTCTGAGAGCTGCTCAGTGCTGCCTTCCCTCGCAGGTGCTGCTCGTGGGGTGACAGGACTTGTGTCATTCTGAATGCACTGCTGAGATCGCCCTCCTCTGCTTCTGACATGGAGCTGTGCTTTCAGCTTGGGCACAAAATTGCCAGCTGCTGGCACAGACGTGGCATAGCAGCAGTGTTTCAGATGTCAGTGGTTTGCCAGGCTGCACTGATGGACTTTTGAGTGTAACTGTTTGCAAAACAGATTTCTGTTGAAAAGGTGAGCATGGCAAAATAAAAATGTTCAGCAGGGGACACAGCAGTTTCACAGGACCATTTTTATCATAGGCACCAGTGTTTCATTGAAACTGCTTTATAGTCACAAAATATAGAATCTTTTTTGATTGACAAAGCTAAAGTATACCATTTAGGAATGGTGCAAGCTGTGTTTCTATAAAGAAGCACAGACTGTTGAAACAGTAGGAAAAACAGAAATGTGGTCTTAGGGCAGTTTGTATGAAGTCAGAAAGAAGCGTTCTGGGAAGCCAAGCTGATAAAAATTAGTGTTAGTTCATCAACAACTGAGCATGTCTTGTGTTGGGAACTGTGAGGTGAATTGGTAGCTGAATCCTTTTATTCAGTATGTGGTTTTGATTCCTCAGCTGTAGGCTATTGGTGGAATAACCCTCTCAAACTCCAGAAAATACTGTATATTAGTTGTATTCAGATGCAATGTGGTCTTTAACATGTTAACTGTCAAGAAGACCAGTAAGTTGCCTCACCTGGTAGTATCCATACATAAAACGTGAGACGCCTCAAGTTCTGACTAGGGACATCTCAACATCATGGTGGTGTTGGGTAACTGAGGATCCAAAGACAAGCTCCAAACTCAATCCTTCCCTCCCAGAGAGTTTTCTGGGCCCTACTGATAACTTTTTGTTTCCACTTCTGACTTGATACCAATTGACAGACATTTCTCAATTGCTTACTTATAAGGACAAAACTCCCTGTGTATATAAGTTATTGTCTGCCAAAAGCGCATGTCTGTAGACAAGGCTGGGAGATCTCAGATGAAAACATGCTATTTCTCATTCATCTCATGCTGGTCTGAAAATGCTCCAAGGGTACCAATGACCCTGGGAGCTTGCTGCCCTCCAAACTTGTGGGGATTTCTGCAGAAAGCACGGCTTGTTCTCTGGGTGCTTGTGCTTCGCCAATAATCTCTGACAAGGCAAAAAAAAAAAAAGTGGAATTGAAAAGGAATGGAAAGAAGGGCTATGGTTTATGCCAGTTTAGTTTAAAGAAAAAAAAATCCCCAAAATGAGTTGTCTGAAGTAGTTAGTAAAGCTGATGTAATATAACAGCTGTGGGCAGTTTTTCTCCCCACTTCTTAATATAGACAGAATTGATTAGTTGGGTGTAGTGTAGTGCTGCATGTGTCAAGTAGGTACAAAATGGTTGTTCTCACGAGAAAATTGCATGCAGACTTAGCACATGATAAGCTGTCTTGTGTTAACACAAATTGCCTCGTTCTTGAAATGGAAAGTGACTGGGAGAGCTATAGAGGATGTTTGTATAGTCTGAGCTATGCACATATTCTGTGAAAAAAAAAAAAGAATTACAAAATTCCACTATGTGCTGCTTTTGAAAGTGTTTTGCTGAGGAGAATACAGAGAGAAACATTGTGCTGAAATAAAATGGATATTTTTGTTTGCTTGTTAACTTGAAAAAATGAAATAAAATTGCAATGTGCAATGGTAATGAGATTTATCTGATAAAAATAAGTCGTTTAAGTTAAAAATAAGCCACTTGAGTTAGCATAATGCAAGAAACTTGTTGAAGCAGAAGTAAAATGTATTTACCATGCCTTTATAACCCAGGAAACTGCCAAAGGGGCAACTTGAATCTCTTAAAGTCAATTAATCTCTATCTATGAAAAATATGAAAGATATTAAATCAGGAAAAATGTTACCTGTAGGTGCCTGTGAAAGCCAAATTTATTAAAAAGCATACCCTCAGCCATAACTGTAACACTTCTGCCATGATGCTGCAATTAATGGCCAATGAAAGAAAGCTTTACAGCTAACGTATGTACTCAGACACATGGTACATTTATTGCTTTCACCAATTGTGTTTTACCTTTTTTTTTTTTTTGCATTCAGTATTCCCATTTGTTTGTTCATGCAAAGTAAGTTAATACTTTTTTAAAGACCTTAAAGACATGCTTTTCAGCTGAAAGGGCAGTGTAAAGTACATTGTGTTCAGAACAAAACGGTGTTTTATGTACTATGTCAGCAGCTAAATTGAGAATTTGATGCTTTTTTCCTTTTTGTGCCATTAATTGCTTTTAGGTATTTCTGAGAAGTGCGAGTGCCTCACCAGGGACAATTCTCCCATTTGAGTGAACTTCAAATACTGTATTAAGCTTTCCTACTGTACAGAGTTATGTGAACTTACAAAAATATTTAGGAATGTAAGACCAGAATGGGTTGCAGCCAGCCTGGTCTTACAGGCACAAAAGAAGAAATTGTACTGGAACACAGATCGGGTTTTTTGCTTTATTTTTACGTGTCTTTGCCACTGTAACCAATAAATCCTCATCAGCCATTCTGACAGTTCCCTTAGCCATGACTGTGCCAGCAAGGTGCACCAACACAGGTACTGACTCTTCAGTACTGGACTAGAGCAGGTCACCAGTTTAAACTATCAAATACACCCTCATTTAGCCTGTTTTAGCAAAACAGGAGGAGCAGAGGAAACTCCTGAAACCATGCTCTGCATCAAACAATAAATAAATAAATAAATGTTGCTGGTCCTGGAAGATGCCTGGGGAGGATTCAGCTCTGGGTATGCAAAAATTCATGTCACAATCTGCAGTTTCTATCTCTAGTAAGTTATATTCATGCATAAACAATATCAAACTGAACAAATATTTTAAGGCTGCTCCAAATGTTTATTTCTACTTTTTCTCATCTATGATCTAAATGTACTCGTAGCCTATTTTTAGCCATATGATTTTATAGTATTGTTATCCTTTAATGTGTACTAATCCTTTTCTCTTTGTAGGGTTCACTATTTATAAACAGTGATGTAATACTCACTTTCATCATCTAGCAAGCCAAAAATATGATAATCTCTTAGTGACATCATGAAAGTAACCATGAATTGTACATATCTTTAAAAAAATTATGGGCACAATTCCTGAAGTATCTAAAAGTAAGATTATTATCCGCAAAGATTTATTTTATACACAATGGCAATGTAATCTCTTTATAGTCTAAAAAGTTGATTTTAATCCAGTTAATTGAATGCTTGGATAAGTACAATTTCAGCTTAGTTTAGCATTCAGAAATGATGTTCATGTTGTAAAACTGATACAGTTGAGTATAGAAAAGGCCCCTCTGCACCCCTTTGCATGCAGTAAATAAATATCCTTGGGAAATTCACTGTGACTTTAGGGCTTAGGAAGTCTGTACAAAGCTGCTTTCTCTGCTCTTGCATAACAAGCCAGCACTGACCAAACGGTTACTTAAAAAATCCCAGTGAAAATTTAAAGCTTCCTGCTGAGGACGTTGAATTGATTCCTACTTTCCATCCTATTTTTATTTTTGTTGTCCCTGTTTTCAGGTTGAGTGCTGGATGAGTGGGGGTGTTCCTTTTCTTTTTGCCCTCTTGAGAACTGAGAATTCAGTAAATTGAACTCTTTTTTTTTTTTTTCCCCTTTTTTTTGTAAGCTCAGCCATCTGCACAGAGGGTAAAATACAGACATTTTGTTACAGGTCTCCTCTCCTGATTTCCTTGCATTCAGGTGTTTGTGTAGCAGTCTGTGATGATTATTTTGTATTTTATTTGTGTAAGTCAAATTAAATGTCTTTCACTTGGAACAGAAAGGAGACATTTCACTCATTTTTCCCCATTGACTATGTTATTGCACAACAGCTGCTCCCTGGTTTCATAGAGCTATCTGCTCATGTATTCAGACTCTGTATTATTGTAAGATGAGAAAATTCATCTTAGCTAATAGCTCTGACATAACTTCTCCTTCATTCATTAATTTCCTACCTTTCTACTTGCCTTGTTCAAATCTTTGATAAGCAGTGGCAATGAAAGGAAAAACACAGAACAAAAGAGTGTGAGCGAGTGTGAGTGGCGTGCCTGGGTGTGCAAGAGTGTGCCAAGTGTTCCTGTGTGTGCCCAGGTGTGCCTGAGTTCAGTTTTAACAGGGGGACCCTGGATTCAGATCTCTGTCTGTGTGCACAGTGTTCTTGCAGTAAGTGCACAGATCTGTGGCTTTCTTGGCAGAACTAACTCATGGTTTGTGTTCTGAGTGCACTTTAGGAAGAAAAGATAGACTGTGGAAAAATGTACTAGGCATTAAATAGGTCAATAATATATAATGTGCATTTCTGCTAATTGATGTGGCCAATGTACAGTGTAATAGCTGCAGAGGAGCTGTTGTGGTGCATGCTGTGAAGACATTAAAACAGTACAAAATAGTAATTTAAATTCTAATAAGTCCTTTAACATACAGCAGTATTGGATCCAAGAGTATCTCTATGATTTCCCTGTCTCAAAGGGACAAGCTGTATGATTTAATTTCTACAATATTAATAGAAAATAAATTATAATATTCTAGTGTATGGACTAAACAATATGTTTAGTATACATCATGTTTTGGTGTTGTGTAACCCGAGTTTATTTTAGGTTAAAGAAAACTGAATAATCTTTGTGCTTTTAGTAGGAGCATCTAAATAGCAGTTCCTGATAGTACAGTGCTGATAACTACTTTAAAGGTCTTTGCTGATTAAAAAAGCAGTTGTGCATGATTCTTTTAAACAACTCTATACTTGCCTGTGTAATCTAATGACTTTTGGTCCACTTCTCCCACAAATCTGTAAAAGCTTTTTCATTTGACAATTCTTTAATAAAAGAACGAGGATTTATTGCCCACAAAGGTGAGCTAAGCCAAGTTCCATTTCTTCAGCCCACCTAATGTCTCTCAGCAGCACTTGTGGCTCTGCTGCGTCCCCATGTTGTTACAGAGGTGCTGTTCCCCAATGTTCATCTCTTTTTCACAGGAGCAGCCAGTGTCTCTGGAGAAAATACAGTATGCCACTGAGCAGCAATTTCATTAGCAGGCATTTTAGGGAAAAAAAAAGTAGGTGCAGGCTGGGAAATGAGACTCAGCCTGATGCCTACAAAGAATGTAGAGGCATAATTTATGAAGGCTGTGTGCTGGACACATGGAGCTGAGCACACGCCAGCAGCAAGCGTGAACCCTCGGGGCTCTGGGCTCAGGCCAACTTACACAAAAGCTGGTACAGGTATGGCATTGTTGCTGCTCTGCTACAGCTCATGGAACTTGGGCTGTGCCAGGCTTTCTTTTGCTAAATGAACCTGGGGAATTCATTTCTTCTAATACTTGGTGTGTCATAGTGAGGTTGAGGTTCAGTTGGCTAAAACCCTAGCATTTTTAATGAACTGTAGAGCATTAGCTGTGTGATTTCTATTTATTTATTTAAATGCTTGAATGTTTTAGAGTTTTTGCATATGTTGCTGTAGTGTGCTGTTTAAGCCACTGGTGGTACACTATGAAGACCCATTGATTGCCCCATTTTCTTGGTATGTTAGTTGTATCTAAAAGCAGATGTGGATACTGTTTTCATTAAGTGGGTTTAAAGAAAACTTACTATTTACAAAATTGCTGGGAAGCATAAACAACATTTACACTATTTTGTGATCCTCAGTCAGATTTCCATGAAATGCACATTTTTGGAATCCAAAGCTTTTCTAATGACCTATAAAGTAATTGTGTAGTTCAACATTTAAAAGATGATATTTGAAAAACAAACCCTAATGAAGTGTGGTGAGCCAGCAAAAAGCAGATGGGATCATGCACAGTATTACTGGTCTTGCAGAATGACTGAATGAACCTTTTATACTAGTTAGAGATTTTACTGTCAAACTTCAGTACTGGGCTAATGTTAGAAAAGTAAACTGTGAGAGCAGCTGCTGTTCACTTTCCTGCTTCAATCAGGCTGGAGGCAAACTAGAAATGGTGTTTCTCTTGTTTCAATATTGAGATAGTAGTAGATTTCTAACTTAGAGTTACACAAGTGCACTGTTTATATCGGTTGCTAGGACAAATTAACATAAAAATTAACTGATAGATCAGAACAATACTGGCAGTTTGGCAGTGTTGGTTCTGCATGCAATTACCTTTCATTTCCCACTGAATTTTCAGGCTCCTGTGTGTGACAGAGAGTACGGGTTCAGAGAAATTAAAAGAGAGAGCGCATGTGCAAGTATGTATAATATCAGTGCCAATATGCCAGCAGTGAGCCTGAAGGAAAGCAGCCTCACTGCTCCACCACTCACCCAGAAAGTTAGCAGAACAGTCAATCAGCCAATTACCCAGCCAGCTATCTACATCCTCCAGTGCTAAAAGGCAAAGCAATTTGGTTTTGTTCTTTACTGACCTTTCTCTTTTGCATGTCAGCTATTTTGTGCATTTTTTGTATGTTAAATTTGGGATTGCGTAAGCTTTATTTTTCGGGCTTATTTGCTTGTATCTTCCTAAACATATATTTATTTAATTTTATTATATTGCTGAAAACAATTTCTAGGTGTTAGTACTGTTATACTGAAGTGTACCTATAAGTACATTAAAGTACTTTGAAGAAGACTTTATGCAATTAGATTGAATGTGACTGCCTTGCTTCTTGGTTTTTCATCCTAACCACATCACAGAAAGGAGTTCAGGGAACAGTCTAAGAGAAGAGTGATAGAAACAAAATATGAGGCCCTGCTGCAGGTCTTTATCCTCTGTCCCCTCTTTGCTCTCTTCTCTACTCTGAGACAGAGGCAAAGGAAGCGATTTGAGCTTTGCATGCCTTGCACAGGAAGGTTACAGTTCTGCCAAGGAAAATATCCCTGTACATTCACCACCCCCTGATGATTTGGGCTGCCTGTTTCCAGGTTGTTTGCAGGTAATGTTTAATTAGTGATTGTCATAGTGAAATTGATTAACTGTTGCCAGACCCAAAGAATTATCATTTTTTTAATCCTGAAGAAGCTTCTCTGGAGTCCAGTCTATTCTTGGTATAACATGATTTTCATCAGCAAAATGTACATCAGGATTCATTTGATCTGCATGATTTCTGCTTGGAATAATGCTCAGCAGTTCAGTTTCTACACATCTCCTATACTTTTGGATTACTTTTCTTTTTTTCTTTTTTTTTTAGATAATTTGTACCATAATAAATCTGAGTATTCATTCTTGGTTTTCTTGGTTGAAAGATCAGTACAGGTTGTAATTTTTTTTTTGAGGAAAAATGATCTATTTGCTGCACCACAGAACTTTCTAAATATGTTTTATGCCCTATTTTTATGGCTGTTTGATAGAATTGTATATTTTATTTTCATAGGATGGAATAGATATTGTCATTAAAATAGTAGTGTTGCCACTTCAGGCAAATGTAGCATCATAAAGATTATTTGTACAAAAATTTTCTTTAAAATCTTCTAAAATGTGGACTTATTTCTCCAATGAAACACTTAAAAGGTTGAAAGTTTATTTTGTGTTTTTTTTTTTTCTTGCCATAAGCAGAAATCTCTTCTTAGAGCTTAGTACAGATTTGTTCTAATTCTGTGGTTTTAATCTCTGGTGTGAATAGTTTTATCAGATCTTTTGGTTATTGCGTGATTCATTTTAGGTTAAGCCAGGGGTTAACTTCTTATAGAAGTTAGTTAAAAAGCAGATGGGCCCTTTCTGTGGACAAATGTGCTTTGGCCAAGATTTTAAAGAAATCATGCGAAATTGGGATTTACATCCATTCCCCTCTCATCCCTGAACACTTACGTTAAGATTTGAAATATTCAGACTTGAAATCTGGCAGAAATTTGTCCCTGTTTCAGATGGGGTCTTGCACAGTTCAGTAATCTTGTTTCCATTTGGCTGAGATGCAAGTTTTTAAACAAAGTGCACTTGGGACATTATTTGTGTGTGTATGATATATAAACTGTGAAAATTCCCAGTAAAAGTCTCTATTGCAGTACCTTGCTAGATTCATGTGGATAAAGAAAGTGAAAGAAAGGAGTTCAAAGATATTTACAGGGCTCAGGACCATAATTAACATAGTCCAAGTGAATGAAATCATGGATGGAAGAATTCTAACTGCATTCATTGGGGACTGAGTATGAAAATTCTGATTACCAGTTCTGTGTTCATGATGATGGAGTTACAAATCAGTGGCTTAGTATGCCTAAAAGTGAGTTTCTAAAAGCTGTACAGTGAACTAAATATAAAACAATAAAAAAAGTTTCACCTGAAATGCTAACATCTTAGTGTCACTTAAAAAAGGGTAATTTTGCACAAGTATAAAAACTTTGAATGTAGCCAATCAGGCCAAAAATAATTATTCTTAAGATTTATAAAAATGAGAACAGAAAGGTAAAAAACAGAAATATAAAATAGCATTGCATGTCAGATTTTGGTCTTATGGAATGACAAAAGTTTCTGTTTCAGTTCTGAATGACCTATTAGAGCTGAGCAATACAAGCATTAATTGCTAAAATAATTATTTTACTACTACAAGGAAGTTGGATTAGGTGATTTTAGCAGAATGAATTGAAAAATACTATGCATTAGCTGAGAGAAAAAAATGATAATTGGACTGTAGAATTATCTGCCTTTTCATATTTATTTTACTTGTTAAAAGATTGTTAAGAAATAATGTTTTAAGGTTACCATGGCTGTAGGCTATAGAATGTCACCATTAAGAATCCAGACATTTTCCTAATGGTGGTGTATCAAATACCTGATACTGACAAATATCAAATATGCTCCCTTTTTTTCTCAGAAATCCAGGTGTCATAATGGCACTGCTCTTACTGTTTCCAGAATGCTTCTGTATAGCTGTCAACTTGATGGTCTTTGCACACATTAGATGTGGGCATAAACATGTCAATAAATTTTGTATAATCCTGTGGAATACTTTATAATAGAGTAGAATATGAAGCAAAGTAAGCTTATATTGAGTCAGAGTTTGAGGTGCATTATTAAACAAACTTAAATTGGTCCAATTTGCATTTTGCCTGTCTTCCCTGTTGCTGCTAAGTTGGATGCTTTTGAGACTGATATTTAATGTGTATGGTCAATCTCAATGTAGCTGTGAGATTCTATGAGTGTGAAAATTTGTTGGCAGATTCATAGTACCCATTATTAATCTCTAACTAAGTCTGACATGGCACACATGTGGCCATTTGGTAAAAAAAATGTTCTATCTTGTTGAGGCCAATAGTGAGGTAATTATCTAAGGATAATATAGAGTACTTTCTTGACAAACAGTTCTGAGGAATGAAAGTCAAACAGAGAACACGAGATATTTTACTAATAAAGGGACACTAGCTTTGGATTTATTATAATAAGCTTGACAGAGTCAGAAATGAATGTCTAGGAAGACTGCCTATTTTATCAGGGTTTGCAGAGCAATACCTTCTGAGCTTCTCAGCTGCACTGGAGTGTCACAGCACTGAGCCAAGCAGCCCATTAACCAGTCTGAGGGAACCGGGTGTGCTCAGCTGAGCTGGAGAGGAAGGTGATCTTTGTGGATGTAATAATAACACTTACAGCTCCTGGCTAAGCTCCCTGCTTCTAAAAAAGATTATTTGAAATGGTAAAAAAGAAGATGAATGTAGGAGAAGGAAAAATGGAGTATGAAATTAAATAAAAATCCAGGTGGAGAAAGCAGGGTTGGAAAATGTCTGTTGGTACCACAGTGGATATGAGCAGGGAAGATCCAAATACAGGATACCTGTGACCAAGTGCTGGGATGGTGGTGCTTCCACAGGGAAGGTAGAGAGTACCAAAGAGGTGCTGAAAAAGGAGGAAAATTCATTGTTCTGACCTGCTCAAGCCATCAGGCATGTGGTGTTACTTGTCAGGGCTGACTAGGCCTGGCTGAGGGCTCTGGTGGACACCTGTGTTTATGTGAATGTTTTATGTTCCTTATCCCTGGAATGGCTGGTGGATCCTGCAGAGGGAGTCACGTGCTCCTCACAGTGAGGAGGAAAAAGGAATAATTCACATTGCTTAAAAATAACATTCTTCAGCTACACATTGCAGGGCACCTTAGGGGGAAATTGGCAATGAGTTAATGATCTGGGCCGTATTGGAAAAAATTATTTAGGAGTGTCTTGGGGGCAAAAAAATCAAACTAAAACCTGTAATTCCTCTGCAGGATAAAGCTTACACACTTTGCTGCTTCATTGCAAAACATTTCTTTTGCACAACTATGCCAGAGGTGTCTTACATACTAATACATGTATGTCAGTCCTCCCTCAGTCTGATACCAGCTTGGGTAGGTCGTTTGCTGAGGGTTTTCTGATGGCTGCCTGTCTTCTGTGTGAAAATCTGTGGTTTTTGCCAGGCAAAGGGAGAGATATAAGAATGCCTGGAAAGTCAAGTGGGTCTTTCTGACCACAGAAGAAAATGAAAAAGAAAAGAGCAGCAAAAAGCCCTTCACCTTTCCAGTGAAAATAAAGTAATAGAATGGGAGATGCCAACATCATCCAGTTTCTGAGACATCCTTGTTATGCCTGCTCCGAAAGAGATGTCTCCACCTTCAAAATACAGTAGCCTCTAGCAAATCTGGAGTATAACCTGCACCAGAAAAACTGATCGTAAAGGAAAAAAATCAATGAATTCTTAAACAGTGAGTAGATCCTGCTGAAGTTGTGAGATCCTGAACTGACCTACAGAAGTCCAAAGCTGAGTTTTTCATGTTCAAGCCTTCAACTTAATACAGAGAGGGCTATTCTTTCCCTTCCCTAATTCTTTTCTCAATTTTTCTGCCTTATTATCCTTTGTAGCTAAGGAGCCATTCAAGGTGCTCCTCATAGACATCTTGCTAATTGTTAAAAAGGGACATGATTTCATCCCTTTTTGGGGCTAGAAAATGCAGGAATGCAGAAGCAGGAAAAGGGCAGTGATTGTGAATATGAATTACAACAGAAATATTGATTTGGTTTTCATTTGTTCAGGCCTTTCTTAGGATGATGGGCTTTTGCAGCAACTGTGCTTTGGTGTTTAAAAAGGAGGTTTCTATCTCCCTTGAAAAGAAAGTCAGTTAAAAAAAATAAAGTATCTTCTTTCTGTTTTTTTGTTCTGTTTTTTTGGTCTTTTGTTTTTTTGTTTTTTTTCTTTTGTTTCCTTTTTAAGAGTTCTGGGTACTGAACTGTAACACTGGCCACATGTGCATTAAAACTATAAAGTTCTTATGAATCTTTAATGAGTAAATGTTCATGTGCGTACAAAGTAGATGGTTCTAACAGAGGCACCTCAGCCACTTTTAATTTTGTTCCCTCACCATCCCCCAAATACCTCAAGGGCTCCGTTCTGCATTCCTTACACATTTTGCTTGCTCCGGAAAGACTCACATTCACATTAATTGAAAGACCATCACCTCCTTCCTCCCCCCAAAACCCACATAACAAAACCAAAATTCCATTGCAAAATCATTTTGAACTCAGAAAAGAGGATGATTTTTTTTTTCCTTGATTATTTTCAGAAGTTTTTATTATGGGCTGGGGAACAGAATTATTATAACTGCAAAGAGGGAAACCTTTTGGAAGTGCTCGTGTGCTGTGATGGATCTGGGCAGCAAAGTTATTGTGTTCCATTAGAGTTCCTGCTGTAATTGGGGCAGGGGAAGTGAGGCCAGTCTCAGAGCAGGCAAGAGGAGCTTGGATCCTTGGCAAGAAGTTGGGTCTCATCCTTGGAACTCAGTGGCATGGCAGACAAGGATCTTTGTGTGAGACCCCATGTAGCAGCCACCTAGTTTTGATGCACTATTGGAAATAATAAAGGTTAATGTCGTTAAAATGGTGTATGAGTAAAATGCTTATCTTGCAGGAGAATCTCAAAACCTACTAAACATGGCTTAGTTGTGAGCTTAGTAAAATATTAATAAATGGTTTATCCTTGCTTTCAGAAGTATGGGGTGACATCAGTCGACAACCATAGGACTGTATAAAGTCCCATCCTTTCTATTAATTTGCTTTTTCAGGAAGGTTGTCCTTGCTTCCTTGTCTACATTTTGAGAAGTTATTCACTTTAAATTATGTTTCTGCTTTTAAGAAAAGGAAGCTGAATAGAGGAGTTAATATTTTGAAATGGAACAAGAAACATGTTTTAGTTTGTGGGGTTTTTTTTGTCCTAAGTAAGACTTCACAGCAATAAACCTAGTAGCGTTTGTGAAGATGGAGATAAAGTTCAATGGAATGTAAAGAAATAAAACACTTAAGCTCTCTTTTAACACCAGAGAGGACAAGAAATGGTTGTTTCACAAGTACTTGTTTGTCACAGTACCACTGTGAATTATTCCCAGCGTCTCAAAATGAACCTTGACAATGGAATTGCTTCTCTATCACTATTTTTAAAATCAGATTCAGGAATTTGAGGCCAGCTGTATGTATGCAGTTTCAAACTGCGGTGTTTTAGGAGGAAATGCAATACTAGGAGCAATACAGCTTATGAGCACACTGAGTTTAGAGGCCTCCCATTTCTGGTACAGCAGATTGAATGGTAATGGGGGGAAGCAGGCCAGTTTTGTCATTGTGACTATGGGATGGGGAGATCTGCAGCCTGACCCCTGCCTGCAGGGACCCACCCCAGCATCAGGGGTGGTTGTGTGTGCCTGTGGGAGGTAATGGGGCCCCTTGGCTTTAAAAGGGTGGGCATTGGCAAGGTAACAACCTTTGTTCATTCATGTATATTCTTGCCTCTGATCATATTATATTTTCTCTGGTATCCTTCAAATGTATCATTGGGTGACACTTAGAATCCAGGACACAGAGAGGCTGGATGTGGGACAGGATTGCATGTCTTTGTGGAATTATGATTAGGTGGCATCCAAAAACTGCTCTCAGGAGGCTACCCTGAATTTTTACTGATCTTCCAGGGATTCTTTCAGTTCTTGCAGCAATCTGAAAACCAGAAAATATAAAGACATGAAACTTCATTTTCCCTCAGGGTGTCATTTAGTTGCATCTTTGGACCATCTTCTCCCTAAGTCTTGTCATGTACAATACCACAGTGTGGGGGGATGAGAGAATTTAATTTCCTTATAAGTTTATTTTGATGAAATTTATGTAAAACTAGAATTCATAAGGCCTGGATTGACTATGACTTAAATCAGTACAATCAGTACTTTGTATGAAGTTCCAGGACTTAAAAAAGGGTAAACCTGGAGCTTGTCATGTCACAATACTGGCTATGGACAAACAGCATGACACCACAAAGTAATGTAATGTGCCAGCTGGAAGTGCTAGCAGATAACTTAATTCAGTCATCAAATTGTAACTGAGGCTAATCGTGGAAAAACCACCAGGCTGTGCAGCTGCTGCTGTCTGTGGAAATTTGTCATATGTCAGTGGGTTGCCTTTTAACTATTTTGAAACGCCAGTGTTTGGCATATCACAAACCCTCTCAACTGTGTGTTGTGCCAGTTTGTATGCAGTGTTTTACAATCTGTTGAAATATAACTCAGAATTCAGGAAGGACTTGATATTCCATGTAGTCCTCCACAAAGGTCTGAGAGCTTTTTTTTACCAAACTTCATTTTCTTTTGCTAGTGCATACTTGGCCACCAAGAAGATCAAGTCCATCCTGTATAAGTAATAAAAGTAGCTTCACTTACAGTTTTAAGGGTTTTTGAGGGAAATATTTTTGTTGCTATGCTAGACAGAAGCTTTTCCTCAGATGGTGTCCTGTTTTTCTCATATCATCAAATGTTTAATGTATGGAGCTGTTTGCACTAGGAATTGTGAATAGGAAGCTTGTGAAATTCTTCATTAGAGCATGCTAAGGTTGTATTTCTAAATATTTTCAGCTTATTAGGTGGCTTTATATCCAGTTTGGGTTTTCTGTTACTTGTGAAGACGCACAGCTATGTTGGTATCCACTGGCATGATATTGAACACTTTTACATTGCCTTGGCAAAAAGGCATTTGAACAGTTAACATGCCAAGATAGTTTCTCATCTCTATATATGCTCCATTACAGTGCATTTTTATAAGGTGAAAATTTATAAAAAGACCCTGTCTTAAGAAATAATTTGCTTTGGATTTTTTTTTTCTTTTAAAGTGTCGTGGTGGTGCCCTGAATTCAAGGCAACAAAATCAGGAATTTGTGAACCACTGTAACAGGAAGTTACATGATTTCCCATTCAAGCAGCTGTTTGACTGTTCAAAACATTGCAGTCAAACACGTCTTTAAAAGTTAATTGTATAAGTTTTGATTACATGAGCACTAAACTGCCTGGCTACAGCTTTCAGGTACACAAATAGTAAAGTAATGTAAAGTTATTAATGGCATTCCTTGTATACATGATGGAGAATGTAATGTATTAAATGCAATATGTTAATATTGTCTAACAATGCCTGTAAATGCCTGTGAGGCCATGGTTTTATAGATAAAATACACCAGCCCACCATTTCCCTTTCGCCTACCATTTCCCTTTCCCTGGTTTCCCGACTGAAGCAAGATTTCCACTGACAAAGACTGCTGTTCATTATTAAACTTGCAAATACAATTCCCAGAAATACATATGCTTAAAATGTTATCATTGGGCTAATTTTTTTTTTTCTGTTTAGCATTTTCTCACAAGGAAATTCACCAATCATAATGCAATAAAAAATCCCTTTATTTGCACTCAGGGTTAATTTATAGCAGGCATTAGGAGAGATGTTCACTTACAAGCAAAACCAACCTTCAGCAAAATATTCTGAATGACAGAAGCAGCTGTCTACTGCTCGGGCAGGAATGCATTGTTCAAGTGAGGAATTTTAAATTAGCCCTAGCCAGCTATATGTACAGACCCACAAAAGAATGTAATTGGAGAAGCCTATGGGAAGAGAGGGTGTGGCAAAGTTTGTACCACCTCTGTGCTCCCAGCCACCCTCTTTCATCCCTTGCTGCATGCACCTTCTAATTGTAGTCCCAGGGGAGAAAAAGTCAAAGGTTTTGCAGCTTGAAAATGAGGAAAACCTGCTGGTATTACTTCACATGATTGTGAAATTACCGCTTTGGACAGATTTTTCACTGCACAATCTTATGTTGTTTTACTGGTCAAATTTAATTTGGAAGGTAATGAAAAAGATGTGTCCTAAATTAGGAGAGGGAAAGAAGGGAAAGCCTCTTCACAGAGCCTCAGACCTGAACAAGTGTGTGCCTGTTTTCCTGTAGTTGCCAGTGGGGTGATGAATGCAATGCAGATTCAGTTTTAGTTAAAGTTGCTGAAAGATTCTTCTGCTCCAGCCGTACTCAAACCACAGGAAAGCATTATTTACTGAAGCAGTGTGCATCATCTGTTCTTTTGCTTATTCTGTTTTGTTGCAGCCAACTCTCCTGGCCTCATGTATTCCAAATCACATTTATAGTTGCCATGTTTTTAATGTTAACAATTTAATGTTAACAATTTAATGTTAACAATTAAAAGTTTGTCCTTTACCCTTTACTTTTCTTCTGCTCAGTCTTTAAAGAAAATTAAACTTCTGGCATTAATAAGGGCTGCTGTAATGCCAACTATTTTATTTTGCATTGCTGCTAAATATAGGTATTCCTTGTTAATTCCCTTGGGGAATGTTCGTCTGTTGATGCACTAAGGAACATTGCGGTATTCACATTAATTTTCATTGGTATTAATGATGTCAATCTCAAAGAATACTTCCCACATATAATTGGAAAGTTTATTGAGATAGTCCTGGTTATGTAAGTTAATATATCATTAATAGTATTTTATATGCAAAAACAAATTGAATTTTATGAACATTTCCTCAATTTATGAAATCTGTCATGTTACCTTGCAACTGGAGGGGGAACCTCCCACGTCCTATTCCTTAAAGAAATAACTCTTCAGTGCCGGTGTACTTCCATCACTTGGGTGAGTTATATCTTAAAAAACCAAAATAATTTTAGGGAAAAGGATTTGACTTTTTCAAAAGCCCACATAGGTAAAAAACGCACCAAGTATTGCTTTAAGGTAGGTTCCCCACTTCTGTAAGGAAACAGTGTAACAATCACCCTGTTCACTGGGCTGGTGTCTTATCTATAATGGAAATTCCTACTTTTAACATAAAAGGTATATTGTGCTTCCTGCATTTCCAGAAAATACTACTTCAAATGCATACTATGAATTTTTAAGTAAATGAGAAAATAGTTGTTCTTTCAGCCTTTTCCGTTTTAAATATTTTAAATATGAGACTTTTGTCAGTTGAAATCCTTTTTCCTTCTTTGGGACTCCTGTAGAATTTATTAATCCCTGAAAATGCTCCTCCCTCCAAATATGGACAACTTTTGTTTATCTGTGTGTAGATAATCTGAGTTGCAGATTCTTTGTGCAATACACAGTAGTTTGGTCAGAGCAGTGTACCTGTGTATGGCTCTGACAGCTGTGAATTCAGAAGCAGCACAAGAAGAGTTTCGTGTGGCACAAGGCTGGAGTTCAAAATGTGTGCTGGACCTGTGCTTGATGTGAGAGAGCTCAGAAATGTGAGATAATAAATTTTTAGGTGAGTGACAACAAAGGAAATGTGCACAGGGACGAGTGCAATGCTGCCCATAGGCTCCTCTGAAAGCCAGTGTCCCGGGAAGGCTGTTACAAGGACAATCCAATCCAACTCGAGGGAACTGGATTTCTTTGTATGAGCTACACATTATCTCACTTATTAGCCAAAATTTCCTATCACGTAGGCTCTGCTGTCCCCTTTGCCCTGGATTATAGACTGAACTGGATTTGATGAGCCATGGAGGTCAGATGGATATTTACAGGAGAGGGGATGAGATGTGGCAGCCTATTTTAGCTCTTCCTTTCTTAGTCATGATTTTGCTTGATAACAAGTCTTTCCATTCTAGTGAATGTTTGCCCAGGAAATCTTCCTGTGAGACCAAGCTGCAGTTTACTTTTAAAATATATCACATATTCTGTTTGTCATATGGACAGGAATTCCTGATGTTTTCCAAAAAGATATGAAAACTTTTGTATATTTTACAGCCCATGAATTTATAGACAGTTTAGGATTGTAAGTATTAAAAAAATACAGGGGTATCCTGTATTTCTTGAAGTGTTTCAGCTGATGAAGGTAATGTCATACTTAGTCTAGAATACTCATGACGGTTTCAATATTTTTTTTCTCAATTGACCCAAATGGAAGAAAAGCAAGTAGGTTACTAGTTAAGGTACAGGGTTGTTTTCTCTTTGGTGTGCATGCACAGTAGTAAAGCAGTGGAGGTGCATATTTAAGTAGTCCCTTAAAAAGGTGTGTTGAAACATGCTCCTGAGAACAGTTAACAAGATTACTTTAAAAAAAGTAATTAATTATAAAATTAGTATTTTAAAACTCTAAAAGTAGAGGAAGGCAATGCAATGGTCAGATTATATGGTCTGTTTTATGGTCATTATTGCTTTTAGAAGTTAAAACTATGTCAACATAAAAAAATAAAGATGTGATTTGTGGCTTTTCTCCCCCCAGTATGTAAAATTCAGCTGATATTTTGTTTCATGCAAGCTGATATATAGTAAAGTTGTATTGTATTTAGTGTAGCTTTATCCATTTTTTGTCAAATACCATTGCCACAGATGCCATAACTGGGGGTTGGGCAGCTGCATGGAAAACTTCAGAAGTGACCAAGGACTCAGTGAGCACTTTGGAAAAGATGAACCACTAGGGCAACGTTGCATGGCTCTCTAATTTTTTTTCTTGTAGGGAAAAATAAGTATCCCTGCACTGGATGGGCAAGTGCTTTGTGTTTGGGGTGTGTCTGTGTAATAGATCCAATGGGCCAGGTTTCTGCATACAGACTGATCTCTGTGCAAGCCAAACATGCCCAGGCTCAGCATCTCCCTGCAGTGTCAGCTCCCTCAGGTGCACCTGCAGGTGTCAGAACACTTGTGACAAAATAATATTCCAGACAATGACATGGTCAGGCTAAAATAATTGATGTGTTTCTTCTCTGTCTTCTGTTTCACTCATCCTTATGACATTTTCAACAACTATTTGTATTCCCTGACTGGCCAGGAAAAAAATTATAGAAGTAGACCTTAAATACAGTGCTCAGCGTGGCAATGCATCTCATCTGTGTGCATTGAGGACAGCTATCATTGAGCCTAAAACAGAGCTGTAAATTTATTCTGGAGCTAAACTCTTCTAAAAGATTGAAACATTTTATTTTTTTGCCATTCACTAGCTCTAATCTTATTGAGGTGTTGTAGATGCCAGGTTTTCCATTGTGTCAGGAAACTGTGTATATATGGTTTGTTAAAATAAAGAAGAAAAACTGTGTGGGAAATAATTCTCGATAGTATGTAATATGGAAAGTATTACAAAAGCGCTATTAGACTGATTTGTGCTTCCTGACCTTTATACAACTTTGTATCCCATTTCCTGGTAGTGACAGATATGAATTCATTATGCTCTATGGCAATACAGAATATTTCAGGCTTTTGAATTTTAATCTTTTGACTGTGGTTCAGACTTATTGCATCTCACTGATTTAACCCATTTAAAGTTGACAGCCTAGCTGGGTAATATTTATTTACCTTCTCCTCTTCAACCTCTACTTAGAAAACTCTTCCTTCACTTCCAGTCCACTCCTCTTTTGGGAAATTTGGATTCAACTCCTTTCACTTTAGATAATCATTTTATGCCTGCACATTTTCAGACAAACTGAAGGGCAGCTGCTGGTTTCCCTATATGGATTGAGCCTTTCAACTGAACTTATGTTTTCTGTATCTTGACTTTAATAACCTTCAACACATTGGTTTTCAGATAATATGAGGTTTGCAGATAATATGCGTGGTTCATGCAACACGCTTTGTGTTTCTTCCTTTCTAAAATCTTCCTTGACTAAACAGTAGTTTCCCTACCACTGTGATTTTCATCTGTACTATGTATTTCAGATTTAAAATTTGCCTTTGATTTTTCTAAAATAAAAAATTAAACATATTTGAAATGTTTTCCTCCTGTGACTACAGCAGAGATATAAAAGGCCAAGACCAAGGGCAGTGTTATTTTTTGCACTGAGTGCCACAGGTGTCATGGGTTGTTCAGCCACATCTGAATGGGAGTTAATGGACAAACCTTTACCAGTGTTTTATTTTGATTAATAATAGTTGTAGTACAATCCTGGATGTTTCAATACTGTGCATGGTGGTTGTTAAGAATACCAGTGAAATATTAATTTTCTACTATGTAAAATGATAATTGTCAATGAGAAAATGGCATACAAAAATCAGTCGACTATGTAAATGTACACTAATATAGAAAATTCCTAAGTACACAAACAAGCTAAGAAACACCATGGAGTTAGGATATAGCAGTAACATCTGTAAATATCTGTGAATAAGGTGATAGATCTGTGTCACAATATCTGTGACAGCAGACATTGCATTAGATGTGCCATATATCCACTCTATTGCCTATTAGGTTTTGCATTTAACTTTGTACTGATCTAAATGTATTGATAAAAATTATTTTGCATAAATGCTGTGTAAATTAATAATTATTATTTATTTATTTTATTAATAAAATAATATTTTGGATTTTTCTTTTCTTGGATCATGTTGAGAAAGAAAGAGAAGCCAAACAAACTGTGTTGCCTGTGACTAATAGTAATGCCTAAAGGTAGCAATTAATTTGAAACCCAGCTAATGTGATTAAGGCATGAAAATACTTTCAAATTATCTGTTCTGCTAAGTAATAAGCATGCCCTGATTAAATAAAAAGAAGTGAGAACATCTGTAAAAATTTCAGAGGTCTGCGGGGTGTAACCCTCTCTATTATGTGAGCTTACAAAAATGCCTGAAACCACAATACTTTGAATGCTTTTCGTACTTTTTAATGGTATTACTGTGAAAGCACCCACTAACCAGTCAATAGATAAATGTCAAGCTTTCTATGTAAATTTTTGGTTTTCCATTGTAGAATAGCCTGGTTGGCTCTTTCAAATTAGGTAAAATTGAGAAGATGTGCGCAGTGTGCCATTCTATTTGATAAGTGCAGACTTTCATTTTAGACAGCTGGTTCTTGAAATTGATGTGCAGCACTTAGATGTGCTGCACTATTGTGTATCATTCTAGAAAAGAGATCCAAACCTTAGTGTGCCTCCCTAGGCAGAGCCACTGCAGGGACCAGCTGTGTAAATCACTTTCTGGTCCTGATATGGTTCCAATCTGCAGCTTGCTAAGGTTTTGGACACAGCAGAATTACTGTTTGTAGGTGCATGACTTCAGATTGCTTAGCTCATAGAGATGAGATGTTGTCAATCAAAACATTTCAATTTAATAGCTTCTTGTCAATCAGTATTTAACCTTCAGTCTCTCCTAACTAGCCTAAATTCTGCATCTGTTTTGATGTTACTGATATGTTTGAGCAGAACAATTCTACTACTTTCAGTATTTCAAAAAACTCAGAGGTGTGTAAATGTATCACTGGTTTTTGCTCATGGTGGTGAGGTCTGAGTGGAAGGGGCACAGAAGAGGCAATCACACAGCTCTGTGTGATAAAACAAAATGTGCTGGCTTTCTTTTGGGCTCTGAGTGAGAGTCTAGAAGGCTCTTAAGAGGGCAGTGTTGGTAAGGAGCACAGAGGATGCCATCTAAAGACATTATTGATTAAAGCAGAAATAGTTTGAGCCCCCTTTCCCTTTCTCTCATGGCTGGCTGGAAATAAACAATGAATGTTGCCTTTTTGTGCCAGTAGGTTTATTTTAATAGGATCAATTTTGCCAATGTGAAATTGAATTCAGTTGATGATGACTTTCTTTTACTCTCAGCTGAAAGCCCATAAATGGCTGTCAAAGACAGCGATATAAAATTTAGATAATTTTTGCCGCTCTATTATGATTTATATTTTATTTATAAAGTATTTATAATTTATCATCTTCTATATATTTTTATATAAATATATTATTATTCAGTCTTTTAAAAAGTAATTATAAATACTTGGAAAATAAAAGGTCATGTTATCCCTTCATGGCTATCTGATTAATTGGCCTCTAGCAGTTTACTCCCTAGACACTGCTGCTGCATGACTGAGGCACTGAAGCCTACTCCTTCCAATAAAACATCTGAATTAAACAAAGCTCATTTGCTGTCCTTCAATTACTGTGATGAACCTATTTACTACTTTTTTTGTGTCACAGTGATAAATGTTACAGGCCTGTTGTATAAATACTTCATATTACAGATTTTTAAAATAGAGAGCAAGTTTCTGTACAAAAATAATGAACAGTGGTTGTAGAAACATTAAAGAGAAAAGTACAGTTCAAGGGAAATAATGAAGGCAGAGTTGCTGTGCTGGGCTCTCTGGTTGCTTTTGTTTCCTCTTCATGGGTTGTATTAGGTAAGGGTTATGTTTTTCCAAGCCATGTGCAAGTTTGGTGTGTACAACCATCAACACCGAGATGATAATTCAAAGAATTTCCTATCCTACCAATGTGTCTGTGACAAGTGAGATTTGTTTGAACAGATGAGTTTAAAGAGGTTCTTGGGGGAAAAAGGAAAAAAAGAGAAATTTAAACTCTTGTTATACATCATGTGTTTATTGTTCCTGTGCCTATGTGCTTAAAATCTTGTATTTTTGACAATATTTTATTTTGCCTAAATATGCAACTTAGTTGAGAGTATCCATTAATTGTTTGCAATAGTGTCTTAGCTGATGTGGAAACAAAAATTACCTCCTTGCTGAGTTAGGCTAGTTAGCTGTTTCTTGTCTTGAGAAAGTATCCATTTTTATAATTCCATTTAGATTTATATATTTTTAGATTTAATTAGTAATTTTTTATATACATATATATATGTTCACACTGATGCTGCATCCTTATTTGTGTTGGATATGGGGATATGGTTCAGCAACTTTTTGCTTATATTTTCAATTTTATAATAACCAGCAAGTAGAGCTAGTTTTAGTGCTAGTTTCAGCTTTCTGCAATGAATTTTTTTTTCTGCAATGAAAGCTTACAAAAAAGCCCCCAAAAACCAAAAAATACTCAACCAAATAAAAAATTCTAATAACTTCTTTTAAAGACTTAAAATGAATTGCTGTAAAAGAGAAGGCTCTGTAGTGTTCTTAGAGGAAATTCCAGTACCTAAAGGGGCATGCAAGAAAGCTGGAGAGGGAATCCTTACAAGGACATGTAGTGATAGAACATAGGAAAATGACTTTAAACTTGAAGAGGATAGGTTATATAAAAGGAGGAAATTTTTCATTATGGGCCTCCCAGAGAAGTTGTGGGTGCCCCATCCCTGAAATCATTCAAGGCCAGGTGGGATGGGGCTTTGAGCAACCAGGTCTAGTGATGGATGTCCCAGCTTGTGGCAGGGTTGGAATGAGGTCATCTTTAGGGTCCCTTCCAACCCAAACTGTTCTTTGAAATATAGATTTATATTAATGATATACAGAGCTGTTGAGCCAGTTGATGGAGAATCTGCTATAAGGTAAATGTGTTTGTCATGTACTTTTCAATATAAAAAGGCAGTTAAATATTAACAATTATTTCTGAGCTTTTTTTCTGGTTTTAGAGATACTCTCTTGCAAAATAGAGGCAATTTATAACCTTAAGACTTCAGTTTGTCCAAGTCAGGAAATGCTGTTGAATGCATCACAAATATAGGTGTGACTTATTTATTTTTAATTTGATGAAGGGTCTCTTAATTCTGGAGTGAATAACTTCAATGTCAAGGATCTAGGATGTCAATGAGGAGGATAACAAATACCTGGCTCAGGAGGATATTTGCAAGGTTGGTGACAATTCAGATATTACATATCGGAAATAGGTGTCAGTTTCCTAAATGAGAGTTCATCGCTGTCTCCATCTTTCCTTTGGAAAAAGCTGTGTGTTAAAGGCCACAAGTGGAGGAAGTACCCTTCCTGTATGAGGGAAGATTGTTGTAATAGTAAATGGCATTATTTCTAAATAATCAAAAGTATTTGTCCTCTGTACAAATTTGAGGAACCTCGTACAGATTGTGGGTACCAACCAATTTGAAAATTTCCTCACTTTTCACTATGATTGAAATCCAGAAGCAACTGTCACCCAAATATGTCACCACCTGGTGTCTGATTTGATAGAGTCAAACTGCTGCGTCAAATTTAGGTCACTGGTTTTGGTAGTCCTTGCCAGTAGGTTGCAAAAAATGCCTGCTAAAGCCTCTCTTATCAATGAACCTGGTACCTGAGAGCTGGAGAAGCTCCTTTTGCAGCTTCATGTTTATGGGGGGTCTAAAATGACCGTTTTGGTGGGGCAATGTAGCTTCTACCTGCTGTGGCTGCTGCCCCACCTCTGACCTCGCAGGGCCCCTGACAGAAGCCAAAGCAGCCTGGCATTGCACCAGCCTGCTCTGTTCCACGGAGTCAGCATTCTGCCTGTGGGATGCCCGTGTCAGGCCCTGCTGCCGTCTCCTCCCAGGGATTACATGATGATGAAATACCCCTGGTGTGTCCAGCTCGTGGGAGAGAGCAGGAGGGAGGTGTCACACTGTTCCTCAGAAGCATTTATGGTGAGTTTCCACAGCTGGCCACAGCACTCTTGGCTGGATGCACTTGCAGTCTGGTCTGGTAGTTCCTGTGCTCCTGATGTGTAGGAAGCCAAAGAGCTCACTGGAGACTCTGGCTGCAGCCAGGCTTTTACAGCCCCAGCATTTGCCTTCGTAGAGCAAACCCACAAGGACCCAAAAAAGGCAGGAGGACGCTTGCTGGCAAATCTAACATTATCTTTCAGAAAACTGTGTCCGGCATGCCAAATGCTATAAATATGCTGTAAATACAAGGTTTCAACTCCTCTGCCTTTTTCTTTTGGTTTTTCAAATGTCACTGTTGCTCATGAAGAGAGTGAAAATGAATGAGAGCACAATGAAACAAATTGCAGTTTTAGAGGAACACACTCATCTGGGACCAGGAGGCAGAATTTTCAAAATAGAAATACAGACAAATGATCTCTAATGAGAAAATTATGTAAAAATAATACTGTCACTTTAGAATTTTCTGTTTTCCATGAGCAGTTGGATTTATATATATATATATTTATTTATTTAATTTATTATTTTTAAATGGGGAAATGACCATTTCTCACATTTTGTTCAGTGTTTTAAATGCAGTTGAAAGTTTATGCCTGGCCCAGTTCATAGAAAACTCATGCATCAATAATGTGAGATTTTCATGCACTTGGAAAATGCATTCTGTGTGCTTCCAACAGAAAGCAGCCTCTTTAGTATGTACAATATGTTCATTAAATACTTTTCCCTGTTTATACAAGTGCTCATGTCTCCATTATTCATTCAGGCAGAAACTAATACAAAATGTGGCACATCTGCTGTAGCACGTAAAAGTAACTATAGAAAAGAAAAAAGATTTTTACTTAGGAGGAGGTAATTCTGCTCACTTAAGAGGAATTCTCCTGCATGTTTTTTTCCACAGCTGGAATGTCATCTAATTTCTGATGGATATCAGGTGGCATTAGAGTCCTACATTTGTTTTAAAAACAGGGGGAAGGATATTTTCTCTGATTCAAAGCTGAAAATTTTTGTGTTAATGCATTGGTGATGCTTTCAGTGGAAGGGGTGGCTGGAACTCAGGGGCTTTCTGGAGCTCAGGGCTATACCCTTACTAAGGCACTTGACAGTGTTTTCTGTTGAACCAGGTAGTGTTTATTTTATACTTGCAAAAAATAACAGTTTTGAGAATTAAAACTGACCGAGGCATTCACCAAGATTCAAATGTTTCTCCATATTGTGCAACGATGGCCATTCCCTGTCACAAGACATCTGCTTGCTGGGCTCTCAGCCCCTCTTCTATTTCCTTCAAAACCACTAAGAAAGTGATTTCTTTTATTAGTGTTGAATGAGAAAATAATACCAAGCCTCCAGTTTTCATGAAATTGAAAATTTTTCTGGCCCTTCCTGTTATTACAATATTGGCTATCACTACTGAGAAGAGATTCCCTGACACAGTGTCCACCCAGATATGCTTTTCATTAAAGCAGTGACATCTGGTTTCATACTCACAGACACACTAGTGCATAATTTTGCAGATACTCTTTTAAGGTTTGAGAATCAGGACTTGATCTTTCTGCATACCTAGAAAGATGGCTGCATTTTAGAGGAATACTTCTCCATCCTGGTTTTACGAGGCAGCATCTTGGTCTCTGTGTGCTGGAGAGATCTGAAAAAAATCTGAGTGATTTGGAAATTGATGCTGGCTCCTTGATACCGGGGAAAGTCTTAAAATTCCCTGGGAGTTAATTTGGGAGGGCACTGGATACCAAAGGATGCAGGGATCATGTACAAGTAAGTGTATGTCCAGTCTCTCAGCACAGGGCTCCCGTGCTTGTTAAAGACTTTTTGCTGCAGGTCCAGGGCAGCGTAAGAGCCTTCTTGCTGGAGCAGACAGTTCTTTGCATCAACTCATGCTGCAGCAATTGCTATAGGCATTTAGATAAACCAGTAAAGTCTTGCAGTATCTTTAAGCCATGATTTATTCTTTTCTTTTTGGGGGATATAATTAGGCAAATTGAGAAACTCATTGTGTAAATGCAGCTTTAAAATAACACTCTGCTTTGCCATTCCATTATGTATATCTGCTGTCAACAGTTTATTTTTTTTAATGGGAGTTTCTGAAAAGTTTGGAAGTTTTCTAAATCCTGATACTTTAATGGAGACTGTAGATGAAATATAATCCTCATCTATTCATAACCAGTCAAAAATAAACAATTTTTTCAAGCCATTAGAACATACAGAGGAAAAGTTCATGAACCAATCATTTGGGGCTTTTGGCAGACCATACGGAACTTTTCTAACAGCTATTTATAAGGTCCTAATGTGTTTATTTTCACAATAAATCTGACTTATTGCTGAATGTGTTGGTTTCATAGTAAAATAAACACTGAAGATTACAAACACATCCTTTCGTGAAGTCTTCTGAAAGTCCAAGGCTTAATTTAATAAATGTGATATTCTCTGTATTGGTTGGGAAATGAGTGCTGACTCTGAGGAAAAAAAAAAAAGGAAAAAAAGGACAGCCCAAACCCTTGCTTTAAATTACAAAATCAATTGTCATCAAGTTTACATTATAGCTGAGCCATTTGACATGTAAAAAGTATTAACAATTGAAAGGTTGATAAGAACTAAGAACGAGCAAAAGAGGGAAGAGTTGTGGTTCAGTGCTGCTATTGAAGGGCTGAGTGGAAAAATGCTGTCTATTTCTAAATACACAAACTTAATTTACAGATTGTTTAAATTTGCTTAGCTTAATTCTGTAAATTAGGAACAAAGTTACACGTAGTTAGGCTGCTTTAAAGTGCTCTGAAAGTTTTTGCATTGTGGCTTTTACTGGTTTAATTAGAAGAATTTATGTCATCGTGCTGTAAATCAAACTATTTGTGCAATTCCTCCAGTATTTTGCCCATTGCCAGTACCTGAGGTGAGCATCCTACTCTACTAAAGTTAGTGGCTTTGTTACCCATGTTGTTGAGTCATATTTTAGCTCAGATAGATAGTAAAATTTTCAAATCTTCAGAAAAGAATAATCACTCATCAAAAACCTTTCTTTTCTTACAATATATCTTCAGAAACCCTGCCTGATGTGTATGTGAATGTCCTCATGAAGCATATAATTCCTAATTCTTTTAGTGAATCTTACTAAGCTCTTGACCTCAGTGATGCGTTTCAGTAATGAGACTGTAGGTTAATTGCATATTGTGTTAGAGGACTTCTTTCTGTCAGCTTTAAAAGTATTGCTTTTGTACTTCACTAGATATTCCCATCTTCTTGTAAAATGAAAATGTATCACTGCCAAACCATCAAGCAGACTTTTGTGGTGGTTTCATTATTTGTTTGTCACTAAATTAACTTTATCTTTTCTTAATGGTAAAGTCCCTTCAGACTTCAACCAAATGCTTTAGGTTCCACACAATGCAAAGCTGCTTCGTGTAAGTTTTATTGTGCTTCGTGCATGTCCATTTGCAAGGGTGGGAATTGAACTTGGCTGGGATTTGGTGTAATGCTGAGCATCCAGTGTCAGACCACTTTATGTAACATAGCATTGTTTCAATATATCATTTATTTTCAAAAGAACTTGAATCGTGGCCATAGAATGTGCTTTATGTGCACGCTTTGTTCTCAAATAGAAGCCTGCAGGATCTCAAACAATTAAAAAGAAGTTGTCATTCCAGTTGCTGAAATGCTAGTTGGGGATAGTTTGGGAACAGCTCCAAGGGACATGCCTGGGAGGGTGGACCTGGATAGCAGATTGTTTTTAAGAAAACATCCTTCTTCTGAGCGATTCTGTGTAAAAGAAGAAAGAGACCATTGAAATCCATTAAAAATACTTTGTATTTTTTGAAATGGTTTTTAAAGCTTAGAGAAAAATGGACCAGCTGGACTAAGGATCTTAATACACTGCACAGTAGTTATCTGTTTTCAGGGTGACACAGCGGACATTTATAAATACCAGAAATGTTGGCCTGTGCCCGGTTTGGGTTCATGAGTTTTTGTTTTGGTGGGGTTTTTTCAGCAGTGGGACAGCCTTTTTCTGCTACTCAGAAAGCTGCAGATATCTGATATTTCTATCGGGAATTACTGTCCTGTAGAGCTTTTATGAATATTTTGTCTTCCTAGTAAATTATTTAAGCTGTGTTTGATTAGTTCAAAGGAAAAAAAGGTTATAACAATAAACATGGTCATCACATTCCCCATTTTTCTGAAAGTAATTAAGACTCTACTGGCATGAGTTCATACTATGGTAGCCTATATATCTTGTGCAGATCCTGAACACTGGTGTCACATATACATTAGATAAGTCAGAATGAACAGATTAGTTGGGAAGGAGGATTTTGGTGTAACCAGTATCATGAACAGACTGTGCCCAAAGAAATGCTCACAGTTTATAGCATTAGCTTCAAATGAACTCCAATATCAGAGCAATCTGGGACACTTTCCTTTATGTAAATCATGTAATTTAAGTTTTGTTTCAGCTTCTACCTTGTATTTCTGTTGTGTTTGAAATAATTGAAAGACAAGAATTTCTTTGACTGCATTTTAGTCTCTCAGAGGTCAGTGACAAAACTTGGATTAATTTTATTCTGATCTCTTTAGGGCAGGGAACATGAGATTTTTGGCTGATCCTACAGATGATTGTATATGGGTGAGCTCATGACCTGTCATTCTATATATATCCAGAATAGGAAAAAAATGTGTTTGCACAGCACAAAAGAGCTCCAGCCTTGACTGGGGCCTTCTGGAGTTTTCTGTATTTTCTTTTGTTGCTGTTGTTGTTCCTGGAAACAAGCGATTTGGCCAAAAATATACAAAAGTACAAGAATACTTTTAGTTCTAGTTGATGCAACCCTGGATATCAGCTTCTGTATTTTATTTAACATGTAAATGGCCAGATTTATTAGCTTAGTGGAATGTAGCTGTACTTGGTCATGTCTAGTTGTTCTATAACGCTGTGTTTCTAGATAGTTAACATGTACTGTAGTACCCCAGCCTCTTGGTAAATCAAGAGTAACAACTTAATCCAAATGTTTACCTGATTTCTAGATGAATTGCAGTACTATAACTTCAGACAAACTCCAATATTGAAGATACAGTAAAATTAAAAAAGTGGCAAATTAATCACCCATACAAATGTTTAAATTCTAATATCTTGCCATGAAACAGTTCAAATCCCTACTGAAATGAGTGCACAGTTCAGTACATAGTCTCTCAGAATCTATGATATATGAAAATTACTTTTAAGAATTACCTAATTCTCTTTTGTTCTCTGCACTTGTAGGTACTGCGTCACGGAAAAAATTTAATTCATGCCACCTATATAACGTGGGTTTGGATCAGTCACCCACACATTGCATAGAGTAAAAGTTAGAGTGATTATATTTAGCTCAACAAGAGGAGCCTTCATCTAAAAAAAGCCAAAAAACCTACCTGTCATCTGTCAACATTTCCAACTCATATTTTTTTTATAGCAGCATTCACCAAGCCAACACTTAAAAGCAATAAAATGAATAGTTAAATACATTTTCTATTGTATAAATACAGTACATTTTCTATTTCATACATAAAAAACAAGAGCGTTGTCATCATCAGTTACGGATAAATACATGATTGCAACTAAAACTGCTGAATTTGTCTAATGATGAGGGATTTTGTTGGATTTTAAACTTGTAGATTTTGAAAACTACTACTACTAAACTTTATCTACAGAATATTTTTGAAACCTGCGTAAAAATTCCATTATCACTTTCATTGTTGACTATTAATATTTTGATACATAATTTACATTTAAATTTCTTGAAAGCCATATAGACTATTGTAAGTTATCAGGAGAGCTTGTGGTTAGAGAGGGAGATAAGCTTCTCATTTTTTGGTCCTCTGTGCAATCGATGTCCGTATGTGGTTTTATTAGAATGCTGAAAATTTCAAAATCAAGATATTTTTAATATACTTCTCTTGAGCTGAAAAACTTATTTTCAAAGTAAGTGAAAGAGACTTAACTGCTCTCTACTCTTTTGGTTATTGTATGAGTTCTATTTTTCTTGAGGACGATTGAAATGCTGTGTAACGTTTATCTTATTTCATACACTATTTGGCAGGAATGTGTTGGTGTAGTTACTTTCACAAAGTGAAAATCCGCCTCTTGCCTTCTCTCCCTCATGCTTGAACGTCCTCAAAACAGAGACAAGTGAGTGATGAAATTTGGGCCTATGTGCTTGCCTTAATATATATATTTTCAAATCAAAAGACTGCTGAAAAAATTTCACAGCAAGACTGTTGTCCTTTTAGGACAGTCCTCTTGTTAATGAGTCTGTGTCCAAACAATGGCAACATTTCTTTTCTTTGTATTTTTAATTACATTGCCTAGGTAAGAGCATAATTACTTTGGCATTGTATTTGATTTTCACACAATTTTTCGTAATTGACATTGTAAAGACAAATTATCTTTAGTTTCTTGATGTGAAAAATACTATATATTGATGGATGAGCATGTAATCTGTGTGAAAAATGTTTTGTTAAATCATTAACACTAGGTTGTTTGTCTGTCGAATCAACGACCTTTTGATGGCAACAGAGATTTCACTGTAATAGTTTTTAATATTCTTCTTTTCCCATTAGGGCAAGGAGCACCAGTTTTAAAGCAGCCTCTCTTTCACTTTGATATGAATAGATAAATTGTCAAAGCTGCCAACAAGAATGCTTCCTAACTACAGGGTACGTTGTGAGCAACACTGCATACAGTGTTCTTGCTGGTAAACACAAACTGTGCACAGTTAATGCTGCAGCTTCGTTCTCATCCTTCCCATCCTGAATTTAATGAGCTGAGCACTGATGAGGTTTTTGAGAATTGGGTTAGTGTGTGCTGAGTGGGAGACAGATAGGGAATGACATTTTTTCTGAGTTGCCCTTTCCCACCACTTATCAGCAGAGGGGAAAGGATAAGAGTGGAATATGTGCATAGTGTATATTGTTCCAGATATAAATACTATTCTTCAGAATTAACCCTTTTAAAGTGCTCTATATGGAAAAAGAAACGCAAAATCATATTTAGCCTCAAGATCCATGTCTTTATGAAATTATAAATTGGTTTTAGAGGTATTGCCTGCAGTGTTTCTTATGGGTATTGCACTGTGCTATTACTTAGAAATTGGAGTAGCAATCCCAAGCATGTACCTTAGCACTCTGTGCTGGAAAGGAGCAAGTGTCACATTAATTATGCTCTCTGCTCTGCTTTCTCACCCCTGTCTTGGGTTTTCTTGCTGGATTGAAGAGAAAGTTGATTCTTGTCTTGGCCTATTTCAAAGCCATCTGAAAACAGCTAAAAACAAACTAAACCCAGCCAAATGGGTAGTAAATAATAAATACAGCTCTTAAACAGAAAATTTAGCACCTTGCTAGCTGAGGAAGTTGCTAAAACTCCCATCAGCAACCAAATATAGTAGACTTAGTGCTTCTCAGCACTGTCACGTGTAGAACAGATACTTGGCTTTAAAAATGTAGTTCTCAGCTATTCTTTGGAGGCCTAAGCTCTTTATACAGTGAGTAGGGAGAATTAGATCTGTAAGAAGAGAATCCAAACCAGCCATCATGGCTGAGGGACTGAACAGGAATTGAGCCTTTCAGAAGTGCTGAAGCCTGACAAGTTTTTTTCCTGGGACTGGGATTTGCAACCTAATACTTGTACTGAAACCATTCCTCTTTAAAGGCATAACTGACTCCATATTTTATTTGAAACGTGGTCGTAAAAGAAGGTAACTGTGCTTTCTCTACTGGCCTGATGGCTGGAGTATCTACTCTGGAAGAGAAGGACTCAGGTTCAGCCTCTTCAGCCTGAGCACATCACACATTCACTGGCCTCTGTGGGAAAGGCCTTAACCAGGATGTAGAGCTTGTTGAAATGGAGCTGTGCCAGTGTGTATTCAAGTGTTCAAGATTTATGGGGCCAGAAAGAAAAGAACAGAAGCAGACAAGTGCCAAGGGTATTTCTTTAACAAGGAGATAATTGGTTTTGCTGTAAACAATTGTTTGATAACATATAAAAATACTGTTTTAGGGAGCAGAGATCCCAGCTAGTTTCTTTAGCTCCTGTGTATTTCAAATGTAGTTATCCACCCCTTCTGGTGGAGGGTACCAAAACAGTGTCTTCCGTTTCTCCAGCTGTCATTGGTTCTCGTAGGAATGCTGCATGGCAATATTTCACCCTTCCCTTTGATGCTGGGCTGTGCTTTGCTGTCATGGCTTTGCCAGTGGCATCCTCTCAGCCTGCCTGGCCCTGCAGCGAGCCATGGTGTCTGCAGGTCTTGCCTGCAAATCCCAGAAGGGCTCTTGTGTGTCACCAAGCTCTGAGGTGTTGGGCATGCCCAGCACCCTTTCTGAAATTTGGGGAGTTGAAAAGAGGAGGCTGAAGTAGCTGCAGCCATTGGGACACGTAGGAGGTGAAGTGGGGGCTGTGAATTGCACTCTGGGACTCAGAACCAGTGCTCCACTCAAGTTTTACTTTAGTTGTCTAAGTGCTTTTTTGGACCCAGGCCAGCACTTTCCCTGCCATTCTCCGGGAAACCAGTGTATTTTGTCATGGCCCTGCTAGGCATTAAGTCCTTTCTGACTCTGATATGCTTTGAGTACCTGAAAGTGTTGAAAATTATTTCTGCCATTCAGGGCAATTGATTTGAAGAAGAGATTATCCAGTCCTGCTTTTAGTTTCAGCAATGTTTGTGTGCCAGTTTGTGAATGCTTTACATGACTTGACTGGCTGTGCCCCAGCATTCTTTACTGATACTGCTTGTATGACTTTAACAAGTATTTTATGTCTCAATATTGGCTAAATGAAAATAACTTAGAAAAGGAAGACTCTCTAAATAATGTGTGCATTATTTATGGAGCTCTATGCCAGCTGTTGCTAATCTGCTGAGGTGAGTTATAGTAACAATTCTCAGGAATTCTCTCTCGAAATTTCAAAATACAAATTAAATTCAAATAGAAAAGTTGGAGTGACCTGCTCTCCAGCAAGCCAGTTTTACATCAGGCTATCTATTAGGGAGATTTCTGGGCATCTTTTAATAAAACAGTTGGATTCTGCTAGTGTACAAATAGCTATAAAGAACTTTAATTCACCATTACCTAGAATTGAAATCAGCATCACAGAGTTAGAGCTCAGCTGAGAAGGTTTGAAACCACTTGAAAGAAATTACAACATAGAAAAAGAAATGTCACTTTGAAGCAGCATTGTTTCCCCAATAATAAATGTCTCCTAAAGAGAGAAATATTTTTGTGGTTTTGAATAAGAAGGAGACATGGCAGGGTCCAGGGTCAAGTTCAATTTTCTTGAAGTAAAATAGCCATGAGGGGAGTTGCTTTTGCAGAAGATGAGTTGAGAGGCTGATGTACCACAACCCAAACTGCATACTGAGCAGTTAATATTGTTTCAAATAAAAGAACATAGTTTCATTATTAAAAGAATAGAGACTAATAAAAGATATTATGCTTTGTAATTTTTCCATTGGTGGATGTTGTTCTGTTCTCCTATCAAAGTCTTTGGAAGAATAACAAAGTGTAGCCCTACTGATGTTTAGTAATATAAAGCTTAGTTTATGAAGGACTAGTGAAGCCTCATCTGTGCAAGTTTCCTTCATTAAGAGATGCAGGAGATATTTGAAATACATGATCTAATGTAACTTGATCATTAATTATTACTTACATATTTACTACTACTACTGTTATTATATAAAATTATTAAAATTATATGTATTATGTAATTTAAATACTTTGAAGTGTTCTCTATGCTATTGTATTTTGCTGGTACAATATTCATTATCTTTATGCTCCACATATCTCATATAATCAAGATATTTTTGCTTTTATATACCTTATTTGCTATATTATGACTTTAATAATAATAATATATATCTTTATATATCACATTAATTATCCTAGTATCTAAAAGTTTCATAGGAAGACTACAGAAGAATTAATACAATTACATTTTTAGTAAAAATTAAGTTTGCAAATGATAATCATAAATCATAATTCAATAATTCATTTTGCTGGACAATAATGTCAAGAAGCTGTTTTTATTTTTTGTCTAAAAACATTTATATTCCAGTCTAGTGCTGTGAAGTGTTTTATGAGTAGGCACTGGATCCACCACCTTTTAAAAGGACAAAACATGGTGTGTTTTTTTACTTGTGTAAAAGACTAAAATGTTTCAAAATGGGAGGAATGAATATAAGACACATAATTTTGTTAAATGTAATCCCAGGGAAATTGTTTAGTGGAAATACATCTTCAAAATTATTACAGTTGCTGCATGAACATGAAACAGTAAGAACATGACAAAAGCCAGGAATTTCTTCTTGAAATTGAGAGGATAGGAATGTAAGCAAAGGGAATGAAATGCAGGGTAAATTACTACTGGTTAAAAGTGAGAGAATTGATTAGAAACAGAATGAAAGAAAGTTGTGTTAGACAACTGCAGGCTGGAATGAAAGGTTATAATTTGCAGATCACTTTTGGTGTCAATTTAGAATTAAAAGCATCTTTCCTGTTGTTAGTGCAAAGCACTTGCACCATTAAGTAAAATGCCAGTTCCTCAGGGTCAGCTGTAGCTGCATTCCTGACCCAGAGCAGTCTAATGGTTTATGGGTTTAGATACATTTATTTGATGTAAGAGTTGTTATTCCAAGGAATTACTTTTAAATGCCTCTTAAAATGCAGGTATGTAAGACTACTTGGCAGTGTTTCTTAGGAGTTTTGGATGAACTCTTGTTGTTGAGTCATAGTTTTCCTGCAGTATGAAGTTTTACTTTATGAAACAGTTCATTAGACACCAAAACAGTTCTTGACTTAGCACAAACTTTAAGACTTTTATCAGGGCATTTTATATTAGGAAAAATATAAAGGCTATTCTATATAAAAAATAAAAATTAAATATTATATAAAAATTAAATATTGTGATAAGTGACAGGAATATAAGATAAACTCACTTGTAAAGTTAGTTTATAGGGCTGTCTAAATCATGAACGATTTCTTTTCCCTGGGATTTTTTTTGAAATGTACGTAACATAATTTAGCTGTATTTCAGCACATCACTTAATTAAATTTATGGATATCTCAGCTTCTGTTTCCTGTTAGGACCACAAACAGTTCTCTTAGTCTGATGTGCAGTCAGCCAAGGTCAGCCCACCCCAATGATCTATCCATCTGAAATGTTATGTAGTGATGTCATTAAGATAACACTTGATTTGTGTCAGACGCTGTCATCCTTTAAGAAGATGTAGCAAGAGCAGATTTATAAATACACGTGTTAAAGTAGCCACCACAAAGTCCCTTTTCTTCCACCAGATTCTTGCTCAGCAATGAGGCTCTCCCAGAGCTCCAGCAGCCCTGGGGTTTGTTAAGAGGGCTGCTCACACCTAACCACCAGCTTTTGTGTGCCCCCATGCCCGGAGGAGGGTGTGCTGAGTAAACTGAATTATTTGTGGGAGAGAATAGCTGGATCCCAGGCCTGACCTAGGAAACCTGTGGAAACAAAGCACTGTTTCTGAGGGCCTGAGGGAGAGGTGGTGTGATGAAAGTAGAAGAGATGCCACGAAATAAGGTATGAGTAAATAAGCTGGGAAAAGTTCTGTTGCTCCATGTGGTGAGAAGGATTGATAAGGAGAGGATGCCTCACTGAACAAAACATGCCAACAGCTTTCAGCAATAATGATCTCCAACAATAACATAGTTCTTCTTTCCCTGCATCCTTTTTTGTGTTTTCTTTCCTGTTTCCTCCATTTTTTTGGTGTTCTTTCAGGCTATGAAGACCTGTGAGTGTTCCTGTGGCCCCAGCTTCTATTGTGTTTTATTATGTCTGTGTTGATTTTTGGTTGGCTTTTCAATAATCTTTGCATATCCTAAGGCTGAATAACTGAAACTTTCATATAAGCAAAAGAAAATTTGTTTTAAAACCCTATGATTTTGCCTAAAACACTAGTGGATGAAACAAGGCATGAAAATCACTGAAAAAGAACATTTCAAGTGGGACCAACAGAGACAGGTTAAGTATGTGCCAAGTTATTTATAATAGAATATATTTTGACTTGAAATAATTATTTGCAGTTCTGAGATAGAAGAAATAAGATTTTTTAGTTTCTTTAAAATAATTTTTACTTGAAAATCTCAACATACACATGATATAGAATATAAAGTATATGGCAATGAATTTAAATAATGGGGAGATATTATACATTCACATAGAACCTCTGGTCATATTTTTCAGCTCATATATAGTTTGCTCATCTGTATTTTACATGAAATCTTAGCAAAAAGTATTTTAAAATTTCTGACATTTACCTGCAGGAAAGTGCAATTTTATAAAATGTGCACTGAAAATACTCAAGGAGGTTCTGCAGAGGGCTCACATTAACCCTCATTTCTGCAGAAGACAATTCTGCATGCCTTCTCATTAGTACATGTGGTTAGTTTTTGAGAAGCTAAAATTTGTCTGTGTTATTACCAAAGACCCAGTTTATATAAAACAGGACCTTCTGGGGAAGGATTCTCAGACCAGTCTTCCAGCAAGATTTAATTCCTCTGAGTTAAACTGCTTATAGACAATTCTTGCCTGTTATCCTAAAACTCCTTACTGGCAGTTTAAATTGACAGGATTTCTGTGCAATTAATGTTGCCTCTGACACTGACTGAATGAAGGGTTCAGGTGGTTTCTATATTTGTTTCCCCGCTCCTGTTCTGGAAAGGGCTTCCTTCTCTATACGATGCTGGAATGCATCTGGGCACTGCCGTGTTCCCAGGTAAACGGGAGCACCTGGAGATGGGTGGAGATCTCTGCGGTGTTGCCTTGTCCCCAGTGCTGCTCATGTCTCCCATCATGAGCTGAATAATCACTGCAGGTCCCTGGACTCAGGGTCTATGTCAGTGTCCCTGTTCTTTGTGATATTGTTAATTAAGATTCTTTCTCTTTTGATGAAGCAAAAGTAAGTAGGAAGAAAGATGGAGATGCTCCTTGACATTTTTTTAATTGATTCATCTTGGGTTTTGAAGTGTTCTACTTCTCTATTATGAAAACAGTAGAATGAAATAAATGCTGTAGGAAAGGTGATGCCTATTTTCTTGATCTACACAGACTAATAAACTGTCTTAATTTTGGCTCAAAAGCACTCCTAGATTAATCTGTGTGCCATCTGCAGGTACTTATTTTTCCTTTACACCTCAGGCTAAAATTCATTCCTCTTTTCTTTGGATGTTTTAAGTCCTGTAATCTCAAATTGAAATTCAATAACGAATCACTTGTGGTTTTCCAGCTCAATCTTGATACAGTAACAGAAAAAGAATCGAATATTTCCTTAAAAAAGGCCCCACCCAAAGCTCCATGATACGATGGATGTATATTTTAAGGTTCTCTTATCTAACAAGAAACCACATTTCATTGCATTTCTGATACTTGGTATATAAAGGAAAATCTCCATATTTTATTATGAAAGATTAATTCAGATGCACTTCTGAAAATTTTGGATTAATTTCCAGTAATTCATTCTATTTTTGTACTATAATTCCAGAGTTTAAAATTTGACCTAGGAATGTTGAATACGCAGTGCTGGAAATCTGTAAAGCCAAAGCAGTGCAGTCTCAAAATGTGGAATAACTACTTCTTTCTCAATAGAAAGGGCATTTTACCCACTTTCTGTCTGTTTTACATTTTATTTGGTCTGTGTGTTTTGTTTAAAAAAAAAAAGGTTGAGCATACTTTTCCCCTGACTTTTAAATTTTCTTTACAGTTTTCTCACAGACTGGAATTAATCTCTGAACTCATTTATTTTTCTTCTTTTTCCTTTCTTCCCCCAATGGTTAGATTTTTTGCAAGAGGCATGGGGCACATGTCAAGGAACGTAAGCCGTGCTGAACTGCCTTCTAGGCATGAACACAGAGAGGAGTCCCAGTAGGTGCAGAATTTAAGGAGGCCTCTGGCTCTTTGCAGCTGCCAAAGGTTTCTGTGTTCCTCATGTCTCTCCACAGTTATGGACAGACACAAGTTCTGCCACTGTAATCAGCATAGTGCCAGATCTGTCACTGTACACCAAGGCCTTGGTGCCAGCAGGGAGGCATTTTCTGCTGGCACTGCAGAGTTATGGACGCCAAAACCCACTTTATCTGCTCTTAGCATTTATTTCTTCTGACCTTTCAGTCTTGCTTTAGCCCCATACAGTGGGGCTCCAAGTCACTGCTCCAAGTGACCCCTCCTTGGGGGCTGGGGGGCACAGCCACTCTGTCTTCAGTCCCCAGGTTAAAAGTGCCAAGCACCTGCTTCTGTGCCTAATGTGATCTCACCACATAGGTCTGGGTTTGTGGCATAAAAAAGAAAACATATTGGAACAATTGCATATGCTTGGAATGCTGAATTTTTGTTTCTTAAAAGCATGCCAAAATAGAAGAATACGGAAAGCGTAGATGATTTTTCTTCATTTGAAAATGCATTTAAATCTGAGCGATCAATAACAAAATGCTGAAAGTAGAGGCAGGTGCCAAACATCTTTGCACCTACATTCTGATTGTTCAATGCTATATTTAGAATGAAACTGCATTAATTAATCTTTTAAAATGTTATTTTTATCATATACATTATAAAAATGTATCAACAAATGTTGATACTGACAGTCTATCTTTTTTTATCTTGTTTTACCAAGTTTTTTAGTAATTTTTTTTCTTACTTGGCATGCTGCTCCTTCAGTTCAAATACCCTGAGTCTTACATTCTTGCTCTATGACTATTACTGTGAAAATGAAATAACTTATAAGATTCTATGGGATTCTTTGAGCAAGCAAACTACCATGAAGCTTCTCTCTGTTTTGTTTCAGCTGCCATTATTAGTACTTTGTTTTACACTTTTAGGCATGTTCCTAAATAATGAATAACTGCCAAATTACCACAGCACACTTGATGTGAATGAGTCATCAGCCTTAAATTAAAAACCAAAGTGTGATGACCTTTCTGTTGTTCTGCATATCATAACTGCCATCAAGTGATGAGTCTGAAACCTCTGATCTGTCATTAGCACCTTGAGCAGACAGCAGTCATATTTTTGTCTAGTCCTTAGGGCCTATTGTTTTAGGGAATCCAACCAATAATGGCTTGGATTAAAAAGGGGAAATTAAAGGAAAATGCATCATCAGCATGCTAAGCAAACAAAAGACCTATAGCCTCTGTGTCTGGAAAGGCAGATCATTATTGGACAATTATTGTCCATATTACTGTGCATGTTTATGTTTATTATCTGATGTTTCTAACTGAAAAGTGTTTTGTCTTTATCTCTTCGAAGTTAACTGAGATGTAAGCATAACTTTTCTGATTCTGGAAAGTAGGTTAAATATCTGCTCTCATAATTTAAAAAAGATTAAAATAAAGACAACAAAAGAACTTCCATGGAAGCACCTTAGTTAATTTAGTTACTGATGATGGTACCAGGTAACTGATGTTTAAAGTTTAAAGTGATGTTTAAATCTGCCTATTTAATGAGATATGTTGGTTCAACAATGCATTTACCAACAATGAGATTAAAATAAGTTTTGATTATATCTATGCCACCAGAGTACAAGAAAGGTACTGGTTCCAGTACAGATGGGTACCTTTGAAATGTTTTCAAAACTCATTTTGCCAATATCAACCCAATTGTTGTTTCTTGTATTCAGGAGTGCCAGCCCTGACTGTCACTGTCATGGTGGTAGAATAGGTGCTAACTATTATCTTCTATCACTGGCTATGCCTCTTTGCTACTGCAGTGACCATAATATTTTCTTCAGAGATCTCAAGTCTGCATTCATTTCTGCATTCATTTCTTGGGCAAAGGTGACATTTAGTTTAGCTGTAATATTTCACATGAGAAAGAAGTGGAAGACGGGACCTTATTTTTTTTGTTTTGTCTGTTGTTGTTTCATAGTAATATGCAAAATGTGGAAAGTCAGTCATATTTCATTGGTATTTGGCATCTGCTCAACAACTGATTGCTCTTCTCAGAGCTTTTTTGGAAAGTTTGCAGCACCATAATGACAGCTTTCTAAACACAGATGTCCTCTTGGTACAACCTATAATTTTTTATGAAAGATGTATCAATGTCAGGAATTTGAACAAAGTACTGGAATTAGTTGAATATTCTTGTTATGAATATGTATTCAAAAATATCTACAGTACTTATATTGTAAGTTGAAGAAAGAATATGCAATGTCTGAAGGCAAAGATGTAGGTACAAAACATCAGAATATAGTTTAAGATAAAGTGATTCCTTTGTTAATGGGCTGTCTATACTTCAGTGAACTTTTCCCCACTATGTTCTGTACTGTGTAAGTGCACACAGTGATCTTGAAGCATCAAGAATCTCAGGGATACATTCAGATAATCAGGGATTTGGCCACGGAAGATGTCTAACAGCTGAGAAGCCAGGACTAGTTACTAAATGTTCTTGTGATGTCCCATTAGTAGCCTGTTCCTCTTCTTTCATTTACCTCTCAGCTAAGCCATCAGGAAGTGAATACTTCGAACACAAATTCCCTCTCCTCAAGTCAGCTATTTTTCTTAGGGTTTCTCTTAAGAAAGTAAAAGTCAGTTGAGAGCTTAATGTGTAAATTGATAAAATTCCAGCATCCTGTGGTTCTTAGTAAATGAATCATTGATTGCATTTACCTGTGGGCCTATTATTTGCAAATACCTACAAATAAGAAGACAGTGCTTAATGGTTGTTGGATGTAATTTATGTCAGTTCAGACTTGCAGGTGAAAAGGAAAGTCTCCTCTGTAACCATTTGAGATTTTTTTTAATGATAACACAGTCCATTCTATATTGTTCTTCTACCTATTAAGGTCAAGTTAAGATCAGAGTGCCCTGCAGGAAGTTTATCTAGCAACTCTAATGATATTAGCAGAAACATAGCTCAATAAATATTTTCCCATTTTGATTTTGTGCAGCTCTGCAGCCAGGATATAAGTGCTGCAGTTTTTATGACTATGGCTAACTTCTTGTAGTTTCCCTCTATCTGTACTTGTACATGGCACTTGGTTTTGATTTAATTTCAGGTCTACACTCCCACACCACTAATGACACGTCATTCAGATTCAGAATAGATACTTTAAAGATAGAATACAGCATCAGAAAAGATGGAAAATCATAACTGTTAGTTAGAAAGTGCTTTCTTTTTGGACTTCAAATGGGTCATGCTGTGGTCATTCAATATTATGGTATTGGGGTTCTTTCACTTCTCTCTTGCTTTTGGTTGATGATAAAATCACTTGTCTGGTCTATGTGCATGTGTGTGGTCCAGCCTGGGCTGCTCTTTGGCTTCTCTTGGATCATGACCTTTTGCCAAACCTCAGCAGGAGCTCTTGGGGAAAAAATGTAAACATACAACCAAATTTACTCTGGTTTCTTTATTTAGCTCAGCGCAAGTTAATTCTAATTGCTATAAGGCTTCAATATGACAAACTTTTTCCTAAATCAGAAAGTGGGAGAAGCTAATTTAATAAGTTAATTATAGTAATTTAGTAACAAATACAAGTGGCTGGGAATAAAATGGGATGTCCTAATGCAGAAGTATGAATTTTTGGTTTTTAGCAGTTGTTAAATTTTTATTTTTTAATTTTAATCACATTAAAAGAAATGCTCAAGAATCACAAGGAATAAAACACCTATTTTGTTAGGCCAGAATTATATGGAAACATTATGCAATAATACTAATTGCTAAGAAAGTGCCAGAATTGTGGGCAGTGTAATTATCTACAATTTTCTGAGAACATCCTTACAAAAATGACCTACCTATTTTAAGTGTAATTTCCAAAATGAGGAAGCCAGATGTCTTGTTTGTGACAGTGTAAGTGATGGACACTTTTCCATGTAATGGTCTACCTTCTACTAACATTAAATGACCTTTTTTTCCCTGTGGGTGATAGTTGAGGCTTGGGCTGGTTTTTCCTATGTGGTTACAAGTTATGGGGAAACAGGGCAGTTTCCATAAACAAGAACAGAGAAGATTTCAGTAAATGGAAGGCATTTTGTCTACTAGGTTATTTTGACTGTCATTAAAACTCACCTGTCAACAGTTTGCCACATTTTATATTTGTTCTGAGCTGTTACCACTGGCTACGAGAGCTGATCGCTTTGCCTGATTGCAACTTTCAGAAGATTTAGATGAGTTGGCAGTTAACATAGAATGTATGTAATTGATATAAGATTAATTATTAAAACTGGCAGTTTCCCCTACCTAAAATGCACATATTTGCATATGTACTATGCCTCTTAAGTTGTTTACAAGTGCTTAAACACTTCAGTGTAAAACTTGAGATAGATTTTTGCTTTGTCTTATGAGTTATAAGAATATGGCTGTTCTATCATGAAAACAGTATTCTTCCAGTCATTTTTATATGGATTTACTTCTGCAAGCTAAATAACTTCTTTGACCTGAGTAGTTACATATTTAACATACTGTACAAGCAAGAGGAGTAGACACAAATGTTCAGTATTGAATATTTGAATGTTAAAAAAAAATGAGGCTTTGACTCACCCACAGAACAAAAACCCTAAATCATCAAAAGAATAAACACTTGTGTAGATTAATTTTTGCCAAACAAAAGACTCATCCTTGCAAGCTGACTCTGGAGAATGGTGTGCTGAACTTTTGTTTAAACAGTTTTATTTATGAGAAGGTGTGGAAAACTCACAGTTAAAGAAATGGTCAGAACTTCTTGAGTGAATGAAGAAAAAGAAAGATAAATCTAGTAGCTGCCTCTGATACCAGGGAACTAAGATGAAAATGTTTGACCACAAAATATTTAAAAAAAACCCTAAATCTTCTTCCAGTTCTTAAAGACTTCTTCAAGACTGTTAGTGTCTCAGGCTGAATGCTGAACTTGACTCTTAAAGAGTCCAGCTCAGATCTTAGTTAGGGAGAAATCACTCATCGACATTGTTTCTATAATAGAATGGGCATGAGATACAAGTTTTTGAAACTGTATTCAAGAGATGTACAAAAATGACTAGAAAAGTGCAGAAATATTTATGATTTTGACTTAGAAAATAAAATATATCCTTCTGGGAAATAAATATTTGGGATGCTGTATTCAGGCCAATCACAGGTAGTGAACTCAAGCTTTCAGCCAGAGTGCATTTTATCTGCAGTAAAAAAAGTTATAAATAATATTATTCCTATGTCTGTTGATCCATCCATGCTTTGGCAGAGTCAAGCAGTGTATGTGCTGTAATTTCTGAAGGTGGCCAGCCTGAGAATCAGCACTGAAATTAGTGAGCACCAGTTGCTCCCTATGAATTGCAAATTGTCAGAAGATGAGCACTGCCTACAAGAATTTACAACAGTTGTCTCCTAGGCCTGCTCATCTGGTTGCACTGAAGGCACTTCCTCAGGGTTCACATCACAAAAGTCTTTGAGACAGTTCAGCAGTGAATCTCTGTGGGGACTGAGCTGAGAGCAGTGCCATGGCCCCAAGCTCTGTGTCAAGAGCAGACAAGGTTACTAATGCCAGTGAAATATTCTTTATCTGTAAAACAGCCAATGCTCTGGATTGTCAGCAAGTGCAAAAGGAAGCACCAGTCTGCCAAATAGGAGAAAATGCCTGTATTTCAGAACAGAAACCTGACCTGTCTGTCTCACATGCCAACTGCTTTGCCTGCACTAGGTGGAATGAGAAATTTATTAAGTGTAAAGTGCACAATAAAATGAATAAGCAAGCTAAAAGGCTCTTGCTTTGCTGACTAATTACTTCATTCACTCATTGATTAAAACATTTTTTCTTGGGTGAGAATGGCTGGTAGGCTTGTTTTGAAAAGAATGAATAGGAAAAGAAGATTTAAAGCAAACAGATTTTTTTTAAACATCTAATCTTAAACATCTTGCTTAGAAAAATATGTTTTTATAAACTGTGGATGATGTACTGTTTTTGATGCTACTAGCTAAATTCTTAGTTTTAGCTAAGACAGATAAAGGTTAGAATTGCATTGCATTTCACACTCCACATGTGTAACAGTGGTAAAGTAGGTAAAATGATAATTAACTGCTCCTCCTATTATGTCTCTCTAGAGATCTGAAGAATAATTTGATCAGCACAATTGAGCCAGGGGCCTTCTATGGGCTTTCAGAACTGAAGCGCCTGTAAGTATTAATTCCATTTGAATTATTCTGAAAATTGTGTTTGTATCGACATTTCTATCCTTGGGCAACTCAAATATGCCACCAAGCAATAATCAAATAAGGGCACTGGCTGTAAAATAGAAAATCACACACTCTGCTTTTTACATTTACCATGCCTTTTTTCCCCTTCTTCCCCTTTGTTCTTCTTTTTCTTTTTTACCTTTTGCCATTTAAAATCATCAGTTTAATCTCTGGTAAGTGTACTAACACATACACCCACAAAGGTAAAAGCATGCCTAATTAATGACTAAGCAGAAGATATATCACTGTAGACATTAATCAGAAATATAAACAGTAGACAGAAATAAACACTAAACAGTTCAGATGTGTGTGAACAATGGTTTGTGCTACACTAACTTTTTTTTTTTTTGCTTTTATCATAAATCAGCCCTATCAAATACATTACTAGAAAGGAAACTTTGTCATACTGTAGAGTTTGTCTACCATTTTCCATACCATCAGCCTTGACTTTGCTTGATATTTTTTACTTTTATAACGGTTTTCTAAGGAAACACAATCTTACACAGTATATTCCCTGTTCATCATTCTTGCAATTCTGTCTTGGAAAAGGCTCTCATAGTACTTTGAGAAGCACTGGCTGATTTTTAAACTATGTTTTAGAGGGTAAAAATATCTAAGTTAGTAGGATTCTACAGCTGGGCATTTTTCTTTTAATTAACAAGGACTACAGACCCTCCTTAGTTGTACTCAGCATAAGGAAAAGTGAGATGAACCCTTTTTTAATTATAATTTTCCAAGTGACAGCTTCCAAATATCCGTGCACTGGCTAACTAGGCCATCAGCACATGCCAGGCATTTTCCAAGCCATCATGTGTGCTGTCTTTTGAGAAAACCTATTAGAAAACAAGGATTATTTTAATGAGATGGGAAGATTTAGACAAGAAGGAGAAGGATTGCAAATAGAAACAGAAAAATAATTTTACAAATCCTCTGCTTTTCTGCTGTGTGGTAGTCTTGAGCCGCTGTGTGCTGGGAGTGCTGCAGGTTTCTCTCTCTGATCTTGCTGTAGCTGTGTTTTCTAGTACCAGCCTCTCAGTTCTAGCGTGTTGCATAATAATGATGAAGCCAGAGTAGCATATACATTTTTAACACAAATAAGATCATTAGGTTTGAAGCTTCCTTGCTGGCTCTGTGTGCAGGGGTAGCAGTAGGATGCAACGATCAGGATGAGCGCTAATTGTTGCTTTGGCCGCGCACTCTAATAACACAACCCTGACCTCTTGTGGGAAAACCAGGAAACCTGCGCACGTCTGGGCTGCCCATCCCCTGAATGCACAGCTGGAGCCTTTAGGTCAGCCAGGAGAAGGGAATAAAGGGAGAGGAACTCATCAGGCATTGGACAAGAGAGAAGAGTCTTCAGCGCAGTACAATTGGCAATGTTGAGTTTTGTCATGCCAAATCTCAAAAAACCTCCTTACTGATATGCACAAGAAACACTGGGAGCAATTTAGAGACAGAATTGTTTAATTGCTGGACTACCACATTTGATACAAATCTGTGTAGTTCCATGGTAAACAAGAAAATATCTTCCCTCCTTCAGTGTGCAGCTGTTGGGAGGGAGACAGTAGAGCAAAAGGAATAAATAGTGTAAACTCCTGTTGAATATTGAATACAGTAATTGCTTTAAGACTATGCATTCATATCTCTTTATTTCCCATGTAAAATATAAATGATGCTGAGAAAAGCAGAAGCTGATTTAATGTGGGCAACTGCAAGAGAAATGGCTATGGCAAGTCAGACAGACAAGCTACAGGTTGTCAGAATGTTTTCTAAATGATTTGGAGATCTGTTATTATTTGTATGACAAACTGAATTATTTCCAGGGCTTACTCAAAAAGGTACACAAAAAATTAATGGAAATTGAAAAATTATGAATCACTAAAATTATGGCATTTGGTTATTCAACACAGAAGAGTTTTTTTCTGTAACATCAACTTTGTGAGTCAACGTTAGTAAGTTAATGTTTAACTCCTGAAAAGGAGCACCAGCTTTGTACATTATGGACTGAATTGTGTTTAATGTAACAGGTATTAGTCTGGGGAAAAGTGTAGCAAGTTGCCTTTTCTTTTTGCTAATGTTTTTTTTTTTGAAAATATGTTTTACAATACAGAAATTTCAGACACTGCTATATAACTTATGAAAATAGCACTTACTGAAGTAAACTTTGAGAAAATAACATTATTCTTTCATTTTGGTAAAAATGTGATTTTAATGTGTGCCTGTCTTAAAGAAATATGCACCCATATTGATTATTATAGACAAAATCTGCTTTTGCTACCCAGCTTATGCCCCACATTGTGATGCAATTGTTCCATATGTGTTCAGACTTTGCCTAGACAAAAGCAAAGCATTATATAACCAAGAATTCTGGGTAGGTTTTTTTGTATCTTCTAATGGAAAGATATGTAGATGCATATATATATATGTATTTGTCTTAAATTTGCATTTTTAGAGTTCCTATGTAGCTTTTATGAGGAGAAGTTAAAGAATAATGCTAACATGAAATTAATGCACTATATTGTATCCTCAGCTGTTCTCTACTTAATATCCTTGACAAGCATTTAAGAAATATTTTCATTCTAATGTGAGGTTTCATCATATACTTGCACAACAATATATTCTTTGTCTGATAGAAGACAACTTCATAGTGAACTCTAAAGAGATTGCCTTCATTTTCCAGCTAATTGAATGTGTTCCCATGAAAGCAGTAACTGGATTTGTCAAACTGCAACCTTTAGTCTTCCATTTGATTACTTTAGTATTCTCATGTATCAGTAGAAAAATATGGAATCTGCATAATGTAGTGAAGGAATCAGAAAACTACCTCTAAAAAATACATTCAAATCAATTTTAACATTTTTCCTGGTGGCATGATCACTTAAAATCCTTGCATAGTTGCAATTATTTTTTAAAAAATGTACTTGGTGAGAAGGAACATTTGGGTCAAGGTTGAAAACCAAATACATAAAAATCAAACTCTAATCTACCAAGGGGCATTATTCAGGGCTTTATCTCAATATGATTGCTTATATCTGTTTTTGTCTCCTTCCTGCAAGCATCCTGTACTCTATGTTGTGTGTATGGCTTATACAGAAAACATTTCTTCACTTTCTGCAGGCAAAAGTTATGGAATGTAATGCCTTTTACTGTTTGTGCTCTCAGAAAGCCACAGTATTGCTCTTTTAAGAGCTTGCCAAGTGCTTATCAAAACTGACCTCACTAGCTCAAAAATTAATTGCCTTCTGGTGTCTGTGATTTCAGCAAGAAAGGCTCCTGTTAATGAGATGAAACATGAGTAAACAGTAAAAAAAAAAAAGTCAGTTTTGGCTGAATATTGCATGGAACAAAATACATAGTATTCTTCCTAAGTTAAAAACTGCAGGTGCTGATAACTCTGATCAGGAAAATTCTGTATATTTGTAATATTGTTTTGCTTTTATTTACTGTATATATATAAAATCCCATGTTAATACAAATAGATGTCACAGTATGATTTGTGGAATATTGTTCAATACTGTTAATATAAAAGTTATTTAATCTATTTAATTCAGTTACGTTAAATTATGGGAAAAGGGTTTATTTTTAATTTGTCTCTAACTTTTTAAGTATTAAAAATATAGATGCTTTGTGTGATTATGTAGGTGTGTATATAAATAAGACAGACTTAATGTTTTATGGGATTTTTCGTTTGTTTCAGGGATCTTTCAAATAACAGAATTGGTTGCCTAACACCAGAAATGTTTGTAGGACTTAATAATCTTCACAAACTGTGAGTATAACACCAGTTTTGTTTTAAACAGAAGAAATCTCAATGGTCACATTACTGACCTGAGTATAGTTGGCAAGAATTACTTTATAAGAAAGTTGTAGGTTTTGTACTAAAAGGCCCCTGTCCTGAGCCTTTGATTGTGATGAGTTGAGATTTTAAATATTTTTTTTCTCTACTTGAATTGTAAAATCTATCATAAATGCAAAGAATTAAATTTCATTTCCACATAAAAAACAAGGCTAAACATGAAATTTCTGTTTGCATGTCTAAGAAACAATTAAAGTAAGTTGGCTGTAAATTTCCTGGCTGGGAAAGAAAAAATTCATAGGAAGAATCCTAGTTTAAATGGACATTTGGCAGAGCCCAGTAGGGCCCTGTATCTTTGTTCAGATCCGTCTTCATTCCTGAATGAGAAATAAATTCCTATACTGCATCCTATAGTATAGTCATTCCTATAATATTTGACAAATCTCATACTTTCTTTTCGTCTTCTCCAGCCAGTTATGGCATTTCCTTTGACAAAAAGGGAAGTCTTTCTAGAAAGATCTGCCATGAGGTCAAGATAACACCAGGTAAAAGGCTGAAGTCTGGCACACTTACAAATCCCAATTATGAGAGTAACTATGCCAGGTCTTCTGTGATGGAAACAAATGAGAACAGATGATGGGAAGAGCCTTGATAGCACATAATGAACAGGTGCAGCCTGCCCCTCCTTTTACTCATCTCAGATGAGGTGCCAAATTAGGCAAGCCCAACTCAGCTATTGAGAATTTCTATCTCTGCTTTTGTTGTGCACAGTGAACAGGACTGTGGCTATAAAGCCAGATTACCTTGGAAGGTAAGTTTAATTCAAGATGGTGAAGTCACGTTATTAAATGGAATGTGTTTCTAGTTGTTAGGAACAGACTCAATAGAAGCTCTTCAAATCCATGTTCTCTCAGAAAGATCTGAAATTTCCCATCACAAGTCTGCAAGACCCCATCTTAAAAGTTAAGTAGAAGTTCAGTACAGAACATTGGTCTCTTGGTGGCAAAGAGCAGAAATTCATTCCCAGAGAGTGCACAGCAGTTGGTCTGTGGCAGTGTTTGGCTGTACTATCCCTTTTCTCTGAAGCCCAGGAAAGAATGTGGCAGTGTTATCTCCACACCCTTCACCGATGCCAGAGATGCTGGGAAAAGGCACAATGTGCAGGCTGACTGCCCATGGTTCCTGGGCTGATCAAACCACACCATTACAGTTTCTTTTTGTACAGATTTGCTATATACCTGCTCCTTCTGGTAGCCCGAGTATCTGTCCCAGCATTGGCAATTTTTTTTCTGAGCTGTAAGGACCAGAGAGACTCACCAGTTCCCTCTACAGAGTCATTAACTGTATTTTCTTGCATCTACTCTCTTTGTGGGTCAGACTTTGACCCACATTTCCTTTTGAAATGGCTGTTTCCAGATCTTGCTGTATCATTTTCCTTCTGAGGCACCAGTTTATAACAGAAATTTGAATGAGACATTTCTTAAGTGTAGCTCCCAAGTGGCAGTCTAGTAGCATTTTTCACTTTGAATTATGTTATTAAATTAATTACAAGTCTCTTCATGTTTAAGAGGGTTCATCTCTTCTTGTTCTCCTTATTTTGACCAAACGTTGGTTTTGTTATTGCCAGATTTCATACTCATATTCTCTTAATGCAGTGAGGCAGAGTCATTGTGGAAAGCTCTAAATGCAACCACTCAGAAGACCATTTTGGCAGAGCATCAGCAATGTCTTACTCCCCTCCTTTCCACCTTGTCCATTATCTTACTTTGCTTTACAGTAAATGCACTTAACACCAGGTCCTTCACGCTTTTGTGGATATGATGTCCATGCTTCAGTGAAAAAATTATGATTCTGGTAACTGGAGACCTCTTAGTCTGGCCTCTTTCTATTTTATAAGTGAGTTTTGAAAGCAAGAAAAATGGAAAAAAAAAGTTGGCAAATCAGATATTGTTAAAAAATCAATATGTGGCTATAGATGCTTCATAATTTAATCATCTAAAGAGATCTTTAATCTTAAAAATCATAGTAATATATATGTAGGCTGTCTATAATATCTACTCTTTAATAATCTCTTAGTTACAATAGAGTAGTTTGTTGAAGTATCTTTTGCACCATGTCTTAGCATACTTTTCAGATTTTAAATTCTTCCTTCCACTTTGCTAAGCTTTTCCTGTTATCTTCTCTCCAGTTCTTTGATCTTTTAAAAATTTGAAATATTTTTTTCAAAATTTAAGATTTGGCTGTTAATCCATTTAGTCTACCTTCCATTTTTCTTATTTGGGTTTTAAATTGCCTTTCTACCACTGACCTAATAAATAGGTCCATCCTGCATTGTAGTCTGTGTGGCCTAGTGCTTTATTAATTACTTTATTTGTTTTATTAGTAGTAGTATTTCAAAAATCAGTCCTTAGGAAATCAGAGGCTTAGTAATAGTTTAGTCTACCTTATCCTTTCATCTGAAGTGAATCATTTCACAATTGCTGTGTCAAAAGCTTCAGCTGCCTTGCAGGGATTGTCCTCCTTACCAAACCAAAGCCCAGAGTACCACCACTCTTGTTGGGTCACTGAGTATTTTGTGAAGAAATACAGCCACAGTCCCAATCAAGAGGAAATGTCCCCTGCCATTCAGAGTATCACATGTTCCTTGATCTCAGAAATCTCATATAATGTCCTAAAGCTGGTAGTAATTATTTTGGACTGAGATCTCAATTTGCCTGTGGTGTAAGAAGTGGTCATTGTTAGTGGACTGCAAGCTGATGCTGCCTGGTACTTTTCTAACATTGTAGCTTTGTTTGGCTTGAAAGTTTATGAAGAACCATACTTTTTAAACATGTTTTAAAGACAATAGGTCACCTTTCTGTTCCTACTGATACCTCTGAATTGTGTTTACTTGCCATTTGAGGAGTATGAGAAGGCTGTTCTCTGGAAAGGTTATGGAGAAGCATTTACTCACTGCAGCATCAGTGTTTGTAACAAGGAAAATATGACAAGTTATTAAACATGGAACTGGTTTCATAGCCATTTACTGAAGGAGAAATATAATGATGTATAGATGTGTGTTGATTTATGTAGTTGTTGATTTGGTAATTAGAGCTCTCCTGTGTTATGTTAGCAGAGATGAAGTACAGAAGCATCTTTGCAGGCTGTTATCAGAACCAGTAGGGAGAGCCGTGAGTCCACTGGAGGGAGCAAAGGACATAAATCTTTTCATGTGCCTTCTGTGAAGTACAATTATGGGATTTTCTTGTACTGTTTACAAGCACAAATGCCAGGTGAAACAAAATAACACGGTGTGTTTCACTCAATCTTGTAAATCTAATTCAGTTTGGGAAAAAAATGGAGTTAGAGCTGTAAAATCAGCTCTAGGCCCAAACTAACACAGTGTGGTTTAGCCCAATGATGTGATGCATAAATCTAAACTGAGTACAGTAAAGACATGTTAAAATACGTCATAAAAAGGATGATGAGGATTGCTTGGGCTTTCAGGGATAATGCAGACACCCTTCAGTGGGCTTGGTGGTTTTTTGCAGTCTAGTTTAGAACAGGACAACCTACAGAATTCTTGATTAAAGAAAAAATGAATTAGTAGTATCATCTGGTATTGTTTTTAAACAGGCCAGCACACAGAAACCACAAGAAATGGTCAGCTTCTTGATGATGTAGAGAAGACTTTTATTCCATTGTAATCAGGAGGTGTATGTCAGGGAACAGAAATTGAATTCAAGTAATCCAAGTTACTAATGAAACCTTAAATCTCATACTGGCCCTGAAATTACTGCAGCCAGTGACTTCTGATTATGTTCCTTGAGATTGATCTAATTTTTACACCCTCTTGGATTTGATGATTTTTACTCCGTAAAATGATTTCAAAATGCTTTGACGTCATAGGACAAATGCAGCTGGCAGTGCCTCAGTATGAGAGTAGATTTATTACATTTTGTAAGATACTAGTTTACCTCTTTTGGCTAATATATTGCCCTTTGGCTGTTTTTATGCTGTAATGAGGTGCACATATTCTAACTAGGAGTGACATAATTGAATGCAACAAATCTTCCAAATCTCTTTTGGACCCAATGTTTCAGTGCTTTGTTCCAGAATTAAGTATGCAAATATATTTTGGCTAGGTAATGGAGCTGCTATCTACATTAATTCTATTTATATTTAATCTAAGTATTAAGAGCTGTGGAATACTGGGATGATGCCACTGTGCTGATACACCAGACTTCATTTATTTAGTCCCTCATAAATTGTCTTCTCAGGTTTCGAAATGTTGCAGCCTGGAATCTATTTCAACAAGTAGCTACTGCTGGTTCTTCCCTTTGGAGGTTCAAACCCAAACTTTATCACTGCTTCCAATTGTTTGATTAAACTATATCTGATTTACTCTTCATCCTGTCTCTGAATCATCAGCAGCAATTAGCTTTGTGATAATATTATACTGCAAAATCTTGTGTGACTTGATGTCATTGCACCAACTAATCACTTTGCATGGTGCCAGAAATCAAATAAAACCACTAACAGTTAATCAAGCAGACCCCATTTCGGCAAATAAGGAAATACAGAATGTAACCTGCCCTCTCTGTATTTCTCTTGTCGTTTTTTACGCCTCCTATCCCATTTTGCCTTTTTTTTTTTTGCACAGATCAATCTGTTACCATTGCATTTGACTTTTGCTTTTTAATGCTGCTCTTCAGAGGGAAGCATTCTTCATATTCATATATTTCTGCTTCTGTCTATATTCTGCCTCAAATGGTACTTTGACACGTGTAACTCTTTTTGACTGTTTTGTGGCATTTGTCATTTATATTGAAACTTTTGGTAGAAGTGCTTTATTAATTTCTGTAAAAGCACAAGTATTGGTATATGAAAAACAAGTTTAGGACTTCTAAGTAACAATGAAATGTTTTATCTCTGGTAAAACTGAAATCACATCATTCTATTAATGGAGTGAGTTAATGGCATAGTAAGTGCTATAAGCTTTGGAGTGCATTAATTTGTTGCATTTGAAATATTTGCAAAAGAGATGTTACTGACATTTTAGAATAAATAACCTTTTAAATGAAGCTAGAGTGGGGTTTTAGGATATCTGAAATGGAGAAATTTTACAACAGTATATATTTGACAATATTTTAATATATAATGTAAATTATGTGCACTAAAAATAGGTATTTACAGAGTACTGCATCAGCTCAGAAATGCATGAGTTATTTGGGTGATTTGAGAAGATTTCTGAAATTTTTGTTAAAGAACAATCTATTTCCACTGGTGGATATCCAAATATTGTAGTTTTGTTTCTTGGACATAGAAATGTGTTGCATTTTGATTTACACAGCCCTGTGAACATGATCCTAGTCTGCTACTTATTAGTAGTAATATGGAAACTTCAAACCAGGTCATTGCCAGAAGAATATGAAAAGTTGAATTGCTGGATTTCTGCTGATGGCACTGTTAGGAGCTCAGTTATTCCAGCACTTGGTAAAAAAGAATTCTGAAATTTTTCTGGTAACTGAATTTTTGTAACCAACTTTGAATTCAAACATATGGTGTTCAGGCACTGGACAGAACATATCTCAGTATTTCATAAGTAGGTAATTCATATGTTCTGAAATCTTGATCTTGGATATGCGCTAATTTTTAAGTTTATGGGTAGAGAAAAAGACATTATTGCTTGACAATTAAGCATTTAATTTTTGTATTACTAAGGCACTGGCAGAGCAATACTGTTTAACTATGTAAAAGTGAATTGCCTCTGTTTGCAAGTATTCAGCCTGAGCCATTCAGCCATCAAGACAAGAAAGAGTAGAGCAGTAATTAAAATGGAAATGACCTAATTTAAGGATGGGAAAAATCGGTGTGTTTAAAGTCCTTTGTAATAAAACTGTTTGTGTAGTCACTTTGAAAACTCATTACTGTTTTAAGGAAATGCTTGAATTCTTTGGAACATTACTAATTTAAGACACTGTTTTTGTTTATTTAGCTTGTAGACATTCTGACTATACAATAAAAATACAATACAAGTCTCATTGGCTAATTATTTTATTAATATTTTCACTCAAATTCTAGAATATTCTCTTCTCAAATTCTCTTCTTTTAAATATGTAGAAGTGTTTCTCTTTATGTGACCAAGTGAATTGTATGTATTTCTGCTGCAAAAATAAAACAAGAATCTGTGAATTGATTTAAATATTACTGTCACCTACCAAAACCAAACAGCAATGCACCAAATTTAAATGTTTTTACTATTGTCAAGAAAGCAACTTTTTAATTAGCATTGGGAAAATGATATTCTATAACAATTTTCTTTTCTTCTTGCATTTGTTGTAACCAACAGTAAATTGCTTTCTTTTTTCCCCAGGAATTTGTCAGGGAATATTTTTTCAAGTCTCATGAATGGACTTTTTTCTGAGCTGCTAGCTCTGAAAGCCCTGTGAGTATCCTTCCTTTTGTGTGTAATCTGAAGTACTTCAGAAACACATTAGAATAAACATAGCAGAGTTGAATATGAATTCAAGCAGGATTGGTTTTAGAGACGCATTCTAAAAATAAAAGCTGCAGTGTTTTGTTACCCATGTCTGGCTCACTGTTGATGAGCTGCCATCTTTACCTGTTGCAGGAAAATGGATAGCACTGATAATTCAACTCCATTCCTGACTAGCCCAGTCTGGTCCTCCTGACTAGAATCCCTTTTTTTCTTTTCTTTTTACTTTAAAATCTTATAATTTTCCATGGTTTCATGCATTAAATTTTATTAGGCCTCTAATTGCACAAAACCAGTAATGTTAAATATTTTTCCTGGAATTATGCTAACATTTCCCAGTTATTGATATTAATTGTGCTTGCCTAAGATTTCAAAGTGTATACTGAATCTTTCTACTTAGAGGGGTTTTTAGTAAATTTAGGTATGTTATAGTATGATTTCTGCAGTAACACAGACCCAAAATTATTTCAGTAGTCAATGATGTTGTCCTGGAACCAAACCCAGAATTTTTCTATAATATTATGAAAGTAATAAACAGTGGGACAACGTGTATTGGTTATAGTATTTTAGAGTATCTTTGAATTCATGCTTCCATAGTTATGCATTAATCTAGAATTCTCTTTCAAATTAGATAATCTGAGTCTAGCAGAAGAAAATATATTCATGGAAACAGCATGTTTACCAATTGTGGTCATTCTTTGCCTTTGTAGACATTTCAACACTGATTCACTGATTTGTGACTGTAACCTGAAATGGGTCTTGCAATGGGCCAGAAATGCTTCAGTGCGAATAGCAGAGGAAACAGTTTGTGCTTACCCCAGTGCTTTACATGGACTGTCCCTTTATAACCTGAAGGAAAACCAGCTGATCTGTGGTGAGTTGTACTCTCATTTAGCATTGCAAATTGAAGTGGAACCCAGAGAAAATATCGAAAACCCAGAAATTAGGCAAAAAGCCAAAATAAAAATTAATAAATCTGACAGGTGTTTGACACAGAAGTTACACGTGAGAATGAATGAGACAAGAAAAAAATAGAAATTTCTTATTTCATATCTCAAGAGCATCACTGTTCTGCAATGTATTCAGTAATATGCAATTATGACATAGAACATGTAACTATGATGCTAGTTCTACATTATATTCTTCATGAAACTGAGGATTCCTACCTGAGTTTATATAATGTTTATTTCAAGTTATTTATCTGAAAGACTGATATTGATGTCAAATTTCATTCTTGATTTTTTATTTTTATCAACCTGTAACTATACATTTTATCACTGCTTCCTGGGGGTGAACAGAATTCTTGCAGTGAGCTTCAGTTGGGTGAATTCTGTATGGAGATGTAGAAGTGAAATGTTTTTTGGATATTTTCCACCATAACAAACATGATAGATGTGGTATGAAGGAGAAAGCAAAAAGGTAAAAAGAAAACTCATTTCACATTGGGCTTTGTCTATCAATGAGCAGATTAAACCAGAGATTTTAAAAAGTATCACACTGCCTAGAAAAGATCACTGCCTGAGATGGTGCCAGTGGGTTCCAGAATCAAAAGTCTAATTTCACACATGGTTGATGAATTTCAGAATCTTTGAATCTCTCACATGCTTGAATGACCGAAAATTGCTGAGACTGTGACTTTGCTAATGTCTTTTGCAAACAAAAAGAGAGTCAGACGTTTCTCTTATAACCACAAGAAGAGTGATGTGTGTTGTAACAAACATATTAATAGCAGGAGGAAGATCAGGAGTTGTCTGGAATGATTTAGAGAATTGGTTTTAATAACAAATACAGATGTTTATAGGTTGGAAATGTGAAAGGATGTGAATACTACCTGCAGATGATCCATCAGGTGAATTGTTAAGGAAACACAGATAGGTGTCTGGAGGCAAATATGGAATGTGAGACCTTGTGAGTGCAAGGCAGAGACAATTCCAGTAGCCTGTGTTACCAAACATTTGAAATTCTGCAATGCTCTTCAAATATTAAGCTCCCATTTTATAGAGAGCCAGCATGGGCATCTTCATAGAGATCCATTTCCTAGCAGGAAAAGTAGTTATTCTAAAAGTGCTAAAGTGCTGGAATGATCAGGAGTGATTAAGGACTGTTAATTGGTATTTCCAGGTAACAAGTGAATATAAATCTCTGAATTCTACAGAGGAAATGAAAGCAATTTCTCATAATTTCTTAATTTAATTCCTAATAGAACTCCCTATCAGAGCTTTGATACAGAATTTATAATGCCCATCTAGTTCTCACTTCTATTTACAATCAAGGGCTGTAATGACTGCCAGTAGCTTGACTTTGCTTCCAATATCTGCAGAGAGTTTTACAGTGGTTGTAATTGCTGAGCCTTCCACCAGCTCTGTAATATCTGCCAGGTATTTCATGGAGCTCAGAGTATCTCCTGGGTAACTCACAGTGCCCAGAACATTTAGCAATTTCATTTTCAGTAAGTTAATTTGAGCTTAGGCATAATAGAAGCCTGTCTGGCACCAAAATAATAATAGTTATTGAGGATGATTTATAAATAATATGTGTTAAAATATGCACAGAGTTGATCAAATTAAACATATCTTAAAGAAAATATTGAGTGACTTAAAAATTAAAAACTCCTTTATGTGAACATCATCCATCTTGTCAGACATTTATAGACACTGATCTTCCTTCTACATGCTAAAAGGTGCTATGAGTTTTCACAGTGATAAGATGAGCAAAAAAAGAAGAATGAAAGGGAAAAAATTAAAATAGGAGAGAAATGGCCAAAGAGTTTTGCAGGGGAGGTAGGGAATTAACCAAAAAGTCAAAGTATGTGGACTCTGAATAGCTACAGGGATGGCAGTTTGCCATCAGCTTTTTAGATTATTTTATATGTTAAGGTGAGAAAAAAATAATCTTTTGGATTTCTTCCTGGCAAATCTTTCTCACACATCTACTTACTCATGATAGCCAGAATAGTAAGTTGCCTGTTGGAAACAGTTAAAAACCTGCTTTGGGCGTTTTAGGAGCTATGTAACTGCACAGTTTTAGAATTCCCAGGATTCTGCTTGCATATTTCACTAACAGCTTTTAAGAGCTACTTAAATCTTCTTTAACAAAATTCTCCAGCTGTCAGAAATGTTTGGTTATAAAACAATTCTTCACAATGTTGGAAATAAGGCTGAAAAGCTAATTGGATGACAAAATATGGTTTTGCCCTTGTCTTCTGTGTTAATGATGAGGGACTGTGGTGAATTCATAATGGTATGGGCAGAGAATATTTCTGAAAAATGGTTGTGAAATTGGCTTCATACAGTGCCTTGTTACTCTTTCTCCATGACTCCAAATAGGAGTTACTCAATTTCCAGGAGGAAAATTGTATTTTCCTGAATGCAAATACTATAAATTTCTAATTTTCCTGAATACGAGTGCTGAGATCTGATAGGAGTCTGAGATTTTCTCTGGCTCACATCACCAGCAGAAATGGATTCTCTAAGCCAAATTCTTCACTCAGGAAAGACCTGTATGTGTGTTTGTCTTAAGGGGATTATGAAAGGTTGCTCTTAAAGCTAGGTTTTGATTATTAATACTGGTGAGTGAGATATGAGAATGTAGTTTCTCAGTCTCAAAACTGTATTGATGTTACTGAACAGCATGAATAGGTAAAAATTCAGCTGTTCTGCAAATTACAATTGACATATAACTGTGATGGAGTACTTTTCTGTTAAAAAGCGTTGACTCATCAAAACAATGTTTGCAGAAGTGCTGATTTTCTTTTTTCCTCCAATTAGATTTTATTTAAAAGTTAGAAAGTAGTTGACATAATATCAATAACATTTAAATAAGTTTTTTGACTAAAATGCTGAAAATGTTTGCTAAATGTTACAAAAAATATTGCAACAGTCAAATTACAGAAATAATTTTATGGTGCCTTAAGACATTTATTTATTTATTTATTTATTTTCCATTTATTTATTTATTTATACCACAAAGAAATTTCTCTAATTCTCCTGGGCCAGAGTGCTGTTTCTCATACAGATCTCCTACAAATTAAAATCTTGGATTTTGAATATATATATGCTCTACTGATGTCTATAAATAAGTAATTAAGAACATATTATTCCCTTCTGTTAATTAAAAAAGAAACTACTTGAAAAAAAAATATAAAAGGATATTGAGAAATCTGTTTTTTTTTTACTTAGAGTTTATTGCATTAATACATAATAAATTGCATTTTTATTCTTTATCATTATGGATTTTTTCATGCAGTTAGTAAAAGAGTTTTGTCCTTATTTTGGTGTCAGTAGCTTTTCTGGTTTCTGTGGTCTACTGTTCTAATCTTGGTCCTGATATGGTTGCATGGACCTATAAAGCAGACAGGTTCAAAGAACTAGAGGCAGTATCTTGGTTCTCAGGAAATCTAAATGCACAGAAGAGTCTACATTGCTTTAATGTGGTTGTGCTCTACTCAGCCAGATGGTTTGCTGTGCATACATTCACATCAGTGCATCACAGCATTTTCAGGCAAGCTCATTCTGCTGCATGGCACCTTTCCTGTAGCTGTCCTTACCTGTCCTGTAGCTGTCCTTACCTGTCCTGTAGCTGCTTTCTGAGCTGTGCTATGAGGCATTCTGCCAGAAAGCCCCATAAAGCAGCCTTGCCCCATAAAGCAATCTTAAGCAGTCCTGGGTGGCTCTCTGGCCACTTTAGCAGAGCTTGCTCTGGCTTTTCATCTGACCCCATATGAGATGATGGCTAAAGATAATCCCCAAAAACTGTTTGCCCTTTTTCTCTGTGTTGATATAAAGCTATGCACAGTTCTTTTCCTTGGAAGAAACAAATCTATTTCTTCTCTCTTTATTATGCTTTTGCATTGAATGTTTCTGTTTCCCACTTCCTTATTATCTGTGTTGAATTGAGTGGGAGAAAATCTCTTTCCATGTTGAGCTGATTCAACACAGGACTGTAGGACAAGAGTTACAAGAAATTCTAAGATACAGAGTTATTTATTCACCTCTAGTCTGCACATCTCTGAAAAACCCATGCTGTTGCAATAATTACAACTAGGAAATGGAGACAATTAACAAAGCTACTATTAATACATCTTCTCCTTATACCATCCTCGGCAAAGAAACTTCAAAGGTAAAGGAAACATGTATAAGCACAAATGTTAGATACATTCATTGAGGAGACAGTTTCGGGGAAAATATGGTAGAAGTAGAACTTGGAAAGCACAGGGTAGCAGCAAATTACTAGACAAATATCTCAGCTGAGTAATTTTCCTTTCTTGTATTGACATAGGTGAGATAGCATGTGGTTTTAGGTACCATCCCATCTACCATAAATGCTTCCTGAGTCACAGGACCCTGTTTTTCAGAGGTGGAGTACCCAGAGTTTCAGTACCCAGAGGCTTGATTTGAATTGTTGCTCTGTGTGCTTCACATTCATGAAAATCAGCTGTAGGGTGTTTCACAGAGGGGTTATTCCAGTAAATTATTTTGAAAGAATGTATTATGCCAGAATATGTGTTCTGTCCACAGGTGGTGCACCTGTTGGCTGTGATCCATAGAACTCTAAGTATTTACATCAAACTTACACTTGGGAAGTTCTTTGGGTTGGTTCATAATTCACTAAAAGCTTTCATAATCTATTTGGACTTTCACCAGGGGTGGCAAGGAGCAAGTACCCAAAAGAGAGCTGGAGTTTTGTCTGTGTAGGTTCTGTATGGTGAGGCTGCTGCCATGCCTTAGGGGGCTGTCTCTGAGAAAAATGTTAGCAGAATAAAAATCCATCCTATTGAATATAGAGGTGAGAAAAGAAGATAATAGTTGTGGCTTGTGAGTGTCCAACAGTGTTTGAATTATTACTCAGTCTCTGAATTCTGTAAACTACCTCAGTTTCAACTGTTAACTCATTAATTAAATTAGCAAGTTCTGACTCATAAAATATTATTGAAATGTGGGTTTTGGGGAATGATAGACTCCCTACTTAGGATGGACACTTCAAAGGGAGGAATAAAAGTCAAAGAAGTAAATCCTTTTCTGACTTCTGTATTCTGCAATAAAATCCTTTAAATGTTTCATAGAAAATGTGAATAATTTATTGGAAGGGAGGAGATAAAGTTGTTAGGGAATTGTTTGTACTTAACCAGCACCTTGTCCTTTGTAGTTTGCTTCACTTCAGTGAGAATCAGAGTATCTGTTCCCCCAAAGGAGCAGAGTCAGGCTAAAATGTAGGTGCTTTTTGCTCTGATGCTCCATACCTGTTCACGTTAAAACTTGTGCAAGGAAAAAAAAAGAAAAAACCACAATTTATGCTTTATACATTCATTCTACTTGTGTTGTTAGAGATTTCTTTTCCATTTTAAGATTAAATTTCTTGCAAATGAAGCACTTTCTTCATCAGCTATCTACTGTCACATTTTCTAATCTGCATTTCTTATGCTTAAATATCAGGAGAACATTAGGATATATTTCTCCCAGGCTATGTGCCACTCCCTAGTCTGTTTTTATAAGTTTATTGATTTTTTTTTTGCAAACTTACCTAGAATACAAAAAAAATATTGAAATATTCAAGATATTTTAAATCAATTATAGTAATACCATTGGGAAAAATAGAACATTTTCTTTTCTACACTGCTGCTATAAAGTATTTTTATTTTTTTGAAGCAGCTTTCTTTTTCCTTGACATAGATTCTTAAGAGAGTGTGGCTTTAAATGATTTCTCAGCAATGGTGGAGCAGCTTTACATGCTGTATTTGTTGAGATGTCTTTGTAATTTTACCTGATGTAATTGCACATTGTTTCCCCATCATTCCTAGCAGAGAAACTTGGTATCCACTGTCTGATAGTAAGAACTTTGAAAGAAATACCTACTTTTAAAATGCTGAAGAGGGAAAAAATACTATGTACTGGGGAATTTTTTCTTTGAAAGAGCTTTTTCAACATTTAAATTTAAGCTGAAGTCAACGGAATACAATCAGCCTTGATTTGTGTCAGTTTTTAAGAATACTGCCAACTATCTTGTGTTAGGTATATGGTAAAGAAGTGAGATTTGAAATTCCTTTTTTCATGTAGTGCAAAAATTAAATATCTACATTTCCATTCAAGTCTTAAAATTATAAATATCTATATTTGCCCACAGATTATTGTTAAAAGCTTCCTTTTCTGCATAAAATATATTGCAAGAAAAAACACAATCTTAAAATTACCAAGGAGTATTTTTTCTTCCTTTATTTTTTTCAGCGTACACAAAACATATTTTTGGTAACATTTGTTACTTAAATTTAGGGACAGGTTTGAGATTATTGTTTCAATAATTTCTTTATTAATTTACAAGTCATTCTTACTGCATTAACACAGTATAAATATTGAACTGCGGGGGGGTTTCAGGATGTACTAACTGACTAAACTCAAAACCTCAAGCAGCAAGAATGATGGATTAATTATCCAGATTTAGATTTCAGTCCTGCAGTTTCTTGGCAGTCCACAGGTAGCTTGCTGCATTCATGCAGAGCATCATTGTCTTCCAGAATGTGCGGGATCAAGACTTCAGCTCTAATTCTGCAGGGAGTGCCTAATCACATGAGTAGGTTTAATTATGTTAAAATAGGAATATTCACACTAATAACCTTTCATAGGATTAGGTTTTGCAAGATATGGATAGTGATACAATTAGCAGTATTTAAATCCTCTTCCAATTGCTTTCGTTTTACAATGTTAGCAACTCAAGATTTTCTTTAATAAGAAAGTACTCATGATAACAGAATGCATATAAATCAGATAAAATAACTGAATATTTTGGTCTTTCAAAGATACATGGGCTAAGTTCATTTCATGTCAGAGCTAAGAGGCCATTTGTATATCAAAGCTGGTTTCCATACTATCATTTAGTAGTATGAAATGAACAATGTTTTGAACTTTTGTCTTCAAATTCTAGATTTCTCATCTAATATGATCAGTCTCAAAATGAGAGGAAAAGGACTATTTTGCCCTAAATTTAATCTTAAACATTATTATCTGATTTCTTCAGTGGTGGTGTAGGACACTGCTGGAAGATTGGGGGCATAAAATTAGTAACAGTTAAATCTTATAAATGTGAAATAGCAGAAATATTAAAATGTTCATTTGAGGATGAAATTTGACTACAAAATATTTTCTTGCATTTGTGTTTACACATGAATATTCAGTTCAACCGAAATTTTCATCCCTGAAATCTTGCTGATCTAGATATAGGAAAGGTACCCAGTTGTTTGGTTTTTTTTCCATGGCTTACTCTTCTATACTGCATTAGAGGTTTTTAATGTACACTTATGTCTTATTTTCTACATTGTCTTTGACAATGCAAAATGACTGAAGGAAAATTTAACCAAGGTGGAGTGAGAATGGCAGTGAAATGAGGCATTTTAATCTACAAACTCCTGCCCTTGAACACTTAGGTGGCCATATTCAAAAGCCAGTTGCTTATGAGAAAAACAAAGTTAAAACAAACAGCCTTGGCTACAGTCCATTGAGTCTCTCTGAAGATATATTCTTTATTTATTATGGTAACATGAACATTAAAACACTAGGGTTAAATTTTATACTGGTGATTTCTAGGTAAAATTATATAAGCTTTTAAATAAACCTATGTTAATATTGTCCAATATCTGTGCTTATTAGGGTTTGCTGTAATTAATCTTAATTGTTATCATAGGAAAATTCCCTATAAAGCTTTCATCCTAACAATTTCTCTTTCATTTAAGTGGACTATACCATAGTGGCGTTTCACATTTTTATAGCACATGTCAACATACTGCACTTTCTTTAATGTTTGTATAAAAATGGCTGTAGAGAGCTTCTGACACTGTCAGCTGGGCTGAAAGGAGCTTGGAATGAAAAAATGGAATACTTCAACAGAAGTGTTGTTTGTTCAGCATTTCTTTGAAGAATTTTTTTCTATTCTTTTTTTACGTTCTGGCATAGATGAGAATTCATGCAACCTTCTGGACTCTGGGCAATTGGGGACAATCACTGACACTCTTGGGGCCTTCCTGCTACCATCTTTCTGTGATCTGAGTGTACAGTTATGATTTGAAAATAAAAAAGGTTTAAAGTTTGGAAAGATGAGTGCTATCACTGCACTTCCCAGTTAGATAAAGCTAATTAGTGTATTTGATTATACCTCTTGGACCTATTGGAGTGGGTCCAGAGGAGAGCCACAAGGGTGACTGGGGACATGGAACATCTTTCCTGTGACGAAAGGCTGAGGGAGTCGTGGTTGCTCAGCTGCAGAGGTGAAGGCTCCACAACCTCAGTGCATCCTTTCAGTACCTAGAGAGGGTTTATAAGAAAAATGGGGACAGACTTTTTAGTAGAGGCTGTAGCAACAGAATTAGGAATAATGGTTTTAAACTAAAAGACGATCTATTTACATTAAATACGAGGAAGAATTTTTTTACAATAAGGGTGGTGAGACACTGGCAATGGGCTAGCCAGGGATGAGGTGGATGCACTGCTCCTGGGAGCATTCAAGGTCAGGTTGGGTGGGACTCTGAGCAAATGTCCCTGCTCATTCTGGGGGCAGTTTAAAGGCGACATTTAAAGGTCCATTCCAGCCCAAACCATTCTATGATTCTGTGGTTTTGTAGAGCTGGGTGCTTTACCTTTCTGGTGCTCGGCCATTTTTATTAACTGCAAGCTGTAATGAGTATGCACAGCCATGAGTCAGCCAGTTCAGTTGCCATAAGGGTAATTGGAGTAATCAAAATCAGCTTTTTAACAGTGGGTTTCTGGCTGGTGCCAGGAGGAAATTTGTGTTGATGAATCTTCCAGTACCATAGCCGTCAATATGTCAATTTCAGCATATGGCAAATAATCAAATGCTCCCCCAGCTTCTGAAATAGAGTTTTGGGACAATTTGAAAATAAAAAATTGGAAATTTGTAGCAGTTTTATTTGATAGGAAAGAAATTAGTGATGCGAAAACCATTTGCCTATTCTTTTAGATTTCTGTGCCAGTGCAAGACAATGCAATTTTTTAATTGTTTAACTGGAACAAAACCTTGAACTTCATATTGTGGAAATCTTTCAAGTAACTTTAACATTTTACAAATTAAAATGTTAGGGTATTTACCATTTATATTAAATAAATGAAATCTGTTATTAAATAAGTGAAACCTGTTTCCTCTGTTTTTCCCTGCCACTTGATTTCCTTTTAAGTACATCACTGCTATCATCAGTAAATAAGACAGGGTTTTTTCTTGTGCTCCTTCTCAAGATACATCAGTCCCTAGAACTGGTGCAAAAAGCATAATTAATTTTACTGGGACTTAGGAATCTGGAGGAAACTCCAGTAGATAAAGACAGGTTAAATAACTTTGTCATGGCTAGAAATGTCATCCATCTGCTGAGTGATGAATGAAACCTGAATTACTTGGATTTGCCAAAAGTGACTAGATTTGAATTGTACATTCCCCAGCTCAGCCTTTCTTATTTTCTATCTAGCTGTAAATTATTTTAAGTAAATAAATCAGATTAGTTATATAATCCAAGTGACTTTTGAAGACTCATTCAAAGCTATGATTTTAGCTCATCTTGGCATATTTGCACTGAATTTTAGCTTCTGTTTTGTGTTGTGGAATACCTCTATGAGGTCAGCTGACGCAGGTAACTGCAGCACCAGAAGCCATGGACTGTGACAGCCTGGGTTCATTGTCTTTCTGAGTTATGATAAATCCCATTTACTACTTCTGCTGATCTCCTTTGATGGCTTTACAGAAGTTTGCAGGCGTAAAATTGCAATAAAAATCTTGTAGATTTAGGTAAAACAGTATGCATGTCAGAAATCTTGCTCTGTGGTTAGTGGCTACCATTTCTGTGCAGCACTTAGCATTACAAAAGAAACATAACACCCTAATTTAATTATAAGATGCTGGGAAGAAAAAAAAAAAACAAACAACAAACCAACCAAAGCAAAAGCACTGCTTGATATTCCTGTTTGAAAAGCATGCATGAGAGGGAAAGGGATTGATAAAATGGTGTGGGATATCTCTTGCCATGCCAGCGTTATGAAGCTGGTGGAAATAAGAAGCTATTACATGAACAAAAGCTCTGCTTTTCCTGCAGTGAGTGGTAAATGAATGTGCTACAAAGCTTTCTTGTCCCAAGCCCTGGAGACTTACCTTATTCTGCTGTTTAATACATGTTGGCATCTGTATTTTCTTGATATTATGTTGAAATTGGAGCCAGACACAGCTTTTATTAAAACTGAAGCTTGGCCTCAGTTCTGTATTCATTTTTTACTTCCTTGGCACATGGTGTGGTCTGTGACCTTCTACACCAAACGTTTCCTTACTGCCAGCAAATTTTGCAACACAGAAATTGGCGTTGGTGTGCTGGCACCTCCCTTTTTGGCAGAGCTGGCTCTTGGAGCACTTCAGATCACGCTCTTTTCTCCAGTTCCATTTGGTAAATATCAGATATCATTTGCACTGTCAGCAATTCAAATTTTTTACTAATGTATTTCAATTTGTTTTTCCTCATTTTCATCTGTCCTTTTTCTTGGATTGGTTCCTTTGCTTTGTCCTCACTTCCAGCTTTCCCCCACTGTGCTTTCCATGCACATTTCTTTCCCACTGAGACTGTATACAAATATTAGAGCTCTAACTCACACTTTTGTCAGCAGGATGTGCCGCACTCTGTAGGCACACTCAGTTCAAATAAAAAGCCCATTGGCAATACAATAAATCAAGTGATTAACAAGAAGCAAAATGCCAACCTCTGGCTTTTTTTCTGTCCCAGAAGCTTGTGGTACACTGTAGAAAACTGAATTTTCTACCAATCAACTGAAGTCAAAGGTATATCCTTAGACATGAGCACTGTAGTGCTGAAATGATGTGTGGGCAGCCTGGAGAAACCTGTGGATTTTCCTATTTCTGGTTGTGTGAAAATTGTTGATAGCAAACAAAGCCAGTTAATGAGGAACAGAAAAAGAATAGCAGAAAACTGTTTCTGGTAGACTGAAGAGCAGAAGGTTCTGGTGTAGTACAGGTTTATGCACTTAGTTGCTGTTGAGCTGAGCTGCCCAGATTAAAGGTTATGCAGCAGGAAATGCAACAAAGCTGGCTGGAGGTAGGACAGTTTCTCCACCATCTTGTGCTGGTCATGTTAGTTAATGACTAGCCAACTTTCTGTAGTGTTTAGACAGACCTGTTGCATGGGCCAGGTTTTGTACTTACAGGTTTGCTTTTAGTCATTCCCCCAGAAGACAGTAGTGTCACTCATTGGAAGTGAATATTACCTAAAGATAGTAATATGGTACTTTAAAATGTAACTAAAATATGGGTAAAGATGCATTTTGTCATCTTTTTTACAAGCGTTTTTGTTCCATGTATGTGAAGAAACAGCAGTATTTCCTTCGTACTCTTCTCCTTTCCAACTTGTTAAACAAAATAGAAGGCCAGAGTTAGATAGAAAATTGGAATACTTTTAAAATCTCAAGAACTGAATTGTAGGGAAAACCAGGAAATATAATATATGTGTATATGTGTGTGAAGCAAATTCTTCTATAAATATACTAAGGGCATATGCATTGGTGCATTCCCATAGAGCTTCAGTGCACCTTGCTATTTTTCTATTTTTGCTAATTTTTAAAAAATAATTTCTATTTTCTTTTTCAACATTTTGGGACACTGCATGCATTAAAGTATGCAGGGGTGTACTCTATTTGAAAAAGACACAAGTGATCCTATAAATTCAGTGGTTTTTGTGTAACCTTATTCCTTCTCTGTATGTCCTCAGTATTCTAGTCTAGATCTAATCTGAAATACAAGACTAGATGGCACAGAGAGTCTGGCCTTCAGTCAACAAAACCCTTTTCTGCTGAGAAGTGAAAGATAACGAAAAAGATGTAATTACTGTAATGATGGGTTAGACCTTTAGATTCATGCTGCAATCAGTGATTCCTGTGGTGCTCTGCTGCAATCATGGTTTAGTGCTGACTGGAGAGACAAGACAGGTAAAGACTGTGAAACACTCCATCAGCTCTTGATCTGGATGCCTGAGGGGAGTCACATTTGCAGACAGGGGTGCTGGCTCCGAGATCGAGGGCAGCACAGTGAATTGTCTTGGAAGGAGCATCCTGGAATATTTTTCAAGTGTGTAAAGACTAAATGAGATCCCTGTAAATTGCTCCCTCCCTTCTCAACACACAATAGTAAACATTTTGATTTTATGAGGCTGTTGTGTCTGCCATACACGCACACACACGCATAAATATGAGCATCAGAGATTATATATATTTAGTAATCCTGATTTAGTCTTTTTTACCCACATAATCAAAGAAAAAAATCAATTGTCTAGGGCTATGCTTGCCAGAGCTGTTATATTTAAAGTGCTGTCAAATCAATACCAAAATAATTCCAAATACTTTCAGAATTTCTTACTTCTTCATTTATTCTCAAAGTCAAACATGAAAATGTGCATACAGCATTAATAGATACTTTTATTTTTATTCTGAATTTGAAAGATTGTTGGATTATGTATTTAAAGTAAGTATTTCCAGCTGATGCTGATGTAACTACAATAATTTTATAGCCATTTGGGATAAAGGGTATTGGTCATAATTCTGAAACTCTTATTGGTGTGATTAATCCTCATAACTGTGAGCTGTGTCACAAAAGTCAACTGGAACATCTGCATGAATAATGGTTGCAGAACCAGCCTCAGACATTTAAATCATTACTACCCCTGGAAAACAACTGAAGATTAGCTCTGGTATTAATGTTTTTGTGTTGATGTCACAGAGATTAAAAGCAGATGTTTTCCAGGAGTACTTATGTTTACCTTCCATGGTCTGCAAATGTCATAATCCATAGAAATTTTATTCTTTTTAATTTGAAAATGAGTTTTCAGTGTTATTTGTCAATTTGGCCAACCCAAACAGGTACATTCTCAAAGTTGGTCAGGAGGATATCCTAGCATAATAGTATGTTTAATTCCAAGGATATATTTAATTCATTTTGCATCTTTATTGGCACTTAAAAGGATTTGCAAAGAAAAATAAAATGAGTACACTGTTGATAGGACTGATAATTTTTTGACATGCTGAAGTAAAGTTTTCATTCACTTCTGATCACTAATTGACAAACCCTGTAGAGAGCACCTCATTCCCACTGAATTTCTGGGTTTGGTGATCCCCAAGGCTGAACAGCAGAAGGGTTTATGGGGGAGCCTTGGACACCCACACTCAAGACAGAGATAAAAATTCAGAGTGATAGTGCTACACTTCATCCATATGCTCAGCAGGTTATTTAACTTGACTTAAAGATATTGATATTCTAGTTCACACTCTTCCTTCTTCATAGCCTCACAGCACAATGTGTCACTCACTGCAAGACCAAAACCATTCAGCCAGATACAACATCCTCAGTTAAAAGCTACTGTATCAATGAGAAATACTTTGTTTCTGTGAGTAGTATCTATTGCTGTTGTACTGTCACAGTGCGCTTAATTTTACTGCATTTTGGTAGTCATTTAATAAATTTATGGATAAATTTGTATTCCATATATTTCCTTATATTCCATAATTGACTTCATATTGCAACACAAAAATCACAACTTTTTGGAGACAGAGAGATTCTTTCTATCTGCTAGTTAAAGACATTTAATATAAATGACTGGGACCAAGGCTGCAGCTATTAGGAATGAGGCATTAATCTAGTTTACCTTCTCTTCTCTTAATTAGAAGCCAAAAGTCATATAAAAATACTGTGTGTATTTAAAGGAATTTTTAGTATCACATCATTGTCTCCATGTAACAGGTGCAATCAAAAGGTAAATTTCAGGATGTGTACACAGGTAAGGAGTGCTTTCTGAAGGCTGCACTTTATAGTCAAAGCAGACTTAAAGCATTTCAGTAGAGAGCAGCTAGTCCCTTAATCCTCTGTGTGCTTCTCCCAAACAGAAGTAGCACGTATTCACTTGTACCAGTTTTGCATGCTGTGCTGGCCAGCATTCTTCTTTGCATAAAAATAGAACTGCTCCCTCTCACTGTTTACTCAAAACAGGTGATGAATGTAATGTTTAACAAAATAGTAACAAAGGCCCAAAGCGGGGTTTGTAACTACAACTTCTCACAATTTAAGAGTTCCAAAGACAGCACCTGAATGACATAAAGAAGTGTGTTAGGGTGGAATGCTGAGTAAGAGGAAGAACACTATTGGCTGTCCACAAATTTTAGCAGCTGTAGAACCAGTGATTATGGCTTGCAACCTGGACAGGCATGGCTAAGTGCATCTGTATTTGTTATGGGCAATGGCGGGTTTTGAGGAGCAAGTTTAAGGAAGATAAAACGACAAGCAGTGAAATGGAAAAAAAAAAAGGTACTTGTCAGAAAAATAGATGTTTGAGGTAGTAACTAGTGGTGCAAATGGTGGAAGGGTGACCTTTCAGCTGACAACTCTGTAGGATGGATTGATATTAATGATGAGAAGCCTTTAAATGAAAACAGAAGAAGAAGAAGGGATAAGATCTAGCTTTAAAATTCTCTTTCCTCATCAAGGTAGAATAATAACCAAGGTGCAAGACTCTATAGGTCTTTTGTCTAAGGTGAGATTGCAGATTGAGGTTAGAAAGCAATCCAGGCTCAGAGAATTGATTTGGTGTTGGAGCCTGAGGTGAAAAGGCTCTATTGTAGGAGCTGTTGTGCATGATGTTCATGAGAATTTAGGACTGAGGAAAATAACCTTCAATCACTCTCAAATCTATGAAATAGCAGACCTTCATCAGGGCCAAAAATGTACATATCTTCCTAATTTGCATTTTTTTAAACTGTGTTTAGGCATTTGGATTTGTGGTTACAAAAGCTGGCTTTTGTAGTAGCCTGCTTAGAATGTGTAGTATTCTCATTATTGGGGTGTTTCTGCGAGAGAGCTTTGAGAGATAAAGTTCATTTAAAAAAATAAGGTAAAAAGTATTCATCTTTAAATAGATAAAAAGAACTACTTAGATAAATATTTAATGTTAAATAATTATCTAGAGAGTAGAGATGACTTGTAGAATTGGCAGAAGGAACGGGAAATGAAAAGTCATGGGGACAGTTGAACTTAAGAGGAAAGTTTAACTATTATTAGTCTTATTATTATCCAAATCCCAGGCAAATGAAGTAGCTTCCGCTCTCTAGACAGTAAGTTTCATTCTGGAGCAAAGTGGGCATTTCCTCTACTGACAGTGAAGTGGTCTTGTAAATGTTAACTGAACCTATATTAATAGCTGTATTTTTTCTCTAATTGGAAAACTCACTTTTTCATTCTGTACACTTGTATAATAAAGCAGCCTGCCTTGATAAGGAGGCTGGGTTGGAGCATCTCTAAAGATCCCTTCCAACTTCAACCATACTCTGACCTGTTTCATGAAACTCATTTTCTGTAGATATTCTGGTAATCCTGTGTTTATCTGGGCTCACACCAGTGAAAAAAAAGTGATCTCTAGAACTCACAACATGATCAGACTGCAGTGGGTCATATCTAGTATGTCTAAATTTTCACGTGAAGATATAAGAAGCTAGAATGGTATACAACCAGCTCATGTTACAATATTCATAAGAGAGGAATTAATTGTGACTTTGTTTTCCTATTTTTGTTTTGTTTTCCCTGCAGCTGGGCCTCTGGAGCTTCCTCTCTTCGAGCTGATCCCATCACAAAGACAAGTGGTTTTCCACGGGGACCGCCTGCCCTTCCAGTGCACTGCGACTTACGTGGACAGCAGCACCCAGGTGCAGTGGTACCACGGAGGGCGCCTGATCGAGACCGACGAGGAGAGCGGCATCTTCGTGGAGGACAGCATCATCCACGACTGCTGCCTGATCACACGGTAACACACACCCCCTCTGGGCATAGCCAGCCTTGCAGGCAAGGGGAACACATCTCACGCTCGCAACAAGCCTCATTAAAACACCAGGAGTTGTGCAATTTGAAGCAACTCAATTGTGCGCTTGAATCTGAGTACAGAGGTAGAGATTTTTCATGGCTATGTTTGGCTGTGATTCCAAATTGTACATTTTTGAGTCTAAGCATCCAGATTTGATCAGGTATGGGTTTGAACCACATAAAAACAGTTTCTTGTACAGTTAACCATGCAAAGAAACATAAAAAAGCAAGAAAAGAAGAAAAGCTTCAGAGCATATGAGTGACTTATAGCCAAACTGTTTCTTCATTATACCATCCACCATAAATGATGGACCTATGAAGAACTATCAATTGAAAATGAATAATTTGATTAGTTTTAGCAGGTTCCAATATACTAGATCCCATATTCTTTAGTTAAGTAATCTCATTTTTGTTTCTTATTAAATATTTCTTGATTTTCTGTGACTTCTACTGTCTCTGTGCCTGTGTGCTTGAGATACAGAGATCTACAGATGCATTTGCTGATGTGAAAAGTGCAAGAGGAATGAAGCAGAGTAGGCTTATATAAAAGAAGCAAAAACTAAAATTTGGCAGTGACTGTAATGTTCCATTTTTGCTTCAGTTTTCCTGTTACACATTATTTAATAAATTATAAATTTCAGTGTTTATTTTTGGGTTTCATCACAGAGTATTGGCTTGTCACTAAAAGCTGCTAAGTTGTTGCACACATCCTTTTGTCCTCTGCCAGTTTCCATCACTGGTCAAAAGAGAGTCTGATTCTGTGTGCATGTTCTGCCTTTCTCTTTGTAGAAGATGGAGTGAAAATAAGTATGCTAATTAGCTCTGGATAATCATTAACATCTTTTCACTCAAACAGTTTCTATTAATATAATTGACCTGAAATGCTTCTTGAACTATCAAATAGAAGTTATGAAGGGAGTCAAATTAAATCCTGTCCACTGGGGACTTTTGGCTTTATTATTTTTGTCTACCCACTGATTATTTGACCCCTTTTGGAGTCCCCTAGATCTAGAGGCATAGATCTGACCTATTCTCAGAGCTCCTGTCTTTCTTCTAATATCAATGAAAAGGACTATTAGACCAATTAGTACAGTAATGCCACGTGCATGAGCTATTATATAACTGCCAAGTCACTTAAATTAAAGCATGTTCTTCCTATTTCCATTATACCAAAATTAAAATACATGCTGTTAATCACCTCATTATGTTTTTCAACTGAATTATATTTTGCACTGTTTAAGTAATTTTTAAAGCATAGTAATAAGCTAAAATAAATAGTCTAAAATTGTTTCCAAATTAGCTAACTTTTTTTAAAAAGCTGTAAGTAGCTTGACTGATTTTTACCTTACATTACTTCTTTTTTGCCAGACTGTAAAATAAAAACCATTGTCTACCATAGCATATTTTAATAAGGATGGTTGATCTCCTGCCTACCTCGTTTACTGTGCCATTTAATAGGTGACCTTGATGCTGATGGTGCAGTATGCACTGGAATGTGCAATATGCACATCTATTCAGAAAAAATGTTCTTTAAGTACATCATCACATTCGCTGTTATAGACTGGAAAAATACTCTGACTTGCTAAGTTATGTGATAAAGACTGTTAAAATAAGACAAAATATTTTTGAATAAAACTCTAAGTCCTAAAACAGCTGTTGAAAATCATTCAACATTTTAATTCCTCATTTATTTGCATTATACATGACACTTTGTAAGATAGAAGGGCATTGACCATAGAGCATAATCCTTATCCAGCCAAAAATGCTAATACTCAAGCAGCTGTGGCTGTGCCTCTGCTTTGATCTAGGTGCTGATCAGAATTAACTTACTAAAGATATACTTTCAAACCTACTTTTAAAAACTGCACTATTTTAAAGTCAAATTTTTAAAATTAAAGACATGTATTGTTGAAAATAAGAAAAGATTTGCCATGTTATGACTGTTAAAATTATCTTCAGAATTTCTTAATGTTAATCCCATCTTTACGACCATCTATATTATATCCTAATTAATATAATTATTATAATAAAAAAATGAAATAATATATAATAGGATGCTTGTTACATGTTACAATAGCATGTATTAGTATGCTTGTTACATGCTATTACTCACTAATTTGTGATAGTTCTTAAGGCTAAATCATGGTTGTACAAGGCACTGAAACATCAGAAAGACTCTGCTTCCCTGAGGCTATCAAATGTTAAGTATATGATTTGGACTAAAAATGAAGGTAACTTGAAATCAGTTCTTACAGTATCATATTTTGCCTTTGCATACCTAGTCTTTACACCAAATGTCCACTCTCTGTGGCTTTCTGTAATTGCACTAAAGGACAGACTTTGGCCTGTGCTACTTAGCAATTTAAAGATTTCTATAGCTGGTTTTGAACAAAGAGGTGCAGTCATGTTCCAAAAGCTGCTTATTCAAACATTTTTAGGTGGTTATTTTATTGGGTAATTCCAGATATTTCTGGATGTGGATTTACAACACAAATATCATGTTAAACCCTTCTGTTTTATTAACTGGCACAGTAGAAGGATAAAATATCCAAATGTGTATTTTTTGTCTCCTATGATAAAGCAGAATAAACTAAAATAAATATTTTTGTTACAATAATTAAACTAAAGTTTTGAACTGTATTCCGGTTTGTGACATTTTTCTTGGCAAGGAGTATTCCCTTACAGGAGATCTTGAAAAGGTGTTTTCAATTCTGCTGCTAGCTTGCATTTATCATTTCTTGCCAATGATAATAATATTTGATTTTGCTGGTGTTTAATCTTCTGTCATTACGCCTGTGTGTAAATGTCATAGTCATATATGAAAATATACATATGATGTGGGACTAATTTCTTATCATTTGTGAATGGATCTAGCTGAATTTGTTAATAGTGCTTCCATGAAGGCAGCCTCATTTCTTTAGCGTGGAACATTATATCAATTCAATGATAAGCAGCAATTCTAACTCAACACATTGTGGTTCTCTGATATCCCTGAAGCCACATAGAAGGAAGGTCATGTGGGATTCTCTGCAGCACAGCATCTTTCCCAGCTTCCCCACTCTTCCCTCTCAGTGTTTGGAGAAGCTAGCAGGACAGTTATTAGAATATTAAACTAGAAAAAGAAACTAATGTAATTCTATGAACCAAGAAACTCCACCGTGGCAGAGATACTTTAATTTTCGAGAAGTTTCTTAATTTACCACAAAGAATATAATGACAATTTGGAAGTCTTTTTATTTCTAGTCTGCAAATCCTTGTGTAGAGTGTTTAACAGTGCTTATGCCCCGACAGCTGTAATTGCTGCTCTGGGACCATTACAGTCCACAAGTGCTCCTACTGAGAACATTAAACTGTGAAGAAAGTTAAGAACCCATAAAAAGGAGAGCTGCAGCTGGAGAAACCAACATGCTCTCAACTAAACCTATGCTGACAGGTGTCAGGATCAAAAGTTATTTTCAGATGTAATTTTTGTTGTGTAGATGGATTTGCCACTGGAAGTGCAGTCTCTTAGGACTGAATTTTGATCCCCTGAAAATTGTGTTTTTCTATTATGCTCTGTGCTAAGTACCTCAGTCTTCTAAAAAGGGTTGACAGAGCCACTTTATTTTGTGGGGGATTTTAATTAAAAAAAAAAATTAAGCTTAAGAATCTGTTTAAAATCCTCCACGTGTTTCTTTACATTGTGACACTAGTCACTGCCAAGTAAATAATGAAATAAATAGTAATGCTTGAGATGAGAGGTATATGATTATGTGAAAATCTCAAAAATGTGGAGAAGAAACAAAGAATTTCAAATCAGGGTCCACTTTTAATAGCAAAGGTACGAAAAAATTTCAAACCTATTAAATGTTGTGGGTTGAAACTTTTGATCATAATTTACATTATCCAAACAGAAGGTTGATTCCAATTAATGCTTTTTTACTGTTTGAAATTATCACTGCATATATTAGTAAAGAATTCAGAGCTTGATTGAGGCAGTTTCGCTAGAAGTATAAGGGTTATTTAAGATATGATTATAGGAATATCTTCCTATATAGGAAATTGATTCCACAGGTGGTATCATGGCAAGTTTGAGATCCAGGCAGACACTTCCTATAAGAAAGAACAAAATGCTTCCAGGACCTCTGTGTGAAAGGCAGAAATTCAAGGCATGTAATGACCCAGATGATCCCTAAACTTTGTTGACAGTTTGGGCAGGAATGCATCTGGAAAAGACATGAAGCAAGCAGCAGTGGTTTGAACTGGTCCTAGGTAAAAATACAGCCTGAAAATCCCTGATAAGGATGTTGGTAGTTTGGACACTTGACTGAAAGTTCAGATATGTACCAAATCATGGCAGAATATTGGAGATTGCACAAGATTAACAAGATTAGAACAAATCCAATTAAGTTGATTCAGAAAAGCAGATGTTTTATAATAACTTTGTGTTCTGCTGCATGAGTATTTTGGAGATGAGCAGCTATGGGTCATACTGAGAAATCCAGGGAGATAAGCAGAAATTGTTCAGTGCTGATATTTTTTGCTTTACCTAATTGACCCAGTTTGACCTTTAGCTGTCAAGGAGCTAGGAAACAAATGAAGCAAAATAACAGTTTAAATTGTAAATCAATATTTCTGTATTATTTTGAGGTCACTTTAAACTTTGTAGGCAATGGTACACAACTCATTTCAGGCACTGGAGGCAGAAAAGAACTACTGACAGATGTGACTTCACCAGCAGTCTTCTCATATATCAGATAGGAAGATAATATTTTAAATCATTGCAGAATATTATTAAATGCCCAGGGTAAGGATTTCATAATGGGAGCTTAAGAGTACCTTCATGTGAATTAATTTGGAAGATTAATTAAACTTAGGTCTTTTATCTAAAAATATTTCAATTACCTGAATAAAATCAATGGCAGTTTTATTAATAATCGGTATGGGGAATATTTTAACATATAACCTGTGGAGAGACTGATACAATGAAAAGCAAAAGCAGCAACCATGATATCCTCTGTCATTAAAGTAATAGACCATTACCTAAGAGTTCTGCTGTGTAATAAAACTTGTAGGCTTAATTTGGGTAAGTGCTTATTGAAACATGATTGAAAAATAGATATTTTCACAAAAAATATATGTAAGCATTTTGGCTGTTAGAATTAAAATACCCTAGAAATATAGCAAATCAGAACAATAAAAACATTTTGATGGGGTCCTTGAAGAATGATACAGAAGTATACTTTTTTTGGTGTTGACACCAGATTAAGATGCCTTGCATTAAATTTTGACCTCTCACTTCCCTCTCTGCTTATATCCAGCAGCTATATATGGGTCTATCCAGCCACAACTCTGAAATGTTCAGTAGTAAGAACAAAAATTGATGCTTTATCCCCCACAAGGGAGAATCAGAGGGTTTTGCTTTGACTTTTTAAGGCCAGAATGATTTTAATGTGGGCCTCCAAACAGCTGCAGCTACACAGCTGAGGACATGCTGCACTGCAGCAGCAGCTGGGAGTCAACATCTCAGGGATGGCTTTTTCTAAAGTACTTTTCCTGTCAGCATCAGTGTTAGATATAATTGTACATTTTCTCTGGGTCCAGGCAGTAGTTTCTAAATCTGTGAACCAAATGTGAGCATATCAGAGCATTTATGACATACATCCAGAACCCAGTGCCAGGTAAACCACCCTAAATATTGGTGAAACAAACAGTTTCTACAAAGGAATTCTTGTTGGAAATATTAAAACAACAACTGAATTACTTTTTAATTTTCATATATTTCAATCTGCTCAACATTGAGAATGTATTGTAGGGCATATTCCCATTAATATGCTGGGATTCCATGAAAATGGCTCCTCTCCCTCCCTTATCTCCCTGCAGGATAAACCCCCCTGTATTTAATTGTTTATGGTATTGTGATTGAGTGGCTCCTGGCCATTACAAAATAAAGTTTACACTGTAAGAGAGACACCAAATACTGAGAAAGAATAGAGATCGTTCCTGAAGTTCTTATGTAGGAAACTGCTGTCCTACCTTCTTTTTAGATCTTTCCAAATTTCTTCCAAGTGGGCAAGTAAAACAGGTCAGTATTCTAACTCTAATATATCAACCAGCCCACAAAATGTACATTATATATTTTATTTCTGCATTTGTATCATGTCAAAGTAATATGCATTTTACAAATAATTTGAAAATGTAAAATTAATTTATTTTGGAAGTAGATTTTTATTTCGTTTGTTGTGGTTTTGTCCCTCTGGTTTTTTTTGTTGTTGTTTTTTTCTGTTAGTATATTGTTATTAAATCTAGGCTCTTTCCAACTCTTGTCATGGTTCTAGAATGTGAACAAATTAGCTGATAGTTAAATTATAGAGAAAAGTATGTTATGTTATAGCACATTACATTTCTTGGGTACCCACAGATGGTATTAAATGGTAAGTTAAGCTTTGTCTTTATATGCAATCAAAAGAAAAAAAAATGTGTATTGCATTACCTCTGTGTTTGAGAAATTGATTACACCTGAAAATACTTGCTAGACATCTCGCATAAAATGAATACCAACTTTCATCTTCCTTTTTTTCTTGCTGTTGCCTGGACACAAGTTTACTTCAAAGGCCTTCAGCCTTCTAAAGCTGTTTCTTTCAAGGGTAAATAACTAATTTTGTCAGAGAGATCAGACTAGCAATTTGAGTTCAGACAAGTGCCTTGATTTACAGATTCTCTCTTAATTTTCCATGTTTTAACCTTATGTCCCCTGTGAAAGGCTGTATTCCGAGCATCAGTACTCTGGAGACCAACACTCATTTTTTAAATTGCATGTTAGTATTAATAATTTAAGGTGGTATGGGTTGGAGGCATGTTGTGCAGACCTTCTGCCTGAACTGTGGGAACACATTAGCTATTTATCTGTCTGAAGAAGAATATGAGAAAACCTAAATATCTCCTGAGTCAGAGTAAATAATTTTTATTTTCCTGCAGAAAGACCAGTTGGTTCTTCCTAAATCTTACAAAAACTCAAGTCAGACTTTAAAGTATTTCTTGTGGAAAGCCAATCAAAGCATGGTGTTCAAGTCTCTCCTTTATTTGTTACTTTGTTTCCTGGCATGCAGATGACTGCTGGGGCGTACAGTAAATGTCGCTATAGTACTTCTTCAGGACATGGCTGAGTAACTTTGCATAATGAGACCTACTTCTGATTGTCTAATTAGTTATGCATAGCTGTAGCAATGCAAACTATGCCTCAAATAGAACTCTATTGTCATAGGTTACTTGATTACATGACTATGGCTTCCGTGTGTGTTATGGTTCCTCTTTTTATAATGACAAATGCCACGGGCTTCAGTTGAATATCAGAACAATTTTTTCATGCAATTGCATCAGCTATACATTTTAATTAATTTTTCAGTATGTCAATCATCACATTTGTAAAAAGGAATTCTACCATGCATGAAATCTCCCAGTACAAAAAAAGAATCATGTATATTCTCTTTTCAATATTTTTAATGAGAAGGTCACTGTCATTTCAAAGGGAAAGTTGAGAAAAGCCTGCTAGCCATCCTTTTCTCATCAGGCAGCAGTCTTCCTATTCAGTTAGCCTTGATACCATCTCATGAATATCTGACTTCATTTTACCGTCATAGAAGATCACAGAATGGTTACGGTTTCAAAAATCCCCTAAGATCATCAAGGCCAAGTGTTTAGCATTAAACCATATCCCCAGGTGCTGCATCCACATGGTATTTTGAATACTTCCTGGGAGATGATTCCCCAGTTCTGCTAGGCAGCCTGTTCTGACACAGGACCACCCTTTTCATAATATCTGATCTAAACCTTCCCCCTGCTGCAACTTGAGGCCATTTCTTCTCATCCTGAAAGTCAAAAATTCCTTGCAAAGTGGCAACTGTCACACAGCTGACAAGTGGGATGTGATTGCTAATGCACAGGGCGTAGGAATGCTTGTTGACTCATATTCCATCCTTAGGAAAGCCGCATAGCTGGGGCAAGATTGTTGGCACTTGTCGCCCAGTGTTTATTAGCTCTTGTGAGATAGAATAGTCGAGGAAAGAATACAGCCAAAGGAGCCATCCTCTCCTCTCTTAATTCTTTTGAGGTTTTGTCAAGCTCCTAAATCAGAGTCCTGCCATGTTCTCAGGTTATGGGAGGGTTCTTGCCTTTATCCAAGACTTGTTGCCATTGCCAAGAGAGATCGAGAATGCCTTTTGACTATGGGTGAGAGTCTCTGGGTGTGCTTATGCAACCATGCCAAGACTTAAACCATGTAACTGACCTACTAGGAAACTTTGTGAAGTAGAGTTTTAAAATTCTATACCCAGGAGAGGCCCACTCCTTCCTTCTGGTCTGCCAGGACTGTGAAGTCAAAGTCTTCAAGGATTATAAGCAGAGAGAATGCTAAAGGACAAGCTGACTGCTTTTTTTGAGTATTAAAAGACTTTGTTTGTTTTGTTTTTAATTCAGTCCCCCAAATTCTCCAGAGATTTAAGATCAATTTATCATTTGTCATATCCAGATGGTAAGTAAATGAACAGTTTCACCATTGGGCTTGCTATCAAGATATTCCAAGAGGAATATAAATGAATGCATCATTTGCAGTGGCCAGATGGCAATTCAGAAGACAATTTCATGATCTAGTCACTATATTGCATAAACCTATTCTGGCTTGTTTTTTATCACCATCTGAAAAAAGGGCAATAGAAGATTAAAAGTGTGAATGTGAGGAATTTCTTGTCTTTTGAGATAATTTGAACCAGTGTTCAAGTATTGCATTTCTATCAGAAACAAGGCTGGTGTATCAGTAAATATTTGTCTGAGTCTAGGAAACTTCATCTACTGAGGGGAGACCTGTTAAGCAGCAGATACATTCACATCAGAACACATTTCACCAGTTTAAATAAATGGAAAATATACCCTTTATTTATCTGCATATTGATTACTTGTAAAATTTATAGTAAGCTGAAATATGGTATTTACCTACCATCACCATCATAATTGTTTCCAATTTTATCACATTTTTATTATTAACAATGGTTGTAGATATTTTCTAGAAAGTATATATAGAAAGAATGCACAACTATTGTACATTCTATTCATTTTTGAAGTCTCCACGTGTTGATGCCACAAGTGAATGTACCTTCTGCCTTTTCTTTCAGTGAAAAAGCTTTATGCACAATTATTTTTATAAGCTCTAGGAATATGATCTTTCTTAACTGTCTATAATGATGTGGGATTGTTGTGATGTATGAAATATAATATTTAATTAAAACATTGTTAAACTGGCTAATTTCACTGACGTACTTCTCCCTGAAAGCAAAAAGATGTATTAAAAATTAGCTGAGAGGCTGCTGTTACTGAGTGATTCACCTGAGACTTCTTAAGAGAACAATTGCTTCTTTTGACATTGAAATACTGAGCTATTGTCTGAGAACAGCTAGTAATGCTTTTTCTATATTTTTTGCTATAAAACTTTGTTAGAATTCATTGTAAAAATGAAATAGGGGGTTACAAGGCACTTGGAGTTCAAAGCCATCATAAATAGGAATAATGTGATATTTTTAAAGTTACTATTTAATAATAAATTTCACTGAATATCTGGAGAAATATCTGAATTTCTGAAACAACTATCTTAAATCAAAGGTGATTTATTGTGGTTTGCTTGTTTTCTGAGGCCCTAGATAACAACCCCATAGTAGGTTCTTGAGAAAATCATCTTTCAAAATTTCAGGCTCTACAAAAAAAGTGCTAAAGGCAACAAGTAAATTTTTTAGGTTTTTTTTAAAACACAGATCTGAAATAAATTTATTAACTGTTAATTCAGTCCTTCAATTTTTATAATGTACATTCTCTCTCACCCCACTGTGTTTCTTCCCACATAATTGTCTAAACCACAAGGCATATTCAAAGACAAGCCATTTCTGTAAAGCAAAGTAAATATTTCAGATAAATGCTACTTCTTTTCCCCTCCCAGCTACTTTCAAAAGCTGTAATTTGTTTAAAACTGTAGCAAAATTTATTTCTAGCCCCATGGCAGATTTAAGATATAAGGTGTTACCTTCTTAAAATGCAGTAGTTAGCATTATTTTTGGTCTATGACATCTGTAGAGTTGGAGTAATTGAATAATGTTCTACCCCTGATAGCAGAGTGCCAGATTCTGGTGCTAAAATGCCTCAGGATCTGTAATCACAGCTGAAGGCAAACCCATTCTCTGTGGGTTGGTTGTGTGGTCCACTTGAAATGCCTTTCTGACTTCCAAGTGCTTGGTTAGGCAACAAACCAAATACTCTGTAATACCTGGGGAAAACAGAATGGGCTTTGATAAATAGTTTATATTTTTTGTGATGATTTGTGATTTGTGTTATAGCCTGTTACTACCTGAGTAGTCAAAACAAATTGGTGCTGCTAAGAGCTTACTACCACTTCCATACTGTCTGACCCTCTGATATCATAGACCAAATCCCATTCTGATGTTTTCATTAAAAAATAAGTTAATGTCAGAAAACCAGTGACTTGATATCTGTATAATTAAGTGTATACAATGATGATTCTTTTACTTTTTTAGTGAACTTATCCTATCCAGTATTGACATTGATGCAACTGGAGATTGGGAGTGTCTAGTCAAGAATTCCTATGGAAATAGCACCAAACATGTAGAAATTGTGGTACTTGAAACAGCTGCTCCCTACTGCCCTGCAGAGAGAATTATTAACAACAAGGGAGATTTCAGGTATGACTTTCTGGGTTTGGAGTGTGTTTCATGTATTAATGGAGGTACAGACCATATTCATGCTTACATGACACTTCAGTCTCAGTTATAAATCACTTATTTTAGTTGTCGCTTTTATATAATATGGTAGGAAGGAGAGCACTGTACGATCTTGATGGGAAATGGCACCTAGTGCTTCAAGAGAACCAGCGGTTTGTGAAAGTCAGGAAATCTTCTAATTCCTCAGTATAAATTATAGAAATTTTTAAAGAAATTAGATAAATTAGAGAAGATTCAGAATTTTTCTTGTCCTTTGTAGAAGATGATAACACTGCATTAAAGCATTAGAAGATTAAAGCTTCAGTGCTTTACTTTTTAAAATCTGTTCTGGTTTGGATGACTTTGTTCAGCTGAGGTTAGAGGTAAGAAATGACATGAGACTGTTAGTAAAATATTTCACTGAGGAGGATCAAAATAGAAAGTAAAACTATTTAGTAAAATAAATAGATTGTATGAGGTGAGCTTAAGGACACAAAGTTCTACCAATGTAACCCATGCTTACAAAATACATCTGTCCTGCTAACTGAATCCTAGGAGCTGCAAGATTTTGTAGAGTAAATGTAGCTTTTGCTCCATCATTACTTTTATCTACATGTGCCGGTGGGGCTTTTAAAAATTGTAATAATTTTAATCAGAAGCAAATGTTCCTGTGGAATTTAGCATTGTTTTCAGTCAGCTCTAAAATACACCAATGGTATGCACAAAGCTCTTAAACAAAACCTGCTTGACAATAAGACTGATGTATGATGGCAATCCCATTGAGAAATCAAGGCAGTAATTTGTTACCAAATGAATTGTAATGATAATTCGGCTTGAATGGATAATGAAAGGAAAGTGGATGAGGAAAGAAGCCTTTCTTAAATAGCAGAATTTTCTGTGAATATTTCTGACCCAAAAGCCTCTATTTATTTTCAGGTTACCTTTAAAACTTAAAAGCTCAAAGGCTTTTTCTACTATTTCTTGTATTTGAATAAAAGTAAAGGATTGAATTAGAAAGAAGTGGAAATAAAAACCTACTCAAATAATCTGTTTTCTCTTTACTACAAAGCTATTTTATTATGTGTTAACCTCAGTACCAGCGAGTTTGCCTCTTTCATTGAGGTAAAATTGCTGAGGCAATGCATATATATGGATTAAATTTCATTAGAGACCTTTGACAATCTTAGCTATAGATGTTTTTGTCATCACAATAACTGGAATTGTGCTTTTTCATACTGGATATGCTGAAATAGGTTTTCATTAGATCTTTAAAAAATATATATACTTTGTATCAGAAAACTCATACTGAATCTTTTAGATGGCAACTCCATGAAGTTCATGTTCTTGCCTTAAAATGACATCCTTTTCTCCATAAATAAATATATATAAATCTTCATGCTGCACAAACTAACACCAGGGGCATTTTTGTCATTTTATATAAATCAAAAGAACAAGAGTGGACATTTCTCAACCTATTGATCATCTTGCTAGAAATCCATATAAATTTATTTTTAAAATGTACATCAAAAGGATGCTGAGTCCATAGGTTCTTTTGGCATTTGAGAGAATGAATTTAAATCGAGGAGAATTTATGAGGCTCCAACTCAGCATTAACGCTTGAAATTGTTCAAAGGTTTATCCTCAGAGATGGAGCTTTCACACCAGCAAGTTTTCTTACAAAGGTCTTTGAAGTTTTGGTAACATAACAAGTATGGAAGTAAAAAGAATTGAATCACAAAGGCAAAGCTAGAAAGAACTGTTCTTTTATTGGGCCAAAGAAAGGGGAAAAAAAGCCTCAGCTGTCAGGGGAGTGTGGCTATTTCAGAGGTCCAGCCTAGGTGGTATTTATAATTGTGTAACTGCAGCAAGAATTAGGCACTGAGAGTCAGAATAAACTGGCCTTTTCTGCTAAGAGGTTTTCTCTATCATGGCCATATTCTACCTTTTTTTTTTTTTTTGGTTGCTGTTTTATAGAATGCTGTTAGCTTATTCTGAAAGGCAAATGAAAATGCTGCTATATGCTAGTATTCCTAGTCATAAAAGCTGGATTCTGCTCACTGTGACAATGCTAGGCTCAGAATTATCTCTTTAGTTTCACTTTTGAGGTAAGTTGCCAAGAAGTGTGGCCCAATTGCATTAATGCAAATTTCTTACTAAAAATAATTCATCCCAGAGGCAAAAGTCCTTTATGATACTATATGCTCTATATACTACTTTACATATTTTGATTTTTTGGGAAAGCTTCTTTCATGATTCGTTTTTTTATCAACTGTTTTTACATTACAAATTGAATTTTTTTGGTGACAGCTGTGAAAAATAAAAGTATTTTTCTTCTTAGCTTTTCTTTGAGATGAAGAAAACTTTTTTAGTCCAAAACCTTTCAGTATATTATGTAACAGTGTACAATTGAATATGCATTGTGTAACTAGAGGAGCTAATACATTTGTTTGAGGAAAGGTTGATTGCCAAGCTGTAATTTCATTGAAAGACAGAATATTTTTGTGATTTATTTGGTTCACTCATCAGATCAGTGCAATTAAAGAACCATATCCTTCCCACACCTGCTGACTCGCTGATGATATGCTTATGGCTTTCTTTGATTTCTACCAGTTACCTGATCCTGCTATGTCCACACTAGGCTGTAAATGACAATAGATTCGGTATCTACAGAAATAGATCCATTGTGCCATTCTAGAGAATGCAGCAGAAAAACACTTTCTGTGCACAGAAATTGTGTTTCATAACAGACCAATCAGCTAAATAGAAGAATTCTGGCTGCTCTTGATTTAGTTTGTTTTCAAAGACTGTTTTGGAATCACACTACATAAATCATGTGTACCTAAACAGCTAATTTTTGAGGGCTAATTTCTTCCTCCTTCATGATGTGTGATCTCTGCTGAAATCTTGTACACTGTACTCTGAGACATTCAGGACTTTTTGTTTTTTCAAGGCTTTTTAGGGGTGGGTCAAAATGCAAAGCAGAGATTGTCAGGTACATTTTTGGCCCTTAGTTTTAAGAGCATTTAGTAACAGTTTGCGTTTTTGGGGTTTTTTGGTTTTCTTTTTCTTCACATACTTACTGCTCTGCTTTTTGCAGTCTGCAGACATTAATGTAGTAAAAACACCAACCACATATTTTTCCTTACCATTAAACACCTTCCTGGAATTAACGCAGAATGAATGTGTGACCAGCTAGACTTGAACCTGTATAATTCTGACATTTTCCAAGGAAACAAAGTAATTCATTATAAAACATTTTGAAGTATAAGTTAAAATACTCTTATACCACTTTACTTTGTTGTATATGGTCATATATATATATATATACATATACATATACAGATATATATATGTACTACTTAATTAATATATACTGTAAGTTGCCTTTTGCATTTTAATTTTTACTACCATGGTGTTTCTAGGTGGCCCAAAACTTTGGCTGGGATAACTGCTTACCAGCCCTGTCTGCAGTACTCTTTTAACTCTGGTGCATTTCACAATGGTGCAGAAGAGGCAAAGGCGTGGCGCAAATGTAACCGAACTGGACGCTGGGATGAAGAAAACTACTCTGAATGTCCTTATTCACAAGAAATAACTCAAGTTCTTCATGCTTTTAGTCAGGTAACATTTTGAAATCCAAGGCTCCCCTTCTCTAACACTGAGCTTGTTGGATAGCATAGAAATGTCAGTTCAGCCACAAGTTTGGGATAGATGGACTTTTAACAAATTGCTTTACTTGAGAGACAACCATTTGTTTTGTTGGCAATTGGAAGTTTAGTAGGAACAAGTGCACAGCATTAACTTTATCTTAATATTTTTTCCATTAGGTGCTTAGAGTCTAGATGATTATTAGTAATGCTGGAAGGGTGATCAGCACTCAAATTTCCTTCCCCTCATACAGTTTTCCAGAAAGATGTTCATTTCTCATGGAGTCCCATATCAGAGTTTCATCAGCTGAAGTGCCTTTCCTCTTTAGAATGCCTTTTTGATGTCTTCAAAAAAAGCAGTACCTTAACTGTTTCTTATGGATAAGTAAAAGAATGTGATGAAAAAGTAGATGGATAGAAATTAAAGAGAAAAAATGAATGTAACAGGAAACACTGTGGAGGATGGCCCAGATTTGTAACTGCCATACTGATTTTACAACTTTCAGTTTCCTAGACCATTTCTTCCCTGGTAGTATCAGTAGTGCTGGATAAGGCCACAGAAAGTTTGTTTTCAAATGGATTCAGAAATAAGAGTAGTTAATATATTAAGAGAGCCATTGCAATTACAGGGTAATAAAATCATTAGAGAGATGTCTAGAATCCAGTCTGTTCTTCTGTAAGCAATGAGGTGAGGTTGGATTTCTCAGGACCTTAGACACTCAGGGCTTTATAACCACTGAGGACGGAGGCTGCACAATTTCTTGGGGCTAAGCTGTTCAAATGCCTGACTCCTCTTACAACAGGAAAGGCAAGGCAAGGTAAGTAGCTTGGTATATTTTATGAAGCCAGATAGTTACAGTCTAGAAAAAGTAGACAAAAATCTTCAAAATTTGTTGGTCTTTTGTGGGGGTGTCTTCAGATAACAGCAATGTAATCTAAGACCTAAGGCTGAAAATACATTCATATGCCTGAATATTCCCCTGAAATGTATATCCATGGCATACTGATGCACATAAATCCATGTGAAATTATGGCAGGCATTGTACCAACGCATGTGATCTCCAGTTTTTGAAGAGAATGAAGGTAGCTGATTTATTAGGGCTAACACTTCTAATGTATTTTCAGATGCACATCAATTTGACAACCGTGCTGGAGTTTTCCCGCCAGCTGACAGCCTACACAAGAGGTGCTTCCCTCTTTGCAGATAAAATGGATGTCATATATTTGGCTTATATAATGGAAAAGTTAATTGTCTTCGTGGATGAAGTTGAAGATGTAAGATATCTCCTCTGTGCTTAAAAAAAGTATCAGTTAGAAGTGAAGTCTTCTCATGTAGCCCTGCTCTTAATGTATGCGGGCACACAGTGAAGAGTAGCTTCTAAAACTGATTGCTGATTGCAAATGTTCTGCGTAAACTGTGATGTGTCTCTTTGTGCCAAAAAGGAAACTAAGTCTTCTTTGCTGATGACAAGGGCATTGCTGCTTAGGAATAAAACCTTTTTATAGTGAGCCACTTTATTAAATTTCTTTTTAAGTTTATTTTCCATCATTGCTAAGGTGTTAGAATGGACTCTGGCTGGCCTCTGGAGCTTCTTTTGTTTTCTCCATTTTATCAGAAGGTTTTCACTGAATTTTGAAAGGTGGTATCACATGTAAAGAAAAGATAATATGTCTTTATGTGCAACTTCTTACAGAAACTTTTAGCATTATGTATGCCATTTTTGCAGCAAAATCTAGTCAGAATTATGCAAACCCTATGGGAAAAGTAGGTTTCTAGAGAGAACATAAATGTTTTTTTTTTTTTTACTGTTAATTTTCAGAGTAGCTATTTGCATAAACATTTGATAAACTGTAATTTTTGACCACATGATGTTTTCTTTTGGTTTGGCAATGTTCATTCCATTCTGGCTCTGGGAATTGTAACAGTTAACATTTCAGTGCCAATTTGAGAAAGTCTCCAACTCAATTTCACCATAATACACTAGATCTAAAGTATATTAGTAAGTGCTCTCCAAGAATCATGTTTCAAAGCTGCAACTTTATTTCAGCTCAGAATCCTGATAAGATCTTTCTGCTTTCTGACAAAACAAAAATTTGACATTCAAAAGAAACAGCTGGATTTGCCATAAAGCCTCTTTGTTTTTCTAGCACTGATGTATTTTCCATTAAAGCTGAGCACCATCTCTAATCTTTTAAATGACTTCTTCCAGCTTTCAAATAGGTTTTCATTTCTGCTGTTTTTTGTATCAAAACATCTCTATCTCCATCACTTACGTCTACATCTCTGATATAGTAATACCTTATTTTCTTAATTTATAACATTTTTCCTATTTTTTTCTCTTTTCCTTTACCTCTCTCTCAAGTTTCTAGATAGGGTCCTCATCCACTGAGTTCTCAACTAGCATCCATTTCTTAGCTCTCACTTGCAAGGTACAAAAGCACCTATGAAATTTGAACATGCATAATAGTGCAAATTTTTGTATTTTCAATGACATGACTTTACTCTTCATTAATGCACTTAATTATAGTATAAATTACTTCCTTTTCTTATTTCTCTCCTTTTGTATATTTATAGACTATTGTTCTGCCCTCAGTAAGTTACTGCCTAGCTGATTGGTGTTTGCTTTTATAGTTTCTCATAAATCACTCCAGACTCTTAATGCGATTCATTATTATTCATTTTATCAATAAGTCTGTCACATTGTCAAAAGCCATCTAGAATTATCTAGTAATTATGTTCTCAAAAATAGATTAAATATTTCAGGAACAGTCACATAAAATTTCACATGTAGTCTCATTATTTGTTTCCTTTGCAATGCATGGGAAATTTATCTTGTTTTTATTGAAAATGCAAAACTAACTTCATAACCTCAGCAATCTTTTAAATCTTTTTCACCATTCCTGAATTTCTGTTTTCCTTTCCACTGAATCATCTGTGTATTTGTCTTATTTTTTGCGTCTATTAGCGTGACTTTTTGGCTTCTTGAACTTTTCTTTAACAATATTTCTCAGTTGTTTTTCTCTTCTATTTACCTTTTTATTCAGGTTTACTTGTGACAACTGGGTATATCTTTTCCATATCTTTGCCTTCAAATATATTGGTACCGTGGTCATGTTAATTTTGAAATTTCACTCAAATTAAGTTTTTTAATTTTAAAAACAAACATTTTTATTCCATCTTGAAATAATTACAGTGATATTTATTCTTTCTAAATGTAACTACTAATAAAATTTCAAACACACATTTACCAAAATCTGTAAAATGTCACTTAGCAAAACAAAGATCTGTTGTTTTGGATTAGGCACAAGTGTGAATTAAACCTACCAAAGCTATGGCTCATGAGATGATCTAAGTTTCTGTCAGCACCTGAGCTATATCTCAAATTTACTCCACTATGTCTGTAACAAAGATGTCTTTCAAATATGTTTTTCCTTCCCCCAAGCCTCCCCCTCAAGGTCCTTTGATTAAACATAAAGCAGTTCTTTAGAGGGCATGGCCAATTTTAATTAGTTTATGAAAGACGGTGATAATTCTGGAATTCTGTTTATTGAGATGAGATGACTCAATTTGTCTGGTTTATCTAGAAGATAAGCTTTAAAGTTGTGAATTAAAAAGCTCTTCCTTGATGTGAGTTGCACTTTTCCTTTCTTGGTTTTTCTTTTTCAATCTATTTAAATTTTTTATAAAATCAAAACTGTTTTTCAATGATGGTTACCAAGAAAAATAATATGTCTGCCTTCATTTGTACCCTTATCTGGTTTTTTTTCTTAGTTATTGAGTTTTACAAACAATAGCTTTTTTTTTTTTTTTCCCTCTTCCAGATTGGGGATGCTCTTATTGAGATTGCCAGCAATATAATGTTGGTGGATGACCACGTGTTGTGGATGGCTCAAAAAGAAGACAAAGCCTGCACCAGGATTGTACGATGTGTGGAGCAGATTGCAAGTCAAATACTGACCAGCAAGACTCAAGTGATATCAAAGGTATTTCAAAAAATTAAAAAATGTTTTGTAAGATTTTTTTCTCTTGAATTCTATTTGCAAGACCAATGTACTTTTAAAATATAACTAATGGTATTAAAAAGTGGTTTTCTTTGCTCAATTTTATTTATTGTGACAATATAGTGTTCACAACAATATCTTTTTAATGTTCTTACTATTCATTCAGTTTCTCTTTTTAAAGCCTCTATAGTATATGGTTTTATTTTGAGAGGTCCAAATTGAGTGAGTGACGGACAGCAGCATGTCAGATCATAAAAGACAGCAATCCTTTGTAGCTGGAAGATTTTAATATGCCTTACTCACAGGCTTTTGGACAACTACAGATTAAAGTATTTAGAAGATTATCACCAAGGTCTATCATGTCCTAAACACTACCAATTTGGGGATAGTTTTAGTATTTTTAGAAGCAAACTGTACCTGTTAGAAATATATTTCTTTTACTCCTTGTCCTCCATCTACACAAGCGTGTCACTTGGATGCTGAGAGGTTCTCATTTGCAGACTAAGACATTGTCTTCTTGTCAGCTTCAACATCTGAATAGCAGAAATACATCTAAATCAGAAGCTTGAAAGTTATCCTTTTAGAAGTTTATCTAAACACTTTAAAGCCTTATCATTCCTTGAGTTACATTGCTTGCTTGCTTGCTAACAACCTTTATTCTTGTCTCAGTTGTCCACTGCATTTACACAAAACCACTATTTAAACGTGAGTTCAGGTACAGAGTAAATCACAGGAAAAATACAGAAAATTAAAAGCAACCAAAAAAAAGGAAATTATAGACTGAAGTGAATTATAGAGGAAGCCAAATAGCATAATAGCCTTAGTTTGTGTTTTTAAGAAAATGGTCTTTCAAACAGACACAAAAATGTATTGGACTGTTTCTTAAAAGAAGTTTTTTATTTAATTCTCATTTACATAAAAGAATCAAATTTGCTAAAAGTATTTATATTGAAGCATAGTGACAATAATGTAACTTTTAGAAGTATTTGGCAATGTGACAGCTGGGAGGGCTCTGTTGTTTTATACTTGCCTTTCTTTTAAATGTCAAGTGACAAAGGTGGAGTTTTTTCCCTTTCACTGCTTCAGGAAGATGTTGACATTACTGAAAAGAGTAATTCTATGTACTCAGACTTCAATATGTGTCACTAACTGTTTTGCCTTGCTTTATCTTTTAGCTTCTTAAGGTTTTCTGTAGGAAGTAGTTTGCTGTTGAGCGCAATTTGTAAATAAACAAAAGCTGTGGAGTATTTCTGGTCTCATCTTAGGCAATACCAAACATATCTGTTCCTTTGGGAGGCCAGCCAGGAAACTGTCTCACAGAAATTGCATCAGCTTTCTTTATTTTAGAAAACAGCAAATAAAACACCTACAGCTTAGGTAGCCAATAGTTTCTCGTACCGTTCCAAAGGGGGGGAAAAAAAGAGAAAATCTATAAACTGTGTCAGCCATGTAACATTGAATCATAGAATCATTTAGGTGGTCAAAGGACCTTTAAGATCATTGAGTCCAACCATTAATCCAGCACTGCCAGGTCCACAGATCAGGAAACAATCTGTGCCTGGAAGCAGAAACCATATAGTCCTATCAGTGTGGCACCAGTCTAAGGTAGTGCACCTGTTATAACATGAGCTGTTTGTCTCATGCACTGTGATGAAATTAAAATGCCTAGTTTAAGGGTAGAGATACATCTCTGCACTCTGCTGCAGTCTCCAGCTCCATACACTTCACTTTGCTGAAGGATAGGTCACAAATATACCTGCAACATGGTGTTGCTTTGAAACGTTTAGTGATGTTCAATGCTCTCATGGAACAAGGTGTGTGAAAAGACTCAGCCACTAAATAGCTAAGAAGGTTCCTATTTAATTTCTTAGGTACAAAGTACATCCTTATAAATTTTTTGAGTTGTTCTTAAGCCCAGTGTTGCTAGTTCACTTTGTACCTCTATTGCTTTAATTCCAGATTCCACTGAAGCTGATAATGATGGAATTGCACAACTGATACAATAATAACTATTGTAACTGACAGAAAGAGATCTATATCTATGTGTATATACGTATCTTAGAAGGAAAGATGGGAGCAAACCCACTATGCTGTTGTAGAATCCTGTATCATATTTTTAAATAAGTTCTATTTTCTTTCTCATTCCAAGAGAATATATATATATACCCACACATATATCTGTGTGTATACATGCACAATCCTTTATAGAGTTTATGCAGTAAGCACACAGTGCACATGCAATGGCAAATATGGTTTGTGACAACTATTCTCAATGTTTTCACAGGTATCTCGTAATATTGCACTGGAAGCCTTCATGATCAAGCCCTCCAGTTTCACAGGAATGACTTGTACTGCCTACCAGAAAACATCTGCAAACTCAGACAAGTCAGTGACTCCTGATTTGGGAAGATGGGAAGCAAATCACAATCCTGATCTATATTTGAATTTCAAGTGCAACACTGGTAATCTGGATGGTTCTTTGGTGAATTCTTCTACCAGAGTAAGTCAGTATGATTATGACTACAGCTATCTGTTTTATTTATTTAGTGTTTTCAGTAGCACCTTTAGGCAGAATACTGATTTTTAAAATGAATATTTTATGTGTTGTTAGCACTGTAAACTTGTTAATAATTTCAGCATGTAAGTGGGCTTCAACTGGTGTATTGAGTGTCGCATATTTTGTTGTGCTAATGAATATTCCATTAATATAATCAGGCAGAATGCAGGATGTGAATAGAGATGAGTGAATGTCTTGTTCTTTCTATCTCTGAGTCCAGTTGTGCAAACTTTTCTATGTGTAAACAATCTCTTCAAATTAATTTGGAAGTACTTGTTTTAGTGAGGCACTGTCACAGGATTTTACATTGCAGAGATGTATTTTTTTAGGGAAATTAGCTTTACTTTCATAAATAATACTGCACTATCTTCTGTACTTCATACTGAGGGAGAGTGTTTTGCATGATTTTTGAGTAGTAGCTGAAGAAAATAGTAAATAAGCCTTTTAATAAAATACGCTGTTGTTATCAAATAATGAAGTGTAACAATTAAATTTTGATCTAGCAGGAAATGGAATTTTGTATTTGGCTGAGCATGTTATTAAATTTGAGTATTAGTGTTGAATTTCATCTATCCTCCAACTGAATCTCAGTTTAATAGGCTTATTTCTTGAATTATTTACTATGACAAAACGATGCTTCTCTGAATAATATTACTGGTTTATTGAACTTGAAAATATTTTGATTGAAGTTTGGTGCATTTTAATCCATATGGACTATGCAGTCAGTTATATGGTATTTTGTGCTCCCATGATCTTCTGCTAGAAGAAGTCATCTTAATAATGGAAGAATAGGTTAAATTTTTTTCCTTTAATGGAGTTCATTTTTTTCCTCTGAACACTTTGAACACATCTGTCTATAGGGAAAAAAACGGTGTCTCTGAAAAGTAATGACTTTGCCATTCATGAGGTGAAAACCAAATGTCGGAGGTCTGAAAGACAAAAGATTTCCTTAAGAAGAAATCCTGGAACATTCAGAATTGTATGGGATAGTATTATTGATACAGAAATATATATGGGATTATGGAATTGGAAAGTTTTCTTTATTAGCTCCACCAATATATTTTGTACTTCTTTAGAAACTGAATACCAACATTTTTAGTAAATTAGTCTCTTTATAGTTGAATGGTCAAGCACTGGTGTATCTCTCCTTTTATAAAAATCCTACCATAATTGCAAATTTCTCATCTCTTCTATCAGCATGCATTTGTCAAATATTTAAAGTAAGTTAGACCAGTTACTTGAAACCCCTTCCTAAATTGTTGTTAGAACGTCACCATAATGACTTTATGCAATATAGAGAAGGGAAGTTCTCCTGATGGTACAAAGAAGCCAGAAGAAAGTGAGCTTATTCCCATGCAAAGCCATTTTGATGTATGTGATATATATTCTGATGGAAGTGACTTTCTTAGGTGGATCTCCAGTTATCATCTGTATATGAATTTGTCAAGATTGTAAGAGTACAATACAGGAGATTATAGACTCAGCTAAATGTTTGTTACATGGATTTAGGTTTTGACATGGAGGTGTACTCTGGCATTAAATGTGGTAGGGGAATAAACAGACTGGATATATTCCTTTAACTTTATTCTGAAAAGCGAGAAGTTTTAATTCTCTGCTAACTGAATGTTTTAGGCTAACCACTCCCTTAATTCATTCTGAACTTGGTTACATTTCTTCACTGTTGAAGCAAATGACATGTGGAATTGTAACTCATAACAGAAAATGGGATTCTTTATCATCATCCACTAGGAAAATTATTTCTGTATTTGCTCATTGGAGGTAAACCTACTTGATTGTGCTGTGCAAAGTTTAGGAAAAAAGAGAATTTGTTCTAAGGTCAGAATTGTTTCTTTTATTATATCTGACCTTTAGAACTTCATCTTAGATGCTGAGATTACTCTTACAGTCTTCTTCTATTTAGCATAGGATTAATAATGAAGAAGAAAAAACATCTAATTAAAATCACCAAGTAGATGTAGCAATCACAAATTTAATTAACTAATAATAAAAATGTGAAAATTTGCTTAAGAAGCTTACTAAAAGAGAATATTCATATGTTTTTGTGCTAGAAAGTGTAGCCCTCTTCAAATTTATGGTACAATCATCTGCTCACTAAGCAAAACAATTGTTTATGCCTTCTGTTGCTAAGAAATTTCACTAATCAATTAAAACGTGAATCCTCAGGAAATAAAGCGTGGGCAGTAGAGGGGAGAAGGCCAGTAGGGGTGAGCTCAAGCTTTCTTGTGAATACCATCAAAGCTTTTGTAGCTATTCATAGTGATCTTCCCTGGCAGTGGTAGGAAATTGGTACATATTTAGACAGTGGTTTTCTGTACATAAATTAACCTGATCTGGTTGTTATGGTATAGAACGCCCCCGAAAAAGGTTAAGTAACATCAAAAGTTAAATAAAAAAGTAAAAAACAGTTTTAAAAGATAGACTTTGAAAATTGAATAATTTAAAAGATGCTGAAAGAGGTTCACCATTCAGAGACCATCAGGACATAGCTGTTAAAATATATCTGTATCCACTTATGGTTCCAATATCTTTATAGACCAACTTGCAGTGTTTTCAGTTATCCTAAAATCAAATATTATTTCCATTTGATACACAAATTTTTATCTTTAAATCTAATTTTGACTCTGTAGCTACCTGCAAATTTGAAAATAATCATTTATCACTGTTGCAGATCAGAAGTTTTGTGTGTTAGGACTTGGACCGAAATGCCTTCTCTTAAATCCCATTTTTGCTGCTAGTAGGAGGCTTTTGCTGCCTGACTGGACTCTGCTGGGTGGGGAAAAAAAAGCTCAAATAGATATTCTGAATTTTTGTTACAGTATTTTGACACACTGGTTGTTTTCCTCTCTGTTTAAGACGCTTTAATGGGATTCTCCCACCCTGGGTCTCCAGGCTGAGATCCTCTCACAGGAATGCTCCTGAGGCTCAGTTCTGTCCATGAGCTGTGGTCTGAGGATATCACAATGATGAAGTGACGATCACACACCAGCCACGCTGCTGCACATTTGAACTCAGACAGTGTGAGAACAGTTGATGAAATTTTAGTGCCATTCGGTACAAATCCAGAGTCTGGTTCTTGTTTGATACCAGACCTGGAGCATTCTTGGAACCTGATCTCTGCTCGAACCTGATTCTGCAAAATTGTGTGCAAAGATAATGACTTGTGCAGTTAACCCACCCTCTGACTCAGTCAAATTCCTTCAGTACAGAATGAACCTTTACATTTCCTGTGCCATGGCAACAAAATGTGCATTTTATGGTGGACTGTAAGTTTGGTATTTGTGCTTTGACTTTGGAGAAAGTATTTTCTTAACATCATTTATACTTCCTGCTTCATTGAAAATTCTTGTCAAATGAGAAGTCTATTCCTATCTTAATTATTCTCCTGACACACAAATGAATTGGAAGTGAGGTTTTAAAATTTCAATAATGTGAATTTCACATGTAATGCCTGACTTCCGGGTTCCTCATGATAGTCTCCATGCGTTTTATTCAACTTTTCAATTCCGTTTATTTCTTCTATGCTCTGAGCCAGACTGACCTTTGGATTTGTCAGGTTGTATTACAGGTAGTGTCCATACATGAAGAAATGGTAAAAGTTAAACTGGTACCAGACATGCTAACTACAAAAACAAATTCTAAAGTGCACTAACAAAATCCTGTGATTACTTGCATGTACCATGTTGAGATATTACACAATTTTAGAAATATTCTTGTCTCAGATACACGCTGGAAAATATACGATATATGTAAGAAAAGGTTTTGTCTTGCATAAAATAAATTTTGATTGTCAGGCCATAGATGTAATGCATACATAATGGTAAATTCACAAGTAAAAGTTACCAGGAATGGAGAAAAGAACTTAAAGATTTCCACCAAGTGATGAGAGTAGGATAAAACACAGAATTAAAAACCCAAAGAGGAATTGTGAATGGGAAAATCATTGTTACTGATATCATGAGGTTGCTCATCCATTTTAGGATACCTTTTCCCAGTTTCAGAATGCATGTGTACAGAAGTTTTTCAGTGCATGAAGATCAACTCAGGAAATTCAGAATTCATATAGTGTATAGAATTTGTGAAAAATGTAATACAAAATGAATATACTTCCTGTAATTTGCACAGAAAATAGCTATTATTGATTTTTCTGGTTCAGTCTATGAGACTGTGTTCCCCACTCCAGATCTTTTTTCATTCCATGCTACATTAAAAACAAATACTTTTCAGTCTTCTGTTGAGAACATTCATGTTGAAATATTCAATAACCACATACATCATATTAAGAAAATACCATCCAACATAGTCAACAAAATACTTTTATCCTACAGTATGTCACAGTATATTGTTAGGTTAATTCTGGTTTTTTTTCTGGCATGTAATATCCAGTAGGTTGATAGATATCATAAATACAGCATTAATTATGTTGACATCATCATTTCCATTGTGATGGCCTCTAATTTCTCAGCACATATTGCTTTTTAGAGATTATTGCAGCACTTTCCTCATCAAATATGATGAACTTTGAGTATGTTGTATCATACACATTAGTACAAAATTATAATTTTTCTTTTTCTTCTCATGCTTTAATTTTCACAACTGCAGAAAACATACAACAAAGAAAAAATTGCCAAGTAAGCAGGACAGCAGCAAACAAAACTGAGTTTCTCAGTTTTATAAGTATGGCATATTACAGAGTAACACTGGGCAGAATGCTGGAATACCTAATGTCAAAGCCTATTTTATTTCAAAATATTTTACAAAGATTTAACATCCAGATCAAGGCATATCATGTTATACATCAGAATTTGTCCTCTTCCCTTCCCTTTGAGAAAAAAATTTTGCCCATTTTTCTCTTTTCTCAATTTTCTTTCTATGTCTTAGAGCCCAAAGCATTTTGCTCTTCCTCTCTTGGATAATGATATTGTATGAAAATTTGTCCTGTTAACTTACAAGAGATTTTGCTTGGTTGTAAATTTATAAATTGATTTTACAATAACTAATCTAGGACTGTGTTTCTCTTTTCTCTGTGATTAGGTGTGTACTATCACAAAGGTATAGCTTAATGTGATGTAGGCATTTTTAGATTTGTTATATTTTACCTGTTTCATCCTTTTACATTTATTCTACTTTTAAAATATCTTTTTTATATAGTTCTAATTTAATCCTGTAGTGGTTTTAATAGTGATTTAGACTTTATCCAGACATACAATATCTATTTCTTCAATATTCTCAATAATCACCTTTATTCTAGATTTTTGCATTCAAAAAAGGATTTTTTAGTATTTGTCCTTATTCTTAGACATAATGTATAAGAGTAATCAAAAAATAGCTGTTGGTATCTCTCTTATTACAGCCATGGAATGCTTGTTTTAAAATAAAATTTAAAATAAGTAAAAACATTTAGCAGTATGATATATAAACTAGTATTTTCTGTGGAAGTATTAATTTGCTTGCAGATGGGTTCAGATGATACATTGAGTACTAGCTATGGAAAAAGTTGAAATATCTGTCATTCAGGTAATTAGAGGGTTTAATTTCAAAATCAAAACCAGACAAGAAAAACTACAACTCTCTTTCTCTTTCCAGTATGCTCAAATCACATTTTTATATTGATACCACTTAGTACTATTCCTTCACAAATAATGACTTCATATATTTATGCCCGGTATGACACCTGCAAGGTTTGTAGTTTCGTGTTTTGTGTTCAATATATCTCTTTTCTTTTCTCTGTACATGCTTCTGTGGTGTTTTATAATGTGGATGTTCATCCTGCCCTTACACATCTTTCTGAAGATTGAGAAAATGGAACAGTGCCCAAATATTATAAATGCATGTGTGAAAAATGTCAATTATCTTAGGTATACAGAAGTGTTTCTCTAATTCTTGTATTGGTTTATCATATATTTTAACATCTAGCCATTTAGTCATTCTCCCTTAATGCTATGTACAATTTGGAGCCCAAACTTGTATGTCTGAAGAAGTGAAAAGAAACATGAACAGCTTGAAGTTAATAAATACAAGGACAAAGAGACTGGGAGAATTAGCAACTTGTACTTGATGCAAAATTATGTTATTTGAATTCACATTTGCTTTCTTGTGAAACAAATTTCTGCTCCTGAACACATGAATACTACTGATTTTATATATGCTGTCAATATATATCTAGGAGATGTGCTGCCACTCTCTAATCCACAATGGCTGAGTAAAACACAGACTTCTGATTTTCAGCACCATTGCTCTTGTTACAGAAAAGTTATCTTTGGGATTTCCCAAAGGGCATTATAAGATTAGTTTCCTTGTTATAAACTATCAGACTCCTTCATGTGCATTCTGCTGTTAAATAATAGTTTGTACACTAATTAAGATAAACCACATAACAAAACCCCACTGACACCATAACAATTAATAACACAGAGCATCAGTTGTTGGAATGTATTTTATGTTAACTTGATGGTACGAAGGTAATAATGACCACGTACAATATTGAGTACAAATGCATGTCCCAGTTCTGCATTGATTTTTGAGGACTTAACCCCCAATTTTCTCATTATATAAAATAAGATGCCCATAATTTTCTCATGGTATAAACAATAAACTTTAAAAATTTTTATAGAATTCTCTGTGTAAATTAAGTATTTGCAACTGTTCTTTGCTAAACTCTTCTTTTTAATGTTTGTTTTATTTTGTCAGAGAATGATTGATGCTACATAATAGAACATGCATCAGTATCCAATAAGTAATTACACTTTGTTTCTCAAAATCTTTTTCACTACATGGATGCTTAGGTAATTGATTGTTGCTTATTTTAGAGAAGGCATTTCCAATTTCTAGACTGATAATTTTAGTAAGTGTGGAAGTGCATTTAGAAGCTTTTTCTTTCTTCTTTCTTCTTTTTTTTTTTTTCAGTGTTGGTTTGCTGGCTTATATTGGTCCTCAAATAGACCAGTGGTAACAAAGAGTTCACTAAAATAGATTGAGTATTAGGAGGTGGTATGGCTGGATTTTTCTTCCCAAATTTGGGTTATTTTCCTAGAAATTCTTGATCGTTTCCTGACTTTTTAGTCCCCAGCTGTATGTGATAACCTGAGGGAATGGTCAATAGCACACAGGTGAGGAGGCTGCTTTGGAGGAGTCAAACCCTGTACGGGGTATAAAGGTGCTCACACAGGGGTAGAGCCTTTCTCATTGTCAAAGTGACCATATTGGCTGGAACTTCTCTTCAGGAAAAGGCAGCAATGGATGAGGTCATGTATCAAAGATTTTTGAGTGGGTTTTGGTTTTATGTACATAGAGGAATTAATCTGTGGGATTTTCTGTGTGGTAGTTAGGGCACTGTAATTGCTGTGCTGTAGAAACTTTCTAAAGGATATGTATACACGTGTTTATCTCCAGACAGTCATTATTGAGTATGTAGTGGAAGTCAGCAATGGAGTGCAAGTTTTCCAGGGAGTGGGTATGTTATCTCTATATTTTATGCACAGTGTAGACCTAGGGGTGTAATTAGGTAGAATACTTCTTCTAAAGTGACTTATGAAGAGGCAACTATACCAGCATGTTGATTAATGGAAGGACTAGACCAGTTCAGAACTGTCTTTGTGACACAGGAACTGAAATTTCAGTTAAAATATTTCTGCCAATATTGCCTTGTTGTTTGCTGAAGAAATTAAATTGGGTGGTGTTGTTTCTGTAGTTTTGGTAGACTTAGCTGGGAGAAGGAGTTCACCTTTGATTTCTTTTTTAGTTCCAAAAAATGTACATACTATTAGAAATCTCTAACATTTCTTTTTTAGGTTAAAGGATTTAATATTTCCTTATTTAATTGACTGTTACTGCTTTGTAGAAATTGTGAGATGTGTTCTGTGTCACAGTGAATTCAGAAGTACTTTGTCTGTCTTGTCCCTAAAAATAGATATGAAATTCTGTCAAGTAAAAAATCTTCTTGCAGTGGTTGTTGTTGATGTATTAAAGTGGTGTTCACTAAAAATATATAGATTAATTATTCTATAAGAATTAATTTTTTTATTATTTTAAAACCCAATGTAAAATTCTGGCATTTTTTACTGTATGAAAAGAATAATAAACTTGTAGTCATCTATGAGCACACGTGCACATACACAGATATTTGTACAAATGACCTGAAGGAATAGCCTGAAGTTGCGTCAGGGGAGGTTTAGATTGGATATTAGGAAAAAATTCCCTATGGAGAGGGTTGTTAGGCATTGGAACAGGCTGCCCAGGGAAGTGGTGAAGTCACCCAAGTGACTCAAAAAATGTGTTCAAGACTTTCAAAAAGAGCTCAAAAAACATGTGCATGTCATTTTGGGAAATGGTTTAGCAATAAACCTGGCAATGCTGCCTTACCTGTCAGACTTGGTGATTTTTAGAGGCCTTTTCCAAACTTAACAATTCCATGTTTCTATTTCATGGTTTTGAGGACTGGAATCCTGCTTTCTGTGTATGTGGCGTTAGCAACAATGCTTTTGGAAGGATAGTGCACATGGACAGGTAATAATACATGTTTATGGTGCCTAGTAGGTATTTGAGTTTAATCTATTTTCTGAACTTTGAAAATATCTCCTAAAAATAACACAGTGAGGAAATAAAGTGAAGAGAGTGAGGCAAGGGGCAGGAGGGTGTTTCAGAAGTAGTAAACTTACTAGAATCAATTTCCTGAGTTTACAGTTCTCATGAGATCATTCCCTGCTCTAACATTGAGTGTTGGAGTGTGTGGGAAGAGGGAGAGATTTTCATGGTGAGGGAGGAGGAGTAAGTTGTTTACTTGGGCTTTTTTTAACAAACAAAACTTTGACAAGGCTTGTGATTCTAGGGGAGTTGACTGTGACTATAATGATTCATTCTTGTCTGTCATTTTAGACTGTCATGTGCTACACTTTGAAAATAGGATGTAAAAGCGCATGACTACTGTCCCAGCAGGCATCTCACAAAGATCTGCATAGTATTTTTTGAGCCCATCTCAATGAAAAATTTATTTTTTAGCTAAATTAATATTGATATGCTGATTCATGTTTATGCTCTGAGCTCCATCTGCATTATTGATTTATGTATGGTTGGCATACTATATTTCAAATATATCAAGGAAAGCTTATAAATTTGTTGAACTATAATTGAATATAGTACAGATGGGATCATACCATTATTTTCTGACTGTGAGTTATAAGAATCCCATTTTTAAACTTTCATAGCTCTACATAAGAGTTAGTTCATTATTCTGAATTATTGTTATTGTGCTCCCATAATGTTCCAGAAAGCGAAGGAACTTACAGGTGTTAATTGAGTTTCCAAATCATCAGTGGAGGAACCTACAGTTTTTAATACCAGGTTAGTTTGTAATGAAACACTTAAGCTCTGCTTTACAGAGAAAGGAATTCTACACAGATATATTCATTGTTTGACTTCATAAATGGACAGTCATTCTTTGTGAAGTTAATTGGCTTCATAATCTTGTTTTAGTGAATGAAACTTGTACACGGCTTTCTTTAGTTTCTGGGAAAACTTCATGGTGAAATTAGGAGGGATTTCCTTAATGAATTTGATAAAAACAAATGTGTCTGGACTCTTCATCCAGACTTGTTACTGCTTTCTTCTCTTGAGTAATGAATAACTAAACATAATTTAAAACAATATAAACCAAAAGTTACAATTGTACTTAAAATAGCTAGAAATATTCAGTACTTCAGTAGGATTCTTGAATCTGATGTTTTTTCAAATGCTAGTGAAAAGTGTTGAATTTAGGGATATAAGAAGAGTTGCAAAGGGTCAGTCTAAAATTCTATTTTGGCTTGTTTCTGGCCTCTGGTAGGAGTCTAGTAGGTTGGAAGTTTTGGGACAGAACTATATATAGAAATGGAAATGTAGCAGTACATCTCATTTATATGCACCTTGTAAGCCTCATGGATTTCCTCAACAACAGACTGTAGCCAGAAGATGGTAAATACAGGAAAATGGTTCCTTTTTTGAGAAAAAAATTATCTCAACTTTTGATACCTCTTAATGGCTTAGGTCTTATAGTCTTAATGGTCTAAACCATCTTAATGGTTTAGGTCTTATCCTACCCCACTTGGATTTATGTGTTCACTAAGCTATATTATGTTTGTTATTCTATGTAGAAGTAGTTCTTTTTCTTAGTGTGCCGAGAATGCACATGTACAAACCTGTGAACAGGAGTGATGATAATTGTTAAAAAGTCCACATCCTCTCTGTGTCCATGGGAATACATATTTATACAATATCAAAATACAGTCCTGGAGTTTTTCTGCCATTAATCTTGTACTGAATTTTTTTTCGTACACCTTGCATTACTGCTAAGAAGAAAAAAAGAGGAAAAATAAATTGGCCAATTGTTTCAGCTCAAAACAGGCTGTAGGGTATGAATTTGGATAGACAAGATAACAATTCTTCTCCTAAATGTAGGTTAAAGCCCTTCAGACCAGAACTCTGATGAACCAGAACTAAAACCCACAATGGCTAATTCGATATGTACAGGTCATACAGTGGATGTAACAGCTGTGTAGTGCATGCTTCACTGACCAGCATATGCTGCTATTTTAAAGGAAAAGAGTAATCTTAGGACTTGGCACTTGAAGAAAAAAATTGCATTTCTGTGACATTTTATTGCATAAAGTCTCCTGTATTTCATAAGCTCTGTTTGATCGGTACTGTGTAAAGTGTCTTAACAGATTCAAAACTCTTACTAAATATAGTCTAGCAAAGTTGCATGTAATTATCAGAGTCATTGAACTGGAGGGTTATTTACAGCTATGTTGTGATTCTTCAGCCTTTATCACTGCACTTTGAATGATAGCAGTCACCTGCAGAAATGCCACTGAATATCAAACATACTATTTAAGTAGTACTGATCATTTAAATGTGTAAATTCCTAATTTCCACATAGAATAAAATTAAATATGTATTCCAAACTATTGTAGTAGCTGCTGTTCACCAGAACTATGGTTTTCAGTCTTGTGCACTTTCAGAGTACAGATGCCAAATCACTGATTTGGCATCTGTATTTTAATCCTTACTTTTCAGAAATTTCATGTCTGATTTTAGTGAAGTCTGTAGTAAATAAATGTCTAACTTGAGTATATGTCAGAATGTATGTAGTATATTTAAAGTTCATTTAACCCTTAGAGTGGAGTTCAGTTTAATTCTGTCAAATAACAAATCCAATCAGAGGGAGCATCAAGCTTCAGCAGTAAGTTTTCCTCCAGTGCAACTACAAGAATTTCTGTAAGGAGGGAACTTTCAAAGAGAATCAGACCCACTGGGTACCTTTTCTACAGTTCTTCTCAGTGTGTTGGTTCTTGGGAATTCATTAATGTGTGGAAAATCACTCTAGACATAGCTGCAAACTAGCAGTGAATGTTACAATCTATTGATAATTGATTTTCTGCAATAAAGGGTCAGAAAGCCTACTGCTGTACCATTTGGGCCTGATTTACCCTTGTAAAATCCCAATGAAATCACTGCACTGAAGTCTATATTTATTCTGGGTAACAGTATGTGTATTCTGAAAACATCTTGTCCCTTTTCAGTTAACACTTAAAAAAACCCAAAAAAGCAAACATAAAGTGACTAGGGCGCAATTATTAATTTCCATTTTAAAAAACACTAATAAGTTATGTTTTTCATTTAGCATTAAACACAGTCATACTCTAATATAAATCAAACTTAAACCATCAGCAAAAGTATGATAACTCAGACTCTATAAGCATGAACTGGTAACCAGGTGCTTTTTGTAATCATCTGCTAATCCTTGATTTTTGGTAACATATTTGTTCAGGTTTATGCTCATACCCGTTCCTCTACCTGCAATTGCTCTGGCAATTGTTTCTTCTACACCACTATTGCCACTAGGAAGAACAAGATACATAGATGATGCTGATTTTCTTTCAATATGCTTTCTGTTTACAGGACATTTGTACAGTCAGGAAAAGCTACCATGCAATTGCTGATTTCTCAGTGTCCTTGAAAGTGGTACAACAGTAAATCTGTTTTGCCTTATATTTCAGTCCAATGGTAATGGAATTTTTTAATAATTATAATGAAAAATACCTGAGAATAAGCAACCTTTAAAATGAAATAGGTCTTCTGCAACTGGGAAATGGGTAGGAGAATCAAAAGTGAAATATACCTTCTGTAGGCAAAATGTGCAGATGTGTCATGTGAAGCTGTTATATAACCTGAAGAGTCAGGGAGGAGATGTTTATTCAGCTCAGTGAACAAGTACTGGAGTCAGGTTCAAAACTTTAGGACACTAAATTAAACATCATCAGTGCCAGAAAGGAGCAGGCTACAGCTTTCACATACAGCTATGGTGATGTCTTCATGCAGCTATGAAGAAGAAAAAAAGTGTAGGAAAATTCTTCTAGGACTAAAACTCTTCTTCTCCTGTTGTCATTATCTTTGCTAGTAGGTTCTTCTGTGCTGCTGTGAAAGCATGCCCTGTTTATTTACAAAGAACTCATGATATGAACTCCATTTTACTTAGCAGTTGAAAGGATTTGAAAGAGCACAAGCTTCTCTGTAGGTCTCAGCATGTAGATATTAAAATAATGCAAGAAAATTTAAATAATGCAAAAAAAAAAGTGGTAAAAAGTAATAAGCTCTGAACTGCTGAAATTATTATCTTGGAAATAAGCTTCTAGTGACACTCTATGCATGATTTCTTGTAGTCAATTTAAAGGTTTTTCCTACATGTAGACCTAGAGAAAAATTAATCTGAATTAATTTTGAAAGTGTTAAAGTGAAACTCTAAGTAGGCATCCTTATCCAGAATCAAAGTAGTTTTGACTCAGTTCAGCTGAATTGAATTAATTTAGAAATGAATTCAGCTAAATTGAATTAAGGCCACTTAGTTATGAAGGAAGGTATCAACAAGAATGTCTAAGTACAGTTTATTAACTTTAAGACTTTTAATAACTTGTTCTAGCTTTTCTTGATCATCACTTATGCAGGTAAGTGATCTTGATCATTCTTAACACAGGTACACTCTCCAAAGATTTTTCTGTGGAGTGTCAGAGGCTCATTCTAAAATAATTCTGCCATATAGAACAATTTTGTATTTCTTTGCTTAATCAGTATTGAAAACTTACTTTTCCTTTTCCTCTTTCTCCATCTCACCTTGTTATTCATGCTAGTCATATTTTCATCTGTTAATCCATGCAGGATGGACTGACTGACCTGTCATTGTCCCAGTAAGAAATTAGTATGTAGTCAGTTTTCACTGTGGAACTGCATACTGAAAGCGCTGTATGCTTTTTCTCCCATGGCCTCACTATAGCTCAAAAAGCTACTTAACAACCTGAAGTGGACAATTGCAAAATGCAATGTGCAGAAATTATTGGTGAGGCTTCAGAGTCTAAACATGTGCTCAGGGTGATTTGCTTGGCAGTAACATCTTTGAAATGTCATTATCAACAGTTTCATACTGTTATGTAATAGTAGCTGTCTTAGCAGGCCCTTTTACAGTCCCTTGCTCCCTTGTATTAACATTAATTTTAAGAAATACCATGAAAGGATAGAAGAGAATATTCCAGGGTTGATTTTTATGAGCTATGAATGGCAACAAAATGAAAATGCAGTAAAAGATAAATTTACTGCAGTTACGTTACATAACAGGGTCATGCAGGCAAGCCAGGCAAAGCACAATCTAAAATTTAGTAAATATACAAATTAATTCCTCAGATTTTATCTCTATAAAGTAAACAAGCATGCAAATCTTGAGTTAAGCTGAATAAAGGAAAACTCTGTGAGGAGCCTCAGGTACATAATATTTTCATAAATCTGCTGACAGAGCATGTCAAGACAGCCAGCTGCTTTTGTCATCTTATATCTGTTTATATTTTCCTATAGAATTGGCTCCTGAGTACATATTTTGTAGTACAAGCACATTATAACCCTTAAGCAGCAAGATAATTGCTTAGAGCTGATTCAGTTAGACTGTTTGTTGGAATAAATCCTGCTCCTTACTGCCTGATCACCGGAAGCTTTGCAGGCTCTGTGGCTGTTTTGTAAGGACTCACAAATCTCATACTCTCTGAAAGAAGTGTCTGCATTTTCAGGTTCATAGTACCTAACTGTGTTCAGACAAACTTGGAATTTCTTGTGTTCCAACAGGTTGTGAGGCTTGCAGAGTAGGATGAGTCAGAGTAGTGAATCCATCATAGCTGTACCTGTTACCAGCCAAGTACAGGAATGTTAGAGTAGCAAGTCCTGATTCAGTGATTATTGGCATGACAGGCCATTTTCTTTCTGATTGACTTTCTAGAGCATTAATACACACAAATCCCTACTAAAAGAGCCCTCTATGAAGGAGTTAGAATTTATTTTAATATCAGCTACTCTGGGAATTTCATGTGTTCTGGCACTGTCACAGTGCCATCCTCTTTCTTTTCTACATGCTACATCATCTTTGAAAAATTAGTTTTTTAAGAAAATAACCTATGGATTTTTTTTTTCCTTTAAATCCTTGCTTAAGAATTCCTTAGAACTTAAGTCAGGCCACCTGAAGCCTTGGCCATGAGGAATTTGCTTATTAATTGAGCAAGACTTGAATAGTCACTAGAAATTAAGACAATCAGATCTGTTCTCACCTATTTCTCTTCCACTAGTTTTTCAGTTTCTTCTATGACATTTTTATTTCCCTTTCTTTTACTGTGGTATGTCCTTTCTTTTAGGATTTAGTTTTTCCATTGATTCTGATTCCTCTAGAGGAAGGCAGTACATGATAAACTGATCAGGTAGTTTGTTTTCCAGTAATGTCCTAATGCACTGCTTATCACTTCAGCTGGTATTTAGCTCGTTTGGGCTGGTTTTTTTTCCTTTCTCTTCTCTTGGCAAAAGCAGCTGTCAGGCACATCTTGCCCTTTGGCTGCTTGTGATGCTTCTGCTTAGGCTCTGCAGAAAAGGTGACTGCCATCCTGTAACAGGCAGGAAAACTCACTACAGAGGAGGTCGGGGTAGGGACTGAATACACAGCTCCACTTTTACTGTGCAGATTTTCAAGAAATTGGTGGTTTGTTATCATATAAAGGCAGAATGTCATCTCTTAAGTGATGTGCTGCTCCCACCAGAGAAGGGTTTGAAAAGTCTGTTATTGAGGCTTTTTTCAGTAATTACAAAAATTATTGTTATGATTGCCTAAAGTTAAAATTACTTTTAATGTTAGAATCTTCAATTAAAATCTAAAAAACAAATCCAGTGGGAATTTTGGACATAATAAATAATATGATAAATAATACTGAATTGTTCCAGTTAGCTTTAATTCTTTGAATAGTCTTCCCATGATTCTCCAAGCTAGATACAATACAAATATAATACTGTACAAAATAGTAGGCAGACTCTATATCATGATTATATTTGATAAATTCAAAAAGATGTCTGTTTGCTGGAGAAAAATAAGGCAATTTGTTTTTTTTTTTTCCTTTCTATATTTACTTAGCACACAATCAAAATAAAAAATATATCATTACTGGGGAAGTTTTGTTCCTTAGACCCAGTGGTTTCATATGGTCTCTGCTCTTGCAGCTACTCTCCAAAGCAGTGTGGCTCAGAAAAACTTAGTTAATGGCAATAACTGACAGATGTGACTTCTCTCTGGGACTTTCATCAAAATATAGCTATAATTTTAAACGTTTATGAATATTGATGGTGATGCTTACCTTACTCGCTTTAGATAAGATTTTTTTACAAATATTCCAAATTACATTTGTCACAGCAACAGTAGTGGCAATCTATGCACCTGCTTGATAAAACTATAAGCAAACAAGTTGGAGAAAGATTTTTAGACGTATTTATTGGCTAAGCATTTCTGTGTTTTTCTTTTACTTCAACGAAACCAACAAAGGTTTTTCAGGTGGCAGAATATGTTGCACTGTCTCTGATCTCAGTTTTCAAAGGACAGGAATTATGGAAGCATATACTCAGTATTGATACTATTATTCTTTTTTTGTTTGTTTGTTTTTTTAAATACAGTTAAAACATATTTCACATTGCTAGAGACAAATTCTTGTCACGAGTTCCCGTACAAAGGTAGCCCAATAGAAGACATTGACAAAGGTCAGCACAACATTGAAAATGTTACTAAAATGTTGAAAGTGTACAGGGTCAGGTATTACAATAAATGACCAGTAGCTTTGAAAAATAATGAAATTAGCTCTGAACACAGCAATATGTTTATTAGCATTCTACTCAGAAATGTATGTGTGCTTTTAAAATTGTACATGCACTGCATAATGCATGTAAAATAGAGAAAAGTGATTTTGTCAAGTGAATTGAAAACAGATTGATGCTGAGATAAAAATTGCTTGAAGGACACAAGGGAAGGATTCTGCCTCTTTGCCCTGGTAAATCTCATGTAAGCTTGGAGTAATCTAGATGCAACTTAGAGGTTTTTTTACAAGTAACACACAACGTTGTGGAGAAGGGAGGAGAATTTTATTAGTTAAGTTATTGGATAATGCTTTGTCAAAAAATTAATCATTTTTTAACAGGTAGGTTAAAAGCTGGCTTCTACTGAAAAGCAAGTTCTCACTATTTCAGGGCAATAGGATGTCATTCTGATTTTAGATGTTTGGGAAAGGAATAGTACAATGTCCTAGCAAAATAGTTAAGAGTGTAACCTACTAATGCTGCTCTAGAAATTTTATAGATATATGGACTTGGAGCCTCAGTATTATGAGTAATTATATTCACAATATGCATGTGTAGAATAATGGGAAAGTATGATTTTGGGTGTTTACCAGTAACACACCTTATCAGGAATTCATGGGAAGGATTTCAAGAGATGGAAAGTATTATTCCCACATGCTCTGATAGAATTTGAGAGTTAAGAGCCATATGAAAAGTATATTTTGGTAATAATAAAAAAATTAAATTAAATTGGTTTGCTTTTGGGAAAGCTTTATTAATTTACTTTTTTTCATGGTCGTCTAACATTTCAGCCAAGATAACAATGTGGAGGTAAAGCCTTCAGGCTTTGCAGCTATAGAAAATTCTTCAGCTTCTACTGAAATATTTGCACCAAACTTGGAAAACCAATCCAAATATTACTCCTATGTTATGTACAAGATTAACCAAGCAGCCTTCAATTAATGTATTTAGTATTCACCTGTTTGCCTTTACATCACTGATGTTTTTGTTGTGAAAGCACTAATTATTTTCCTTCAAATTAAAGAAATTCAATGACTGATCATTAGACAAACTCCTTGGAGACCATCCCTGTGACAGCTAGACAGATAATTAGAAAACAACTAAATTAGATAATTGGGAAAAAGTGATAAATAGTACAGATGGAGCTAGATATTCTTTATATTGTTGATTTGTTTGCTTGGCAAAGTTCTTCTGTTATTTAAATATGTGTAATACAAACCATGTAAAAATAGCTCAGCAACTGCTCCATGAACTTTTTTATAAATACCTAAATTAAAATAATGACTACTGCTGACATAAGTTTAGAGGAGCTGAATAAAACCTTACTCATTATATTTCAGTTTTTCATGTTTCAGTCCTAAATACACAAATTGATCAAACTAAATTTTTAATTTAATAATTTTAATTAAATGGGATAATAGATGTGCACATTCACAGTGCAGTCACTGTGCATAGCTTAATAGAAAACAATCATAAAAGCACTGCAGAGTCTGACAAGAACTGATCATCTGAGCACAAAGATTCACATACTGCACACCTATTGAAAAGTACGTGTTCACTCATTCTGACAGTCATGTCTTCTAGAGTTTTATATTTAAACAATGGAATAGTTCTTCATTATTATGAAGTTCTTTATTATTATGAGTTCTTAATTTAGTAGTCCTTTTGTAGGGTTTTTGATCTCTGATTATTTGCAATGATTCAATCTAATTGTGGTAAACTGGATTAATCAGCACTTGCCTAATTTTCACTTTTCTTTAACAAAAGTTAGGTCATATCAGACTAATAACTTCCAATTGTGAGTCAGCCAAAGAGTAACTTTTATTTTCCTGATTACTGACAGAGCGGTATTATGCGGGGGGAAGTGACTCATGTTACCAGGATTGGAGACCACAGGTCCTTTTCTGGAAAGGACTGTGATTAAGGAAGGTGTGCCCACCTTTGCACTGTTAATTTTGGCATGAAGAGCAGGCAGTAACTCAGAGCAAGTGCTCTCTGCTTTTCTTGCCTCTGCAGATTGTAGAAAATAGAGGTCTGCAGTCGCATTATTCTTGTTAGATGTAATCTGAGTTTTTAGGTTTTTTTCTGAAATGTTCACTAGACTGAATTTAGATGGGGAGGCTGAAATAAATAATTATTTATTTGATGTGACTGATGTATTCCATATTGACCTTAGGAGGATCAAAGAGATTTACTATGAGTAAGGCCAAGTGATGGACAAAATCATAAAGGAAAATACAACCTCTCTTAAAGCCTCAATGTTACCAATTCTTACCAGAGAAATAAATCTGTGCTTTTGTTATAAGAGAAGTGAGATATTTATCACTGCTCTTTCTGTCTAGAAATAGCCACCTTTCCATATTAAGAATCTATGGACTCGGGGGTGAGCAGATCTGTTGCTGTGAAATTGTATATTTCCGTTCATGGCCTAGACCAGTCTGATGGCAGATGGCTGTTTTCAAGCCTACTTACAGAAAATTAGTCTACAATAACAGAAAATAGGAGTTGAGACTTTAAAATATGCTTGCAATTGTTAGCGTGTAAGTGATGCATCAAAAGTCTAAGTTTTGAAAGGGGTGAGTAATTGTGATGCAAATAAAATTGAAGTCTGTTCCCAGCAAAAAAGCTTTACTATTTATCTTGTTTTATGTAAATAATTTCTTTTCTGTTGTAGTTAGCATAGGTTTGATGTGAAATCTTTATAAAATATGCCTTACCTTCTTTCACATGGTGAGCAGCTAGAAAGTCAGAGCTGGAAATTTTACTGCTACTCTTTCTTCCACATATGTAGATTAATTCCATGGCTTTTTCAGAAGCTTGAAATTTTAATGCTTCAGCATTTGCTATAATGCACAAAGAACTTTTGAGAAAGATACTGGGATAAGGGAAGAAGGAACCAGCAATTACTATTTATCTGAATATATTAAGTTTTGACCTAAAGAGAGACCCCTAAAGACTGATGTGGCAATTCAGTTTTCATATCCTTTTCATCTTTGTTCTTTTTTTTGTCTGTCAAGAGGGACAGTATAGTTTCCAGGTCTACTTGTGATATTGTGTTATGTTTGTGTGTACAAATGAACAGCAAGAACAAAACAAAAGCATGTAAAAAAATCTGCGTGAACCATTGATTGAAAGGCTGGGTAATTAAGATGTTTGACTACTAGTTTTAAATCTAGATTCACTCTGGTACTGTAAACATGAAAATTCCTGAATAATTACATTTCTAGCTGACAAATATGAAAAGAAATTCTTTTCTCTTGTGAAAGCCACAAAGACTAAAGAGTTTGGTGTAATTAATTCCTGTGCTTGCCCTTCACTGTATTTACAGAACTTGATGGAAAATGCACTGCAATTAATTTAGATCTTCAGTCTTTCAATCCTTTTACTTGGCTTTCTGATCACTTATCACCTAAAGTTATTTATCAAGCAATTTAAAGTTACAAGTCCAACCAAAGGGGGAGGCAATTTTCTTTCTCCTTTGAAAAATTGCATCCCTGCCCATGGCAAAGGGGCTGGAGCTTGATGATCTTTAAGATGCAAGGTGCTTCCAGTGAAGACTAAATGAGAGATACTCAAGCAGAGAGGGCATTACTCTTCCCCTTTTCCCTTCCCTCCTCAGTCTATGGCACTAAGGCAAAGATCAAGGGATTTGGGTTTTTTTTAATTCCTGCTTCATAAATTTGAATGAATTTTAGGAATACGAGAAATAGAAATACAAGCGGTGTACAACAGAAATGTGAGATTCCTTCTAACCCTAACCATTCTATTATTCTAAATGTAAGTATTGATGTTTGTTCTTAGGAAATAATTAATTTCAGTGATCTGAACTTAATTTCAGTGATCTGAAATTGAGCATAGACAAACCCAATCTGAACCTTCTGGAAAATAAGTGTTGAAAAATCTCTTAGAAAAACAGTCTTCAGGAATACTGTTTATTTTTAGCTATTCTTTAGAAAAATTATCTTCTCAAGTTTTTCTTCAGAAATCAGACCCTTCAAAACACTTCAGAATATCTTTACTTTCTGACTGTTGACTCTTGTTTCCCAATTTATCTGTCTGTAGTGAATTCCCTAAAGGCTGAGACCATCTGGTCCTTCAGTTTATTTAACTGTTTCTCAGTTTCTGTGAGCTTTGAATTAAAACTGTCAGGCTCAAGGTTTTTAACCATAACGATTTTTCAGACATCATTAATTTTAATGTTTCCAGGATCTGTTCCATTTTTGCTCTTACACTTATCTCCCACAGGAGTAAGAGCTTCCTTCTTGTAGAATGCACTTTAAAAGGGGATTAAAATGAAATAAGTAGGGGGAATCACTGACTTGCAATTCAAGTCTTTATTGGAGTTACTTCAAATTTTCATTAAATAGATGCTTATGCATTTGCTTGGTTTCACGTAACCTTTCATTAAATATAGAAATAAATCTATTTTTCCAGTGGACAAACCTCCTCAGATGTGTGTGGTGATTATATATGCTAAGTGAACACATAATAGTACATTAATTATTAACACCTTCTGTAAGGGTTAACCACCTACTCTCAAAATACCTCTGGGAGGCTAATAAGTATTATTTATCCTTGGGGGTTTTTTAATTGACAAGATGTACAGACACTGATTTATAAATTCTGATGGTACCTTTCACATCTTTTCTACGGGAATTGAATATTTAGTATACATTCAGTTAAACTTACACATCCTATACTCTACTGAGAGAATTAGTTAACATTTACTATCCCAGTGAAAGAGAGTTGAATCCCAAATATGTTTTTATGGATCTTTTGTGATATATATATATATTATGTCAGTCTTCTTACTGATTTTTTAAAAATATCTTAATATTTCACTAAAAATAATACTTTGGGGATCATTATCACTGCATAAAACCAGAATTTTAATATTGATATAGACATGAAAGATAAAAACACATATCATATTGATCATGACTTTATCATGGTTATTTTAAATGCCCAGAGCAAGAACTTAAATAGTATAGTAGATAAATCACAGAAATGTCTAGGGATCACTGCTGTGCTTGCACTCTTGTTTTAAAGTACAGGAACCTCAAATATTATCCTCTTAAAAAGTGGGATTGTACCACAAGAGAAAGTAAGTAAGACAAATGCTGCCTCGGAATGTGAATCTTGGGTCACATAATTTACTCTTCAAGTCTGTATTTTTCCATTGCTACCATCACAGCTCCTTTGATTTCCTTTGCTGTGACCTGAATCACATTAATTCACAGAATGATCAAGATTTCAAATGAAGAAGGGTTTACCAGATAAGGGCTCCTTCTGTAAGGACATCTGTACTTTTCCACATGATAGACTTGAAGTTTTTTGGTGGCTCTCCCACCTCAGGAGTCCCAGGGGCCTTTGGTTCAAACTTAGAAACTCATCTAAACTAGGACAAGAGTATTTTACTTTTAAAAATACTTATCTGCTGAAGTTAGTTCAACTGAACTTCACACTTCAATATTAATGTTTTTAGAAGTGGTTTACCTGGAGGAGGACAGCAGACCCAATTGTAAGGATGTTATTTTGTATGTAAAGGAGAAGAGATTTATTTACTTGTTTTAAGACAATCTCTCTTTGCTTTTTTTTTCTTTTCTACACTCAGAGATTGAGGTAATGTTAGAATTTTAGCAGCCCATACTATGTAGTAGTTGGTGCTGTCATTAGCTAGTCTCACTGCTTAGGAAATCATGAAGGTGTTCTTCTTTAGTTTGTCTTCTGTACATGAAATATTCCTTAAAGCCAGCTAAAGTAGTCAAAGTTGAGATATCTTTAAAAAATAGTTCCATTTCCTGGAGTTGGATCAGCTTGTCACCTCTTTACTTATATGTTTTTTACAGTACCTTTTATCTAAAAGCCTAAGATATTCTTGTGAATACTGGCTAATTTTCCTTTCTTTAGAAGCATCAGTAATTTTCAAGAAATACATTCTTCAGACTGTACATTGCTTTTCACAGTTGTAACAATTGCTTCTTAGTTCTATGTGAAGCCTTTTCTATGACCTTCCTTACAATCACCTGTTGTCTTTGTTGTGCTGTCCAAGAGTAATTAATGGCACTGTCCTGGTGGCAAGGCTGGAATGCTAATTTGGCATAGAAATCTTGATAGAAGGGTTTTGCACTCCTTGTACTTTAACTGAAGGCCACTGTAGCAGTACATTTATGTTTGGAAGATATAATTTTTAGTATCTCATCTTTAACATCAGCTAGATAACCTCCCTAATGGGTAAGACAGCGTGGAGACCTGCCTTGTCAGTTAGAAATTACCAGAACAGTAATATTTAACATTAATAGTGTTGTGCATACATCATGAAATATATGCAAATGTTTTCCTAGTGATGTTTTAAATTAAAACTTTTTATGTTAAGAGAATTTCCAGTGTAAGATATAGATTTGTTGTAGATTTTTAGAATCACAACTCTAACTTGCATATACTGGTAATTAATCAGTTTATACCAGTGGAGTTTCCATTGGCAAAATTAGAACTACCATCTCTTTGTTTACACTGAATATTAAATCAAGGTTTATTCTGAATCTTCTAATTCAAAGTTTCCATTTCAGTCTCAAAAAGCTTTAACTGTAACTTACAATGTAGTGCAGCCCAGATTTAAAACTCTGGCAGGTGTGTAAGACACAGATTTGTGCTGTGGTCGACCTCACCTCTGATGTGTATTTCAAGCACAGCTGAGGCTGTTTGTAATTGCCTCAGTAAGTTGGCTATGCTCATTCCTGTGCTTTGAAATAAAAAAAAAGTACAGAAGTTTTCCTAATTATCCCCTGAAAGGAACAAAAAGCATTCCCAGCTTTTCCAAATTCCAGCATCTATAGCCTTTGAGAGGATGTGACCAGAGACCAGGAGGATGGAGGAGGATTGCATGACAACAGGCTGAGGTGTGACCAGCCACCCTCCAATGGAGGCATTGTTTGGATGCCCCTTTAGTTGGGAATTTTCCTTGCTTTTCTACCTTGAATATGCACCCTTGGACAAAACCTAGGTCTCAGGTTTACTACTGTTCTTCTGCCACTTCACACATTGTCAAATGATTCTTCAGGTACTAAAAGAAAAATCTCAGTAGAGTTTTAAATTAAGGATTAGAACATAGCTGTAAATTAACAGGAATGTGATTATCTACAGCTATGCAGAGACAGTAAAAAATTAATACTGATTGCTAAGAATGACTGAGTAGATATTTCTCTGTTTGCAGTTATTAACCAGATGCTGCTTGGAGGATATTTCTCTGGTTTTCTCATTTACAGGTGATAAATTTTCTCTGGAATGTGAAATAGGCTTTGCCTTTTTCAATATTAAGATATATTTAGTTCAATGCCATTGAATGCCACTGAAGGATATTTTACCACAAGAGGAGCAAATTTGCCTATCTCTATCAGAAAAAAAAGCACCCAAATGCAAATCTGCAAATCTTGGGCTGCTGGAATGTTTGTATATCAAAATGCATTAAAGCAAAGAAGATTGACAGAGTTAACTTGATTTGCCTCTGTTGAGGCTTATTAAGCACTCAATCTCAATATTACGGACTTAATTAGCTGGAATCATAGTTACATCACCTTCAATAGGGAGGATAATTGGTATGAGTTGAAGTAAGGCTAATAGGCTTGACCTTCAGTCACGTATTTGAATGGGTTGGAAGTTAAATGCATGCTATATTTACCTGGAGGTTCAGACTGATCAAGTCTTCAAAAGAAAGAGCTGCAGAAGTCAATGCTGAGAAAGTCAAGTGCAGGCATACACACATTTTAAATGTAGCTAGAAGCTGAACTTTTTCCAGGACTCCAAGCACTTTTGTAAAAGTACTGCTGACTGGAGCATGTGGTTCTATGTGTAGGGAATGAAATTGCAATCAAAGCAGGAACAGGTTGTCAGAAGGAACAAAAGAAGTAAGGGTTCCATTTTTAATGCCATAGGCTAAATATACCAACATTAGTTTTCTTCCAAAAAATTAAATCTACCTGCTATCTTCTTTGCAATTTTTGCACATGGTTTCCATATCCACATTTCACTCAGAAACTATTTAACAGATACAGTGTTTATATCTACATCCTTCCTCAAATGCAGTCCAGAGCACTATAATGATGTCTGTCAACTGGGAACGTGCCTGAGTGTCACAGCCGTGGTCTGGGCATGTTTATCTTCACTGGACAGGGCTGACAGTGAATCCAGAACAGCCTGAAGTGAAAACAGCCTCAGCTCCTTCACAACAGAATATCCTCCTGAATGCCTTGAGAACCATACCCTGTACATACACTGTGGGAGGAGAGAGAGCTTTTAAGTGTCCTGTCCTCATTTCTCCATGTAGGTTTTAGCCCATGAATTTCCAAGGCCTCTGTAAAGATACTTGTTGAAGTGTTTAAATCTCATCCTTAACTAAATGATGCTGAACCTAGGACACATCAGTGAAGGATGAAGAGCACAGAGACTGAAGACTAATCAATTTGTTATATGTAGTCTTTGGCAGTGGCTAAAAGCAAGGGATTGGAAAGGGTGTTTGAACAGGGCAGGCCTGAAGAGAAAGTGTCCCAGAACATTTCTGCAGCTCTGGGTTTTCTGGTCCAGTCTTAATTAGGGGAGCACCTTATAAGGAATTGGTATTAGGCGCTTTCTTCTTACAGAAAAAAGGGAGAATTGTAACTTAAAAAAAAACTTTAAACCGTGAACTTGATCTGTGACTGCCAGGCATGCTACTGTACTTTTTTGTACCACTAACAGCTCAACTAGAAAATATAGTGGAACACTGGACTTCTGTGAAATTCAGATGTTAAATGAGTTTTAGTACATGACAGTTGAGAAACTTTACCTGAATAGACAATTAGGAGAGTTCTGAAAGTCTTATTGTTGCTAATGAAAATTACAGCACTTTCAGTATTGCGTAGTGCATATTCTGCCAAAATAGTATACTTAAGGTCTGATATTCAACATCTTTTGTGATACTTGACTGAAAGGCATGATATGCACTGCCTTAGTTCTGTCATGACTATTTACAAGCATGTCAATGGAGCTGCCTCTCATACATTTTTTTTCCCTTATTTTAGGAATTAAAGCTTATAGTGATGTCTGAGAAATTAATTTAAGAATATCAGTAAGATGTTAAATCATAAATAATTGTGTAATTCCTGTAGGCTCCTGGAAATGACTACTTAACATAAGTAGCTAAAATTAACCTTTCAAATACTGCAAAATAGCTGCACTGGATTTGAAGTTGCTACGCTTACTCTCTAGTACAATATATGGTAAAGATTCAGTGATATGCTGTTGCCTGAGTTCTGTAGAAATTATCTTGCTTTTGTGTAGCTCTCCCTGAGAAGTTTTACTGAATATCTTTCAAAATGTGTTTATATATATGTGTGTGTGTATGTATAGATACAGAAAACCCAGGTAAATACACACTTAAATACCTATATATGTAAGTATGATGACAGGAAAAGTATAAAAAATTTATGCTTAGTCTTGACTATTGCTGAATATCTTCCTGAACAGCTTGATGGTTAAGGAACGTTGTTGTCATGGTCTATTGTAGGTAAGAGTTATTACTTACTCCACTGATATTTCATTATGATTTGTTTGCAACTGAGGTCCTACTCTTTTGTCTAATCTATGTGATTTTATTTGGGTAGCGTGTTAGAGATACTTTTAGAGTGCACTGCAGTCTTCCTTCAGTAGATCAGAAAATGGAAAGCATAGGCTAACTTATTTAAATTACCAGTTGTTAATTCAGAAGTTAGTTTTAACGTCATGTAATGTAGAAGCATCAATGTGCAATCCTGTGTGATCCTCCAGGATCAGGTACCAGTGGTTGTCCAGCTGTTCTTGCTCCTGGGACATCAGTAGAGTTTCACTGGTGATATTGACCAAATTAGAAACTTCCACTGATCACATACAGTATCTATGATAAGGCTTCTCTTAACATTTTTTATAGACCTTGTGAAATCAGTCAACAGATTCTCAGGGTTCTATAGTCCATGTGTTGAAATCTGTTGACTAACTAGTGTTGATATAATTAATAAGTTAGCCAGGTGATGAAACTTAGGTGATTGGCTTTTAACCTGTGTAGCAGTCCCAGAAGAAGAGACAAAATGAGCTCTCTTCATACTTTATTTCTCTTGACTCACAGCACTAATATTGCTTTTATAAAGTGGAGTTCTTTTAGTTCCCTAGCTTGCCTTTCATGAAAGTGATGCGTTTTGTATCAGATACATGGCTGCTTCATCATTTTGTAAAACACAATTGCTATTCTATAAAAGTGGATTGAGTTTTCCTTTATACCCTGTGACAAATTCATTTTAGAAGCAACTGCAAAGTACTGCATTTCACCCTGGTAGGCCATAAGTTATGTTGTATATGTGGTTAGAATACTCTGACAGTGGTCTTTTGTATCCAGAAGGCGTCCCAGTAAACAATATCTGAAACTCTTACCTAGAAATTTTTACTGGAAATTGTGCTTCATGTGGCAGTAGAGCCGTAATGTTCTCTCCAATGGTCATCTGCTGAATCTTCTAAATTGTATCTAAAAGGAAAAAAAATCACAATTGCTTCATTCTACATAACTGATTATTTAATAAAAGGTACTTTAGTTGTTTGAGTAAAATGTAGATTTTGATACTGGAAGACTTTACTTATTGACTGTATTGTCTTCCACTCTGTAATACTGACAAATTCTAAACCTCAAGTGTCCCATATACAGAAGATTCCTAACAAAAGGCATCCATTTTTTGTAAATAAAATTTCCCCTTATAATATTGGTGTTTATCTCATTTGCTTGAGAATATAGCATAATCATTTCACAAAAGAAGGGAAAAAATAAAACCACTGCAATGACTTCCATGTTGATTTTCCATGTAGGCAGATATTTCCTTCATTGTATTTTATTATGGGATTTTAAAATTTTATTACATATATTCTATTTCTACATTTCTTATATATTTTTATTAATTTATTATGACAGGTAATTTTTTCCATTCTAAAGAGAAACGTCAAAGAATTATTGACTTTAGATTAATCGCTGTATCTCACTGTTATGTTTTACTTTCACATAATTTACGCAGTAAACAGAAATACTCTCTTTAGAAATAATATTATTTCAGGCAAACTTCCCATATTTCCTCATGGTATGAGCCAACAAGCCACATTTTAATGAACAGATTGGAGAGATGGAGTGTTTCTATCTTCTTTCATTTGGTGTCAAATCCATTCCCTTCCATCTGAGGCCACTAAAGTGGTCAGAATGTGTTTTCTCTGCATGGCATGGATGGGAGGGAACATTTATAAAGAATGAAGGGGAACATTCCTGGACGTTTGCCAAAAAAGAGAGAAATCAAAGCTTTTTTTTCTCAGCCTGAATACATCCCTCTTCAGAAAGATTTGTTGGAAAGGTTGAAAAGTTCAGATTCCCCTAATGTAATGTTAGTGTTTATGCAACATTTTTGTTCCATTTAATCTTTCCCACAGAATCAAATGCGGCTTAGGGAACCAAGGTTATGCCACCACTGCACTGCATTGTTGATTTTGTGTTGTTTTTTTAATGGTGCTGCTAAATCCCCTTCTTTTTTTTCTATTCCAAGAACACTCATTTAGAGAGGATTTAATTTAGCATCTTGCATCTTCATTTTCCTGCCCTGCAATGGAAAATACCCAGGCTTCATTTTTTATGTGGGCTTCAGAATACTTTCACAGTCTTTAGGGCAAGTGCAGGGAGAAGAGAGAAACCTCATGAACTCGGAAATTTTGGCATGTTTATACATTGATTTAAGTTAATACATACAATCTTTTCTAACTCTGTTACTTTGGAAGCTTTTTGACATCTGTTGGCACTGCTGGTGAATTTCCAGCTATGAGACCCATATGGTATGATGGGAACATCGGTTGGGTTCAAGATTTGTTAAAATGTACCCTAGCTGCCAAATTGGGTGGATGTTGCAGAGTTTCTTCTCACTTATCTTTTGCTTGCTTGTTATCTCAAGTTAAGGAACTTTTATTTCTGTATTCTGTTGTCTTTTTTGGTAGTAGGAGAATTTCAGTCTGTCCAGTGGATCTCTCCTTAACTCCCAGACTTGTTTGGTAGCTGGAACAGAGACACTGTGTTTTAGCAAGGTCTAGTTCTTGTGCTGCATTATTTCCAGGGATATGTACTTTCAGAAGAATTTTTTGCTGCTTCTCTGTCATAATTATTAAACATAGATATTCAAACACAGTTTCATTTAAATATATAAATAAAAATTTAATTACATTAGCACCAGAACTAAGTATCATGTCACGAGGAGCCAGAGAAAAAATATGGAATTTTTTAGCTAAAAAAATATTTTCTAATCACAGTCCAGTGAGGCAAGGACATGCCTTTGAACAACTCAGAAGGCCTATAGGTTGATTCCTATCAGAAATGCAATCAAAGACCCAAGCAGCAATTTATAGTGGTTATGAACTTAAAACATAGCTAGTGCGCAGCTAATACTATGGAGATATTTTCAAGAATTGACAAAGATCTTTTGTTAAAATACCACTTGTTAAATAATGCTGCTTCCTTGAGTGAAAACAATATAAATATATCTATTATCATCTTAAAGGCAAATATTTTAGTTTTTGATAAATATGGGGTTTGCAATAAAGGAATTATAAAGCTTCTGAAATAAAGTGCATTTACTAGCTACTCAGAAATGTTTGATTGGGGTGTTACCTTGTAGGAATAATATTCTTTTCCCTGTCACCTCTTTCCTGAGTAGTGTGAAAGTGAGGCATAGACTGATTTGGGCTAAGTCACTGTTTGAAATATTGACCTGTAAGTTTATAAAATGTAGCCAGGAAATACATAAATTTGATGTGAATAAAAGGTCTTCATTAGAATTGTCTGTATTGAAACCAGTCCATTTTTTGGCAAAGTAATGATGTTATATAAACAATTTTTCCATGTGCAGGCTATACAACATTACGTGGAACACGCCTCTTAAAACGTTGATATTCTTTGGAGCTATAACTAATTTATCAGAATATTGAAACAAAATCTGTAATATATATAATCTATGCTTCTGATTTTGTTAAACTTTTTGTTCTAGAGCAGACTTGTGCACAAGCTGCCACAAATTTGTAAACGCCTACACTACAACTGGGATAAATTGAATTTATTTTTTGAGTGGAAGAAATATTTTATGGTGAGTCTACAGATAGTTTATTCATGCAATACAAGGATGGCTATAAAGTGGTAGGTCTGTTTATGTTCAAAATCAGAGATAATTTGCAAAGGTTAACAGACTAATGCTAGGCCCTCTTAATGAAGACCTGCAAGAGCTTTAGATGAAGATGCTGAGATGACTTGAAGTCATCAGATTATCTAATAAGCCTAAATACAACTAAAGGCTTTTTAATGTTTGTGTGATACAGGCACTGTGCAGTTTCATAAACAAACACCTTCAAATATTTTGACAACAACTCCACTTTAAATTTCAGACATATGCTTTATTCAAAATTTTACAATTTTCTGTTTCTGTTGAATCAACCACTTTCACACATCTCACTCATGTTTGAATGTTTTCTTTTAAACCCTGATAGTGTTTCCTTTCCTGAAATTTTTCACTTGTTGTTCCAGAACTTATCAAAACAGTTTTATATGTTTTTAGAATGAGCTACTTTTAAATAATTTAGAATATCAATGTCTTTTATGTCTTAATCATTCAGGACAATATGTAGTGATGACTGACCCAGTCAAGGCTTCTGGAATCCAAGCAGAAATCTTCTCTGCTATAATCTCCTGTCAATCTGCTTTTTGCATTCCTTATTTTGAGCCCATGTGTGAGCTCATCTTTTAGCACTTTCAGCAAAATTGTATTTCTCTTATGTGCTTAGGTTAAGATACATTGCAAATATTTCTTCATTCTTATCCACTAGTCTAATTACTCTGACCAAAAAAAATTAAATTAGGATGGTTTAATATGATTTCTTCTTGGCAAATCTGTGTTGTCTGTTTATTATCATGTTATCCCCAGGTGCTTCGAAATGGATTTTTGAATAATTTTTTTTAGTAAATTTTCAGATATCCCAGGTTAGTCAACCATTCTATGAATCCCAAGATGCATATAAGAAGGAGGGAAATGAAGTGCAAGTACTGGTTTTGCTGCCTTAATTCCAACCCTCCCTCTTTTCCACATGTTGTCAGGCCTAACAGATAAAAATCCGGTTTTAGCTGATGACAGCTCTAGCAGATTGCTAAGTCCTGCTGAAATGCAAATCTAAATATGGTTTTATTCTTTCCCTTCCACTCTTTTTTTGTCTACTCTGATATTCATTTTATTAAAATTATCCCAGTGCTTGGTCACATAGTTGCTTTCTGAAAACAAAAGAAAAAATTTCCAAATTTTTTCAGACTTCTCTGTTATTAGTCATTCCACTTTTTTGTTGCAATGAAAGACCCTTTCATGCCTCTTTTTTACTTGAGACTTTTAATATTTTTCTGATTTGTTTACTGCACCTTACTTGTCATTACTTATCATCTCCATAATGAATTAATAAAATTCCTTTCCAGGTGATATTGTTTACATTCTTGGTGCTATTCCTTTTTAAAATGTCAATCAGTCAAGAGATTTCAATTTAGACTCTTAAGTGTCTTCACACACTTCATTTTTATCTTCCTGTTTGGAATGAGTTATTTTTCTGCTTCCAGAACTAGGCTTCAGTTTTGAGGTTTTTTTCAGGAACAAAACTTTGACTGTTTGCCTAGGAGATCCTGTCTTTTGCTTCCTCAATTTGCTGAAGTCTGGTTTTGGAACGTCATTGTTCTCAATGCACTGTGACAATTCCTTCCTTTTGTAGTATTTGAGAACTCTCTTTTAAGGCAACTTTTCACTCAATCTCTTGACTCTTCTCTGTACAAGTAGGAACTGCAGCAGCAGTCCTGACCAGAGCTTACCCACTTGTTTTTCTGTCTGAGGCTATTTCCAGAAGAACTTGTTAGACAATCCACATCCTCCATAACAGCATTAGGGCAGTTGGTTTGCCATCATCCCCTCTTCCTAGCTTTTGGCTGCATTTGTTAGTTGCTCTGGAAAAGTCATTCACCTGCTGCCTGCATTGGATGTATCACTGATCCCTACTGTGGCATTGGCTCATTTTTTCTTTGGTTTTATCCTTACCCAAGGGTAATGGTCTCTGTTAGGTCCTGACTCTCACCCGTTCTAGAATAGCAGGAAAATAGATTCATCACAGCTGCGTCTCTGCCTCCATTTTTTACTTGCATGTCCTTTCTTAAGTAGTGTTTCGTAGCTTGAGGAGAGGACACTCTATCACAGCACCATACTTAATGGTAGATTGATACTACCTTTTATTTAAAAGAATAAAATCTAAGCTCATCAACTAAACCTAGTGACTTGAGTGAACTGTGCTAAATGACTGGGAAGTATGTCATGATCGATGTATTGAGAGCAACATTTATGACAGGAGGAAGAAAAGTGTAGAAACCTGAATTAGAAAAAAGAACATTATTCTTCTAAGGGCATGCCCAATACTGATAAAAGGGTGGCAACTCAAAATTTTCTAAGATACTTGAAATTACAAGATCAGCTGGAAAAAGTCTAACAAGTCTGAATATAGGGTATGAAATTATTGGAAACTCTTAGAATGAATAATTGTAAAATAGGATTGAAATCTGAAAGAGAACTGCTTTGTTGACAGAAATTTTGAATAGAATTGGGTATGAAATGCTTGTGCAGATTAGCAATAAGATTAGCTAAATATTCCATTTCTTGAGAGCACATTTCAAATACATGGCCAGAATACAGGAAAAAGAAGCATGTAGACATCAAAAACTATTTTTACTTATACAGAAAAATAAAGGGGAAATGAAGATGATATGGACTAAAGATGCTGCTTAAAATGCAGATTTCCTCTGTATGCACGACAGTACATACAGAATTTTTGCCATTGCTTAGCATGCAAGGAAATCTGCATTTCTTGTCCACAATAAATTTGTTTTAAGTGTTCCCTGTCCCATAACAGTGAGGAGATGGAGTTAATGAGTTCAAGGGGGAGGGAGGATGCCCATTAAACCTTCGATCACAGGAGTCTCCTGTCCGAGGTTCCTGTTCAGGGTAATGGGAACAGCTGTGGCTGCTGTGCCCATGGACCACAGCAATGATTGCAGAACGGCTGCTCTGCGGCTGGGAAGCCGAGGGGAGGAATTTGCTCTCTCCTTTTACTCTGCACTGTGTAGAGCTAATTTACTCTGCACTGCAAGACTGTGTAGAGTTTGCTTCTAAATACTTACTTCCAAATGAAACTCTCAACAGAAAATTAACTCAAAATCTTCTGTGTGCATATCATACATTTGTTGTAGGCATTCAAAATTATTAATTTTGTTATATCAGTGGTAGTATCTTTCCAAAAATAGTCTGTGGAGTGTAAACATCTGTTTTATAAGCTCATAAAGGGACTTTTTTTATAGTTTATATATGGTTTTATTTAATCTCTCTGAAACCAATATGTAAGGTTTTACTGTGGTGTAGAGACTAACTTTTTACTGCCTTCATTACTTTTTTTCTGAAGTGCTTCCTAAGAATTACAGGTCTCTGTAGCAACGAGGGCTTGGGGGCTTGTTACATAATAACAGGTATGATACTTTATATTGTTACTTAGTCTGTGAAAATCTCTCAACACAAAACTTATTGTTCAGGAATGGTACCAGCAGCATCACATAATCAATATCTAGTGCATCTCATCAGATAAGAGGCTATGTAGATTTTTTTGGTTACTGTTCTTTCTTTAGATGGTAAATACAAAGCACACACTTCAATTTTATAGAGGACTTGAATGTCCTGAGTGCTACTGTTCTCCACTTCCTTGGTTTTTCATCTACAGGGACTTACTAAAAATAATTTTCAGTCCTGGGGAATTTTATGTTGTTTTATTTGCATTAGAGGCTATTCTGCCATTCCAAATCCATACCACCTTCTGTAGGAGTCTTCATACTTACTTCTACATTCAAAAAGGTAGTTGTTGAATTAAAACGTGAACTTCCACACTGGAGTTTCAGATAAATTTTGCTTTTCTTTCAACATTTTAGAGCCTTTTTGAGGGAAAATGCCACATGATACAAATAATTATGCAAATGTATGTTAGAGTTAACAAAATATCTGTGTATTAAAAATAGCTAGTAATTATTTAGATATTTTTCCATCTCATATGTTATGACTTAATTGTGCAGCTCTCATTTCTTAACATTTTAACACTCTGATTTAAGCAACACTAACAAACAGCACTGAACTGTGGGTAGATGTTGGTGGACAGCGAAGGGACAATAGGGGATGTGTTCCCGAAGTTAAAACTTGTATAAAGTATGTGTGTAATCACCCTTTTTACTGCAGATCTGCATTTATACTTGATAGTTCGTGCAGATTGATTCCAGGCTTTTAGAGCATGGGGACTGAAGGTGATCTTTGTTCATTTTAAAGATCAATGAGTGAAATATCACTGAATCCTACTATGACAACTTAATTAAGACAAGTTTGCAGCCTTTCACAAAGGACCAACCTTGAAGTCCATTCTGTGCTATTCTCTGAAGAAGGAATGATGTTTAGTGCTTGAATACTGATGCTATTTCACAGCATTAGTTGCGTTTGCCTTTTAAATTTTCCATTGTCTGGTCAGCCACCTCCCTGAAGAGGCTTCTGGAAGGACTTTGTGTGCTCAGCACTCCATCAGGACCAGGACCATGGGCTCTATGAGAGACCGTGAGTGCCCCAGCCTGGTGCTGCAGCTTCCATAGCTACCCAGAAGTGGCAGGAACACAGCTGGAATGCTGTTCCCAGGTGTAGCTCTCCAGAACAGGAACAACATGGGAATGCAAGTCAGCAAGAATGCAAGGGGCCAGGAAGGGGGATCAGAGAGTGGGTGTGGAGAAAATACAGAGTGATGGAGCAGCAGGTCCCATGGCTCCTGGAGGGACCTCTGTGGGTAGGTGGGTTTGGGTATCTCAGGTGTTTAGTTAGGGCACAGGATAATACAAATGTGATTTTGCATAAGGCCTCATACTAGGACACAGGTGAGCTCGGTTGTATTTTTGCCTGCACGCCACTTTCTGCATCATGATTCTTACTTAAATAACCTGATTTCTTTGAGTCTCAGTTCTACAACCTGAGCAATTAAGAGATAATTGCTATCTTGTATGTTTATGTAAAATGTTAATGAAGTGCTTTCAAATATTTGAATAGAAAATGCTATAGAGGTTAAAAGTGTTCTTTTATTACAATAAATTTTTCTTTTACTGGAGTTTGCTACAATATTCAGTTCTTGTTGCATTTGATTGTAAATGAATTCACTGGGAAGCTGAACAAATCCATGAATTCATGACAGATAAATATTTCTATAAAGTAATTTACATGGTCACGCTTGCTAATCTGCCAAAACTTTGAAAAACTATGTAAATTATTTAACTTCAGAATATAAAATGCAAACTTTTTTATTGTTGCTGTAAGAACAACTACATTAATGAAAATAACTACATAAAGTTATGCTCTCTGACAAGTGCAAGATTTCAAGGGAAACCATTGTATTAGGCATATAGAAGTTCTGTAACAGAAATTTTGCATTCCTACTTGATCACTTTTTTTGTCAGGTGAGGAAATGGTTTCTGTCTCTATTTGTGCTACTCTTGTTTCCAGAGTATACAAACGAAATTAAATTTAGATTATCCTGAGCAAAATTTGTATAATTTTTTTTTTGCTCAAATCATGTTGCTAGTGGTTTTCTTTAGATATCACTATATAGGGGTATGCATTACTTTGTCTGACTTTAGTTAAATATGAGATTGCAAGTTGCAAATTCTTTCCAGTCAAAAGTGTGAATTGAAAGAGTATAAGCAATTGCTTATCAAAGCACAATTGTTGTTGTTATTATATAGTCCCTCTAGAATTTTCTTTGCACATTCCTGCATTAGAGTGTATACATCCTTCTCAGACTGAATCCCACCCAAAGAGCTTGTGGTCTTCTTTAAATTTTAGGATTATTTTTTGCTTTTTCTCAACCTATGGTTTTCTGTCTTGAATAACAGGACATACTTCTGAAGTATCCCAGCTTGAAGTATCAATAGAATTCTGGTACTTGGTACAGATTTCCTTATCCCGTGTTTTGCAAAAGCAGTGTTCTTCTAACTGTTCTGCTCTGACTGCCAGCACCAGAATTGCTGTCTGGGATGTTACTCTAGGAATGGAAGCCAAAAAAAAGACAGTTGGACTATTGTGAGGCAGGTAGGCACATTGCCTGGCCAAATGCCCAGGAGCTTGTCTGAGTCTCCCTATAGTGCTTGCCTCAGAAATGCTCTAATGAGTAAAATGGTGCAAACAAACTGTGAATTCATTCTGAAATCCAGCCTCATAGCTACTTTTGCACAGTACTGTAGATCTGGCATCTTGAAATCACATTTAAGCTACACTTACCTTGTGTAAGAGTGATATCTTGTAAATGGGTCTTAAAGTGCATTAAAGTCCCCTGGAAATCAAATGTATAAACTCTTCCTCTCATATTAAAATGTATACACTGCTAGTCCCCATGAAAGCGCTGTATCATGTCCTTGGGAAAAAATGGTGTTGTTAATTTTCCTTATTTAAATGTAGAAGTTGGGGGATTTCTAATTAACTAATTAGTTTGGTTACTCTGAGTCTTCTACGTGAATTCAATTTTTTCTCAAAATTCAAATTTCATAATAGTTGTTTTATCTTTGAGCAATTGAAATTTTAGAGGGTTTTACGTGTTGTTAGGAGATTGAAGAAAAATTATGATTTCCTGCCCCCAGGAAAGGTTGGACACTTTGTTCACTTGTAGCTGAGAGGTGATGTAACACAGTGACGTAAATTCTGAAATTTGGCTTCTGTCTTCTCCCTCTGTGCTTTTGGGATTGTTTGGGAGATTTCATCATGAGGTGCTTCATGTATTTCTTTAACAGCTACTCCATGTGAGCACTAAAGATAAGGAGCAGGATTAAAACTGCTACCATAAAGATCCATTTGTAGATTGGTTTCCTGGCATTTCACAATGACATAATTTTTGTTGACTCCACGTGTGAACTGTGCATTTGTTCTCACTTGAGCAGCCATTTCATCATTGCTTTTTCTGCATCTTGTCCTGAATCTTTTTCATCTTCATACGATTTGTAGCTGCTCTGAACACTGTTTAGTTTGGCTGATGCCTAAAAAAGGAAGAAAACATAACTCCTGTGACAGAGAATTTTTGAAATGCCAAAATATCCAGTAAGCAGAACTTCCAAAATTCAACTGGCTTTGTTTCCTGCTGGTAAAAAGAGCATGGCAAATTGATGCTTGAAATTGATGCTTTGATCTCTGACTTTGCTTTTGTCAATAAGCAAAGGCCAGCATTGCTGGCCAAGCACATCACTTAGTTACACCTGTCATTTCTCTTCTCTATTAACATTTTAAAAGAGCATAATTCTGCAATTGTGACATTATCTGTAGTATGTGAATGCAGCTGTTTCTAATAAGATTAATTGCTAGAGATGTTTTTCTTTTTTCTGTGGGAATAATTAGGTACATCAACACACAAAAACTCAGCATCATATGCAAACAAATTGGCAAAATCATATTCTTTGCCATAAAGCACACGAGCTTACAAAATATCAGACTTGGTATAGTCACAGTGAGATGTTGCCCTCCCATCTAGAGGACTAATTTGCAGAAAACAATTTGTGGTTTTGTGAAGCAGCAAGGAATTCCTGTATCCATAATCCATAAATCTGCACCCTCAGCTATGTCTTTTCACCTTGTACTGAGTTTCAGGAGGTTACTGAGTTTGGCTGAATTGTTGAGAAAGGTCTGGTAAATCAGCATTCAACTGATTATTCTTCCATACAGATCATGTATTTTCCAAAACTATATTATTTACAAGTCTAAACTACTTTCCAGTTCTGAGGTCAAAGCACTGTTTAAGTGTTTAAGTGTATGTATATGTATAAATATATATGGAAGACAATGCTCCTGCTATGCCTTCATTCCCTGTGTTACTGCATGGTGGTTCAAATTGCCTATATGATTGATTTGTATCTTGTTATTGGTAACACGGTTCTTTTCTTCAATCATACACCTATTCTTAAGGTTTTTGAGTATTTTTATAGATCTAATACCATATGATCCCAGTCATAAAAGCTGTTATTCGCCATCATGCCCAACAAAATAATGATTTGACCAAAGAAATTAATAGAATACTTCTCATCTTTCATAAAACATGAAAAAAGCCCCAACCAAGTCAGGCTTATTTTCCTTTTATTCAGTATTTGTATTCATTAGTGAATATCAAAATGATCAAAATAGCAGATGAAAAATATCTGCAGTCAGTGTGCATAAATTACAGATCATCACTTGACTAAAATAGTGTGAGAAATGCTACTGGAGTATGTTAAAAGCCACAGTAGTTTATATACCATGCTTTTTCACAAAATCATACTGCATGAAGAGAAAGACATGTCAGTGTGTTCAATTAGGATTTTATCTGCCAGTCACATATCAAGTAAAAAGGTTGTTTTAACACTAATGCCTCTGGATGCAGCTGGCTGTTACTAGTGGCTAAGAAACCAAGATCAGAAATTTCAATTTTTGGTGCTGTGCAGAGTGGAAAATTACTTTTTAAAACATCTATGTTTGCTGAGTTTGTTTATCACAGCTAACATTTGTTGAATGATAGCTGAATATTGGTAATTATGTTTGTAATGAAACATTATTTAATTTGATTATAATTTTTTTGTATAAACTTAGTGTTTATTCCTCAAAATGACATCTGAAGTACAAACAGGGAAGTAACCATTATATTAATATTTTAAATATACCATAAGCAAATAAGATACTCTCTTATTTGATGGAAGTGTGCTAGTGATGTTTTGCAGCACTTGTAATGCAACACACATTTATTCAACAAAAACCACCATTATTATCAGGTCTGTGCACTGAAGTCCATTTTAAATACTCCCATTTTGACAGCTCAGGAATGAAAATAATTAGATTTTATATGCTTCAAGGCAGGTTTGGGTACTGATGATTTAACTATCTACAAAATCCTGTTCATTTTAAATTCTTCCTGATCCAAAGCTTGCACACAGTGGATGTTGGAGTAGGTCTTTTCTTAACGAATGCTGACTGAAGTCAGTGACACATTTTGGCAGAAATAAGCTAGAAAAAATTTTATTAAATCAGTTATTGGTCTTTTAAGGATTTGTGTATATGGGATATGAATTTTTTCAAAGTATGAAAGCCTTCATCTTTGCTTAAGCCTGGGAAAGTTTGGGATTGCTGTTTTTCCTGCACCACTTTTGAGGCCTCCAGCTTGCTTTTGCCTGCAGGAGTTGCTGACAGTGTTGGGTGCCAGGGCTGTGCAGGGCACCTGGCTCGGAGAGTCAGTCACAAACCAGATCCTCTCTTTAAGGTGGGTGTGGGCAGAGCATAACTGGTCAAGCACACAGCAGACTGACTGCCACCTGCCTGATTTTAAAAAAACCCATGTGGGTGCTATAACTGCTGTCTCTCAGACAGCTGGGGACTGCTTCAGTTATGCTGCCCCATGAAAACCACAAAGTGTGCCCAGACTGGTTGTACCTGCAAGGGCCAGTTCAAATAGGTACGTACGTGGAAACTAGAATAAAAACTTTAAAAAGTCATATAAGTAACTGCAAAACAATAGAAGCAGAAATGTTTCATGGCATCCAGTTTTCATACTAAAATTTAATAAAAGCAATTATTGAAAAAAAACAACCGCATACAGAAAGACCTAAGACACACAGAGGATTCTTTCTGATCCAGTTGTTATAAATTTAGTACTCTTAGAAAGCACCAGTTCCCAATAGGTCTAAATCTGCATCTGCAAAGCTTTGAATCCATTCTGTGCCCATTAATTTGGCATGATGTAAATCTGATGGGCAAACCTACACAAAGTCAAACTGCATTTCATGTAGGCCTCAAATAGAATTTAGTTTAATAATGATTTGTATTTTTAAGCACCGGATACCTGTGTGGGTGTCAGTTTAGGCTCTCTCAAAACAAGGTATAGATCTGCAGCTCCAAGTTTTGGTTTTTTCCAAAATTTTGCAGTTGAAATTCAAGAAATTGAATTCAATTCAATTGAATGCATAGAATGGGTATTTGGAAAAGTTCAATTCAAGCAATTGAACTTTTCCAAATACCCATTCTGTGCTTCAGTACAACTAAGAACTCCTGGATACCAAGTACTTATCAGTAGTGTAATAGAAAATATTTTTCTCAGGGATGGTTTTAGTCAGCTTTAAAATTTTTCTTTTAAAAATGCCATATTTATGGGCCTAATTACTAGATTTGATGGAAGGTTTGAGCATGGTTTTTCACACTGTTATTTTCCTTGTCTTGAATGCTGTGTGTTTCATAAAATGCTTTTTAATTCCTCATAAATTCTAGAATGAAAGCACTTAAGCTGTTAATTTGACAAGAAAATTTTCAGTTGTACTAAGAGTATAATTTTCCCCAATGCACAGTGTACTTATTTGGATTTTCCAAAAAAGTTTGTTTTGTCATGTGTGTATCAGACCTAATACCCCTATGTAGTTTGGAGTGAATAGTGCAAGAGACTGAAACATTGTTGAGGTTCATATTGCTGAAGTTTACTATCAGACTGAAAATATAAACAGAGGCATTCAGACTTTTTCAGAAAAAATACAGTAATTATTTTACGTACAAAGACAAAATGTTTCAATAACTTCATATCAACTCATCATTGTACACAAAAGAGATGTTTTCAAACATGAAAAATGTGTTTTGAACTCACATTAGAAGAAAAATAACTATGAAACAGCATTCTTAAACATTGAGAAACAGGGAAGAATGGATTAAATACTAGTCTTAGTGAAGTCAAAGTAAAATTCATGTGCACTTCAGTGTAGTCAAGATTTCTTCTACTGTGTTTGTTTTAATAAAATCTGTCAATTTATAAATTCATTAGACCTTCAATGCACCACACAAATACAAGGAAGGGTAAAAGCTGTAATGTTTGGCATGCCAAAGTAGCATTATCCCAAAGCTACAGACCTGTAAAAATCTTTGATGTAGCTAAACAAAAAGGGAATAATGTCGTTAACATTCAAAGTAAAATTTAGTGCTAAATTTTGGAAGGGATTTAAGATAATTGTGCACACTAGAATCAGCATCTTTGCTGGGGGCTATAAAACCATTATGCATTATATCAGTTATAGAACCCAGCCCTGAATGCAGCAGACAGACAGAAGAGATATGGAGACAAGACCAAAATTAATGCAGCAAAAGAATTAAATTGAATACACTTTGTCCATTCTCAGCTCTTATTTTCTCTATGAATTTGCCTAGTACAGCTTCTGTCTGCTGGGTGAACTTTTTCCAGTTCTGTTGTTTTAACTCATCCTGATTTTCAGGTATGTTACCTATTCCTTATAAAAATAAGGACCAGTCTTGTGCAGCATTTTGAATCTGTACCAATGAAAAAGGGTTGCATTGTAAGTGCTAAATTTACCAGTTATGATATACTTTAAAGTATGAGTTTGCATATTTAAATCAAATCCTAATTTTATTTAATAGCACAGTTAGGCCACTTCTTACACTGCTGTCTTCAATGGATTTGGTTTAGTTTGGACTGATTGGACCCTCCTGCACAAGTGCAGTGATGCACAAGTAAAAGCAGAAGCCAGTTTTCTCTGTCTCTTGCTGTACTACATCTGGGCTGAAAAAAAAATCAGAAATAATGGTACCAAACAAAAAATTGCATCATGAATAAACATGACAACATTTTTTTAAATGGCATTTCAGCATAGTCCATTTTGGTTTGGAATTTTTTGAGTGTAATTTAATTTGAAAGACTCATGATTTAAGGCTGAACTTAGCTGTTCAGTTCCTAAGACTGTACTAAATTTGTAAAATTAATCTGTGAAAAATTATGCTATAGCAGTTTAATTCTAATTGTTGAAACAGAGAGTATAGTGAAGGAACTTCAAGGACTTTCCGCACTGCAAGGCCAAAACAATTAAAGGTTTAATCACATCTCTGGTGGTTAAAGCTGGTAAAATCTCTCAGGCAATATGTGTGAACCATTTTATAGTTCCATTTTGGTTATGTAGGCACTACTTCAAATAATTATATTACTGGACTGCCTTGTAACATTTGGATAGCTCATTTCTGTGCTATCCATTACTGATGATGGAGACCACACTGTTTCCATAGAGATGATCTCTCTCTTTTATCTCTTGTCATATAATTCTCCATGCAACACATTAAATACTCTTCACAGAGCAGAGGGGCAAATTTTTCTCTGACATCTACTCCATTGGCTGGAACTTCAATATTGTTTATTCCCATGACAGTGATGATCCTTTTGATTCATGTTTTCAGAAAATCAGAGAATTGTGAGACAACATATAAGTATAGAAGCAGTTTCCCCTTTTAACTGGTCCATTGTTAAAGAGCTGGTGAACTTTAGCTTGTCAGGATCATAGGTTTTAAGAAAGGACTTTAAAATTGTGGGTTTAAACTTTCAACTTAAATTCAGAGTTTATGAGGGTTTCTTGATGAATTTCAGCTGTTGGACTTGTGGAGCTAAAGGATGGTGGGATTAGGAATTTACCAAAGGACCTGAACCTCTGTAACAGTGGGCAAACAATGGTGTGATCTGCAGTGAATTGATGTAATGCCAGTTCAGAGGTTTGTAGAGTTAATGTGTGTATCAAATACGACAAAAATGTAATTACATGAAAATGACCCTTTCAGATGTGTGAAAAAACAATGTCAAAGGCAAGTTATATCATATTAGAGACATTTTGTACCCTGGTGAAAGGAAGCCTGTACTCCTGATTTGTTTCAGCTTTTCATGGTGTGCCTCTGATACCTGGTAGACACAAATAGCTGCACAAAATTGGGACTTTTTGGATGTCTGCCCTTACCTTGCCATGTTTATGAGGTTATTTACTGCTGAACAGAGACAAGAAAATCAATTGGTCATTTACCATGTGAGCAAAAGGACACATACTGCAGGTTCTTCTGGCTTGAAACAAACATAATAAATCTATTCTCTAGCCTGTCATGCTTTATGTAGACATCCTCTCTATCACTGCTTTGTCAAAGTGAAGAAATTTGGTTTTCAGCAATAAATGATTCTATTTTAGACAAACTTTGGCCTACACTCAGTGCTTCTGCCTGTTTCAATACCAATGTTAAGTTTTTCATTGATTAGCCAGGAAAGACCCTCAATGTTTAGTATAAGCAATCTTGCTGGTTGCTGAAAATTACAACAAATGAAAACACAGAGTCTTGATTTGAAATCATGCAATATTTTTACCAACTCCCATATGTTCACTGGGATGCAGAGAAGAGACTGCAGCACACCCTGAACTGCTGTAAATTAGCATAGCAGTGTGGAGTGGAGGGGCTGATGATCTGCTGCATTCTTTCTGGAGCTGTTGGTATTATTTAGGTGCCATTTATCAATATTTCCTGCATGAAGAGTACATGCTCTCTCTTTCTTCAGAAAAATGAGCAGGTACTGACTTGCACTCTTTGTTTGTTTTGTTAGATGGGTTTGTTTCTACAAGGTATGTACAGCAAGTGATAATTAATGTTCACGGTGTGAAATTGCAAACTCTACTACACACCCAAGGAAAATGATGTGTGCTATACATCAAACTATAAAATTAAAGGTTTTTTTGAAGTGGACTCTGCCAGAGCAAATCCAGCTGCATTGCTGGACTAAGGTTTATGATACATTTTCAGCAGGATATCAAGTTACTGCAAAATGCATATTGCACATGCCTTATGTATACAGAATCTTTCAAATTCTGGTAAATTTTCTTAAAATAATGAATGAAAAATAGATATAGAAGCCTAAGCAGGGGGGAAAAAATCACACATTTTTAAACCCTTTGTACCGTTATAACATTCTTTTCTAAATCATCTCTGAAATTCTCCAATATAATAAATTCCAAAGTTTTGCTTTAGATATTCAAATTGGTACCTACAACTCTTGCCTGCAGACTCAATCTCTCTGTCCACTTCTCCCCACCTTATATAATTATGGACTTCTTTCAGGATCTCTCAGTTCATTATGTACTCACCTATCTCAAACACAACCTTTGAATTGGCTTAATTGCTACAGTCAGCCTTTTCTAGAAATATCCTATTTGATTATCTCCATAACAGAAAATCTTATTTTCACTGTATGAGTGGAAATGCCAATTGAAATGGTATCACTTCCTTTATGTATATCTGAAAAGAGGTTAACTGCTCAGAAGAAAATAATCATTTTTATTTTTTCAGCTCATTGATTCAATCCACTAACTAGTCAGACATCAAAATGTCTTTCAAAATGTTCATTTTAAATTACTGCCTTTCCCTTGCTTCAGAGGAAAATATATTTCAGGATTAGATTAAAATGTGATCAAATAAACACATACTTTAAAACATTAGAAAGGTCGGTGTTTCTAAGGAATATGGGACTGATTGTAAAATTGAGTTACTCTGTCTATCTTCAGCAGCTAATCAGCAATGGGAATAGCATCATATTATTGTTAGAAAATTTATATTCAAAGAGAAAATGCCAGCCTAAAAAGAGTGTAATCCAAATCTCTGCTTGCCAAAACCACTATAAAAATAGTGATGGAAAGAGAGTGATGACAAAAACTCAAGTTATCCGAAGTCTCTTCAGTTGTTGGGTTTAAAAAGAATGTCTGAAGTGCACTTAGGTCTCGGAAACAAATCCTAGGACTTTCCTACAAGGTGAAAAAATACTGGCATGCCAAACATTAGCTTTCCTGTCCTTATCAACCAAATAAATTAATGGTATTTCCTTCTTGTTGAGCCGTGTTTTCTGGCTTTTTGCAGACCTGATTGAGGAGTTAGAGAGTGAAGGTGCTCTCTCTGATTTGCTCCAGCTTTTAACCTGGCCTTTTCAAACTCTGTCCTGCAGATTCCTTAGAGCCAGAGCACGAGGTTACTTCTGGAGAGTGGCAAGCCTGGGTTCCCTTCCCCCACGTGAGTTCTTCCACACATGTGGGAGATGGGGAGCTGCTGTAAATGCAGCAGTCACAGCACATTTCAGGATTCCCCCCATTTCACAACTGGGGGCAGTTTCCTTAAATGAGCTAGTGTCCAATGGTCACCTGAATATGTAAGGTGCAGGACTTTGTGCCAGTATGCCATTATTCTAACAAAATCATTTGCAAGTTCAGATCAGCTGTCCCTATAATCATCTGGGGAACCACAGGTTCCTTGTTTCATGCTTCTCCCTCTTTCTCCTGTCTTTTCCATTAGGTTTTAATTGCCTGATTGACATCTGTTTCAAGGGGATTTACTGATAGCAGTTCACATCTAGAGATGAAGATTCTCATCTCAATTTAGGATTGTGGACTGCCTGTAATTTGAAAAAGCCATTCAGTTCTGGTTCAGCTGGCTGTCCTTCAGTGGGACAATAGTTGAGGTTACCTGTTGAAAGCTGCAATGGTTAGACTATAGTCCAATGGTATGTGCAGGCTGAAATGATTGTGGCTATTGCAGAGCTATCCACATTTTTATAAAGAAGGAGAAAAAGAGGATTAGACTGTATGGAAGAGAAAGAGCTCCATTTTAGTTGGTTTTGAGGCTTAGGAATAGACTCTTAGGAGGAAGAGAATGAGGAGAGGCCTGAATCACAGAAAGGGAGGAAGGAATCTGTAAAAAGAGAGAACTGTTTAATCCCACTTTAATAGGCAATGCAATGCAACAGGTCCAAATCTGTGGAGTGTACCTGAGAATCCAACAGCAATATTGTGTACTTGAAGTTATTTCAGATTAGGTCTTGTCCTCTCCCATGTAACTCATCAGTTACATTTTGGGGCTGTTTCATTGGAATGGAATCCACATGGTGCACCGTGAGAGGGCTTTGTGGAATCATGGCAGTAGACATCTCATCAGAAAATTGGCAAATTGGAATTCAGATATGAATGTGATAGGATGAAAATAATTCCAGAATATCAGACCAGTTTTCCCAATCTAATCTAAAATTTTAATACAGACACACCCATAAGTCAACTGTATTGAGGAAGCATGTATATGACAAGTTTATTCAAAAATTTGTGTGAGACCTATTTTAGAGGAATGCAGCCGTGAAACTGAATATTTTTTCTTATTTTTAAATTGCTATCTGAAAGACCTTTTGCCTGAATTTATAATCATGGAACCATGTCTTTTTAAAATGTGCTGTAAATACTTTTTTGAAATGTAACAGGAAAATATCCATTAATGTTAGCAATGCTACTTGAACCCTATTAAGGCATCTTTGACACAAGGGTATAGATGCAGCTTCAAGGCAAAATTATTCACATCTGCCTATATTATCATCTTGATTTACTTTTAATTTGTATTTTACTTTATGATATTACACTACAGCTTAATCTAGGAGTTAATGGGTTATTGCAAATCTGTTGAAATTCAGTAACAATTCAGTAAATTGTTTTCCCATTGTCATTTACCTTTGCCTGTGCAGCCTTTTTGCTGGTAAAAAAATAATTGCTCCTGTCTGAGTTTGTGGATTTGGAGCCCCAGGTTATATTTTATTCCTTCTCTTGCTTTCTACCTCTTTTCTCCCTCGAAGTCTTCTGTTTTAACATCTAAACGTTATGCACTCCCATTGTTGAAGATCGAAGTGCTATATAGAAAATCCATTTCTTTTTCTTTCTTGCTTGTAGTGTTCCTGTCAGTTCAGTTTAGTGTAACCTTAAAGAAGGGTTTGATTTCAGGCTGTGCTTGATTTCACATTGCCTGTCACTGATAACAAATGTGTCCACAGTGATCCAGAGCTGAATGAATGTCTGTGCTATTTCCTTCCTCAATCTCTTAGATATTATATTATGATTATAGTTATTTTTCTGACTTTGTCCTCTGACCAGCATTCTCCCATAAATGAAATTTAAAACTGAAAGCATTATATTAAAACTAAAACTTTTTATTGCATGTCTTTTCCTGAGGTTTAGAATTCAAAAATCCTCAACCACAGATTAAAAATGTTTTTCATAGCATTAGATTCCTTACAGCCTCTGAATGTTTTGCCTTTTCAACTTATTTGATTATTTTTCTTTCCTGAAGTGTTTTTATGGTCTGTAATGCAACAAGTGCTATACTGTACACCAAGTGGGAAATCTGCAGTAATGTTTTGTTGTGGCACTTCCTCCCACAAAAATGAGTGAAGAATATATAATTAATATGTGTGTAGTTCAGTATGCAATATTTACAGTATCTTTAGTAAACACAGACTATATTTTTCCTGCCTTTGATATATATTTTTTGTTGCTTGCATAAAAAGTAGGGTTATTCATTTTTTACCTTTAGTTTGACTATACATTACATTTTAAATAGCTTAGTCACCTTTTTTTAGGCATTTAGGTTGCTCTGTCCCCACTGTCAGTGTACAAATGCATAGTTGAGAAATGTGTTTTATGTTGTTGTGGAGGTTCCTGTTTTCCCTCAGAGCTCTACATCCTACTCTTCCAAAGCAGACCTGTTCATCATTGCTATTGTTTATCCAGTGATACTCATGGAAATATAGAATAATTTAGGTTGGATAAGGGCTCAAAAACCATTGAGCTGAGCCATTAAGCAAGCACTGCCAATTCCATTACTGAACCATATCTTTAATTGCCACACCTAATGTGTCTCTTAAATACCTCCAGGGATGGTGACACAACCACTTCCCTGGGCAGCCTCTTCCAGTGCTTGACAACCCTTTCTGTGAAGGCTTTTATTCTGATATCCAGTTTAAGCCTCCCCTGGCTGATGCCATTTTGCCTTTAACTTATTGCTTGGCAGAAGAGACCAACCTTGTTCACCCAAGCACCTTTCAGGTACCTATAGAGAGCAGTAAGGTCTCCCCAGAGCCTCCTTTTCTCCAGGCTGAACAACCACTGTCAAATCTGGCCATTTGCTGCAAGAATGCCTGGCAATCAAAAGGATCTGAAGTAGCCAGGTGGCTCCTTCATGCTGATGACCAGACATGCAACTGTGTGATGTTGTACCAGACATTGTAAATATGATGCATTCCTGTTACTTTTCATGTTGCTTGGCTGTTTCAAAAGCAACTGAGGAATTGATTATTGAAAATAAAAGCAAAACCAATCTACCAACCAAGCAAAACCCAGCAAATGCAGTAGTTTACTAGAAAAGGCAGTTATTTTGGAATTCCCCAGAAATGATATTCCAAGTTTCAGGTTATTTTCCCAGTGGAGAATTGCTGGTTGATACTTTTGGTGAACATGGGTTAAGCTTTCTTTTCTAGTAAGAATCTGTATAGCGAGCATACACTGATGATGTTAGTGATACTACCCAAGGTAATCAACAGCATCATTCAAATGTAAATTTTAGAAAATGATTAAATAAATATTCAAATGCATTTTCTTCACAAGCTCTTCTGTGAATGTTACAGTGTCTCTTCTCCATAAGCTTCCTGCATGTTCAGGGGATTAGGAATTTTAATGGTCCTCAACTTTGTATTGAGCAGAAGATGACTATTCACCTTTAATTTTGAAGAAAAGTCACTGCAGCTCTCTGAAAATCTCCCAAGTCCTACTTGGAATTAATGTAGTGAGATAAGTAATATTATGAAACCGAAAATATTTATTTGTTCTTAAACCAGATTTTTACCTTAGGGTAATGCCGAATTTGTTGACTTAAATCATTGTTAGAAATGGTCTGCACAAATTCAAACTGATGCTGTATGTGGGAGACAGCTGGTTGTCATGGTAACTGTAGTGCAGTTTTTAATTCCACTTGGTGAGTAATGCTAACACAATGTTGCTGAATAGACCATGGCTTAGCAAGTACAAGGATCTTGAATTCTCCATGTCGGTGTTACAGACTAAGAAAATGTTTTGTTCAGATATATGTATACTGCATCATTTCTGGCTTATTGCTTTTCAACAATGACATTTAAAAAGTGTATCTAAAAAGCTGGAGGATATCAAAACTGTATGGAGAATATGCTTTTGGTGTGGCCCTCAAAGAGCCCAACAAGGTCATAAAATTAAAAGACAGACAATAAGATATATATGACCAGTGAATATGATTTTTTTTCCTTGTGACTCTTTGTCAGTGCGTTTTTAATGTGCGTCTATTGAAGAAATGTTGGATTATAAAAATTTAGGGTGGCAGAAGAGCACAAAATAGCCTATCAGTTTTTATTTTTGTATTTATTTGTGGAAGAAAATAGGACCTTAACTGAAGTTATTTAATTTTGTTAAAGCTCAGATACTCACTTAATGCTGTGCTTAAGAGAAGACCTTTGCTTTTCAGGTAATGTGTCCTATGTGAAAGAAACAAAAGACAATAACTCTAGGTGTAGTTGGGGAAAGAGGATGAAAATCCATTTGTTAGTTTGTGAATGACTCTTTTCTAGACCCTCATAATTACTAGAAAAACACTTTTTCTTTATGTAACATAATAGAGAAGAATGAGAATACAAATTTAAGTAGAGTCTGTTCCTTCGGCATCAGTGTTTCCATTTCACTGTGGATATATAGAGCTTCCAGGACTCAGAACTCCTGATGATAATTGTCTTTCTCATTGCTGAGATAGACAATTTGGGACTCTGCCAGTTTTTAAAAAATACACTGTCTTTCAGCTAATAATGTCAGTTATTAATTTTGTACACGATGTTAGTCCTTCACTTGGCATGAGAGACACAGCTTTTTTCTGTATCGATTTTTTTTACCCCCCTTTTCCTACTTGAGCACATTTCTTTCAGATCCTTGCTCTAAATAATTAATTCATACTCTCAGGTACTCATGTCAGCATCTGGTACAGCAGCAGTAAAAGTCCAGAAGTGCATGTGTAGGATTCACCAAAGTACTCCCATCTGATTTAATGCAGAAAGTAAAGCTGGGAAGTCCAGAAGGAAAAGGTTGTGAAATGGTGAACATATTAAGTTTTTATGTTAGAAAGTGAACATTGCTACTGTCCAAAATAAAGGCATATCAGTTTAATAGGAGACTGGAAGTGATTCAGCAAGAATGAGAACACATTTAAAAAAAAAAATCCATTAAATGTGGCGGGGGAAGTCCTTGAGAATCTCTGAACTATACACACTGTTGATGTGCCTGACTGGTAAAATAAAGTCCTTTAAAATAAAGGCCTCTGGTAAAAATTTTCAAACACATTAAATATACTGATGCCAGAAGAATTGACCTTTATGGAAAAAGATTAGAAAATCAGTAGAGCAAGAAGGAAAGACCAAGAATATTCAAACCATTGTGAATACTTACAATATAACAATGTAAACCAATTAATTTTTCTACTGATTAAATTGAAAACTTGGTGCTTATATAATTAATTTACAAGGCTTTAAAAGTGAACACTTCATGGAATATACGCCACTATTTTTAATGAACATGCTGCTGTAGCTTTTTCAGTATGCAGGCCCTGCAGCACTAATACTTCATACTATTAATTCAAAAGCCATGAGCAAGACAAAAGGACTGTGTTTTCCTGTTCAGTCCTGTGGTACACTGAAAACTGGAAGCAGCTTTATATTTGGAAGAATTAAGATCATTATTTTTCCCTCTTTTAGATCTAAGGAATGGGGAAAGAAGACTGAGCTGAGTCCTTAGTTATTACTATCTAAGTTTCATCCCATGTAACTTTAGCTGTGTTGGCACCTGTCTGAGTATTTAAAGGAATCTCTTACATCACAAATCTCTTGCATATATAGGAATCCTCATTCTCAACAGTCATTGAATGGGAATGAGGAGATTCTCCTCCTGGGCTTAGCTCAGACCTCACCTGGATTCAGCCTCTGTATAAGAAGGATCAAGTGACCTTTGGTGTCTGAAATCCAAGGGACTCGCTTGGCTGAGAGTGATAGAGTGCATTCTGCCCCAGAAATATTACACCATCCTCGCCCAATTTAAACCAGGAGTTTTCAAGTGATGAGAGATGACAAGTACTGATAATGTGTGCAATATTTTAAAGTCTTAATCAGGGGAACATTACCACTATTTCACAAGCAGCTGAGCTACAAAACTTGATTTGACTAGAAGATTAAGATTTTAATTCAGTCAGCTTTTAGAACTAATATGACATAGACTATGCCAAGTGATTATTTTTGCAGTAACAAACAAAAAAAATTCACAGATGCCTAGGTGTTTTATTAGCATCTGTATAAGATTAATAAATAAGAGGTAAGTTTCTTCTAACCTTCTTAAACTAACAGGACTGTATAAGGTGATCAGTAGGTTGGTGGAGATTTGCTCTGATGGAAGGTTTGCTCCGACTTCACTTCCGTTGTGGTTGGATTTGGATTTTACTGTGACTAATGCTAGCAAATATTTATGATTTTCCCATCATTCTGTGACAAAACTCTTAGAAAAACATAGCAGAACCAATCAAGATAGAGAATCCCTAAACTCTTATTAGAACAGAAGTGTGCCCAGATAAACTAGTGGTCTGTGATGAGTGATTCAGCTGGAGGTAAAAGTGCTCTCTTTGGCTCTGAATGTTTTCTGGCTGAATTCTCTTTGGCTCTGAATGTTTTCTGGCTGAGCTAAAGGACTGACACCAGATTTTCACATGAGCTACAGACACAATGTGCCTGTGGATGTATCAGCATGCATGGTATTTGGCCAGAACTGAATTTCAGAGGTGAAATTTTGGCTAACATTTCACTGTCACACTGAGCTCAATATCTTGTATTTTGTGTCCACACTGGGGGCATCAGAATGCTGAAGAGCAGAGTATGGGATTCTGCATGGGAGCTTTGGGGAGCAGCAACTTCAGCTGATGGCTTCAGGCTCTGGCCGTAGAGGAGTGTGTCTTCTCCTTCACACTCAACATCTCAGTTACAAGAATTCTCTGAAAATGTCACTTGCCATCACTGATACAAATGCGCTTTAGCTCCATGCAGCTCAAGGCCCTTGAGTACTTTCATCCAAATGCAAACACCTCTGTGACACAGAACTTCTCTCCTGCTGATGTAACTGTACTCACTTCACTTCCTTTTTTTTAAGTTTCTTTTTATGACATGTGCTTTCTGACTGCACTCATAAATTGGCTACATGGCTGAAACTCAGAAAGCAAATTATTATTTTGGCAAATTGGAAATAAAAATATATCAGTTTTTCAAAATTGAAAAATTAATTTTGGAACGGGAGGGAAGAAATCCTATTTGCTCCTCTTGAGGAGGCGTAATTTCTTGATTATTGTGAGGATAGTGAACTTGTATCCTGCAACTGAGGGAAGGGGAGGTGTGACTCTGCATAAAAAGGAACTAAAGGAAAAGACATCTTCTGCTTTTCTTTTTCTCATACTTAACTGTCTCTATAAAGCAAAGGAATGTAGTGGTCTTGCATCTGCTTCTAGAAACGTGTGCAAGAATAATGTTGGGTCTGAATTGTTTAATGACTATAGGCAACATTCTTGATGATAGTATCCAAATGATTCAAAATCAGAATATTGAATCATTTCATGGTGTGGAAATTTTAAATTCACTTCCTAAAAGATCCAAAATGCTAAAATTATTTTCAGCAGTTTCAGCTTTCCTCCAGTGTCAGAGAGGGACAATATTTCAGCAGTCATCAAGCAGCAATGTCAGCATTTCATTGCAGGCATCTTTATGAAAGGGCAGCATCAGAAAAACACTTGGACTTCTGTATATCATAGGCAATGCAGAAGCTCCCTTTGCTTCAGGCAAATTATATCAAAATAGTTTATTAAAAATTTCTGAACTAAGCTTTTTCACTATATTCCTACTTATATTACTAGATGAACTACTATTTATCTAGCTTAGTTAAGTGTGAATATCACATCAGTGAAATCAGAAGTCCTATCATCATGTCCTATAGTATGATTAAATAATTGCAATATTCAGTCATTGAATTCAGTTTTGAATTACTGTATTACCTAATTGTTGCATCATTCTCTACTCATAAATGTATCCATACAAATTATCTAAGTGTTTAGAAAATTATCATATCTGTAATGGTATGTATTGCACTCCACTAAAATGCATCTGAATTTTGTTTAGTACTAAGTAAATTTTCTCATGCATAAAAGCCATTGAGTAGCCCATGTTCTTTTAATGAAATTGTGCTTCTCCAAATTTAGAAATAACTTTGGTAACACTTTTTGTCTGATTGTTGGGAAATATTCTCTTTGTTCTCATTCATAATATTTTGTAATAAATGATAATTACTAAGCTATGCAGAAATACTGTTATGAGGCCTACATTAACACAATTCACCTAGTTAAAAAAAGAAATTAAAAGTTACCATGGCAAAAAAAAACTTATGTATGCCAGTTAATTCAGAATTCACATGATTTCTTTTTAGTAAACTGATAATATTTATGTGTAATTGAATTTGGTGGTCAATGAGCTGTAGAAGATATTTTGGTTAGTTAGGTATTCTGTATAATTATGATGTTCCCTCCTAAGATATATGGAGATAGTTTTGCAATTATGTAGCTGAAAGTTCAACATAGACAGCTTATGAATGTTTTTTATTGTCCTTATATTTTAAAATTCTAGCAGAAGTTCATCCCATCCTCTAAGTGCATCTGCAACAACTAAAACCACAGTATCAATGTAACACATTTGAATATTCTTATGATCTTTCCAGAAAAAAATCATACATTTAATGCCTGAAGATTAATTGAGCTTCTAAATAAAAAGGAAAAATACTCTTCATCACAGGCTGTTTAGAGGAAAGTGCAGCATTTCTAGGAGCTAATTCACCCCTGAAAGGCCCAGTGAACCAAACTCCTGAGAGGATGAGTTTTCCTGTAGAATGCATTGCCAGAAGCCATCCTTTTCAAAAATGAAGCTGCAGTGAGTCTCTGTAGGTCCACAGCTCATAGTGTGAATGTTGGAGTGAGTCTAAAATCCTTTAAGACTTCGGTGATCTTCCCCAAATCCCCAATAAATTCTGGTTGAAAACTCAGAGGCCACCCATAACACTCTTAAATTCCCAGGAAGGTGCATTTTATGCATTCTGTGGTAGAACTTTTTGCAATGTGGCACATTCAGTTGTGGACCGTGAATTGAAGCAGTCATTTAGTGCTGCCTGAAAAAGTTTGTTGCCTGCAGCTCTTACATGTGTCCAGCATGTTTTTAAAAAACTTGTTTCTCAAAAAAATAATAATATAATTTACACACTTTTTTATCACATTTTTTTCCTATCATGTCTGTGTAGTCTTTTTTTTCTTCTTAGTGAGATTTTTATGAGCTCTCTTAGCTGTATATTGGGGACGTAAGTAGAATGTTCAAAACTCCCTTTAATCAGGAAATTCATGAGTTCTTAGAAGGAATTTTAAACACTTCTTGTAAAACAGAGAAATAAATCAAACCTTTCTAAGTTCATTTTGTAATTCTATCATAAAGCTTTCAAATACTCTCTCAAGAGTAGGTAATTTTTTGTGTCCATAATGCCTGAAATGTACCCCACCCTCTCTGTTAGAAAGGCTAGGAAATGTTTACATATTTTAAGCCTGCATTTTTTCTCTTGGCTAGTGTCCTACTTGTCCTTGTGCTCATGCTGGCCATTTGCTTACATGGCTTTCATTTTGCCAGGCTAGCAAAGCTAAGCTCCTTTATTTTCCACTTGTGAAAGAAATTACTCATTCTAAGGATGACCCTGATAACCATCCTTTACATCCATTCTGTTCTGGACTGACTTTTCCTCAGCCTAGTTGATCAAAATTGTGTATTATATTTCTGATCAGGCCTTTAAAATCAGAATGTTTACATGGAAATGAGTCATCTTGTATGTTCTGGATTGTATTTGTAGCCTTTCTTTTAATTGTTAAATCATAGAGGCTCTGAGTCATCCTGTGATCAACCAGTGCTTTCACATCCTTGTCCTTATCTTTTGCTTTCCAAAGTGGCTTGTTTCACCAGCTTATAATAGACAATCTCATTATAAATATGTAAAACATGATTTAGAACATTGTCTTAGATGACATTCCTCTTTGTTTCAAGGTCATCAAACAAAACTTGGAAGTGTTTAAGCTGATTTTCACACTAACCTTGGATATATTCACTCCAGCCTGTCTTCTCCTTTCAAAGTAAATAATTGTGTTATCAACTGTAGCTTGTTCCTTATTCACCTGGAACTAATTGCTGCTAGTTGTTAATGTCTCAAAAAAATTCAGGTGAATTGTATTGCCTTGTCTGGAAAAATACTTAGTGAGGAGAATTATCATTTGGGTCTGGCATTATTGATGGTAAACCTACTCTGTCTCCCTTCACGGTCTTTTTCTTTAATTCCTTTTTTTTTTCCACTTTTTCCTTCACAATAGCTAATTAACAGGTTAGCTGTTGCTTATAGGTTTGCACATATTTTCGTTTTCTTAGAAAGTTTGCAAGATGTTCAAATATGAAATATAAAATCCTAATTTGGAGACTTTTGGTTTTTACCTTTATTGAAAAAGGGCTACTGACAATCAGATTTCCAGATTATTTTACATTATCAGCTCTTCTAAAATTTCAGTGCTGTTTGCTGTATCCATTTTTATTGAAACGGATTTTCCAGAAAACTTTTTATTATTAATTAGGGAGAACTTTCAAATTAAGATTTTTTTTTTACCTTTTGATGCAATTTGCATGTATTTATAATTTATGCCACATTTTCATTGTGCATCAAACCATCTTTTTATGCCTGGCTAGAACAAAGATATCTTGGACTCCATACTTAGTTTTCCAGAAATTGAGATGGATGCACACTGCAGAATTACTGCATAATGACTTTACCACATAATAATCCCAACATGCTTAGCAATTTTGTCTCAGTAGCCAGGTAATTTCATGTTGCATTTTTGGAAGTACTGCTTCATTTCATCCTGGGAATCTATATAAACTTTGCTTTTTACCTGCTAGTCATCCCTGAGCCTTTCCAGACTTGTGTTCAAACTGCACTCCAGAAAGCACAGTTAAACCGTGACAAATTAGTAGCAAGATTATGTAGGTAAATTAGCATGGCTGGAGAACTCCTACTTTCCTTGTTTGGTATCAACCCATTAAAAAATAAAAAAACAAAATCCTCTTTGTTTTAGCACCTGGCAAGTTGATTATCTTGTATAAGCATTTTCAAAGTGGCATTGTTTTCATGATTTTTACAAACCCCTTATTTGGTATTTTCCCACCAGGTCTAAATTTTGGGGGCTTTTTGTTGATTCTTTTCATGCCAGAAAAAGAGATCAGAACTCATGCACAGCCTACCTAAAGCCTCACAGAACTGGGCCAAATGCCTGTACTTATCTCATATATTTTGTGCTGAAATAATTCCAAAGGAGTGTTGGTTAAATACCTACCAGGAGAGACAGCTGGAAAACACAATTGTGCCTCTTTCTATTCGTTAACAACTAAATCTTTAACATAAACCACAAACTGAAATCTTCCATTGCTTCTAAGGAACTGCTGTCTTATTTGAGGGACTAAATACAATCTATTATATATGTATAAATAATTTATTTGCTTGATTTTATTATGATGACCACAGTGTTAACTCAGTACATATTTAATAATACAGCTAGAGAGCTTAGTTTCTACTTTTTTTACTGTAACTTTATACAGCTTGTGCCATTTTTGGCAGCACCCTTATATCTTTAATAATTTAATATATGGTGTCTTGCATCTGAATCTCTACATTACTTTATCAGATTCTTTGAAATCTGGAAACAGTGAAGCTGCTTTTCCAGTTCTCCTCCAGGTTTTAGGTGACTTCATTCACTTTTTTTTTTTCCCTTCAGACTTCCTCTGACCTGTTGTTAAGGTGCTGGTTTTTAAGTTAAGGAAATTGCTCACTGGAAAAATGTACCCTATGACTGTTCTGAGGACTAAGAATTGGATGGTTTCCTGTGAAATATATTTTATCTTAAACATAAATACTGTTCCTGATCTCAAAAGTCAATCTAGTACCAAGGCATGCACAAGGAAGTGTTACTGAAAATAGATTGATTTTTGTCATTCCACAGTGGTTACCAAGTAGGTTTCTTGATAATGATTGATAATGAGTATGGTCTCTCAGCATTATGCTAAATTTTAGGCAAGTTGAGCACTGTAATGGGAAAGCAAAGTTTCAAGAGTAAATGGGAGCAGGTCTCTTAAAGGAATTAAGAAAGTAGAAGGGCCAACATATCACAACGTCACCTAAGGCAAGAGGCTGTCTTTCCTAAACACTTCAAAACTCCTTGTAAATGCTAGCATTCATTATAGGAAATGGACTGCCACCAGAATAAAACTGCCTACGGAAAACTTCACTTTAAATCTCTCATTTTACCCTTAAAACATTTTTAATAAGGGCCACACATGCATGAGTTGCAAGAGTCCGTAGCTCCCAATATCCTGAGGACCATTTCTGCTTTAGAATGAGATTTTTAATTTAAAACTTTTAGAATACATTTGGATTTATTGGTTCTGTTTTGGTGCCTCAGATATTTTGAAAAATTACACACACACACACACACACACAAATAGGTCTAAAATGGAAACAAACCCCAAAACTTCAAAAGTACTTATAAAACTGTACTGTCCAAATTATGCATTAGAGTGCTTAAAGCTACCTTTCATTCTGCTTTTTGGAAAGTTGACCAGGTTCCAAGAAGTCCTAGGACCCATGAGTCCTAGGAGGCCTCCCAGAAAATCCTAAGAGCTGGTTTAGAGCTGATAAGCCCTCTTTCCCTGGCTGCAGGTCACACAGCAGATTTTCAGATATCTGGGCAGATGACATGGAAGACACTTCAGAGGGTTTGAAAATTGCATTATTTCTATCATATTTGTGTGCAGATGGGTGGATGTCTATAAATAGTTTTCATTTTGAAGACAAGCATTTTCCAGAAGAAAAATGCTCCTTAGAAGAATCTACGCTGTATGTTCAGGATTCCCTTTTTCTAATCAATGCCAGTACAATCCAGTTAATAGGACTGAAACTGAAATGGAGTCATGATGGGATTATTGACATTCTGTTTTGAAAACACTCACAGAATGTCTAAATCCTGACTGGTGAAATGCTGACACAAACTGTAAGCTTTTCCAGGAAAATTTGAGGTGCCAGGGCTGTCACTGCAAGGCTGTGGCTCCGGTGGTGGGTCTGCATTGCTCTTTCTCTCTTCTCAGAGGTGCAGGCAGCTTCTTGCCACCAGCATGCTCAGATACTTCAGTTCCCATGTGATGTGGTGATATGGTGCCCAAATAAAAAAAAATTAGTTGAAATGATTTATGTGAATTTTGAAGCATCTGAAGTACAATAATTCCCTCAAAACTTGATGTTGCTGTCATTGGTTTTAGTAATACGTGTTCCTGTATTGTATTTAATGTCTGAACTCTGGAGCATCTCACAGTACAAAACAAATGCCATCACTTTAATCTCACTTAAGTGAGAGGGAAACTGAGGCAGGAGTGGGGAACTGACTTATGCTTTACTTCACACAAGATTAGCAGAATGTAAAACTGAACCTTTAGCTGGGTTCCCTCCATCCTCTACTACAATAATAGGAACTACCTCAGTGCTCACATCCTCCCTCTCATGTGAATAATAAGTAATACTATTGAAAATTCTCACACATCTTAGATGAAAAGAATGTATTTGTTCATATTTTTAAACAGTACCATGAATGTGTGGGCCTTCTCACTGTGTGCATCTTTCATTAATATCCTACTACAGGATCTTGTTGGCAGGCTTGCTGTCTTGCTGTAGCAGACAGTTGGGTGTTTCATTCTGAGGAATTGCTAAGCAAATATTTGATGTGCAGCAAGTAGTTTGACTTTATGGGTACATTTGTCCAGTTAAGGAATACCCTGTCCCTTTGCCTTTCACTCCACCAGACTGCCTGCATGCAAAAAACCCTGAAGTAACAAGTAGTATAAGTGGGCAGTGTTCACAATAAAACTGGACTCCAGGTAGTGACTGTAGGCAATTTAGTGAAGTTTATTAAATAGTTTGTGCTATGGGTATTCATATTCATTTTGAGCAGACAACAAGGGAAAAATGCTGTCCTGAAGTCTGATCAGGAAAACGTTTTCTGTAAATGTGTCTTTTTGTCAAGTAAATAATTTGATGTTGCTGCATGTTTGAGATTTGCTCAGTCAGCCCAAGCTGTGCAACCAGTCCACACTAATTCCACTGTGGGCTGTGTGCAGCCTTTCCTCCCTGCCTTCAGCCTTGGCCCTGTGATGTGGAGCTGCAGCTGTGGGTAAGGCTGGGGCACCGTGGGCACGTTCCTCCCTCCCTGCTGGGTGCTGAAGGGTCTCTGTGGGCAGGGAAGGGCTGGGGGCAGCTGGTCCTGCCCAGCCCTGCTTGGGCATGGAAGGGCAGGGAAGGGCTGGGGGCAGCTGGCCCTGCCCAGCCCAGGCACTGCCACCTGCCCCAGCTCCCTGTGCCTCAGGTGGGAGCAGCTCCCACTCCGCACCTCCCCGGTCCCACAGGCAAGCTCTGTCTACACCATTACTTTTTCCTATTAGTATCAGTAAGTCCCAATGGAGAAGCAATTAAAGAACCACAATAAATTAGATGATTTGCCCTCTTAGCAACAGTGCTATAAGCCTGTTGTTTTCTCTGGTTTGTGTAGGGCTGCTTTTGTCAAGTCATAGCACACTGTTGCTTAACCCAGTGCCTTTAGCTGTCGGTTTCATTATCATAAGCTTATTCATATGCTTCTATCTTTCTCTTTTTGTGTATAATGAATAATTAGTGCAATTTAATGTGTCGTCATTGTTGCTTTTTCCAGCACAGAATAATAATAAAAATCCAGCATAAATATAAACTTAATTGCACCGTAACCTCTTTACACATCTGTACGTCTCCACATAAGCCCTCAACAGTGATCTGGTTTGATAAATGACACTTTTTTAAGACTCTGTACATACTTTTTCATAGCAATTTTAAGGACAAAATGGAATCATCAGAGGTTCAGCATATGCAGATACTTGGGATATCATAGAGTAAAACATGTCTATTTCAGAAGCATGAAATAAAGCCAATTATAACAGCTTTAGTGAATTAGACAGTGGAAACAATCTCAGGATGAGTGCTTGATATTTAGCTCAGTTAATACCAATTAAAGCCTTCATAATAATTTAAAATTCTAATGTAGAAATGTTCTGTTGCTATTTGCTCTTTTTTTCTCAGTACTTTTAATGAGCAGCATTGCCTAGATTGAATTTTTATTTTTACTATTTTCAAAAGGACATTTTTGCAGTTGTACTGTTAAAATCTCAAAACCTTCCTAAAATATACATGGTAAAAGGAAAATGGTGTACAGAAGCCTTTATCTCTTTATTTAAGCATTCAAATGACATCACAGACTACTCATGCCTTCCTTCCATATTTATTCTGTGGTCACTGGATGCTTCTCATACTCATTTCAGTTTGCTGATCTCTGTTACACCTTTTATCTCTCACATGTGTATTTTTCCCAGCACAAGGATGTATATTAAATGTCATGTTTCTTTATAGTGTTGTGAAGATCATTGTTTTACTTCTGAAATAGGTAGTGCACATGTGCTATGAGCAAACTGTGGTAATCTATGTAAATTATGTGCACAGAGCCCTACTCTACCCTTGGGGGAAATGCAAATTAGAACATTTTGTAGTGTGTTTGTTTTTAAATACATACACTTTTCACATCAAGGCTCAGGACAGACTCCCTGTTTATTTTCCCATTGCTCATCATTTGTTATTCCTTGTAAATATCTCAGTCTTTAATGATTAGTTTGCTACTTTGGCAGGAAAAAAAATACTTGATGAGTGAAGTCCTCAAAATACAATGTTTGGTGTATTTTATAGCTCTGCTGTAAGGGATTTATCTGCTTGTAAAAGGGTATGTAACACACAACTCAAAGCCATTATAGTGATCTGACAGTCTTTATTCATTTTCTCCCAGTGCTGTTTTGTTTTCTTCTTTTACATTAATGTTTGCAATATTTTTAATCCTGCATGACTAAAACATAGTTAAGTGATTTTCCTTATATGAAGCAAGAAAAACATATCCTAAACTGTGTTGTGTACTGCACTTGCAGTTCTCTGCAGATGTAATTTGTTTTAATAATAAAATTATTTTTATACCCTTTAAGTACCCTTTCGGAGAAATGTTTTAATGTAAGTTGTCTGATTCTATTTTAAGTGAAGGAGAAAACCTGGTAGAGGTTGTCTCTTTAAATCAGATCTGCAGTGTTGATGGACCCTCTAGCAGGCACGGTAAGAACCATTCTCACCTCTGCAGCAGGGAGCTTGACCATATAGACTCTCACATTCAATCAAAACGTTTTCCCTTTTAATATGCACTGTACCAATCCTATTCCCATGGTTACAGCCCGTGCTTCTTTGGTTGCTTCCAGACTGTTGGAAAAGGAAGGCAGCATACATTTCTCGTACAGGAGTTTAAAACATCATGAAAGCAACCCTGTTGTGATTTGCATTTTAAATGTTTCTTTTTTTTTCTCATTGTACAGAATGCTGTAGCAGTAGCTTCAGTTCATTTGCCACAGTCTGTCTTCTCTCAGTCTTCAGCCTGGCAATCTGTTGATAACTCCACTTGCAAGCTACAGTTTATTGTCTTTCGGAATGGAAAACTCTTTCCTAGCACAGGAAACTCATCAAATCTCGCAGACGACGGGAAACGTAGGACGGTTGCCACACCAGCTGTTTTTGCTAAAATAGGTGAGAAGCTGTTATGCATTATTTTCTTTCATCTCAAAGCTACGGTATACTTGATTGTGCAGAGAATAGAGGGGTAGAGTATGCAGTGTGCTGGGAGGCTGGATACAGTCTCTGTCTTTAGTACAATGTTTGCAATTGTTCCTGTCTGCACGGTTTTGTTCAGATTGTCCTGCAAATAAAGAAATGCCCTTGCGCTACGATTAGAATGTAAATTCTGGGCTGCTGTTTGTTGACTGTGTTGTTACAGATGCTCACTCCTTAAAGCTATCAGAAGGATCCTTGTTTTACTCTTTGCAGTTGCAATGTTAATGTCCTAGGCACTGGTAAAAATAAGGCTTTTGGAGCGGGAGTAGTGCCCTGTTGCATGTATCAATACTCAGCAGTATACTTTCTGATGCGATGGATGTAAAACAGGTGTTGTTAAAGACTTTTATCTAAATGGCATACATTGTATGTGCCAGTGAATCAGTATTTTGGTTAATTACTCACCCATGCATTTTTACTAATTTTGCCCGACACTGAATAGTGCTCTCATTTCTATTAACATTTTAAAATATTTGAATGTTACTTTCAAAGTGCAGAATTGTCTCAGCTAATAATCATCCATGAAACTGAGCCGTTTCTGCAGTTACATGGGCAATAGTGTAATACTGGTCATAAATGAAGAATCTGAAACAATAAAAACTATCTCCTTTGTGAGGAGTTATTAGATCATTGTGACACAATATGTGTTTGAAATGCTCAGATTTATTTATACCATTGCAAACTTCTCCGATGTGAGCACTACCTTTGATTTTGACCATTAAGATTTTATGTCCCCTGGCTTTTTCCCCCCTAGTTTAGTGTATCTGGTCTCTTTACAGAGCATTCATCACTAAAGGGTTTTCCACTCCGTCTCTCTGATTCAGTTTTTTCCTTTTGCAGATGGGTGCAGTTTCGGAAACCTCACTAGCCCTCTTACTATAGGATTGAGGCACTTTGCACGGGGTATAGACCCCATTGCAGCCTTCTGGGATTTTGACCTTCTAGATGGACATGGAGGCTGGTGGGGAGAAGGGTGCCACATAATTAGTTCTGCAGGCAATATTACCACCATTCAGAGTACACACTTCAGTAACTTTGCAGTGCTAATGGTAAGTATATGACTTAGCAAATATAACTATATTTCTCTCTCTCTCTCTTTTGCCGTTCATTTATGTTTTATTTACATGCATCTGTTTCATTCAGATTTGTCAGTAGATGACCTGGGTTTTTATAATGTTTAGTATAAAACAGTCTAAAAGAAAGTAAGTTACTTAACTGCTAGCAAGTGAATGAACCTGGTGGTCAGTTTTAATATCCTGAGACAGGCCTAATCAGAAATGGCATTAACTTCAGTCTTATAAATGAAAGTTCCATCAAGGAATGATTAGTACATAATGGTTATAAATTATATGACAGGGTTTAAAAATGTATACTCCTGTGTGCTTTTACATCAGCACATCTCAGAGGCTGGTCTGCTTTTGTTCCTGCCCTGCACTGTGTTGATCATACTAATTAGTTGCAGGCATACCGCAATGTTGAATCATTTAATAAATGGAGAGGAATTGCATCTTCTGCTCTTTTAAGTGGGGACAGAGCTGTCCTTGTTGATTCTGTGGGAGTTTTGGTTTGTGCACCGATGCCGATAGCCTACTTACCAAATTGCTGCTTCTGAAGGAAAATATTCCTGTGCAGTGCTAACACATCAGCTGCTTTGCTCTGTTCTCAGTCACACTTACAGTTCCCATTGCAGTTATTTAACTAACCTGCTTAACAGAAAGTTACCTTCATGAAAGCAAAAATATAATGCATACAATACTGAACTCTTATTATTCAGGGACTAGAGGAAAGCGAACAAGAAACTGAAATGTTTCTAAGCTTTAGAAAATCTTTGCACCCTTAAAAATATTTATTATAAAACAGTTGTAAAAAGAGTAGATGTGTGTACTATTAATACTAGATTGCTCTTGAATGCTGATGCATGATTGCACTGTAGATGCTGCTTGTGTACATTACAGAAATGTTTATAGTTGAGTAAATAATGCATTGTGTGTATGTGTAAGGGACAGCAAACACAGGCGACAGGAATTGCGAGGACGTGTGCAGAGAATACCAATCTGCTGCTGTCAGATGGAGCCCAGATGGCAGCCAATCATAGCACAAAGCTCTGCTGCCCACGAGTTAAATGCAGATATTATCGTCCACTTCGTAAGAACTGATTTCCCTGAGACTTAGTTGAACATTTTTTTACCCACTATAGAATTGTTCAGAATGTAAGAGCTGTTCCTCAGATTTGATGACCGCAAATATAGCTCATTTTCTACAGCTCCTGTGAGCTCCCTTTCCCCCCAGCCTCTTGTTTCCCAGAATGTGAATAATAATTTTGCTTTGAGGGTGTTTTTCTAAATTAATTAAAGAAAACACCTGTTGACTTTGCAGGTGCCACACCCAAAATGGCTTCCTCCTTCTTCAACTGCTTGAGTTCAGCACGTTGCTGTTAAACTTTGAGCAGTTACTAAATGTTAACTAACAGTGTGCAATCAACCAATTCCATAATTTCTTTTTGTTTGAAAAGTTGAATACTGATACAAGGGCTGCAGGAAATTTTTGGGTTGAAATGCCCATTTATCTCTTATAAGATGTAGGAAATGGGTTTTTCTACAACTGTAAAGGCAACTGAGGCACTTTTTGCTGGAGATTTTGTATCTGGTATGTAATTCTGCTTTAGGCATTGTGTTTGTTTATGAGCATTTGACTGTGCTTTATTTCATGTGTGCATCTTCCAATTTTATCTGTGCAAGATAAGAAAGTAGAATCTTAGAATCACCCTTGCTTTGCAATTTCTATGGTAGCAAACAATGGGATATGTTTCCTAGCTCATGTTTCACAGTAACTTTTAAGGAAAAAGATGACAAGTAATTTTAAAATCTCCATATATAAATATGCACACGCACAAATCCACTTTCCAGTCATTGTCTTTCTAAATACATAATAGAAAATTTTTGTAGCTTCATTATGTCCAAACATTTTCATTCAAGTATTATTTCTTAATTACTGTTTTGTGGCATAAAGTCAAGGATTATTTTATTTGATAGAAATTATGCTTTTCTGGGCAGTTCAATTCTCATACCAGAAATGAAAATACTTCATTGTTCTGCATTGTTATTAATTTATAAGATGAATAGTATAATGTGTTTATGTATACCTTATTAATTTATATCTATATGCCTAAAGTATTTTTTATATACTAAAAAACCATCAGCAAATTCAAGATACCTGGCATATGGTGTGTAACTAATGAAATTAGCTACAATATCATGATACATGTCATTAATCTGTAATTCTCTAATCTGTTAAGCAACAAAAATTCATAATTGATTATTATGGTTGGGGGTAATTGCAGAAAACTGAATATCTGTAAACTAAAAAGCAGCACTAAAGCTTTGCATTGCCATCAGAATTGTGTACATCCTGCTGTAGATTAAGCTGAAACAGAAGCCTCAGTCAATCCAACTGTACATTTTATGGTTAGCACAGCACATATTCTGGTTTGGCACCTTTTTAAATAGTAAGAAAAAGTTTCCTAAGATGGTTTCATAGAAGTTGCTTATGTCTATGTAACATAAAAGGGTTAAAATAAAGGTTTTCTAGAGTCCTTTTTTTAGAAAGGCAGCAATCAAGGATTTATCAACAACGATTGATAATTAATAAGCATGAGCATACTTCAAGTGAGAGGAGTCATGTAGAGCCCTTTGATTTCTCTCTGTGACAGTTGTTCAAGTGATGTCAGTGAGAGAGAAAGTTTAGTTTGGAGGTTGGGTTGGGAAGGAGGTACATGCTCCTTCCCTCACGTGGCCTCACACTTTCACTTTGCTCTGGGTTGGGCTGGCAAATAGAAGTGAAATAATAGAGTCAGACACAATAGAGCATTACCTATTTCTGATCAGGTTTTGAGTCGTATGTCCTAGAGGTGAGAGTAAAATACTGTGATCTAACTCCTACATTATATTCCTGCTTTTTACTTCATGTACTGTGCACTCAGACTAGTCCTCTATTTTTCCTTTCCTTTCTTCTGTTACCTATAGGAGGAAGAGAGTTTGTTACGCTCTAGTTTCTTTTGGAGGTGTCCAAAGCCTCTAGGGTCCTGAACTCTGCAATATGATTTTCTATTTTAGAGTAAAATCATAAATTTATAGACTCTGAAGCTTTGTCATAGCTAATGATAAGTATTTGCTTCTTAAATACCGAATATTTATGTTGTTGTGCGAACAAAGTTGTACATCAGTATTTTAATTTTTCAGGACAATGTGTGTGTATCTTATGACCAATCCAGAGACCTCTGTATCTGAGGAATAACTCTTCAGGAGATGACAAAAATATCCAATAGCAACAATGAATTTCAAAACTTGTTAAATACGTTTTGGCATACATTGTCCTTTGTTCTTCCTTTCATTTTTCTTAGAACGCAATAGAAATTCAATAGTGATGGATATTACTGTAATTGTATACAGCATTTCCTTTCCCCCTTAGACTGCTTTGTCAATAGTAATTTCCTCAAATCTGCCAAATAAACACAAATAAAATTATTAAATCTAAGTATGACACTTCCCAATTAACATTAAATGGATTAATAAATATTCTTAGCACTTCTAATTGTAATCCTAAAAGTTAAATCAACATAAGGTTAAATCAACATAAAATCATAAGCAGCTCCTTTCCTATTCTGTCACAATTTGTCATATTATTCCAACCAAGATAGGTTTGGGTTTTTGGGTTTGCTTTATGTGCATAACAAGTAATTATTTGTAGAAGTAGCATACATTCAGTGGATGCTTGAATGAAATAATTAGGGCTGGGGAGACTGAACTGACAAAACCAGAGCATATTTGAAACTGTTCTGGAAGCAAACCTTGGAAAATGGTGTGAATAGGAAACTGAGAAGAGGCAGGATACTAGGAATGGATCACAGTAAGAGTTAGGGTACTTTTCTCTTGTTGTTTTGCAAGCATCCCCCCAATCTTTGTAGTCTTTCCAATCTGGTATAAAAAAAGCCACTTTTTCAACATTTTCATTGTTACTGGGGACAATTGCAGAATTTTTTAAGCCTGTTCAGTTCAGTTCTGAACACAGAATTCTAAACTTCCATCTTTCAGGTGTTCTGCAAATTAAGCAGCCTGTCTAAGCCTTTTGAGAAATTAATTCATGAGTCGGGGAAGTATTACAGAGATGTCATTTGGAATGTTGACATAATTACAGTATTTGACTTTTCCCCATAGAGAACACAGGGTTTTCTCATAGCAGGCTGTGGAAACATTGTTCTGTACTTTGAAAAATCAGACTGCCTATAACAAGAGACTTAAGAACGAACATTTCAAGTCTCTTTTAATGTTTAAACACAAATTTAAACACCTATAGCATAGACCTTAGCAGAGTCTATGCACCAAAGATTGTGAAAGTGATCCAGAAAGTTTACTTGCTATATGTAAAATTAACATTTGTTGTAGTGGGAGCTGCAGAATTCCCTGGAATTAGATTAGTTGCACATGTATAGATGCTTCCCAGTGTGAAGAGCCTGCAAGGAGAGGCACATGCTCCTCACTTCAGTCCTCAGCTGGCATGCACTGCTCTCTGCTCATGCAATGCTCATGCTCATCAGAGAATGCTGAGCCCATATGGACAGTATTGAGTCCAGCCCCCAGAAAAGGCTGCTTTTTTAAGAATATTCCTGACTGACATTCCTTTGCACAAAGCCTCGGAATTAGAGTACACTTAAGAGCAAGATGTGCTTTTTATTTCGTTTTCCTTCCATGTACTTTTTATTAAATTGCATTTAATAATATGTATTATTTGCTCTGTAAAAAACATAAACTGGTTTGGTACTGGGCTCAAAATTCTAGGCTTGTCTCCTCCAAAAGGCAGTGTTTTTATCACAAATTAGATCTCTGGCTCAAGCTCTTTCTTTCTGTTTTTCCTTTCTGTTGGCTTAATGGATCTTGCATTCATCATGGTGCAACTTCAGCCAGCAGGTAAATGGATTCAGATTGTAAAGCTCAGTAAAATATGCCAACTCTTGGAAGATAGATGGAAATTAAGGGGCTGGAATCCAGGCCTTGGGACATCTTATTGTCTTGGTGGCTTCTACTGGGCTCCTTTCAATTCAGCAATGTCATTCTTGTACTGAAGTGCCCAAAACTGGACACAGTAGTTGAGAATTGGCTCACAAGTGGTGAATAGAAGGGAATAATTATTTCCCTCCTCTGCTGTGTGCAGTCTTGGTAATGTGGCCCAATATGGGATTCACCTCATGTGCCCCAAGTGCTCACCACTGTCTTGGTTTGTTTCACACCCTCTTAGAAGGGTGAATCAATTACAGTTTCTCATTGGACAACAGTTAATGGGCCTTGTAGTTGTAGACACCAGTTTGTAATGGTCAAAATCTTGTAAGTATTCATTTTCCTGGGATAATTACTGTGATTTTTCAATGTCATAATGATTTGAATCCCCTCTAGAAAATAAAATCAAACCTAACTTTTTAAAATGTAACATACAATTTTGCTGCTTTGCATACAGCATTTAAAAAAATGCTTCTTTTTTGCATGTTGTCTTCCCCAGAAGATTACTCAAGGGAAGTTGATGGATCAATAAGGTTTAATTATCATCAGAGAACACACAACATACATCTCTTATATATCTATAATGAAATCAGTTTTCAATATATAAAACTTCTAAAAAGGATATTCTACTTTGGCATTAATGATTTTCATACTCAAAATTTTACGATTTATTTACTGCAGAAGATTAGATAAGAGATAAAACTCGTGCTTAAAAATGGAATTAACTCTAAGATGCTGATTGTTCTTCATTCTTCTGCAGGCAAAATGGCTGTATTCCTGTAGGACACATGGCATTTGCTTTTATACTGATGATCAAACACAAGGAGATGTTGAGCCTTGCATTTACACTATTAAAAACTAGTTCTTGAGTACACAGTGATTGCTTTCATTTTTTCCAAATGTGCAGCTACATCTTTCAAATGTGTAACTTCACTCTGCCTCATTTTTCACAACTTTAACTTTTCACAGTGATATCCAACTTACTTATTTCTTTAAATAACTGTGCTGTTACTACTGTATAGTTACAGTAACACATTTCTGAATGCAGAGAAATTGTGTGCCTAAATTTATGGCAAAGTGTACTATAGTATATGAAAATATAATTACATCAGTAAGAGCTAGAAGTAATGTTCTATCATTTTTAGCAGAGTATTTCTGTTTAAATTGTCCAGTTGTTTGCATTACTAGTCAAAGTATGAGCTACAATTGTATTGAACATTCCTGTTAAATACTCATTCATCTAACTCAAGAGACTTACTCTATAAAAGAATTAATGGGGAGACATTAAAAAAAACACGGGAAGAAAAGATGATCAGGGTGAAAAAGGATGTTTGAGTGGACATTCAGAGACAGTTCTGAACCAACAGACTTTTAAGGAATTATTTGAAAGTTATGAAGTCATGATATCCTGAGTGTTTATTCATGCACACTGGAAGAAAACAAGAATGAGAAGGCCTTAAGAGCCTAGGTCTGTCATGTTAAAAAAAAACTAGCACATCAAAAGACAGAGATATTTTCCTCTTCTTTTCCATTTGTGATTGAGGGAAGAGTAGCAAGAACTGACTCCTCTAGATGGGACAGCATAAGCTGAGTTCCTCCATGGAAGTGACTCCACCTCTCCCCCTGGGTGCTGGTGAGCTGGGCAGGGCAGAGAGGAAACTTGTGCGAAGGACAGGAGCGACAGAACAGGTTTAACTGAGGTTTAACATGCAGGCTGAGGAAGAACCTGAAGAGAAATGGGATGTGATAGCATGTAGCTGGCATTTTGTTCATAAGTTATCTTTTCATTCTGATGGTCCTTTTTATATAAATGTTGTGAGCTGCTCTGTTTAGAACGGACATTCATACGCATCTGGAGAAACTGGTACAATCAATCTTAGAAACTTCAAAGCTAATAATGAAGGAAAATAATAGCTACCAGGGCATCAGTTACTTAGAGGATCGTTTTAGAAGGTAAACTAAATTCTCACCATTTAGTAATTGCATATACTCATGAACATTATCTGCTTGTACGTGGACAAATTCATATTCATAAATAATGGTGCTAGAAATCAGCTCTCTGCATGCAAATGCAATTAAACAGAGGTATTAGCATCACAGTCCCAGTTTCCTAAGGGGAGATTTCAAAAATAATGTATTGAATCTTCTTCTGCAAAACAATGTATTGAATCTTCTTCTAAGGGAACCTAAAACTGACAAATAAGAAAAAAGTATTTTAAATGTTTGCCAATATTTTAAAAGTTAGAGTTTGCTGGATTATCATATTTGGTACTATTTCAGATTTTAGCTTTGTCTGCTGGGATGTATATTCATTTTTATGTGCAGAGTTAGTGCCTCTGCACATGGGAAGTAGCATGTAGATGACACTGTGTTTGCAGTCAGGTGATAGGTTTTGTGTATAAATTTTAGTATCTGTGTGCAGAAATGTAGTGCCACAAGCAAATGTGGCTTAATGCATTACAGGGAACATAATGTTTGCTGTAATTCAGATGGTCCAAATTTAATTCAGACAGTCTGAAGACATTCTGTTTTATGTAATGGTCTCCTTTTGCTTTCCATCCATCACACCTCCAGATTTAGCTCTCCTAAATGTGTGATTTAGAGTGGGAATTTTTTAAGGTTAATTTTACAAAGATATGGATAGTTTTTCATTGTTTTTCATGAAGAATTGTGTCACTAGGTACTAACTTTCAAAAGGTACACATGGATCTTTAGTCTGCTGTTAATATAGCTGTCCAAGTTACTTTAGAATTACTATAGGGAGTAGAGTACTTCCAACTAAGTGTGAAGGTCACTGGGTTACAGGAGTTGTATCAACTGGTAATTATATTTGAGTGAGTTGATAATTTGAGTGTCTTCTCATGGTCTTTTTACTTTGAGTGGTTCTTCTGCAGCCATATATATGCCATTTGGAGACCTTTATGGTGATTTGAAATTTTGTTCTTAATATCTTAGTAAAATACACTCATAAAGTTCATGTTATCAGGAGGACCAGATACTGCTAATGCTGGGAAAATGAAATATTCTGTGTATTTTTTCAGACCTTTTTTTTTTTTTTAATTAGGATATGTCTGCTTGTACAAAAAGGTTAATTTCTGTCTAGCAAACTGTATGCAGATGAGGAAGGAGCAGTCTGTTATTGCAAATTCATGAACTGCATCTACATTAAAAGTTCATCTTTTTTTTTTTTGTTCCTGCCCTTGAAAGGAAACAGCTAGAAATGACAGGACATATTGGAATGAAGTCCCAGTTTCACACATGCCTAACAAAGTTAAATCATTTTGCTCTTTCCACAGGATTTTAAGACAGTGCTGTCTTTCCCCCAGTACCCAGGGGAGTTTCTGCACCCTGTGGTTTATGCATGTACTGCAGTGATGTTGTTGTGCCTGTTTGCTTCCATTATCACCTACATTGTCCATCACAGGTAAGAATTCCATTTTAAGCACATATTAAATGGTCGGCACAACACTTGAATTTTTATAACCCTTACTGTGAAGATAAATTAAAGTTATTTGAATTACTGTTGGATAATAACATCAGCAATGTGATTTACACCAGAGAAATCAAAGTTTATGTCAACCTCTCTTAAGCTTTCTGAGCTTTCCTCACATATATGTTTACATTTTCTGTACACTTTTCCTGAGATTTGTAACTTAACAAACTCAACATGAACACTATTAAGGTGCTTTCTGGCAAATTCCAGTCGAGCAGCCCTTTGGTCAGCTACACTTGCCATAATGACTTTTAAGACCAAGTTTGGTTGAAAGACTGGTAACTGTCACTGGATAAAAGGAACTTTCTTTGTCTTTTAAATTTTAGGTTTAGAAAACTTGTGTTTTCTTTGATATGAAAAATTTATATAAATGCCATTTTAACTACATACTTCTGGTTAAAGACCATTTGCAATTTAAACGAGTAGGAATGTATTGTGCTGTAGAAGCTGCTAAATATTAATTATGTGAAGTTAATGCAATGTCTTCTGATATTCAGCTTCCATTTAGTCCTTTAGAGATGTCTTGTTAAAGCTCTGCATATGTGAAGCTATGCAATAAGCTTTTGCTTTTAGTACTCCACTTTAAATGCTTGATTTGGTGGAGGAAACTAAATCAGTAGAATTTGATGATTTTTACTATTTATTTTGCCGTTGAATCATTTATTTCTATGCTATATAGGTCAGGCTCTGTCCTGTGGGTAGATTGTTATATACGTATCCAAGAATCTGAGAATTTTATTCTATTAAATTAAGTGTTTTTCCCAAATAGTAATCTTTATAATAAATATGTTGGGGTTTTTAATTTTAAAATGTGATTTTTTTTTTTTTCAACAGCACAATCCGAATAAGCAGAAAAGGATGGCACATGCTTCTCAACTTTTGTTTCCATACTGCTCTCACATTTGCTGTTTTTGCTGGTGGAATCAATCGCATTAAATATCCAATTATATGTCAAGCTGTAAGTATCTGTCTCAGAAATTCTTACGGATAGAATTGAAACTTGTAAATGAGTTCTTAACATAATATTTTGGATTGAATGTGTGGGAGTTGCTGCTTCACTTTTGTAACACATGCACTGTTTGCCTGAGAGTGGCCCTGGCTTCGCTGGATGATCCCTAAGGAGACACAGCAGACCAGCATTCTTGTGATTTAAGAACCCTTGTTTGCCCTGCTCGACTGTTTCACACCTCTTGCCTCAGCATTTTGGGGCAATAGTGTGATGAGATGCACAGACAGGACTGGATTCAGCTGCTCTGAATGTAAAGGCTGAGTCTGTCCAATGTGTAAAGTGAGTCATTTCAGTCATCTTCTGTAATGTCTGATGAGAGCGTGTTGCAATTTGTTTGCCTTGAGCATTTCTTCCTCTCAGATTTTGCAGAAGTGCACCAGGGCTCATGAATGTTGTTGGTAATTTCCTGTAGTAAAGCACATTGTTTAGCCAATGTTCTCCTGGGTTTTTTGCCTGTTACTAGATCCAGTTCTTCTGAATGCCTTGAATGGGTGTAAATAGCAAGTCAGGAGCCAACAGCAGAGTCACTGTAAAGCTTGCATAGCTAGTGTAAGAGTTATCACACTTAGAGTGTTCAGGGAGGTGCTTTGGAAGCCTTTTGTGTATCCTTGTGCATGACCATCAGTAATCAGCACAAGTGGCTCTGCAAGCACTGTGATGTTCTACCTGAGAAGTCTACCTAAGTGTGTTACATGATCATTTGAATAACAAAATTGTCCATTAGATGGAGAGAAATATCTCACAATATCTAGTGTATTGTGTCATAATTAATTTGTAAGTTCTAGCAAATTGAAATATCACTTACTATCGTCTTTGTGTGCAGTTTGCAAGTGATAGTAGCAGATTAGTTTGTAGGGCAGCCATGGCCATGTAATTACATGGCCACAAATGACCATCTGTTGTTTCAGGCGTTGTCTGATTATTTACTTTGCAGCTTGCATGGTAGCAATGTGGTATTAACAGCTATAATGAAAAATTGATTGAGATAAATGTGTTATTAATAGCCTTTTATAAGTAGTACATTAACTACAGGGGTATCTTAATAAAGTGCATTGTTAGTGGCATCTGTCTTTTGCTGTGGGATAGGGCCAGATCCTGAGCTGCTGAGAAATGTGCACACTTAGAGAAACTGAATTGAACCATCCCTATATGTCTGCTAACCAGTTTCCTTAAGTTATTTATTTACCTGATTGTATCATCAGTAGTTACAGTATAGGAAAGATACAAGTGACAAAGATTGTACTCTGTTTCCTGGTAGAAATTGTCTGATGTAATTAGACAGAGCTAATGGAGGAAATGGTCCAAGCAATCTAAGACAAGGCTCCAATAGCTGCTAACAGAGGCTGAAAAACTGCTCACTTTGAGAACATCATACCCAGCCACAGATCTTTTCTTGCTTTATGACAGCAGGGTTTACAAAATTCTGAGTCCCAATGCCTCTGTCCTGTGATAACCCTGAGACAATTAGTCCGTGATTTAATATCCAATGTGCCAAAGCTCTGTTACTGGGGCTCAAAATACATTTGTGAAAATGTTACTGCTTCAAGCAGCATTAAAATGTTAGTTATACCACAGGTGTAATACCATCAGTTGCCATTCCAGAGGTATCTTTCATTCTGCTAAAATTCAAAGCACAACTTCAACCTGCAGCAATGCAGATTTCACTTTTTATTTCCTGAGTGCATAGAAGAAGATTCCAAGTGCAAGTATTTTTTGTCCTAATCACTGAAATGTTGCATAAAAGCCAGTCAACCACCCCCTTTCGTATTGTAATTATCCCTAAAACTTCCACCAAAAGATCACTGCAGCATACTTATCAATGTGAAATAATAGGCTAAGTCAACTTTTATCCTTCAAATTTAACCTAAAAGGGTGGTTCTAAATTGGCTTTATTTGGATCACCCTCTGTCTATTAATGTGCAGTTACAGGTTAGTTTTAAACATCAGGAATTAATGCTATGGAAATGGCCCCATTTTCTGTGATAGCTGGAAGAAACTTCAAATCCCCTTCAAGGTGATACAGTTACACAAAAAAAGTCTTTTCAAAAATGGTCAGACATTTATTTTTATGTGGAATCTAAAAACCTAAAATTCCCTTTTAAACCTGCATATCTGTTTCAGAGAGGATTTTGTATAGACCTTTCACTTGCATGTGTGCTCTACAGTCATTATGATTTACAAAAATCCTGAGGTTAGAATGCTGGTCCAGAAGAGTTGATTGCATCTCCTCACATTTCCCGAGTGAATGGATCTACAGACTCTTTAGATTTCCCTTGCATCTCGTTCTGGGTGTCACTGAATGTTGGCTGTTGTAGAATCCAGACTCTTGAGTTCACTGGCAGAATCTTTAAAGCAAGGCAGAGGTTGTCTTAGGAGCTGCAGGGATACATCAGAGGCACATCACTGCCAGAAAGGTGCTTGAGCCAGCCAGTGAGCCCCTCCATCTCCCAGCCTCAGGTTAGTTTGCTTCAGAAGGCAGGAGGAAGCTCACTCCTTTAATGTGAAGAATGAGAGAGAAGGAGACACAACTGTTGCTGGATCACTCCCTGTGTGTGGGAGGCATCAGTTCTGTACTCTAAGATTTCTGTTTGGTGGCTTCTACAGAGGAAAGGATGATAGCCATGAGTTTAGGGATGCTAGGGGATGAAATCATCAGTTAAACATGTTGAAGCATGAAGAATGGACTGGGCACAAGATTCAGGAGGCAGAAAAGTTACGGAGAGAGACAGAATCTTATTTTTTTTATTCCGTGATCACTCCAATCACATCTCCTGGAACCTCTATATGGTTTATAAAATAAAAGCTTCCATGTAAGTTTGGCAAGGCTCAGATCTCCTTCTCCCTGATGAATGTCATATGTGAAGCTGCTTGTGAATTCGTTTCTGTAAGGCAGTAGATCTTCAGCAAGAAAGGCAAAGCTCATTCCATGTTAGCCAGCAGCCTACAAGTTCAACTCAGAAAGTTGAACTTTTTGCTCTAAATTTTCTACCTGTGAAGGGAGCATGGGGTTTTGCTAATGCTAAATGTTTAAAGATCATGAAATATTCAGATCCATTGGTGTTACAGACTGCAGAGAAATTCCTAAGCCCCTTCATCTCACAGAAAAGAATAATTTTCATTGCAGGATTAAAAGTTTAATCAGAATGTTTGTGTATATCTGTGTTCTTCTTTAAATAAAACTGAATTAAGAAGTACAATCTTATCTGAAATATGATTACAACTAGAAAAAAAATAAATTAAATTAAAAATTTGGGAAAAATAAAGAAAATTGTGTGCAACTTAAAGCTAATCAAGAGACCCTTTTGTGCCAAAATGCTTTGCATAAATGTGTATTCTGGTCATTACCATGGTAACTGCGTCATATGGAACTTAACTTATCTCTAGGGTACTGAAATATATTGAAGGAGCACAAACAGACAGCATCTTCTTGCTGAAGAAAAGTATAATCTTCTATTCAAAGGGCTAGTGCTTATTCCCAAAGATAAGAGTTCTGAGAACACAGGACGAGTTAAAAATGAATCCAAAAAAACAAGAAAATTTTTACCATATAACTGTGGTTATTAAAGAGCTTTAGATACAGTGCTCTTATCAATGCTTATATTCTGGCAGGGTTTTTGTACCATTTGGCTTGTCAGTGGAAAACCTTCTTAAAAATAGGGGTCATCACTTCAATATTTCCAATCACAATCCTTTATTCTCTGTGGAAAACTCAACCCTTTCCATAAAATTTTACGTGAAATACAAAAGTTCTGCTAATAGTGAAAATAGTTTTAAGTTATTACTTTGGTATTTAATTTGTATATAGTTTTTGGCCTCTTAATCTTTACAGAGGTAGAAATCCAGTAACAGATACACACAGCTAAATTTGTACCCTGGAGTTATCATGCGTAACCTCAAGTTTGCATTTGCTCAGAGAGTCAAGAAAGAATTTACTGAGCAAAGCCACACTGGTCTTTCTGTTGAGCCTCATCCTTCCCTCCTGTGTCATGAGCTGCTATCTCATGAATTTCTACTGGAGGGCCTGGTGTCTTCCTAGCCTGAGAGTTAGCAAGGGGTGACCCCACTGGAGGGGACAAAAGAACTTGCAGCCACAGTCCCCAAGCACAACAGTGAGGACGATGCATCTCTGTGACATAACTGATGTCGGTGGGGAGACAAGGGGAGGGAAGAGGCAGAGAGCAAAACCCAGCGCTTTGAAACACTGAACTTTCAATGGGAAGTGTGACAACCCTTTCTTTACTATTTATTAGTGAATATTAGCAAAATTTCTAGAATTTACTGTAACAGCTTAGTGCACCCTTTCAAATCCCACACTTCTGCTGTGTCATGTCAAATCTGTTAGTCATAAGGAGGTCCTGTATCTTCAGGATAAATCCTTGTTTCCTTCAAGCAAGAAATGCAAATGGTTGGGGCTTTTTTTGACAGAGAGATGCAGATCATCAAAGAGTTAGTACAGAGAATGATAACATTTTTGCCTCCTCCATGTTTGTTCAATTTCTCCATATATCAGAGGTAACTCAGTTGCTGAAACATGAGCACACTGTGAAAAACAGCAATGTGATGCAGGTGTGGCATGGCCATGATGTTTTCAGTCATTTCAGTTGCCTGCTTGAAAGTTCAATAAAATTGTTTTGTTGTACTATGTTTAGGTCTTACATTCATTTAAGTGGCTGATGATCTCTATCCATATGGTCATATATGTTTTCAGAATTTCACATGTAGGTGCCTTTTGACCTGGAATTCATTTCAACTGTTCCTATTATTGCACGTACCTGTGTGAAAAACAGAATATATAGCAGCAGGGCTATGCTCAAATGAGAAAGAGATTAGGAGCTAAATATCTAGATTTTTTTCCAGTTTTTTTCTCATTATTTCTGCCTCCTTTTTCTTCCCCCTTTCTCGTCCTCCTGCCTCCCCTCCCTGCTCATGGTTCTGTGCAGGGCATCCCTACAGAAACTCTGCAAGCTGCCTGTGAACCGAGTCCAGACAGCACCAGTCCCTAAGCTGGCAGCATCTGCCGGCCCATAATACACAATTGTCTCATTCTCTTATTTCTGCTTCTTTTACCTCAAGCAGTAGCAGTGATGAAGGCTTTGTCCTCCCTTGTCTAAAGTGACAAACAAGTCCCAGAGAAAATTACAAAGGGTTTTCTGTTGATGATATTTGCTGCTAACTTCAAGTTTTGAGCTATAATACTAAATAGAAACAAAATGCATAGAATTTTTTTTTTCTTTACCCGTCAATTATTTTGTTTTAAGTCAAGCAAAAATGAACACTGGTTCAAATAAATCATTATAATAGATTTGTGTTAGCTTCATTCAGCAATTCTCTGTATTCCTTAAACTTTTATGTTCTTTCCAATTATAGCAATATTTTACTTGTCACTGCAAAATGTCAGGTTATTGCTTCAAAGGTAACCTCATTTTATATAATCAGATGCAGACTTAGCTGATGTAATAAAGCACTGGAGATTGGATAAAATTCCAATTACTGCTTCCATAGTAATGAATAACAATTACTAACATAACAAAGATGTTAGCATTTTAGAGGTGCTTGTACTTTGTTTTCCTTTCAATGATAAACACACCAGTTTCTTGGGGACAAAGTGATAATAACATTATTAGAGTTTATAATTCTTTTTAAGGGGGAATGCCTAGAGTTGTCATTTTCTTTTTAAATTCTGTAGACAAGTTTATAATTTTCTTAAAATACGTCTGAAAATAATCTGGAGTTATCAGTGCAAATAGTACTGATGCCATTTCCAGAAGTCAACCTTGCTTGTGTATAGCATAAAGGGAACTACAGCAGGCTATTCATGAAAAGTTAAAGGAAATAGCATAATAGCAAGCAAAAATGCTGGCCTCCCATTAGATTTTAAATTGCTTTCTCATGATAGGCTAAAGAGTGCAATACAAAATAAGAGTCACATCACTTTAAATCCAGATGTAAACTGTTTTCATTAAACAGATTCTTAGAAAACAAATGTTTTTATGTCTCTAATTCCTAACATTGCTTCTGGTATTGCAGATAAGGCTATCTATGGTGGATTAAATGACTGGTTTTAAGTGCAGATGTTAGTTGCATTTATAAATTCAATTAATTTTGTTTTTGTTTTTGCCCTTATGAAATAAGATTCTTGCAAAAGTCTTGTTTTACTGATCCATTTACTGAGTTGTTGAATTGTCCACTCTTTTTTTAGGTTGGCATTGTACTGCATTATTCTACACTCTCCACTATGCTATGGATTGGAGTAACTGCCAGGAATATTTATAAGCAAGTCACAAAAAAGCCTCAGCCTTGCCAAAACAGTGACCAACCTTCTTACCCAAAGCAACCTCTGCTCAGGTATGGAATATTAGTTACCTTTTTTTAAATTTCTTCCTAGAAAAATATCAGTTATAAGCAAACTCTCATTCTTATTTCTGTATTTTTTACTTTTTAAAAACTATAAATAGCATCCATAAAGAATTGAGCCACCTGGGTGTGTACAAAAATCTGAGTATTTATTGTGTGATGATAGTTAGCTCTACTCAGAAGATGGAAATATGTAGAACATGTATTGGCTAAGTTCGGATACCTTTATCAGAACAGGAAGAATTGAAATGTTTCCGTTGATTTATTATGGAGGAAAAAAAAATCCCCCAAAGCAAAAACTGGCTTGATTCCGAGCCTTATTTAATCACCAGAAACTGTGTTGTAACAACCCTTCACCTTTATCTCTTCTGCTCTACTTCTTGCCACACTTGTATTGAGAGCCTAATAGCCTGATAGCAACCTTCCTCAGTGCCCATCAGGGATGTGATTCTGTCAGAGTGACTGGGAGTCTGCACTCCCCTCAGAGCTCATCAGGGATGTGATTCTGTCTCAGGAGCCACTGGGAGTCTGCACTCCCCATCAGCTCACACGTGTCTCTGATGGCATTGCAGGTGTAAGGCAGAGGGAGTTCTTGCCAGATGCCTCTGAGATGCTGAAACTGCAAGCCAAAACAGTCACTCTGCACAAGAAAAAAAAAATATTAAACCCTAGCAAAACCTTACCACAAAACCAGGATTTCAAGCCAAAGGCAGGAGAAGATTGATTCATCTATTTTAAGCTTAGCTATCAAAAATTACTTAGTAGCCAAAGTTATATATTGTCCCTGTACAGATTTTGGAGGGAGGCTGAAAAAGAACTTCCAGAGAACAATTCCTCCTGTCCATCTTGAATGTTTCTGTGAGGACAGGATGAATTGTCCTATGGAGGTGCCTCTCATTTCCCACACATCATGGACAAGTCTGAATGGTCAATTCAGCCTAAAGACCTCAGTTTTATAGTGAAAGTCAGAAAATACAAATTCTACTTTTTATGTATTTTCTGGGGAAAATCCACAGTGTATTCTTTTAATCAGATGTAGATTATTTTATTTTAAAAACAAAATTTCTAGCAAGTAGCATTTATAGATGACTGTGTGAGTGTGTCACAACTTGTTAAAAGTTTGTAGGAAGATGAATTGAGTTTTTCTGTCTGATTCTGCAGTCAGATTTTTATAACATGATTGTAGTTAGAAAACTAGCTAGTTTTCTTCTTTTTAAAAAAATTTATTTCTAGAGATGAAATTGATTAAAGTTAAGATAAAATGTGTATTGTGATGAGAAGGAGTGCCATATTGGATCCTTAGCTTTGTTAGGTGTAAGCAAGAGGGTAGTCTTTCCTTAAGAGTGCCTGACTTTGCTAATCCATCATTTACTACACCATTCTTTAGAGATGAGAATTTCACTCCTTCACTTACCAGCTCATGGCAAAATGAATAATTGCCAATTTTCAAATGCTCCAGTGTGACTATTAAGGTAGAAAATTGTTACAAGTTGCATAGACCCAGCATAGCGTATGTTCTTCAAATTCAAATCTTGTTTGAGTTGGAAAACAATAGACAGTCAGGTTACAGGAAAGATGACTCTAATTAGAATCTTTGTTGTACCAGTCATGTTGAGGTTCCCAGACAGTGAAAATAAATAGTAGCTATTTTAAGTTTAGCAATAGAAATGATAAACCACCTTCTAGCTGTAAGAGAACATGGGTATAATTGTTTAATAGCTAAGTAAAATTATTCCAAGCTATTTTTCTCCCACAGGGCACCATCTATCTTAGAGACACAGGCACTGAAATGTCTAATACAATTTCACAATGGTGAGCACTAGATTCAAAATAGTAAGGATCAGTTTCACTTCATGTAGGAAACAGGCATAGTATATGTAAAATTAAGAATCACTTTAAGCAAGAACATGCTAAACTCATAATTAGTAATTGTTTGTTCTTTCAGAATGATAATGATCATTTTGGGGGCATTTTACCTTTCCTGATTTTAATGAAATTAAAGTCTGAATTAATCTTTGTCATAATATTTCCATAAAATCCATTAAGGATGGTTACATTTCAAGGCAGTAATTTATAAGAAATGTTTTAACTAGTCAGTGTTCTTGTGTCTATAAACCAATGCCAGCCTTTATACATATTGTTCCTCAGGTACTTAAGGGAAGACACCTGAGTTTGAGTGAAGAGGCGTTAATTTGTCTCCATTTGACGTCAGTCGATAGCTAAATAGTATAAAGTTTATTCGAATGGAGATGGAGTTAGGCTTTTTTATATGTCAGGTCTGTCAGTGATAGGAAGCCAATGATACAGTCTATGAGACACTTTTAAACAAGAGGTGGTTTTTCAGTGATCCTTCTCTATAGACTTACAGAAGTATACAATACAAATATGTGAATTGTTTGGCCAGAACTCTGTGCTCAGCTGTTGTCCTTCAGCCTTCTTTGGTAAGGGTTGTGTTTGATAGAAGGTGTTTCCAGTTCACATGGGAGTGGTTTTGTATTCCTTATATATGCACTTGCTGTAGGAGACACAGAGGTACCTTTTGTGAGTCAGTAAGTGGGATCTAATGCCAAAAATCAGTACATAAATCTATCATGTGGAATTTACCAAGAAATCATAAAAATTGCCTCACCACATTTGTTTCACCAAGCTTGGTCCATTGTAAAAAGTAGCTGAAATAGTAAATATAAATAGAAGAGAATATCTGAAAGGGGACCTTACCTGTTAGTAGAAAAGGATGCAGGCTTGTAAGAGTTGCTGCAGTTTCTCTGCCTGCTGTTTGCATATTCATTTGCAGAAGCAAGACAAATGAGGTACCCTTGATCTTTTTCTCCTACTTTTCTTAGAGCTGTAGCAATAAGTACCCTATTATGGAAAGCTGTGGTTCTTTATAAGTTTTCTCTCTTCTAGATAGAGTGATCAAATTTGGAACATTTTTGCAGTCTAATTCATGGCAATATGATTTTAAATATTGCCTCTTTTTATATGTTAATCATGTATTATGAGATACATTATATACACTGTACATCATACAGTATATCTATTTTATTATAGATATTATTCATGAAATATATATTATCTGTTAATTACAGAGTTAAAGCCCTGAGGCCCCATCACTTTGATGACTGGAACCAACTGTAACAATTCTGGCATTTTTCTCTAAATGTGCCTGGATGCTAATGAGGTGGATCAAATTAATGCATCATTGAGTTTTGTGTATTGAAATTCTGAACCTTAGCACTTCAACAGATAATGAAATTACTTCCTGTAAAATATACTCTGTGGTATTCTTAATAGAAATAAATAATTCTATCTGTTCATCCTCTGTGGACATTTGTTAAACCTGGCAGACTTTAGCTTCTGACTCATCTGAAGGCAGATTTTGCCAGCAAAGGCATAGAGGCATGCAAGATTCAGCTATTACTGCAATGTACAGAACTTCTTATCAGCCCAAGCTGAGGCACAGGTAGTGTTAGGTTTTGTGCCTGCTATGTGCATGCATTTTTCATGTGATGCTCTGTGCCCATACAGATTAGACAGAAGCACAGACCAGCAGAAAATACTTCTGAAAGATATTCTGTAAAATCATTTCTTTCTAGAGTGACAGGGAAAAAATCAGCTGCTTTCATTTTTAATAAGATAACTAGTGAGCACAATTGCATTCTAAACATTTAAAATAAAAAATAAATAAGCTGCTAGCTGCGCCAGAGATTGGTGATAAGGAGACAGATAATTAAGTTTTATCTCAAGGTTAGGTACAAATATATCTCCTAATGTTCTCCCACCTCTTTTATTCAATGAATGTCTTGCAAGATAACTAATATGGCAGTCTTCAGATTACAGAGTCCAATATCCCATATCTGTCATGAAAAAATATCGATGTGCATAAATAAGGTTGCAGAAGCAACAGCAAAACAGATAACAGTTGATGTCACTGTCTCTGTTAAACTTCATCTTATTTTTTTTTATGTAACATATTTTGATAAGCTTTTTAAAATGTTCTTTCTAAAATGTGGGGCTGTTAGGAAATGTACCTCATGCAGTTCTTTAGAAAAATTGTATATCTAGCCGTCATAGCAATTTCAGAATGGATTGTGCCCTTTGCTTTGTATTCAAAGTTGTAGCCTTAGTACTAGAGCTAAAAACTCACAGCTGAGGCAAATTGAAACAGTTTTCAGCAGCACATACAGAGTACCTACAATCAATACCACTGGCTTCAATTCCCTTCTCTTGCTGTTTTCAACCTTGAATAATTTTTAGAATGAGAAAGCTGATTTTCTGTCACATATTTTGGACTGTCTGAACTGTCCTTTAAACCTGCACACAGAGCAGAGCCAGAAGTACAGTCATTGAGGTCAAAGTCTTCTAAATGGCTAATGGATGTTTACATGCAGGTATGTGTCTGGGTCTGCTCTTCTATATGAGGTTGTATATGGACGAGTTTCTCTACATCACACAAACACTTCCAGAGTACAGAGCAATGTCTTGCAAGCAGCAGTGAGAGGGATCTTCCTGGTGAGCTGTGTTTTGGTGACTAACAGCCTCCCCCTGAGGTGTGCTAGTGCTGCCCTTGCATCCTCCCCCTCTCCTTGGGAGTGTGGCAGCAGCTCTTCATGTTCATTCCTGAGCTCATTATTTCTCTCAGCTACCTAAACATTAACCAGCAGCACCCAGCTAAACAGTAGCTAAGTATCTTTGGGACACTGAATTGTGCTAAATCCTTTCACTGCAAAAAGGAGAAACCACACAAAACTTTCAAATGCAAGAAAATCCGCTCATTCTGTTATTGTCGACTGCTCCTGTGATGAGGCTCTTGCCTTACAGTGAGGGGATTTTAGAGACTTGCATGATACCACAGGGGTCATGGCACCCACTTAGTGCTTTGTTCACAGTGTTAACCCTGCTTTTCTCAGGATGAACATTTAGCTGCTTGATCTGAATTCTGACAAGCTGAAAACCAACACATGGGTGCAAATAGATCTATAGCTGTGTTTGCCTGACTGCTGAGAGAGTCCTGAGAGAGCCTGGCAGGAAATGTTGTGACTTCCACCACAAATTGACTATAGGGAAATTTTTACTGAGTAAGTTACCAATAAAGCAGGCTGTGTCTTGAATATGAGTTGCACACACCAATCTTCATTATGTTATTAGAAATTGTCACATGATATTTGTGCACCATAATGGAGATACTAAAAACATTCCAGTTATAAAGACCAAAGACTTATTATATTTAGATTTTAAAGAATTTTTATGTCCACTGAAAAACCCTAGGGAAAAAAAAAAAAAAAAAAAAAAAAACAAAAAACTAGTGCTTTCTAATATTCCTGAGGCTGAAAGGGTCTTCAAAAAATGATCTTTGTTAATGTCCCCTATCATTTATAACAAGTTTCCTGCAATTTACTGCAGCATGATAGGGGTGTAATTGGGGATCAGCATTTGACTACGATCAGAAATACTTTATTAAAGATCAAGTTTGGCAAATATGCTATTTTTTTGGTCATGCCATTTTCTGAATCTTCAAACTGAATCATATGAAGCAACATAATTTACATTGTGACAGACAGAGACATTACTTGTTCCCTTGACACCAGCAGCTCTGAAATGCAGTTAAGTTGCAGTGCATTTTTCATTAGTGCTGGCTCTCATGAATTCATATCTTCTAGTACGAAACAGTGATTGAGAGAGAGAGGGAGAGAGAAAGAGGTCAGATGAAAAGTATCATTGCAATCCATTGTTTTTTTCTTCATGATATGCTCTTAAAAATTAACTCATGAAATTTTGATCCATGAAAGCCCATCCTTCCTTCCCACAGAGAACATATCAAACTTCCTCTATAAAGTATAAATTTAGACCTGATTATCCCAAGGGATCATCTGTATTTTTCTTAAAAATTCTCTATGGTTTGAGTGTGTTGAATTAAATGGGAACTGCCACAGGGCAGAATTCTCAGGAGCCTTGAGGAGGTCTCTCTAGTTCACTCTTTACTCTTAGCATAGACCCAGTTGTGTCCTTGCAGAGTAAGTGAAAATGATGTCTCCCAGCAAGAAAGGTTTTCACCAGCTGGATGAACCGTGGTGAGCCAACAGTCTCTCTGAGAATCTGCTCCAGGAATTTGGCTATAATTTAAGTACTTGATCGTATCCTTTGCTTACAGGACAGAATATTTTGATCTAGGCAGGGTCACCAGGAAGCCTGTCTCACATTTCTGATATTATAATCAACATTTCTTATTTTAGATATGGGAAGTTAATACTAGAAATGTCTATTATTAGATAATTTTAAAATTTTGCAGTAATTTTTTGCAGTCCTCTTGTATTCTCAAGGCTGCTGATCACCTCCATACTGTGAGTTCCTGGAAACAAAAAAGTGTGTAACAGCTGTTTTTATCAAATGGCTTGGTCTGGGAGGGACCTTAAAGATAATGTAGTGATATTTCTTAGATACTATCTGCAAAACACTATTCCCATGTTTCTTGTTTCAATATTTGTCATATTCCCAGGGAAGAGAAAGACCATATTGATGAAATAGCTTTTCTAAATTTTTTGCATTTAATAAATTACAATTGAATATAAGAAAAGTCATGTTTCCCTTCTAGCTATTGTGTTCATTTTATTCACCAAAGTAAGACTTATATCACAACATCAAAATAAGTTATTATATCCTTATATTGGATATTAAAATTATCTAAAGGTAGCGGCCTTTTTGAAATTTTAGTTTGATTTAATGATAGAGGTAATATTTTGAACATTGCTACATTGCTTCTGAAGACAGTTTTAGTAACTGTCATTCAAAGATGACACAACACAAGTAATACAGGAAAGCTGATCCTGGTAGACAGATTGTGCACTGTCTTATCAGCACAGCAATTTAGGCATGTTCTGAAAAAAAACCAAAAAAAACACCCCAAACCAACCAACCAAACAAAATCAACCAAAAACCCCACTCAAACAGAAAGAATTAAAATGCTGGAAGGAACCTCAGCCAGAACAAACAGAACAATTCTGCCCCTTGAGGTATAAAAGCTAGAGATAATGAAAAAGAGAAGCTGAAAAACAAAACAAGAAGTTTAAGTCTGTATATCCCAAATTAAAGGAAGAGACAGGATTGCAGAACCTAAGGGTACTTGGAATTTGGTTTGATACTTCAAGGACATACTGATATTATGTGCTATTTAGCATGATCACTCTTAAATGCTGATATATGTTCAGATGGAATCAAGGATGTAACTGAAAGGTCTGCAGTGGAAAAGGGTATAAAATTGTGATGAGGGAAATATTTTCCCTCATCAAATTTTCCCTCATCAAAAAGAATTCATTAATTCTTTTTACTGAATTTCAACTTGAAGCCAATTTTATTTCCATCAGATGGGGGTAAAATTAATTTTGGTGAAAGACGACTTTTAATTCAGGTTTGTATTAATTGTTCTACACAAGAAAATTTCCAGTAAAATGAAAATATTAAAATAGTATGGAGGCCCACTGGTGTATGGAGTAGCAATATATTGTCATTGGGATCCTGAGAACACTGTTGCACTTTGCATAGGCCATATAAATATTCATTGCTGACAGCGTTGGATTGCCAGGGTATGGTGCCATAGCACCGACATATTTCCCTGCCAACTCTTAATCAAACAGGAGAAGTGATCAGAGCTTTTCTGCCCCACCTTCAATGTGAGTGATGGAATTGTGGAGTCACTAACACAAGGATGGTAACAGAGCCGCCTGCTTTGTTTGTAGTTCCACTTCATCTGGCTTGTGAATCAAAATTCCAAAAGTTCCTTCTCATGGAGAAGTTTGCAATAATATTCTTCAAAACTGACCTGAAAGCACTAGCAAATACTTTAAGTCAATTAGAATGCACTACCAAATACTTAAAGTGAATGATCCCCAGAGGATAGGATTCTCCTTGATGTGAACTGATTTCAAGAGCATGGCAAAATCAGGGTAGAAAAAGGATTTTGTCACTGTCATAACTTCATTAGCTAAGGTACAGGCAAGGTGCACACAATGTTAGCACTGTTCAGAGTAGAAATACAGTAATACCAAATCTTTGAGAGATATTGAGGTAAAAGGTGAAGTTTTATCTTCTTTTTTCAAAGAACAGTGTCTGAGCTACTTAGTATGGATGAAAAGAAACAGGTTATGATTATTGCAAAAGAAACATATGTCAGCTTACCACTTATAAGCAAGATATTAAACAGCATAGCAAGTCACTTAGATCCATTCAACTGAAACTCTCTTCTATGCTATGGCTATTGACAAACATAGCCAAAAGAAGAAAATTACCACACCTCAGTGATACCTGGGCATTTAATGAGGAATTGATGGGCTTGGGACAGAAATTTTAACTACATGAGTTATGTAGCTATGGCAATTGCAAGCTTTCAAAATTGTGAGCTTCCTGAAGACTTAATTCTATGATATTTTGAGCTTTGAAAGGCTTGAACTGCAACAAGCTGATCTGCAGAACTGTGTACTAAATTGAATTTTCAGCTGCTTTTATCCTGAGTTCACATCTAGGTATTTCCTGGAAATTCAGAATTCTTGTCACACTGTCCCTTGCCTCAGTAGCTTTTAGCACTTGAGCTACTCATATACATAATTGTAGAGGGTAAGTTGGAGGGTGGGTTAGCTTGATAAAATGCTCTGTGCTTTGATATGCTGCTCCAGGCAAAATGTAAAATGCTGATTGGAATTTTTACAAGTTCAAGGATTTTTAGAAGATAATATATTCAGACTCCAATGGGGGCTTTGTAGGAAACTTTATCAGATTTGAAAGAACTAAATATTTTCTCAGATGATTTCTCTGGTGTCATATAGATTAAACTTGATTATGCAAAAATGCTGTAAAGATAAAGGCAAAAGATCTTTTCAAGTGTGCTTATTGTAATTGTATGGACAAAGAACTAAGCAGTCCCATCTGCATGAAATTATATTCACCACAATTACAGAAAAGAATATCTGACTTTTAATAGTAGATGATTGTACTCATTAATTAGTGAGAAAAATTAGTCACATTAGATACAAATTCCTTCTTACAAGAATTTTTCTGTGAGAAAGATAGAACTTAAAGTTTGTTACAGAACACTTGTCTTAAGTAGGCATCTGTATACATCCAGCTTAAGTGTAATGAAAACCCTGATGTTGCCAGAAAACATAAGTCATGGAGATTTATGAAGCATGTTGTGCAGACTGATAAACTGCAGTGTCACAGAAATGAGAATGCTGCAGGCAGCCAACTAGTGTAATATAGGTTTGTGCAATAAATAGTCTGATAATAACTGCAGTACAGTACAATCACTGTGCACTTAAATTATAGTGTGGTATTGGACATAGTAGGTGTTGCATTTACCAATACATTGCCACTATTCCATAAAGTAATTTTGGCTAAAAGATATTATCAAATTCCAAGAGAAAATGCTGAACAAAAAATATTTATCTTAAAATATGGCTTATCTTAAAATAAACTAGCAATAAAACACAAATATATATATTTTATTCACATATGTATATATATCAGCAGTGGTAGTTTTAAATACATAATTTTAATGTTTCATAATATTTTTCTTTATTAATGAATGGAAAAATTCAAGGAAATTAAATTATATTCCTTGGACAAACAAAATAAGTGAAGTCCACAGATATGTATATTACATTAAATATGTTGGAGCACTTTTATGTATGACTGTTGCAAATTCAGTTTCAGACCTGGTTTATTCTATGCATACTTCCTGTCAAATATGTGTGATAATCTCTGGTTTATGCCTGTTTGGAAGGAGGGCTTAAAAGTCTTGGGAGGAAAAGCTGCATTAGATTAATTCACTTGGTTTTGAGTTGAGACACCTTGGAAAATGATACATAAAGTTCCACTGATCTCCCTGACATTGTACATCCTAACTAGTTGAAACCCATCACTGGAAATGTGGATGACTCAAGTTAGTGTTCATTGAAAATTCCAAATGAAAAGGCATTAAAGAGAAAATAATGCAACAAATAATAAGCTTAAATTGCAGCAAGGGGTAAAGAGGTTAATGTTAGGAAAATATTTCAACTTACAAAAATAGTTGACAATTGAAACAGGTTACCTGGAAGGCTGTGGGAACTCTGTCCCAAGCAATTTGTTAACATGGATTAGTTAGGCCAAGCCAGTCATGACAGATGTTTAATGTGACCCCGACTCAGAGCTTTTGAGTGGACAAGATGATCTCCTGATGTTCATTCTTGCCCTACAATTCTGTTACTAGTAAACCAAGGATTTTTCCTAACAATATTTCCATTTTTCAACCCTTATTTGCTGCTGAATTTCTACAGTCTCATTGGTCTCATAAGAAACTCCTGTGTTTCATTATGCAAGCAAATTCTGAAAGAAGAGACTTTGAAACTAATATGTTCCAAATATGCCTTCAGTGTTTGGAAATGTTATGAGTCCTGTAGAAACTGGCTGCTGATCCTGCAGGTATTTTTATTCAGGCACCACCTTACTATATAAAATGTAACAAAAAATTAGGCCACCTTCTGCTCTGAAACACATACAGTCACACTGGATTTTCAGTGGGAGTTACACGTATTTAGTCACAAGAATATTTTGGTTCACAGGTTGAAAATACTGCTCATTGCTACCTAAAAATAAATTTTGGTAAATAATCTGTAATTTTAATGATGCAGATTAAAATATATTAGATATTATATGTTGAAATTACCTTAGTAAAATAGAATGTCCAGGTTAAACTTTATGCCTGTATTGATTGAGTACTCATTCAGAGAAAGGGGTAATGCCATTATTATTGGATTACACTTAGTAATCAGAGAATCATTCAGGATTTTAAGTTTATCAGAAAGTGAACATTGGTGAGGTTTTCTGTGAAAGAAAACTTGAGCACACGAGATACCAGACTTGTTTATCTATAAGAGATACCTAGTATTGTTTTAGCTATTAATTATGAGGTAAGAGAACTGTGATTACAGAAGACCATTTGTGTTTACTTTTAAATATTTTTGAGGAATGTCAAAAAAAAGTCATGAGTGGTCAGTCACACAATCTTGCTGCCTTTTCATATGGGATAAACTTGCAGACATCGCCAGAAAAAATAAAGGTACCTCTACAGGGAGAGTTCATTTCCACTCTGGAATTCTATATCTGGAATTACTGATGTCTCTATAACTCTTTCTCATGAATCCAAAAGATAAGGAGCAGGAATTGTGGGCAAATCACAACCTCTGTTATTTGCAAATTAGCTAACCCATGCTGGCTATTACTTATAGGTAAGGCATTTTTGGCTGCTTAATGTGGATTACCATAATCATGTTATTGTCATATAAGAATGGTGTTAAACTTGTCTACTTGTATATCTCAGTCATCCATTAGAGGTGTTGCAGAAGCAGCCAATTACCCATATTCCCTCTTCATGCTTCTAAGAGAGTGTTTTCCAACTAGAGAGAACATTCCCTTCTGAGGTTCTGGCATTGCTAAATCAAATAATTATTGTACCTAGCAAAGCTAGGCAGCCTTTTGACCCAGAAAGCTGAGCAACGAGATGCTCTTACAGTTTTGTGAAGATGGCTGTTTATTCCTTTTCAAATCTATATTTTCCATGTTCATAACTTTCTAGAAATGACACATCATTTCTAGCTTTTGTTGTTTGATATTTATCGATTAATATTTATAAAAATAACTCTATCCCTGCTTTTCCTTTTCTTTCAAAGTTTCATGATCACTTCCAGTTGAGTGCTCAAAAAAAACCCATGATTTTTTTTAAAACTTAACTTTTGACCTCTTTATAAATGATGGAAAACCTTTCTTTTTGCTTCAGGTTAAAATCTGGAATGGGAATCACCAGAAATAGATTTCTGTGTATGTCAGCTTTTAAAAAAATAGGAAAAAGCAAATGTTCATGCCATCATCATACATAAAAGATAGCTCATAGCTCACCTTAGTAATACAAAGACCGACAACAGCAAAACCCCTCAACATTAAAGTTAAAAATCAGGGTTGACATTCATGAACTCATGCAATTGTACCCTTGTTTCTTACTTTTCAATAGGGTGAATTAAGGACAAAATGTCAACCTGAATTTTTGTAAATAAATCTAAATCTCCATGGTTTTGTGGAGTCATTAATTGAACAGTACTTTCTATGGGTTAACAGCAGGCAAATCCATAATATTTTTTTCTAATATAAAGTTAAAAAAGAATGCTCCTTGCTGCCTCTAGATTAGCAGCAGATTGAATTACATCCTACAGACTGTGAAAGAGAAAGTGTTCCAGAAAGAAGCTAGAAGTCTTAAAACCATCTAAAAAATAAGTTATTTTCATCATGTTCTAATGCTTCCCTCCTGCTTGTTACATTTAATGAAAGCTTCTTGCTAAGTTTTAAGTTCTTGGCTACCTGCATATCTGTCAAGATGAAAATTTGGAGTTGTAGAAATGTAGAATTGCATAAATCCTAATGTAATATTTTCTCCACAAAAAACAAAAAAAGTTGGCTTTTTTCTTTTTGAAAACTTTAGGAATGAAACTTCATTAAGGTTCTTCACAGGGTAGATTAATTTCTGAAAAAGAATAATGCAGTTGTGTAGTACAAAATCGAGCAAGTCTGCATGGCACCTGGAGTTTGATGGAAGCAATGAAGATAAGGCACTTGGATAAGTAATGGATGACCAACCTGTTAAACACAATAATGGGGTTTATACATAGAATAAATTTCTTCTTGGTTACAGCTGTTCTTGGCTGGCTACAGCCACAGGTGTAAGCATTGTTGGTGGGATGTGGAGCAGGGTCTCCCTCTGAGTTTCATTGTCTCCTCTCTTGGTTATATTTTGACTGCATTGCACTGTTCTAAAGAACTCAGACCTTATTCTCATTTCTTAAGAACTCAGAATTTATTTGAAAATTTATATTTCAAGTATATTGAAGCTTGAAAAGATATGAAATACGTTTATATTGAAAAATATTCAGAACAAATTTGAAAATTTATGAATTTTCAAGCTATGCTCACTCACCTGTGAATTAGTCCACTCTGAGTAGTGCATATGTTTCAAATTACATATATAATATATACCAGAAGAGCAGTGGTTGAAAGAAGCCTTCTCTCAGCACTGACAGCTGGTATGGATGGACTCTCACAAGCCTGAAGAGATAACAATGAATAATAAGTTAATTATAGGGTCATAAAAAATAAGATTGGCAGAAACATCTGTAAGTCATCAAGTTTGACTCTCCTTTCAAAGCAGATCCAACTTAAAAGTGAGCTCAGGTTCTCACCTAGGTCAGTTTTTAACATCTGCAGGGACTTCTTCCTCTTGTTCTGGCTCTGTATCCTTTTAGCATTCAAATTGGATGAACCACAAACATAAAATGTAAGGCCTGAAATAAGTCACCAAAAAAATGACCCAATCCCATCAAAATTCAGGAATAGGTTACAAATTAAAATACATGGAAACAAAGTTGTCATTACTAAGGATTCCTGAGGGGAAAAAAGATAGGAGGTAATGAAATGTGCTTTAAAATGTTGGAATACCACTAAAAAAAGTCAAGGACAGAAGTTATTCACAATTAATCAAATTAATAGATTTTGGATTCCCACTATTTTCTTTTTGTATTAGTTTATTAAAGTGTAAGCAGTGGTTACATGTAGAATAGTTGCCTGTTCCAAATGTTGCCAGCTGTAAAACTGGATTTTCCTTCAGGGAAGATGACAACTTTTTTGCTATGTCTTCTTTTTCTGAAAAGGAAAATAAACTTAAGATTGAGAAGTGATTATGCAAGAGAGATGCAGAAAAAATTATGATTGAAAAAAATTGAAATGTTTTATCTTTGTATTTTGAATTTTTTACCTGACCTATAGTTTGCAGCCTCACATTTTAGATTTCTGGTGAATAAATTTTCAGACTCTAGTCTTTGTGGACTGCAATTTAATTGTTGAGGGAAGCATTCTATTCTGTCCTGCTGCTCTGTATAAGGACTGAGATTTTTTTTTTCCACAGGAAGTAATCGTGAACAAAGACAATACAAGGGTACTGTCTAACATATACAGGCACCATGTACATAATAGTTTATTTGCAATGTTTCTTTTGTGCAGTCTTGGTAAATAAAGCAAAAATGTGTGCCTTCAGGATCTCTATGTCAAAGCACTGAGGTTATATTTTAGGATTTAAACATCTGTGCCTTGCCCTGGCTTTATCTGACTGTTTCCAGATGGTTTTCTGTACGATGGAAAGCAGCATCAGTGTGGATGAACATCATGTCTACTACTTTTTCTTAAGAGATGCTCCCTCCTCAACTCATGACCTGTGGCAAACCCTAAAAATACTAGAACTATTTTAAAAAATCAAAATATTTTAAAATTGGAACCAAATTAAAATGCAGAGTCCTTTCCTTTACCACAGAGGTCTTTAGAGGATTTTGAAACCTGTATGTATGCTTTTCATGGCTGAAAAAAATTCCTTTTGGGAAACTGTTTGATCTCTTCTCAAAAGATGTGGGTTTGATAGCTGAAAGCTTGGTAGCTGAAAAGATTCAACAGAAAGGGTTTTGTGGTTTCCACGGATCTTCTGTGTAAATGCTTTTCAATTTTAAATGGCCCTTGGGGTTTGTGACTGAATACTTCTTGTAGACCAGGAAAATTTAATAATCCAAATGATATTATTTTTATTTAGTGTGTGGTTTCTTCATGTCTTAAACAAGACTGTTTGTCCTCTCACTTTGCCTGAGGATACATCTTGCTATAGCTGTGTGATTAGATTTTCGATACATGCAGTTGAAAATAAACCAAACTACCTAACTAAATGGAAGGTAGCAGTAAATTGTGATTAGCACATAATTGTAAACTTCACAATTGTAAATTGTAAAGAGATGCAGAAGTTTGAAACACTAAATGTTTAAATTTCAGGATGTAGCACCTAATCATTAACAATACTTTGAAGATGAGGCATTTATTACCTTATTAGTAAAATTCTCAGAAACAGTAAGAATGCTTTAATACTTTGAAATATTAATATTTAAAAGCCAATAGAGATACTTCCATATATTTTCTATACACAGTCTAAATATGCCTTGAGTATGGTGTATGTGTTTCATTTAAGAATACGCATAGGAGATGCTGAACAAATCTAGAGGGATGAAATTTACCACTGTTCTGCGCACTTCATAGGAAAACACTTTATGAGGACATATCAACCTATCAAATATGACTTTATCAAATATTAAAAATATGTATGCTGCACTGTGGCCATAACATGTGTGCTTTTAAAGTCTTTCTGAGAGGACTCAAGCAGTAACAACCCAGTCTATGTGAGAGAAACCAGCTGATGCATTCAGCAGTTTTACATGCAATTATGTCTGAAGCTGTAATTTTCATTTTCATTGAAGAAGGACAGTTTGGGGTTTTTTGCAGAAATGGCAGATTTCCCAGGGCAACATTAAATTTCCTAAACTGATAACTTTAATGGCTTGTATCAATCAAACAGGCTGTAAAAGATGCTTGAAATGTTTCAGAGCCAGCTGAAAAGATAAATATGCTTTTTAGCTTTCTCACTACTATATTCTCTCTGTAAGTAGTTACACTAACATTCATCATTCAGGAATTAATAAACTAAAGTAAAAACTGTGATATTAATATAGAAAAGAATATAAAAAAGCAGGATATTTTTGAAGACTGAATTTAAGATTCCTGTTTTCTAAGCTTTGAACCATTAAAGCTCACATTTTCACATTTCACCTATAATCATCTTTAATGGAAAGATGGAAATTTCTTCTTATATTTATTTTAATTTCATTAAAGGAACAGTTTGTTTAGGGATGTGTCTGTTGTTGAGACTTTTCATGTCTAATAACTCAGCTGTAGTTGGTCTGAGATCGATGGAGATCATTAAACTTCTCTGGGTTCCACATGAATGGCTGGGCAGGTGAATAACAAAGATAAATAAAATACCTCGGCATAAGGGAGAGCTGAAGTTACAGGGAGATGGCAGAACTGTGGGAAAGATCTCAAAGGGACCTTGCAATGTTTTAAACACCAAAAACAAATGTAAAATTTGTAGAAAATCAGATTTGAGTTTTTCCCACATAAAAGTTCAGCTTAGAAAGCTAAGATTCTTTATCACCTGCCCTCTGGAACAGGGGCTTAATTTTGCATCAAAAGATATAAGGCTTGCCAAAAATGTGCAAATTAACAATATAGTTTCTTTGGAAATGCACATCTTTGAAGTGTTTCTCATATTTTTCACTTTCTTCTAAACAATTTCAACTCCCTCTGGCACTTTGGGCAAAGATCTTGCCCTTCCTGTAAGATCATTGACTTATATCAGAGAAAAAGGAAAGAATACATGAATTTAGAACAATAGAATTAGCATGGTCTCTCTAGAGCTATTTCTCATGAGTTCCTGTATTCTCTTTCCATTGTCTGTTTGCACATATCTGTCTCAAATGCTCAGCTGAGCAAATCTAAGAACAAAGCTGCTGGGTCTACCATTGAAGTCCCCATCTTTGTGACATTGATTGCTTGGTCATTAATATTTTCTGAATGATTCTCTCTGTGTACAGTGAAAGAGTTTAACAGAAGATAAAACTGAGAGTATTACTCCTAGTTACCAGTGAATTTTATGCAATTGAAATTATTTAGCTCTAAATACTCATTATAGCTCATAATAAAAATTAATGCTTCAGAATATCTTTTTTTAATACAACAAATATACTTCATAGCTAAATCCAAAAATATATCAAGTAGTGAATAAATAACCTCTGAATCAACTCTCAAAGCTTCTCATTCTATGAAAGTTAAAAATACTGTATTTTCAGGTCATTTGAGAATTACAGAATTTCAAAACAAGGACTTGAATGGTCTGATTAAAAATTTTAAAAATTACTGCAGAAGAAATAACATTTTTCTTGAGAAAAAAACATTCCCTAAAAGGCACCTGAGTGTCAGAAACTTAAAGTGCATGAAACACAGGGGAATTCAGGAAGTTATGTTGGTCACTGCCATAATAAAATACAGGATTGACATAAATTCCTTTTTAAAATTATTATTTAAGAATTTAGTCATAGGAGAACATAGATCAGAGCCCCTTGTCAGTGACTTTCACAGTCAAACCAAATTAAAATATATGTCCTCATGATAGTAATTTTATTTGGTTCCTTTGGCAGCCTTAATGAAATACTAGCTCAAGTAAAACCAAAGAAATCCATATTTTCTGTTTAAAATGCAAGGTGGCTCTACTGACAGTCATAGGACATTGATACTAATATAAAGTGATCTGAGTATTAAATATGTGACAATATAGGAGTACAGCACTTATTATCTTTACATGTTTTACTTTTCATTTCAATTTCACATTATATAAAATGCCATTGTCACATATAGGCTGCCATCAAAATTTCTTGTCTTGATGAGGGTTGATAGTTAATGGTTCTTTCCTCCCCTTTGAAAGGCAGAAGGACATCCTGGTGGTAATTGACTTTCCAGAGGTGTACTGCAATGCTTGCTGGAGCAGTTGTGTTTGATTCAGTAGACTGGAACTGCAAAGTGATTTCAGCTAACAGCCCCACGCCAGAGCAGTCAAACGCCTGGAAAAATGAGGTGGCAATGAATACCTCCAAACAAGGGTATCAGCCATTTTACTGCTGGAAATTAACTGTGGAAGCAGAATTGAAAGGGCTGCTTTGTTCTCTAGGGATAAAATAATCGTGTAAATAAAAAATACTCAAAGCATAAGTATTATTTCTCCTCCCATGATTTCTCTCCGAGCATTACCATAAACTGTTCTCTCTAGAAGCATTGTACCTTTGAACTTAAATACTGAATCTTTAAGAAATACTAATAAATGTATTTTCTTTCTCATCAGCATGGTGCTTAATATTTTACTTACTTCTTCCCTTCACAAGTGCTGTCAGGATGGATTCCTACTTACCCTGACTTAAGTTATTTATTCATTAAAATAAGCAGGAATAGAAATCAATAGAGCTAAACTACAGCATGGAATACACTGTAAGAATCATCTCTGTCTGATTTCCAGCAGCCCTCAAGGCATTCTCCAATAAAACAGGGAAAAAAGTCAAGGTGTCTCCTGCTTCTTAGATACAATAGGTCTTCAATTAGTCCAGTTCACTAGAGACAATACAGTTATCTCTATGTAAATGAATCTCTAAATTTTCTCTGAAGGTTTTTTTGAGTTCCTGAATTAATCTTTTATCTTTTTGTTACATGCATTTTTATTTTTCTGTCCTCTCTGCTGGCTTAGACTCTCTCATGTGCTCCGGTAAAGCAAACTGCAACTGTACTGTCAGCCTGTAAATTCCTTTTCGTCTGCAAAATCCTGGATAAGTCACAATGGCCACACTCTCCATGGAGGGTGATAACCGAGGAAGGTGAATATAAATCACTTCAGTGAAGCCTCCTGGCTGCCCCCACCAGCAGGAGCCAGACTGTCACCCTGCCTGGCAGGGCTTGAGCAGGGACAGCCCTGGGTGGAAGGGCAGAGACACAGGAGTGAGTGAGTGAATACCCAGGGCAGTGGGCTCGCTGCAGAGAGCCTGAGGATATGACAGATAAGCTTTCCTATTAATTGGTCTGGGAAGTTTTAGGGAGGCAGAGAGAAAGAATGGTAAACAATCTGTGGCTGGCGTTTTGAGCAAGTTGCTTTTCTCATAAGGTCTTTATGGAAGAGTGGTTCCTTAATTAACCAGTTGGGTTACTGGTGTTAGTGAGAACCAGTCAGGTTCTGGGTGAATGATGTTGGTTATAAATATTGTGAGACTGTAATAAAGATACCCGTTTTGCCTTCTGGTTGTGGATGGAGTGTGTCACTACCCTTCTTGTTCCTGACTCAATGGTGACAAGAAGCAAATAGGTTTGAAGCTGTTGGTTAGATGAGGTTTCAGATCTTCTGACGCTGACTAACATTGTCCCACTTTATTGCCCACGTTCCTGTGACTCTTTAAGGACAGATGAAGAAAGGTATTTAAACTCCATTCTCATGGCCAATTTTAATTAAAAAACAGAGGCTAGTTTTGTCTAATAGAGGCCTGGACATAAGCTGAGCAAACAAATCTGCAGAGACATTTCTTAATCAATTTTTTAAAATCCATCTTTCTGTGGGTTGGTGTCTGCCTCTAAATGGAAAAGATTTTACATATTCTCAGAAGGACATTTTGACAATTAATTAATTAATGTTTGCAAAGCTCTTAAGTTGCAATAAGATCTAGAAAGAAGGGGTCTATATAAAATGAATTAATAACTACCTGTCCAGTGACCTTTGCTGCTTCTGTGCTGAGTGAAATGTCTTATGGGGAAAAAGAAAAGTGGACTGTGAATGGGCAGTTAAGGAGAATAACAATAGTGGCACATAAAAGGTGATAAATAGAGTTTTCACACAATCCTTACTTCTGCTCTTTACCATTTAAAGCTTGACTTACAAAAGTAGAGTTTATTTTAGCATTATTAGTAGATTCTTTTTTTGTTTTTAATCTGTATTCTCCATCTTTAGATCTCCTTTGCAGACAGGAGAAAAGCACTGAAGGAAACATAGGTTGTTTCTCTTCAAAAAGGTCATTGAGAAAAACAAACATAGTATTTATAAATATGTTTGTAAGTCAAGACTGTCTGGGAATAGGAAAAGTATATTCTCAGAATCACATCATGTTTAAAATTTTTATTTTTATTTTATCAGATTCCCAGGAAAAAGGGCCACGAAATGATGTGATGCATGAAAGATTCAGGAAGAATAATTTGAAAATCAGGCTCATAAATTCAGGTTTCTGCAGAGCAGCTACTTATCTGTCTGCCTGCCTCCTGGGTACTTGAACAGTGGCATCTGGTTTGCTCTGAAGTTAATGACCATTTTCTATATGAATTATTTTCACAAAGATGTTAAAACCAAGTCCAGGCTCAAGGAAAAAGAAAAGGGAAAGTCATCTTGCTGTGACTGTTCTTTTATTTTGATGTTTATTTTGCAAGTGGCTAGTCTTCCTGTATGACCTGTGCCCTAAACATAAGTAGAGCTAAACTGATAATTTTTTTTTAATTGGTACGATGGGCAGAAAAGAAATTAATGCTTCAGTGGTTTCTTTATATATATCTAACATGTACCTTTCTAGATTTGTGCATGCAGAGAGGAATAAAGTTAAATATATATATATATATATATACACATCTTAATCAAGTAGTATCTGCAATAACGTCTATTTGAAGTCTTTTAAATGACTTCCTGATACATTGCCATTTTGTCAACCTCTGCAGAAAAAAACCCCTTATAGTCAGTCTTGCATTACATCCATAAAGGCAATATTTTCCAGACTCAGAACCTTGATACTGAAATTTTCTTTTTGGAAAATTTCAGAGTCAAGGTTCTGAGTCTGGAAAAAATTGAGGCTAGAGAATAGCCAGACACTCAAGCAAGAAATTTACCACTGGGTAGAAATCTCCTTTTACTTGCTGACTTACTGAGTAACATTTATGAAAACAAACTTAGCAGAATAGAGTGGATGTAAAGTTATCAGAATGGATGCTGCCTGCAGGCCATCGCAGTCACTCCTGCTGACATTATCCTGTTTCTATCAGACTGGCTGTGTAGCTCCCAGTATTTTGTGGTAGAGTTCTCCTCACAAGAGGAGTTCTTGCCGAAGGGAAGCTGCAGAACATTGAGGCAGGATGTCAACAGAGGGGCATCTCCTCCAGCAGTGTCTGCTGCTCTGTTTGGGGGGGTTGTGTTTGTGTCAGTGCGTGCAATAAAAATTATTGTGCTTGCTGGTCTCAGGCAGTCTCTGCAGCAGAAACTTGGGGGTTCCCTGTAATGTTCAAGGAAAGTGATTCCTGCAGATCACTGCCCACTATTGTTCACTGTGTCTGCACAGCCCCGTGCTCAGGCCCTAGGTGTTGCTGCACTGCAGCTGAGAGGTGAGAGTGCATCCTGCTGAGCCCTTCCAGGCTGGATTTAATCTAATTAGCTGGGATAACAATGTTAGTGAAGATGTGATGGAATGAGCTTCGGTAAATAAATGTATGCTGATGTAAAAGCCTGCTAGGAATCATCAGGACATCCCTGGGTGGCCAGCAACAACAATGTACAAATTTGAAAACCTCTTCCCAGGGGCTACTGAAGCAACGGCTTGCCACTTGCTTCAAAGGCCCAAATCATCCCACTGATAGTTTATAGCTTTCCCTGTAAAACAATTTGAAAATATTACATAAGTTAACTGCTTGTCAAGATAAAATTGTAGCTGGAAAAAGAATTTTCATTTTCTCCCTGGGGTTTCCTAGTCTTTAAAGATTTGCATGCATGGTTATCATTACTACAGCCAGTCTGTCTGTGTTGTCTGCCTTCCACATAACAATCACATTGCTCTTCTTACTGCTGCATACAGGGTTCAGGTACTGGCAGCCGGAGTCTCACTTGTTTGTGTTCTTGAATGGTAGAAGAGTAACACAAGTAGATGAAATTGGCTCTGGGTTACTGCATGTTCTCCTTTGAAGAGGAGACACCCCACTGGCATTATGAGAAAAATTAGAAAATCAATTCAGAAGTAGAAAAGGCAATTGGAAGACAAAAGCTCTTGACTGAACCAAAGGAGATTGACCTTTAAAGCTTTAAAATTCTAAGACAGTTATAAGAGGAAACAGGAAATGAAAAGTAGGCAAACATTATAGGGAAAAGATAGATTTTTTTTTTTTTAAATAGGAAAATATTCTTGGGGTGGGGGGAAAGATGGTTGAAAAGCATGTATTTGATCAGTTTACAAGGTTCACACTCCTGGTACAGCTTTATTACTCCTTTATTCTGTGAACAAGCATTACTGGACAGGAGCATAGCCCTTCACTTTTCCTCTTGTATGGCTGAAAGACACCAAAAGTTGGCTGCAGCAGCCTAAGGAGCAGAACCAGCATCTCTCCAGCTACAACCCTTACACTTGGACTGCTTTAACTGGGCTGGAAACCTGTTCTGTGAACACGCCCAGGTGGTGCTGTCCCAAACCTCAGTGAGTATTGGCATCAGGGCTGCCCAGGGAGGAGCACACCCAGGCTCCTGCAGGGGCAGGCACTGGCTCAGCGAGTCCTGGGAAGGCACCACCCTGGGCAGGGATCATCCACATGACATTATATCCATCTTGCTCCTGCTGAGACAGGGGCAGTTGGGCTTTTGGGCTTGGAGACAAAACCCTGGATGCCTTGGATTGCCCAGTCCCTTCAGGACAGTAACAGAGAGGTGCCTTGAGTGTAAACATAGGATGGGAGTAAAAGACTTTCATATCCTGCATGGTCTTGAACACCTCATCTCTCCTTGTTTCCTCTCTGTACAACAGGAACAATGCAATTTATTGACCACACAGGGGGCTGTAAGGCTAAATTAATTAATGTTAAAAACCCCTTTGATTCTCTTAGACAAAAGGTTTTCTAGAAGTATGAAAAATAGCTATTTATTATCTACATTTTTGTCACTTTTTATTTATGCCCTATAAATTCTACTGCACTTTTTCTTTAGAATTATTTGCTTTATCTCATCTGCATGAAGAAGAAATTGATAACAACTCATGAAGGCATAAAAAGTAATGTTTGAAAAGTCTGGTTTATATTTATTAATTTGAAGTGTACTTCCTCACAAGTAACATGTATATGAAACTTCTTGGTCAATGTCTTTTCTTTGGTGACTTAGCAATACGGTCTTTTCTTTTTTATCCACTTTTTAAGGTATCCACAAGCTCACTCAAATGGACAAGAGCATGCACTTCTGCTCTTACAGTTAATTTAACTTCTGTATCTTTGATTATATTTTCTATTCAGTCTATTTTAATCCTATTCCTCTCTTGCTGACTTTTCTTCTATTCGACAGCTTTTATTTCACTTCAGCCTTCGAGAATCCTGAACCCACAATGAAGAATCATTTGTATACACTGTCATTTCTATTTGCTATTTTCTTTTTTTTTCCCCTCCCAGTGAGACGGGGGGGTGTGTGTGCAATGTGATGCGCTGGATATCAGTACAGTGCACCTCAGGTGCACTGAAACATTTGACTTCACTTTATGTTGTTTCTAGAGTGTATTTTCTTGCTCTTTGCTCTGAGCCACAACAGGAATTCGGCTGAATTTTGCCACATCTCTGCCACCCTGTGTAGCTACAGTGCTTCCACAACATCTGCTGCTGCTGTTGTGTTCAGGAGCCTGCTGAAAGTGTGAGCTGTGAAGCAGATTATCCAACACCCAAATACTGGCTTGTCTGAAACTTTAGATAAGAATTGATTTATATGTATGTATCCAATCTGTAAAAAGTGGTGACACTGCAAAAAATGAAATTATAGGTTGCATTTTAGGTAAATTCTATGGTGTAATCACTTCAAGTGAGTTCAAAGTGCAGTTTCCTGTACTTCATTCTCTATTCTTATCTTTTCTGCTCCTTACTATTTCTTAGATTAATTAGGATTAGCTTTTCCATGCCTCATTGCTGTACCCTAGTAATTTCCTGGATTTCAGAAATGCCATTGAAAATGTCTTTGTTAAAAATAATAAAAAGCTATTAAGCTAGCTTATTCAACATGCTCAAGTCAAAAGATATTTACAGTCATTAAACTGTAGTGGATGAATGGATTTTGTAGGAAGACAGCTTGTTCATTGGAATTTGTTGAGCTCTTCAGAATAAGCCAAGTTGAAGAAAAAATATATACTCGGTGACATTGAATTTATAAAATCTGAAGGGCTTTCTGATGAGAGCAAAATATGATTTTTCTCTGGTCTGTTTACAGTTTAGACCATTAGGACAAAGATTGACTGTAAATACCGACATAAAATTTTCTGAGGCCTGACCCTTAATTCTGCTTTGGAAGAAGGTGGGAAAAGAGGTTAAGAAATTCTAACACTTATCCTGGGCTTGCATTAAATGCTGATTTATTTAATCTTACTATTGCTCTGTTTCTGTAAAAATCCTACCTTGCAATGAGTGTGACATCTCCTAATATTTATAATACCTTATAGAACACTAGTGGCTAGGTTGTGATCAGAATGTGCCCCACAGGTCACCGGGCTCCTCTTACACCTGGGGGACACAGCCGCAGGGAGTGGGAGGTGTTTGCATCCCTGCACATTGTTTCCACACCAAAGAAGTGGCTTGAACAGAAACTCATTTTGCCTGCTGACAGAGGAGGAGCATTGGTTGAGGCAGGAGATGAGTCAGGATTTCAGCTGAGCTCCTGGGTGCAGTGGAACATTTTCCCTTTGCTGCTGAGCATGGTCACCTCCAGCTGCAGGAATGGGGGCTGGGGCTCTCCGCCTCAGAGACCACAGCCCTGGAAGTGCTGTGCTGCAGGCACAATTCTCTGTTTTGGTTGTGTAAATGGAAAATGTGATGATGGTTCATTTTGCTGAATTTGGATGTAGGCATGAAGGATGGCAAATTCAGTGAGAAAAGTGGCTCCATATAAATATTAAACTTTCTGCTCTTTGCTACATAGAGTACAGTTCTTATTGTGACAGTACTTCATTCTTTGCTTTTCTGGTTTTAGAGTCTTTTTAAATATTTCAGCAATATTTTATTCCCAAAATACTTCAAGAAGGTACAATTATTTAAAAAGTATTTTCAACTTCAAGTCAGGCAAATTAAAATATCAGTTATTATCTCTCCACAGATTTTACCTGATTAGTGGTGGAGTTCCATTCATTATATGTGGGATTACAGCAGCAACCAATATCAATAATTATGGGATTGAAGGCAATGCACCATAGTAAGTACAAACCACTATCACACCACTTTTAAGGAAAACAGATTGTTTCTGTTTCTTATCCAAATAAATGTACCTGACTTCATAAAGGGTACAGGCATGCAATTTGGGATGGTATCTGTTACAAAACTTTATTAAATATTAGCTGTGAAAGAGCAATGTCTTAATCTGGAGTTTGCTGCTTCACCTCCAGCAATTCGACTCCATTACTGGCAATACAATCACCTTTCATTTACAGAATTACTCTGCATTTACATCTGAATAAGTGAAAGATATTAAAAATACCTAATGAATATCATATCTAATGCAGCTATTATTTATTTAAATATATTCATTTCATTATCTACCTTGATTTACCTTCTGGCAACGTAAAGCAAATTAAAAATAATTATGTAAGAAAAGGACAAGTAAAAATCCCTTCCCCACTTCCTCCACTCCCATCCCTCCACTAAAACCCAAATATTTTGGATTTTCACCACCTGGAAATGTTCCAGTCACAATGCCTGGCAATCCTGTCATAATCCCTTCATGTCCTTGTCTGTAGGAAGGTGTTCAGCAGACCTCCACAAGCTCACCAGGCATCACATTGTTATTAATTCCTAATTCTTGGCATGAAGTATGAGGTATCCATAAGTCCATTTAGTCTTTCCATAAAAGCATAGCAGAAAGTGAATTAGACTGCAAAGTTAAATACAGTGTGTGTAACAGATCAGCATGGCAGTGACTGGCACACTAATGGATATTTTAGTACTCTGGCAGCACTAATACTCCAGAGGACATCACTCTTAGTTACTGCTTTGAGCATCTATTGTAACACATTTGAAACTGGTTATGTTCTGGGCATGAGAAGTGGCAGCCAAGGAGAATGGTTCATAAGTGAGCATCTGGCTCCTTAAAGACATTTTTATAGGTAATTGAAATTTAAATTCCAATAAGAAATCAGTGCATACCATGGCTAACTCAATGCTCTGCCTAGGGCCCAACACATATTTATATATTTATTCAAATTTATCCAATTAAACAGCCAGTTTATAATCAACAGTGTATTCTAAAGCTCTATTATTTATGTTCATAAATACGACACATTTTTCATTTTGGTGCAGTTACTGGGGTTATACTTCTTTAATCATGTTAATGTAGCAAATCAATACCTGGTGCCACAGTGTGCACAGAAAACAAGGGACAGATGAGGAATGGTTATAAGACTGAGTAAAAAGTTTCTAATTCAGTGGCAGCATAGTGAGTTATATGCCTTATTCATTTTTTATAGTATTAGTAAAGTAAATGTAGATGCACAAACTTGAACTTCCTTTTACCAAATAGATTTTGTAAGTGATCCACAATGAAATTCTACTTGAAATAACAGCATCCCATGACACTGTTCCACTTGGGAGCATTCTGCTCTCCACTTTGCATCAAATATGCAGGATTCAAATGTATTTCAAGTATTCACCTAGCTTTGTGTTCTCTACTTATCCAATTAAATGTAGGTGGTTATTTACCTCTGTTTTCAAAATATTTTCAGGGGATCTTCTCTTGTGCGTAATAGTAAATTGTGTACTCTTTGGAGTGTTTCTAAGTTCATTAATACATGTATGTATGTTTCTGTTTAAGATTCAGATATAAAAAATTCAAAGTCATTATTCTGCAGTTTCTTGCTGTAAAGTCCAGTGGGACTTTCTCTATTTAGCTGAGAAGTTCTCAGCCTGGGAGAAAAAAGTCATTCTGCCCTTTTTATAGTAACTTGTAGATAATTCCTGGCTTGTCAAGAATCTGATATCAGAAGTTTCCTCACTGGAACTGGAGGAACTGCAACTAATCACACATGCCTAAATGAATATGAAGTGTCACACAGTGTCACTTTTGGAGCTGGAATCATCATGACAGATCACCTGGTCTGTCTGTCTGACCCAGTGGGAAATTAGCTATATCCAAACCACTCCTGACAGTTATTTATCTGAGGTACTTTAAATGCTCCCGTAATGGATAGACCACATTTCATTCCAACAGCTTATTATCCTAATTGTCCTAACAGCTGAGAAACTTTTTAAAAAATCTAATTTAGATCTTTCTTGCTGCAGTTTAAGCCCATTACTTTGTGCCCAAGTCCAAGAGATAAAGTAATTCCTCTTTCCAGAAATCCATGCAATATTTAGCATATAAGAACCTAGTAGCAGCTGTACTAGGCTACACTGCCAGCTCAGATCTCTGTCTGTAACCATGGCTAAAAGCAGATCATTGAGAAGAGTCAAAATGAGGCAAATATTCCTTCTCCCTCTAACCCATGTTCTGCCAGTTTCCATCTAGGATTTCATTAGTGGTTTCTTCTCCCATGTTTGTTTGATCAGATCATTCATACTTAAGACAATCCTGTCAGACTCATGCTGGCCTGGGAGCTACTTTAAGCTGCTCTAAAATGGTTATGGTTATTTTAAAGGCTAGCAAACCATGATCATGCTACAATGATACTATGCTACTAACATATCACAAAGAGATAATCAGTTTCCCTAATTTTTCTGAGAACATTCAAATTGACATGGATGAACTCCCAGGAATTCTAGAAACAGTACAGAATTCAGAAATGGCATATATCTTTGAGGTCTGCTCACTGCAGAAAGTGGTTACAGTTCCACTGGAAGTCTTTTATCCTTTTTTGGTACTCAGGCCATTCTCTCGCAAGAAGAAAATTCTGTAAGAGCAATCTTCAGGCTTAAGAATTTGTAGCAATGTTCATTGATACAAACAACTGAAATCTGTACATTTCTATTGCTCACATAGGATGTATAAACTATGCCTCATTTGCTTTTTAATCAAAGTATTAGTGCTGACATTTTTAATAGTAGAAAAAAGGGTTGACATAAATGGTCTTATACTTCACTGCAATTCCGGAGTCTAAACTGACCTACATTTCTTGGAAATTTTTCAGTTTTAATAGTCTGTAAATTATACCACATATTCTATTCTATTTAAAAATTAGAAAGTGATGCCCTCAGCTTAATTAATATTAAAGACAGGCTCCCTCTCTCCACAAGCTGAACTTCTGATATACCGTTGTGTCATACTAGTCAGACAACAGTGAGTTGTCCATCACATTTAATATGGGCTCTGAAATGTTCTTGACTCTCTCTTGTTGTTTTCAGCTGCTGGATGGCCTGGGAGCCCAGCCTCGGTGCTTTTTACGGGCCAGTGGCATTCATTGTGCTGGTGACCTGTGTTTACTTTCTCTGCACATACGTGCAGCTGAAGCGCCATCCTGAACGCAAGTACGAGCTGAAGGAAAAGGCAGAGGATCCGCAGAGAATGCCAAGCACTGACATGGGCCATGGTCACATTACAGACTCTGTGTCTGTTCCCCAGGCAACCTGCCCCATGATTTCTTCTTCCTTGTTGGAAAATGAGCATTCATTTAAGGCTCAGCTTCGAGCCGCAGCATTCACTTTGTTCCTGTTTACTGCCACTTGGACCTTTGGAGCACTTGCAGTGTCGCAAGGCCATTTCTTGGATATGATATTTAGCTGTCTTTATGGAGCTTTCTGTGTGACCTTGGGGCTTTTCATCCTGATCCATCACTGTGCAAAACGAGATGATGTGTGGCATTGCTGGTGGTCTTGTTGCCCATCCAAAAGAAACACCTACTCCGTGCAAGTCAACGTGCGCCCAAAGGTCAACGTCAATGGCGACACCCAAGTTCACGCACCTTGTCTGCAGGAATCTCCGTGTCCCAACAAGTCAGCTGTGTTCAACCACCCAGCAGCCAGCCACTGCAAACTCACCAACCTGCAGGCAGTGCAGAACCACGTTAACTGCCTGTCGCCCGTGACGCCGTGCTGTGCAAAAATGCACTGTGATCAGCTGCTTGACGATGAGGCTCACATTCACGTCCACAACGAGGGAACCTTCAGACCCAACATGCACATTCACAGATGCCTGAAAAGCAGAACTAAGCCACGTTACTTCAGCCGGCACAGGTCTGCGGGGGAAAGGGAGTACGCCTACCACATCCCCTCGAGCATCGACGGCAGCATCCACAGCTCCCACACAGACAGTCCCCACAGCACGCACGAGAGCCAGGCGGGTCACAGACGGGCCTGCTGCTCCAAGAGTGACCCCTACCCCACCGTCAACCAGCCCGAGAGCAGCGACGCAAGTACTGTCATATACAGCTGTGGTAAAATGCCAGACAGTGACTCCGTGCACCACCCAGCCCACTTTGAAATGCACCCACGGACACAGTCATTGCCATTTAACACCACAAATCACAACGGGATTCTCAAGGGAAACATGCACGAAGCCATGATATACAGCTCAGATAGTACGGGAAATATCAAAACTGGCCCTTGGAAAAATGAAACTACTGTGTAGTTCACGGGTCACCATAATGTGGTTTTTTGCCCTAAACCATCGTTATCTTTGGTTTTATTCCAAAATAAATATGGTGATATGTTTGCGCAGCTCATCAGTAAATTGTACAGCTTTTCATTTTCTTTGTAAGTGTCAAAGAAAGAGAGATAGTGACAGTTTTAAAGTGAAATTATTTTTAAAAGAAAGTTATAAAGTTATTCTGAAAGGTAATGAGAAAATGAAGTCTAGAAAATTGAATAAGAGAGGCAATATCCTTTTGTTTTACAGAATGGCATTTCTTTAGAAACATAATTTTCATTCATTGTTTTCACTTTTTTTCTGTAGTAACTTCAGACACTTTTATAAACATATCAGCATCCTAAACTTTTACTTATTTATTTTTGTAGAAAAATATTATTACTGTGCCATGAATTTTAATCAGAAGTGGCTATGGTAGAAATGATAAACAGGATTTTATAAAATTGCAGCTTTTTAGATATACAAAAGTGATACTGCCTCTAAAAACCTTCTGTAGCATATGGCCTGTAAAGTCATGTAATGTACAGTCTCTGTTCTGTCCTTTTTCTTGTTGGAGAGAAGTGCTAGGTAATGTCTCTGTTTCATCTTTGGTGCTGTATTGGTTGTATTTTGCATGACATATGTCAGGATATACCATTTGCTGTTTTATAGTGTTACATGTGTTTAAAAAAAAGAACAAAAAAAGTGTGGTACAAGGCTGTGACAAACCCTATTGATATTAATCTAGAGCATTATAAATCTACAGGAAAAAAAAAAATCACTCTGCACTAGTTTAAGTGGCACAATCCTTTGTATAAGGTTATATGATAGCTTTGATAAGGGTCCACTCTAATGTCTTTACAGAGCATGCACTACTCATTGTATGTGGCACTGTGCAGTGTAATAGCAATTGTCTCAACAGATTTTACACTTCTTTGTAAAGTATGCCTTTTAAACAAACCTGTAAGCTGTTCCACGTTAACCTTTCCAAAGGTAAGTTAAGGTAGAGCAGTTTTATCATTAACTCTTTGAGGACTACAGTTATTTTCTTAAAGTAGCTTATTCTAGTTCAGAGATACTGTATATATGATATTGTCTATTTAGTTACATGATCAATGTAGTCCAGAGTTGTCAAGAAAAAGGAAGTTCAGTAATTTTCTAAAAACACCTTCTTAGAATCCATCTATTAATTTCACCCCTTGCTTTCTGAAAATCCATTTCCTCCCGTAGCAAATTTCAGATTGTCTTAATCCTTTAATGCAAATTTGACCTTCAGAGAAGTTCTTTATGTTCATGATTTCTGCTGAATTGTAGGGCATTCCAGGGTCAGTAGCATTCTCTATTAACAAGGCTCTTGGCAAGATTTTTTTCATATTTCCATGAACATCTGGACACAAAGCATCAACTCACAGTAGAGAACTGCATCGGAATGATGCCTATATGAAATAAAACTGCTTTTTACAAATAGAAAGGGTGCAGAATAATAATAGATTTCAGAAAGTGAATGGGAGCATAGAGCTGTGAGAAAAATGTCTACAGTGGAAAGTGAACACTGGATCCAGAAATGAGAGAAAAAGCACAATTCTGTACAGCCACACAAGAAAGTTTGCTGTGATGTCTTCACACAGACTTATGTAATTGCTTCAGAGAGGAAATAGAAAATTCCATTGAGAGACCATCAGTCTGCGATTCTCTGTGTATATGTGGCAGAAATCTTCACTATATTTAAACTCCATATTTTTCTGTTATTAGCAGTTTATTAGACTCTACCTTCTTTTTTTTAATATGTAGGAATAAATTTCCTAATAGTGTACATAAATGACAATTATAATTGTTAGAATGTTATAAAAACATGTAAGTCGGATGAATGTGTTCTGCAGTGTTGCAGGTGGGAATTAGTACTCAAAGGGTTAATGCTCAGTATCTGAGTGCAAGAAATCTTGTTTTTCTGTATTTTTGTAAATTTGAAATATATATTGTAAACTCCAGCAGTGCAATGTATCCATCTCAGATTGTGTATTTTTAAAAGGTGAACAAGAAGAATGCACTAGGTGGTTGTTAAGTTTTAAGCCAATATACAACAATTTCATGACTGCTTCTTAAGCTAATACAAAAAAAAAGACAAAACACTGAGCTTTATTATGTATATGCTGTATATGCTTGAACTGTCTCTAAACTAAAATACAGTATTTTTCTTTGTTTGCATACTGAAATATTTTCTGTTTCATAATTGTTTTCTTTTAATATTACTTTTACTCATTCCACATAGACAGTGACCCTAAATAAGCATAGACATAATGTGAAATCCACTTCTCTGTGTCTCAGCACTCTGTATATGTATATTCTGTAACAGTAAAGTTGTAGGAAGTCTGTAGACCATTATGCAAAGTATCTCACACACACACAGAGCCAAGATGAAATACTCACTCTGCAAGAATCCACTCAGTAAGCTCCTTTATTCAGCTTGTGTTTTAATCACCTCTGTTATTTTGTCTGAGAGGCCAATTCCATCTTCATAATGGCTTACAAAAAAGTAAATAGGTGCTGCTTTCCACAGAATATCTCTGGAATTCAAAAGTAAAATATTAAAACACTTTTCTTATTGTGTTAAAAATTAATTTAGTGAATATTTCTGGGTTAATTTGGAAGAGATGTGTTATGCAATAATCTGTTTGCATATTATTTTTTCAGAAAATATACAGTATATCTACAGAGTAGGAGACATGATATTAAATAAATATAAAAATGTTTTGTAACATCAAATTTGACCAAATGCTTTTTATGCTTTTGACTTTTGTTTTCTCCTTAAGATAAATGAGATCATTTCAATGCTTTGGAAGTCTGGTTTTGATTTATTGTGGGGTTTTGGTCAATTATAGTCAGTGAACCATTACTACTTTACCTGATTTTCTTCCCTATAAAAATAAAGTCAATGAAATAACCAGAGTATTAATATATATTGTCCTAGTAAATTCCTCACGGACACACGTAACACATTTAAAAAGCAGTTTTAGTTTTGGTGATTCATTGATGATAATAAAATGGTTGAACAGATTTTACTGTTCACTTTCTGTCTGAGATTAATCAAGAGGAATTTTTTCCAAAAAAAGATAATTTTCAGAGAATGATGCAATCAACAGAAATCTGAATAGCTGCTACCAGAATGAAAATATGCTCTTGCTGTGGTATTGTTCTCTGCATATAGAAATTCCAGTTTTCATGACCGAATTTGAAGTCACATAGGTTGTTTATGAGAAAACTTCCTACCCAGCCTCATATAATGAATTTGGGTGTCAAAATAAAGCATACATTTTTGCACATTATGTCTGGTCACATATGTGTTGTTCCCAGGATCCGCTGATTGCGGCTGTGCTGATGGGACTGGGCAGTCACCGTCAGTGCTCATGAGCAGCTGCTCTCCTCCACACACAGCTGCCTGCCTGCCACCCTGTCAGCACCCTACGGGGCGTTAGCCCACCGGGGGAGCCTCACTGGGGCTGCAGAGCATTCATCCTCTCTGACCAAAGCAAAGTCTGTGCTTAGAGCAAAGTCAAGGCCACTTTGATGGACTGACCACACAGGCAATTGGGCAGCCCCCACTTGAACACTAAGCAATGAAGGCAGAAAAATGGAATGCAAGTGGATTTAAGCAGTTTTAGGTCCTCCTCCCTCCATCTCTCTAAAGCACCTGCCTAGTAAGTCTACTGCCTACAGATAGCTACCAAATCCAGACAAACCTAGGCAAAAATCGGCAGCTGACCTAAAATTCTTGGTTAGCTGAAATGAGTGAACAGCACAACCTAGTTAACAATCAGAGAAGCCCAAGCTGGAGAAAACCTCTTTGGATGCTCTGTCACAAAGATGTTTCGGGTTGGTTATGTATGAAGACATGGAACTAAATCATGTCTGAAGATCTGAAATTGCTCTTGTGTAGACACTGTTAAGGCTAAGAAAGCTGATTTCAACTCCTCAAATTCAGAGGTAGCTTCCACTGTAAATTATATGCCTTTCACAATGAAGAGATTATCTGACATTTCACTGTTTGGGAAAAAGAAAGTTGTCATCCCAATCAGGCTAGTTATCTTTTTATCATAGGATTTTCTTTGCATGGAAACAAGAAAAAGGAGACCACCTGTACTCCCAATGAGTTTTTGCTGCCTATGAAAAGAAATGTCAGGCTGATGAAGACATTGGCAGCTCAGCAGCTTCCTTGCCAGAACATAAATTCAAGTTCCTGTAGCAGCCTCCTCCAATTCAGAAAGAAGCTGTAGAACGCAGCTGGATCAATCAGAATTCATTGGCTGAGTTTAAAGGCTGCCTGGCTGACTTCAGCTGAGCAATTTCAGTAGTAACTTGGTGCTCTAGGCAGCTTTTACTTGCCTAGTTAACTCCACAAGGAAATGAGCTTTTGGGTTGGCTGGTTGGGGTTTTTTTTGCTGTTCCCAGTTAACTATTTTCTAATTAGCAACTGAATAGCTAAGAAGAAAACTTACTCTACAAATTACCTTAACTATAAGCCATGAGTTTTTGGTTCCTTTTAGGGGGTCTGTGAAGGTGCAAGTGAATCCCTATTCCCCTTACCTGACCAGTCTATATCCTGAGTTTTTAAGGGAGCCAGACAAGCAAGTATCAGTGAATTCAGGTCAATATAAGAGGGCTCACTTCTCTGCAGGGAGGGTTGAAATTTGCAAATTCTAGAGCAATTCAACCTCAACAAATATCCTGCCTTGAAGTTGTGCAGCTGGCCATGCCTCTGAGGTAAGGGGTTCTTTGTAAACACGGTGTCTGCATACCCTATAGGTACTGCTGTCTCTTTACATTTTGATCTGTTAGAATTGTGTAGTGCCTTGCAGTCTGAACAACAGAATGAGTGACTGTTCCCATCAGCCCATCACTCTGCTCCAGCTGTTTGCCTTAACCTGCAGCACACTGCCAGGCAAGATTCTCCAGCACAGCCAGTGTTTTCATTCATTCCTAGATTTGTTTCCCAGGTACTCAATAACACCTGAGGAAAGCAGCAGGAAGAGTTTATTTTGGGACTAGGGGGAATTTCTGGGAGAAGAGAAAGCAATAAAACACATTATTCATATTCTTCTCACACCACTTTTGTTAGCCCGTTTGTTAGTGAGCTGGAAGCAGTTACAGTCACTTATTCCCTGATTCTTTCCATTGTAAGACCTTGTTCTCCACTAATTAGAACATAGCTGAAAGTTAAGCTTTTAGCTTGATTTATGCCCTCAGCAATTACTGCCCTCAGATGGATGATTTTACAGAGTTCAGCCAAAGCAGCTGCAATGCTTTCAACAAAGACTCTTGATGAAAGCACGTCTGTCCACAATAACACCTTTCAGTGATTTTGTAATAGTTCTGTCTTCAAGGCCCATTATTTGAAAACTTTGAGCAGTATGGCTATTATAAGAAGATAGCATCTCTTGCCGCTTTTATAAACTAAGTGGTTTGGTACAGATAATTTAGCCACTAAAAATACCACAAAATATTACTCTGAAATGTCTTCCTTCTTAGTCTGTGTATGCCTCAACTGGGACCACACTCACTGATCTTGTGCTGCTGATGCAAGCCCTAGGGGCTCTAAAGGACCAGCCCTATAAATGATTCACTTCAGCTGCCCTCAACTAGTATTAGGATTGAAAACAGGGGGCCTTGGTTGTTATCTTCTCTGCTAAATGCTCCAGTTTGCTTCCCCTTCAGAGGCCCCATGATGGAATAGCAGAGAGAACTGATTGGTTTGTATGAGGGAGACAATGCTGGGCTTGAAGAAATCAAGAGACTGATCTTCTAGCACTGGATCAAGCTGATCAGCAGGAGAGAGGTGGGTGTGAGTAGGGAGCTGCAACATGACTTGGGGACTGGAAAGGAAAGGAACAAACTTTAAAAGAGAGACTTGGATGTTGGAAAAAAACTGGGACCAAATTGGTCGTTGGGGTAGAGGAGGAGGAAGGTGAAACAATGAGTCTTTCCAAGCTGCATGTGAAAGCCAAGCTTTGTGACTCCACTGTCATCAGTAAATATCTGAAAACCTGCTAGCAAAATGGCTATTCACTTATAATATCGTCCTCATACAAAATTACTGTATTAGTGCTGTCAGCTATTCCAGTAATGTGTCAGAAATCTGGGTATAGAATCACAGATGCTCAAAGCTGTTGATTAACCAGATATTTCATGTTCCACATAACAGAATCTCTGTATTTTTAATGTCTTTTGAAATCTAGACGCTATCACAAAAAAGAAAACTGATTTCAAACAGTGTGAATGAAGCTGAAAGTCAAACACAACAAATTGAGGAGCTGTTAGAATTAAGGCTGCCTTTGGAACCTTCATTCACAGCTTCAGTCTGCCTTTTGATGTTGTTTTTCAGTATTTGAGGTCATGCTGCTTTCTAACACTTTGGCTTTGATGCTGCACATTTAGTGTTCTTTAAATGTGCTTTTGTGTACATCTAGAGCTAGGCCAGCTGTTTCACTGTAAGCTTTCTTGTCTTTTTCTTTTTTTTTTTTCCTGGAACTTTTAGAGAACTGGTTCTTAGAAGAATATTGATGTTGAAACTTTCTGGTAACACAAATTCTGCTTTTCAAATCTTCCCTGTGCTAAATACTAAAATGGAAGAAGTGGCATGAAAGACTTTCCACTGAGCTTCTGCTTGTTTGTTTGGGTTTTTTTCAAAAGTAGTTGTATAATTGTCCCAAGTGTCACTGCTATCAGGAGAAGGAGCAGGCTGAAGTCAGGAGGTGCCTGCCTGACTGTGCAGCCTGTTGGAAGCCTGCACCTTAATGATGATAATTTGTGCTGACAAATGGGCTGCCCGCAAATCCCATCTTCCCTGCAACAGAGCCTCTACTGGAATGCCTCCTATGGATTAGATCCCTGGGGCTGCTGGGGAAAGCATCCCATGCCCTGCCCCTCCAGCCTGCAGGAGCTGCCAGCTCTGGCCCCTGAGGGATGGACACGCCTTGGTCTCTGGCACTGTGCAGTGGCCTCCTCCAGCCAACAGCTGCCCTTGCACACCAGGAGAGGTTCACTGCAGGATTAGGTCATTATACAAAGATCATTCTGCTCTGAGCTCCAGGAAGGCCCCTCTCCTTCAAACTCACACCTCCTTGCTAACCTAGAGCTCATTGCTCATGCCAGAAGCTGGGAAGTCCCAGTTCTCTTGACAAGATGGCATGAGAATGCAACATCAGCATGGAGGGGTGGTTTCTCTCCATCTGGAGTAAAACATGCTGAAACCTTCTCTGTGTTCCTATATATGAGAACCAAAAAGCAGGAAGGAGAGTTAAATGACCAGCTAATCTCTGCTAGGATAATAAGGGGAGTAGTTTAAGTGCTACAACAAACAAAACAAACCCCCAGCCATTCTGAGTCAGTATGGAAGCCTTAATTCCAGAATTATAACAATGTTGTATTCCACCTGACAGCACAGCACAAGCAATGTGACGCCCAGTCAAGGGCTATAGTACATTCAAAGTAACTACACTTCACCACAATGCTTTTCCGCTGGATAAAAATAAGTTGTACACAGTTGTACCGGGGAAAAATTTTCTGCATCTTTTGATACACTGGTGGGCTGTCTTAGATTAAGGACCCACTTAGTGCGGACATGCACTTAAAATGGTTTTGTACTATTGGAGTGAAAAGAGGGAAAGTTACTTTTTTCTTTTCTTTTTAATTACACAAAAAGTCAATCATCGGTGTTACACTGAGATGTTTTCTTCAATATGTAGATCACACAGAGTCAGAGAGCTGCATAACAGAGCACTACACCAGAATTGAAAAACAACCACAGGAAGAGGGGAAAAAAATCCTATTACTATCAGCATTTCTCAACTTTGTCTGTAAGGGAATTATTTCAGATCATGCAATCTGCTTCATTAGCCTGCTCATCTTCTCAGGGTGTTATTAAGGTTCAACTTGCTTAACAAAACCAGGAAGATCAGAATATGCCAATCAAATCTGGAATGACTTAAAGAGTCTGTGGTATAAGTGGTTTACATATTTCATTGTAGGTTGATGTGGGGAAATTGCTGATACAGACAAAACATACAGGTTATAATTTCAAAGGCCCTGGAGCTGTAGGATGAAAAAATCTTTAGCAAAAGTCTTTTTTCTTAGACAAAGTAAGAAGAAAATATCTATGTAGGAAATAGAAGTTTTCAATTTAAATCAGTGAAACAATGAAAGAGACTGACAAAGAGCATTTTGAACAGCTCAGCACAGGCTTTCCTTCTTTGTGCAACCACTGCTGGATGTAAGGAAATGTTTAATTTATGCAGTCCTTAGTAAAACTTTTTTCCTTTCAGATGTAAAGTTGAAACTATAGGCAAGAACCTTTCCTTTGGTTGCCACAGGTCTTAGACCTAAATGCACAGTGAACAGCAAAGGCTCAGCATTTAGGTTTAATTAGGTTTAGAACCTAAACCAGAGGAGACTGACAAACTACAGACCCCATTAAATGGAGACTTTCTGTCGTAGCATGGGGTCACATGTCCTGGCATGCATTCACAAAGAGAAGGATCCAGAGGACAAGTGGAGAGATGGAGTACAAAGGGGAGGAGGGTGTTGTGATGGGTTATTGAAGGACCACAAGTGCCTGCTGTAATGGTGTCATCATAAAAGTAACCACAAGCCCTGCATGAGTAAAGGAGGGTATTGAGCAGGACCAGTGAGCCTGCTTCTGTTGTGATGGTCACTCAGTAAGGATGACAAAAGATTAGATGGTGTTTTTGACAGGAGCCTCAAAGATGGGCTGAAAACTGGAAATATGCTCAAGGCATGTAATGTGTTCATGTTATATAGAGAGGGAAGAGAGGAAAAAATAATTCAGTGGTTTAATCACTGTCCACAGGTAACTAAATGCATAGAAAGTACTTTACAGGAGGGTTTTAATCTAGCAGCAAAGGTATGAAAAGATCCCATGATTAGGAGCTGAAAGTAGCACTTCCCCTTTAATCTGCAAAAGTAATTAACTTCATAAAAATTTCTTTAGTGATATGGTATGGTATTTTTACCTCAAGAGAGCATACCTTTTAGCAATATATTTTTTCCTTCAAACACACATTTTTGACCTTGGTGCTATAAGAGCTACAGGGTAAAATTTTCCAGGCAGTTTACATTATATTTGATGTTCACTAGATTTAGCCTCAGAAAAATAATCCTCTTTTCAGACAGGTATTGTCGAGGTGAGGTAGAAAAGGAAGGACAATGTCTCTACCTGCCTATGGAGGTTGGGACATTGAAAATGGGTTGTATTCCAACAACCTTGACTTTGGCCTTCATGGAACTGTTCAGTTTAAGTGTTATTTTTATGTTTATTATTCCAGGTTCTTTGTAAGCTGTACATTTGAATGGAAAATCTTTATATTCTACAGCATAATAAAATTCCTAGTTACTGTTTATTATTAAAAACTCCCTTAACTTCTGACAAAAATCACAATGGTCTTTGCTTAACTAGATGTTATCATGATATCCTGTAACAGTCTGCATTCAACCAAACTCTTCCTTATCTCCTCTCTAGCACATAATGACCTAATTTTGAGCTATATTAAGAATTTGATGTTTCTAAATTAAATCCTTTCTTACAAACTTCTCAGTATTGCTGACAGTCAAATACATTCTTTAGAGTCTTCTATTTTTTCTATCTTTCCAGTTATTGGTAAAATAATTCCAGATTTCGCATTTACAGTAGTAGAGAAATTGAAGATCTCAAAAGTTTCCCAAAATATTGTTCTAGTTTCTCAGTCCAAAGCTTCATCTTCCTTATTCTTTATATTTACTTGGTCTTGATGTAAATGATTGAGTCTTCAGTCTGTTGGGACATGGTAAAGCAACCTGTGCCAGGATCCCGAAGTGCTGCAGGGAGATTGGCATCTTCTCGCTGGACACAGCCCTGGTTGTGCCCTTCCTCTTTGTGCAAAGGCCCAGAGTTTGTACCTGTGGATATCTGTACTCTTCAAACTGTGATGAAGAGGATTTCTGTTCCTGGACTGCACTAGGAGATGTTCCTTTTTTGTCCCTCTTTCCAGCCTCATGCACAATGTTTTTTCTCATATCCTCCTGGTTTTCATTACCTGACTTTGGTTTGTGCACTGACTGCTCACATTGCTGTTATTCCACTCACTTTTTCTTGTCTTTTTAGAAAGGCAGCTCCAGTTCAGTGCTGACCTCAGCTTACCTGACAGCCCCAGGTCTTGTCTGACAGGGTAGGTCATAGCTGTGGTCTGAAATGCTCTTTGCTGTCTTTTTCTCTCTCCTCCTAGATATAAATTTATCCAGGGAGATAATTAAGCTGCAGTCCCCACACTCTCTCTGTTTCTCCTGCCTGCTGCAGCATGCTGGGTCCCATGACAGGATCAGTTGTGTCCTTTCTCAGGCATGTTGTGTAACTTCATTGCCAGGCATCCACAGTGTCCTCTTCTTTATTCTTCCTTTCTGAAAATGCTTTTGCTGTGCAGCACATAGCTCGGCCTGATTTTCTGTTATTTGTTTTGAAACGTCCATATATTGGAAAGGTTGTTCTGATTAAAGACCTGTGGCAAAGTGGATTGAAATTATTCTGCTCCTTCTTTTAATAATTATTTTATTTGACGGTCCCCACTTGTTAATGAGTACTGCAGCATAAGCACCACAGCCAGTTTGGAAATGTCCTCTGCTGACATTCCCCAAAACATGGGTTTATCTACCAGAAAGTATCATTTCTCATTTTTGTGCTAAGCCATCTGAATTCTTCATTTTTCACTCCTGTGTTGCCCCTAAAGCTCCTTGCTATACCTGGGATTTCATCCTCCCTCTCACTCTTTGCTCTGTGTGGCTCAGACAGCATCCAGATGGTCTCTTCCTGAAGTGAGCCTGTTCTGGAAAAAGCCTCCCTGCTGTCACTCACCAGAGGATGAGGCTGACCTGAAAAGACTGTGCACAGCACAAAAGGTCATTTTTCTTTCACTGGCACTTAGGAGTTACCCAGCTCTACACTGCAAATGTGTGCGTGTGCACGTGTACATTTTGTGGAGATTCACACACAGACTCACACATCTATAAATTAACATGTCAGAGGTATCAGCTGAGTGCTTGTTACTGCCTCCTTCTGTTTCGAGCAAGCAGATCATGTTTTCAGACTATGTCTTCTAATCTGAAATATTCTGAGTATTTTTAGTATTTCCTACTGGCTTTAAATGGATCCTACAATTTTCCAAGTGTTAAAGGCAATCCAACTCTGCATAAAAGGATTTAACAATTTAAAACCTCAGAAGGTTTTTCAGTAGCAGTAATTGCTCTTTCACTTGCTAGTATCTCCCCAGAGGTACAGTTATAAAATTAGTGATATTTTTAACACAATTTTGCACAGGCTAGACAAAGTTAGACCTTTTGTATATTTTGGATATACATTAGCAACTTTAACTTCCTTTTACAAAATTTCTCTTCCTTGGAAATGTCTTGATTTACAAGCAAAGAATACTACCATGTGTTATTTTTAGAGAATTGAAGCCATGTGGGTCTAATTCAAATTATTTCAGATGCATGTGGTTTGCAAACGGAAATTCCCCCATAAACCATTAGATATTGATGAGTTTCTCCAGTTAAGAGTTAAATGAGTCAGACCACGGTCTATCTAGTCATAACAATTAGAGGCAGAAATCATTAATAATTTAATTTAATTATAATTACTCTTCTGACTGTGGCTGGTGTAGAAGATTGCAAATAGGAAATGCTCACATAATTATTATTCTGAAGATCATTCAGGACAAATAAAAGTCTGAAAAAGATGTTAAATCTCTTAAAGGACTCACTTTAATTATTTTAAAGTCATACATTAATTAAGGTGTTTACTTATTAATCCTTGGAAATTGAATTCTGTACTCAGAATTAAGTGCTGTAATTTTCTTGAGTAACTAAGAGCTGTGTTTCTCATACATGAGAGGCTGAATTGCTCAACCTTAACTTTAGAATTTTCTATAATAACTTGAGGGATGCTGACAATTAACTCACTCAAAAACTTCTCTACGCCTCTAGCAAGTTTTGTGGCTCTAACATTCTCTCTGTTTAGAAATCTTGTTGGCCTAGTTTTTTTGGGTCATTTACCAGTCATGGTCTGCTGCTTCATTTCTTACTGGCCCAATTTATCCATCTGGAATTGAAGCAGAATGTAGACAGAATTGATTCTGTGGCTGCCATTGCATGCCAGCTATCATAACCATCTGAAGTTGAAGCACTTTGACATTTGTGGCTACTCTGGAGAATCCCCTTCTCACAGGCATAAGGGATGTGGGTGTGGACTGTTCTCACTGCTTTCTTTTCCTTACGCTGCTGGCCCTCTGAAGGTAGTAAAGAATCCTCACAGACCTTCTTACACATCATGCCTCTCCTTGGAATATCTTTATCGGTCAGAGTTTTAGCTATCCTAATGAAAAACATTTTAACAGCCTAAAACTCAATCTGCAGGTTCATGATTTTGTTCTTTAGCTCTCGTGTGCACCACATTCCTCTTCCTACCCTCTCTTGGGTCACCCATATAAAGCCCACACTAAGCACTTCATCCTCAAGCAGAGGATCAGCCCTAGTGCTTGTTAAAAAATATATGATTATGGTTCAAATATTTTTTCCTAGAAAAAGTAATGTTTTGAGGTACATGGAACACTTTAATGATGCATGAAAGAAATCGGGTTGTTTAGATTAAGAAAATGAATAGTGCAATATATTCAAAGGCTTTTTCAGGCTTTTCAATGCTTGCAGGTCCCTTAGAGCCAAAAGAACTTCACTTTGCCTTCTGTCCTGCAGTGCCCAGGGAAAACTGACAATCCTGCATCTTCAGCAGAAATGCAGAAGCAGAAAAATCAGAAAATTTCAGCAGAAATCTCCCTGCAGATGAAATAATGCAAAGCCACAGTTCTGCCACAGCAGCTCGTAGAGTGGCCTGGAAGGGCACTGTTTCAGGAAAAGGAGAGGTGCCTTCCAGATTCAGCTGTGAGCCTGCTTGACTTGGCTTTGCTCTCTCCCTCCCACTCCCTCACTGTCTGTGCAGGCTGTGAGAACTGTCACTGCACCAGCTGGAGCAGATTTAAATTTCACATGGGAAGTAAAATGTTGGTTATGACAACGTGAACAATTTTCCCATTGTGCTGCAGCGTTAACAATCACCATTCCCTCTCTCACGTGGCTCCAGCTCACAAACAAAGCCCAGCATTGTTGTTGTAACCAAGCCTGAGTTTTGGAAGCTGAAGCCATTTGTCTCCTACCTGGCTGCTATCTTCTCCCACACTGCTTTCTCTGGGTTATTTGAAGTTTCTCCTCAAGCTCTTAACCATTTCTGTGAGGTGGCTCTGGCCATGATGGGTTGCCCTTTTCAGCAGGGAGATGTCATCCTCTGAGCTATAAACTCAGCAGTCTGACTGATGGCTGTTCCTTAGCTGCTGCAGAGACTGATGGATGCACCTGGTTCGTTGTGGCCATCCAATTCCAGTGATGTGCAAGGTCTGGGCAGATGTCGGCTGTGAAAACAACTTACCTGTATTTGATTGACTCTTCTCTTTATTCATCAAAGCCTTCTAGAAAAGTTCTGCACAAGCTTTTAAGTGCTGAAATCTGTTCAAGGCATTCTGAATTTCCTAAGCAGACATATGTCATTGATTTAAAGTTAACAAATCTGTTGTCTGCAGCATCTTCTCAAACTACCTCTATCATAAGGAGCAATCATGTGTTTGTGAAATTCAGTTGCCAAATAAAAGATTAAAGCTTCAGGCTTGATTGTGGCTGTTAGCAGCCTTTCAAAGACAGTAAGTCATTGGTCTAAGGTAATTTACCTTTTCATACTGTTGGACATAGAATACATAGAATTTCTCTGAATGCCCATCTGAAATAGCTCTTATCTACAGAGTCACTTATTGATTGCACCTGTGATTATTAGTGTAATTGAGAAGGTCTATTTTTCGCACATTAGACCAAAAATGAAACATTTATTTTGACACATTGGGCTACAGCCATCTGTGCCCCAGCATCAAAACATTTTTTTAATGTTCTATTTCAGCTGTTCCAGTTGGCCTCAAAAGAGCTTAAAATCTGGCAAAAATAGCACCAATGTTTAACTGTGCACAGAAGGTATTATTTATATGTCAGTAGCACATTGTTCGCTTTCTAGGTCTTTAACAGCTGTATGTAATGACACAATCCTTTACACATGCTAGTTTTTATAGAATATGTCACATGGCTCTTCAGTACAAAGCTGGGGGGCAGAAAATAATTTTATATTTTTTCCTTGTATGTAAGACAATACACAGGCACTGCGTGGATTTTCATCATAAGCCAGATACTATATTATTTCATCAAAAGTAATAATGCACTTTCCTGGCATTTGTAGAAAAATTGATTTCTATTAACCTGGGTCTTTTCTTCAGATATTGGGTGACCAGTTCTGTTTAAATCTCTTTGTATAGACAGATAGGGATGTAATATCCCCACGGGCAAGAGCGAGGACTTGGCTCTCAGATGACCTAATTTTGAGAGAGACAATAAGATTACTGAACTGAGGTGCAGCTGATAGGAGAGCCCAAGGCCACCCCTAAGCTTCATTGCAGTTTATGTGATGGAAGGTCACCTCACTTCAGTGTTTGTAAATTGTAAAACAAACAAAAATATCAGCGGTGCAAAAGGCCTCACAGAAACCTCTGTTTTAATCAGAGGCCAGTTCTTTATTTCAAAGGTCTTTATAATAATTCTATTGTAATTTTTAATTTAATATAAAAGAGTACTGGACATAATATGTTTTTCTAAACTCTAAAATTAATTGTTACAGTCAGCAAATAAAAACACAACAATTATTTTGGCTGAATATTTTAGAAGAATATGATATAAGTCATCTGAGAAGTAATAACAAAATTAATGTGACAGTTAAATTTTTTTGGTCTCAAATCCTGATAGAATCTTCCAATTCATAAACAATAAATTCCAGATGCTGCCTGATATGACTTTTTTTCTGTAAAACTAAGGACACATATCAATCTGTAGACACATTGCTTATGAGTTACAGGGAAAATAAAATATCTTCAGACTGATTTTTAAAGGAAAGGCATGAATTGGTCTCCTAGACAAGCTGTGCCAGTTTATCCACATTTGTTGGTGCTGAAATGAAATCATTACGGAAATAAATATCATTCAATTCAAACTCCCCATATTCCATTGGGACAGCAGCATGAGAGGAAAATGGATGTTTCAGATTTCCCCAGCTGCTGTGTCTGTCCATAACTTACTGCCCTGCAAAAGCCAGCAAGTGTCCAGTGTCCCTCTCTTTACTGGCTTAAGAACCTCATTTCAGTAAAAAAAAATCAGGGAAAAGGATAAAATTTATTAAACTGGTTTAAAATAAAAGGAAACATTCTGCATTTTTAAATGCATGTGAAGTAGTGTAAATGAGAAATTAATACTACAAAGTTGAATTCATATGATTCTATGAGCAGTGAGCTGGGCATCAAAATAGCAGCACCAAGATCTGTTCAACTGCAAACTGAAAGCAATAACTGGCTTAAAAAATAGGTAAGCTCCTGTTTCTGACTGCAGTGTTTAACTAAACTTTATTCCCTTCCCTATTTTAATGTCTCATCTCATTGTCTCAGCACATAACAAGTATTATGACATTATTTTTTTCTCACATCTCAGTATTTTTCAGGAAGATTGGGGTTAACAGAAGTGAGCTAAGAAGTCTATTTTTGAGACTGTCTAGGAGCTCACTTTGGTTATTCATGGATGAATCAGCATGCCGTCATCTCCGTAGGTCTGGACGTAAGAAAGGTCTAAAACCCAAGCCCATGCAAGTCACGACTGCAGTGCAAGCCCTTTATCTGAGCAGTGTGAAAGCACAGCCACTCTGCAATCAGATGCAGGCTCAGAAGCAGTCAAGCAAGAGCAGTTCAGCTGAAAGTCCGGGGAAAAAAAAGAAAATCCTGGCCCAAAATATTGTGAAATATAAACAACAAGACCAGTTTTGGTTGCAAAAGCATATGCTGAATGACATGTGAAAAAAATAATATCCTATAAAACAGAGAAGTCTCTGTTTTTCCAAAGGTAAGGCCAGTCTCTCTTTTCCCAAAGGTAAGTCAATTTAAGACCTTTCTGGTTCTTGTGACTCTGCCATACCTGCAAATGCCATCTGCACTGGTGAATTTTCATTGCCTCAGTGTCATCGAGAGAAAGGTGCATGGGCATCTAGCTATATTTATTTAGTCAGCAGCTTCAGTATTTTCCTTTCTCAGTAAAACTCATCTGCCATAAATGCAAGAGATAAAGGCTCACTAGGGATTGTAGAGCAATGCAAATTTTATAGAAGAGATCAGATATTATCTAAAACTCACTTGTTAACAATTCTTTAAAGTCCCATAGGGCAGTTGGTGGACATTAAAAAGGTTTCCAAAGAAATCTGGTGATTTGCAAGCCCATCCTTCAGTACTTTCCAGGGGAAAACCATGTTTTAGCACTGTGCCTCTAATGGGATTCCCTGCAATGTTGCCTAACCTACAGTCTTTGGTGAGGTTACTATCTCAGGGGCAAAATTTTCTGACATGGGTAAATGTAAGATACCGAGATAACATGTGGAGAAAAAGCTTGTATTATTTAAAAATAAAATAAGTTTGTGTAAAAGACTAAAATATTGCTTCTGCCTAGAAAATATAGCTATGTGTTACAAGGTGCGGAGGCACAGGCAATGTTGATGAAGACCAGGGGAAGACTGTAACTGCCACAGTGGGCTGTGTAGAGCAAGCTGAACCGTCTGATTTGCTCACCAAACACCTACATTGCAGAATGACCCCACTGGCTTCCTACCCTGTGAAAAGTCCTTAAGTGTATGTGTGTAAGTATGAGGTCTCTTTCTCATTCAAGTAGATTTAATACATTGATCTGTGTGTGCCAGGTATGAAAACTGTTCTGTATTTGAGCTAAAAATTCATTGCACCTTGTCTATGATTATTATGAGCTAAAACAGTCCATGGCCCCACACCACCAAGCTGGCAGATGCAGCTCGTCCATCCAAATAAAATTAATGTGGTAATATCTGTCCAATCTGGCCCACATCAGCACAGGGTGCCTGAAATATACAAACAGAGAGAGATATTAGTGAGTAAACGATAGTCAGTGTAGATATTTTTTAAATTTTCATGAAAACAGAGAGAGATGAGAGAATATCTGGAGAGGGACCAATTACAAATAACCCTGCACACACATGCATAATTAACAGGATTCAAGAAGCAGTAATGATCATTCTTTTAACACAGTGTAAGTCTGCCTAGAGAGGTGAACACATCAAAAAAACTCAGCATGAAATTTTTAAAAAATCTTTGACTCGTTGGGCTTTGGGGAGATTGTCAGTTTATTAACATTACCCTAATTTTAATTTTGTTTAATGTGATTTCTTTTTCTGTGAAGCTCTTTGAAAAAACTGTTGTTTATGCAAATAAACTACATGGAAAATTGGTTTTGTAACTAAATGACAGCTGACAGACTAGGCTGTAATAGTCAACTGGGAACTTCTAAAGCATGATTTGTTTACTCTAGTACAAATTGCATAGCTATGATTATTAGGGACAGTAAATATCTTAATAGTGGCTATTTTAATTAACAGAGTGCTATGGCTGGATCTCAGTCCCCACTAAGACTGTTTTGAACTGCTCCAGAGACAGCAAAAATAGCCTTAATCCTTATTTCACTACTTGGTCTATTTAATATTTCAGAGGAGTTGGCATAATGAAGGTCAGATTTGTCTCATTCATTTCCTACCAAAACAATGTTTCTTGCTTGACTGTTTGCACAAATCATACATCCTACCATTTTTATCCTCACTGGCAGCTCTGATTTCACTATTTGTCTTCATCTGACTTCATAGGAGTTTTTCTGCCTGGGATGCAAGCCCTTTAAGAAATCTTTCTTCTCCAAATAATTATATTCCATTCCAGTGTTAGATATTTGTAATTTTTAGATATTATTTCTTCATTTGAACAACAAGGTATATTTGTCACACAGTTCTATAGAATTTTTTAAAAAAACCAAACATAATCAGCAGCAACAGTAATAAAAAACCCCAAACCTTTATAACTGATGCATTATCTGTAAGCAATAAAACAATTTTCTCACATTTCCAAATGTAGAAATATGGATGCTAAATAGGCAAAAAGCTGTTGCACGTCGCCACTTTCCTGCCAGAACAAGGTTTTGCCTGCCGACAACAATTTAAAATAGCACGTTATTATGGAATTATGCAGCATCATAGGCAGCAGCTTCATTTCTGAGAGCTTGGTATTCTCAGAGACATCTTTATTAGCTGATCAATATTTGATCATTGTGTTAAAGAAAGTTGTGCAAACCTCTGAGGCTCTGTTCTTCCTCACATCAAAGCCAGTGCTCTGTCAAACCCCCATCATCCTAAAACACAGCTCCTCTGCAGAGGAGGATGAAGGGAAACCAATTCCAGAGACCATGGAAACTCTCAGCAGGTGAATTACCAGGGGCTGAAGGGAGATACCAGCTCTCTCCTCACATGAGTGCTCTCATGAGCAAGTGAACCGCCTTTCAAAATGACTGACTTTGAACTTCAACATATTTTCTTCTTGTCCTCCTTTCTTAGGGTCCTTTCACACCTGTGGATTTCCCCTATTAGAAGGGAGTGGGAATTTGCTTTCTAATCTGCTTTGCTCCGCCCCGGCTGCTCAGACTGCCACAGACAGTGGCACAAATCAGTGAAGATGCTGCAGGGAAAGGGTCATTTGAGTAATTTGAAGCAGAAAAAGCTGGTGACAGCAGTAGTCAGATGAGCAGAGCCTTCAATGAAATATTCCTAATCTAGCTAAGTGAACACCTGAGACTACTGAGAAGTAGTAGAAATATTAGTATAGGAATTAAAATCATCTGAACAACATAAGAGATGAAACTGAATTATGATGCAAGGTGTCAAGGCAGATATAATTAGGGTAACCCAGCTGAGGTAGACCAATAATAATAGGGTGCAACATAAATAGGGAGAGTACACATTGTTCAGGCAAGCTGGAAATTAAAGGCAGGGTAGTGAAACAGCATTATAATGTATAATGTGCTAGTCTTAACAAAAAAGATAATGTGATAAAATGATAAAATGGATAAACTGGATAAATTTGAATAAAAAACAATTTAGGGAAGAAAAAGGTTTGGATGATGATGTCTGCTTTAGCCCCCTAGAGTTTAATTTGTGCTGAATAAAGATCTTCATAATGTTATTAGAAAGAGAAATATTAGCATTAGGGAAGATTTACTGTCTTTATGGAAGATTTTGACCTTCCAGAAACAGGCTTTAGAACAAATATTACTAATAATGGCACAGTGGAGGAATATCTAGCCATAGTAAGGAAAAGATATTTTCACTGAACAAAGGAGGTATAAGAAAGCCATGCATTTAGGAAGGAAAGTAATAATGATGCATTTGGAGTTCAACATTTGAACAGTCACAACATATTTGTGAGTCACTAATGTAATAGGGAAGAAAAAAAGTAAAAGCTGTTCTCAGATACATCAGGCAAACTAAAAAGAAAAAAAGACCAGAATGCTAAACACTATTTAAAGTTTATCTGCAACAGAATAAACAGTTCTGGTTAGCTGTATTTAAAAAAAAGGCATTCTGATAGAAATTTGATGTTAGAGCTCTTCTGTTATTTGACCTGAAAAGTACTTACAAAAGGACAATACATAACAACATTTGAAGGCAGAATAAAGTTTGATAAAGGATGATCTTGGCTTGTTTAGAGAAAATAAATCAGTGCTTCAGGGGGTGGGTAACACAAGGAAAGGAAAAGAATTACTGAAGCATAAATTATACCATTGGCTTAAAACAACTGGACCTATGGTAATTCAAATATAGAATAAAGATCATTAATCACTAGAAGATTTAAATTCTCAGACACACCAAGACAAAGAACACAGTGAAGTTATAAAGCTGTGATTTAATAATTGAGGTGGTCACTTCAGGTGATCCCTGCATCCAGGAGAGATTAGGTGATTTTGATTATTGGCACCAATGAACAACTGGGATATTTTATCCTGAGATTTAGCATACTTTACAGAAAAGAGTGATTTCCAATTTGGTTGTGAGGTGACTGCTTTTCATTACTCTCTGATCTTACATACCTTGTCACTTATTTGCATAGTGCCACAATAAATGTTCTTACAGTAACTAAGTCACAGGGCTTTCTTTATATAGATTTATTTGAGTGCATTTAGAAGAAAAACGCAAAATGAGAAAAAATTGTTATGATATGTTATATACTATAATTCTATTCTAAAAATAAAATTTCACAAATCAAATGGTTTTATTTATATTGTGTTACTATGGTGATACAGTATGTTATGCTGAGAGAAAAAAAGGCATTTGGTTAATTGGCTGCACACACTCATAATAACATAATAAAAGGGAATTAAAATGAGTATGCAGCTCTCTTAAGGTGAATTCATATGGGGAGGGGCAGCGATGTTGCTTGGTCTGTTCAGTCTGGAGAAGAGGAGGCTGAGGAGAGACCTCAGTGCAGTCACAACTTCCTCATGAGGAGGAGGGGCAGGCCCTGATCTCCTCTCTGTGGTGACAGGGACAGGCCCTGGGGAAATGGCCTCAGGCTGTGTCAGGGGAGGTTTAGGATGGGTGTCAGGACAAGGTGCTTCCCCCAGGGGCTGTTTGGGCCCTGGAACAGCTCCCCAGGGAAGCGGTCACAGCACCAGCCCTGAGAGAGCGCACGAAGCCTTTGGACAAAGCACACGGCGTGTGCTCAGGCACAGGGTGCGACTCTTGGGGATGTTCCTGTGCAGGGCCAGGAGCTGGGCCTGATTATCTTTGTGGGTCCCTTCCAACTCAGCACATGCTGTGATCCTGCAATTTTATGATTTCCTTTTCAAGTTCAAGAAATGTGATTCTTGCTGGCTGCAGATTCAAGTGGACATCTCTGAATTGTTTACTTTGTTAGCAATGCTAACTACAGGTAGCATTTCCTCTAGAAGTCAGTATTTTTCTATGAGAACTAAGCCACTACGGCACAATTATTTGGGAAACTACAAAAGCCAGAAATAAAATTACCAAATATATTGTATGGCTAGTGTTTCAAACATCAAGTGCAAGAGCCTCAAAGTTTTATAAGCCCCCTGGGACTTGTTACATAAATAATATGATACAAAAAATAACTTTGACCATGGTATATGATAAAGTGTCTAAAGCTATTGCTTTTTTAGATCATAGTAAATCCTAAATGACCTGTGTGATGGAGACTTGCTTAGAACTCAGAACTGTTTATGTTACAGATATATGATGAAATGGAGTGGAGTTTCTGCTAGTGAGGACTTTTAAGCTAATGTTAGAGATGAGGGAAACAACCATCAAGATAACCAGCCTGGTCTTTCTCAGCTGGCTCTGTTTTCTCTAACTGTAATCCCCTGTTATACAATGCAACGCCGTACACTCTCTCTTCACTAAAAACCATCTCTCACTCTTAGTGCCAGGTGTTCCCAGGCAGTGATCAGGATTGATGACCTTACAGCATGCTCTGGCTCATCACCCCAGAAGCTCCTCCATGCTTTTATTGAAGGCACCACCTTTCTGCTGAAACTCAGGGCTAAATGCATCAGCTATAGCTGTCAGACCTCTCAGCATCACCTTGCAGAAGTGGAGCATTCAGGCACATTAGGAGGGCTACAAAAATGAGCTGGTGACTAGAGAGAAGCAATAACCCATAGAGAGTCACCTGCAGACTGTCAATTAAAGCTGCCATCCCGCAGCTGAACCTATTTTGGCCCCATACTATGGGATTGCTTTCTGTTAATGCATTAAGTGCAGTCAGGACATGTGTCCTTAATTTTGTACCCTGATAGCTTACAAAAACCCAGCTATGCATTGCTTTGGCTTGCTATGCAGTAGAATAAGTAATTTTATGACTTTGGGAACTAAAGTCCTTACTCTGTCATTCACTAAGAATTCATTTGCCAAAAAGATCAATCTAGGCTGTTCTTGTATCAAACAAAAATATATGTCTGAGCTAAGTTGCCCCAAATGAATCATAAAATATAACTTAATAGGCACATGCATCTGTTTCATGGAAACAACAGGGGAGAGGAAAATTATGTGAGTATTTTAAACGTGCTTTAGTTATGATGAGTTCAATTGTATTTTGATAATGCAAAATTGAATTTATAAAGAAGAAGTTAAAAAATTAGCTTCTTTTTCTCTTTTGATTCCCCTTCCTTTCTTATTTTATGTGTATTTTAATGGATTGCTATTATGAGAGAGATTCTTTTTTGTGTGTTGCCCCTGACATGCCAATTTGTTTGTATTTATTTGTCTCCTGAAGCTAAATTCAGAATTGCAGAAGCACTTCTGGCAGAGTCTCTCCTTATGGTTGGTTTAAACTACCTAGACCACTGTAATACTGCTGTGGTTTCCAGGAATGATGTAAAGAGACAATTGACCTTTATTTTCTGCCCTCAGATACCTGACCTCATGGTCCTCTTACATGGCAGAGGTCAGAATTTACCAAGATGAGCATTAACTGCTATAGAGAACAAAGAACTAAGGTAAGAAATATGAGGATTATGGAAAAATATAATATATTTCTATTTTGTGATACTGAAGGGTGAATATTGGCTTGTTTTGTGCCTTGCATTATCCAGACAAGATTTCTTCAGTCTGTCACCAACACAGCATCTTGTCAGCTGTGCTGTCTGTCTTGCAGGCGCAGAAATGTCATTTTTGCTTTCATCCCTTTTTTCCTGGCAATACAGTGGGAGCATAAAAAAAAAGTTGTTAATGCTGAAGAGAACATTGCTGCAACACTCAACAAGGACAAAAGCAGGCATCTGAGAGTCATAGGATGGTTTGGGCTGGAAGGGACCTTTCAAGGCTGTCGAGTCCAAACCCCTGCACAGAGCAGGGACAACTTCAAGATCAGGCTGCTCAGAGCCCCGTCCAACCTGACCTTGAGTGTCCCCAGGATAGGGAACCACCTTCTAGGAAACCTGTTGCAATGCTTTGCCACCCTCATTGTAAAATAATTTCTTCCTCATATGTAGCCCAAATCTACCTTTTTTAATTTAAAACCATTAGCCCTCGTCTCATTGCAACAGCAATAAGCCCTTGTACACCCCCCTAAAGCACTTAAATGCTGCAATAAGATTTCCCTGGAACTTTGTCTTCTTCAGGTTAAACAAACACAACTCTCTCAGTCTTTTCTCATAGCTGAGGTGTCCCAGCCCTCTGATCATTTATCTGGCCCTCCTCTGGACTTGCTCCAATGGATCCCCATCTTTCCTGTGCCAAAAACCCCAGAGCTGGATGCAGCACTCCAGGACCTCCCCAGGTTCTTCTCTGTGGGGCTGCTCTTAATGATTTCTTCTCCCAGTCTGCACTCATGTCTGGGATTGTCCTGATCTGAGTGCAGCATTTTGCACTTGGCTTTCTTGAACCTCATGAGGCTCAGGTCCCTCTGGATGGCATTCCATCCTTCAGGTGTGTCAAACCACCACTCAGCTTGGTGCCACCTGCCAATTTGCTGAGGGTGCACTAAAACCCAGTGTCGTTGTCATGGATGAAGATTTTGAACAATTTGAAATACCCTGAGGGGTACCACTTGTCACAGGTTTCCGTCAGGTCTCTGAGCCATTGACCACAACACTCTGGATGTGACTGTCCTGCCAATTCCTCGTCTACTGAACAATCCAATTATCAATCCCATCTCTCTCCAGTTTAGAGAGAAGGATGTTGTGGGGGACTGTATCAAATGCTTTACAGAACTACAGACAAATGCAATCTGAAGCCTTTCCCTTGCCCACTGTCCATCATGGAAGGCCCAGGGTTGGGCAGGCAGGATTTGCCCCTGGTGAAGCTGTGCTGGCTGTCCCAAATCTCCTCCTGTCCTCCACGTGCCTTAGCAGGATCTGTTCCATGATCTTCCCAGGCACAGAGAGAAGGCTGACAGGGCAGTTTCTGGGGTCCTCCTTTCTACTCTCTAATAATTGGTGCAGTGTTTGCCTTTTTCTTGTGTGTGTAGAGTGATGTAGCTGCCCAGCAGTGTAAAGCCAGTTACTCCGTTGTGAGGTCACATTGACGGCAATACAGAGGAAGCATGAAATTTGAACATGAGGTTCCAGCACACAGGCTTTTGGAGATTCCTCAAAGGGACAGATATAGTAACCAGGAGGCTGAGTCATTCACAACTTACTTGAATTTCATGAACTTCACTGGACTGCAAGAGATTCCATTCTACACAGGGAAATTTTCATTCCTAAATGCTATTAGTGTGTTTTGGGGTTTTTACACTGATTCTTCATAGATGCCAGCATGAGGGCAGACTGCAAAAATTTGATTTGAATAATAGAATTACTGTAACTGTGAAATTTGGGGCTTTCACCTGTTGGATTTTGTTACTGGATTAAGAAATTTTCCAACAATAATAGTAAAAGCTCCTTGCTCTATCCTTTCCCTTCTCTTTCCCCAGTGCACATTAATAGCACTGACAGTTGTCAGCATCCCCTTTGTCATCAGTGCTGACAGGCAAGAGGATGTACAGAGAAATGTGTTTATTTCACCAAAATAAAAGCTTGTGATGATCATAACTCTAATGCCTCTGAACTGTAAGTCATTCCCCCTGAAACGTCAAATAATGTGAGCTGAACAGGGAGAGAAACAACTTGGTCACAAAGAGAGGAGATCTTTCCTTCAAAATAAAAGAAAACTAAGCCACCCCAAACACACACACAAAAGAACATGAGTTACAGACATTGCTGTTATAGCTAGAGCTTCCCAAAGTATTCCTTCTCTCACAGGATTTCTTTTTCACAATAAAAAATTTTGAGCAAGACAGACATTTGCCTAGCAAATGGCAAATGAAATCTGGAAAACATTCAATTTCTGTTTTTATAAATGTGTTAGAAAAACCACTTTATATTGAGAAGGAAATTTTCACTGTCAGTCTTTCAAGGACAAAAACATTTTCTTACTGCTATAGGTTGTAAACTATGACAGTAAAATTAGCTCCTGGGAGGATGAAGGTTCTCTTGTACCAAGCTGCAGCTACACTGATGGTTTCATACTTTCAAAGATCTTAGGAAGGCCCCATATTTGACATATCATGGCTATATAAAAATTTTACAGTTGTATATTAAAAATAATTCTGACAAGAAACGTTTACCAAATGTCTCTGAAATTCCAGGTCTCTGTTTGCCTACTGTTATGTGAAGCTCTCATTTAGTTTCATGGACAAAGTGAGTGTAATTTTTCTTATTTTAGCCATGAGTAAAATTGTTTGATAAACCAGAAAAGGCTTGATATAATGAAGTGCAATATAAATTATTTTATATAACAAAATCAATATAAAATAGGGTTAGAATTTATCTGCACAAACTTGCCAAGGAGATAGTGTAGCCATTTCTCCTCTTTGCTGTGGCATTTCAAAACTCTGACCATTTTAGTGAGGAGTGAAATACTGGTCTTGCTACATTATGCATTCCTGAGACCAGCCCCTTATAACTCATTTTCACATGGGGTTTGGAGGCCAGAAGTGACTACCTACTCTGACTGATATGTCAGAGCCCAGTGATCATTTTTGATTAATAAATATTCTCCAGAAAGCAAATTGACACTTTTCATTATTACTCATTTCAGTAGTTTATCTTAGAACCTGTGCTCTCTGTACAATGTAAACCTTGTTTTCCACTTCCGGTGAGAATTTTTGATCCCTTCCAAGACTGTTCTTGGTGAGCATGTGGTCTCCTCTTTAGAGATGAACATATTAAAATCCAAACTTTTGGATTAGCTAAGCAAATTTGTTTTGCTAAGTTGTTATTTGGTATTTCTCAGGGTTCTACCATCATTGTTGTGATGCTGGTTTTGCAGTTTCTTGGCATCTTTTCTTTCTTATGCTGGGCACCAGGGCTGTGAAGTATTTTGTATTGCTCTCATATTGCAGCTACTGGTTAAAAAAACCCACATGTTTCTATACAATAATTAACTTGTATTTATAGGGTCAGTTCCAGCCAATCTTCAAGATAATTTTAAAGAGAACTGCACAGACATGCTTTTGCCCCTCCCCTTGTGAAAGCGATTTAAGTTAAACAACAGTTCTGAAATGAGAAATTACATGGTCGTGCATATGTCCACCCTGCATAGGCCCACAGAATGAACAGCACAGTCCATTACCCCAGGCAAAGCAAATTGACAGCTTGTCTGGGGAGATTTCATTTGCTTCCCACTGGCTTGGCAAAGCCACGTAATGTCTGCCTGTAAGCGAGCGTGTAGATGTGTGCTGAGCACGGCCCGGGCCCCTGCAGGCTGCAATCACTTGTCTGCCACACCAGGAGAGGTACTAGCAGCCAGAATTTCAGAAGAGCACTGTAGGGATGATATCCAGTGAAATGTGAGGCTCTCTGGCTGTTTTACACATGAGAGCATTAGAACATACCTTGCACAAGTGAACCTTGCACATCAAGAGATGCAAATCCTGCCAGTCATACACTGGAAAGTTTGGCCATGTGGGTACAAATTGCAATGTGTGCCAGGGCCTGTAATGTTTTAAAATCTGCAAAGATTGCACGCTGTTTACTGTTGCTTTCAAATTTAAATCTGGCTTGGATGGTATTTGGTGGGGCTGTCTTTAATCTCTACTTTTATAATATTCAGACATACGAGAAAAAATTAATCTTTTCCAAGATCTAACTTGGAATTTAACTTGGTCTTTGTTGCATTTTGTCAATACAATCCCTTTATAGTATTTTTTTTTTCACAGAAAAAATCAGGCATAGATACATTATAATTATTTTTAAAGTCCTCCTCAAGAAAATTCTGCAATCTATAATTTGATCTTGTATCTGAGATATTGTATTTTGAGTTCAGGACCTTTTATTAAAAAAAAAAAAATGCAAAATGCAGTGTTTCAGTCCATTAGTTGCTCATTTTAGTTTGACTCAGCTTTAACTAGATTGAACATTGTGCTAATGAGATAGATTGGAAATGGCCTTCAGTAGAATGAATGATTTGATGATGTCTACTAATTTGCTATAGGACAATGACCACATTAAGGAGATGCATTTTTTCTGGCCTAGAAAAGACTTCAGGCTATGTTCTAATGGGGGAGGAAAAAAAGGAACTGGCTCCTATGCTTTTTTGATATCCCTTGTCCAAATATGTTTCTAACACACAGAAAGAGAATTCTTTACAACTAAAAAGAGCACTTAACCTGCAGATTTGCATTACACATATATGTCTCAACTTTCTTTCACTTGTCCAAACTGTTGCTCTCATTAAAGCAGAACCTGCAGCTTATGTTTCATTTCAAACCACTGTTTGTAGAATGAGTTTCTAATCATCTGAAGAGTCTTACCTCTCTGGCTCTGTAGTATTCAACAAGAAAAATTCTCTCTTGCTATAAGGATGGATCAAATGCATCCTTTTTTGCCTTTTCACCAGCAGGCAGATTAGAATGAAATGACCCTGATTAAAATGCCAGTAGTTAGAGAACAGAAGTTGCATTGCACCACCAATGAAAATAGCTAGCAGTAGGAGAAAACCTGGCAGGGACAGTGTTCAGCTCTAACAAGAGAATTCCCAGTGGGTTTCCAGGCCAGCTTCCCCAAAGCAGGAATTCAGCAGAGCACTCCCATGCAGTGCAGGCTTCTGGCAAGCTCCTTCCCAGACAGATTGCACCAGCAAGCCAAGCACAGGGGCCCCTCAAACAAACTGCTGAGGAGCTCAGCAGGGAGGCACAAGAAAGGGTGAGACGTGGTCATCCTGAATTTAGAGGCAGTGCATTTGAAGATGTGACTTGCAAGAGTGCTGAAAAATTCTTCTGTGTGTTAAAACATCCATGATTTCTGGTGGGAGTTGTTCACAGCCCAGAGCATTTTATTCAATAAAACCTGGCATGGGGTTGGAAGAAGAAGAAGATGCTGGGAAGAGGGTATTTCAAAAATTCTATTGTTAAATAGTCTTTATTTGAACATCAATTTGATCATTTTAAATTACATTTTCTGTGTGTGAATCATGAAGTGGCTTTTAGGTCAAGCTAATCAGAACAGCTAAAACCACCTTCTTGCTGTCCTACAGTGTCTCATTAACCTACACAGAAAAGGAAACCTGCCACTTCTCACTGTGTTTCATTTAATTTCTGCTCAAGTAACCAGCCTATTTCCACTTGTCTAAGCTGTCACAAGAAAAAAAAATTAAGCCTGAAACATTAGGTTTATAAATATTCAATGTGACATGCTTCTTTTTTTTCTGATACATAAGGCTGTGTCACAAGGAAGTCCCGTGTTATCTCCAGAACTATTGAGAGGAGGAGTCAAGATGCCACCATTTACCAATATTTTGGAGCCCAACATCCCCTTGTGCCTAAACTGAGTCTCACATTGAACAGGCAGCGTTGGATGGTGACCTTTCTTCACCATCAGCTGAAATCTGTACCACCTACTTTCACTGACCGGCCAGGCTTTTAGAAGAGAAGGAGTCTGTATCTCATTAAGCAGTTGGAGCGTTTAAACTACTGATCTTTACTAATTACAGCTATTTAAATGTTAGGTATCTAAATCTAGCTTATCACAGAGACACAACAACTGACCTTACAGGTAAAAGATTTTAATCTAAAATTTGTCCATTCCTGAGACAGGCAGGACTTATCGTGTTCTTTGAAAGCCTTGTTGTCTCCACTGTCTAAACACACCCTAGCAAATGGCTCATACCAGATGCCTGACTTCCAGATTGCTGAAGTAGGTGAGACAAATCCCACCTTTATCCAGGTAGTACCTGCCTGGTCCCACCCCTGCTTATCAGATACTCCAAGAGTTTATTCAAAAGGCATTTCTCTGGCTCTTCCCTCTTTTACTGGCAAATCACAGTTTGAGTCATAACCGGACCCATTAAAAATGGGTTTTTGTGACCTCATTTGAGCTTGTCTCTTCTCATTTCAATATTAAATAAATAAGCAAGAAGCTCCTTTTTTCAGCTTGTCTTCACAGACTCCAAAAGCTCATCTGCAATTTGACTGGGCTGAATGGATTATTCAAAGCAGGCATGTTTGCCACTTGGAAGGGGATTGTTTTGGTTCTGTTCATCAGAACAGTACTGAGATGAGAATCCAAATGTGCTCACTGTGGGGGCCTGTTATGCCTTTATCCATATGCATTGCTACAGTCACATTTGGTCACACGGACCCTTCATGTCAAGTGAGAATCATCTTGCACCCACTAGTTAAGGTATTGTAGGAACATTTTCTCATTTGCTAACTTTTTCCTCTGTTATCAACTTAAACATTTAAAGGCAAATCATCTTTTGCCATCTTCTTGTAAATGCATAGTAGTACATAAACAACAGCATATTTGAAGTCTGTAAACTTTCATACTTATTTAGTATTTTTGTCAAAGTAAATTATTCCAGTGTCCATTTTGAACAAAATGAGTTCTCTTGTGGCTAATTTCAGTTTACTGTTTCTCACCAGTTTTATTGAACTTTGATTGTCATTTAAAAATAATGTTAATCTGTTGGGGGTTTTTTAATAATAGATTAGTAATAGAAAACACTTCAGGAACTAAAGCAAATAAATTCTTTCCTTTTTTTTTTAATAGCATCCCACAATAAAGTTCCCTGTTGCTCCTGTATGTTTCTCCAGTTGTGATATAAAGGACGGTGTGACAGATATACAGGAACAAGTGATTTTTCTCCATGGTTTCATGGAAGTCCTTATGTGAATAGTTCAAAATTACCACAAGGTAAATGGTGCAAGGCAGAGGAAGGCTGGACAGTCTGGAGAGATCTCCAGAATCTCCTCTGTTTATTTTTAAGGAATAGCTGTGCTGTTTGTCTTTGAGGTGTGATCAGTGGGTTCCTGGAGGCAGCAGGTACACCCCAGTTCCAAAGGCAATTGTGCTGCCATGGGCTTCTCTTCGTGCCACCTTCTCCTCTGAAACGCACGAGAAATTTAGACACAGGCACACGGACATTTCCCTGGGCTGAGGGCAAGGCCCTGCGCTCTCAGCATCTTCTTTAGCAGAAGGACACTGCAGGCTGGTGTGCATGCTTGGATCAGGGCCCAGTCTCAGATGGCAGTTTAGTATAAATGATTTTAACCTTGATCAGGAGGCAGGAGACAGACTCACATGGTCACCCAGCTCCTCCATCCTGCTGGCACACAGCTGCTCTCCGTGCCGAGCCATCCAGACACACGTTCAGCGTCTGGCTGCACTGCAAGCCCTGGGGAACGCTCACACACACTTGGAGTGCTGAATTTTGTCCTGAGGAGTTTCTTTTAAAGTAGGTGAAAGTTAATGAAGATTCAAGTGTCATACTGGAGTGGGAACACTTCCTGGTTCCATCACAGTCACACAGTGACACAGGCTTGTCCATTCCTGTGAGGTTGAGAAGATGGAAAATGGTGTAAGAGGCAAGGGTGACCTGAGACTGAAGCCAGAAAAAGGTATTTAATATTCCTGCAGTCTGTCTAGCAAAATATCTTAAGACTGCTGTAAAGTAAACTGAGAATAATGTGCTTAATAAAAATAATTTTATTTTCATGAAATGTATTTCTGTGATGAATAGGATTCCTTTAATTGGTTTGTTCACGTGGGGGTTTTTTTCTAGTTTGTTTTTCTTGTGAAAATTTTGCCTGGATGGGAGAGCGGGGGAGCTTCCTCCCTGCCTCATCCTGGCTGCTGCTGCTTTCTGGGTTGGGGAATGGTAGAGCCTAGGGTAAGACACTGTAAACCTTAGAGAAACAGAGTCTTAAGCCTGGAAAAGACCTCATCAAGCCCAGCTCTTAACCCAGTTCTTAACCCAGCACCACCAATGCTGATTCCACCCCTTCCCTGCTCCAATGCCTGGCCACCCTTTCAGTGAAGAAGTATTTCCCAATCTCTAATCTCAACCTCCTCTGGTGCAACTGGAGGCCATTTCCTCTCCTGTCACTTGTAACCTGCCAGAAGGGCCCTTGCTGCACCTCCCCTTCAGGGAGCTGTAGAGAGTGATAAGATTTCAAAAGCACCAGATTCTCTAATTGCACCACATTTTCACAGAATGCAATCTGGAGCCGGCACAGATTTGCACATTACATTTGGATAATTGTAAACATTGTTTTAAAATACTCAATAATTATTTTTATTAGCATATTTCACATGGCTATGCAATGGAAAAATATTCAGGCTTCTAGAAAGACAGTAAAATGAAAGAAACAAATAGGTATCTTCATATGCCAAACCTTTATCATCCCTGTAATTAAAAACATTTCTAGTGTGTTAGGATTAAAGAAACTGAATTTACCCTTGTGCAAAGGCTAGCTTAAGGTTCATGCATTATTTAAGACATACTTACATCCTATTTTAAGGTTTTAGGTGAGATTTAAATGACTTATCAGCTTTAAGCTGAATTTTCCCCTTAGAGAAGTAATCTATATGCAAACATCATATATTAAATCATACATTAATTTCCTTGGTACACAACTTCAGTAAGAAACAGGGGGGTTTATGTTTTATGACTTGAACTACCTAAAAAGCATTGAAAAAAGCCCAGTTCATCATTGAGATGCCATCTCTGCTCCTAAGGATGAAGGTAATGCTCTGTGACACTAATGTATCCTTGCACCATCTGCTTTTTCAGTCAATAACACTCAAAGCTGTTTCTTTCAGAATTCATTCATTTTAAATGTTTAAATTTTCTGTGGAAAGTATTTGGATCATGGAGTTCTTTTATATGTGTTTTTATTTATGTTGCCTTTATGTGTTTTAAAATCAAAAAGGACAAAACCATATACTAACAAGCAAGAACTTAGTTGTGCAAAGTTCTTAAAATAAGCTTTTCTGTTTTATGAGCTATCACTGATACAGAGATACAAATCCTCTGGGAGGAATGTCTATTATTCAGTAAGTTTTTCTGTACATGTAAGAGATCTGAAAGGGGGAAAGAAGTGCTCAATATTTCTTTTTCAATAAATTTCAGAATGAAGTAAAAACTCAGGATGGGCTGACAAACATAATCATGAGTTTCATGATTTTTAGGCCTGGGAAGCTGATGTGTAAACTGTAACCTAGCACTGAATAGAGCTGTTCAAACACACAACTGTGGGTGTCAGCTCAAATCACATCCAAAGTCATCTGGGGAAAGAGGAGGAGCACTAAAGACTTATTCAGGGATATCTTAACTTCTCAGTCTCAAGACTTGAATGTCTTCATATCAAATCTTACCTGCCAATTCTCCTTGGAGATTAAGAGAGCCACCAAGTCTCTCTGGATGTAGCAATAAAACCTGTAGTACTCGAGGTAATGCTTTCTTTGTCTGGCCCCGCCTGAGGACAGGTATGGTCTTTTCTCACAAATCTGAATCTATTTCCTTAGCAAAGCCTTTGTCACCATCACTTTATGTTGCTGGAGGTTCCTCTGCTTGCTGATACAAACACTGAAACCAGTTCAGCCATGGAAGAATTCAGGGGTCCTACACAGGGAAATGTTATGATAGCAGTGTCTTAAGGTCTTAAGACCTATATGATGAAAATCTACTTTTGTAGATGCTCCCCATATTTTGACTAGATATTTATTTATCGGCATTTTTTATTATTATGTATTTCTTAATAAAGGTAGGTGTGCCAAAGCATCAGTGAGCCTAAGGAAATCTTCTGTGCACAAATTTCAATGTGTGACAGGGAATGCATTTGCATGGAAGAAATTGAAAGAGACACCAGAGGAGTTACTGTGTAATGTGAACAGACAGAGCAAAAGGGCTACATGACAATCCAGGGAGAGAAAGAGAACTGTCAGATAAAATATAAAGGTGGAGCAATCACAGTGCTTGGGACTGTGCTTAACTCCATCAGTGCCACGCCAGGTGAGTCCCAGGATTTATTATACAGTTTGCATTCATCTTCCTGTATGTGCCAAATTGCTACATCCTAGATAATTGTGGTTAGAAGCAGACCTCCTCTCCAGGCTTCTCTAAAATATGCAGTATAGTCATACACAAGCAAGGATTAAAGCAGATAAAGGGCAGGAAAAAATTTGAGAATATGTATTTTGCCAGTTCCTGCAGAAGACAGATTAAGAATTCGTGGGAAAGGAATGTTAGACACTGCACTCCATTTCTGCACTGGTCAGTACTCACAAGCTGTATTCAAAGGTCTTGTTGAGATTCACCAATGCAAAGAGCAAGTTAATAAAAAATAGATCCTGGGTTTCTTGTTCTCATGTGTAGCTGATGTTCTGGCAGATCTTTCTCAAACTATGATGCGAACTGGCAAGTGAGCTGTCGAGAGTGAGATGAAAGAGCATGACAGAGACTCCAGAGAATGGTAACAGTATTCTAATCCCAGCCACACTTACACTGTTATTTTATTTATTATTTGTTACATACCTGGGGTATGCTTAACACATTGCAAGACTAAAGGAAAGATATTTCTCTTGTGCCTTAATGCACTTTGCAGTGAAACACACAGCTGTGTCTTTGTAAAAGCAGGGAGGCAACCTTCCATATTTCTGAGACACGAGCCCTTCAGAAGCAGAAATTCTAGCAATTCAAGAAATTCTACCTGCAGCTTCTGTGAGATTTACTGAATAAAAGGTTTCAATTAGATTGTTTTTCATGCAAAGCTGTGGGTTTTATCTTTTTCTTTTCCCCAGAAAACCACTTTATATTTTTCACACAAATGAGAGAACCTTCAACATCCCACTCACACCTCTAGAAATTTGTATCCCATGTCTGGCCTACAGAGATGGGATGCAATTGATGTATCAGATGTGTTTTATAGCTTGTATCTCTCTGATATGTCATATCCATAATGAAACCTGTTAAATCATGATTTTCAGATCTTAGCAAGCCCTTTCTTGAAGGAAATTGGGAGTTTTATTTATTTAGTAACATTCTTACTAATTAACAAAGGTGGGCCAGATGGACCAGATTCTAAAATAAGTCCATTTTGTTACTCTAATTCTGCTAATGGTTCTTAGAAAAGGAACACTTCAGGTCTTCAAGGAGTTGTGTGCCTTAAATTACAGCATTTTATAATCCTCTATATTATTGTCCCTCCAAAGCTGCAATTTTCCTGTGTATTTGCTAATAGACCTTTGAACTAACACAAAAACAGTCCTCTGGTAAATCACACCTTTCCCAAGTGATTACCTGACTGGAATCATTCCCAAGGGCTGAAATAGCCACAGTCATGAGACACACATTCTCTGTCAATGGAAAAAATCAAATTCAGACTTCAGAACTGACCTGGGGGGTAACATGTAAAACCTAGTCCATTTAAATTACCAATAAGTGTATTTATAACTTAGTGTGAGTGTATGAATAGATTATTTCTATCTTTTTACTCCCAGCAATTGTGGTTTTATATAAATATAGATGGACAACTGCTACATGGGTAATATAAGTTGGCTGAAGTCAAGGTCAAGGGTGATAAGGGATATGTACTAATGGAATAATTTTGTTCTTTTCAACCTCTTGGATATCTTTTTTCAGCTTTCTGGATAGAAAAAGCCTCTTCCTTTAGCTTCTCCAGACACTGAGAAGATTGTCATATTTACCATGAATAGTCAAGATTTCTGCAAGACAAGCCTGGATGTGAAGGCAATGAAGAGAGTTTGCTGTCTTGCTGGCCAAAGCCTAAATGCTGCCCAGCTCAGAACTGCAAGGATTTCATAAGGTCTGTGGTCTCTTTAAAATTTATCATTGCAAAAATAGCACAAAAATATCTACTAACTCTTATTCACAAATCTGATTTGAGTTTCATAAAAGAGAATAATCTAATGGTGATGTAATTTGAGTGAAATGTATGCAGCTGTACATCATTTTATCTTGGTTTATTTGCACCATTCCTTGCACCTGAATGTGTCTTGTGGTTTTTACATAAAACAGTAGAAGTAAGCAATACCATGGTATTTCATGGCAAGTTTGGCCTAAGAATATGAGGTCTGCCTGTTATTTTGTTTGAGCAACATCTTTCTGAACAGGAAGGGAAGCAAAGATAAAGCATAAAATAATCCATGATAAAGTAGAAAATGTTCACATAACAAGACTTTAAAGAAAATTGAGAACACAGAACCTTCGGTGCTGCCAGAAAGCATCTCAGAATTGGATGAGAACACCAAATTTTGGCATAACTTAATTACTGTCCCGTTCTAGGAAACATGGCTTTTTCACAATTATTAATAAAAAAACACGATAGCGCTAAGGAATAATTTGATTGTGTTTCCTAATCAAATTTATGTGAAGGTTCCAAAAAATGACTGACGGGTTCAAAAGTGGATCATGAGGAATATTTGTTCAACAAATCTGAATTTCTGTTTCTCCAGAATTTTTATGCTGATTTTTTAAAAGACAATTATAAATTCATTCCTTAGTGTCTTACTTGGAGGCAGGCAGGTCAATATTACATATTTATATTAAAGCCTCAACTGAGAATATAGTTACATTTCCCATCTTCTTATAACATGCTAATAGTTGGGCTCTTTCAGAGAAAACTTAATTAAATAGTTCCCTAGATGCACTAAGTTAAGCATTAAAACAACTAACGTGACATAAATCATTTAACAACCTTTATAAATGCATTTTCTCCTTACATTTCCATGTGTCTGTGTCTCACTTTTACTCAGAATCCTGTGATTAAGTTCCAGGAAATTCAGAGCCCAGCCATGCGTTCTGCGTTCAGAACATACAGATGGCTGAACTCAGAGATTTGATGAGGATTGGGTGGCAATTTGCTTATTATCACAGGTTGCAGCTGTGGTGAGCAGATAAATGCCAACAGGAAGAGCAGGATGGGAGTTTCAGGGTGCTTGTGCACAACAAAACTCAGGTCAAACAATACACTCACACCCCTTTAACAAACAAATTCTATTTGATCCTTTTATTATTGTGGTGGTTGATATTACTTCATTGTGTCATGGTAATTTGTCATCCTTGCATGACATGCATGGCATTTCATCCACTTTATAATGCACCCCCTCTTCTGTATTTGGGGAACAACCGGGGCTTGATGGAAGTGGGGATGTTTTACCACCTTGGCCCGGGAGGTGATGATGTGTGAAATGGTGTCCTTTATTGCCGGAGATAATGCTCTGGCGCTGGGCTGCCCTGGGAGGGAGAGAGCCTGGAGTGGGAAAGCTCATTCCCTTGAAGTGAAGGAATTAAGCTGCGGCATTTCTGCTCAGGTGAGTTGCTGATGCTCTGCTCTGTTCCCCTTGGCATGCCTTTTGCAGCTGCGGTGTGCCTGGGGCTCTGGGCTTTGAGTTTTTCTGAACCCTAACCCTAACCTGCTCTTTGATGGAAACACTACTGTGTTCAAGTCACACCTACCACCTGAACAGTACCAGGACACTCAACTCTGACACTGAATTACCCACTGGGTATCTAAGGAGGCTGGTAGCCCTGATTTTCTGATGAATCACTCAAGTTAGTGTCACTGACTCCATTATGGTTACATAACTCAGGACAGCAGAGCATAGCACCCATTGCAATTAATTTAGGTGGACATTAATGAAAGCTGTGTTTCAATGCTGCTTGCCATTTGCCATAGTATGAAGAAATGTAATATATAATGTAATGATATAATTCAACCAAAGAACACTTCTCTCCTGTATTCACGGAATCACAGAGAGTTGACTAGGCTGGAAAAGAGCTTTGAGATCATCGAGTCCAACCAAACTTTCAGCTTCATTCCCAGATACACAGACCTTGGCAGGTGAGCAGGCACGTGCACAATAAAACAAGAATTACTTTTGGAACATTATTCAAAATGAAATGTAAGATTTATCTGGCTTTTCTACTTCTCAGAGTGCTGTAGAAACCATGAGTAGGCATCCTTAATCCCTTACCACATCCTGGAAGAAAGAGGGATAATTTTTGGCATAAGCATAAGCTAGAGAAGTGTCTCTGTCAAACTCTCTCTGGTTTGCCTAGGTGTGTTCTTACTCTAAGTAAATTCATAGCTTTGGGAAGACAGGTTTGAGTCTGTGAAGCAAATTTAAGAAATTAATCTAGAATTGGCTTTGTTGGTTTATTGTTTGTTTGGTTTTTTTGTTTGTTTTTTTTTTTAATTAAAAAGAAAGAATGGTATTGATAGTCCACTATTAGTACAGACGTTGGCATGAAAGAGCTGGCAACTGAACTGAATTTATGCAGCTATAGTATGTCAGATATTCTGGTTATACCCTTCCAGATTTTTACCAGTTATGCTGATGTTGTTTTAGAGCATTCTTCTACTGTATTGTTTTTGTACTTTTAGAGACCTAGTAATAAAACAGATTGCCTGACATAGCAGAATTTACTTTCTGGGTTTGGTTACTCGTGGTCTGCACCACTTTCCAGACAGCCATAAGAACATTCCCTTTAACTTGACTGTTACTGTGTCCCTTGCACAAACTATAGTGAAACTATAGCAAACTATAATGAAACTACTAATGAAATTACACTTAGAGGATGGATTTGCAGGTGGAATTCCCTAGTTTCTAATAGATAACCAAAGCATATGAGTCCATTGAGTGAAGAAATAATATTCTGGGAAGTATCTGTTATGACTATGCAATATGGTGACTTGATGATTTACTGTGGCTGGAGGCAGCTCATGTGCCACAGCTGCTTGTGATCCCAGCCATTTCATTTAGGGACTTTCATGCTGCTCTCAAGAGATTGAGGCAAAGAGCAGATTTCATGTCCTGTTCTTCACAGAGAAATGTATACAACAAAATTGTTTGGAATGCATTCCCTCTTACACAGCACTCAAAAAGCAAACTATTACTTTGGAAAATAGCTTTTTTAGAAAAAATATATTTTAGAGAATAACATTTCTGGTCAGCTTTTCTGTACAAGCAAACTGATCTGATGAGATTGTTGCCATACAGTAACACTGGTTTTGATAGGAAGCAATTTGCTGATCAAGCAATGGTTTGCAAAAAAATATTGCATATACTTTATATGGCAGGTGATATTGAAGGGGAACCTTCCTGAGCAAAACCGAATGCAGTGGTTATAAGCTTTGATCATGATACTCTAAAGAATAAGGGAAACATACTGGTCTACACATGTATTAAGAATTGTGTGACAATTTATCACTAGATAAATTACAGTTTTATAATGAACAAAATGTATTTTTCATAATTTGAAAGATGCTTGGAAGGTTTTAGAGGAAAATATATCACCATATTAAGTAGCAGACAATGCAGAAGAGGAGAGCCTATCAAATGAAGCAAGACAGAACTCCATTATGTAAGATATACATATGCAAAATCTCTAACATAGTGAAGAAAATTATTTGACTTTTCTGATTGACCTTTTTCTCACTGAAGCCGTAAAACTTTTTTAAGTATAAAAGGAAAATTTGATGAAATTTATGGAAGGCAGCCAACCTATTATTTAATATTCCACATGACTGGATAATATTATTGATGGATAATAGGCAATTTGTTGGAATATAGTAAGAAAACATACATATTTTTTCCACTTATATGTGCAATTCTCTGCGTAAATTAGCTTTCTTTGTTTTTATTATTTTTCCTGCAGATGGAAGAATAAATAGAAATTAAGAGAGATACCATTAGGTACAGTTCTTTTCTGTAGGACTATATTACTCTTTTCTAATTTTGTAAAACTCTTTAAAAAATATCTCAGGAAACTACTGTGAAACAAGAGGGCATACTGATGGATTCACAATAGCATCTTCAAAATAGAAAAATGATAAATAATGTTCCCAAAGCCTAACTGTGGTATACCTTAGAGGTTTCTGAAATCAATTTTCAAATAAAGAAAAACTCATAAATCTTGTAAATTTACTAAGAAAGAATTTATAGCATACTCCTTTAAAATGCTGTAAAGACTTTTGGACATAACAAGTCCTGAGAAAAACCTTAGTGTTTCAAATGAAGTGAAACTAGTTTTTTTGTCTATGTCATGGGACTGCTCATTTTTGTTAAACATTTGTTTGAGAGGTACTTATTCTATTTTCTCTGCCCACTATCTCTTCTGTTATTTTTATTAAAATATAAACAAAAGAAGTTACTTTAATATTACTACATAGCTCTAATTTGTCATTTCTACTCCATGCAAAGTTCCCCTGGATCTAAGCTTACGACCTCATTTGGTTTTCAAGATGTGAGAGCATTTCTAAGGCACATTTTCCCCTTATTGGCCATAGCAGATTTTGCAGCTGTTGTCTCACAAGCTTTGCTGCAGTGACACACAGCTTTAGAAGGGCACTGAGACCCTAGCAACTTGCAAAGTCTGACGAATATTTTCATACTGGCTTGGTAAATGAGTCACAACCTTTGAGAATTGCCTGAGGGCACAAAGCAATTCAAGGGAAGAGTCATTTAGAGAACTCATCTTTGCAGACTCCTGTTCTCTCTTCACTAGTTAACAAGGGTCTTTTTGTAATCACAGTAAAATGCTGATTTCCAGAATGCTGTGTTCTTGCTGTACATGCTGTATATTCTTGTTTAAGCCTACACCATTGACCAGTGGCAGAGACAGAATAACTGAACTAACTGGATCTCTGATTTGAGATGGTCATCGGTTTTTATAATTAGGCAAGAGACCTCATATTCCTCCTCAAACAGGTGAAAGTAAAATATTATTTCATTAATATGATTAATATGCATTCATTGGTTATAGGGAGGATCTGCACTTAACCCAGTTATGAGGAGGTCTGGCAAGACCTTGTTGAGCTGCATGAACAACCACCTCCTACATCCTTAACAAATGTCTTTGGGAAAAGAGGGTAGTGAGAGTAAGGGAGCCTGGAGGAGTTCAATATTACTTTTTGAAACTTTCAAGAGCAAGCTACAAAAGGTCTCTCAATTTGTGTCTTGCATCTCTTCTCCCATGGTCTGGAATCACACAAGTGTAATTTAGATTAGACTGGAAATGTGGAAACAATTGGCTAGTGATGCATAAGGAACAGAAACCAGTTCTTCCTTTCTGATTCTCTTCTGTCAAGACAGAGAATAAAAAGCGTGTCATCTCTGCTTCCCTTATTAAAATATGGTTCCTAATATTCAAAGGGAAGTAATCCATAGAATACAAAGGCAATGTTAAGACATAGGTAATTTAGAGGGTGGCAGAATGTGTCATGTAAGGCTAGTGGAAATGCAATACAACAAGGGATTTGTAGAAAAACAGGGAAGTTTTAAAGTAGACTTTTTCAAGTGTTCTTTTCACACACTGTTGCAACTGTGTAATACAATAATATAAAATTGCTGTCATTAATAGCATGGACCTATTTTGCCTGCAGAATTAGGCTCAGCAGGATGGATCATTGTTAAATTGCAGAAAACATTAAAATAAACTCTGGCTATTGAGGTAGCTAACTTGGATAAAGTTTTAGAAGCATGATGCAATGTTGAAGACTATGTAACACTGAAAAGTAGAGTGCCCAGAGTAGACATGGCAGAAGAAATTGAAGTCTGTCCTTTAGTTATCAAACAAACAAACAAAGTCCCTGGCCAGCCACTGAGACTGTCATGAAAATGCTGTCATATCAATTCAAGCTGCTTTTCCCCTGGTTTTTTTCCATGCCGGCTGAGGCCCAAACAAAGGACTTGTGATATCCCAGCCCAATTTCTTTTTGACTTTCTGTAACTTGCATAAAAGTAGGTGAGTGAACATCCCATTTTCTTACTATTTCACTGTAAGTCTTTAGAACTTGGAGGTCTGCATTTGCAGCGCTGTCAAACTGAGAGCAGAGTGCACACCCAGTGTGTTCTCACTGTCAGTGCTGCTGGTGGACCTGGCATTCAGATCTATTGGCCATCTGCCCTTACCCTGATGCAGTGCATGGGGGAAACAAGGTGCCTTGAGTTCTTTCCCTGAGCTCCCAACAGCAGGATTCACACACGGAATCCTTCCAGACAGCCAGGATTCACACGCAGCCTGTGGCAATAGTGAGGTGTTTTGTGCCATGCTCTGAGAATGCTCTGGTTGCTCTTCACCAACCGACTGCTCACGATGCCCCAAGAGAGGGCATTGCCACGGGAGTCACAATGATGGGTTCTTACTAGATTTGGTAAATCTCATGTGGACACAAAGAAATTACTCTGATGTAATCACCTGAGTAAACAAATATGGAATTTCACTGAACTGAGAAATAGGTTCTGTATTTTTATTGCAATAAAGGATGATAGATGATCAAAGCAGAGGCATCCAAGATGCAGATATATGTCAATGCAGAAGATTCTAATAGCAGAGAATAGCACACTGTGCTCCAGTTCATGGTAATTCTTTCTTGGTGAAAGGCAAGTTCTCAGGGTTGGAATATATTTTCTCAAACTGAACTCTTAGGGAATTTCATTCCTTTGATGTCACTGTCCATTTTAATTCATGAATACCCAAAAAGCCATGATTAGACCCTAGGCAGAAGGAGAAACTGAAAACTGGTCAAATTAAGCAATATGTGGAGCAAGTTTGTTGAGTGAGAATTTGTTTCACTCCAGGTTTGCTGATGTTGATGGGGAACAGCCACACTGCTGCTCTTGCAGGGCAGTGTTCCCATACCTGCAGCCAGAGCGCTGGCTCCCAAGGAGCTTTGTTAGCAGGATGGCACCAAGAGCAGGTATTAGAAACTCTGCCAGGTTACAAATGCTGCTTTCTCAGATAATGAGAAAAAAAATTACGAGAGGTCTTCACAGGTAGTTCTTACCCACAAACTCACCTTGTCCCCTCTTTCAAACAGAGAAGCAAGGTTCATTTTTCCTTAATGCATTGTATAGTGGGGGTTGAAACCTGCAGGTGGAAAGCATAGTGCTGTTGGTATTACTTAGTCTTATAAAAGAGAACACAGGGATTGCTAACAGTGAATCTGTCTCTCAGAGTTAGGTTTGAAATTTGCAGTCCTCAGCTATCTGGGTAGGTTTAAGGAATAATTTCTATTATTTGTAATATATGAAGCAATAAAATGCTCCTAAGAATGATTAATAGCCAAAGTGAAGCTCAGACATTTCATCGATCTCAAAAGCCATTTATTGCAAGTATATGAAAGCAAAAGAGATTATTGCTATTATACAACAAACTATAAAATCAGAAAGGAGAAAAATGCATCTTTTTCTTCTTGCAGATGATGAAAAGGTATTCTGCACTTTTCCTCTCTGCTGGATTTTCCATTGGAAACACATGTTGGAGGCATGAGTGGAATCAATAACATCACAGAGCTTTAAAGACTGATTAAATGATCAAGGACAGATACATTTGAGGATAAGCTGAAAAACTGTTCACAGAAGGAGCTGGTGCAGAGCAGAGGTGACTGGACTGGACAATGAGGGTTTCATGTGCAGATACGTTTGAATTTTTCTGCCTGGAATTCTGTGCTTGTTACATAACCTCTCTTGATTAATTGAGCCCCTGTGCCAGGTTGTCAGCTGCAGCTGAGCTATGTCTGGCACAGCCAAGGGGAACTGGCACACCAGCCTGCTGCTAGGTTTTGCCCTGTTCCACCCCAAGCCTAGGACAGAATGAGCCTCAGGAACACTTGATGGCCTGGATGTTCCTGTGTTGGTTCTGTACCACCTGAAGGCTCTCCTTCACACCAAACAAAACGTCCAGTCCTTTGGCTTCACACTGGTCAGAGCAGCCCCACAGAAATTCTGACTTGGACAGAACATTCCTGGAGGCCCCGTGCTCTGGTCATGAGCAGACAGCCTTTTGCACACGGTAAAAAAATCAGCCATTCCACTGGTCATGAGCCACTCTAACAACTACTGATGTCTGGGGGACCTAGAAGACATTAGGTGCATTAGGACAACTAGAATTTGTTATATTGAATATGTGATTCTAGTTTTGCATTTTTAGGTCCCAAATGGAAGAAGTCTTAAGAGATATTCAGAGAGAAGTCATGGTGAGAGGAGTTTTCCCTTTATTCCACGCAGTAGTGAAGAGTGAACAGAATTAAGGAAGTCTAACTAGGGAAGGTTGCGTGCAGCTGAACTTTTTTTTTTTTTTTTTTGTTTTAACCATTTTTCCAGGCTATGCTCCTACAAGTAATAGGGATTTATTTCAATAAGTTGAATTTAAATGATTTACGTGTCCTTGTGAGGCAGATAGAAATGGTGTATTGTCTCTTTTCTCCCTCTTGAAAGGTGTGTTCATGCAGACACCAACACAGAGACCAAACATTTCATGAAATCAATGAAATCCTATGCAATACTGGATGGAATCACTCACTACCTTGTATGCTTTCTGCTTCTCCCTGTGTGCTAAGAGACTTTCTTTATTGGATATTCTTCTAACCTAACTGCTTGCTATACACAATCTTTCCCTTTTTTTTCTCCTTAATATAAATCAACAATCTTTACTAAAAATGAAAATTTAATAACACGTTATAGATTCAGATGAATCAATATCTCTAATGGTTTGGAAGAGAGTTTTGCCCAGTTGATTAATTTGGATTATCAAATTCTGGAGACACAGACTGCAGTTCATGGATTTTATGATGCCCAAGATGGCTTTACCTTCATCCAGAAGGTAACTGACGATACCTAATTAATGACGAATGTTTCAAACACATACTTGCTGTAGCTACTATAGTCTTTTAGCTGAAATCAGCAATTTATCTTTCTTCCTGGCTCATTAAACTCTATTTTGAGCTCCAATAATATACAGCTAATGATCGTGTCTTCAAGAGTATTTGCAAATCAGTCACCTCTGCCCTGGAATTAGTTCTTAAAAAGTCTAAAAATCTACAATAATTTAAAACAGAGTGCATATCAATCCTTCAGGGCCTGTATAATTTGAAGGTTGGGGGATATTTTCTCCTTTCTCTTGATAAGATCTCTTGGTAAGAGAAGCTCTTCTGGTAAAATCTTCTCTCCTCCTCCTAATCTGCACGTGCAATGTACAAAATTCAGTCTCAACTATGTTTTCAGGTTGTATTTATAAATGTTATGGCTAGATTCTGGGTATCAACTTCTCCTCAGAGGAGCATTTGCCATTATAAAGGAGTCCCCAGTGGGACAACACATTCCTAATGTATCCATCAGCAAATTATCTAGGCAGTAGTCACAAAATTGAGATTTGGTAGTAAAAGTAATTGATTATTTTTCACAATAGGAGCTGAGTTGAGAAGTTAGAAAAGAGTCTTAATTTAGGGTGACTGGAAATAGAAGTGTTGGGGTTTTTTTCTCAGAATGCAAAAAAGGCATTCAGCTGTGTGTGGCATCAGGGTTCAAACCCAAAGCAGGCCTGCAGAAAGGACAACTTCTTCCATCTGCCAGGAGCATACCCTACTTACAGCATTTCAAAGCTATCATAGCAGAGGTCACCCTTAGCAAATGCCCTTTTCCTCTTCAGTTGTGGCTATGTGAAAAATAAAAGTCTCCCTGGAACTATTTTGGAAATTAAATTTACATTTTTAATAGCATCAGTATGCCTCCTGTTGTGTTCTTCACCAAACATTTTCTGGTACCCTGTATGAGATTTGCCTCAGTTTGTATGTAAAAAACCTCTGCTCTTCTGAGGTCAAGTGACTTTATTGGATGATCTGTACCTTTGAAAGTTTCTCTGACTATCTTTGTTACCTATTGAAGGATCAGCAGAAGGATCACGTTCAGCATTGTGATCTGAAATTGATTGGGATCAGACTCATTCTAATCAGCTCTGGCACAAAGTAACATAGCATAGGGCTCTCTGCCAAGAACAGTCTGATCTCAGCTCCTGAGTGCTTCACAGTGAAGCACTGCAGGCTCTGGGCTTCCATGGAGAGCAGTTTTTTTCCTAGGGTAAGAATGGAGAGCAGGTTGCTGGATTAGCAATGCTTTTCTTTTGGAGGGTCTGTAAGGAACATGGAGGACAGCACCTGGTATGCTCCCAGGAGATTTGTGGTGTTGTGTCTTGCACAGGTGTAATTTCTTAATGTTTTTCCAGTTCAGTGTCAGAAAGAACGAACTGCATTGACCCAAGTGTGAAACACAGTAGCTAAATCCTCACTGGAGACAAGTAGTCACAGCAAATCAAAAAGATTAAATTGTAAATATTGTCTATTACCTCTGTCTCTAGTAGAAAGTGTTTTCTATGTTCTGGTTTGTCTTTCTGTTTTATTGAGAAAGATTCCCAGAACAGCCATGGTCATGTCTTTGGAGAAAGGAGCAGAACACAGACACTCGTGGATTTTGTATCAGCTGTTTGGGACACCAAGTGATTGTTTTGGAGACCTTAGATCTTCAGGATGGGCTTTTCCTGCTGGCTTATTGACTTCAAGAAGAATTTAAACAATTCAGTTTGATTCACTGACCCATAGATGGAAGACTACTTTGTCCTGTTAATGTTCTCCTTTTCCTTATGAGCAGCTGATAATGATCTCATAAATCTCTAGAGGAAAGCTTAAGGAAATAGCCAAATGTCAAAAATAAAAGCCATCTCAGGGTTAGAATGTGGCATGCACTTAGCTAATTTTTATGTTTTTTTCATATGAATTTAAGTCTTAGTTAATCATTATGAGGTGTTTCTCTGAAGGATGGTTGGTACTATGCTGCATCTTATTTTGCCATGTGAAATTGCCACAGGCACCATATTAGATTTTATTATGAACATTTTCTTTTAAATTTATCTTCTGTGCAACTTCTTCTTGTGTTTTCAAATGAACACCACTAAAATGAATTAAAAGAGCAAAGGGACCAATAGGTGGTTCAAAGCCAATATTGTGTTATGAAGACAATATTATAACGTAAAAACTGAAACAGTTCAGAATCAATTGCAGAATATTTTGCAATTATTGTATAAATTTGGCTTTCTAGGTTTATGGCTTAAATTTCCACTTGGTATGAGACTCCTGAGTAATGCTGGAAGTTATTTTCATGATGCCTCACTTTACCATATGAAACAAGCAAAGTGGACTACATTGCAATAGAAGCAATTGAGATAAAGGAAGTCATATAACACTCCAGAGTGATATCAATTGGAAGAATGTGTGTTTACACACATGTATGTTTCTGGATAGATACTGCCTATGAAAAACCTAATAATCTTATTGAATTAATGAGACAACATCTAGGAAATTCCCTAATACCAGACTTAGCACCAGATTCACTTTGGACACATACCTCCTCTAGTCCTAATTTTCCAGTGGTGAAAACAACAGGTCTGTTTGCATATCAGATGATTACTAGGTTATTTGTCCGTTTGCATACAAATAAAAACAATTCCAGTCTTTGATCTTGCATATCAGTGAATTCTCTTCAAAGGAAATTATGCCACGACAGTTTTGCTTTTACTTCAATTTGGGCCAAATTATGTTCTTTACTTCTGCTGTCTACCTCTATTTCAGCTGGTAGAGAAACTGCAACAGCATAAGATATTTAAAGAATGACAAAGTGGAGATGCCTTAATGCAAAGCACATTATTCTAAAGTAGCTCCTGATGGGAGCTATCCATGCCTGGAGTGCCACCTAGTAGAGTTCATGTGAAAAGAATACAGGAATTGGAGAGGCTGCTGCAATTCATTTGGAAATGTATTAGATGGCTGAAAGATGTCCTGAGGAGGAGAAGGGTCAAGAATCCTTTTATCATCTTTCATATGAAAACAAATTAAACTACTATTCAAAGGCACAGTGAAATCAAAGTCTTTAGACAGTGGACATGTGAGAAATTATGAAGATGAAGAAAAGCACATGCCTAAAGAAATACATCAAGAGGAGAGATACAAGAGGAAAAGATCAGATCTCCTAAGCAGCTAAGGAAATTCTGAAATCAAGTTTTATCACTATTATAAATACAACAAAAGTGTAGTGTAGTAGAAAAGCAATCATGACTAGAATGGGCATTTAAGAAAATGCACTATTAGGAAAGTATAAAAACAAAGTAAAAGGCAACAGAACAGATGTATACATAAAGTGGTGATTGGTAAATAATTAGAACTGAGATTACAAAATAAAAGACAATGTTGAGGCAAAAGTGAATGAATGTATGTAAAGTCTGGAGATTAAAAAGTTCCTAACTTCTAGGAGAAGGTGGAGTTTGATTATTTCTTTGAAAAGAATGATCTGACAGGTGTCTATAATGACTGCAGACTGTGCTTCATGACTCAAGTTAATTCTTCTACCATTCAACCCCATGAAAAGAGTAGGCTTCTATATGAGTTTCCCCATACAGTAAGCAGTCTATGCATGTAATTTTCTGATATTCTTCATGAATGCATGGCTAACTCACCCCTATTGCCTTTGTAAGATTCTGTACCTGGAATACAAACTAACCTACCACTTCAGGCAAGCAGAGTTATGCTCCTCTATGAGTCATAGCAGTAATGGGACCAGTTTAAAAATTGTAGTTCCTTACTTTGAATTCTTTCAGGCTTTTCAGTAGCAGCAACACAATTTGCTTTTTATTGTAATGCTTTCTCACTCCTGCCACAAAGGCAGCAGCAGTTGGCAACTGGCAGAAAACTTGTCTCTGTCTTGAAATCCAAATAACTGCTAAAGGAAGAATGGTAGTTTCACAGACTGTGAAAGTATTAAAACCCATGGCAATAAAGAGATCTCTGATTAACAAAACCCAAACAATTGAAAAGGATACAAGTCACACACACAAAACCCCCAATTCTTTATAAAGCAATCCTTCAGTCCCCTCAGTTTCACCCAAACTAAATTAAAATGAGAACCTTCAGGCAAATTGCCATTAAATGAAAACTCTTAAAAGGAGAATGTACAATCTAATTATAGTGTAACAAATGTGTACCTTTCATCTACAAGGCTGGTACTCCAAATTATAATAGTCAATTATGATTATATAATCTATTAAAAAGAATAACCAAAGTGCTATAATGAAAAGTAAAAACCTACAAAAGAACATGAAAGACATTTCCAGTGGCTCAAAGTGGCATAACAGTAGTACCCTATACAATTTCCTTTCTCATGTAGCCTGTATTTAGACTATGTTGCAGAGAAGGGGTGCTGGCAGTCACTTCCTGAATTCTCAGGAATGCGTTCTTTATGCCCAGTGCCCACTGAATTATTTTCTATGATGCCCCATGAATGTAGCTACCTGGAAGCAAAAGTCATGCAGTTCATAACTCCAATATCAATAAATCACAGTTAAAAGAAGTACTTCCTTTTATTTTGCAGGTTATTCATATATTTGCAAAAAATCCCTTCCTTCCTTCCTTCCTTCCTTCCTTCCTTCCTTCCTTCCTTCCTTCCTTCCTTCCTTCCTTCCTTCCTTCCTTCCTTCCTTCCTTCCTTCCTTCCTTCCTTCCTTCCTTCCTTCCTTCCTTCCTTCCTTCCTTCCTTCCTTCCTTCCTTCCTTCCTTCCTTCCTTCCTTCCTTCCTTCCTTCCTTCCTTCCTTCCTTCCTTCCTTCCTTCCTTCCTTCCTTCCTTCCTTCCTTCCTTCCTTCCTTCCTTCCTTCCTTCCTTCCTTCCTTCCTTCCTTCCTTCCTTCCTCCCTCCTCTCTCCCCATTTTTTAATTAAATAATGACACAATTGGAAAAAATACTGTGACTTTTAAAGCATGTTCAAAGTTATGGAACAGTTTCAATTCTACAAATTAACATCTAGAGCATGGCCTTTCAACCTGAAAAGATTAAACTAGGGGAGACAGGAAAACTTTACAGTATCATGAATGACAAAAATATGACACATAAAGAATCTATCCACCACCTTTTCAAATACAAGAAATTAGGGGGCACAAATGAAACAAAGAATTTACTGTATGTGTGGGTCAGTGGAGGAATTTTGTAATAGAATATGGTAGATAGTAAGCCCATTCAGACTTAAAAAGTGAATGAACAAATTCATTAAAGAAAAAACAGTCAAGTGTCTCTTGAACCACTAGACACCACCACTGCCTTAGGGACTATCTGAACTGTGACACTCTGGAGGCTCTGGGAACATTGTACATTATTACCTTGTTCCTGCACTCTTCCCTAGACATCTGCTATCAGCTGCTGTCAGACACAGAAATCAAGTCAGCTGCTTCACTGCAAATGCCCCTTGTGTGAAAATTACAAACCTCCCTAACTCAAATGCATTTCCTCTAAATTTGATACAGCTTAAGGGTGATGCCTAGAGAGGCTACCTGGAACAGAGGCTAGACAGTGTTGAATAAATAAAATAGGTATTTATTAAAAAGGCCTTCAAAGGATACACCTTGGCAGAGCCCAACTGTGGCTCCACCCAAGATGGACCCAAGATGGACAATTGGTCACGAGTTTTCACACTTTCACAAGTTTTGGTCCATTTGCATATTGGGGTTAACTGTCCAATTACAGCTCCAGGTTATGAAGTCCCATCCTCCCAGATTGCTCTCCTCAATTTGCTGTTGTTTACACTTTTTGGGCCTGAAGCTGCAATGGTGTCCTTGATTTTCTGGCTGGAAAAGGATAGCTTTGTCTAACTAAACTGTGAAGGGAACTTGAACAGAGTTATATACTATAGCAGAATATATACAGAATCTGGAAAATATGAAAGCTAAAACTTAAGGCATCAAGGGGAACATTTTAAAACTGGGAGGACTAAAATCAGGGTGTATTTGATCCATTCCTTCTGCATTGTCTGTGATCATACAGTCTAAAACACAAAGCTCCATGTGATTTAGTGACTTTTTGGTCAAGAATTTTCTCGTGTATAATACCTATGCTATATTTAGAGTTTGCCTTTGCTTAGCTTTCCATCTCTAATCTAGTATTAAGAAGTCAAAATCTCTAGTAATTGTGATTCTTGGTGTAATTATTGCTAAAGAGATCTCAGTTCATATTCAAAACCTGATCACAGGTAAGTGAAACCTCTCTCCGGTACTTTCATAGTAAAGCCTGTCCCAAAAATCCTTTACCAAAACAATTTTAATCACAGTATATTCATTTAATCAATGATAAAATTTCTTATTTCTTTTCCATCTGTAGACTATTATTAGTACAAAGTAATGTTTTTATTTCTACCTTTTGAGAACTCTCACGTATGAGAACCTGATTTGTCTTCTATATATTTGTGTTTAATATGATACTCACCTGCATATTCAGTCAACCTCAGACTCAGAAATAAATTTCCACAGACATACATCCATCAAAATGCTTTTCAAAAAATGCCTACCAATAAAGACCTCCTAGAAACTTACACTTCCCTAAGCAATATTGTGGGAAAAAAAGAATGGAAAATATGACTGCAGACAAACTGACAGCTCCATTTACGTGTGGGTTTTTTATAATGCTGAACTGTGTAGTGTTGCACATCCTCCAACAATCCCCATGAGCCATGACTAATTGCAGAAGTTAATAAGAATGAATATTCTAGCCTGAGAATTGCCACGTGAATGTATCAAACAAGTTGCAATGCTTTTCCTGACAGCTGCCTCAGCTGTGAGGAAAACAAAACAACACTATTATTGATGAGAGCAAAGGCTTAGCATAGCAATTTTTCTGGAAAAAAATATACCAAACCATGTCAGTTCCAGGGACCGTTCTGTCCTGCCCAGACACTTGTAATAAGTCTAAGTCCACTACAAGTTTTTGTTTACAGAATAATGTTGTGTTTGTTTCATTTTGTTTTCTTCATAGAAATAGCTCTTCCGTAGAGCAAACAAGTTAACCAGAGGAACCATGAGATAGGTCTGAAGCATCCTGGATCACTTGGAGACAGTAAGTCAGGCACTTACTCTGATAAAATCTACCTAAGTCTAGATTCAATAAATAAATAATGCAGGTCCAAATAATGCAGGGTAAGTGTGTGAACCTGAGCCTGCTAACCTCACAGGGAAATGCCCTATCGCCCAATTACTAGAAAGGGAATTCCTCAGTCAACAAAAAACATTGATGCTTTCAAAAGTAGCATGTGAATTTCTGTGCAGCTTCCACAGGTGTACCTTAAACAATCTCTTTTCAGAAGAATTTGTGAATGCTCAAGCAGTGATTGCAATGGAGTGCCATCTAAGATATATTGATGGGTGAGTGTAGATATTAGGCCTGATTTAGGCACCAGAGAAACTTTTTCTATTTTCTCTCTCTTTTTTTTTTTCCAATAATGCACTTGAGTCCAACCCACAAAAGTCCATTCTTGGATTCTTGGGTTCTTCTTGGGTAGATTGTGCTGCCTGAGGAAAATATTTTGCCAAAAATGCTGGTAAAATACAGTTTAGGAAACTTGTATATTTTATAATGTTGGCCTTTTTTTTTTCCAGAAGTACCAGGCATTGTTTTCCATGCTTCAACACTTGTTCACAAAAGCCTGAGTTACCAGATTGTAAGTATATCTATTGTTCGTATCAATTTAGTTCAAAAATGTTAGTAAGAAGACAGCACATATATGAAAGGCTGCAATCTGTCTAAATTTGGCTTTTTTCTCAGTAGCTTGCCATGACTGTGGAATGTATCCAAATAACATTCAATTGGGAGAAATCTTACAACTGCAGGATGACTTTTATGGGCCAGTTAATCAATGTACCTTTGTTTGCATCACAGTGTTTGTTAATGTTTATTTTAATAGAGTATTAGTCTTTTCCATAGAACACCACATACTAAAAAAAAAAACTCTTGCTTTGCTTGATTGTACAATGCAGAGATTAATTAATTAATTAACATACTTCATTTTGACAAAGAATTATAGATATAAAGGAAAACAGAATAATGAAATTGGCACCATTATTTTCCAGTAGCTCTAAAATTTAATTACAGGAGAAAAGTGTTCTCTCCATCCACCATGTTTTTACAATAAAGATAAAAGATTGTTATGTGGCTTAAAGTTATATCAGGAGACACCTGGTCAGGGGTTACTTGTCCATTACCAAATGCCCATTCCCATTCCCAGGCTACAGCCTGTTTACTCAAAACAACCTGAGCTTTCCGATGGGGTTTACTTGAATTAAAAACTGGCTTATGCGGGTGGTGGTTTTGAAGGAATCCTTGACTGTGAACCGCCGATTTCAAAGGCGAGTCCTAATGAAGTTCCTTGAGGCACTCTAAGCCCTGTGGATAGCAAAAATGGGCCGGGGCTAAGGAACGTCAAGCAGGTGACAGCGCCTTGGTTTTGCTTGTGGTTGTTATGGCTCGAACTGCGTCAAGGGTTATGCCACGGGCGTGCAAATACTTGGCCACCTGTCTTAATTGTAAACACTGCTTAATGCAGCAAACCCAGCGGTTCCGAGAGCCGGGGGCGGTAACGCGAGCCCGAGGGCTCGGGCAGGGCGGGCGGGGATCATCGGCGGCGGCAGCAGGGCCGGTGCCACCGCGGGCACCAGGCACCCCTCGCCCGACGCCAGCCCTCCCTCCCCGCCGCTGCCGCTCGCCCGCAGAGCGCAGCCGGGAGGGACCGGCCCCGGCTCCCGCGGGGCCCCGGCGGCCGCAGCTCGCACTGCGGCGGGCGCGCCCCTCAGGGCGCAAGGCCACGGCACCGCCACCCCAGGGCGGCGGGGGGGGCGGGGGCCGCGGGCACCCAGCGCGGCGCGCGGCCGTGCCCCGGTGACTGCCGGGCCTGCCCGGGGCGCGGCGGGGGCGGGCGGCGCCGCAGGAGGGCGGGAGCCGCCGCAGTGAGGCCGCGCGGGCGAGGCGGCGGCGGCCGTTGCCATGGCAGCGCTGCCCCGGGCCGGGGCCTGAGCGGAGGGGCGGGGGCGCCCCGGGCCGGGCCCGGCAGGGGAGGGGAGGGGGTTAAAGCGGGCGGGCGGCGCCGCGGGGGTCGCTGCCGGGGGCAGCCCGCAGGCGGGGTGAGCATGAGCCGCGGCGGGGGCCGAGGGCCGCGCTCCGAGCGCACAGGGAGGCTGCGGAGGTGAAGCCTCTTCTCCCTCGCCGGGCGGGATGGAGACTCTTGGCGCTGCAGAGGACGTGTTTTATGAGGAGGAGGAGGAGGAAGTGAACTGCTACGACTTTGAGCCTCTGCCGACGCTGCTGGAGGATGAGGTGAGTGCGGCAGGTGCGGGGATGGAGCCGCCGCCCTTGCGCTCACCTGTAGTGAGGCGGCCGGGCCGGGGGCGCAGCGGCCCCCGGGAGCGGCCAGGCCGCGGCTCAGCGCCGCTCGCTTTCCGTGTGTTCTCCTGCCCCGCGGTCCCTGCCGCCAGCCTGGGCTTAGCCCATTGCCGTGCACCTTCTCCACACAACAGCAAAGTCATGGTCCTCGAGTGCGGGATGTCTCGTCACTGCTGTCCTAGCCGTGGGTTAATGCTGCAGTCGGCAAGTACGTGTCCTTGTCGCACTCGATCAAGGGAAATTTACATGGGCAAAATAATTTCCCGAAGCTGCCAACCACTTCTTTTGTACTGCCGTATATTGCTGCCCTGTGCTAAAAGGCCTTTGACCCTGGGAAATAAAAATCAAAAATATCAAACTGTTAAATCTGTTTCTTCTGTTGTTATGCTGAAAACCTGTAGCTAAAACCAGTTCTTGTCATTGCATTTGTCTGGCTCTGTTATTGGTTTTGTCCTTGCTTTTTATTGCTCTTGCTCATCTTTATATCTTTTCACATGAAGTGTTTCTTACCCCCTCATGAATGTTGGGGCAAAATGTTTGGAGATACTTTGCTTTTATAAGTAAAGGCTTGGTGAACTGTATGTGAGCTGCCCATTCCCCGAACCAAATCTTACAAACTTTCTGACTTGCCATGTCAAGAATCCATGCTGAATCAGGAGTTAAATGTGAGTTTGAAAATGCAAAGCCCCTTTCAGCTTTCCTGAGTCACCCATTGGCTTGGCAGTTTGGCTTTTCCACTGTCTGTAGTGCTCAGTGCTGTAGGCCCTCTCAGGCTGACCCATGCAAAATCTTGGTGGAAGGTGGTAATGGCCTTATTTTTTACACATTGGCTTAAATACTTGGAGTATTTTCTCGGAATGGAGAAGGCTAAGGGTCAACGCTTCTGTACAAGAAAGTACGGAACCTATTTTTCATACCTGCTCAATGTATACTTTGATTGTGGGTTCCCATGAGTCCTATCTATTTAATTATTACAGAAACATAGAGTTTCAGTATTTTTCTTGGGAGAATGAGCATGACCTATCACCTGGTGACTAGGTAAGTTAATAAAAAAGAGCTGCTTCGAAGAGTAATCAGAGAGCTTACCAAGCCAACCCGGTGTTTTTCTTCAGATGTGATGAATGTAATGGATGGCATTTGCCACATTTTCTGTGATTCTGGAATAGAATGTTTTGAAGTTTGTGTGAATTATTGTGGCAAAAAGGTGTGAGAAGGCTGTGAGTGCTGTTGTACTGAACTCTGAGCTACTTAGTCATTTAGTGGAGTCTGCTCTTCTTGTCCTTGTACCAAGTATAAAGAATGATGTTGGTGTCTGATGCAGGTGGTATTTTGCCAATATGTGAAGCAGAAATCTACCTGAGCTGAAGAGTAGAAAATGCTAAGGATGAGGGTGTGTTTCCATTTCCTCTCTTTACTAGAACTTTATTCATTTCATACTCCTTAATATTTGATTTCAAAAATGTTAAGAAATGGTATGTGGCCAATTAATTTTTTTATTCCTACTCTCTCTTAATTATCTCTGCTTAATTATATGCTACTGAACAGTTTTGTACTTGCTGAAGAAAATCTGAGAGAAAGCTGAAAACTAAAGTGAGTAGTTAAGTGTGGTTGTGCAACAGGTTTACTTTTTGTAGTTCTTAGTGTTAAAACCAGACGCTTTCATAGTGTTAAAACCAGACACACGTGTCTTTTGCTGAAAGAGACAAAAAAGAGGCTTTGGTGTCTCTGATATTTACCATTTGAATGAAGAGGCTTCCAGTGGTCCGAAGTACTGAAGCAGCTGCTCACCAGAAGTTTCAGCTTGCCAGAACCTCCTGTGTTTGAGTGTTAAAAGGATGGTTTTTTCCACAGTGGTACCTCTTGGTCTGTGTTGCTTTGGAGATACAAGCCAGCCAAATGCAAGTCTCAGTGTTTTCAATGCCTCATTCTCTACAAAGGCCTTGCTCAGCTGCAACAGCAGCTTTAATAACTAAGGTCAAGGAAGAGTGATCATTTGGGAAATTTGTGGTTTCTCTGAAGTAGGTAACTTGCTGCCCTGGAGCACTGGAAATAGAAAGGCCTGCAATATGGTGGTGGTGGTATTTTGCTTTATCTTTTCTTTGTTAGTTTTATTTTTACCTAGCCATCCACTGCTGATGGAAGCCATGGAACATTCATAGGACTTTTTTTCCTTTTCTCTTTTTTTTTTTTTTTCTTTTTCTGTATGACATAACTTTCTCATCCCTGGGAAGGAAGATAAACTAAGCTTATCTGACATTTGAGCATTGCCTTTCGTTTACTTCCCATATAACCACAAGACAAAGATGTTTTGTAGGTTTGTGCTGTAGATATCATTGCTGGTAATTGTTATCTGCAGTGGAGTTCAGCCTCAAAGCTTAACTTAAAAGTTCTCTCAAGTCCTTATTGTGACTGGAATGTGATGCTGAGGCTGTCTTACAGATTGCAGGTTTAATTTTTTTCATATACACTCTAAATTGAGCCTCTTATGTCCATATGCACAGATCAAACTTAGTTTTGCATCTTGATTAGTGAATCATTCTTTTATTTCTCTGTTGTGGCAAATGCCATCGTGTCGCCTACCTGGAGGATTCTAGGAGAGTTAAAAATAATTGCTCATTCATTGCTTTGATCATAGAGTTTCTATTTTTTACTTTTTTGCTGGCCATAAAATAAGAAGTGGATTGCCTCTTTCCAAGCCTGTCCTTATCCCGCTGCTCAGTTTGGTCAGTTTCAAAGCCTAATGATTGTAGGAGAGTTTATTGCCATGCGTTTTTGTTTGCAGATAGAGGAACCTCTCTGCTGCTCTTCATGCTTGCAACAGCTTCCCTATGGAAATTTGCAAAGCCTCCTTATCCACCCTCACACTCTGATGGCAGCATTACACAATTTTACTGAGCATAGCACACAGAAAATAAGATTTTGTGCTGAGATCTTTTGCTGCTCATTATTATGTAGGACTGAATTTGATGAGACCAGGATCCATGATTAGTGCTAGAAGGCACTGAAATAATGCTGCCATTAGTAAATCAATCCACGTCTAGGCCATGTCTATAAAAAATAAGACCATTGAGAAGTTAAGTTTGCCAAACAGCAATGAGTGTGCTTTATTTCTTACCTCATATTTATTTATTAAGCATTATACTTTAGACTAAAAAGCACAATACACTTGTGGACTGAGGTTTGTTTCTTATTTGAAGGATATTATGAAAGCAATGCTTAATTCTCTGAAAGACAGGTTAATAAACTGTTAACCCTTTCTGTATGTGTTAATCCAAATATCATTGATGTTCTCCAGTGCTGGAGTAGGTAAAGAAATTTTTAACTGTTCTCCAAGGGATTAAAAGTTTAAACTACTGCAATTTTCTGAGCTGTAAGATAGTTCACATCCTCTTTTGCTGATTATGGCATAATTTATTTTTTCTCTCTGCTAAGCAATGTATATCTGCATCTTCTGTTAAGGATATATTTAATATCACTGTGTAGTTAATAGTAGTTATAGCTCTGATACAAAGTGACTTCTGTAGATTACCTTCCATTTTTGTTACCTTACTTTTCCTTATAAATGGAATTGATGTTTTCTTTGTTTGGGTTTTTTGTTGTTTTTTTCTCCTCGTTCCTTTAAGTTCATGAAGACTTCTGTAGCTATGGGTAATGTATTGGGTTTGTTTTCCAAAAATATCCATAGAGAGTCTGGTTGCTTTGAGTCAAGCAATGTTTCTGACCATCTTGACCACGAAAGCCACATTAGAAACACATTTGTTTGGGAATGGACTCATAGCCTTACTGTGATAATAGGGTCAATACGAGTTGACTGCAGTTTAGGGCAGCAACTCAGAAACTTAAGCCCATGAGCTGTTTTGATCACTAAAAGCTTTGGATATAATGGGAAGGCCTAGGACAACCAAAGTGTTTGGTTTTAAGTCCAAATATAAAAATGCTTCTTCTATGGCATGTTTGGCTTTTCAAAGTTTATTAAATGGTCTACACCACTAAACTTCACAACAGCATCATTTTTAAGACAGGCCAATGTAAAAGGTATTTTTTCCCAGTTCACAAATGGTAGGGAGAATTGCTGTGAAGAGAATTTTTAAGTAGTTTATATAAAGACACCTGGGAAAGCTTGAAAGGCAGGGATGAGACGAAATGTTTTCATTTAGTCTCTCTGCTTTTACCTCCAAGTGGTCTGTTTCCTTTGATGTAGTGTTTATGTAACTTACATATCTCCCATAGTATTTTTTTTTATGTAGGCATACTGTGATATCTTTGTTCAGGTTAACTGTGCGTCTTAAAACATCTCTGTGTTAAGAGCAAAGTCATGAACTTGGTGTTTCTTGGGGTGTTAATCAGTGTCCTAGAAAGTCTGAGAACTTGCTGGAAACATTACTTGTAGCCAATTGTGTCAAATATAATCTATGATACAGAAAGTAGTGTCATGAAATCCAGGGTAATTTATTAATTCATATCTTGGCAGGAGAATGTGTCCCTTGCTGATATTTTGTCACTGCGGGATAGCTGTCTTACTGAGCAAGATATTTGGGCAATTTGCCTGGAGTGTTGCCATTCTTTGAAGAGCATTGCCCATTCTGCAATCTTCCAGACACTCTGCATCACTCCTGACACTTTGGCTTTTAACACCAATGGCAATGTATGCTTCATGGAACAGCTCAGTGGTGAGTATTTATGTTCCCAGGCTGTTTGTTTTAGAACTGTGCAAACTCATGGCGAGAAACCGCAGTAAAATATTACATTCTATTTTTAAGACTTCCAATTAAAATAAAGATAAAATAAAACTTATTTGAGAAGGGTTGTATATATTTTCATGTGAAACTACATGTTCAGTTTTATATTTGATGAACAAAGGCTGTTCTGAATTTGCTTAGAAAATTCCTCCTAGTTATTTTAAGACTTATCGAGGTGATAGGTCGTCTTTATTTCCATTTTAAACACACAGATTATGTACTTGTGTGTGCAAGTCTCTACCTTTGTAAAGCATGTCCTTCACCTCTTATAGATCTTCTGATGTCACAGATATATTCTGTTTCTAGAGAAGTCTGATAGTCGGTGTATCTTGGTGACTGTGGCCATAAAAATGGAGCAATTCTATTGCATATTTGCTATTAAAAAGGAAAGTTCTCTCAAATAAAGGCCTTGTTTTTTTTATGCTCTCTCTTGAATAAAAAATTATTACTTTTTAAGTAATGATTTTCAGACTTGTCAAGTATTGGGACTGATTGAGAAATGAATTTTAATATGTTAAAAAAACAGTATTTAGTAGCATGGAAGATGTTCAGGTATCATGGCAGATGAACAGGGAGATGCTTGACTTTAAAAAACTTCTTGTTTCAGCTTGGACAAAAAAAGCATGTTATGGTTGCTGGTCCTTTCTCATGTGATGCATCTCAAGATAAGTCTTCAGTCTCTTAATGATTTTACAGAAGAAGAGTAAGGAAACCAAACAGCTCTTACTCTATGGTACTTCTAAAATTATGTTGGCTCATAACTAGGAGAACCATTCTAGTCCAGATGCACACCAGTCAAGTTTTTGTTGTGATTTCTTTAGCCTAATTTATTTTTAAATCTCTGTCAGGATGTTTATGCTTTCACACAAAATCTAGATCACAGTACTTAGAAAAAATACTAGAACAAAATGAGATAAGATACCATTGCAACAAATGAAGATTTTTTGCCTTTTTACAGTTAGTCTTTCATATAAATGAAACATCATAAAATATAATTAATAAAGATTAAAATATACCTTTATAATTGTTGTGATGTTTTTTAAATTAAATTCCTTAAATAGACATGAGACAACTTTTAGTTACATATTAATAGGGTAATGTGGAATCAATTTCTTTTATTTTAAGGAGCTTGTCATACCTTGAAATTAAAAAATAAAAAGAAGCTGGCTTTGTATAAGCCAAGGGTATATGAAAGACTTGTTGAAGAGCATAAATCTAGTGGATGAAAAATGCCCCTCAGCTAAGATCTTTGCTTGTAGCTGGGGAAGAGAAAAATCAATTCCTTCCTAAATGTTCTAGTCTAATTGAATAGCTGGCAAACAATTGATCCAGGAATGCTGTATTCATGTATTTAAAATGTGAGAGAACAAATTCCTGTGCAAAGCAAATGTACGAAGATTTAGTTCCCTGAAGTCATGTTAGTCCCTAAGGAAAGACTTTTCATTAGTTCTCTATAAAGAGAGATATGTTTTCCATAGGAATGTGAAAAAGTGACACCTGTGTTCTATTTCTCTCAGGCTTCACTGTGTCTTTGGCTCTTTCTCTCAGATTCTCTCACTGTTTGGTTAAAAGATAGTGTGTTGGAGGCACTTGAGGAGGTTGTCCTTTTTGCTTCCCTGCAGTTATTGCCTATGGATTTATTCTTCCAGAAGAAAATTATAACCTCTGGATTTGCTTTCCAGTGAGAGAAAGTGAACAGGCTGTCATCTCTGCTTTAGCAGCAAGTTCTGCTTCCTGCAAGTTCCGTGGTGCTAACGTGACAACCATTCAATAGGATATTCTGCCAAGGGCTCTGATACCTTCTTGTCTCTTCAGATCACACACATTCCCATTGTAAACATTATATTAAAAGAATACAGTGAGCTGTACTAGTGATAAGTTAAATACTTTTACAGCCTTTAAAGTGTTCTGTGGAAAGAAAGGGAAAAGATAGTGAGGAGATAAAAAGGAGAAGTAGTCTGCAGATGGGGGAGGGGGAGAACAAAACATGTCTCTGTTAGTTCCCCTCCCCTTCAGCATCCTCTGCCCACCCCCAAAATCAGGAAAAAATATGGTGGTGGGTAAGAAATGCAAAATTGGTTGCATAGCCCTCTTTTTCAGTAGGAAAGTACGTTTGGGAATGTCCTAAAGAGCTGTAAAGCAGTTACTGTTTCTAGTCATCCATACCACCTAGCTATAACATATGAATATGTTTAAAAAGTCCTCTCTAGTAGTCTCTGCTACAAAACTGGTTTTAATAAAAACTTTGCATTTCACTCTAAAGTACAGGCACAAAAGCTAAAGTTATGATGATTTAGAATTAAAACTGAAGTTATGATGGCTATGCTGTGCCTCTGAACGTACTATTTTTTTCTTCTTGTTGAGAAAGGAAACATGCTTTTTGCATGTCAATCATCTTGACTTCCCAGAAGGATAGACTAGGTGAGTTGGATATGTATGTGGAGAGTAGGCTGCTTTGTTGTGCTCCTGTTGAATTCCTTGATGTTCTTTACTGGGTTCATGTGACGTAAATGCAGTGTGATACTGTGTACCTGCTTGGATACAGAAACAGCATCAGACTCTCATAACATGTTCTTTTCTTCTTTCCACCTCCTCACTCAGAATTGGCTGCTGCAGTAGCTCAGTTCTCTGCTCTGCAGCACATGCATGGGCTCTTTACTTCCTCTACTCTTTTATCATAAGTAAAACAAACTAAGCAGGAAGGTCAGAGTTCTAAGCTGGCCTGTAGATGAAGAAGCAATTAGCTGTTCAGGCTGGCTTTGCTGCTTGAACCCTTATCTCCCAGGTCTGTAATGGAAAATAGTGAGTAGAACTGTCCAGTTAATCAAATCAAACCTCTAAGCCACAGCTGAGCCGCACCAGCTTTGGTGATAACTGGGTCCAAACATAAATGCCTGAAGGTAAGAAGTGGTAGACATGTTAAATGTATTTCTTTGTGAGTGTTTAATCTGTTTTGTTTCTTAGTAGGGAAGTTATGATACCTCTTTGGAGAGAGCTTGAAAACCACACTTTATTTTACTTCCAGCACTATAAACATGGATAACAAGTTCTTTGTACAGTGGATTGGAGTGAAACAAAATACTGCTGTACAATGTTTCTTTTGTATCAGATAGGAGCGTGTCATTACACTTGTATCATCAAGTTGGTTTGTGGTTTTTGTAAACAAGACTAATTTCTAATCTGGCATGTTTCTTTTTGTTTTCAAAGATGATCCAGAAGGTGCCTTTGTTCCACCAGAATTTGATATCACCGGTAACACTTTTGAGGCAAGTTCATAAATTTATCTGTAAAATAGAGGGAGAGGTTAATACTTTTAGTACCTCTGGCAATACCAAATGCTCAGCATTCTCAGTATATAATTTTAGAACTTCTAAAGATTGTGAGTAGTAAATGGTGCTATTTAGATATGTTTTGTGAAAATAAAAAGTAAACTTAAAATGCCATTTTAATTTTTGGCATAAACATTTGTTCACTAACTGTTAAAATGTGAGAATCTATTTTGGCTGAATAATGTGTTACACTAAACCACAGCTGGCCTATATTATGTTCACTGGTACCCTTCACTGGTTACATTGACTTGTTTGGGGACTAGCCATGAACTTTTATGACTAAATATAAAATTTGTTTGCTATCCTCTTCAATAAAATAATTCAGGGAAGGGTAATAAGCAGTTTTATCTTTGATTTAATGAAGAAACTGATTACTGTCTGTTGCTTTGCAATGCACAAATGCTCTACATTGTTAAATTAAATTAGATTTAAATTGTTTATACTAATTCATTAGCCTCCCAAGTCAACCATCTCATTGCCTGCTAAAGGAGCACTTGCTTGCTTAATATCCATTTTCTTAATACAATATTTTTTATTGCATGTATTCTTAGATAATTCAAATGCTTTAACTAGCAACGCATTTAACTCAAGGTATATTTTAAAAATCTGCTTCTTTATATCTTGAAACAAATATCTTTTGCTTTTCAGAGTCATAGCTTTCATAGTCATGTTTATAGTTCTCTGTTTCTTGATGGGGGGAGGTGGGAAGGAGGAGGAGGAAAAGTGAACCTTGGAAGTGTGAAGTACCACATGTTAAATGAGAATGATAAGGCAGGAAGGGTGGTAGAATAGAATCTGAAATAGTGCAGTCTTTGAAGGTTAAAGAGGCAAAAATTCAGAAATTCAGTTGTTGCTATGCTTTATTAATGTATGTACATATGCCAGCAGAGATCTAGTGATTTTTGTGCTCATTCCCCTCCTCATCCCCATGATGGTTTTTGGGGAGTCTTTCTTTGAGGACAAGGATAGTTAAGAGGTGGCCTGCATTCCCTGCAAACTTGGCGACTGTATAAGCCTTTATATTTAGATGTGGTTGAGGAAAGCGAGACCCAAAGGTGACTGGTTTTTGTTTCTTTCTTTTTGTTGTGCTTCTGAAGCTGTACTAAGGATTTTACATAAATATGTTCTTCATCCCTTAACAAGTTTCCAAGACTTGACACAAAAATGCTTACAAGATTTGCGGAATTACTTGCTCCTTTGGCCAACTGATTTCCCCCAACCCTTTTTCCTTGCCTAGTAGTTGCTGAACTTGTCTGCATAAAGTAAATAGATGCACTGAAAGAGTGTCAAAGACTAAGGAGATGGAACAAGGTGAAATAGGAATTTGGGAAGACTGTGGTAATACTAAGTGACCTGAAATTTTAGTTCCATCTGATAGACAAAGCCATTGTATTCCGTTTGGATAAAACATATTTGTGTATAGATCTGTTGTTTAACTCTTCTCTTTCAGCATGTACAGGCCTGTTAAACCCCAGTGAATCCCAAACCCAAGCACAGCACAATCAATTAAACATTCAGTGAAAGCTGTTTGAGTCAGGAGTAGCTCTGAACATTGACCCTTTTACTCCTTTTGCAAAGGTCAGTGAAGGTACACATTTGTGTGAAGAAGTTGACATGCTCTGCCTTGTCTCTTGTGACATGGGCTGAGTGCACTGATTTCTGTAAGTTGCTGCTGTCTCTTCATCTAGCAAGTTGGGAGGCCTTCCAAAGCAGGGAGAGCAGGGCTGTGACAGTGTCCTGTTGCCTCACCTGTTTTTCCCTGACCACCCTAGAGCAATATACAAGGCAGAAAAGCAAGGGCTTTCCCCTGCATTAAGGCAGAAATATATTGTTTTACTCTGGGATTTATGTGCATTTGGTCAGCCATTTATAGGATTCAGACTATTTGTGAAACATTCAAAGCTTTACCTCTTACCATGTGTAGAGTTTGGTTGAATTTTTAAGTGCTTTAGTACCAGACCAACTTCTGCCAAGGATTCCATAGTGATCTCTGCTTGTTTTTACTTTTGCAGATTCCAAGACCTCCAGTAGGTTAATGCTTATGTACTTGTTTCAAGGGTTTTATAATACTGTAATCTTTCCAAGTTGACCATTTCCTTCTTGGTGTTGATACTTCAAGTTCTTCTCTTTTCCAAAAGTATTGAGACTTTTTTCTATCCCCTTACCCCTATTATAACCTTTTGCTATTGCAGTAGCAGAATAGTAGTGCTTTGTATACATCTCCTGGCCTGTTGTGTTTTCTCAGTGTTATGAAGTTCTTCGATTACAATAAGCTGCCCTTTATACAGGGGTGTCAAGTGTCTTGAATTAAGTGCTTGCTCCTTCCTTGGTGATGACCTGACTTGGTTCTTCTTTGTTGGAGTTTTTCAGCTGCTTGGTCTGCTTTGTTTAGAACAATGGCAAGTAGTGTTTGTATTGAAATGGTCTGATTTCAATATAAAGAGAAAAGAATTGGTTTTGGAACTACTAATTATGTTCAGGATGATCTTTGATAGCTGTTACTCTAGTGTCAAAGCTTGGCTCCTTTGAAATAGTTATGTCAGCCAGAGGTTTTGCTTGATTTGAATGCAACCTATTTTGTGGCTTCTAAAATGGATACACACAATGAGATCTGTATGGCTACTGGATGACTTCTTCCCCTTGAACTCTTCTTTTAAAAATCCTTCAATTAAAGCTACAGTTATTTCAACAAGAGATGTTTTGTTTCCTGCTTGGTGAATTACTGATCCAGACCTCTAATGGTATTGTGACTCCAGCCTAATTAGTTGCTAAACTTAGCTGGCACTCACAAGCACACAAGGGTAATAGACACAGGAAACAAATTGAAATGCATTACTGTCCTGGTGTCTGAAACAACACTATTAAAGATGTCAGTTTCTAGTTGGAATTTCAAATAACTAGAGATCTAAAGCTTTGTCCAAATGACAATGCACAAGACTGAAAATTAATTGATTTCATGTGGTTGGTTTTAGACTTGTGCCTTCTTTCTTGACCTGCTCTCCATTTGTTAAGTAGGAATAATAGCACCAGCTTCAGTTACTGCTGAGAGTTGGAAGGTGAAAACCAGCCCTTCAGTTTCAGTATCAGGTGTAAAATAGACTTTTTAGAGAGAAACATGGTTAAGAAGGAATTAGCTGTGAAAGGGGCTTGTGGTACTGACAGTGAAGTGCAGCTGAACTTTCCATGGTGACTTTAGTGCTGCCACAGTTCCATCCTCTGGGCTTGGAGGAAGGATTGCAGTTTCTGAGCAACTGAAGAGACCTCGAAATCACTGTGTTGCTAAGTAGTTGGAGTGGCATTGAGTAGGGTAGTTCTGGAATGTTCTCCGCTTCCAGGTGTTTGCGTAGTTGCCGTACAAGGACAGAAAGGCAGCCCAGCAGGTACTGCTGGGCTCTAGGACAGTACTGAATTAAAACAGAGAATCTCCTGTCTATCTGTTCGTGTTATTTTTTTCCTCTAACTGTGCTATCTCCTTACAGACTTCCATTACCATTGTGCTCTAGTAAATGTACTGTTCAGAACTGATGCTGAAAGGAGAGAGAGAATAGGAGTTACACTTTAGAGTTATGATCCATACTGTAACTGCTAAAAAAGGTGAATTTCTGTACAGTACACTTAGTATCATTTGCACTTCTTCATGCAGATGCAGGCATATGATATAACTGTGCTCTGTAAGTTTTCAGATGACTGAAGCTGTCACTTGCCTGCATTGATGGAAATATCTCAGTTTCTCCTTTTCCTCTAAGCTGGAAGTTGTGCCTTAATTTGCTATTGCAAGTATTGACCATGTCTTTGTTCTCACTGAATCTTGAGCTAGAAGTCCATTAGAGACATCTGGATTATAAATACTAGTGTCTAATTTTATCATTTTCTACTCATCATACTGTAGAGAACAACAAAGAATGTGAATTTTTCTGTTCTTCAAAGACAGGAAGAGGCTGAGATGCAAAAATACATAATTGAGACTTCTTCTAAAATTTGCCCTGATTTTGCCTTCTAAATAGGAAGAACTTCAGCCTTTTTCCTGATGAAAATGGTTCCTATTTCATTTTCTTGCCCTGAGCAGTACAGTGTTAGACTTGTGAAATTTGACCAATGGGAGGCTCAACATGAATAGTTAAATATTGTTGAGTTCATTAATAGCCTTACTTCTATCACTACAATACAAGATTGCCTCAGGTTAAAAACATTGCCTGTCTCAAACCAGTTTCAAATAGCTATTTGTCTGCATCACAAAACTGCCATTGAGTCTCACACAGAGGTTCATTGATGTGGAACACCACATTTCTAAGATATGAGCTTTCAGTGAGATGAAGGACTGATGTCCACCATGTGTGAGCTTGCATTTATAATCATTTAATAATGTGGCTATTCAGTTTCGCTTGTTCTGGTGAATCTTTGTAATAGAAATCAGTGAATTTTCACTCTTGTCTATTTTTTTTAATCTAAGGAAGATGGGATAATACTTCTGTTAATAACTTATTTCAGTATTTGGAGGTGATAAGATGCAGTAGTTTAGAAGCCTCAGTGTGCAGCAGGATGAAAACCTTCAGAAATTAAAAGAACTGAAAAAGTGATACAGAGTTAAGTACTACCTTGAAGAGAAGGGTGGGTTAGTGATGGGGAAGAAAGTGAAGTTCACATTGCGTCTTTTTCTCATCTAGAGCTTGTTCTTGCTTTTGTCTATCAAGACAGGAGTGGGGTGTGCTGATACCTCACCTGTGAGAGAATCACAGCTGGAAGAGGCTGAATGCTGTCACTATCTTTGTTAGAATGTCATGACTGTCAACTTGCAGTGGGCTGTAGTTGATTTATATTATATTTTAAAATAAGTCCAAGCATTTCACCAACCTTGAGAAGAAACAAATGTACGTGAAGTGGTAGAAATGCTGCGAATAGAAAAGATACAAAATAAAATGTTATTTCATTGTTTTTGAATACTAAATTATTAAGATTCATATAGCTTTTTCCTATGAAATGTGACAAGGCAGTTGGAGTGATAAATGCAGTATACATGTGAATATTTTATGTAAGTATAAATGCATGGGTTGAAGTTTCAAATGAAACATCGTGTTCTGCAGAATAGATAAAGAAAGGTTCAGGGGGTGTGTGTGTATATATATATATGTCAGGCTTACTGAAGAAAACTCAGCAGACAGTTTCATGCTGCAGTATTTTTCAGTGCCTGATCATTACTGACTGAGTGCTCTTGTCTCAGCTGTTGGTCCTTCTCTAAATGTGAAAGCCTTCATCTTTCTCCCAAATCCAAACAGCAGATAGTATAAAGGAAGTCTTGTCTTTGTGACCTTGCTAGTCTTTTAAAGCAGTAGCTTTGAATACTGTGATATTATCTCTATTGTTCTATTTGTCTTTTGCTCTCAATGCAGGATGAAAAAAGAAAACTTTTATATGTTCTCCTAGATGGGTTTTTGGTTTTGTGTTTATCTGACAGGGGAAGCAAGTCTTTTGAACCACCTAGTGCCTTTTTTCTTCAATTCTGTTTCCCTTAGTTTTGTGTAGCCTCCCCTTGAGACTAATTCTATCTAACAGCAGTAAGGCTTGTCATCAGCAAATGGTAACTTATCTCTTCCTGTAGTCTAAACCATTCGATCTCCTGAGCATTATTTAAACCTGTCTTTTCCTTCAGTGACAAAAATAAATTACTTTCATTTGTTACGTCTGCCTCTACTGTGCTATAGAAGAGAAAATGGAATCTTCCTGTTCTTGCTTTTACATCACCATCCCAGTTGAGGTCCCTTTCAGGAACTTAGGACTGAGCAAACACCCTTTAGATGCTTTACACAAAGTTAACAAAAGGAAGAATGAGGCAAATGGAATTTTTTTACGTCAGTCGTTTTGGGTTTTTTTTTTCCTTTTAATGCATAGGCTATCTTAAAGTTTATAATTTGATTACCTCAAAAACCTACAGCTTGTTGCTTAGTCCTGAAGTTGGAGTTGCAAAGTTGTCATATTGGTCTTGGCATTATTAAAGTTAAGATATATAATTTTTCCCCTAAGATTTCTGAAGATTCTGCCCTGATGTATAAAAGAATTTTTAAATTATCTTATTTAAAAATTTTTGTGTGGAAAAGATTGAGAGTGAAGACAGACCTTTGTGTTCTCTCTTAAAACAGATGGGTTTTGTTGTTGCAATTTACTTTTTTTGAAGCCTGAAGGGTTTTGTTGGATAAATTTGTGGATAGCTTCCATCATGGGCAAAAAACTATGGCAAAGAGAAGAGGTTGTTTTCTCCTGTTACACATGCACAGTGCCATAAATCTCTGGGCTTCTTAATGCTAAAGATGCACAGATGTTTTGGATTAGTTGTTTGTCTCCAACCTCTTCCATGTAAACTCATTGGTGCTGATACTTTCTCAGCTATGGATGAAGTTGTCTTCTTTAGTCCTCATATCATTATCTGTCAGTTTCTGGTGCTGCCCATTCAAACTCATTTCTTTGATGTATCCATCATCATACTGGTCTTAGTTTTCTCTGGTCCTTTCCACTTATTTCCATCATTTACTCCTTAGAATGGTTAACAATGCTGTTGAAATGTAATCCCAAACCCTTAACAGCACCATGGAATTATGCCTTATCATTAATTTTTATCAAAAGACTCCTCTTTCATTAATTTTATGTCTGTTTTATGTGCATATTCAGGTCACTGAAAGATCATTGCTACTCTGGATCGGGATAATTTATACTCCCTGAAACAATGGCAATTAATTTTTACCATTGCACGAACTGAAAATAAAGCCATTTCACCAGCGTATGAGTACATTTATAAAATGCCACTATTTCTGAAAGGTTCAGGAAATGATTGACTTAGAAATAGATGGTAGATGCCTTCTTAATCTCCAGCTAAAGTTTCAAGACTAGTTCAGTTTCCCCTGTGAATTAGATGGTTGTAGAGGATTAGGTTGTTGAGATTTAGTCAACAGAGCCTTCAGGATTGTGACAAAATGGTTGTCACTCACATGTCACTGTCCTTAGTTACAGCATTTCGGGAAACCTTAGCAGAATAACTGTGAACATGCTTTTGAAGCTGAGGATAGTGTCTCTTGGGAAATGTATTTAGTGTGACTTAAGTTTTCTTAGATAACCTTGCAACATGTTGTGAATTAATCTCTTTGTATATGCATACTCGAGGATTCTTGAACTTTTTAGCCCTTTCACCAAGTTTAAAACTAAAACAAACAAAAACAGGGAAAAAAACCCACTCAAACAAAAAAAAAACCATCAAACCCACAAGCCAACAAACAAACACCCTAAAACAAAAAAAAGCCCTACAAAACAACCAAAAACCCCAACCAAATTTCTTCTTTCTCTTGACTGTAATACTGCTTCTATGCTTAAGTAGAGAAGGAGCAAGGTTTACTTTGGCAGAAAACATTCCCCTGTGAAACAATCAAACTAAAAACATGACCAGTCTGAAATCAGCCCCCAACCCTCCCTCACCAAATGTTTATGTTCCTGTAATATACAATGAGAGCTACCTACCTTGGCTGCTTCTGTCACCTCCAGCTGTTCTGTGAAAATTGGTGATTTGAAGATATTATGCAGAGAGGTAAATATAGAAGTGTCTGACCAGCTTTTTACATTTTGCAGTTCATCTTATATATGATCCTGATAGAGAAAAAATAGAAATCTACATAGATTATTTTGTTAAGGAAGAGTTAATTGGTTATTGTACAGTAATGAATATTTTATGTGTCAGTCTGGATGTCATTGATTCATGTCATGGTAAAAGAACTGGAATGCTGTTCTAGTGTATTGGCCCATAGTGTTCTTATATGAAAGTTCAGGTTTTTACTTCCAAAATCTGTAATAAGTATCCCTCAATACAGAATGATGTGAATGCATTACTCAGAGTGACAGACTTTACCAGTAGGCACCGTCTCTAAGGTTTAAGAGTAGGGGTTTTTTTTAATAACATACTTCAGTAGTATGACTAATATTGTATTTGCTATAAAAAAAAAAAAAAAAAATCCTACACAGTTGAGGGAAGACAGAGCCAGTCTGCTCAGCATGCATATAACTGTTTCTCAGGCTTCCTTGTTTCTATGCCTACAGGGAATAAGTTGTGTTACCTTAATTAAGTGATAAATTAATTACCTATGGCAAGTAACTTAAAAGTAAGGAGGTTAATGGCTGATAAATCATAAGGAGAGCTGTGACACATGAAGCTCCGTTTCAAAGGGAGTTTTTTAAAAAAACCATTGTTCAAGAAGCTTTAAAGGTAAATGTGAGTAACTTCTGCTATCTAAACCTCTGAGGTCTTCAGCAGGTTTTTTTTTTTCAGCATTCTTCCTTACCTGTCATAATTATACTTATTCAGTCATGCAGGAGAAGAGTCAATTGGTGTGCTTCTCATCCGTGTTGGGGTGCCTGATCTTTGTGATTTAAGGGAACCTAAAAGGGGGATGGAAGTGTAAGAAACCTGTTCTTAATTTGTTTCTTCACTCTGCAAATACATGAGTAATTTCCTGCAAATAGCATGGTTTAAATTTGCTCAAGATTCTGGGCATGTTCATCTTCATGTGACTTCCAAGAAGAAAATGAATCTTTACTGAGATAACAGTCAATGGCTTAAGATAGATCTGTCTTTAGTACAGTAGTTAAAATAACAGCAGCTTTTTGAAACTGTATTGAGGTCCATTTGAAAAATTTGTAATTTTTTTCCTCATTTCTGGGTATAGCTTTGAATTGGCAGTATTCCTTTACAAAGTGATTACTACTATAGATGCTGGCAAATTGCTCTATGGACAACAATCAACAGAGCCATATGGAAAGCCAGATCTGTAGCTGTTAAAATAATGTTTGCAGGTGCACAGAGACTGTTGTAAATGTATCTTATGATTTATTTAAAAAAAAAATAATCTTCTGTCAAAGAAGACCTGAAAAGAAACCCCTGAGGTTAGTCAAAAAGTATGAAAAAAACTTACAAAAGAATGAAAACCTGATATTTTTCAAATCTCTCAAAACACAGAAATGCTACCTGATGTCTGCAATGTTTGCAAATGAATAAGATGCAAAAGAGTTTTTCAAAGAAAGCTGTAGCCAAAAAGCTATGTCATTTTTTTGAACGTGTTTTTATCTTGTAGGACCTTCAGTAGCTTCATACATTGCAAGTCTTCGTTATGGAGAATTATCAAAAATTTGACTCAATTAAGAGTGTCAGAATAGACTAGTGACCAACCTGACAAAATTTGCAATAACATAAATTTCCAGGACCAGATGGTGAAACAGCATTTGTGAAAGAAACAGTTACTTCATGTAATATTCTTTAGCTGGAAGACAACGCCCTGAGGGAGAAGCTCTGCTAGAAATCTGTGAGGTGTGCTGTGGCAGCAGCCATGGAGTAAGTGTCAGCTCTCAGAAATGAAGAAGTGGGTGGCAACAATGAGATGTACATGGGTGGATTAAAACAAAATACTGCCTTTTTATGCTGTAAAATGTGGAAATTCTTGCTGCAAAACATAGATGCAAAAAGGTTGCATGTGGCTAACACTTAGACAAATTAATGAAAATAAACAGTTGGCATGAACTGTTACAAACAAGAAGCCTGCAACTATAAAACTAAGATTAGGTTAATTTCCCAAGTAGTGTTTCTCAGTTCAAACTGGATGATACAAATAGAGGTCCCCAGAAGCCAGAACCAGTAAAATGGAGGGACTAGGTAACAAAGCCTTGCTTGTGCCTTGTAATATAAATTGATGACCTGATGTTTGCCTAACAACATATACAAACTTGAAAGCTTTCACTTACTTTTGTTAGGTTAGTTAAAAGAAAATTTGAGAGTTAAAATACCTGCAGACTTTGGTTGTGAGAAAATCTGACCTGTTGATACTTTTTGGGCCCCATTTTTTTAAAAGTCTTTTGGGGACCAAGTTTTTTCAGGCAAGGTGAACTGTAGTTAGAAGGGACAAGCTGCACATTCCAGTATTTGTTAACCACTTCAAGCTGAACTGTATGTTTTGTGAATAGTCTACAGTTGCTGAGCACTTCTAGCACACTCTGCAGACTAATTATGAAGGTATCCAGAGTGCCAAATGAACATAAAGCTAATTTTTAATACAACACCTTCCAGTAATTACAATTATGCAGAATGGCATTTAGTCCATTTGTAGTGAAGGAAAGTATTGAAAATAATGGGCCTATTTCCCTTTAATTTTCTCACTAAGGAATATTACTGACTTTCTTCTGCATAAAAATAGTGCATTTTAGAGTGACTACATAGAAAAATTACATAGGTAAATATTAAATGTTTTCTCTCAGTAGTAATTTTCTCAAGCATTACCTTGAATTTCTTTATAAAACTTTGAGGCTTAATATCACACTGAAGCTTTCTTTTATGGAACCCTTAAATACCTTGAATTGTGAAAGGGTGGAAGTAGTTATATCTGTGCAATCTCAGTAAAAAAAGAGAAAAATACACAAAGTAAAATAAGGGTCAAGGAAGAATGTCAAAACCAATTACACAATTTCTATAACTTATCATTTAGTCAGAAATATTTTTCAGGAAGAATTAGTTGTATTATGGTCTGTCTTTTTCAGTTCTTTGGAAGACCTACAATTCTGAACTTAGTGCAATCTCAATACAGAATATAAATGGCCATTATTCATAATTGCTACATGCTTGTGCAGTCACTATTCAAAAGCTCTTTTGTCAGCTTTTTCCTGTAGTGTTTGTCTGCAAATGGGAGTTTCTGGAGAAGTTCAGTTCTTTAGCTCTGTCAAGCAGTAATACAACAACGCCTCTGTCACGCTCTCTGTGTAGACTTGGAGCTTTTACTTCCTCTCCTGATCTTCTGATTGGCAGATTTTAAAACTAGAGCAGATCATTATTCTCTGATTTCACTTCCTCTAGTGTTAAATGATTATAAAATGACATGCAGCAAGGCAGGTAACTTTTAAGTAGAACTTGCAGAAGCCTTTTGGAATATATTCCAATCATTATATAGAATTATAACATGATGGCAGAATCTTTCCTTGCCCTTGGTAAGTGCTTCCAGTACTTAGCCTGATCATTTAAAAAAAAGGTAGTATCTTCACCTTTTGAATTACCTTTTTGGAATTTTTTGTCTTCTTATGCCTTTGTGTCTTGGAAACCACTCTAGTATTTAAAGTTATTTTGATTTGAAGCTACTCGTATGATCATGACCTTCAAAATTTTCTCTGGAACATGTGAGTTCCCTTGTTTCAGCATATTGCTGAAAGGACTTCTATTACCTCAAATAATTACTATCTTCAAACTTTTTTTTTTTTTTTTTTGTGTGTGTGTGTAAAGCATACCATAATGGTTTACCTACAATTCTTGTTGTGTTTGCTGGCTTTGGGCTAAAAGGATATGCATTCTCTAAGATCAAATCTGGAGAGCTGGTTTCTTAATGTGACTTCCCCCCTTTTCTCCCATCCTTTCTGAAGCTGACACTGTGGTGCAGTCTTGCTGGCATGGTCTGTATATTTTTGTAACAAGTGACATTTAGTCTTTAACTCCTGAACCTCCTTAGCAATTTTGAAGAGATTGCTTTGGGTTTGTTTGGTTTTTCTTTTGGACCTCTCCTCTGACAGTCATGCTATTTATCAGCTATTAAATTATTACCCTGTAATGAAAAATGCTCATAATTCAAACAGCTTTCCTCATCTACATTTAAAACAAGTGGGTGTGAGGGGTTTTCTTGAGGGGGAGTGTTTTGTTGGATTTTGGTTTTGTTTCTTTTTGTGGTAGTGGTTTTGTTTGGGTTTTTTTCAGAAATTAAGGAAAAAAGACCTCTTAATTATTTAATAAAATTCCTAACAGCCAATTCAGTCTCAGAAGAAAAGTTTTTTGCCGACCTTTCGTATTTGTTGCTCTCCATAGAACAGGCTGAAAAGTTTTTAGCTTGTTTGTGAGATTGTTTTCATTGAGAGCAGTCACTTCTAGTAAGCAATAGGTATTTTATACTCAGGAATTTGCTTTATTTATTGCATATACCCATCTTGCTCTTCTTTCCCAGGAAGTGAAATTTTCTTCCTAAGCCCAGCTGTGCAGTTAGGTAGAAGCTTTTTGATGCATTAACTTGGGGGATGCCCCACCTAGTGGATGATGGTAAATGCATTTTCTCATTGCTCCACTAGGACACAAGGTTATGTCGGATTACCTTAAATATTACCCATGTTTACTGCCAGCTCGGGAAATTGATTAAATAGCTGGGTTTTCTTTCCCCTTTTACTTGTGGGCTGATGGTGGTGGTGTTTGGGGAGCTAGAAGAGGGGAAAGGTAAAAGAGGGTTTTACATGAAAGAACGTTTCAAGTTGAAAAAGTTGTCCACATTCCCTGTAAATGTTTTAACACAGAAATTAGTTACAAGCTATGGTGCTTAAAATGGCCATCTGCAAAACTAGTTTTCCTGCCTGTCAGAGGAAAGGAAGTACCTTAACAGAGCCACTTGTAGTGTGCTGGGGAAAAAAAGGTCTTCAGTTTTTTTCCCATCACCTTGTTAGTGGACTATTTGCTCAGGCTTCATAGTTTTGTGTCTTTTTACCAACGTGGTCTGTTTCATCTTACCAAAAAATAAAATCATTCTGGTCTGTCAAGGGTGTGGTTCAGTAGGGCTGCTGCCACTGAGTGGCACAGGGAGCGGGACCGAGGAAAAGTAACCCTTACTTTTGGAATATATGAATGGCCTTCATTCTTCTGCTAAATCAAAATAAAAATCATAACAGTTCCTGTCTTAGTTCCTCTGATATTCTCAAAACTCTTCAGCTACCTCTTCTGCTTAATGATGAAGTTGTATAACAGTGGAAAACTTGAGACTGAAATTATTGCGTTGGGAAAAAAAAAAAATATCTTTTCTGTCTAGATCAGATGGCATGTAGTCTGCTTTTCTGACACTTGTCCTAATCTTGATGTGTCCCAAACATGAATCAATGCCAGCACCCAGCACTGGTTTATGTGTTCTTGGTTTGGGGAGGGCATGGAGGGGAGAGGGGAAGAGGGGAATTGTTCAGTCTCACATACACAGCTCTTCCTGATAGGTGGTGTTACACGTCCCTTCATGGAGGTGTCCTCCCTCACTAAAAAGTAAATCTAAAAGCATACCTGTGGAAAAAGTACAATTCATACAATTTAGAGACAAAAACACACCTTAATGATAAAGTTAGGGGTGGGTGGAGGAAATAAATTACTTTTGACCTTCAAGTCAGTCTTCTTTCTAAGATAAGAAATGGTCAAATGTGTAGCAAAGCCATTAAAACCAATTTAATGTACAAGTGCAGTCATTATTTTACTTATGTATGTATCTGTAAACCTCAGAGGGCAGTGTTCAGTACATTTGAATTCCTGGCTATGCTGCATCACCATTGAAATGTTTATCCAAACTTGCACTTATATTTGCTTATAAATTTTACACATTTTATAAATCTGTTATATTAATGGAATATAAAATACAGGCCATCACAGATAAAATACCATTGCTTAAGTAGATCTGAAAAAGTATTTTAAAATATTTTTTCTTTTTTTGTTTTTTCCCCAAGAAGCAAGATACTTCTAAAATTAGGATGTAGCTGTGTTGTGTGGGAAATCTACTGCATTAGCACTAGATTTTAAAAAGTTGCTGGTTCACCTAATCCTAACCCATCACGAGGATGTGGGCTTTGAGAGAAGCAGAGGTGGAAAACGTGGAGTATTTTTAAAAACTCTTTCATAAGTGTCTTCAGTGATAAGTGTTATTATGCTGTATTTTCTTTGCTTCTTTATGCTTGATAGCACTCATAAAATATTGCTATAGAGAAAAGGTTTTTTTTCAAATAAATATTTTGTTTCCCTGCTAAGAGGGATGCCACTTCAATCTCCCTTCAATCAAACTTTTTAGCATGCTTTTAACTTAAACAATACTTATACAAACACAGGGTTCTCCGTTTTGTATTTATTTGTAGCCTGGTATAATCCTTGTAATACTGGTTATTGATGAGGGGAAAAAAGAGTTCTAATTGGACCCCACAAGATTTCCTTTTGTTTGCAGCAAGTATATCCCCCAAAGCAGGTCTGAAGCTGGTTTTGTTCATCATGTTTAAGTTAAACCACCTTTCCAGTAAACTGTTACATTAAATTTGAAAATAGTGTAAGCTTGTGTGATCTTGAAGCTTTTGTGGCAGGACAGAAAGAATTGGTAACATATTTAATGTCTTTTTTAAAAATTCTTGCAGGCACACATCTATTCTTTGGGTGCAACACTGAAAGCAGCAATAGAGTATATTGTAGAACCTGAGACAGAATCAGAATTTGGACAAGATCTGCACACTCTGCTAGAACAAATGCAAGAGGAGAATCCTGAAAATAGGCCAGATATTGAGGTAAAACAGCCCTACATCATTTTTTGTTTTAAAAAAAGTTGATACTAATACTTCTGTATGTGTGCTCATTACCTCTATTTATCTCATTAATCTCTGTAATTATCAAGATTGTCTTGATAAGCAGTATGCTCGGGTTTTGGAAGAAAGCTGAGGTCTTCTCTGACTCTACAGAAATTCATCCTTTTTCCCACTCTGCTGGATATACAACCTGAAAGTAGATGGAGATGTTTGACAGTGCTTGGATTTTTAAGAAGATTGTGTGAATACACTGATGTATCTAAATTTTCTCAGTAACTGTTTTTTTCCCATTTAGTATTTGGTTTGCAGAGAGACAGATTGTCATTAGAAATAAAAGCACAGGCATTATATTGTGAAATTTGTGTGATAATGGGATTGCATTTAAGAAGGGGAAGTAGGGACCCTGCCCCAGAAAGCCTCTGTTCCTTGGCATGTTCAAAGCAGTGTTGTTCAAAGCATTACTACTAACTAGTTTTTCTGTAAATACATAAAGGCTCAGATATCTTTATTGAATTTTGTATTTTATTCCATTTAGCCTCTTATTTTACCTTTAGCCATTAGAAAGAATTTGAAGCTGTATAGGATTTTTCATGCTGATGTTTTCAAAGAATTTACATTCTAAATGTTGGTTACCTGATAGAGTTATTTGACATTAATGTGCAGAAGTTTAATGTTTTTGCAGACTATGAGAATTTCATTTTGGGGGAAGCGGGGGGCGGGGGGGGGGGGAGGTCATGGGTGTTTCATTTTCCTGAACTGATAGTGTATATTCTAAATGGTATAGCACCTATGATCAATACTTTGGAGAAAGATTGCTGCAACAGAAGAATTAACAGATTCATTTTTAGAAAGTAAAAAATATTGGCTCCCTGACTGAGGACTGCCCAGGCAGGAGACCATACCTAATATGGAGCCTGCTTGGTCAGCTGCTCTATTTCTATTCATTTACTGTTAAGTTGTCAGAGGAGGGATTGTATAGCACTCTCTCATTTCTGAGTGGTCTGTAGACCCTGAAAGCTGTTGCTGACTATTGAAATCATCCCAAAACTAATTGGTCACTTTGTGGGTATGTTCTTTCTGTTTCTTTTCCACTGGACACTTTCTTGGGTGAACAGAGTTGTGGGAGCTATTTGGAGGGAAAGCCCCTAGACTTTTCTAGGTATTTTGCTAGACTTCAGCACAGCTGGATACCTGTGTCCCTTTTTTCTGTCCTTCCTCAACCCCATATGTGAACCAACAGGGTAAATTTTTTCCTTCCATGCACAACAGCAGAGGAGCAGTTGGGTGGGAGCTGCTGAATGGGGAAGTGAGAGCATCTCCTGAGGGCTGTATGAGGTCTCACCAGTGTTTATCTAGGAATAGTTGCTGAGGAAATGGTGGGATGTATTTGGTAAGGCAGCTCTCTCCTACATTCTGCCCAAAGGGGCAGGTTTTTAAATGTGTGAATCTGTAGTTAATTATGTGTGAGACCAATGCTAATGCCATCAATGGTGCCCAAGCTGCAATTTAGAGATATGAAGTATGGTTACTTTTTGTGATCTGATAATGATTGCTTTTTCTAACTGGGAATATTGCTTTTTAGATAATTGTATTTTTCAGTTTTTAAAAGATTCAGCATTTAATTTTCATGTAATTTCAGTAATAAAAACATTCATCATCCTGCCTGTGTCACTGAATTCAAGTGAAGCATTGGCTGTTTAAAAAAGTAATCAGCACTCTAGTTTTTTGCATTTTCACTATGTTATTCATAAAGGATAACATTTAAGATAATTTTTATCAGTTGTTCTTGATGTTCTAACTGTAGGCTAAAACTTGAATTGTATTAAATGACTTCATAATAGCCCATGGTAAAAACAAGAAATTAATTCAACCACATAATAGAAACATTATAAAGAATAGAAACGGTATAAAAAATTGGAGAAGAAAGACCTCCAATGTAGCATCATATAAATTCAGATGTACTGTGGGAGTTAACATCATTCATATTAGTTGAAATTCACAAATCTATTCATTATTAAATAAGTATTTAACATTCTTTTTCTCCAGAGCATTTTGTCATTATGTGAAGAAAAAATGAAGATTGCTTCATCAAGTAATATTTGTCGAAGCTTGTCTGCTGTTGGAAGAAGAGTTCTTTCAATTGAATCTTTTGGTGCTTCTCAAGGTAACAGTAAAATGTATTTAGTCCAAAACTTCAGATTGCCTGACATATCTAATGATTTTTCAAAGACTGTGTTTTTGTGATCTCCTGTTATACGTTCCTGTCTAGATTACAACAAATCATTGTTAAATATTTGTAGATTGGTGATGGGGAAACAGGGACACGCAACTCTTAATTAACATAATATGTTTGAAGTGTCCCTTATGATTCAAAGTGATTTGTTCAGAAATTGAGAATTTGTGTAACATACTAAAGATATGTAACAGCAATAGCAGAAAAAGTAATGTAAAGATTTACAAGGAGAGATTAGGAGGTTTAAAACACATTTAATATATGCATCTGTTTTTGTATCTAGATGTCTGTGATAACATGTGGAAGGGAAGAATGTGTCAGAGGAGTTTGGGATCTAAATTATATGCAAATGAGAGAAACAACATTGCAGGTGATTCGTCTGCAGTGGAAGATGTGACTACTGCCTGTCATAACAACTCTTCGGTAGTTACCATGGTGACTGGCAGAGAAAGTGGTTTAAAGGAAATGCAAATTGATCAGGATAATGAGAAAACTCAACATTCACAACTTGCAACTCAAACTGAAAAGAGCAAAGAAGAGGACAAACACGCAGTGTATACTGACAGTTTCGCTAGTGTTGCTTTGGATATAAAATCATGTGTTATTGACCTGGAGAGAGATTGCCTTTTTAAGAAAGGTTCTTTGAGAAAAATGAAAACCTTTCCAAAGCTACCACTCGAACTTGCAGATACAAATAACTTTTTTACTTCTGTAACCAACAGTGGACCACTAGATAGGAAAAATCACTTTGTAACACAAGAGTCACTACCTCTAGACAATAATAATGAGGTTGCTTTTTCAAAGGGAAATCTCAATTCATTTGCTGTCAATAGTCCACCAGAAACAGAATCAAACAATCGCCAAGTTGATGATCATCATTTAGAAGCACCATGTGTATGCACACAAGTGTCTGGCTTGAATCTAGAAGAACATATGTCACTTATCAATGGTAAAAAGATAGGTTTTTCTTCTTCTGGTCACAAAGAAGACTCTTCTGGTGCTACCTCTGAAGTGCTAAAATCAGCTGATATGCTAAAAGGCCCAAACCAGTCAATTGCTGGAGCAAAAATGCTAGACAACTACATGGTGTTGGAAGACTGTTCTGAAACTTTTCAAGGGTCAAATGAGAATTATGTACCATATTTTAACAAGATGGATTCAGTATTAACAACAAAACCCAGTGGGAACAGACATGGATCAAACCTAATTAGGCCACCAGAATTAAGCAACGGTGTGATGAGTGCAAACAATAATGAAGATAATCTTTGTGGAGGCAGAGGTTCAGAAATCAAAAGTAATGAGCAGGTAGTAAAAATAAAGTCTTCGTTATATAGTTGCTGTAGTCACTTATGTGGAGATGAGATGACTTAAATACTGTGTGATTTCTTTCCCCTTTGTCCACTTTAGCATCCCATAAAATGGCATTTTGCTAGTCTGCACACTTTAAGAGTTAATATTGGAAACATGGTGATCCCTTTTTATTCCTAAATTAAAAAGTAAAGTGCTACAGTGAAATTTATGCTGTTGCAGAATCAACTTCCATTTTAAATTATGTTTTTTTAACAAATGGAGTCTACTTGCTCATGTGTTAGGGCAGCATTCCTTAATAGCTGATTGCATTTGTAAGCGAACAACCAAAGCATACATGTGTTTTTAACTCTTTGTGTTCCTGTCAATGCATAAATTTCACTACCTTGCAGTGAGCCTCCCAGGTGCTTAAGAAAATTGCAGAATTCCTGACTGTAAACCTGACCTCACTGAAATCAATGGCAATATCCCATCAGCTTCAGGAGGATAGAGTCTGCATTTTTTTTTTAATCTTCCGTATACATTTAAGTTTTTGGAAATTGTACATATGCTATATTCGTTCTGTGTTCTTAAATTGCTGTCTCTGTTTGTTATGTATGTTTCACTATAGAATTTAAATATGTGCACAATATGATGGGTATGTTGTCTCATGCATTAAGTCTTTATAAATAGCCAAATAACAGAGGGAGAATCTACCAGAGTTTGTTGATAGATAATTGTAATATGGTCTCTTCTCTGCTCAAATTGCGCATCTCAGGGTGGACAAGTTTGGTCTCTGACTAGATGGTTTTCTTTTGTGCCATACTCAGAGGTGTAAACAATCCATGTGGTAGGAGAGCTGCTGGCTAAAACTGCAGGGTTGTTTGTCCTTCTCCAGCTTTGTTACAGCAGGATAAAAGCAAGCAGCACAAACTTCACACATTTTGTTTCCAGAAATTATTCTTAGGTGAAGATGTTGGGCTTTTTCCTTGCTTGTCTACTGGCAAGTCAGCCTTGTTCTTGCCTACCAGCCCATCTTCCAGCCCTCCCATACAGTGGCACTTAGGGCTGTATTCAGTCTCTGTCCCTCCCTCTTTTCACCTTGCCCAAACACCTCCTTTGGAGCACTAACCTCGAATTGCCAGGTGTGAAACGAGCCTTTGGTTCATCATAGCTCAAAAACTAGAGCAAATACAAGAATCTGTCCCTTTTTCCCTTTCCTGTCTCTTCTCCCTCAGCAGGTGTGCTTATTAAATTCATAGTTCAGGAGGATGATAAATGTGGATAAGTACCACATAGCATGGTTTTGCCTTCTGAGGGGGTTATTCACTGTATGCATATTGAATCCTTTATTTAGGTTTTAAACCCTGCAAGTGCACTCTTCAGACTCTGAGAAATAGTCCATTTATTGTGCATGCATCCTTTTTTTTTTTCTACTTCTGCCGTCACTTATGGACATTAGTTGAATGTAGTGATAGGGGTTCTTTTTTAAGGAGGAAAAATATTCTGTCCTTACCAGATTACCAGGGCAAAAGTTTAAGTCTGTATGCATGAAGGCAGTTTTAAGAAAATAATCTTCCCCTGAATTATAGTTTTCCAAAATTCTTCCATGAAATTAAAAGTTGTAACAAATCTTATTTGCTTTTTTGCAGCAGCACTTGAGACTGACACACAGAAAAGTAAACCGAAACATATTTTCATCTTATTCTGCCATTCTTCTAAAGTCTTCTTTTTCTTCAAATATTTCATCATCAATTTAAATAAAGTGTCCTTTCAGCCTAAACAGAATTTCATTCTTGCAAACAAGTAGGCTCTTATTAACAGTGATGTTATCCTGCTCCCACTGAACTCACAGGACAGTCACTGTGACTTAGAAACAGTAACTCTTATTCCAGGTACCCTAATAAGCAGTGTTGTATTACATAGCATCTGAAATGAAAACATCAGGGTAGTGGTTCTTTATTATATCAGAGGTTTATAGCTGTCTTTTCAATAGAAGAAATACTTGATAGACTCATGCTCTACATTCTCTTTTTGAGTAAATTATTCCAGCAAATGTTCAGGTACTGCCACAGAAAAATGTGCTATTTAGAAAAATCTTTTTGGTCTTAAACAAAAATGCAAATATAATAAAATGTTATTTGATTATTTAACTGCTCTAGGGAGGAAAAAAAAACCTTTAAGCATATTAACACCTAGGCTTCTGAAATGGCTTCCTGAAATGCTGAATTTCTAGCCTCGTAGTCCTTTGTTTTCTGAAGGAGGGTCATTCATCATTAGTAGTTGTTGAACTGTATAGCAGACTTTTTTGTGAGTCTTCTTAGAGAAATGCAGTGGGTTAATGTTTTCAGCTTGTTTTTTTCTTTGGGAAAAGCGATTTTATTCCTCAGGCTTCCAAAATATAGCAGTTTTTGACTCTGTGTTACCTCCTGACAACTGAAAAAAGTCACACTGTGCTATTCCTTACGTGACAGAAATACAATTGCTGTCTCTTTCTCAAGTTCCCATTAGCCAAAATTTTACAAAATACCTTTTTTTAAAGAAAGCCCGAGTCTGAGTTTGTTCACTTACTGTAAAAGCACAAGAAGTGCGAGGACCCAGCTAATGTGATTTCTGCCTTGTGGGGTAAATAGAAAACACCTCAGAGGATTTGCAGTGCTGCTCTTTCCTGAGTTCTCTATTACAGATTGGCATGATGGCAGCAAGTAGAGCTTTTAGAATGGCATCTCCAGCATTCCTTTCAATATTTCATGTTGTTTAGAGAAGGTGCAATACCAGCCCCATCCGGTTGAAGATCAACCTTGTCTACTCTGGAGAACAGACAGTTTTTCTTGCCTGTCAGTACTTCTCCAGTGGACAATATTTTTCTAATACTCAAACACTGCTTCTTATTGTTGTGTGCTTTACTGCTAGTAAGCATTACTAAAAATACTTGCTTGCTTTTGTCTGGCTACTGCAATGTATCTTGTGAGGGTTTTCCTAGTAATTTTTATAGTTTTGCATGCCATAAATAAATATTTTTCACTTCAAGTTTGAGTGGGGATCTTTTATTTCTCTAACCAGTTTCATTCCAATCAGGTGTGTCTCATCTCTAATCCTTTTAAATGTTTTTCTGTGATTTAAATGCTATGGCCTTTACTTGGGAAGGGTTAATGAAAACCTGGCAAATGCAAGTTTGTTTTCTGTTGGTCATTCATACCCTGTCAAGCATGAGAGAAGTGAAAAGCCATGTAGCTAGAGGCTGACACTTTAACACTGGGGAAATAACATGAAGGAAAGAAAAGTTGTCAATTCCTAGAATAATACTTGCTAAGAAAAGAATGATGAAAATCTTGCTTTGGCTATTTAAAACGTGCTAGCATTATGTTCATAAAATAGATTATGTTTGCATAGTTGGAATGCTTTTCTAAATTTGGGGGTTACAATTCTGGTACCAACAATTAAGCAGATCTGTTAAATAGTCTTTGCAGCACTGCAAAAAAACAATCGATTTTCCAACAAGTAAGGTTTAAAATACAATCTTTGAGCATAAACCAAAATGGCACCAGGATGTAGATATAGACAATAATGGCTCATTTGGCTTTTTTATATTTTCTGACAAAATTTCAATGCTGTGAAAGCATTTTCTTACTTTAAAAAATTGGCAATATAATTTCTATTATCAAAAGGTCTGGTTTAGAACATTTTAAAAATTTGGAAAGAGACATTTGATTATCATTTTGTTTCCTCTTTGGTACACTGATGATAATATATTCATTAATGTTTAATAGCATTATTAAAATAATGTTAATGGTTTAAATGAAGTGGACTTATAAATGCTGAAGAGTTGTCTTGAGCTTGCTTTGCTAAAATTTCTTGGTAGATAAGTAACAATGTATGCTACACATGGTTTGACTAAAAGCATTTAATCATACATTTTCCAGTACTTCAGTTTTTTTTTTTTCTTGGTGTTTGTGTGGGGATTTTATTTTTAAGTTTTAGGAAATAGTAATAGCTATGAATCAGAGACTTGCATGTTAAAAACCAAAACAGCCACACCTGAGACATGCCTAATTAAGGAGCTGTACACTTACATGTTTACTAAAACAAGGTTCAGGAGAGTTAGAACGTGCATCGTGTTAAAATACCTCAGAGGTGAGGTACCAGGAGCATTGCATTAAATACCTTTGATTTACCTTTGTTTAAGGATTGAGGCTTAAATAAAAGTTGCCTCATAACCATAGGCTGAGAAGTATATTCTTTTTCCTTTGAAAACTGTTTGAACCAGACTGCATGCATTTTTCACCTCAAATGCAAATATGTGATGAAACATGTCTTGTCAGGTACCTTCAGTACATGGGGTAACTTCTGCAAGGTGTTAGAAGTCCCCAGCAGGTCTGAACCCTCAGTTTTCATCTGAAGTCTTCCATATTTCTCTTTCTGTTGGAGGAAGGTGGGAATTTGGAATAATTCTAGGACACTAGAAGAATGGCCTTCTCAGGTGTTTCTTTCAGGAATAAAATTGATATGGTCAAGGTGAGGAGAGAAGTGAATTACAGTAAGAGACAATAGCAGTGCAGGTATTTATTAGCATGGCAGAAAACCAACTAGCACACAAATACCAGCTAACAATATTATATTTGAGGTTTCTTATTTCTTTAGAATGGTTGCCAGAGAAACAATGACTATATACATTTAAATAAAGTTCACCAGACTGTAACCAGACTCCATCCTTCTTTTTCCTGACTCAGTTTGTTTTGGCTATGCCACAGATGGCAGTAATTCCCATTTCTGCTAAGATTTGCTTTCCCTACATACCTTTTTCTTCCAAAATAGAGTTTTTCTGGTGTCTCTTCATTCTCTGTTTTCTAATCTATCATTGACACTTCTGTCTTATCATAAACTTTTGCTGCTGCTCTTAGGATTTATTCCTACTCTGCTGCCACGCCTGAATTTCTTTCTGTCATTTCTTTCTCACACTAAAGAGTTTGGATATCCCAGAGGTGATGAGAAATACTTTGCAGCTTTCTGCAGTACAACAAACTTCAGTCTCCAGTTCACTGAGAGATTCTTCTTTCCCTGGCTAGCCATTCATCACCTTCTCCTGAAGTGAAAGGTGATTTGTATATACAGTAAAGGAAGTCCATCTTTCTTTGCTGCAGCTTTTAGAGCCTCTAAAGACATAAACTTCAAGAGGAGGGATTCTCTTACAGAGAAACATGTGGCACTTGTGTGTACTTACTAGAAGAAAATTCCTAAATCCCAAAGCCTTCTTAATGTTTTAGTCAGTCTGAAATTTCTCTTATGGTTTCTCTTCACTCATGTCAGCCGTGCAGGGTTAATTTGAAGATTTGGGTGCTCCTTTCTTTGTGAAGTGCCTGTGAGCAAAGACACTTGAGGCACATGAGAACCACAGTGCTCTGGAGGGGGAAGCACTGCTGCTCAGGGATAGGAATCTATCAACAGTATGAAGCTCTATCCTATATGCTTTCTAGACTGATTCATTCTTTTGATTATCTGTCCTTTTCCTTCCTGCTGTGTGATTGATGGCTTTTTTATCGAACTGTTCAAGAGCTTACTTTTCTAGATACAGGAAAAGAGCACATGGATGAAAGAATTTTGCACTCCAGGGTGCTGGTGATAGCAAAATTGGAGAATGAAACTGAATCTTATCACCTGGCTTCAAATCTGTCTATGCTGAAGTTAATAATTTTTGCCAATATAGGATAGAAGAATAGCACCCAGTTCATTTTTATCTGTTGGAGGGAGGCAGAATATGAAACATTTTCAGTAAATCAAAAGGTGTGTTTCCTGACATATTTTGTTTTAAAAAATGTAGTTTATCTGATTCACCTTCAAAGAATATTTAAACAATATGAGCCTAAAGTATTGTGTTCTTTGAGAAGATCTTCTGGTTCAAATTATTAGCAAAGTTTCAGCTACAGAAATTAATGTCCTTCTTTTCTCCATGGATTGCACTTAGGCTATTTCTGTTTGTTGAGCTTTATGAAATTCAATGCAATTGTCAGCTCATTACGTATCTCATGATAAAATCCAAAGAGCATCTCAGTAAAAGGATGAAAAATTTACTTTAGTAAATGACAGTGCAGAGGATGATTTGTCAAAGTTAATGATGTAGTGCAGTTGTATGTGGGAAAGACCTTTAGGCAATCCAGTTTTTGCAAATACTGATTGGGATAGAAAGCTGTCTGTAAAAGCAACAGTTCAGAAGATTTTTTTGTTTGTCTCCTGTGCTTCAATTTTTTTGTTTAGGGTTTTTTTAGGTTGGTTTGGTTCATTTTTTATTTGGTTGATTTTTGTTTCTTTGGGGGGTTTTTTGAGGGTGAAATGGGTTTTTTTCCAGAGTTAATCCTGAATTTCTTGTGGTAATTCTTTTCCCTAACATGGCCTGAAATTGACTCATTCAGGACTGCTTATGTAAGAGAAAATGTGCTGTGCTCTTTTTTAAAAGAGTTCTTTGGGTCTGCTCTCACTCAGGAGCTTCTGCCTACAATGAACTTTTTAGTGTTCCTTCGGTAGGTGAACAGAGATCATGAAGTGCAGCTGATGTCAAGAGCCTCTACTAGAGATGAGCTTTTCCATTAGCCCAATTTGATCAGGAAGGTGTGTGTGCCCTACTATAAATCTCCGATTCTTAGATTCACACAAACACACACCACCCCCCAAAAAGAAAAAAAATCACAAAATGTAAAGTGTGTCTCTGAAGAACAGTAAGTTTCCATGGAGCAGTATATTTGTCACATCAAGATATGCCAGATATCAAAACCTAAATTGGTAGTCAGGAAAACAAACGCTGTTACTACAAATTGAGCAGCCAGTGATTAAAAGCAAAACAACGTGCTGGGATTTTGAATAAACCTGTCATTAATTCTGTCAATATTGTTAACGTCTTTCACAGAAGAACAAGAGATGTTGATGAAATCTTTAAGGTAAGACATGTAATGCAACTGTCAGGGTAAATCAGGTTTTGAATGTGGGACTGTTTTGTTGATGGCAATCATTTGAGTTTTTATGTTTTTCAGTCTAGATGTTGTCCCTATAATTATGCAATTATGTTTCATCATAAAATATGTCTATTACACAAAGGACATTCTAAGAGTCTTTTCTTAGTATGGTAAAAAAAACCTTCCAGACAGCTCACATTTCCTGGAGGAATTAAGAAACAATTAATTAATTTATACAGTTAGCTGACTGTGCCATGCTTTTTTAATAAATAGTATTAATTCATTACTGATAAGTGCAATAAATACATTTTCTTGTTACTTTTTAAGTTGAGATTTTTATATTAGGATTTACTTTTCTATTGCATTAGTAAATATTTTTAATTTGTAATAATTTTTATAACTTTCTGCATCCTCACTGTTTTTTTTTCAGTGGATCTCTCTAAAACTCCTGTTGTCCTGGTATGGTAGGCCTCTGAAAGATTATGAACTCTGGGCATTATGTCATGAGTGTTTATGTACTCTGCAGACTTGCATAGATTATCCAGGTATAGTCTTAATTATCATGAAGTATTTTGCCTAGTTGTTTATGTTAACTGTATTAATATTTCCTTTATTCTGTTGATTGAAAGGATGATGACTTTCATTTTGTGTGCAGATATTTCTATTTTGATTCCCTTAAATTGTGACAAAACTCAATTTGGAGTTGTTTTCCATATATAGGTGAATGTCTCATATATAGGTGTTGATTTCTTTGTGACAAATAATTCCTGACCTATTTTCTACAGTACAGGGCTTTGTCATTTTAAAGTACCCAGGATCTTGTCATGGAATTAGTCCTTCCACATCCCCTATGCTTCAATTTATGGGCAAATTATCAGAAGTAAACTTCTGAGAGAGGAAGAGGGAACTGTCCTTTGACAAAATTAGAATATGTTGTGTACAAGTCAGAAGACCATCTTAGATTACCATGGACATTCTGAATGGTGGTTTAGTTTATACTAATGATAAACCTATAGCAGTTCTGATAAACAGAGCAGAGGTTTCCACCACCACCACCACCCTTTCTTTTCCTTAATTTAAAAAAACTTGCTTTTGAGAGTATGGGCAGGGATGAGTTTGAAGCCTTTAAGTGAATATAAACAACAGGATAGTAATGTACAGAAAACTTACTGCATCTCTTTGGATTTCAGCTTCAGTTATTTTATTTCTATTATATAAAACTGCTCAAAAGGAAATAAGCCATAAATGAAGATTCTGAACACTTTAAGAAGTGTAACCCATAAAACTAAGTATTTAATATACCTTGTACAGAAGGATTATTTCAGCCTCATAGCATGTTCCTTATGTTTCTGAAGGTTTCAGATAACTGCACATAATGGCTGAGATTCTAATGTAATATGCTTAGCCAGCCTTTGTTACTGCTCTCTTAAAAATGCATAAAGTTCTCTCAAAGTTCCTTTTGAATAATACTTACTAAAGGTGAAGCTGATACATATTTTGAATACATCTTGTGAGAAAATCCTTTGTCTTGACAATAGTAGTGCGACTGGTGGCTGATGAGCCATGGTTAAATATATGAATCTGGATTATTTTTTATTTATTCACATAGACAGCCTTTTTCTCCAGATCCTTCCTTGATTACACTTTTTTCATTATCCTAAGCAGGAATTACCTGGCTAAGAAAACATATCCCAAAGCTAGCCTCTTCTTCACATATTTGTTAATTCAACTCCGGTACAGAAGTTGTTTGTAACCTCCATTGGGACTTAATTCCTCTCCTCTTATCAGAGGATGTTGCTTACATGTTGCTCATGGGTGATTCAGGGAGCCCAGGTGAGGATTCTTATGTTGTACTGAACAAGCTGAGATCTGGTTTGTGTGAGCAGGGCCAGGGGCATTTACTGCTGACAAACAAAGACAAGTGAGCATGAAGCTGCCTCTGCAGAGAGAACCAGCAAAGGTTCTCATTTGGGAAAGCTTTGCTTTTCAAGACATATACTTCAGGTCCAACTTAAATATTATTGAAAGTAGTAGACAAGCCTTTATGTTAAGCATAGTGAATAATTTAATTTTAGATGTGGTTTGTACAAATAACCAAAAAAAGGAAAAGTGTTACTGCCTTTTTTCTTACTTTCGTTTTTTTCCTCTTAGACCACTTCAATTAATTATTAATAAATTAAGATTTGTGTGTCTCTTAGACATCTTTAATATTTTATTTCATAATTAATACATTTAATGTTTTAATCTCTTATTCAATTTAAGAATCTATTCTTCCAGTATTTTGTTTTTAATAAGAAAACGGTTATTAGATGTTAGTCTAGAAATAGAGGACTACAGTTGGTCTGCAAGAGAACTACTTACTGTCTAGTTGGCTTAATATATTAAAACATGTTTAATTAAAATGTCCTTTGAAGTTAGCAAACAGGTAGTCACAGTTTTGTCACAAGATTTTCAACACCAAATTTATAGGAAATTATCTCCTTCTCTTAATGTTAAGTTCCTGAAGACCTCAGATAATTTAAAATAGTTTTAGTAGTCCATTATTTCTTTTTTAACAATGGAAAATTTCATGACCTTGCAAATATTGGCCTATGTAACATTTCTTCACTGAGAAAGTGTGATTATAACTATTTGTGAAAAACTGGACGTTATATCCTGTTGCACCTAGAGGAGTTTTGGATCTGGCCACTTGTGTGTCAGCTTTCTCTAGATGGTGATCCTCTATTTTTGTGGGGTTGAAGGAGGAGAAGAGGAGACTTAAATTCTTAGATAAATTGACTATCTTTTATTGGTACCTTGTGAGAAGTCTAGAGTATATCTTCCTATTGTATTTATATTTTTGTTTGGTTTTGTTTCTTCCTTGTCCTTCCTTTTCAATGCTGGGTATAAAGAGAAAAAATTTCCAGGTTTTTTTCCACTTCTTGTCTTTGTTCTGCAGAAATTGCCTTGGGTAATTACACAGCTATTGTCTCTTTTGTCTTTTTATTGGCTTATGTCTGTTTTAGCATAAATGTTATTTAAAGCATCATTTATTTTAGGGTAATTTCTGACACTGTAAATTCTTTGATACAATTATTTACTTTTTTTAGTGCTAAATAGCTACAAGAACAGATACTTCTTATGCCTTGCCCTTTTGTGGTTTTTTGGGTTTTTTTGCAGTGGTCTTATGTTTGGACTCTGTGCTGATTGACTGCCATGGAAGGATCCTCTTTGCTGCTCCAAAAGCTGGAGGTAAAATAAGAGATGGCAAGTTCAGCTTTTATTTCTTTTCAGGGGAAGTGGAGAAGAAAGCAAGCATCTTACCTTTTGTTTCTGATTTCTTTTCTCATTTAGAATCTTGTGGTGTATTTTATTTAGCTCCTGAAATTGAAGAAGAGGATGTGGATACTGAGAAGGTAATGTGGTAGGTTATGTAGATTGCTTTGTACTTTATCAAAGGACGGTTTTATCCCTCTGCTAGCTGGAGAAGAAAGCTAAACTCTTCTAAGATTGTGTTAATATTTCTCCCAATGTTTTCTGTGAGGCTTTTTTTGATATATTGATCTCTCATGAAATCAGTTGCTTCTATAATTTTTCCTTCCAGGATTCTTGGAGTAACTGCCAAAAATCTTCTCTTTGATGGTTTTCCATAAGACTTAATTATTTTCAGTTTTTTAGCAGTAAAGCAGACTGCTAAAGTCTTTTAAGTCATTTTTTCACATTCTGAAGGTCACAGTAAGATCATTAACTTAGACTATCTGGGCAAAAGCCCAAGCATTATTCACACTTAGAAGACTGGATAAAAATATCATTATCAGTATGTTTTTACTTTGGAAACATTATGAATGATGTCTTTTTCCAATATAGTTTTTTTAGAGCTTTTCCCTATAGATAAATACCATAAGGAGCTTTTAGAACAAAGATAATAAAAATGTCAAATAGCAGGTGAATGTGTCTCCACTGCAACTACTTTTGAATTGCAAACTGTACCACATTGATCTTAAAAATCAGGGGAACAGAATTTACAGTACCTTTCTGTTTTGTAGCAAGAAAAAAGGTTAATTGATATGTGCCTTGTATCACATGAGTTCTTTGGAACTAGGCATAGTAATCATGAATCAGAAAATAAAAGCTCATAAAAATCTACTAAAAACATTCAATTTTCTGTAAAACTATCTGTAACTAGAAAATATTTTTATATCTTTCCCAGATTTCTGAAACTGCTTTGATCCAATGTGCAGGTTTTTCAAAGGCTTCAGAAGCTTAAACTAACCCTGAAATATAATACAGCAGTTTCACCAGACAGTAGAAATTAATAATCCTGAAGTCTTTGTGACTTGTTTGCTTTAGAATATCGAAAGTAATCTGTTTCCTTGCTTTTCTACAACAATTATTCTATTACATATAGAATAAGCTGATGGGGTTTTTTGCCTTTTTCCTGATGGCTGTATAACTTTCTAGTTATAAACATTCAGTTCAATTTATGCTATGGGAATGAATCTGTGTAGTGTCAGTCACAATAACAGTAAAAATAACTTTCTTTAAAGGTTCTGATGGCTTGGATGGCATGTCTTTCCTAAATAAATTTACGGTAATCTTAGAGTTCTAAACCTAAGGGGAAGAAAATTATTTTTGTTTTGATTGAGTTGCTTTCTCCATTCCAGGTGGTTTTGTACCTATTAGTAGCTTTTGTTCAATGGTTCAAATGGAGCTAATAAAAAAAATTGAACTATTTTGTCTATAATGAACTTACTTGTTATGTTTTGTTCATTGCTGTTCACTTTGCTCAAAAAGGTGCCAGAAAACATTGTTTAATGAGAACACATTGTTTTCTATTGTGCTTATGGTTCTGTCCATTCAGCTTTTGTAATATCTTTCAGAGGCAATGTATAGTGCGGTACTTTAAATTTCTTAAAATTGCATTTGTAGTACATGCTAACATATGGAAACTAAGCATTAAGTGGACTAAATCTGACTCTGAAAATTGTAATTTTTCAAACAAAACAAGAAAGCTGGTAAAGACCAAGTCCTTTTCAAGGTCCCTCGTTGGAGCAACTTCAATTGGTCTAGCTGCAGGTAGCACAATAATTGCTAAAATAAATATGCTGTGCCTCATTCTTCTGACAGGTGTAATCTTCTCTATAAAATATGACTTGTGCTAGCTAGTGTGTAATTACTGTGTGCCACTTACTTGCTGAATTATCATGACCTTTTTTAAGTAAATTGCAGCTGGCCACATTTTATGGTAGAACTCTGAAGCTTGCAGCAATCTTTTTACATGAGAAAGGAATTCTTCAAAATGGTTCTAAAATACATTTTTCTTAGGTAAAGAATAAGACAATTAATGTCTGTTACTCCAACAGTAGAAAAATAGCTGCTGTTTTTTGGCCCTGCATGAATAACAACTAGAATTTAAAGTGGGCTGGGATTTTCATCAGCACCCTCAAAAGCCAAATGTAATCTGTACTTTAAAAACTCTAGTAAGTTTTTTTCTTTTTGGCAGGAAATAGGGGAAATGTTTGGATAATTTTCTGGAATTGTTTTTGAAGTGGGGGCTTTTTTTAGTCTGTTCAAATTTTTCTTGTCTCTTACGTTATACCAATAGGTCTGTGTTTATGGTGTTGCTGCAGTTCTGTGGATGGCGGCAAAATACAGTGTTCCACTGAGTCACAAAGTAGTATTGCCAAGAAAATTTAAAAAACTGCTTCTGGAGATGGCAAGAAAAAACCCTGAAGAAAGGCCTTCTCTAACTGCTGCAATTAAGGTTACTAGATTTAGTTGTGTCTCAAGTCTCATTTTAGTATTTTTAAAATCAAAATAACAGCTTAATACTTGTAATATACTGATATCTAATTAAATCATAACCAGTCACTTTGGGTTTTGTTTTTAAAGTTACCTCCTTAGGGACACAGAGGGGCGTGTTTTTAATTTATATTGAAATTATCAAGGTACTTGGACTTGGAGAAGCTTCATAAGACTTCCTAAATTTAGATTACTTCTAATTGACTATTTATCTTGACTTTGTCCTTGTCCAAGAATACCTCACTTGATTGAAAACTTATTTACTGACTGAAAATTACAATTTTTTTTTTTTTAGACATGCAATCATTATTTACTTGAACAAGGTGTAAACAGCAAAAGTATTTTGACATTATTGGGTAAACCCATCTTTAAGGTAAGAGTGCCACCTTTCTTTAATTTTATATGTTTTTTCAATTAATTCTGTAAATATATTCCAGTAAGATTTTGTTGCCTGCAAGTGTAGCTAGATTTTGGGTTTGGTTTTGTTGGTGTGATTTTTTTGGTTGTTTTGGTTTGGGTTTTCTTTTAATGTATTTTCAAGTAGTTTGTAAGTATTGCCTTTTCCTAGTTCTTGTTATTAGAGTGATTCCTCCACAGATTGTGATGCTCTGACTCCACAGTCTATATGGATGAAGAACAAGTAACTAATGTCATAATCTCTCTTTTTATTTACCACCCCACAGAAGAAATTAATATATAATTGTTGGGTTCTGTTTGTGTTTCAAGTATGTTTCTATAATGCATACAAGATTCAGTCAATCCATGGAACTGAGTTTATTCAAAACTTTGAGTACCAAGTTGTCAAGATTTCTAAACAGTTTTACTTGTCCTTAGACTTCTGTATGTAATTTTTTTTAATTCCTCACCCTGGCATGACTAGGTTGTTGCAATATTTAAGGTGTATATGAGGATTGGGGTTTTTTTAAATAATGTGCTGAGCAGAATTTGAAAAAAGAAAATGCTAATAACATCAATTTGTGCTTCAATGTTTATTGTTAGGCTGTTGAGGAAGAAGTCTTGTCTCAAAATCACGTCACTTTTGAATTTAAAAATGATAAACATGAAATGGATCCTTCAGAGTCAAGTCCAGGTAAGCAGTCAGGCAGGCTCTGACATGTTTACTCTGGTTTAATGCTCTCTAGTTCAGTTCTTCATGTAAGATTTTCTCAGTCCAATATGCAATTGTTTTTCTATGTAAATTAATTGTTACTTACTTTACATTTGTATTTTACATATTGATCATCTTTCTGTGTTTTTGCTTTTAGGATTTGTGCCTTTTACCAGTGAAAGTAAACTTGTGGCAGTTAAAGGACCAGTACCATGCCAGATTTCACTAAATTGTGAGAAAGCAACATTACCTGTTGCGTTCACTTCTCCTGCAACTCACTTTAAGCCTATTATTTTGCAACAAGATGCAAATGCAACAAAGTTAGTATATTCTAAAACAGAATAAGTTAAAGATTAAATGTCATTGCTAAATCTATTTGAATTTTCCTTTAAAAATTCTTTGGTTTTTTTTTTTTTTCAGAGATGTTCCAACACCAGTTTCTGACCAATTCAAGAAAGAGACAAGGAAAGAAAAACATATGAACAACAACAAATCAGGGTATGTAGAAGACTCCAAAAGCTGTGATATTGAGGATACAGGTGTAGTTGAAACTGTTCCTGAAACACCTGAGTGTGACTTACAAGTTCCAAGCCACTCATTCCAGATGTCTTCAGAAGAGAAAAACTCAGGCAATATGTTTGCTTCGACAGTTACATTACCATCACCATCTGATTCCTCACATGCTCTACAAGAAAAGAGCTTTTTATCTGAAGATCCCTCCAGCTCTTCAGCTTTTCCTACATCTCCTAATTTTCTTCACATAAATAACATCATTCTCAAACAGGACTCAGAGAAAAGAGTTCTGACATTTGTCCCAGTACATTTGGCTGTATCAGAGCAAATACCAAATAAGCCTCTTCGCTCAAGAATTGCTTATGATTGCTATCACAGTTTGCCAGTGCTACTTTCAAGTACTATTGCAAGTTATAAAATGAGCATGCAAGCAGAAAATGATGCCTCCCTTTGCAATGTGCAAAGTCATGAGACTGCTAATACAGAGAACCACTTTGATAAAAGCAGCCCAGTTACTCAAACCAGCTGCCAAGAAACTGAGTGTGCTACCAGCATAGACAGTTTTTTCACTGAACAAGAAGACACATCATGTACTTCAGTGAGTAAAGACAGCTGTAATTTCTTTGATGATGAAGTCCTGCCCCATCAGAACACAACAAATGACACTTTACTCCAGGAAGTGATTCATCTTATACAAGAGGAGTTTGCATTTGATGGTTATTTAGAGAATGGAGCTGAAGTTTTTGATATGGGTATGTGCATTTTCTTCTGTATGTTATTATCATTGATTTGTAAGAATATTGCTATTAATTTTTTTTCCTCTTTTGTTTGTTTCTGTTCTTTTTATTTTAAACAAGGTAACTTCATTTTAAACTTAAAGGAAATTAAGTTTGGTATGTTCTCTGATAGAATTTGTGAGAAGTTTTGTGACCTCTACTGGGATGAAAAGTTACTCGAGAATCTCTATCAGGTAGTAAATGGAGGAAGATCTTCACATTTATGGTAGGTGTTTTTCAACTTTGACCTGCTTACATTTGAATTTAATGCTTTTATCCCTACTTCATAGAAGCAGGAAAGAATATACGTTTTTTCTTCAGGTGTGTGTGCTGATCTCCTGCAAACTGTTCATTTCACAGTTTGAGGGTTTTCAAAGCTTTCTCCATGGCAAATAATGCCTAATGGTTCAGTCAAAAATAGTTTCTCCTTCTTTTCTGTAACTCCATCTTAGGATATCTGAGTCATGGAAACCCAATTCTGATCAATTATAACCATTGATGGAGAGCTTCATAGTCCTGTTAGAAGGAGACTGTTTAATCAGAAGTATATTGTTCTTACTGTTCAGTTTGTTTATTCTGTTTGGTATTAGTTCTGTATACATCATGTGTTCTAATCACACCCAAGAAAGAGGAAATTAATTTAGCTTTGCTAGAAATATTTTGTTTAACTGGTTTAATTTGACTCAGTGTTTTAAAAGTAGCCTGTTAAGTGACAAAAACCAACTAAATTTATTTCTTATTAGTCTTATTTAATTTTCAATGACATATGTATCTACCTGAAAAAGAATTTTAAATTCTTGTTTTACTGCAGCCTCCAAATGTAGCACAGTTTTGTAAAAGTGTCTTGCTGAAGACTGTTAAAAAATGTAACCAATTTATGTCAAAGTTAATTTGGGGGTTTTTGGAACTAGAAATTTCAAGTTTTGACAAAGAAACTTAGTAGATACAGTTTAGAAAAACTTCATTGTTGAAAGATGTGTAATCCTTACAGCAAATTTCAGGGATAATAGATTATGACCTCCAAATACCCAACCTTGGTATACTGGCCTACTTCCCATTTCAGTTGGGATTTTTAAGGAGATATTGAAAATTGGTTGGAAGTTAGGCCCTTAGTTCCCCAAAGTTCAGATATGGTAGGAGACACCTGAGCTGTTGCAGCTGAATTACTGAGATATATGGAGGGTTATCCTGTATATGAACTGTTGTTACAAAGTGGCTTTTGACAGTGAGAGATCATAATTTATTATCCAGAGAAAAATGCAGGTCTAGCTTTCACATCACATGCAGGTCCTGTCTTAAAATATCTCTCAGACACTGCTTGCTGAACATTAGTTTGACAAATACTACAGCAGTTTTTCAGTGTTAGCTTTCTTTGATTTAAGATTATGATTCTAACTAGGGATGACTTAGTCAGTTTTATCCAGAGGTTGAATCCTGAGTGAAAAACCCACTACTTGCAGCCTGTAGTTATGCCTTCTGTCTGTGTGTGCTCTGATCCTTCTGTTGAAGTTTTGCCAAATGCTGTACAGGAAAATCTCTATCTTACTGTGCTTGAATAGCCATTTGAACTTTTTTTTTTTTCTCATAAAATAACAACTGCAGCTGAACATGAAAACTTTAGGAATTAGATAAATGCTATGAAACTTTTTATGTGCATGATAGAGTCACTTGTAAGATCTTATTTTACTGATGTAAATATAAAAGTATAGGAAATATTAATTTTTCCTAGTCTCCTTGTATTTTCAGCATAACTGAGGCAGATGAAGCAAAATGCAACAATATGTTCCAAGATGTGAAGAAATCTGAAAGCTGTTTGGCAAGCAGTGATCAGACAGAGGGTGAGAAGGGACTTCATGTTTCTAGATCTTTGTGAGTGCTGGGAATCTATCAGTGTCAGAAGCTTTGAGACACTTTGCTTGTGTCCTCAGGAAAGCACTCTGCTATGACAGTTACTGACATTTTCACTGAATCTGAACATTATCAATGCCTTAAGGACATAAGTATCTTTTATATAAAGCTTACATATGACCCAGTGTTATTTTGTGGGATGTCATTAACTTACTTTCATTTAAACAGATGTCTCTGTTGAAAACCCTAAGGATGGCAACTGCTGCGTGTGGTTTTCTTGTGTTTGAGTAGATATTTTAGTGTCTACTATATGAGTGGATTGTTTATTTATACTTCTTCAGTTTGGGTTTTACATTTCTCCTGACACACTTTGTGATTGAAAGTTTACAAAATATCTATCTTTCAGTAACTGAACTCAAACCGAGCTGGGACTGGTGAATCCTAATATTATAACAAAACTATTACCCTTTCTAGGCATAGTGCATTGATGGACAGCTTCTATTTGGTTGCTGTTTTACCAGTGTGAGGTTTTTTCAAGATAGTTCATCCAAATTTCAGCATTTAAACTTGGTTACTTCTCTGTTTTGAGCAAAGTGAAAATAGCTGTACTTTACAGAAGGGCTTATACACTTGTATTGTTCATTTTTATAGCAAAACCTAAATTTGCAATTTTTCACTTGGCTGCTATTGTTTAATATTACAGTTTTGCATTTTGTCTCAGAATGATTGCAAATGTAGAGCCAGACTTTACCATGGAGTGTGTGATTTCCTTGCACCAGGAAATAAGCTTTGTTTGACTCCAGGGTGGCGTATCTGAGCCCTGGAGGGTTACTCAAGTGAAAAGGCAGACTTCTGGCAGGTATAAATGCTCCTGTCAACATTATACTGACCTTTGACTGTCACCTCAGTCCCTGAAGGCTGGTAGTAGATGCTACAACTGAAAAAATGTCCCATTATAACTCAATGGATTGAATCCTGTAGGAGTAGAAAGTTTAATATCTATTGGCTATATCAAGTATTCTTGCCCTTTCTGTATGGAATAAAAGCTTCAAGACTTACTTACAGATGCAAAAAAACCTCAAAAGCTAAACATTTTACTAATGTGTGCTTAGGTCTGACATATTTAACTTCTGGTTTAAAGTTTCTCAGTGTTGTTTAAATGCTTCTTGCATATGCATGGAAAATATTTTGTGCTTTTCAGAAATTTATTGTTAAACTATTGCTTGATAGTTCTGAAATGTTTTTAACCTTTATCATTTTACAATCTGTAGTTGAGAAAAAAAATGTAAAGTCACAATAAGCATCTAAACCCACTAGGTAGTCTCATAATAGTGTTTTGTATGTGTCATGTTTAAGCTCAATAAAGCATGCATTACAGCACATGACCATTATTTATTTTCCCCTATACACCTTCTTTAGGAAAAGGGGAAGCAGACTTCGATGTGAAGGCTGAGCTTGTGGTAAAAACATCATTAGTTGAAATGGATTTTGATGAGTCACCTTTGGATGATATCAAAAAAGAATTGACTCTGCAGAGTACAATCCCCATAGCAAAAGAGCAACAATATTTGCAAAGCAATGGCTGTGGTCCAGGCTTTGCAGAAGAAAATGTAAGTTCAGAGGAACAGGCCATGATAAAGACAGCCGGAAACACCTACCTGGCATCTTCCAATCTACCTGACTTTTGTGGCTGTAGTCCTGGTTGGAGCAGTGCATTTTATGGAGCTGAATGTTTTGATTCAGAAGTTCATAGTTACTTGAAAAACCTTGGAAAGCAGAAATCAAGTGAGTCACAAAATATAGATGCTAAAAAAGTGGTGAGTACATTGATTTTAAATCCTTAAGTTACATCTTGCTGGTTAAAAGTGTGATAAAATGTGTTCTGTTATAGTGAATCAAAACACCATTTCATTTCTAATATTGACTCTTCAGCAGTTTAAAATTCTCAGGATTTGTCGTGTCTTGGTGATAAACCACAGGAGAGGTGTAGTATTCCAAAATAAAGCACGCTGACACAAATGTGCAATCACCAATCTACAACCCATTTTCTGCTCCTAAAGTTGACTGGAAAAGCACTGTCTGCCCTTTGCACCAACCCCATGGTGGTGATACTGTAGGAAAGAGCTAAGAATGACTGCGACTGCAGCACATCACAGACATAGAGCTTTATAAAAAGTTTTTATACTCTAGACCTACCTTAATTGGAAAATGTTGTGAAATAGGGAATTTGCCTTTGATTTCATTGCTACTCACCATTGCTACTCTTGCAAATCCCCAGATTTTTTAGGGGACAAACTACTTTGTCCCTGGATTCCAAATGGTCATTCCTTCTGATTCCCTTTCTGCTTACATAGTCTCTTAATCACCTTGATTTTGTTTTAATTGACGAAGCAAAAGCAGACCTTGAAGTAAAAGCAAGCAGCTTCCAATTAGAATCAGGGTAACAGCTTTCCTGTGCTTTCCCTGTTCTCTAAGCAATGCCTCTGTAGGAGTACCTCTTGTAAAAATCTGAGGGGCTATTATGACTCTGTGCTAATGAACTGTGTTGTTAAACCTTTTGAGCTTTTCTGAAAAACAGTGACAGGTTTTTCTTAAGCTCAAATTAATTTCTAGCAAGGCCATCCCATTAAAGCTAACCTATTTACCAATCTGTTGTTTGATATGTTAGCTCTGAGCTGTGTGTTTTCTGATCACTCTGCTTGTGGGAGTTGTCTGCTGCATTCCGTGAACTTACTGCATTTAAGATGCTATTTCATGTAACTGGGTCACTGGTAGTTAACTTAGGACCCAAGTGCAAAAGTCACCTCTTTTATAAAGCACAACATACATCATGTTTGTTTTTTCATAATAAATGAGAAGCTGAACTCAAAGTGGATGGCCCATTTTTACTGGCTGGTAATTTAATGAAACCTTTGATATGCAAACAATTATAAATGTAAATGTTTGCTTTTAAATGTATATATTTTGAGGGGCCTGACATACTTTAATTTCTACTCATTGCTTAAGTTACATAATTCTATAGAAATTTAGTTTCATTTTTCCAATTTTGTGAAATACATAAATAGAAAATATGAAAGTTGAACTTTGAAATGTACATGTCCTTTATTTCTAGAGCATCTCTCTTGTCTGCCTTCTGACCTGGTTGTATAATATAATGTAATTATACTTCTTTAAAAGCCATTGATTTCAGTCAGATTTTCAGTTCTTGCTACAAATATAGGTCAGCTGTTTAACGTGTTTCTAGGGTCTGCACTAAATTCAGAACAAACAAATTTTAATTCTGGATTACTTCTGATTTTAGGTTTTAAAAATACTCTTGAAAACAACAAGATAAGTGCAATTATAACTAAAGGCATATTTATGTGTACAAATTCAAACAAACTTCCACACAGTCTGATCATACACAAACCTGCTCCAGGTCTTAACTTGTAGAACTGTGACATCACTAATTCTTTTCTGGGAACAGGTAACTCCTGCTGTATCTTGCCTGTAAACACAGATGTGAAAGGTAGTTGTTCATTGTTAATAACATATTCTTGTCTCTTTGGATGTTCTTTTTTCCTCATACAAAATAATTCTCTTCTAAAACTTTACTTTCTTACCACAACTGCCTTCTGCTTAGAATTCTGAACAGAATCCTATTTCTTTTTAAATAGGAACTAGAACAATTACTAATGATGGAGACAAAAAATTACAGAAAGACCATAAAGTTTTACCAGAAACTATTGCAGAAAGAAAGAAGAAGCAAAGGTAAGATTACAGCAACTTGCCAGTAATAAAATGGCTGCATGGTGCTTTTAAGGACCTGCTCTGGAAATCTGAATCATTGATGTTCATATGCCATGTATTTTAAATCTAAAGGTCCTGAAATGAAATCTATGTTGCCCAAACTGAGAGGACAGCTACAGGAGATGAAATCAAAAGTGCAGTTTCTTGAACTGGTAAAGAAATATGTGCAGGCAAGTCAGACTTTATTTCACTTGTGCTTCATTTGTCATTTCATTACTGCGTCCGTGTAACTGGCTGCTCAGATCACTATATGAAATTTGAAATGGTTTGTGTCGAACTGCCAAATTAAGACCCAAAAGAATTATTAAAGGTAATTGCTACTAGTATTGCTTAAAAAGAAAAAAAAATTAATTGTATGAAATGCAATTTGTCTTTAAATTGATTGGATTTTGTGTGACTTTACCTCTCTAACTTCTTGTTTTATCATGGCCTTGCTTCTTTGAGCAGATGATGTATGCCGAGCAGTGGGGTGTGGAATCCTATGTGCTGCCTAAAGTCATTCACAATGGGAAAGCTGAGACCATGGACATGGCACCCATGGATGAATCATCATTGTTGCTTTACTATAACACAGAGAAACACCATTGTAACAATCAAAATGGAGTGAGAGTTCTGCAGGCCGGTACACCACTTGGTTTAATGGCTTATTTATATTCTAGGTATAATATATTTTACACATAAATTGGGAGTGGGTTGAAGCATAGTTGCTAAATCAGGAAAAACTTGTTTCTGTGCTGAATCCTAGTTACTCAACATTTAATAAATTCTCCTCTCTTCTATCAAGTTTGTGTTGTTTCTGTGAACAGTCATTTACAGAAATGGAGATGAAAATGTCAAAAGATCAGCTGGCTTTCATTAAAAGTATTTGATAATAAATAAAAAACTAGCAATTTTAAACTTTTTAATCTTTGACTTACTTGAGGCTTGCTCTGATAGTTGCCATGGAATCAAGACTTTAAGTTACTGCCAGCAGTACAGCAATTCTTCAGATAATCATATAATCATATAATTTGGTAATTCTTATTACTAAGGTCTGGATATGAAAATGTTCAGGTTCATTTCTACAGATTATTGCCCCAATAATCAGTCCTTGGCACTGATCAAGATGCAGGCTTATCTCAGGGTTTAAATAGGGACAGAGGTGTCCTTCAGCTCTGGTGAGGGCAGTGTTGTTTTAAGGTACCTAAGCGGTAATAGTGTGAAAGATGGAAATTGCCAGAGGCTCCATCAGACTTGTGGCACTCTAGAGGGAGCAACTTCCTCCCAGCTACTTCTCCCAGTTCATCCTGACTCTTGAGACCCAGTTACATTGAGTGCTACTTTTCCTGGTAGTGAGTATTTTGCACAAAGTGAAGGAAATGTTTTAGAATTGGACTCTCCACATTTATCAAACCCAATTTCCATGGTCAGCTGTAAGCCAATAGGGAGAAAAGACAATTAACCTGTGTTAAGACCTTGAGAGTGTGTGTGTATAAAAAAATAAAATGCCCTCGTTTTTAATGTGTATAATAAGTGTATTCTGCTGTTAAAGTAACTACTTCTCTAATTAGAGCTACAGGGAATATTTTCTTGCTTAATGTATCTACTTCTTATGCTCTTATTATAATAAAAATGCTTTAAAGCAGCATCAAGTTAGATGATTAAAAAAAAAAGAAAATGTAATATGTTCTTCCATACTATTTAGATTGCAACTTGCCTTAATAATAGAAATGTCAAAGTGGTTATTCACAAGATTGAAAGTAGAGAAACTCTTTATGAAACAAATTATGCTTTCTGGGTTGGCAATCACAGTACTTGATGTGTAAAAATAATTTTTGAAAGAACCAAGGTTTTATGAAGAGCTTGAGAATTTAAAATGCCTATTCTTGATATTTTGAGGATTTTTTTGCTGTTGCTGTACTTGAATGCAAGTTGAAGATGTGTTCTGGCTTGTCTGAAGTTTTTCTTGTGCTTTACAGAAATGCCTTTTTAGAAGGTTATGTACAGCAGTTTCTTTACACATTTCGCTATTTCTGCACACAAGAAGAATTTTTGCAGTTTCTTCTTGATAGAATCAGCAGCACTTTATCCAGGTACAGTAAATTCTCACAAACAACATTATTGAAGCACAATTGATTTTCCTCCTAATAACAAATAGCTGTTCCTCAAAAGTCCTACTTAATTTTAATTAATTTTTCAGTTTGTTTTTGTAAGATTCTCTTAACAAGTGAGAGCAAAATGGGAGCAAGAGCTGCATCTGACAATGTGCTTACTTATCAGTTCTGCTTCTCACTTTTACCAGTGATCCACTAACGGCTTGTAATTACAACCTCAGCTTTGTTTCCATAGAGCCATGGATTCTAGAGACATGAAAATTAAGAATTTAAGACACTACACTAAATACCAAATAAAACTTGTGGGTTTTGTCAGTGCTTATTTTTCAATTGGAATCGGATATCAATTTTGGTGCAATAAGTTTCTTTTTCTTCTCACCAGTTCAAGCCTGGATCCTTCCACGTCCCTTACCAAAATATGTAACCGCAGTTTCTACATCCTGCAGGCATGGATTGAAGACTGTTACAGTGTAGACTTTGCAACAAATACTGATCTTCTGGGTACCCTAAAAGAATTTATTTCTTCCAAGGTAATTCAAAATTTCAGTAGATCCTTTAAGAAAAAAAATGAAGTCAGTTATTGGATATGTAACATAGTTATTACAAAAAGCTGCCCTAAGTACAGTTAAATAAAAGAAAATAATGCTGTATTTGACAGCTATAATCAGTATGTCTGGTTTTGAACAGGTAAGACTCTTACAACTGTATTGCAACTTGCTTATAATTTCTGGGCAATTGAGTTCTGTGTTCTGTTAGCCTATTTTGCATTCCCAGGTTGCTTCATTGAATGGCTACGGGGAGCGTTTGTTGTCACTGCTCGAGAACGCCTCTGCCAGGAAAAGTGGCAGTGCTGATCTGTGCTCTGGTGTGGACAAATGTAAAGAGGAAAGTGAGGAAAGCAGAAAAACATTACATTCCCTATGTAAAAAGCTCTCAGAAGATGTTTCCAGAAAGGTGTGTCTTTTTATCAGACTGCAGTGTATGGAGCACATTTCCATATATTATGTTTTGACAAAAACAGAAGTGTGCAACTTAGAGTCTAGAACTACTTAGTAAGAATTATGTACCTGCAGTTTAAATTTTCTTTTGAAAGTATGTAAGATTCAGACAGTTCTGTAACCATGACAATAATCTTAAGTTTTAACTCTTGACAGCTGTTTCATTAATCACAGATCAGATAATCAAAATTTTGAGAGTAGAATTCTTCATTCTTGACACTAGCATGTGATTCATAGTTATTAGGAAACCTTTGCCCCCTTGTCAACCATTAATGCTTTTTATTAGGCATCTTTTTAAGACTATAAATACAAGAAAACAGCAGGAGCTATGAGGTTCCCTGCTAGAACTTCAAAGCTTGTAGCAAGAACTTGTCTGAACTTTTGTCTGTATTTACTATTTTATTGTATTCTACAGCCCCAGAAACCAGAACATACTGCAGGCTTTTCCCAAAAACAGATCTCTTTACACAGTGATCAAAATAACATGTGGAAGTCAAATGTATCAATAATTTGCAAGCTGAATTAAACATCAGCCTCGTGATAAAGGTGCACAATTCCATGGGTATACTGGTAATTCAGCCAAGAAAGGGCAAACAGAGTAGAGGAACGTGGACTTTTTTTACTGTCACTATAATGATAATGGACAATGGAAGAAGGGAAAAGAATGAAAAAACAAGTGTTTCTTGGAAAGGGATGCTTGATTCTAAGCAAAAGGAAGGAAAATATTTTATGGCAGCAAGCTTGAATACACAGAGGTTTGTTTTAAATACTGATTGTTGATTGAGATCTGGCAGCCTCCTGCTTAGACTCATTCATTGTGCATACTATATTAGCTTAAAATAGCAGTGTTGAGTAAGCCAATTTGTTCTGGGCTAAGCTTGAAGGTTAGTTGAAGAGTTTTGCATGCACAAAGGTGTTTCTCTTAACACTTTCTTGAAAGTTACATCAAGGGGAGACTTAGTGTTTGTTTTAGAGAAGTTGTAACCTTACATTTATTTTTTCTACAGAACTTCTACTGGAAGCTATCCAAAGGGATGGGACCAATTGCACAGTATCAGAGAGAGCGACTGCCCATAGGTTCAGCAGTTTTGCCAAAGCCCTGCTGCAGCAGTTTCACAGAAGAATCCTCAGTCTCCTTAGCCAGAGCTGATGAAGTGGGACCAGTTCTCTTGATTGAGTGCAGTGCCCAGCAGCTTTGTTGGCAGCTGACTCTACTGCAACAGGTACAAAGGTCTAGGCTTATTTGGAGGTACAAATAATCTCTATCTTCTTACTCCTTCTCTTCTTTCTTTATCATTTCCCAACCTTGTTTCAAGCTTATTTCATACTATTTTATAAGACTTTGAATTAAAACTTTTCTCTTAAATCTCTACAGTGAAATTTAGAATATCTAATGCTATTCTTAGACTCTGATCCCTCTCATAATTCATGCAGGTGGGGGGGAGGAGGACCATACTCTGTCATTTTTATCCTCAGGCATTTTAAAAGAACTGCTAGAACTAACAGCAGATATATCTTGTTTTTTTTTTTTTTTTTTTTTATTTAGGAAGTATTTAATAAATGTCATCCAGTACACTTCCTTAATTCCAGAGCACTTGGTGTTAAAGACAAATGTGTTGCTGTGCCAAAGTAAGTTGCTTGTTTTAACTACACTTTGATTCTGTTGATGCACAATAACTTGGAGTGTTACACTTTTAATACAGCCGAAAACAGAGAAACAATTGAAATACTTAATATTTTTTTTACAGACTAGGTAGCCTTATTTAATTGCAGGAGATTTCATATGTTATACAGGTATGTACCTATGCACACGCATTTATGTGAAAGGCCACATTTCCCAGGTGATTTCTTTGAAATCTGAAGTGAGTTGAGGCTAAAAGTTCTTATTGCTAAGAATTTGTATTGGGAGTTGCTTGGAAGTTTCATTTTTGGCAGGGAAAATGTGTTGTGGGTTGTGATGTCAATCTGTGGTCATTAATGTGTGTGTGTATATAAAATCTCAAGGACATTTGCAATCTTACAGAATAGCTGAGGTTGGAAGGGACCTCTCAAGATACGTAGTCCAACCACCCTGCTGAGGGCAAGGTCAGCTGGACCAGGTTGCCCAGGGTTATGTGCAGTTGGGTTTTGAAGGTGGATGGAGACTCCACAGCTTCTCTGTACAATGCTCCTTCTGTATGTTAGGGAGATGAATTTTTGGTATTCAGAGATAGATACACAGGAATTTTCCTATAGTTACTGGAGTGATTACCAACCTAGTTAAATTATTTGCTCATCAGTAATTAATGTTTTCATCCAACCACATAGACCTAATTATTTTTATGATGGTCTGCTTCTTACATACTCAGTGGATTCAGTTTGCTTCTAATTAGTAGTTGTTAATTGCACTACTTATGGTAGATTTTTGCTTCTAAGGGTAGGGAATGAGCATCTAAAGCAACTCAGGTTGTTCAATGGCTAAGATTAGATCACCTGGTTTATACAGATTTTGGAGTTCAGTCATGGAAATCAACATGTGTGGTGCCACTTGATACCAGGTTGAATTTCTTATGTGGCTGCAGTTCTTGAGTTTGGGTTTCTGGCTGTTATTTTGTGTCAGATTGGCTGAGGTTTTATTATGCACTAATGAAAGTGGTGAAAGTGTTTTTATGTACAGAAATGTATTCTGTATATGCTTTTTTTATCAGATATACTTACCTTGTAATTATAAGGAAGAAAAAGTAGCATGGCTTGCTACATATGTCATGAAGTATAAAATCAAGATATCAAGCAATGCAAAATTATTTTAAATGGTTAGAAGTTGACATCTTCACAATCAAGATTTTCTTTTAAAATCCAATGTCAGCCAGAATTATTTTTGCCCTTTTTTTTTTTCTGTATTTTCCTTAGGGCAGTTTCTGCTGAGACAGTTTCCCTTAAAGTCTGTAATCTCTTTCTGTCGAAGTGCATACAAGACCAGTACCTTCTTCAGTTATTGAAAAATGCAGACAGTATCAGCACCTGGGTTGCTGCTGAAATTGTAACATGTCACACAACTAAGGTTTGTCATTGTTTATTGTACTATTAACTACAAAAGAGTTACGTATTTGTCATTATCTATGACTTGTTATGTAGCAAACCTGCAAGAAATAGTCAGAAATACACCTGTGAGTGGGCAGTTAACATTTTGGTTTGTTATCACAAACCAAATTGTCTTGGATGCTTTCTAGTACCAGGTGTCAAAATCTAACAGAATGTAAGAAATGGATTGTCTGAAGGGAGTACAGGTCAAACTTTCTTCAAGGACACCTGAGTGACAGGAAGGGATAAACTGTGTGAAGGGAAATGTTATTACAGTCAGCCATTTTGATAACAAATTGAAAAGGAAATACCTCTTCTTCCTTCTCATTTAATTTCATTATGTAGATTTACTATGTATATTATATATATCTTCATTTTTTTCCAGCGGCAGGTGAGCTTGTTATCAAAATTTCTTCTTATAGCAAAATGCTGCTATGAACAAAGAAATTTTGCTACTGCAATGCAAATCCTAGCAGGCTTGGAAAATCTTATTGTACGACAGTTGCCAGTAAGTTGGGACTCTGTTCTCTCACCATTTTGCTTAATATAATCTTGTTCCAATATAGACATTAATGTGAAAAAAATATATCTATTCTGTTTTATTGTAAGGCCTGGAAAATTCTACCTGCAAAAATAGCTGAGATAATGGAGGAGCTCAAGGCTGTTGAGGTATAGTATAAAGTTCTTAATTACATCTTTGGGGTTGGAGAAGGTGCAAGATCTGCTTAAATGGGTGTCTCTGCAGGGTGGAAACCATAATTATTACTTTTAATTGTGAGTTTAATTTGATTGAAGGTTTTTTACTCTTAATCCAAGAGTTTACATAAATTTTAATCTTTGTATTTATTTAACATGTGTCCTGTGTGACAAATCAAAATTTCAAAAGCAAGCTAAAACATTAGATATGCTACACTACGTTAGAAGATTTCTGCAGAAACTTTGCAGCTGTAATGTGTTTTGAAAAATCTGAAGTGCCTATTTTATTATAGGCATTCTTTTATTGCTCTGTACAATTTTGAAACATAGTGAGATTTTAAAATGCAGTTTTGCCTGTGATTTAGAACAATGGAAATTATGTATGAAATACTTTTGATTAAAGTTACTTTATTTGTGTACTTTAAAAAGTTTGCCACCAGATGAATTCATAGTGTTGTCTTCAACTTCAGTGCCAGAAATTAATATTCATGGCAAATAAATAGATAGTGTTAAGTACATGGAGAATTTGTAAAACCTTCCCCAAGACTTAATGTGAGATTAATCTGTGTGCATTTTTTAACTAGGTGTTTTTAAAAAGTGACAGCTTATGTCTGATGGAAGGAGACAGGTTCAAAACTCTTCCAACAATTCCATCAGCCCATGTTTTGGCTATGCATGTCCAGCAACTTGAAACTGGAGGATTCACAATGACAAATGGAGCTCACAAGTGGACTAAACTTAGGTAATTATTTTAATCATGTGCATTTATCACCCATGTTTTTTGTTATTGTCTAATGAGATAATGAGAGCTAATGCAGCATTTCACAATTAACAGTTCAAATAGTTTCATTTGTTTAGACATGTAACCAGAGGTATATATACAATAGAATAAAATTTCCTTTAAAGTTTGTTTTTTGGTTTATGCTTTTGTTTTTATCATCAGCAAAACAAACTAATCTTTTTTACCATATTCTCTTACAAGAAATATTGCAAAAGTTGTGAGCCAAGTTCATGCCTTTCAAGAGAATCCTTATACATACGCACCAGATTTCAAGCTGCAGTCTTACCTCAGACAAAGAATAACTCGTTTTAAAGATGCAGACATTTCTGCCTTGGCAGCTGACAACTGTGCCAACTTCCATCAGATACCAGCAGAAAAACATTCTCGAAAAATTCAGGACACCCTGCGCAGGATGAAAGCAACATTTCACTAATGATTTATGTTTCACCTGTTCTATTCTGGGTCTAGACTGTAAAACTGGATTAAGTTGGCTTCAACTACTGGACCTACTTCCAAGAAAATACTTAAGTGAAGCGACATAAGATACTTTCTCAAGTTGAAATTATTTTATTTTATAACATGGAATTATAAAATGCTGACTAATGAAGTTTGAATCCCTGGCAACTGAATGGCAGATCAAAAGAATAAAAAGGGAGATAAAGAGAGTGTAGATGAAAAGGCTTATTAATTTTGTTACTCTTCTTTAGCATAAATAATTAATTAGCCTGGAAACTGATATCTAAAAAATACTGTGGAAAAAAGTTGAAATTCCAGCTTCTGTTGCCAAGTTGGCCTAGGAGAGTTCAAAATATAGTTCATTAAATGTTGAATCTATTTTTATACAAACACAGTACACTTATATCCTGTCACATTGTGCATATAATTCAGAAACACAGATCCTCTGCTATTCATTAACTGTTGGTGTGTCTTGCTTTTATGTTGTGTATCATAAAAACTGTAACTGACATAAATAATTGGCTGTCTATTTCTCCTACCAAGGAAGGAGAGGAATGCTATCATTCAACTTTTTTTTTAGTTTGATTTTAAAGTCATCAGACTAACCTGTTTCCAAATGAAAATAAGATCTGAATGTAAGTATTACCAATTTGTTGCTCTGCTTCTGCACTCCTGGCATTGTGAAGACAGTAAATGTGAAATTGCTCTTTTCATCTGTATTTGGCATGAGTCACTTTGCCAATTTATGTCTGTCTGCACGTTTGAGTATGGCTTTTGCTCCTGAGGTTTTTTTTGTAGATCACAGTGCTCCTGCAGCGTCCAATAGAAGATAACCATGTGAAATGTGGATCTGCAACTTGTAAAACTGTGGTGCTAACCTACTCATAGAGCTTATACTTACAAGAGCTTCTAAATGGCCATGAAATGCGTTGCTATTGCTAGAAAATTTGTTGAGCTACCCAGGTTTATGCAGGGCCAGAATGTTAAGGCTAAAAATTAGTTTAAAATACAAGTATTTCTACCAGAGGGAGCACTGGTAGTGTTGAATGAGAAGTAGGGAAGGGTAAGAAACACTTAAGTACTGTTCTGAAACTGATTTGCTTGGAACTGTGTTAAAAAAAAATTAAAAATAAAATGTTTTGAGAGAAGTGAAGGGCAGATATGAAGTCAGTATCTCATCAAGTGTTAATGATGGAGAAGGATAATGATGTAAGAAATGGGAGCATGTACATGTCTGGTGTTTTGCACTTGTACTGTTGTGTTTGACAGAAATGCATGTGCACATGCTAAACTGTAGCTTTCTCAATGTATAAGAGGAAGGCTTCTCCTTTTCTTTGTCAGTAACAGCAATATTACATCTCAACCCTCTCTCATCTTCCTCAGTAAAAATATGGTGTGTCCATACTTTCCTTTAAATACTCAGTTACTTTTTCTTACTAATACAATACTACTAACTTTGGGCTCTTATTGGTTTAAACACTGAAGAACTCAGTCCTCAACAAGGTTTTCTTGCTTTTGTCCTACTTTTAATATGATTTATTTTCTTTACCATATGTAGGTTTAACATGTCATTAATTATAGTATTCTGACTTGCCCTTAGGGAAGTAAATCATGTTGCTATTCCTCTAAAGATTGTCAAATGTGAAAAAATTTCATATTTACCTCCTACCTTTATGATTTAAGAATGTTAATACTAGCATTATCTTCAGACATATATTTCACATATTTTATCTGTATGCATTTATTTTAAATAACTGGTTTTGTCAGTAGTTATTTGATGTTTTGTCAATTAAAAATTACCATTCACTTAAACCCACACCTTGCCTTTAAACAACAGTAAAATTTTGAGTAGCATAAGTTTTACTAATGTAAAATACTCCACAAGACTTGCTAATCACATGATCTTAATAAATTCATTTTATACAGTTACCAGTCAGACTTTTGAAATTGCTTTTGTGAATTTTCTTATCATTTCTATTTTGCACTCATGAGGATTAGCTCATGTATTTCTTAGCTCTGTGTTACTAATCTAGAAAATATTGTTTATTCTATGACAAGAACTGGTGCTACACAAGTTTTTAAAAATCAGCTCATGTCTTCTGTAAGTACTTCAGCATATCAAACCTTATATTGGTATTAATGCATAGTACTGAGTTATGGTACTACTTTGGGGTGTTTCCACCAATCAGGCATTTCAGATTTTGTGTTTAGGTACCACCCCACCCCACAACAACAACAGCAGCAACAAATATTAATAGCTAATGAAAAAACTTCACATTTTGAATTTCTACTTAAAAATTCCTGTAGCAAGCAAGTTTGAAGAAACTTTTAATGTGGCTGGTTTTAATCCATCAATGAATGACAACAACTCTGCAAAATAGATCTCGTATGCTGTCATATGTGATAAAGTTCATAAACAGTAACAGTAGTCAATTATTCACCTAAGTAGCAAAATCACAGGATAATCAACTGCACAGTCAGAGAGTAGGATTGTTGGGTTTTCTGGGGAAAAGGGAAGAAGTTTGGGTTTTCTGGGGAAGAAGTTGTCTTCAAGATATCTCCTAGTTCTCATTTTCTTGATGCAAAGAAGTGAAAGGGCAAAGGACTTGAAAATACAAGGTGGAAAAGAGCAGATGATTCCTGAGATGAGAGTACAGATGTACAGATGTACAGACATGAGCAGAGTAACTTTTCTTCATGAAGGTAAACTACAGGTCAAAGGTTGGATAATTCTGTTAAAGACCATTGTTGGGATTAAAAAATCCCCCAAAATTAGTTCATTTAAATAAAAAATAATGGACTGACACCTAGAGAAAGATGTGAAGAACACACTAGAGTGCCCAACAATTGTGTTTTGATGTTAATCCACTAAGCTGATGAAATACTGAATATCCTAGGCTGCATCTTAAAATTGTGAGGATGATGTCTTTGGAAATGTCACCTATGGTCTCTCATTTATTGTTTCTCCAGACCAGGGGATGTGTTGAAGTACACTGTGCTCACATCCCTGCCCACACCAACTCCTTATCTCTCTGATGACAGCCTGGATATGAGCTGCTCTGACTCAGCATGAGCACACTTCAGATACAGCTTTGTGTATACAAGCTAGTGCTGAAACCGTAGGGAGTATTCTTTCTGTTTAAGATTTTACAGTGTTTTCTAGATAAACTGTTAAAAATCTGCATGTGGAAAACAATCAAGATGAAAGTGACCATGGAACAACAGAGTTCATGATTCAAAGGACACAAAGAGATGAAAGAAGCAGAATAATAACACTAGACTTCAAAAAAGCAAACTTCAACAAATTCAAGGAATTCAATTGAGATCCTGGGGATGGAGTTAAAGCACAAAGAAAAGTTCAAGAGAGCTGAGAGTTTCTAAGAAGAGTTTCTAAGAAGCATTTCTAAGGCTGTATTTAAGTATAACAACAGTCTATCCAAATGCAAAGGAAAGAAAACTCAGAGAGAACTGTGGCTGCATTAGGGGCTCATCAATTACATGAAAAAAAAAATAGAAAAAGAATACTGGGGGAAAAAATAGAAACAAGACAGCTACATTATCAAGAACAAATATAAAAGACCGGCACAGCAGGTTAGGAACAAAGCTAGACAGAAAAAAAAAATTTATCAGCAAGTGAAAAGCAAAACAGTAAAAATGGATTTTTAAATATCTTTCTATTATACAATAAGAGCTCTCTGCTTACCAGAAGAGATAAGTATCAGATGGTACAAAAGCCTGGAGTGCTTGCTGTTCCACTGCCTGCACTCTAAACAATGCCTGTCATAATCAAAGTTAACCAGGAATGCAGGTCAGAGGCTATCAAGCTAATTAATGTATCATTACATTAATTTCTGATAAAAGTTGTTCTATAATAATAATAATAAGGAAAATTGAAATAATCTTGGAATTATGGTATTTTTGGTTGAGGAAGAATAAGTGAGTTCCCAGAGAATCAGAAAATAATACTACTTTTTAAAAATGGGCAAGACCACAGGCATGAGTGGAAAGGCAAGGTAAAGAAAATGACAGAAAATCAGCCAGGAAAACTTTGACACTAGAAGAGTTACTGAAAAAGCTGTCTGAAAATCTGCAAACATGGAGACTAATTGAAAAGACTGACATGTTTTTGTCTATGAAGTAACTTTTAAATGACTTAATCATGAAGGTAACTGTCCCAAGAGATAAAAACACCATGTTGTACATTGAAGTCAATGAATGCTTTGACAACAGCTCCTCCTGGCCTCATTATATATTTCATTGCTCAGATTCAGATGATGGGCCTCTAAGGTGAATACACAGTTGATTTATACATCATTTCAAAGGGTAATTAACATGCTTGTTGAATTGTGAAAGTGAATTGACTGGGGTTAGGACTATGCAGATGTTATGAGTGAAAAGCAGGTGCAGATCCCTCGGGGACAAGACACAAAATAAGTGAGAGCATTGGCTCTATCAAAAGTGTAGCATTCCCACAGTGGGAATCCTGGAGCAGCAATCAAACCAGGACCCAAGGCACTGGAGCCCTGCTCAGGAGTGAAGCTCCAGGGAAAGTGCTGTGGGGTGAGTAAAGAAATCTGTGCTAATTAACATTTCATACATATGCAATGTCCTGTTTTGCTCATTAGCTGCCCCACGTAGTGCAGGTGCTGCTCTTTGAATCCCAAGATCTGCAGCTGGCCTTCACCCTGGCACCCCTGCAGATGGGGGGAAGCAAACTATTCTGCCTTACAGTAATGAGGTAAAACATGCTCGGTGCACAACACACCCAGGTGGTGAGAAGGGAACTGTCACAGTAACAAGAGAAGCCCTGCTTGGGACTCAGCATACTCTGATGAGGGAGGCAAACTGTCCAGGATTACCATAAAGCACTCTTCTCCCAACCTACACTCTATGGAACATGTAGGAATGTCTGTGAATTTTACTGCTCAAATATAAGGTGGGATGGAAAGCACACTTATACAACATACAAGCTTAGAACTCACAAGAACTGTTATCATGTGATAACAGCTTAAATTTCAGCTTCAAGTCTTATGGTTTTGAAGGATAAATATTAAATGAAAAATAACTACAGAGCTTCAGTAAAAATCTCTGGGGACCATAACACATCACAAGCTGAATATGAATCCATGTGTACAGTTTGTAAAAAGAAAAGAAGAAGGTGGGGGGAGAAGACCTGAGGTGTACTGCACAAGAGCTGCACATGACAGAAGGTAATTATTTTGCTGTGTTTGGCAATAGAGAAACATCAGCAGGAATACTTTAACATTTGGACACTGCAGCTAGGATACATACAGCCAAAATGAGAGAGAGTAGAGGACCATGATAAGTATATATTTAGAGTCATAGACTGAGAAAGACCAAAAGAATTTGACTTAGATAGACAAGATTGGATTGAGCAGACCTATGAATGTGAAATGTTGCTGTAAAAAATTTTAGTAGCTGCAGGGGTTTTTGAGGTGCTTTTTTTGTGTTCTGTGAAGCTTAAGCACTTAATTTTGAAACACGGCTGATTTTATTTCAGTTTTTACATAGGAAAGCTTCCTGTGAAGCACTGGAATTGGTTACTCATCTGTAACACACCTGTGATATCTGCTTTCCTGTGAATTTTTAAGAACAAGTGAGATAAAACTCTGTCATAAGTGCCCAGACCTCCTTGTTCCTGTGAAGGAAGGGACTCAGTAGGGATCTTCAGTAAAGTAAATTGGGCACTAATTCAAATACTTACCTGCAATCAGGGAATTATGTTAATTTTATTAATAATTTAATTGTATTCCAGTCAGTTCCATTTTCAGGGGTTTATTTGCATTCTTCCACTGATGCATACCAAAAGTAGGTGTTGCTGTGGGATGAGTTGCTAGAACTGATGTCAGAGATGTTCTAGAGGGATGCGGAATTTCCTTTCTATACCTATGCTAATGCAGTGGAAAAGTGACTTGCTGCTAAAAGCAGCAGCAGGGGCAGTAGAGGCCAAGCCTGCCGTGCACTGTCTGTGTGCAGGGTGAGTCCTCTCAGCTGCCAGGACCTGAGTGGCCACCCCGGGAGAGTCCCTGGGTACATGTGGCACTCAGGGACGTGCTTCAGTGCTGAACTTGGATTAAGGGCTAGACTCGCTGGTCTTAGAGGTTTTCTCCAACCTGAAAGATTCTCTGATTCTGTCACTGCCTCAGCTAATCTTCTAGCACTTCCCTTTCCTTTCTGTAGCAGCTTTCTGGCTGCGAGGTCTCTCCATAACCAGGAGATGGCACACGAGGCCCTCGGCAGCGTTTTAGGTGTTGCTGCTGCACCGGGAGCAAAGGGAGACTGAAAAACGATCGGCTGTTCAGATGTCTGCCCAAACCTTGCTATTAGAAACATGCAAACACGAAATTGCAGGGGGTTTTTAATATTCCATTTGTAAAATGAACATGTATTCATAGTCAGCGTTCAGCTGTTCCCTTTAATCTTTTAGAGAACCTGCACACACATCGTCATAGTCTTAAATGCTGTTTACCTTCTATCCATGTGTAATACACTCATTTCTGTAAAACCTGGCACAAGAATTACACTGCACTGTCTGGAGGAAACGTAAACATCGAATTGCAGGTTACAGGGCAGTGTGAAGCATCTTAACGTAACTACATTCCTGTCCTCAGCCACTGAGCCCAGCTTTCCCCTTATCAGTAAAGCAAGGGAATGTCAGGACATGTCTGTGCTCCCTGTTTGGCATAAGTGAAGGCAGACGTACAGTGTCATTTATGCTCTGTTGCTACAGTTACATGTCCTGCCAAAATTCTTGTCTTCTTCAGGCAATAGTAACATTTGCAGGATACTTGATGGAAGTGACTGGAATAAGGGAAATTGGAAGAAATGGTGTATAGTGGGGAATACAGATGAAGGGGAGAAATAACTAAAAATGTGAAACGGAGAAGAGCCTTGAAGTCAGGAAAAAAAAAACAAAAAAAAGGTAAAGGTTATTTTCATTTAATTTGAACAGACTGGTTTTAGAGCAATACAAGGACTTGATTTATTTTAAGTGTAAGTTAGAGGGGAAGGAAGAGACAGTAAAACATTTACACTGCTGAGACCAATGCATTTCAAAGCAGCATTGTATGGCACAGACCACGATGGGCACAGAGCTGATAGATGTCCCAGGGCTGCCAGCTGTGATTGCTCATTCCCCTGCTGGCTGACTCATCATGCTCAAATGCTAACTCTGGAATCAAAGGGGGAAATGATTCATTCTTTAATAGCCGAAATTGAAAAGTTACTTTCAAGAATAATAAATGCTTTGGTCAGTATAATTTCTTTCATATTCTTTCCAAATTTCTTATTTAGAGAGTAAGCCTCTCTGTTAGTTTTGAAAAGATTGCAAGGTGTCTAAGTGTGTCTAATTGTTTTTAAAGTATAATTTCTAGTCTAAAGATAATTAAATCAACTACAGATTTCTGAGCAGTTTCATTTGAGCAGTGTCCATAGAGATCTCCCTCTGGCAATATGATGGCAATGAGTGCTGAAGTAGGATTTACATTCCTGAAACTTGGATGGTTTTCCAGCTAGAATAGTTTGTCTAATAATAAATAAACAAAAGACTCTGCTTCTGTAACAAGAGCAGTACATGTTCTAAATGTGGTCCTGCTTCATACTGAATTTTACTTGTTTTTAATAAACTTAAATTTGAGTAAGGAGCCACTAAAACAAGTATTTTCTCTATTAATATTTGCAGCATGTCTCTGCAGAATATATATATTTTTAAAACATTTCACTGATTCTTTTTAGCTGCTGGTGGCAGCCTTGTGTTAAGGAGCAATGGGAGCTCTTGGCATTTTGAGTGCTATGTTGATTTAGATCAATTCAAAACATGATGAGACATTAAATTTTCATATGTGCATTGTCGCTATGTTTATACCAGGCCCTCGTGGTATTTATGCACATATGGTCTTTAAATGCCTTGTGGAAAAATAGCTCTTATTTTGTCAAAGAGGAAAGATAATGATAATAATTGATAATTAAGCGATTGGTTAGAGGCCATTTGTAATGCTTTTAAGTCCTAAATAGTGATTACTCAGAAATGGAATGTTTGGATAAGCTCACCAGGGCAAAGACTGTGTAAACTGCATAGCAGATGCCAGCAGCCCTGTTTGCCTGGGCGGAGCTTCATAGGGAATCTGCATGTGCACAGGTGAACACAGAAATCTGCATGTGCACAGGTGAACACAGAAATCTGCATGTGCACAGGTGAGCACACGGCCCCTGTGTGGCATGAACAGCCTGGCTTTTACTCTTTGAGTTGCATCACCTCCTAGCTACTCCTAAGAACCACAAATTCCCTCTGCTCTGGTCTCACATGGGAAAGGGTGCCCTGCTGGTACACGATGACAATCCCTTCCTGAGCCCTTGTGTACCCACAGCAGCAAGGCCAAGTGGTGGTGGCTCTCCGTGGTCCCAGAGGGGAACCGAGGCTGTCACACCCTCAGCTGCTCCCTTCAGTCCTCCACAGCTCCAACAGCAAGGGGACATCTCAGCACAATCCTGCCCCTGCACAGCTCCAATAGAGAGGGGACATCTCAGCACAGTCCTGCCCCCCTGCAGGGCTCTGAGCTGGCTTACTGGGGCACAGCTGAGCTTTGGGCTGCAATTAATTCTCAAAGGCTGAGATGTAATCCCAAAGTATTTCTATTTATTATCCATTATCCAATATTTCTAAATATTATCAACTGTCTTGTAGGCAGCCAAGTAGGAAGTTCTGCAGAACCTCCTCAACACGAGACCAGCATTGTGTGTGAAGATTTCTGCAAAGCTGAAGGGGAAGGTGCTGCCTCCCCAGAGAAGGCAGCTGTGTATTCTGCAAACATCTGCATAGAGTATTGCCATTATCTATGGTAATGGATCTCCAGACTCCTGCTAGTGGCAATCGTGTTGGTATGTCTGAGCTCTTTGTCTCTGCCAGTAAAAGCTGCTGTCTGTCCCTGTCCCTGCCCTACTATGACAAATTTCATTAGCATGAGCAGGTTTGCAACCCATTGGTAATATCACTTGATTTCAAACGTGGTATTTCTGAATCACAGTGTAGCAGGAGATTTTCAAACGAGCATTTAATGAATAATAGATAGAAAAGAAAGAAGGCAACTTAAGAATTTTAGATAAAATTAAACTAGCAGCTGTTAAATATTGTAGCAGTCATTACATTCAGAAGTCATCTGCTACCTGTCCAGGAGACTTACACATTTTATGTGTAATGGAAATGAGATTTGGTTTAATCTTGTCACACCATGATCAGTTTGTGTCTATGGGAGCTCAGCATTTGACACTATCTTTCTGCAGTGCCATTTGCTTCAATGCAATGCAATTAATAAACCAGCAGTGTATAAAGATGTCATTTGCAGCTCAGATGGCAAAAAGTCTTCAAATCAGTAAAGGCAGATGTATCAGTGGATGATAAAACTCAATATTTTCTATTTTTAGAGCTCCATCATAGGTCATGTATTCTTTTCATCCTATATGACAGCTTGCCAAGTGTCTTTATTTGTTGACATAAAGCTGGAAAAAGTAATGTCATAGAAATAGACTATTTCATATTGTTTAAGTATTTGTATAGAGATATATATGTTATATAGAAGAAAATAAGTAGCATATATTATACTTATACATAATATTCTGTAAGAACTAAGACTGGAAATAATTCTGAGCACATATTTATCACATTGGGATGGGATTGTGCCCCATCTGTGGTGCAGAATGCTGTTACGGTGATCAGAAATACTTAAACTGAGAAGGAAGCCTGCAGAAAAGTTACACTTTCTTACGTTCATGAGAATTAGTGCTTGAGAACGGCATTTTGCCTGGCTGCAGGGGAGGCTTGGCAGGACTCTGCAAGCTGCCAGTGGCACTGATATTCCCAGTTCTGACTGGAGAGCCTGCTGCCAGGCCACGTGTTCAATGCAGCTGAGTCAAGAGCCCTGTCCTTCAGCAATTCAGGGAACAGAGCACATCCCTGTCTGTCTCCTCTCCATCTCCTGCCTGCTTGGTCTGCTCTGTCAGATAGGCTGACAACAGGACTGTCTAATGCTCAGAAGTTCTGGGATTTTAAAATTTATCCTCAGGTCTGTGGTGGGGGAAGTCTTCACATTTACCCAAAGAAAGGAATAATTAAGAACCTGAAATATTCAAGGTGGGGTAGGGGAATTGGTGGGGGTGTGTGTTATAAAACAGGAAATTTAAAAACAATTTTGTACTGTCTGCTCAAACAAACTTTCTAAACTTTCCACTGTTAATTGGAAAATGCTTGGGAATGATAAATGGATAAGGATTCAAATACTTAGATATCAAACAATTACATTTGTTTGGTGAAAAAAAAACACCAAATATATATATATATATATATGTCTGTATGTGTCTGTGTCTGTCTGTGTCTTTTTCTGTGTGAGTGTGGGTCCTTTGTCCACGCTAGAAATGTTTGTGGACTTCTTCAGGTAGATATATGTGAGACATTAATCGTTAATGTTTGAATGTTTATTTACAGATTTTTACACCATTTTTCCTCTGGGAAGCTTGTTTAGTGGACTCAGGCTGCAATGTCAGTCCTACCTACACAGGCCAGAAACAAAGGGCTCCAGGAGGGCTCTGATCATGTATGGTTGTGGTTCTAAATCAGTTATTAGTTATTACATAAAGGTGACAATTTTGTTTCTGGTTTTGTTTGGTTAGGGAAAAACTCATGAACAGTGTCATCACTGGTAGACCAAAGTAGGACTCACACTATGCCATGAAAATGAACAATCAATGATAGACAGTGCCTAAAAGGGGTTCACAAGTCAAACTTGAATATAGTTCAATGAAACAATTGTCTGGTGAACAAAAAACTGTAGGATTTCTTAATGAATGGATCTAGCAACTGTATTTGGAGTGGAGGGGATGAAATATTTGGTTTAGGAAAACATTGACAAAGAGGATTTTAATGAAATTTCTACTGGATTAATATAAAGAAAAATATATGTCTGTACAATATTAAAATTTAATACACTGGAAGATTTAGACATTAAGTAGGAGGGTTTTCAGTCTTCAAACCTCTGCCTCACCAACACTCTAAGAAAGAGCTGGAGCCGTGGTTACAGCAACTGTTATCACAGAGAAAGTGAAGGCTGAGAAATGCAGCCAGGTGTGCAGGCTGGCCAAGTCACAGGGCAGACAGACAGCAGAACACTGGGTTTGTGTGCAGGTGGTGGGTGAGTGTAGAGCAGCAGGCAAGAACAAGGACAGATAAATGAGATGTGCAATCATGATCTCTGGAGGCAGACTGGTACCAAGCAGGGCTGTGATAGGAATTATCAATGCAGTGCAAGTCCCACTCTGTTCTTGCACAGGACAGGAGGGTGAAAAGGGAAGGGAATTCATGGCTACCCTGAGGTGGAAAAGAGCCCATAAAGGACCAAGAACCTTTTATCAATGTACTACAGAGGCTTTGCTGCAGCAGCCAAGTGTTTCTGTGGCACACAAAACCCAAAGATGAACGGGAACGTTTCTGAAAGACACACATAAGGTAGTAAAAAGAAAAAAGGTGAGATAGTAGAAAAATCTGGGTAACCTGCATAGCTGCAAGAGTTCTGGGAAGGAAGATATGACATGAATTCTGTAATTTCAGAGCTCTCAGCAGAATGTGAATTCTAAGGCAATAATTGTCATTTTCTGACTCGGTAGTCCAGAAACCATACTTTTATATAAACGACCAGAAGCCTGTCGATTTGTAGAATCCAATGACCTTGACATTTACCCTTTTCTGTTTCACAACCTTCTCCTCCAAACTCCTCAGCCTGTGCCTGGTGCTGCAGTCCCGGAGAACCCAGTGAGTGAGTTTCTCCGCTTGCCTGGCCTAGGCTGTCTCAGGAACGCAGTGCTGAGCCCCGAGAGGAGCAGGCTGGAGAAGAACAGTGGGTCTGGTGCTTGAAAAGGAATGGAAGAGCAACTCCAGGGGAAGGGAGTCGGAAGTGGCAGCGTCCCTTCTCCCTGCAGCGGCCGGGGATGCTGCGCTCCCCCGGGGGTACATTCCCCAGCGCCGTTTGAGGCTGCTCAGCTCCATAAATGCCATTTGCATGGGGATAGGATGTAACAAGAGCTGTAAATCACTGACGGCGGAGTGAGCTCCTCAGGGGCAGACACGGCGGAGCCGAGCCTCCGCGAGCTGGGGCAATGTGTGAACGATATCTTTTGTTGGGGGGGAGGTCTGATAGCAATTAGATGATACTTATCTGGCCCTTTGATGTGTATTTACACAAACAACGTTTTCCTCCGGGAGTTGCGCTATAAAGGATAGGCCTGTACTCCCTGCCTCCTTCCCGGCATCTCCGAAGCGCGGCACGATGACTAAGGCCCCTTTCTCCGTGGAATGGCTGTCCCAGAGCAGCCAAACTCTCAAGAGCCCCACCGAGGGCTCCCCACACCGAGCATCGTCCGCGGGCCACGGCCCCGGCTGCGGCTCCAGCCTCGGCCAGGGCGAGCGGAGCCCGGAGCAGCCGGCGGGCCCGCGGGACGGGGACGGGACGGGCGGCCGGAGCCGGGAGAGCGGGGCGGCCGCTCCCGCCGCAGGTACCGCGGGACAGCCGGGGCTCCCGGGCGGGGGCGGCGGGGCCGGGACACCCCCGGGCCTGCCCGGGAAGGCAACACTGCGCGGGGGCTGCTCGGGGCGGAGGGGCGGCGGTTCCCCACGCGGTGCCCGGGCCTGGCTGACCCTTTGCTCCTCTTTGTCCCTGTGCCCAGGAGCCGGCGGGACAGCAGCAGGCGGGAGGCCGTCGGGAGCGGCGCCGGAGGACGGTCCCGAGTGCGCGGGCCCCGAGGAGCCGTGCGGGCGCGGCGGGCGGCGGCTGCGCACGGCGTTCAGCGCGGAGCAGATCAGCACCCTGGAGAGCTCCTTCCAGCGGCAGCAGTACCTGGGCGCGGCCGAGCGCCGGCAGCTGGCGGGCAGGATGCGCCTCTCCGAGGTGCAGGTGAGCGGGGGCGGCCGCGGCACGGCTCCAAACAACCGGATAACCAAGCCTCGGTGGCGTTGTAACTAACCTCGTCTTTTCTCCTTCCCCTGTGCCCTCCCCCACCAGATCAAGACCTGGTTTCAGAACCGCCGGATGAAGCTCAAGCGGCAGCTGCAGGAGCTGAGGACGGAGCCCTTCTGCAGCCCCGCTCTCCCTTACGGACCTCAGGGCGCCGTGCTGCCCCTGCCGCTCACGTACGTGGCCCGGCCACCGCCTCTGCCCCGGCAAGGGGCCGCGCCTGAGGGCTTCCCTTTGGCGGCCCTGCCCGCACCCGCCCTGGAGCTCAGCAGCGCCTGCAGAGCGCAGCCGGTCGGCTTGTGGGCAGCGCCCTGCTTCGTGGGGTACCGGGACCCCAGGGCCTTCCTGCTCGGTGTCTGACCCTGTGACACCAACCAGGACTAAAGAGGATTTGCACTACTCACGGATATTTGGGCTGCCCTCGTCCATAACCGCTCGGTGGAGTTATGATGCAGCACCGACCTAAATATTTACAAAGAGATGCTGGACAATCTGAATCATGGACTTCTGGCCCTTGCATTTATAGGCAAATGTAAAATATAAACGGGGTGGGACAAACAATAATATAAATGGAATCTTTTAATAAACCTATTTTTTTCCAGATTTCATGTGCGTTCCTTTGTCAAGACTTGTAGAGGTATTCATCCTGCCCCCAAACAAAGCTCCTCTTCACTTAAAGAAGCATAGACTCCTTCTTATCTAAATTTGTTCTGCCCCATCTGCAATTTATTCTGCCACTGAATGCAAAAAAGTGTGAATTTCCCTCTGTCTTCCAAAGCAGGTATCCAACCCTGTCATGAAACTGTGCTTCTAGCCAAATATGTGGATACACCTGTTACTCAATACTGGGCTTGCTATAGTAGCAGAACAGATAGTTTAAATATTAAAAATTTACTTTCTAAATAAGTATGATATTATATCTTCTCGATTTTATGGGCAGCCTCAGTAGATTAGTAAGACCTTCTTACCTAAACAGATCCTGGAAAGGATCTTGAAATTTCTTATCTACAAAACAGTATCTGGTCATCTTACATGCAGTTATTAAGGTACAATGGTGATGATCAAGAGAATTTTAGCATTCCAAAGCTGGTTTTCCATAAGAGGCAGTAAAATTCCTTACTGTGCTATGCACATTTAAAATTTGGATAATGAGCTAGTAAGCTGATATCAAAATGGCCTGATTTCAGGCCCGAAAAAGGGCTCTGAGAAATTATCTTTGACTGTAAGTTGACATAAGTCTTTCAAAGCCAATTGTCAACTAACATGAAAAGAGCAATAAAAATTTCCATGACTTTAGAGGTGATCTGGGGGGGTTACCAGGATATTTCCGGCACACTGGTGATTTAAACTCCTGTAATGAATGGTCTGAGGGTTCTCTGTCACCCTCCTTGAATATCTTTTGTATACAGAGGCCCATCTCCCACTCGAGTACCCTTGCCTGGTGAAAAGCAACATTATGTGCTGCTGTGGGCAGTGGGCTTTGCAGCCACCTCGGCAAGTCTTGACTTTTTTGTAATCTATGTTGTATTTTTCTAGTCTTTTGAGAGAATAGTATCTGTTTGCAATTGCACAAGTTGTGTGTCTCTAATGCAAGAATTTCAGCTAAATTAAAAAGGGCTGAGGTGCTATCAATCTTGATGAGGTCTCAAGGAAGTTCCCTTTATAATCTCATATGGCCACGGAAGAGTCCCACCACTCCTCCAAATGTTCTGCTCAGCTCGTACGAAAGGAATAATGGGAATAACCCTTCCCGCTCTCAGAGGGCAGAGCGGCGGTACGGGAAGCTGGGGGTGAAGGGAGGGAGCGCTCCCTGAGGGCCCCGGGACTGCCTGCGGCGTTCCGGGAGCGCCGCACCCACCCCGGGCCAAACGGGGGAGGTGGAAGGGAAGCGGGCACGGGCAGCGCCGCAGCTGGGCCCGGGGGAAGTGAGAGACAGATGGAAAGGCTCGGGCGGAGAGAGGGAGAACAAAGCGCTCCCGCCTGCGGAAGGGAGCTGCTTCCAGGGAGGGGAGCTGCGGGGATGGAGTTCGTGCAGGGGAGGAGGGTGTCACCCCAATGCTAAAGAGGGAGAGGCAGGAGCACTCCCCTATCGCGTCCCCGTGTCTCCGGGGAGAAGTGATCTGGGGTGGCTCTGAATAAGCCCTCATCCCCTGGGTCTGCCCTCCCTGCTCCGGGCTCGAACCCGGCCCCAGCCTGCGCTGCCCTGCCCTGCCCGCCCCCGAGCTCGGCTCCGGCGGTGCCCGGAGCGGGGCAGCAGCTTCCCTTCCCCTCCGTGCAGAGGTTCAGGGCCAGGCAGAGGCAGCCGGTGCTGCCGGGCGCAGCACACAGCGCTGCTGTCCTTGCCGTGACTCAGGCCCGCGCCGGGACAAGCGGGGCTGCGAGGCCGAGGGACGCCCGCTCCGGGCGAGTGTGCGGCTCCCCCAGCTCCGGCTGGGCTGGCGGGTTTCGTGCCAGGGCCGAGCGCTGGTTAGCGGGACTAACGGGGCATCCAAGCTCCGGGCGAACGAGCTGCAGAGCGGCTGGCGGGACAGAAGCCGATCTCTGTTAGAAAGGGTGCTAATGGTCACTTAACATAATGACTCCTTGGCCACAGGTATGTTCAGCAAGCGCATGAAATACCTTGCCAGTGTTACGGCAGGGCTAGCTTGCAAATACTGTTCTGTTTCCCGGTAATTGCTGAAATGAACGCGAGAGCTGATGAGTCCCTAATGGTATGAGGTTCCTCCAAATGTCTACATGATAATTTATCTCCCACCTGCAAAAATCGGCTTTCTCTAGAAGGCAACTACTACTTTCCACTTGTCTAGAAAGCTTTATGAGAAGTAATTTCATTTTTGCTAAAGCTGTCCAACTCTGGCATTAAAATGTGAATGCACTTTTTTCCTTTGATCTGAGAGGAAGAAACGCGGACTTCGGGCTTTCTTCCTGCTTGTTTGAATTTCACCTTCGCTGTGTTTTAGCCCTGTCAGCAGTGAAGGGGCACTAGCGTCAGTGACACCTGCACGGTACCGGCCCCTCGCAGCACACGGGAGCGCTCCGCTCCCGCAGCCGAGCCCCGGGCAGCGCGGCGGGGAGCGGCCGCCTTTGTGCCCTCAATAACCGCAATAACCCAGCCCCGGAACGCTCTCCGGGAGCACAAAGCGGTGTGGGGGGCAAGTGAGCTACAAATGGGAAGGGAAAAAAAAAAAAAAAAAAAAAAAAGAAAAGGCGAGTCGATTAACTGGGGAGGAGTAGTTTAATGCTCGCGGGGTGAAATTGTCGGAATCCCCCGGCCCGGCGGCTCTCGAGGAAGAGGCTGTATAATCTGGAAACTGTGCTCCCCGGGGAGGAAAAGGGGATGGGAGGGGAAAATTGCCAGGGCGCTGACTTCAAAGGCCTTGTCCCCTGCAGTGCGCGCGCGGAGGGGGCGACACCCGAGTGAATTTACACCGCGGGGCGGGGGAGCCGCGCGCGGAACGCCCGTGCCAATTCGGCCAAAGCGGCCATCGGGGGACTGGGAATGGGATCGGGGTGTGTCACCCCCTACAGCTCCCAGACATGGTGGAGCCACTCCAGGGAGCTCTGTACAAACTAGGTGAAGTTATTCGGCGTTGTGTGCTAATCGAGAGAGATCTCGCGCTGTTAGGCCATTACATCTAATTGCTGCCCATTATCTTTTTCTTTGATACTCAATTAGATGACAATTAACTGGATAAATCCCACCGTAGATGGGGGGGGGGGGGGGGTGGAAGAAAGAGGAGAGACTTGGTCTCGACATGTTCCTTGTGTAGATTTTACTACTTTTCCTTTGTACTTGTGTCTTAAACTCCTAGGCTTCGACCTAGTGTAATCCTCCCATAGTACCTAGTAGGGAGTTAATCCCAGTGTCTCTTCGGTATTCAGGTAGGCTAAGTGCTTTAATTCTTATTTCAGCTCCTAGTTATTCTGTCTGGGTAATTCTGAACAACTGTGGAGGTGTCACAAGTCCTTAGGCACTGCGGCGATGGCGCGCATAGAAATTCAAGCGCTAGTTTGTTTCGAGCTAACTTCTTGTTAACTTATCTAGGTGTTTTGTCCATTATTTCTGCAAAGCACGCAGAAATATTTCCCCGATAAATCGTTTTTAATGCAAAGCACGTGTTTGCTCCCACAGCGGCTGAATGGGGATATCTGGGCTTGCAGCGTGAGCCGGGTGCTTAGAGGGTGCAGCGCTGCGGGCTGAGTCAGTAGCATTTGTCATTTATTGTGTGTTAGCCCGCATTGTTCCCGTGGGCAAAGGAGCGGCGGGGTGATGGGCCTGTTAGTGTTCACGGGTACTTCAAACAGAAAAGCATCTATTCCCAAACAATCGATCTCGTTGATGCCTAATTGACTATCTAATAGCACCTATCAGGACATCAAAGGAGACGCTGAATAACCGAGTTAGCATTTCCAAAGGGGAGCAGCGGAGGGTACAAACAGCCATCAGCTGTCCCCCCGGCCGGAGCCCAGCCCGGGCCCTGCGGCTGCCTGCGGGCCCTGGGGCCCCTTCTGGAGCAGAGCAGACGGTCCTGCGTTGCCTGCACTTCTAGCCGTGTTAAAACCCCAATCCTTAAAATGAGTTTACTTGCCTCTGAAGGGCTGCTACGCTTCCCCAGGCTCTCTCCTCCTGCCCATTTGTGCAGCTAACCATGGGGTTTTTTTGTGGTATTCCAATGTTGGAGTCTTTTTGGTTTGGGTTTGTTGGGTTTTTCGCTTTCTCATAGTGGAGTGGTTGGCATTGCACCCCCTATTGTCTCCAGTCCTCCAGTGTTGTCAATAATACTTTGGGGAATCGGTGCTTTACATAAATATAGTTAGCATCTGGCTATGATGGAGCCACTGTCCCACATCTGGTGGCCTAGTACATCAACTCTCAATCTATGACAAATGCTATGATAGTTTGGTCTGTATATTGCTTTGAGGTTTTGGTTTGGGTTTGTTTTTTGGTTTTTATTTAACCCATGGTCTACTTACAGACGTGGCTAGCAGGTAGAAAGTTTGCAACTTGAAGATTTGCCCAACTATCCTAGCAATTATTCCCCTTGAGAAGGACTATTTTTCTGTTGGCAAAATATGTCCACTTTATGTTTTCATGCAAAATCAATGTGATGGTCTGTTGAAGGTGGCCCTGGCACACCAACAGCATTCCTGGGCAACAAAAGTGCTTCAGCATCTGGCAAAGGACGAGTATCTAGTGTCTTGCAGCCTGAACAATGGGCTGGATTTTCCTCAGGCAATACCTTCATGCTGAAGAGGTGCTGCAGTCCTGCCTGTTCCCATGGATTTACATGCCGCATGTGCACAAAGCCCCATAAGAAATATTCCCAGGCATACCAGTGAGAGAAATCTGCCATTTGTCCTTAGAAGCCTTGTCGAGCTCACGTGGGAAGAGCACTCTGTCCTGACAGCCGTGTCTGTAATTGTCACATCCTGGCACGAATCTCTGCACTTGCATTCAGGATTTCATGCTGAGTTACAGGAGTGCATAAGCTTTCAGTACATTTCTTGAAGCAGCAAGTGTGTTTCTTATGGTTGTAAGGCTTGCATACAAAGGCAGAGGAATAAATATTTTGAAATGTGATTTAGAGAAATGGGTCCACCATGTTCTTAATATAAAACGTGTAAGAAAAATCCATCAATTTTTCAATGTTATACAATATCTGAAGTTCTGAGTGTACAGAATTCTCTAGGAAAATACATAATTTTCCCTGAGAATTTAGATTTTTTTTCACCATGTTTATATATAAGATCAATTGAATGCTGTAAAAATTTCACATGACAGGAAAGAATTGAATGGAAGTAAATTTGTGTCTCATGTGAGCCCCATACTGCTAAAAGGTGAGGGGAAGATTTAACTGCAGATGTAGCACCTCTGTCCACCCAGGGTCGTTAAAGTTTTCAAGTTTCTCAAGCTGCCACCTCTTTCTAATGGGAACTACAATAGCCACATAACACCTTCCACACTTTCCCCATCTGTTCCAGGGTTTTGTGGTCCACAGATGCAGCTACTTTCATCTGGTGTTGGGGGGGATCCTAGTGTTTGGTTTAAATATCCCGCTAAATAGGCAATTCAGATTGGCGTCTAATTAAAAAAAAAATCAGTTTTCGTTGACTTTCAGCAAATTGTGTAACAGGTCAGCTGCTTCCCTGCCTTCCCAGCCAAAGGAGAGGGAGGAAATGGCAGCAGCTCTTCAGGGTTAATAACAGTTGCCTTCTGTAAGACACACGTAATGTACCACTGCAAATGTTGGTCTTTCTGGGCACAGCACTGCTTGGTCCTCCCATGCCTGGTTCAATTTTGGCAGCTGGGGATGAAGTGTCTCTCCTACAGGGCGGTCCCTGGGTGTTTCTGTGTGCTCGGGTGGGTGAGGGGCCTGCAGGGCATGGGGGACCCGAGGCTGCCTGGCTTGGCACAGGTTTCTTCTGCTCGAGAAACGGTGGGAGAGGCTGCCCTGCTGGAAGCAGAGTGCGTGCTGCTTGCTGGCAGTGTGTGCTCCGTTTGGGAGCACCTGAATACCAGTGTTTTTCATGCATTCTGTCTAAACTTCTTTCTGGTGAGGTAGTCAGGCTCTGCAGATAGCACTCACTGCTTTACCAAGGACAGCTTGCTGCGTATGAGTTTCTGTGTGGCAAAACACAAGATTTTCTGCTTGGATTTGTCCACATATGAAGTTATTTAGAAATTGCTGTTCTGAAATAAGATTGGAGATAAGATAGTGATGTGTTTGCTTCAGAAAAAGAGGGACCAAACAAGAGTGGAAGAGTTAAGGAATAGTTATTAAATCCTGAAGTTATTAAAATTAATGTGCAGGCTCTTAGTTCATTTGGGGAACAAAACCTATCCCTGCTTGACTGCAATGTGTCTAGGATTTAAAGGTCCATGTTAGAGTGGTTTTGGGTCAGTGGCACTCACAGGTGTGCGGTTCTGATCCACGGTGGGATCCAGCTGTGTTCAACTGCTTGGACATTTGCATTGGCTTGCGCATATCAGCCAAAATGACAGTCTTGTGCCAGCACTAAGTGAAACCCCTTTAGCAGCTGTGCCCAGCACCCCGCAAAGAGCAGGGGGATCTCGCTGTCGGGGCTGTGCCGAGGCACCAAGAGCCTTCGCCATCCCTGCCCGGAGGGGATGGTGTTGCAAGCAAAGCTTCAGGAGGCATCCAGCGCTTGGTGAGGGGTTTGCATTGCTCGGGAGCCTGGGCTTTATCCCTCCCCCGGGGCCAGCGTGAGGGAGGGACAAGCCGACTTGTGGGATGCGGAGGGGTCGATAACCCTGGACACATTCCCGCGGCCACGGAGTTACGGGAACCCCTGAGACAGTGAAAATTCATAGCACGAACATGAGGGTTTTTTCCCAAATGATCTTCATAATAAACTGGGGAAATGGTTTAGTTGGGGTTGGGTTGACTTCTTTTTTCCTTTCACATTGCCCGTGTGTGTGGGAACCTAGATTATTGCTGTGTTTTAGAAAGAAACAGACTACTTCCCTGTTAGACCCAGGTTTATGGGCTCCACTTCTTCCGGTGATGCACCCGAGCTGAGGATTTTGGAATCGTCATTGAAATTGAGGTCCTGTCAGTGCATTTACCCAGTTAGAGGGACTGGCGCTCGCTTCCATTCTCCTTTAAGCGAGGGTTAGGATGCGAGTTATTGAAGTATCGCTACTGGCGGCGTGCTCGTGCTCGGTGTGGTATTTTTTACTGGCGTGACCAAAAACCCGGTGGAGCTGAACAAAAGAAGAACCTGGAGACGGGCTGAGCTGCCGAGATGCCCCTTTCCCCCAACCAAGCGGTGCTGGGAGGTGTCTTGGTGTCCTCCCTGCATTGCAAGGGCACGGTCCTTGTCGGGAAGCGGCACATGGATTGCGGTAGCTTGAAGCTGATGAGGTGCGAGCTGCGCTGCTCACCCAGCGCTTTGATCGCTAAACGATTGGGGCGATGGGCTGCGTTTTCTGGCTAGACAGACGGCGCCAAGTTCAAGCTGAGAGGGCCCGAGGCTCTGCTTCCCCCCAGCCTGGCTCTGAGCCCCGTGGATAGGGACTTCTCGACATTGGCACCCCGTGGCTTTTCCCAGGGACGGAAAAGGACGGCGGGACTGGCAGGCTGTACGCGACGTTCCTTATCCCTCATCCCTGCCCCGGCCCCGTGGGTGCGGGTCTCGGGGCTGGTTTCGGGCATTGTGCAGTGTGGGACCCCGCGGCTGAGAAGGGGGCGGTGAACCCGCGCTGGCACCGGCAGTCGCGGTGTTTTTGGAGGGGCGTTTGCGGGGCTGGGGCTGCCCGTGCCCTGCCCTCCGGGGGAGAGGGGCAGCTTTGCACTTCAAGGGGGTCTCCCCGGCCCCGCAGACACGCTGGAGCCAAGGGCTGTAGACATTTGCCAGACGTGTGAACTTTCCTCCTCGCTGGTAGCTGTTATCTCTGCCCGATTCCCACTTTGATGTGTGTTCGCACTTACAAACGACCCCTCCCGGCACGGAGCGCCCATATAAGAGCGGATCCGGCCGTGGGTCACCCAGCCCGACTCAGCCATGGATCAGGTGGATCAGGCCCAGGTCCCTTCGGCAGAGACCAAGCCCAATGGGTGCAGGCCCCACATCTGCTGTGCGCCCCCTCCCCGCGCCCCCAGCTCGCTGGGCAGCCCCACGCTGCTGGTCCGGGCCAAGCCACGCCGCAGCAGCCCCGAGCCGGGCCAGCCCGCCGACAGCGAGCCCTGCGCGGCCGAGCCGAGCCGGGACCATCCCCGGGATGGCAGCGAGCCCTGCCCGTCGGACACAGGTGCGTGAGGAGGGAGAGTGAGTGGGAGGCCGAGAGATAAGGAGAGCGGGCTGGGAACACGCCGGGATTCGGGATCTCGCCGGTGGCACGGCCTGGCAGGGCTGAGGGGCGGCGGAGGCGCTGTCCAGCCGGGCAGGGGTCTCACCGCCGCTCCTCCTCCTCCTCCTGCAGCCCCCGATGGCGGCTGGCTCAGCGCCGACGAGTCCTCGGGCTACGAGAGCGAGAGCGCGGGCGCGGAGCGCGGCGGGGCCGCGGCGGCGGGCGGGGGCCGCGGGCGGCAGCGGCGGGCGCGCACCGCCTTCACCTCGGAGCAGGTCTGCCGCCTGGAGAAAACCTTCCAGAGACACAAGTACCTCGGCGCCACGGAGCGCAGGAAGCTGGCGGCTGCCTTGCAGCTCTCGGAGATCCAGGTTAGTCCCACAGGAAGCGGATCCTTCCCGGCCCCGCTTGGCAGGAGCAGTCAGGGTTGGCGGTTCCACATCTGTCTTTGCTGCCATGAACCTTTGAGTTTAGTAGGAGTTTAGTAGGAGCTGTGGGATCTCTCGGGGATTAACGAGTTATCACTCCGGGAAATTTGTGGCACTTTCTCTCTGGAAGCCATCAAGGTATTTTTATTTGGTAGTGGGATAAACAGTCCTGGATATACGGCGATCTGCGTGTAGACCATGCAGAGCTCAAAACTGGTCTTAAAGACTCTGATTATTGTAAAATCCCTGAATTTAGCCATTCTCTCCTCTACTTCCCGCAGATCTTCTGCCCTTTGCAAAGTAGGGCAAAAGCATCAGTCCCTCTGTGTCAATTCCATCTGAAGCAACAGGGCAAAAGCAGCTGAGATACGGTTGTTTATAGTTTGCACATTATCCTTAGGCAAAGTCCCTGATTTGTCTCCTGCATCTCCCCCCGCCTTCTTTTTGTTGCCTAGATAAAGACTTGGTTTCAGAACCGGAGGATGAAACTGAAGCGACAGATCCAGGACCACCAGCACAGCCTCGTGTCCCCCGTTCCGTTCCACAGCTACACCCCGGGGCCCTCCCCAGCTCTGTTTCGGGATGGTCTCCACTACCCCTTTGCTGCCCAGCACCAGAGACTCCTGCCTTTCACCCCGGTGCCTGCTGTGCAGTTCAGCTTCTCCTTTCCCAGATACGACGCATCGCAAAGCGCCTACCACTTAATGGCAAATGAACTGCCCTACTACCATCAGCACCTGCTTCCTCATCCTTCTTTCCATCCGGTTCTTCAGAACAAAATGGACAGGCAATGCCACCCAGTATATGCATTATAGGGATAAAGCAGTGTTTTATACTGTAATGTATTTCATGCTCAGAATTTCTTGCCTGATTTAAAAGAATGTCTTTATTAAGTTAAATATGAGAATGAATAATTTTATATTTTATAATATTAAATATTAATTAATCTAGTCTAATATGTTATGTAGGTTGTTTTCATTGTTCCCCCAGTTTTTTTCATAAATGTGTTTATATATATTAATAAAACTTGAACGGGGTTATATGTGTCAACTCTATAAAAGATTACACTTGTGCAATGCAAACTGCAGTGGTCACTTGTCCTCCTGTGTAAAGGTAATGGATTTAATGGTTAAATACATTTTGTCTATCTTTCCTACTGTCCCACCGAGATTGTCTGTCTGTTGATGAGTGTTTGGTAGCCTGGACAGAGGCAACTGCACCAGTTGCTCTGCACTGTGCTTTGAGCTAAGTACATCCTCCAGAGGAAGGATAAGTTGTCACTGAGTTTCTCAGTGGATATAAATAAAATATTACAGGTTCAGTCCCGTCTTCCGTGTGAAGGCAGCAGAGGTAATAATAATATATTAAGTCAACCATGTCTTTAAAAAGGAATAACATATTAGGCCTTCATTATGGAATTTTAAAGTTTTACAATTGCCAAAGCAAATGCTAGGCAAAAAAAAAAATTTGGGCATAATTGTGTCTGGTTCAAAGCCATATCATCTGATTGTGATTGTAACCTGAAAATTTGGCCATTGTCTCACCACTAGAAAACAATTATAACTGCGTACTTGGCAATTTGCACTTCCTTAAGCAATTTGATCTATTTCCTCGAAACGTAAAATTTTGCTTTAGTAATCCTGAAAGGTGTTGGGGTTTTTGAGTTACTCCTGGGAGTGGTGTTCACTCCTAAAAGCGCTTTCTTAACACTTATTTCTTAGTCTAGATTTTAATGAAGTCTTGTTAATTCATTTGTAAGGCCTTTTAAATACATTATTTGACTGTTGCACTATAGTCTAAATTTCCACCCTCCGCCCTCTAATCCAGTGAGTCATCATGAGTTTCGATGTAATAGCCATGGGGCTTTCTCACCTGTGGAAAAATACTTGGTAAAGGGAATTTTCTGTGAAGTGTGCTCAAAGTGACCTGGAAATGCCAGGCCGTGCCTTCAGCTGCCCGGCTGTGTCACGGGCGGGCGCTGCCCTGGTGGGGCGCAGGGGAGCGGTGTGGAGGGGGAAATTCCTTCGGGTCCTCCCAGCTTCCCCCCCTCCCTTCTGGCTGCCGGACGCGATGGACGGAGGCGCTGGGGGAGGGTACACGGACATGGAGGGTGGAGGGAGAAGGGAGAGGGAATGCATGGCACAAAGCCTGCCATGAATGCACGGCACAAAGCTGTGGCAGCCCCCCTTTTTTTCTGCCTTGTGAGCAGAGGGAGGGAGGGTTTGGGTTTCTTTCTTGGTGGTGGTGTTTGTTTTTTTAAATTTTTTTTTATTTATGTTAATTTTTTCTCTCTTTACAGCTGCAGAGTAGTCTAACCATCACCTAGCCAGCAAGTTAGATTGGTCTGGATTGGGGAAGAAGATGCAGTCAGACCTGCTGCAGCTGCTTCATGCTGATGTAAGGTCTCTGGTTTCCCATCGTCTAAATGCTTGGCTTTGGTACTTTCCATAAAACTTGCCCTGTGACTTTAAGGAACATCCCTAAGTGTTCCTAAAATCAAGCCTTAACTTATTCTACAGCTTAAAAATTAGGGAGGCTATCAAGTTACAGCTGCAAGTTTTAGAAGCAAAAAGTGAAATATTTTCTTTTTCAGTGTTCCAAGAGACCTGAATTGGTGAACAATTCGTTTTTATAATCAGATTTAAATTGCAAGTATGCTTGACATTGGCATCAACATGCATGCTTGCCTCTTAATTCCTTAGCTTTATCTCTTTCAATGCATAAATGCAACATGTCCATCAAAAAACAGGTGAGACCACTTGAAGAATGGTCCAGAATATACACATAAAAGAGAATACTGGGCAACTTGTTTGGTTTTGTTCATAGCATTTTTACCTCTGGTAACATTTTTATTTAAATGCACTTGGCTGTAGCTCACAAATGTTTTCTAAAAAACCCACACTCAGGTAGAATGGACAACGTTTTTACCACCATTGCCTATTAAAAAACATAGTTACTACATAAAATTCAGTGTATACAGCACTCCACTTTTTGAGTGGATATCCCCACATGATTATAGGTTATTTTCTGAAAACTTTTAGATAAGAAAATTTATATAGAAATTTCTATACAGCATGATAACAACTGTAGAAATAAGTTTTCATGTCCTCTGCTTTCACTCTCAGTATAACTTCTCTAATATGAATAAATTAGTTTCTCCTCTAATCGAACCTTTTTATGTAAAGAAAATAATTCAAAGAATCTTTATCTAATATAACAAAATAAATAGTTACTCTTAGAGATATTTGGCACTTTTTTGAGATTACAGATAATCGTTTACATTTTTAACAGGAGGGAAGATCTGGTTGGAACATCAGTCCTTTATGTTCAGTACTTAGAGTCACTGCTGGAAGCACAGAAGAGCAACAAGACAATCCTGGCCCGGGAGGCAGTAGTAAAGCTGGACTTGGCAAAACCGGCAGAAGAGACTGAGCTGGAGCAGAAGGTAACAACAAGGCAGGGCTTGGCACAGCCGGGTGAAGGGAAGCAGCAGAGGTAGCAGGGACATTGACATCCACCCCTTGAGGACAGCTGGATGCAGCCGTGTCTGGGTAACAATGACAGGGCAAAAACAAGCCCGAGAAAAGAGCTTCGATCCTGGCATCTTGAGTCTGGCGTTTGAACTTCATACGGCGATTCTGAAACCAGGTTTTTATCTGAGGATAGGAAAAAAGAGTCAAGAACCAAACTCCTTATCCCTTTTCCGTATAGTTCCTCTTCCATATAGTAATATGGAAAGGCAGACTTGTTGTCAAAGTGACAGAATCCATTAACAGTAAAGGTGTAGGGCAAATAACGTTGGCCTATATTTAATGCACAGTAATTGTGCTGGCATGATGATGAATTGAGCAGTGAACACTCCATGATGCGCGGCAAGCCAATACTCAGATATGGACCATGGCTGTAATACAAGACTCGTGCAGTGGGGATAAAGGGCTGGGTAGGGGTGGTTCTGTTCAAAAATCCTGCAATGCCCCTGACAAGTAGATATACAACCATGACAAAGCCTGAAAACTGAGGTTCTGGAGATCACAAAAGTACCTTTACCCCCAGTGAAGTTTCAACTCTAGAACTTGCATTCACCATTTTCCATCTGTCCCTTGTCCCTGGAGCACTCGGAGCTGAGCCTGGGCTCTCAGTTTGCTCCAGCCCCGTTTGCTGCCAGCGGGGCGAGGCTGACGGGCGGCTCGGGCCGCCGCCCCTGCGGGAGCTGTCACTGTCACTGTCACTGTCCCCATCACTGTCACTGTCACCGCCGCGTCCCCCGGTGACCGCGAGGTGCCTCCCAGCCCCGTGTCCCGCTCGGGCGGGGGGCGAGGCGGCGCTCACCTGGCTCTGGGAGAGGTTCAGCACGGCGGCCAAGCGCCGCTTCTCTCCGGCTCCGATGTAGCGCTGCTGGCAGAAGCTGCGCTCCAGCTCCCGCAGCTGCGCGGCCGAGAACTTGGTGCGGGGCCGCCCGGGCGCGGCTCCCGCCGGCCCCGCTGCGAGCCCGGGGCGCTCCGCGGCCTCCCGCTCCCGGGGCGACTCTGCGGGGACAGGTGGGGGCGTCAGAAGGGGGGACCCTTCGGGGGACCGAAAGCGCCGCGGCCGCCGCTCCGCGGGGGGACCCGGGGGGCACGGCCGGCACTCACCGGGCAGCTCCCGGGCTCCGCCGCGGCTGCTCTGCGCCAGCCACTCCACCGAGAAGGGCCCCTTGTCCATTCCCCAGCCCTGCCGGCCCTCGCTGCTCGCTGGAGCCGCCCCGGACGCCGGGGCAAACATTTAAAGCGCCGTCCCCGGCGTGGTTTGAAAAGGCCCAAAGCATCAAATGAGGCCGGGGACAAAGGACCTCATTGAGAGGCGCTTTAATCTCCCCTTTCAGGTGATTGTTACATCCGCCTAATCTCCGAGCGCAGCAGTTTGCAGAACTCAAGGCTGCCTGACCTGGCGCCAAGTTCAGCGCGGAGTCGTCTCACCACGTAGGTGCTGGGAATTGCATCACGGGCTGGGCTTCTTCACGCTGCCACAGCTGCCCTCGGCCCCCGTGGTTTCCAGTCTCTATCTTCTGCTATGAAGGACGAGGATTCAGAAGGGACTGATAACAAAGAAGGACAGAGAGAAGCCTCTTTTATGAGTCTTATACCCAAATTTTGCCACCCTCTTGCCTGTTTGATGCAAGGTTTGAAAGTATCCCCTTGCATCATCAGCAAAAGAAGTAGGGACGTGAGGTAGGAACAAGTAAGTAGTCATCTTCAGATAGAAATCTCGAAGAAATCTAGAAGAAACACTGATACAGTATCTTATCAATATGCCTGTCAGCAGCTCAGTGCTCTATGCTAAGTCTGAGTGGGTAGAGGTTGGAGTTACTTGGAAAATGCAGGGTTAACTATTTTTGGTGCTGTCCACGAGGCAGAGTGCTGCAGTCAGGACCCTCATCTTCCTCTGAAGTCCTAGACTTGTTGAATTCAGTATATGTAGAATCAGAGATTTTGAGAAGTCTTCCAGGAGAGAATGGTTGAAACTAGAGACAGGTATTTGTATGGCAATTTGTTAGGTCATTTTCAGAAAACAGAGTGGGAAATTTTGAATAATTTCAGTTCATGCTTATGAATTTATTTAAGAATAAGATTAAACAAATGAGCAGTTATATGTCAGGACATTGGACAGGACGGGAAACACTGAGAAAATTACTAGTTCACTTGAATTTATCTGTTCATGTCTTAAAACGCCATCTCCTTTCCCTGCATCCCAAGAAAGAAATGTGTGCATTTCAAAGTAAACAGTTCTGATGTTCTTATGAAGTAGATCAAAGAAGAGGAGTGTAAACTCTGTTCGGAGGCAGTCTGTTCAAGGATGACTCAGATAAGGGTGAGAAAAGAACCACTTTTACGGTCTGAAGTGGGCCTGCGATGGCACAGTCCTTATCCCCAGCAAACACGGGCTAACACATTTACAGGTTGTTTCAGTAAACAGTCACCGCTGCTTGAGTTTATACAGTCAGAGATAATGAAGCGGCTTCCACGGAGCGGAACATGTTTGAGACAACGTGCTAATTCTTAAACTTCAAAGAAATTCATGTCACCTTTTACGAAGGGTGATGCGTTTATAGTGAGATGGCATAAGTGAGATAATGCTACACTCGCAGCTCTGTCTCTTCTTAGGTTTTCTATATTCCTCAGGCAGGAATATCATTTCCTCCCTTAAAACAAAATGTAATTTTGTTAACTGTGCCGAAGCATGACACACGTAAGAAATTTTTAGACTCTGATTTTGAATATTCTTCATATACACATTCATCTGCTTTTATAAAGTCTTCTACTCTTCTTGTAGTAAAAAGGAAAAAAAAACACCATCTCTTGAATATCTACCTTGAGTAGTCTTGCTTGGTTTTGTTGTTTTTATGGTTTTTTTTTGTTTTGGTTTTTTTTTTTTTTTTTTTTTTTTTTTTTTTTTTTTTTTTTTAATGAACATGATACTTTCAGTGTGTGACTACATAGGCTTCCAGGTAAAGCAATGACTTGGCAGACCTGACACTTATGTTTTAAAGAAAAGCTCTTCTGACTTAGCTAACAGGGACGGTGGTTGCATTGTCTTCATGTGCTTTTGATTCTGCCCACGGTAATTTGCTGCTATAAAAAGCAATTAAGATGCAAGTTGAAAGTTACAGCTTTTCTTTTTACTAAAAACCAATCCAAACTCACCAACACCACTGCCCCACCGCCCTCTTCGTTTCCATAATGTTATAGTAAAAATTACTGGGAAATGATTCAATGTTCCGGACGATTTTTCTGAAAAGGACCATTCCAAATAATGGACCATTCTTTTTTAATTAGCCTGTTTCCTAGTCCTATAACCCTGCAAATTAATGCTGGAGAAAGTAAAGTTTGGTCTGGAAAAATGAGTAAGTACTAGACAGTCTCTGAAATGAATAATTGTAATTTTAGTGTTACAGGTAACAACATCTAACCAGAAGGATTAGCAAGATATGGTTCCTTTGCTGTATTAATGTTTCTAGTTGTTGATTATTATTGTGCGTATTTTAATAGATGAACAGATGTCTTGAAACAGTAAAGTTTTTGCTACTATGACGGCAGTTTTTAAATTTGTATTTTAGTATTAATGAAACCTGTCTATTTGTGGGTATATTGGTTTTTTATCCTGCAATGATCGATCATGTTATTATCTGACTATATTGTAATAATCGATTGTACAATTTCAGGAGAAAAGCCCTAATTTCAAAAGACTCAGGAAGCTAATACAATATTTTATTTACCTCTAAGGAGAGCAGTCTTTCAGACTATGCTTTAGATTGTGAGGCTTCCTTCTTGTTTCATGCAGAAAACCTTGTACAGACATACAATGACAGTGACTCTGGTGGCTGTTTTAGACATTGTCTCTTTTATTGTAAACAGAAATAGATGATCTAATGACTAAACTGTCCTGTGCTGGCATGTGACTGCACTAAAGAAGATGTACAATGTTCTATTATGTTAGAAAACCAATATGCATTTTATTTTGTTTTTAATGGGTTTTGATCTTGTTAGTGTGATTGTTTTCCCCTCTAAGATCTTTCTATTATGTTTCCTTTGGTTGATATTTAAAATTTAGAGCCTTGGGGTGTTGTGGTGTGTGATTGATTGATTTTGGGGGGGCAGTATCCTAAATAACAACAAGTTTTATTTTTGCCCATTGTCATTTGACCTGCGATGTTAGAACTAAACAGGAAGTTCAACAAAACTAGAAGTATCAGTGGCTGTGAAGGTGATAAACACCAGCAAAAATATGCTTGAAACACATTATTTTAAAGTATGCTACTGTTGATGCCGCGGAGTGTTATTGTGATGATTTACATAAGATACAGATCGGGGCTTGAGGACAAGCTCCCCTTAAAAGGATTTTGATGGGGTGATTGGATGTCATAAGCGACCATCACCTGAGAGCAATTACAAGTCAAAAGGTAATTGTCGTGTGTTTCTGGTTAGCAATTAACATTCGTCAGAACCTGTGATGAAACATTTATCCCATTTTCCATTGATCATCAGCGCTGTTTATGAACACGTGGGCTACAAAATCCATGATGACTCAAAGTTTGAATCTAAATGGTAAGCTGTAAGTGTAGTGGTGGTGCCACTGATCCACATTTTACTGCTGCGATTTAGTGACAGTTTTTCTTGACAGAGCCCTCAGTGTGAACATCTGGTGACACCTACAGCTGTGCTTTCTGTTGCCTAGTTAAGTGTCTGTTTGAAATAACTTTATGATGTGTCTCATAGTTGCTAATGTTTTAATCACTGCATCAATTGGCAAGATAATTTCCGGCGAAGCAACAATTAATCCTGTGGTGTTGGTTTGAGCACAGAAAATATTGCTGCATAGATGTAGTAGGATTTGTCAGTATGCTAGCAATGAAAAACTCTGGAAACAGGTTACTCAGTTATTTTGATAAATATTAAAGACATTAATCAGATAAAAAGTTACAAACGACATTAATTTCTATCTCATGCAAAGGACATGCCTATCTAAATGAAACACGTTGTATAGAACTGCCAGCTCTGCTGTTGGGAGGAATTGATTCACTCCTCCTGCTTCTGTCTGCTGGCCATGCTTTTCCCCATGTGCTCTGAATTTAGGTGGCCCTCTGATCTATCAGGGAGTCCATTTGGGTTTCTAAGCCAGCAGGAAAAGGGGGAAAGAGAAAAAGAAAAGAAAATTGCTTTTTAAAAACAGTTTGGAGATATACCCGCTTACTGAAAAGCTGGATGAGTTCTTTAACTTGCACAGAGCAATGCTTGAAGTAGAAGGGGGAAGACGAAGAACCAGGATGATTCACTCAGTAGTGAGTAGATTTGTTTCTTTATATGAGCAAATGCAGGTGTCTACAGTCAGTGGATCAGTATAATTCCTCACTTTCTCCAGATGGAGAGACTAAGGTAGAACAAGGTCAGAACTGGATTGATGTGCGGATGGAGATGTAACTCACTAGTAAATAAATACTGATTCTTGAATGTAACTTATACTTTCAGGGCTTCCTTTTTGCCGCCTTTTCCGGCAGTTTGCCGTGTGCCCCAGCGTGGCTCCGGTGCTGTCCCAGCGCGGCTCCAGCCGGGGTCGCTCCGGGGCCGCCCCGCTCCCGCTCCCGCTGCCGCCCGGAGGGGCCGGGCCGGGCTCGGTCTCCGCTCGGGCAGCGCCGCCCGCCGGGAGAGCCGCGGTCCCTGCGCCGGGCAGGGCAATTCTTCCTGAACTAGCCACAGATAATGGACATCATCTTCTCCCCTGGCTCCCTTTAATGCAAAACAAAGCTTATTTTTTAGAATTAACATTCCAATACTGCTTAATCTTATTACTCTTACATATTACACAGCATGGGAAAAAAAAGGCATGGAGATTTGGTTAAAAACCTTGACCCATCTAATGGAAAATCTGCCTCTGTTTGCTGTGTCACTAGGCTTTCTTCACTGTAAACTTTTTTCTTTTTTTCCTTGCTTCACTTGATCTCCAGCTTCTCTTACCTATAGCTGTGAGGCTTTGGTCCTGCAGAATGGGGAAGGAGTATGGGAAAAAAAAGTAATAGTTTATTGGACTGAAAATTCAGTCCACATTGTAGGGCATGTTTTATGAACTAGATTTAAGTTTGAATAATGCCGGTTTGTTTTTACTTTTAAGCCTGTGGTAGTTTGCATAATAGTTACAAAGATTACTTTAAAAATAAATAAATCCACAGCGTGGGTGCATATCAAAGCTGACTATCAATAATGGTAAAAACTACATTTTACTGACAGGAATAACCATTGTAACCCCAAGTTCTGAAGAGGGTTGTACTATTAAAATGAATGGCTTGCAGAAAGGGAAGAGCTCAGGAAAAAAAAAAAACCTAAAGGCCCCAAATTTTTCCATCCTAGCAATAGATCTTTACTCCAATACACTCCACAAACAGCCAGCCCTGCGGTCCCTGCGTGCCCGGCGGGGTCGGCAGGGGGAGCGCTGCGGGAAAGGATCGGGGCGATGCTCTCGGAGCCTCGGCGCGTCCTCTCGGGGGCTGGGGGAAATCCGTCTGTCTGTCCGAGTACTGAGAGATGGAGAATTAGAGATCATTAATTAAATTGATGTAGCATTTATTTACTAGAGCAAGGAACCCTTGGGTTAGTCCCACACTGAGGTATTTGAAGTCAGATATTGAGTCAGGCTCTTTATGTTTTCCTTTCTCTCTTTACGCTCATGTGCATGGTGTGTAAATTATCATTAAATTGCAGTTCTTTAGTGAAAAAACCCATGAAATTAGCAAGGACTAATATACAAAGTTGTTTTGATGGATTTTTTTCACTGGTTCTGGTTTGCTTTTTGTTTAATCCCAAAGCCAATAATTTTTCTTTTTCTGTCTTTGGTAAGAATTAATTGAGGCTCAGAAAATTAGCTTGAATTGGTCCAAGGTAATCAGCAGGAGGAGAATGGTATAACAGAATGCTCCTTTTCAGCATCAGTGAGCTGTTTAATCTGCTCAGTTTTTCATATAGAGCTGCACCTCTCTTGTTCACATGGAGTAATGAAGCTGACCTATTGGCATCCAAAATAAAATTTAATAAAAGAAAATTTCATGTGTATGCGGGAATAGTATTTGAAGATTTAGCTTCAGTTGTAGTAACCAATGAATGTAAGTGTTCATGGTACAGTATGTTGCTTCTATTTGTGTTGGTTTTGTAGCAAAACCCCTCCGTTTGGATGTACAGACCATGATTGCTTATTGCTTTTCTATTGTCACTTATGGCAGTGCTAACAGGTGGATTTAGAGATTAATTACATTTACAAGTGTCTTGTGAGTCTCTGAAATAGGCAGAGATGAAGATTTTTCTCTAGGACAAATCTCTCATGGGTATTTTGTGTTAGGCAAACTGGGTGCAGGGGAAGGGTAAATTTTTTTCCTCACGCTGCAGTTCCAAAGAAGTTCCTAACTGTCCTGCCAGCAGAAGCAACTTCTGCTTCTCTTATTTAATTTCTTTTGTTATACTGATGCATCTGTGCCTGTTTGTGCTGGTGCAAAAGGAATTAGATCAGGGTTGGTTCTCTGATCTGGTTTAAAGACCAGATACAGTGAAGCAAAAGCAGGAACAGGGAGTCATGGGAACTGCAGGATGAGTCACGCATGCACAATGTTTCCAAATATGAGGGCATGATTTCCAAAAAAAGACATCTTGTGTTCAATTTTTCCTGTTTCCCAGCAGTTACATGTGCAGTGACAAACAGAATGAGCAGCAGGAGTATATTTGTGCAAAAGAACTTTGTTTACGGTTTCCCTGCCTAACTCAGTGATATAAACTGTGGTGCATTTGCTGAACAGTGCAACCCTTAATACTGATTTCATTTGTATTGTAATGTTTTTTGATTTTTCCAGCCCTTCACTTTACACCACTGAGTATTTACTATTCAATAACATGACACGTACCTTATGTTCTTTTCATTGCATTGTTCTATAGATTCATCTTATCCTGATGTTTTCAGGAGGTGAAAAAGATATTTACAGCTAAAATTCTGTGTTTCTAGTTAAACACTACAGTATGGGATCATCCTGTCCTTACAACCTTACTTAAAATAATTATTTTTTAATGGTAATTAGAGTGTATCTTGCATTATGCCAAAGGAAAAGGGGGGAAGGTCTCTCCACCCACACTTAAACCATGTATTTTACTCTCCTTTCAGCCTTGTTCAGGAAGGTGTTTAAGCATAGGATTTTGATTTGTGTTTGAAAGATTAAGCACGAGCTTAATAGAGGTAAAAACCCCTGTAAATTATCTGTGCTTCCCTGTGCTATTGACATCCCACTCCTCCTCCAGATTTGGTAGCTCAGGTTCCAATGCCTGTTCAGAGTTTTATCATTTATATGTCCTGTTGTTTCACCACTTTATGGACAATTACAGATGTTTGGCGTTTAAGAACCATTAGAGGTTATGTTATGGCCTGCCAAATTTTCACTTTAGCCACAGAAGGTGGGATCAGTAACCAGTGGTGTTAGGAAGGAGAACTAGATTTGCTCTCCTTAAATGATTTTACAAGCATTATGAAAATTTCAAAAAGTCCAATAACACCAAATAATACAAAACCCCAAAATCATATAAAAGAGGTGTTTGTTTATCAGTTCATGCTGTTCACTTTGATCTTGCTGCTTGCTCCACTGCTACTGTGATTATTATGGCTGATATTTGGCCTGCTGTTGTTATAGGTTTCACTCTTAATTCAAACACTTTATTTCCTTGTTTTGGTAATGGCTGAGATGACATTATTATTCCTATTAGCTTTTAATTTAAGCTCTGCATTCTGTGCCATGAGAAAAAAAAAAGAATCAGTTGCAGTCCTGTTACATAGGAATCTTGGATTTGCTATAGGCTAAGTTTTAAAAGAGATGTATTAAAGGTAAAATATACACTTTTCTAGTGCAATTGCTTTTAAAATTTTATATTACTGTGAAATTTCTGTGAAATATGAGAAACTAAGTTATATGGGGGGGGGTTGTCTCTTGTTTAGTAATACTTTTTTTTGTTTTGTATGTCTTTATCTGCCGCTTGTGCAGTAATTCTGGCAGTTCCTTCCCCTACAAGCTCTCTTTACCACAAGCTTTGATATGAAAAAAAACCTGGTGAATAAAGATGTGGTTGTGGATGTAAGTTTTATAATTGCTTTTGAATTTAATAAAACAGTGATATGTAAATAGAATAGTCCTTTGACACCATTATATTAGATGAAAAGTAGCTTCTAAAACATTCATTTAATATTGAATAGTGTAACATAACAATAACCACCGGGTAAAATGACTTGTAATGTAATGTTTTTAGCTCTTTCTGAGCTCACAGCTTTATAACACTTGTGAGAAACTGTGACGCAGCATAACACAAACTTTTGATCTGTGACTGAACCATTAGATATTTATTTGACATGCATTATGTACAGTTACATTGTCTCATAACAGCAGAATTTTCCCCCCAGAGTTGATGTGACACATTGCTATTTAGAGTAAATGAAAGTAATTGGACAGAAACATTAAGATTTTGTTTTTCTACGAAATAAAATGAGCAAAGAGAGCTTCTGCTTCCACTTCCCAGACACCTGTGGGTAAAAGAAAGGGAAAAAAAAATCAGTATGTTTTTAATCTGTTTTACTACAAACTGAGTTTTACAAGGGAAGACTTCACAATTTCGCACACGCATGAATCATGTAAAAGGTACTTAGGATCTTAAAGGATAAAATCCTAAGAATAATTGATATATTAGAGAGAACCCACTTAGGCAGCATTTGCATGACTGGGCTTTACACCTGTGAGTCAGCATTACCTGGATTCAGTGACCGTGATCCCGGCACCTGTGAGACAGGGACAGAGAGAGGCATTTTTGGCAGTTTGTGTGACTGCATTTTCATTATTTTCAGTTGGACTTATGGCAGTAAGGACAATAGGGGTAACTCCTTAGCAATGCATGTGCTTTACATTAGACCAATTGACATATTAAATAATGTAGTTGGAGAAATGCTTAAAGTATTACTCTTGTAATAACTCGGGTTTTAAGAGAAAACCAAGATTTAGACGTTAGATCAGAGTAAATAGTGGCGGTATCTTTTTACAAACATTTTGAGGGTAAATTGGGAGTTTCATAAATTTACCTTTCATTTCTTGGCCCGTCTGTTTTCTCTAAACGTTTCTGCGGCTGCCTTCGCGATGCTGCCTGAGATGAGGGGTGAAGTACCTCATTGCCCCATTTTCCCATGCCCTATACCTCTTTAGAAGCAATTCTCAAAGAAGTATATGCATAGGAAAAAGGAACAACGAGCCAGATCGTGATCCCCTCCGCTTGCGGCGAGAGTAAACCTGGAATATAAAAGTATATGGTAGGGAGAATAAAAATAGTTTCTATTTGTTACACACTACCGTTTCTTTTGAACTATAAGGCTGTTAAAAAGTACTGCAGACTAAAAGAGAGGTTGAAATATGAGATAACCAACATTAATACATAGGATTCAACAGTATTTAGAATGTTAAAAATTCATTGGTGCATATTTCTGAAATACGTACAAGGAAGTGCAGAGTTCTCAGAAATAATGAAGTGTAGCTCTGCAGACTTGACCTGAAAATTAATTACAAGTTAGTAACAATATCCCCTTTTCAGCATATTGCACAAAATTTGATGCTTTTATATTTAAGACCTGAGAAAATAGTTATTTGAATTACTGAACAAATGCAGGAGAGAAAGAAAGAAAAGTCTATAAATTACAAAATATGGCAAGATCAGCCTTACAAGCAGCAATGAGACTTACCTGGTTCGCTGTCTGATGCCTGAAGTGCAATGACTTGGTTTTCATGAGAATTTATGCTTTGCTCAAGACCTTGAAGAAGAATGAACTATACAGTGTTACTGTTTTCTTAAGTGATAATCGCTTTGCCCCTTGCCAAGGTATTTGCTGCACCTGCACATTGGGTACACAAAAAGTGCTGCTGAAAACATGGGAAGTGTTGCTCCTAAGTTGGGGGAGTGCAGTAGACAACAGAAGTGATAGGAATAATCAAAGTGATGTCTTGAATTGTGCGCTGAGAATGAGAATTTATCATCTGTGTTTTCTTTCACGTACATCAATGGTGTTTGGAAAGTGTAAATCTGCGAGAGGACCTTTTGTTCTCAAAGCCTGTGCTGTGTTTTCAGTCTAACTCACCCCCCTTTTCCCCAGCACACTATTTTGAGAATCTCTATCAATGTCCTTCAGCTGCAAATGCAACTTTACCGGGGAGATAGCAAGGTCTGTGTACAAGGCTTTCCTCTGCTTATCCAGGCACCAGCGAGGCTCCGTGCTGGATGCCAAGGCTGGGAAACATCTTTCACCATATTTATCCTATTTGCTAACAAATTCATTAACCATTTGCTTTCAAGTTGCTGTCTTTCTTTTAGGTCATTTATTACACTATAAAACTGCATTTCATCTCCTATAATCTGGTTTATATAAGTCTGAAGTTACCAGCTAAAATTGTTCAAAGTGGTTCAAATTAATTCAGAGACCAGCAGTGTCACAAGCAGTCACAATACTAATTGTTACATGCTGTTGTTTATCCATAAGTTTGGACACTCCTGAAATGCACTGTGTGTTCTTTCAGTGTCAGAAAGTTGCAAAGTTTCTTCAATTCCCTAGTTTTCCTTTTCTGATCTCAGGTTCAGTTCATTCTTTTCTGTCATAAGAAACAGTATTGCATTCTGATTTGCGTACACTACCTTCAATTTCAAAAAACCTGGTTTTCAGTTTAGGATGAATGTTTCCCTAGCTTGATTCTTTAAGCTTTTCCTCAGGTTCTGTTCTTGTGAAACCATCCCAGTTGTGATCTGAAGCAACTGTGATTTTAGTTTTGTGATTTTCAATTCTGCTGGGCTTTCTGCCTTCAGTCAGACAGCCACATCACCTGGAAAGAGAAAAATTGTATTGCACAAAACCAGAAAGTGTTCAGAGCTGTGAACACTTTCTGTGAACACATTTCAACTGCTTTTGACATAATAGCTGTGCTAGGGGAGTTGTCAGTTTTGGTTTTGCTGTGTGGCGCTCTAAGGGAGAGAGAAAAGGTTGTTTGGTTTTTGTTTGTTTTCCTGGGGAGTTGAACACTAAATTTCTGGATTGGCAGCTGGAATAGAGATGCTGTTTAAGCTCTGGTCCTGGGTTCTAAGTGGGCCATCTAATGCCTTTAGACGGTGGGTGAAGCTCAGGTGAGGGGCTCTATGCACAGAAAACCACAATGAAATCTGGTGTGGGCTCTGAGGGCTCTGATCAGGATCCTCACTGAGAGTAATAAGATGGTTCACTTGTGTGTGAAGGAGCAGCCTCTTGCTTTATGTGCCTTATATTTGCTATTATTTTTTTGTGGATTTGGAAAGTACCTGCTACAGCTGATTTGTAATGTATCAATCTTTCTTTAGACGACACTTAAAGATGGTTTTGATTTGGATTGCAGAATTAAACCTTTATTAAACTGTGTTATATTCAGAAATAGAGCAGGCAACTTTGAAATTTTAGAAAAAAATTTAAAATAACACACCAGTCAGTCTTTTGCCTCTGCTGTTGAACACAAAGTAGTTCCTTAATCCTTCTAACCTCAAGACATGTTTTCTGAAATTTACTCCATTCAGACACTCCTCTGAAAGCCACATAAAGTTGGTAGCTAGTGTAAAATAAATAGCCTGAAGCGTTCAAGAATGGATGTTTCCAATATTTTATGTCTTGTATGTGTAATTTGATATCATAAATATTTAACAACCACTTCCTCTAAAAAGACTCATGCAAGCTTCATGAAACTGATTTTGAACCATGACCAGAGAGGATAAAACAAAGTTTTTTTGAAAAGAAAAACAAACCCAACAACTCAGGTCACCCCCCGCCCCCCCAACCCTCACCATCCCGGTGCACTTGTTGTTAATTTACTGATTCCTGCCCTGGTGGGGAGAGAGAGTTTGGCAATTTAAAACTGGTATTTAAAATCTTGTGGTCTAAGTAAAGAGCAGTCTTAATTGCATGTAGCTGGCAACTTTTGAGCACTCTGTCTGAACAGCCCCTTTTGAATGTTAAAAGCTATTTTAAACTGCTCCTCTAAAACATTTGTAAGCTGTCCTTTCATGTAGGATTGCTGCAGAGCAGATGCAGCCAGATGGGAAAACTGGGCTGTAACACAAAGATGTGAATGAAAGCTCTAGATTAATCTTCCATCCACTGCATGATTTGTAATTGAATTGTAGCTTTGAAAGAGAATAGGCTGGAATGCAGTTCATCTGAACTGTGTGGCAGCTATATATATTTATATATAATGCTTTGGAAGTTTGATATAATAATGTTCTGCCCAAGTTCAGTTTATTTTGTGGATATAAAGTACTTCACTGTTTGGTGCACAAAGTCTTTGATGTTTAGCTTAAAAATATGACCACTGCAAATTAATTTCAGGAAAATGTAGTGAATGCATAAAACCATCAGAGAGCCATCCTTGGAAAAAATGCCCATTTGCACAAAATCCATTTATAGAACATTATGTAAGCAGAAGAGAATGAGCATTCTTGTTTGCAAATGCCCAGATATGATTTTGTAAGAAGATGCATTATTATATTTTATTTTCTTTATTTTTTAATTAAATTGCCTTAAAGTGAAGATGCATTAAGTGTGAGCAGATAGTTGAGGCATAAATTACAAAAACAATGCAACTGTCAGGAATGGTAGTGTTCAAAGCAATTGGAAAGAAACCTTGCATATTTTGTCTGAAAGAGTGAAGCTGGCAAATATCTTAACTGCTAAAGGAACACAAGATACAGTAGTTGGCCTTCAAAAATGTTTTTTCTGGGCTAAGTCATGTGAACACAGTTGTTTTTTGCAAACTGCAGGAAGCAGCTTATGAAAATCAACTGGAAAAAATTCATATTCAGGGACCTGATTCAGCGTCTCCTGAAGTCAGCAATAGATTCCCAGCAAAAACACTGGAACCTCAAAATCTTTGGGGTGTTTTTTCTCCTTTTGTTCTGAGGGATATACAAAGTGCCACTATTTTAACACATCAAAGCTGAAACCCTGCTTAACTGTACAGATGCAGCAGAATTCCAACACAACTAGTAGAATTATTTGGTTTTTAAATGAAGATATTTGATTGAAAATATTTGGTTGATAATATTTAAGTTCCATTTGATATATGTTAACCAACACAAATGTGTGTTGAAACTACCCTAAAAAGATTTTCCTATCCTTCAGTTGCCTCTTGCTGATCTTTTAAAGGAGGAAAAGCTCCTATTCTTTCCAATATTTGATTTGGGATCAATTTTTTTCTTCCCTGTGAGTGTGCCTTTTTCCTCTTCCCTCAAAGTACTGTTTAGCTATGTCCTTGTAGGGTGATGTCCTGGTAGAACTCAAACATGCAGAGTTACACTTTTCACTGATGTGGCACCGAGTTGTCTTAAACTGCAAATCTCTCTGGGCTACCAAAAATAATTGGTTTCAGTTTTGCAGACTAGGGCAGGCTAAACTTGAACCATTTCTGGTGTGCAGATGCTGTCCACTCTCTCCCTTCCAAGCAGTGTTTCCTACTGAAATGTGATGCTCCATGATGCATCCACGAAGTGATCCATCTCGGGTGTGGGACAGAGGCTGCCAGATGCTTTTGCACAGAGGTGCCTTCCCCCGGCTCCCTGCGAGGAAACAGCTGAACAGCTGAGTAGCTGACAATGCCCTGTCCTCAGCAGGACAAACAACTTGTTTCACAGCTCCCTGGAAAGGATTCTTGAACTTATACCAATGTTATGGCTGGGGGGATAAGCTGCTCCAAGCCTTTTAATCTCTGCCAAACAGGTAGAGTATAATGAATGCTCCACAAAATGGGTTTGCACGTCTGGCTTCTGATATCCAAACTGTATATTCCTGTATGACCTGAGTGGATCACTCTAATTAATTCAGCAGTGTAGTATACTCTAAAATAATTTGTATTTAAAGTCACCCTACAGACAGAGTGACTTTAAGGAAAAAAAGTTGTGTTTAAAGTTGAGCATTGATAGAAGTATTTGAACCACTGTCACTTTGGTTTTCACTAGAAAGGAGCATGTAGAGAGCAGCTTTTAAAATTTTTCTCGGTTTGTCAGTGCTTGCAGGTGACCTTGCTGTCTTCATTCATTGTGCTTCATTAGTACACTAATTGAAGCACTGATGCATTCAGTGTAATTCTGGGAATCCAGCATGTTCAAAGATAAACCTCTTGCTCATCTTTGTGGAAATATAGAAGAAGATATAGACAGACTGTAGGGTAATGAATTTAAATCCTTAATTGAGTTCTGAATCTTTCTAAAAGTTCTGTTTCTTGACATTAGCAGAGAAAATCTTAATAGAGCTTTGCTGCCTCTTTGCTTTTCCACTGAGTCCCAGCCACATGCCTCTGTTGCTTATTCTGTGCTGATTCTGGCTTTTAGTGTTCCTCTTCATAAGCCAGTTCAAGTCTCTAGTTAGTTTTCAGTAGAGGATTAATTAAAAAAAAAAAAAAGTGGAAATATAGTCCCCATTTTCATAAAAGCAAGGAAGAAGATTTGCTGGCCTGACTGCAGCACCACACCTCCAAAGTACAGAAAGCCAGAATTGCAGGAATTTTTCTGTGCCTTGTCTCAGAATGGTGTTACTGCTGTGTGCCATTTCCACACACCAGCTTTTGTCTCTAATTTAAAATTGATAAAATTTTGTAAAAAGAATGCATTTCAGATGCGGAAAAATACTTACATGTTAATAAAAAGTGAGGATTTTTTTCACCTGTAAATACATGTATTGGCTCATAAGACTTCAAGTACTTCAAGCGTTTTCCTGGCTGGTTAGTAAATGGCAGCAGCACTTCTGAACAATCTGTTAGCCTCAAGTGCAAAGTACCTCCTGCATCTCCTGTAGACTGATCCCCAGCTGATGTGAAGGAGTAAAGATTTGTGGGGTGAAATTGTGTTGATTCTCAGCAGCAGGCCTTAAAGTTTTTGTGATGTTCATTGAACAGAAGTTCATATTTTAGTATTTAGCAATTTGTTCTTTAATTTAAATCTGAATCTATTGGTTTTGTAAACAACTAAACTGACTGTAGCCAAAAGTTTCACAGGCCCTAAATTCAACAATTTTACATGTTTACACTTAGAAGAAAAAGTTTTCTTTCAGTAGAAATACTAATGTGAACAATACAAGGAATGGAACACTTTTTGAAGGATATGATCTGAAAAATAAAACTTTAACATTTATACAAATAATTTATATCTTAATGCTTTACATTGTGATCAGGACATTTATATTTTTCCCCAATCTGTTATACAGCCACAGGAAGAAATACTTTTGATCAGGTTCAAGCAAATCCTCCTCAATTTCAATTACTCTGAAATAGAAATGGAGACAATAGAGCAGCTTGCCCTACAGTGTTGTCAGTGAAAGTATACAACATTCTCAGCAATTTCTAACTAGAAACAGACAATGCTTTTTCTACATCTTTTGAAGTATCAATATTACTGTTAGAAATATAACAGACAAATTCAAACAGTGGCCTTGGCAAAATATGAAAACTTCATTTAGCATGGGTACAAGTTACTGATATCAAAGAAGCTGAGAAAGAAATTAGTGAGGAGACAGAATTATCTGCTTACCCTGCCAGAGGGAGTAACAGCAAAATTAACCTTGAAAACTGTTTGGAGAGCATTCTTGTGAAAACAGTATGACACAATGTTGGATTTATGGATATGAAGAGGTCAACAGTTCTCAACTGACTGTGGGCAGCTACATTTTATTTACTGTGGTTTTGAAGTAATGTTACAGCAGACCTGCTTGTTCTAAAATGTCTGAGTACAAAAGTTTATTCATATTTACTGTAGTCTGTTAGATTTGCTCAACTATTATATTGTTTGCCTCTAAAAGCAAAGTTCCATTCAGGTATTTAATTTGAACATGACAAAAATACAGCATCCAATCTTAGGCAATTCTTGCTTCAGGCTCAGTTTTGGATAATCAGTGAAATAATATAATTAAGTGGAATATAATAAAATTCATAACTGTTCCATGTATTTGAAGACCTTTTCTCCTGTGTGTAGCTGAAACCTGCTGCAAACTATCAAACACATTCTGTTTATGGTGATTAGAATTTATATTTCAGGATGTGAGATTTTGTTAATATTATGTTTAGGTCATTAGGGAATACTCACTTGGACATATTTGCTGTAGACTTCTTGGTGGTTGTGACAAACAGTCTTGTAGCCTGCTTTTTAAGAACATTATTTTTTTTTTAATGTCTGTTCTTTCAGAAAAAGCATGCTCTAGGGCATAATTTTGGTGCAATCATGACATGATTTTCAGATTTTCAGATCTTAGTTTAAATGTGGTTATGCAGTAATTCCTACATGCAGTATCATGGAATAATGGTTATGCTGCATGCAGAGCAGCGTGGGCAGCAGGGCCAGGGAGGGGATTCTGCCCCTCTGGGGGAATTCTGCTCTGCTCTGGTGAAACCTCACCTGCAGGGCTGCATCAGCTCTGGTCCCAGCACAGGGAGGGCAGGGATCTGTTGGATGGAGCCCAGAGGAGGCCACAAAGGTGGTGAGAGCACCACCTCTCTGGAACATCTCTCTTAAGGGGAAAGAGTGAGAAAGTTGGAATTGTTCAGCCTGGAGAAGAGAAGGTTCTGGGGAAATCTTGCAGTCTTTCAGTACTTGAAGCGGCACCTACAAGAAAGATAAGGACAAACTTCTCAGCAGGACCTGTTGCGATGGTTTTAAACTGAAGGGGTGTAACTTTAGACCAGACACAAGAAACGAGCATTTAACAATGAAGGTGTTAAAGCACTGTCCCAGGCTGCTCAGGGAGGTGGCAGATGGCCCATCCCTGGTGGCATTCAAAGTCAGGTAGGATGGGGCTCTGAGCAACCTGCCCTGACGGGAGGTGTCACTGCTCATGGCAGGGGATGAGGACAGGATGGCTTTACAAGGTCCCTTCCAGCTCAAACTGCTCTGTGGTTCTATGACTTAAACAGCCTTTACTAGCAAAGAATCATACTAAAGAGTGTGCAAGTAGAAAGAGAAAAAAGGAAACATAAAGCAAAGTGAAAATGTCTGGATTTTATATTTAACCAGGGGAGCATTAGATTAAATAGAAGGTACTTTATATTGTCATGAAGGGGACTGAAGATGTGAAATTAAAGGGAAGTTTTTATTAATAACTGCATGTGAGTAAATGCATTTTATAAGGATTTTGATTTTCCTGATGCTTTGAGACATATGCTCTGTCCTTTTGTATCAGCACAACCCCTAGAGTGGCATGAGGTTAATAATTTACTTTATTTAGGCTTTCAAGATTTGGTCTTGGTTTGCTGAAAATTTATAGAATGTTATATCCCCATTTAAAGATTTTCCTCACTTAATGAGAGAGTAATATGACAACTTTCCCTTTTGACAAGACAGGAAGCTGGCTTTGTACATTTTTAAATTGATCACTTTATACAGGCCATGTGAAAGAAAGTTATGTACTAAGGACAGATGGAAATGGATGGACGTCAGGAAAAGGTTGTGGCTCTCTTGAAGGAGAACATAAACATTTCTAGTGGATCTAATGAGGCCAAGACTTTGCCACAGGCATCCAAATAGATTTGTTCAGCTCTGATTTTACTGTCTTTCCTGCTCTGGAACCTAAGCTTCTCCTGATACTTCTGTAGCTATACACACAGACAATTTTTAATATTGCTTTGAGTGACTCCTCTAAGTACTGCTGGATAATGGCCCATTTGTCCCAAAAGATTCATCCAGTGCAGGATTGCACAATGATCTATTCTTCTATCAATAAATGAATTGTAACAGACTTCTGTGCCTTTGTAGCAGAACTGTGAGCTCCTAAAACAAAGAGAGAAAACAAGAAAATTGTTTCAGATTGTGAACAAACGTAATCCTTGTCTAGCAGTATCTCTGGCTGAGATTGTGTCCAGGCAGCCTCTGTACCATCTGCAACAACTTTGTTTTGAGAGAGACTGATAAATAGCAAAATGAAAAATATTTTCCTTTTGTGCAGTAAGCATTCCCTCTTTAAAAGTGTTTTCAAATCTTAGCTATTAATGCCAAGTTCTGAAGTGCGTCAGGTGATGCAAGTGTGTCATAAACATATCAGAAAAACATTGAACATTATTTTGGCTATTGAAAGTAAGACAGAGAAACTATTAAAAATATTAAAATGGTTTCCTGAATATAGGATTTTTTCAGTCTATGCAAGGTTTAAAGGCCTTTCAATATTTTATATCTTCCTTTTAAAAATTTTTTTGTGTATATTTTCACCAAATTTACTTTGAAAATGGTTTATTCACAGAAAATGACATTCATTTTTTAGTATGTGTGTGTGTGTCTTAAAAATTACACTAATAGAAACAAGAATTTGAAGCTTGTATATAAAGCAGAACTTTGATAACTGACTTTTTCTTTATGGTGAAAAGTTTTCTTTTTTTTTTTTTTTTTTTTCAGAAAAGACTTCTTACATGGAAAATATTCACATAAAGAATATCAAAAGCTATTTCTTTTATGCCCTTCCCTCCTGGCAATTGCAAAACACTTGTCAAATCAGGCTCTGAAACCAGGTGAAATTCAGGACCACACAAAAATTACCAGAATTACTGACTAAGAATTGCTCATTTAAATTGGATTATTAACATTTTCATTTTCCAATCTATAGCTGAAAAATTCATCTTGCCAGAAAATTCATATTACCAGAAAATATAAGGAATACACTTGTATCTTGTTAGAATGAATTTTCTGTGCAGATGTGAAGCCTTAGGGGACAACCCCTTGGGATTATTTTGCTTTTTTTCCCTCAGTTAAGATCTGGCTTAATACAGTTTCCCCTCCCCTATTTATGACTACCTTACAAAGTGTTCTGAAACATATAAAGTATGATATTTGTTTTGAAACAAAACACTGTAAATGACAAGGAATTCATGGAACTGGAGGCAACAAGAAGCTTTGGAAGGTTTAATAGGAGGTGATCACTTAACAGGCTCTTATATTTTACCTCGTTACCTCTGCTGTTGATCCTGCTAATTTTGTTTTACTGTAGTCTGCCTTTCAAAAGATTACCTCATTTTGACTGAAATGTCAAAAGCTGGGACCCTTATTCTCCTTGGTAATCCCTCGTCCCCCTCCCCCAGCATGATAAATCTCCTTGCATTTCTTTTCCCACTTCTCACTGTTGGTTCTTGTTATGGGAATGAGATAACTCTCTATTATCTGGTGTTTTCTCCCCAGACAGATACTTTGTATTTCTCTGTGAGACCGAAGCCCAAACAGCTCCTCCGCAGCTGAGTTACAGCAAAAACAGGAGAAACTCTGTTTGTCTCTGGTAGCTGCAAAGCTGAATTGCAAACCACTATCAGTATTTACTTTCAAACTTTAAGCATAAAACTTGTTTTTTTCTTTCCACAGTAGATTGCTTTTCATTGAAAACATGAAGATTGCAGTTTTTTATTACTTATATTTACTTATATTTACTTTTTATTACTTATGTTTTCAGTTTTTTATTACTTATATTTACTTCAGTAGTCAGAAGCTTAAATGTGTATTTCTGACATTGTCTTATGTAATGTATTTTTCTAGAAATGAAATTATGAGTTCAGAAATTATTAAGGTATTAATTCTGAATATTCATTTATTTTAACTACTGACAAGGAGGGGAAAATGGACTCTTAAGGAAGGTGATATTGTATAGCTCTTTTTAAACAGTTATTTAGATAACAACTTATTTAAATATAGATAGAATATTCTCTGAGTGCTTTGGTCTTGATTTTAATTTGGTTCTTAACCTGGTTTCCAGTGTTGAGAAGGAGAGTTTGTGTGTGGTTAATTACAAAGGTAGTGATTTCATTATTCAGGTGAGTAATTTTCTGAGATTTTGATCCAGCCAGTTCATTTTCTATATTTTTCAGGTGCAGTTTGCCAGGTGACCTTGCTCAGTGAAATAATTACCTGCTGTTTTCAGCCTTGTTTCATTTTGGTATAGAGCCGTCTGAATTTTAAGAGAAAACTGCCTTTATGGATGTTAGCTGAATTAGCAGCTGTCCAGAAATTCTCAATGTCTTAGTTCACCTCTCACAAAGAAATAGTAGATCAGAGGAAAAAAAAAAAAAAGTAAACAAGAAAAACCTCCTGCTTTTTGGGTGATTTTCAAGGTGTGTTTATAGGGGAGTGCTTGTCTTGTTGCAGCCCTTATGGCCACTGCAAGGGAGGAGGAGGCTCCTCTGCTGAACATACATTACCTGTTTAATTTTTTTCACTTTTGCTGGAAATCAGACTTTAAAATCTTCTTTACACCAAAATTCCTCACTTTAGTGGTTTGTGCTGCCCAGTAGTGTCTGGCTGTACAAAGGAAATGGTTTAGCCATCCTATTCCAGGACAGGTTTGCATTAACATTGGAGCAGGCTGCACATGGAACTTGGACATGCTCTGTCCTTGGACGTTTTTCGGTACCTAAGGGATAAAACTCCAGGTAATTTCATCTGACCTCAAAGCTGACCTTGCTTTGGGCAGAAAGACCTGGTTACCTCTGTTCCACCTGGAAGCTGATCCTTGTTGGAGTGGGCTTGGTGCATTTCATGGATACAGCAGAAACATCTGGAGGAATAAAAGGGCCCATCTCGAGATTGTTCCACCACAATGATCCCAGCTGAGTTTGCTAAATCCTTTTCCACTGCACAGTGAGAACTGGTGAGGGTTTGGAGGAGAGTGAGTTATGAACTGATGGTCACTGCAGAACTGAAGTGTTTGGCCCGGTTCAATCTCTGATTGCTGCATGTCCTCAGCCCTGTAGCTGAACAAACTGCAGCTCTGCTGTTGCAAGCTCAAAACATTTCATCCCTTTTCCTTCTGCAATCACTATGTAGATATTTGCTTTAAAAAAATAATATTTATAACAACAAAAAATTTTCCATATATCTTATGTGATTTTTTTTCAATGTATGAAGATACATAGCCAGCTGTCATAAGGCAAGATATTTATTGTGTTTAATTAATTTTTATGAGATGTTATAAAAACTGTGATTGTATTTGGTATGTTATTGCTGAAGTTTATAATTTCATATGCTGTTACTTTATAATTTCTTGCCTATTGTTTTTATAGGGACATAGTTATAATAGATTTGCCTTTATTACAGCAAATAATGACTCAGTTTAATGAGATTATACTATTTTTAAACTTGACATTTAACTCAGCCTTGGTTTTTCAATTAATCACAATATGGTAATCTTTTCCACCTAGGTTTCTTCAATTATCATTAGAATGAAATAGTTCTACATGCTGATGATGTCTACTATTGGAAAATTCAAGCTGTGAGCCTCAGATAATTTCCCAGTAGCAGGAAAGGTTAGGAGTAGGGTGGACTAATATTCCCCATTTACCTTCTAGTTGTCCTTCAACCAAATGATGACCCAGTTCTATCTTCCAGCTGCCCTGTTCTATTATTCTGTCCATAAATTAAGAAAGAAATTGAATGAAAAGTGAGAATACTGAGAGGAAAACAGGTTTTTCTAAGTCTGAGGGAGACTGCAATTTAGTGGCCAGCTAAACCAGAATGATTGACTAGCCTGGCTGCTTGAAGTGCCTTGATCAAACAGCTCTTCCACTTTACTAGGTCAGGTTCAGCATGGCTTGGGTTATTTTTTTTTTTTCTATTTTAAGCAATGTAACCCAGTAAAGTACATCAGTGACAATGAAAATATTAATGTTTTTTGTTCATGACAGCATTCTGTTTGGACAAGCACCAGAACTGAGACACAGGAGTGTGCAGCACTGTATAGGTGACACGGAGATGGAGGATTTGGAAGCACAGAGGAAAAAGCTGCACTGAGGACTGATGAAATGCAATGGCTCATCCTTGTGAGAATGGGTAAATTACTCCTCACCTTCCTGATCCCACCTTCCCCTTCACACCAGCTCCAGAACTCGACTGGACAAATTCTTTCACATGTTTAAATCACAGACAAACTTTCTTTCTTTGTTAGGCTTGTTTTCTTTTCTTTCAAAGACTTGAATTGACTCAATTCAGGGCACGATGTGTGGGAGAGTCAGAGTGGGAATGGAGAAAGAGAGTTTAGAGTCCGAAGGAGGAAGATCCCCCCCTTTTGGTCATGATGAATTTATAGATTCAATTCAAGGCCTAACATCAAACCATCCCATGCTGTTATTTTGTGCAACAGCCCAACAATTGTTTTCAGAAAAAAAGAATTGTTATTTATTATCTTTATTTTGTTTTGAAGTTAAATGCTGAGTGTTCATATTCCCTGGACTAGTTCTGGAAAACACTGATTTAAGGGCCCTGGTCTGGTCCATTTCACTGTCTCTGACAAGTGACAGAATTCTCTGTATGAGCTGCTTTGGTTTGTGCTTTCTATCCCAGCTTGCATTTCTGACCCTGGCAGATTGCTTCTTTAAAAGATAATTTGCAGTGCACGCTTTTCCATCACTTGAAGTCGTGTCTTGCACAAGTTATGTTGTGACTCATAAAATAGTACAAATTAGAATTGTTAGTAGTCCATCAGTTTAGTCAATTTAACAATGACCCATGAATGCAAGAAGTCATAAATTTTCTAAAGAGTATAATCTGCGTATTTAATTAACAATGCTAAGACACCTCTGCTTTCAGAAGAAGCATTTTCTTTCAGTTTACTCAAGTGGTTAGAAATATGTATTTTGAATATCTTACTGTAATATGGTAGAGTGTATATTTATTAATAGTATCTAAATCTGAAGAGATTCCAGGAAGAATGAAAATGCACTGTAAAAAACACACTGTGTTCCATTTTCATTCCAATTTGCACAGTTAATTATCAGAGGTGCATTTGCTTGTTTGTATTACAATGAGATTTATCCAGGTATCAAAAAGCTGAAAATCTAAGAATTAAGCTTTCTGGGATTTTGGAGATTATTTTAATTAAGTAATCTAGAACTGAGGTTGCTGCTACGTATGACAATAGGATTACCTTTGTGCTAAATTATCAGTTTTATTTTGTACAGAGAATTAAGTCTAAAATCAGAATTAGACATACATATTTGTTTCCACACAGAGAATTGACAAATGCAGCAAGACATTTGGTATTTGGAAATATTAAAAGAGAATATTCACCAGCTCATTCTGAGAATATAGTCAAAGTGTTTTTAATACAATTTTCTGCTAGAATAAAGGATTCAAGGATTACTTAATTTAAAGACTGTCAACATTCTTTAGAATATCAAAGCCAGGGAAGATACCAAGGAAAGATATTTAAATGAGTATTAAAACATTCCCTAGAGGCCTGTGCAAGTACCTGGAGAAACATCAACCCGTGAAGAAAAAGCAAATAGAGCTCACTGTGCCTAAACCCCCAGTGCTTGGTCTGTGGTCCAGACACCTCTAATGAGCTTGGAGAAAGTCCGAGCTATCCTAGGGTAGAATTGTGTGAGACAGCTTTTCACCTGCAGTTCAATTAACAACCAAAACCAAGTTTGAGCATGATTGATGTGACAGTGCCAAGTGTCAGATTTTGTATTCTTTTAATATTTCCAAGCACCAAACATGTCTTCCTGCATTTTCAGTTCTCTGTGTGGAAACAAACATGTATGTTTAATTCTGATTTTAGACTTAACACTCTGAACAAAATAAAATTTAGCACAAAGGTATTGTCACACATTAGTATCTTTTTGTTCTATGTGTAACTTGATTCGAGATCAGCAGCACTATGAATTGTCTGACCACTCAGGTGATATAATCTAACTAAAAAAAAATAAATTAAGTGCACATAGCTGTAGAAAATCACTAGGTAATTTGCTACTTAGGAAGTAAAACCTGATGCTCATAAACCCCATCTGCCAATTTGAGCTCCAATGAATTCTTTAGAAAGATCAACCCTGATTTAAAGACCTCAAATCACAGACAAATAATAAGTGTTTAAAATAGGCCATTTACCTTCATGATTAAGACTGTGTGTCCTATTTACATTTGATCTTCAGCTTCTGGTAATGTCCAAGGAATCAAGTTAGGTAGGTAGGAGATCTGGGAAGTGATTACTGTTCAAACAAGATGGGACACGTTCTGGTGTTTGAAAAGGGGAAGAGGTTAGCTCTCTTTACTTGACCCAAATTATTTTCATAACTTATATGCATATAAATAGTTATCAATAATTTATTAACAAACAATGCAGTAATAAAGATCATGGCCATTTCAAGGGAAATTTGCTCAAAGAGAAGTTGAATACGTTATAAACTCCCACGGTTCTGAAAAGTCCTCTTGGGCAAGTCTTCAAGTGCATTCTTATAGGGAAGACAGAAAAAACATCAACCTTCAAAACTGAATATGCATAAAATTGCATGCCAGCATGGGGCATTGCATAAGCAAATAAATGAAGCATAGATTTTTAGAATATACCCTGCACATTTCCAAATACTTTTGATGAAATATGATTTCTAACTGGGCAGTTTTGACTATTGTAAATTGTATCACTAGATGGCAGTAATAGCCAACTGAAATGAAACCATGTAAAGAATCTCAAGGTTTTATTTTGAATTCAGTTTCTTAGTATCAACTCTAAATATAAGTCCTTGGTATAGTTCTGTGTCCAAACCCAGGCCAGACATAAATTATTATAATTTATGATAATTATAATAATAGGATATAAGATACTACAAAAAGCCATTTTCAATGCTTTCTAGAACTTTGGGGGTCCTAATAGAGTCTCCAAACTGTTCCATTTTGTTGGTGTTTAAAAAAACACAACAACAAAAATACCCAGGACCCAATGGCTAAAGTGGCTGTTTCTGAGATATTAACACAGAGCCTAAAAGGCAGGAAATGAACAAGTGAATATGAATTGTAAGCAGGAGGCAGATGGAGTTCCAGAACCTTACTGGGAGATATGCAAATCAAAACATCTAAAATTGTGTCGATTTGTAGGATTTTGAAATTATTTTGGCTGTTCTCAGGCAGCCAAGAAGACACTGAATCTAAACCAACAACCTGACTTGTAATGAATTTTTAATTGTGTAGACTACAGGCTGGAGAATTGATAAAACAAATGCTTCATTTCTAGTCTCCCATAGAGCAGATCCTCTGTGTGCTCAGTCACACACAGCATCTCAATTTTTGTATTATTCACAATGATTCAACACTGTCAGAGCCCCCTTTCTTCCCAGGTTCTATGCACAGTATCTGTGTGTGAGAGAGATGAAATATTGCTGCTATCCTTTCCATATGTACTTGAGTAGATTTGGAGATAAAGAGTCAGCTTTGGCCTCTCTTGCTTGTATCTGAATTGTGCATTCTTCCACCAGAGCGGCTGCAGAGGAGCCCGCCAGCCCGAGCACAGGGAGTGGGATCAGCCCCGCAATTTCAGAGCAGCTGTTCTGCTGCCTCCGGTGGCTGCACCGCGGGCAGGTAAGGGGGAGCTGTAGGGGAGCCAAGCAGGACAGGGCTACTGAGATTCAGCCCCAAGCAAACCTGGAGTCAGCAGAAATTCTGGGCTTTCCCCTGGGTTTTCTATTAACAACATACAGAGCTGAGAAAGATTTTTTTTTTTCCCCTTATCCCCCACACCCCCTTAGAAGAAGTCAGATATATATACACCAGCTAGTTCTGCTGGAAGGTGTTATGCTGGCATTAAACTAATTTTCAGATAGTTTTACTGTTTCTCTCCTTTTCAGTAAATTTACTGTTTATAATTACATTCATCAGTTTAGTTGTTCTCATTCTGAGAATTTTGTAATCAAACCAGATAGGTCTTTTGTATTTAGTGTCCATATTTAAAAATTGTTATGGACATTAAAGTCAAAGAATGTATGCTTCCTGACACACAGAAAAATCAGTTTATTTGGTCCATATGAGTAGCTGTCCTATTCAAATACTTTAATATTTATTACTTAGAAGAGAGTTTAATTGGATTTTGCTCCAAAACATGTTTTACATTAATGTTATAGTCTGCAAAGTTTTTTCTGCTTATTGTAGGATCTTTGGAACATTAGGCTAATCTTTAAGAAATGCTTGTGTTGTTAGATCTCTGCTTTATGTACATTCACAGATCCAAGCTGAGCTTCTTGAGAAGAGCGGAACTCAGCCAAGGAGCTGCTCCCAGAAAAGTTAACAAAACTGAGAGTGCAGCACAATAAGCTGTTGTCGAGTGGACTTCTAAAAGCAGCAAGGCATTCTGCCAAGTCCAGATAAGGAGGATCTACACAGATATTTCTCCCTTCCCTCTACAAAACCCAGTGTGTAATTACCAGCACTGAATCTAGCAGCAGAAAGTAACATTTCAGTTTCAAACTGCAACTTGATTAGACTTTCAGTGTTAAAATTAAAGCTGTGAGAGCCCAGGAAGATCTGCCAGCTCAGCTAACTCATGGTTTGTTTGCTTGGAATGGGGTTTTTGCTACTCCTGCTGCCATTATTATGCTGAACTTAATTAAAACATGGAACACATTTCAGTTATGTTGAGGTTCCTATAAATTAAAACAGCAAGAGATAAGTGAGAATAAAGAACAGGCAAGAGAGCGAGGATCATTTGCTTTTGGGACTTAAAATGTATAAACAAAACTCTGTTTACACAAGAAGCTGGACTACAATTATGTTTTGTTTTGACATTGCAGCTTACTTTGAGGAAAGGATAATTTTGTTCACATTTAAATATTACAAACTTAAAATAATATAAACTTGCCATACATCTGTCACCACAGAGTCTTATATTATTTTGTTTTTCACCATGACCTTTGCTATAAATTTTGAGATTTTGAGAGTTTTACTTAAGGACTAATGGACTGTTTCATTTCTTCTCTAATTTGAGTTACACATTTCACTACCTGTTGCTTTCCTGCAACAAAGATATAAAGAGTTTAATATTATTTATTCAATTGTTGAATTCTCCGCTGGCATAGAACTTATCCTGCACACAGTAATTAGTAAGATGAAGCCAGTTTGCATTGCCTCTTATGTGGAAATTATTAGTCTGGATGTGTATTATTTCCAAAGAAGCTGTTGAAGAGATTAGGTAATGGCATATTTTCATTAATATTTTTGCCATCAACTGTGCATGAGTGGCTCAGATCTCAGAAGCAGAAGAGTTTTAGAAGATGAGTGTTCTCAGTTTGGTTGCTTTGCTGACAAAGCAAGGTAAGTTGCTCGAGGCAGAACAACGCAGTAATTAATCACTATTGCATTTGGCACCTGATTTAGCATGGATATATCAGGATAATCTTGCATTCTGCCATGTCAGACGACTCTCCTGATGTGTAAACAACTGACAGTTTACAGGTTATTGTGCCGTGAATGAGTGAAATCCTGGCAACAAAGAAATCTACACCAAAAATCTTGGAGGTGCTTTCTGTCAGGGTGTTGCCACTAGGTGTCAGTTTCATTTTGTTAGTGGGAAAGAACAAATTGATGTTGTGTGGATGCCTTTGAACTAGAGATAGGGTCAAAGGCAGGGGAGCACAAAGGAAATTAATGCTAGGTTGTTACAGTCCTGGAAACTTCTCTGTTTCTGCATTGAAACTTCTGAGTTTAGGCACCCAAATTAGGTGCTTCATATAATAACTCCTGTTAGTTCATATAATAACTCCTGAAAATTAATTTTGCATCTCTTTAGCTCTTTCCTGGCCTGATGATTACACACACCAGCTATTTGTTATCTGTTCTGTTTCTTTACAGAAGAAACAGAAACAGCTGCCTTCTAGACTATGTAAAATGTTCTTTCCCTTTATGGAAAGACCTTCACTTTTTTCTGAGGCTGAAATGCCTTCAAATCTATCTAACTGAAGGTCAGCCTCTCAGCTCTACTTCAGCATTCTTGCAGGCTCTTCCTTCCAGCTTTAAAGTTGCTGTCAAGTCCTTTATCACCCTGTTACCTTGGAATCTGCCTGCTGGGGCTGTACTGTTCTTGCAGCAAATTTGCATGACAACTCTTTTTCCCAGGGACTTTGTAATTTTTTTCGGTACTTTAAGTAAGGCCAAAAATATTGAGAAGCCTTGTGCCAATTTAGTCTTCCCAGGAGAAAGCTTCCTTACTCCCCACAAATACTGGTGACTGGCTGTTCCTCCTTCTCAAATCTCTTTTTGCTGTTATCTTCATTTGTTTTTGGTGTAACTCATTTTCCTGGCCCAGATTTCAGAAAGAAACCTTTACATTCTCGATGCCAAACTTTCGCATTGTCTGTCACCTCACTAGGAAATTAGGACGAGCAGAACATAAGTCATGGGGGAAATAAAGGAAACTGAAACATTCAGGTGGGGGAAGGTATGAGTTTGGCCTGAGCAAGGGGGAAGAAAGATTATTTCCATAAGTGTTTGTTTAATTACTTATATTTCCTTTTTCCCAATTGTTGGAAAAGATGAAAGTTTAACAAGAAAGTTTCACAGATATGTATGCTTGGCAGAAAGCTCTCTGAATGTACAGCCTGAGAACAGGACAGAATTGGAAGCAAGTTTTGATACAGAAGAACAATAGATGTCTAAATTGACAATTGCTGAGCCAGTTGTTACTGGACAACTAAGAAAGTAAAGGTTAAATCGAGTTGGAAGTTGATTTTATGACTAGAGCAAAGGATATATTGACCACAAATAGAAAAGATGTTTTTACCAAGCAGAAATAGGTCTTAGGAAAAGCAGAAAGATACCACAGGCAAACAAACATGCTGATGTGGCAAGTAGAAAAGAGGTCTAAGCATTTTCCACTGCAAGAAAACTTAAAAACATCTTTAAGCTTCAACTGTGACATACTAATTCATGTGATTGGATAGTAATGACCATAATATGGTAATGATTGTAGTTATGATAGGCTGTAGGTAATAGTGAAGGTATTGTATATGATGCTGATTGGTTGTTATGTATTAAGATGCTCAGCAAAGAAAAGTATATAATGTATGGTGACCAGAACTAAAGTGGCTTCAGGCTTGCCTAAAAGCTGCAGCTGACTGCTGTAGGAGTGGCTCTGTCACCCAGGACCGGAGGCTGCTGTGCAATGAACACCTCCTGTGCAATGAACAGCATTTGGAAGAGCTGCCTGGAGTCCCACCTCTCTTGTCGCAGGCTCTTACACCCAATATTTGAATCAGTCATTGTAAGTTTGTGTTAACTGGTAATAACTTAAATTAAGCTAAAGTAAATTCCCTGATTGTTAAGACTGTTTTGCCTGTGACTATTTAATTTCTTAAGATCTTGAGTCAAATTCCACAAGGAAATGTGGGTTTATAAATTCTGTTATACTTTGCTTTTGCTGCCTGGTTTGCCTGGGGCACCCCAGCAGTACAGAGCTGGAGACAGCTGGGAGCAGCTATTCCTGGATGCTCATCTGTGAATAATTCCTGTCTGTTTCCATCCTCGGGCTAACCCAAACCTCTGTTCTCTTGCCATAGTACAGAACTGAGAGTTTCAAATAACTTTATGCGTACTTAGTTGTACTCTAGGAGTCGTCTCAGATGACCTTCCATTCTGTAAGTGCATTATGAAATTCTAATCACCAGACAAAGTTTTCTGCCTTGAATCCTAATTCTCCACTGCTTTGCACCTCGGCTATTAATTTGCACATATGCAGAGTGAAATCAGGTGTTAAATGAAACCAAGCCAGTTTGGTAACAGATTGCATACCTTCTGAATAGTTGTAAATTATTGTGATGAAATTTAAAGGAATAGGGAGTTGAACCCTTTGTGGCAATTTAAAGTGATTTTGTCTGATTGCTTTCACATGATGTAGAAATGATGAAATGTTTTTTTCACCTATCTTTAATAAAACATTATGTGTATCATCAGATGAGAGCAGCCAATAATTTAGGACCTGAAATTGTTGCCTTTCTTAAGATATTAAGAACAGTATTCGTTCTTCAAAGAAAATATTTATATTTAAATAATGGCAGTTCAATATGAGTACCAAAGTTTTTGTGAAAATACCTTTTTTTCTGAGATAATGACCATTGATTACTGAAAGGGAGTAGTAGTCTATGTCTTCTAAAACTAATATTGACTGTGTTCTGATGAGTAAATCACACTAAATGCTAAATTTTATATGTACTGTTATTAATATAACTTTCAATATTATTTTAGAAATCAAAAGCTATTGAAAAAAGCATTCACAGAATCATGGAAATATTGGTTGGAAAAGATCTTTGAGGGTCAGCTAGTCCAGCCTCTGTGATACATGAAGGGATGAGATTCACCAGCAGAGAGTGAATCTGAGATTTATTCAGCAGTGCTCAGTGTGTTATCTTTACCCCTAAGAGCTTTTGGTTACAGCTTACAGACATAATCACAGTCCCACCATAAATCTGTCCTCTTGACATTTTCCATTGTTCTCTCCAAGCCATGCTAAAGGAGCATGAAGAGTGAACAGTTCTGTGCTGATGTAGAAGCAGAAACTCCAGCTCTGTTTCCTGCTGCTGCTGGTGCTCTCTGTTTAACTCTTTCCTCACACCAACACCTGTACCCCAACAAGCTTCCTGCTACCAGACTATTGCCAACCCCAAATAGTCAGCAATGGCTTCTTAACGCAAAAAGAGGGCAGATAGGAAGCCAGAATAGGTGCCAAAGATGCTACAAAAGCATTGCTTAGGGATGAGATCCCTAAAGCCAGGCTTAGCTGGAGCCAACACTGGATAAGGACAAAATGAGAAGCCATAAGTGATTCTACCACTACAGCAGGAACAAAAGGAAACTGTAGGTCTGTTGATGAAAGGGTCCAGTCCTGCATTATGTTATTTTTCCTTTGCCTGCAGTTGTCAAAGCAACAGCATAAGCATTCTTTATGGCTGGATTCCCAATGCAGGATTGCATTAATGAATCAAAGAGAACTAAGTTATTTTATCTAATTGTTTTAATCTGCTTTTAATTTGCAATATCATGTTCTGCTTATGACAGTAGGACCAGAAATGGATTTTTAAAGTTTCCTTGTCCCTAGTCCTTTTTTGCAACTAATTATACCACAGGTTATAATGACACTCTACATAAGAGAGAAAAAAATTGCTGTCAGTTATGTGTTTTCTGTTGGTTCTAGGCAAGAGCTCACAAAACTTCATCAGGTTACAGCCAACTCAGTGGGACTATCTGCATTTTCATCAGGTAAGGATCTCAGCCTCAAGAAAACAAACCTACAACAAGCCTCAAGTTGCCAAGTGATAATGCATTAACAGATTTTTATTTTGACTTTCAGATATTTTATCATTAAAACAATTAAATCAAAACAAAGTAGTTCTACAAAGTACTCAGCATTCAATCTGAATCTCTTATCTACTATTATAGGTCCTTCTTCTTTCTTAAAAAGGAAGCTATGCAAACACCCTCTTTTGTACTCGAACCACTTTCTCAGAGTTTTTTGTCCTAAAAGACGGTGAAGAAGCAAAATTGTCTTGCAGTCCGGAAAGAAAACATTCCTCTTTGTCTTTATGCAAGCTGCATTATCATTCCTTTGTTCCTTTGCTCCTGTACTTGGAAATACTTGAATTTTCCAGTGATGGAAACATATTGGCAAATATGTTGAATTATTGTTAAAACAGAACACCAGTAGATATTTTAAAAATAGCTACAGTTTTTTATTGTTTCCATCATTAGGGCTCAAGCCTGTGGGAAATGACTTTCAGCAGTTTTTGTGTGCACGTTTGCTTTCTCCCTGTCTTTGTGCTTGCTCATGCTGTCTCTCTGATACATACTGTTAGCCTTAATTAGAGAAAAAACCTGAAAGCTTTGAAAAATAAATTAAGGAAACTGGAAGGTGCATCGGACAACAACAATAACAGGCTTCTTAACTGGTGATCTGGGGGCTGGATCAGCTTTCCTGTGATGGCTGAGAGAACTGGGGCTGCTCACCCTGGAGAACACCAGCACCAGGTTTTGCACGGCCTGCAGGCAGCCTAAAGAGAGCTGGAGAGGGACCTTTGGCAAGGGTGTCTAGTGATGAGAGAAGGGGGAGTAGCTTCAAAGAGAGTAGGTTTAGATCAGGTATTGGGAAGGAGTTCTTTTCTGTGAGCTTGGTGAGATGCTGTTGCAGGTTTCCCAGAGAAGCTGTGGCTGTTCCATCTCTGGGAGTGCTCAGGGCCAGACTGGTTCAGGGGAAGGGGTCCCTGCCCATGGCAGGAGGGTTGGAACTAGACAACCTTTGGGTCACTTCCAAACCAAACTGGTCTGTGATTGTATCTGTTCTTTATTGACAGATGAGATGTCATGACTATCTTTTAGGTTTTGTGATGTGACTATTCAATGTTTATACTATTAACAAATGCTGTTTGGGATAATGTGCACAAAATGCTCTAGACAAGTCCCCATGCTTCCATTCTCTGACAGTGTTCTATAGACAATGACTGAATGATCTTAGTTGGTTAGCACTTAATTCTGTATTCTTCATTTCAGTTTGTGACTGAAATATGAGCATAGTTTCTTATCTGTGCGTCATGGAAATCACAGCTCACTTCTAATTTGTCCTAAAAATGGAAGGCCAAAATTATTTGGAGCAAAGAAAATCAAACATGTAATGAACAAATGTCCTTTTGATCTGGCAGAGAGGAAATAAAATTAAATCGTAGAGCTACCAAAGCTACCAACGGTGGATATTACAAGGAAATACCACTAGAAAAAGCCATCTGAACATTTAAATATGTGGCCCAATACCTGTAAGACTAAGCTGCTAGTAATAAAGTCTTCAAATGGATAATGGCCCAAACTTAATAAATGCTTGAACTTGCAGGGTGCTACTAAAGGAAATATATTAAAAATTCAAACCTGAAGTATTAAAAATTTTAGGACCACAGGTGTATTGTTGTTAAAATTAATGCATTTTGCTGTGAATTTCAGTGAAAACAGATTTAAGCATTTTTGTTTCTTCTGGTTAATACTGGTTAAATTAATCCTGACAATGCAACCTTCATGATTCTATTGTTCTAAAACTGCTTTCAATATGAATAAATGATTGAAGGAAAAAATTGCACAGGTATTTAGAGGGCAAATACATTTGAAAAACTGTCTTATACCCAGTACAACAAAATCATGGACTCAGTGCAGCAAGTTTTCTGTCTGTCACCTAAAAGAAGTTTGTTAGTTCCAGAATCTGCCATGACTAAGAGCTGTCATTCCTCATCAAGTCTATCTCTGAAGCCCCAAAGCTCAGAAAAGACAAGGTGGCTGTCTTGTTAGAAAAGCCCCTGAGGGTGTTTGGGTGAATATCAGACTCTGAAGGGCAGCTTAGTTCTTCTGGACAAGTCGTTTCTTTCAGGCCTGTTATTCTAGGGGTTAGCATGGATCTCCTTACTGTGGGCTTCACAGCAGATAAAAACATCCTTCCAAGAGTCGATGAGAAATTTTAAATAAAAACATGACAACATAACTTAGAGGAACTCTTGGCAGAACCTGGCAGCTTGATGTGATTTGAGCATTTGAATGAAGACGTCAGCTGATGTGCAAGCAGAGCAGAAAGTGCTGCCCAGACAAGGTTTGGAGAAATCTCCTGTAGGTAAATTCTGCAGGACATCTTCAGAGTGGGTAATTGTCATACATGAAGGGACAAAACCCACCAGCAGAGAGTGAATCTGAGGTTTATTCAGCAGTGCTCAGTATGTTATCTTTACCCCTAAGAGCTTTATTTTGTTGCAGCTTACAGACATAATCACAGTCCCACCATAAATCTGTCCTCTTGACATTTTCCATTGTTCTCTCCAAGGCCATGCTAAAGGAGTGTGCAGAGTGAACAGTTCTGTGCTGATGTAGAAGCAGAAACTCCAGCTCTGTTTCCTGCTGCTGCTGGTGCTCTGTGTTTAACTCTTTCCTTACAACAACACCTGTGCCCTAACAGGCAATCTTTCCCAGTGCATTTAGACCTGGTGAAAAGGAAAGAAAAAAGCAAAGAGGAAGGCTTTCAGCCTACAATAAATTAATATAGGACATTGGGAGAGCAAGAGAAACAATGGAGACACCTTCAGGGCAATAGAGGAGGGTTTGAGATCTGTTTTGGTTTGTTTTGTTTTGTGGTGGCTGTGGTGGGTTTTTTGATGTGTGTTTTGTTTTTGCTACCTTCTTGAGGAGACAGGGCTTATGTGGCAATGCTGTGCCTGCTTCTCTTCATCTGGTCATTGCACCCATAAAAACTTCTGAAATTATAGCTATTTTCAAGCAAATTTGAAATATACTTCAATTCCTATGAGATTTGTGCCACTCACATGCTGGAGATTTATTCAAAATAATGTCACACTGAATGAAAAGCAGGTACAAGATACCTTGTTCTTTGGAATAAGAGTGAAATTCTTGAGGTGAGTAAAGCTTTGTAGGGAGTGAAGGATAAAAATTCTTAGGAGGGTTTCATTACTTCTGCTGTTTATAGATCAATTTATTTTTCTTTGAAGGTTTTCTTACATTCTGTGCAGCATATAGGAAGGAAACATAAACTTGTAAGATCATATCCTTTATGTTGCAAAGAGATTGTCTTGTAAATACTTGGAAATATAATATTTGGATTATAATCCATACTGCCATGTAAATTTCTTGAAATAGGACTTTGAGAAATAGAAACTGTAGTGAATCATATTATTAATAAAGTCAAAAGGTGCTTGAAATTTTAATCCATTAACTAGTTCAATATTGATTATAATATTTTTTTAACCTTAATACAAGTTCATAGAATCCACAGATGTTTGTTGTCTGAAATGCAGAATGACAGAACAGTCTATGCAAGAAATTACTTTGAAAGGTCATTTGGTCCAGCCTTTCATAGGAAAGAGAGCAGAGATGAGATTATTTCCAACCTGTCCCACCACATCTAGAAAACCTCCAGCGATGCAGGCTCTCCCATGTCTCTGGTGAGGTGGGTTAGTGGCTGATTGTTCTCACTGGCTTAAAATGTGAGATTACTTTCAATTATTAATTAGGTGTTTTACATACCACGAAGATCTTTCAAAGATTAATTTCTTCCCTCTAGTTGAAGAATTATTAGCTAAGTCTAATTATTCCAGTTACTATAAAGTTTAATAAATCTGTTAAATCCACAGAAGTCTGAATTTATGATTCCCTGAACTCAAAAGTATTACAAGAAAAGGAATTTATTCCCTGAGTTGAGGAAAGCACAGAGGATTTGAAATGAAGACATGCAAAGTCTGAATTTAAAATAGAGGCAGTAGTTGGTAATACAATTATGTTTACACAGTCGGAATACCTTATTAAAGAGATGTCATAATGACTGTTTCCAGCACGTGTAGAGTAATTGGCTTGAGTAGCCACTTGATGTCATCCTGGTGCAACCAAATTTGTTTAAAAACCTTTGATTCACAGAGAATTACTGTTTTGGTGAACAGTTCTCTGCTAAGCTTAACTTTTCTTTTCTTAAAAATTTATTTAGTGTTCTTTTTCCTGTAGTCATGCAGAATCTTTTTAAGAAGCCTTATGACAAAATGCTTAGTATCTTCTTTTTTCTTAGACTTTAGATATCTGTTAATTTTTCCAGAAAATGTGACTCACTTGTCCCTCATGTAATTAATTAGGTTGCTATGAGCAGGTAGATTGATTTGGCCCAAATACTCTATTGATATTATCTGAAAAATAGGCAGAACATCTTTCACGACTCTGAGTGATGGTTTTACCTCCAAGATCATTCAGCTGTGTTATGGCACTTCTGTCCTTTTTTTTAAAAACATCAATAATTTTACAAAGGCAGTTATATTTTTGTCCAGGAAAAGTTGTTCTTTAATGTTTTGTTCTTAGCTTTCAGCTTGATTTAAAGGGGCAAAAAGTCCCGTTTGATCATTGTGCGTGTTTTTGGTCAGGAGAGAGGACAGAAGAGATAAACTTTAGATAGCTTCATAGGATTGAGAACAAAATTTTATATGGACTTTGTCAGAATTCATTTTCTCTGACACTTTTACCAGAATAAAATGTCCCTGATCTCTCAGCATCTTCCTCCTTCCACCCAGGCAGGTACCCTAGATCAGCTAATTTTTTGCTATTTTTAAAATTTCCTCTGACTTGTTCTTTCCTCTTAACTCTTTGTGATCTTTATGCTTTGGCTCAGCTCTGTGCCTGCTTGGCCAGCATTTTCTATCACACAATTCACTGTATTTTCCCACACTACTCCCCCGGAGTTGTAAAACATGAGCTCTGACAGACTGCCCCTTTGTTCTTTATGACTGCATTTTATTTACAAGAGTTTACAAGTTTGTGTTGTCATTTGAAACTTCCACACATTCTACAGCCTATTGTGTAATCTAGATGGTTATTTACAGTCTATGGACCAACAGAAGAACAACTTGTATTTCAGGCTGGAGGAATGAACAAGTGCAGGAGCTCGCTGGCAATCTGGGAAACCCTGTGTGAGAAAATGTTATCCAGTTTCTGTACATGTTTGTGATCCCAGACCTGCTCTGGCAGCTGCCTCAGGAAGATAAAGCTGAGACTGAAAGCATCCAGGTAGGTGTAAAGGAGTTGACTAAGGGTACAGTAGAACTTCTATAGGAACAAAGAGTCATTGAAAAGAGCAAGGATAATTCAGTCTGAATAAGGTGAATAATAGGGATTTGATTGAAGTGAGAAGATAAGCAAGAAGTGACTACTGTCTTCCTTTCAGCTCTATCTCAATGTGTGAAGTAAGGAGATAAAGTGAAATTAAAGGCCAAAGGAATTTTTTTTCTTAGACGAATCATTCATTGACACTTGCTGTTTCAGGAGGTCATTGAGGCAAGTCAGGAGCTGATCATAGCAGCTTTTAAGGGTTCATTAACAGCAATTAGTAATTTTTTTTCCTTTGAGTAGTTTTCAAAATGAATAAAACAGATACAGGTTTAAAAGCAAGGACCCTGAGCACAATGGTAAATAAAAAAATGGGCAGTATTTGAATTAAAGAGAATGCATTCTACTTGAACTTTCACAATTATTTATGGCTACAGCAAAGTTTTTGGTTGCCAGAGTGAGACAATATGGTTCTTTTCATCCAAGTTTATATATAAACACTCTTCATTTGCTCTTCTCATTGATAACAATTTGGGTAAGATTCATCTGCTTGAACTTAAACACTTTCAGTGCATATATTTGCAAATGTCAACTCTTATGTATATTTCAGTGAATGGCAACAGACACCCTTAGGGCATAATTTTTCTTTTGCATATATGTCTAAAATAGGTCAGATAAACTATGTTCTATAAGTGATCATTTCCTCCCCTGCTGCATATTACTTCTAATTAAAAAAAAAAAATCAGACAATTCTTAAATGCAGGTAGCTACAATGTAAACATAAAAATTTAGGTGCAATGAATGTTAGATCAGTCATGGCTCACAGTTTATCACAACTGTATTTCATAGTTGAAGTTTTGCGAAATGTTAAGAGAGATTATCTACAGTCTCTTCTGCTTCTACTTGATGTCTCCATTCCATAAATTATTTTATATTCCCTCCTGAGAAGGTGCTATTACAAAACTATATAGTTTTTATTATCCTTGCTGATGGGTTTTATCAGATATGTATGGAATCATTCCTCTGTTTATATTTCAAAGGTTTAAAATGGGACTATTTTTGGCCTGCTAAGATTGTTATACACAAGACTTGGCTTTTTTGTGCTTTTCAGAATAAGGCAATAGTACGTTTAAATGATGTAAAGTCTCTGTGACTTTCCAATTTCTGCTAATCCACATGGATTATCTAATGTGGTTCTTATCTAATGATATTCTGCATACCCTAACTGAATTCTATAAAATTTACCTCTGGTTCCTCAAACAGCACTTGATATCTCAAGATGTTCACCTGTCAAGCACAAAAGTTCAAAAAGTTGGCATGTGTAAACTTAGTTAACTTTAGCATTTAGATGGCTTTAAATGGTCAAAATTTATATGTCTGGGATGAATAGAAATTTGAAATTAGATAAGATTTCTAAGTCATAAAAGAGAATGAAAGCAGAGAATGACAAATTGATGCATGAGAAGCAATATATGAGATGTGGTTGATAAATTATCTTCTGATATGTTAATGAAATCCAGATAGAGAAGTTCATAATATGATGACTTATTGAGATTTTAATAAAGTAAATTAAAAATTGAAAGGTGATCTGAATGAAAGAAGCTCCAGGAATCTTTGAAAAAATAATCAGGAATTTGAGCTTTTAAAAAGGCTTTTTATAGACACTGACCTTTATGCTCACATATACACATATTTGCATTTTAAATAGATACATCTGAAAAATCTACTAATTCTACACTTCTCCTTATACTTACTGGAAATAACAAATTCTATGGTACTTACTTAGAAATATGCTCTGCATACTTGCATGCACTAAAAAAATCCATATTTAGTGCCAGATTCTTTTTGACCACACAGAAAATCCTGCAGTTCTGTTTTACAATGGTGACTAAAGATAATACACAGAAAGATGAAAAAAACACAAAAAACTTAAACACATATGTATTTATGATTAAGACTTCATTTTAGTAAAAACGAAACCTGTAGGTAGGATTTCTCCAAGGAAAACCAATTCTGTAGTGCTCTTTTTTCTGTTTTGCTTTCACAAAAGAAACACAAGAAACAATGTAGGAAAAAAAAGAAACTATTGCTGTGGCAGGAAAAAGTAATTGTAGCTGTCAGTTCAGCCTGCTAGTCTTCTAATTAACTGGGTGAAACTTATACAGCCAAGATGTATCTTTAAAATCCAAGAGCAGCCACCATGCCTTTATTGTTTCTGAAAAATGTTCTTAATGTCTCAGCATCTGATTCAGCACATTTGGTTGCTAATGTTCATATTATCATTTTCTATCATTAAAACATATTTTATAAAATAAATTTATTTGAGAGATAATTCCTATAATGCAGAATATTTCCAAAACCATCAGTATTGTAATTACGTTAAAGTGAGTGTTTAAACACTGATTAATCTTGAGAGGTAAAAATCATCTGCCGTATCTACAAACAACAATATAATAGATGAGATTGAAAATATTAAAATAATATATTTACATAAAATACATGAGAAACAGTCCCCCACTAAATTTAATCTAGCAAATGTTCTCATTATACAAGATGTAATTTTTTTTCTTTACTGTTTAAGTAATTATTTCTTTTCTCTTTTAAAATTAGGATCTATTTAACATTTAGCATCAAAGTAAATCTCCATAATTTTAGCCTTTCCTACATGAAATTTAGGCACCATTTTATAATCCCCATGTATGACAGGAATGCTTCAAATGCTGACTTTTACTGTAGGGGTTTGAAATTTCTCTCAGTACAGAAATTTTGTTGAGTGTCTGCTTTTGGAATAAATGAATGCAAGACACTTTCTCTCTCCTTTCTCAGACATTCCCAGTAGTGTGGTATTCTACCCCTCCCTCCCCAGTATTGAAAGATATGGATCCATCCCATTTGAGAAATTTGGAAGAGGCTTTATTTTCTGTTCTTCTTTGCTTTGTTGTGTGACAGCAGGAGGTCAGATTGATAAACCACCACTGGTGCACCAGTGCAGAGAACAGCTTTCCTGTCCCTGGGGAGGCCTTGCCCACAGCAGAGGGGTTGGCACAGTGTGGCTGTTCTGCCTGCACCGTCCAGAGATCTGCTTGGGGAATCAGGGTCCTGGTGTCTGCAGCAGTGGGTGCAGAATTCCATATATAAAGGGTGCTAAAGGTCACGCATCAATAGAGGCATTGCCTGCAAAATACGCGTGGCTTTTTATTTTTATTTAAAATTCTGTAGCATCGTGTAAAGAAATTGTTCCAGCAATACTTGGTTTTGCTTTTTGCAACGTTTTCCCTGGTTAAACAGGCATCCAAATTAAGTATTATGGAAAGAAGTCACAGTAAATTAACAGGTGGCTGGTAAGCGTGGAGCTTTAGAGAGAAAAACCCTCCTTCCTCCTTACAAAAAGTTTTTTGGTTGCATTGATTGAGGTCAGGGCAAACTGAAATAGAGGAGAATTGGATGGAGGAGAGATTAGGATCTATGAGCAAACACTGCTGACTTCCAAAGAATAGAAGGAAATCTCACACTATCATGTTTTACTGAGTGTCAGAGTACAGATATTTGGTTGAGGATAAAGTAAACAATTATAATGAAATTTTTGCTTCTTAGCTCTTTAAAATAATTGATCTCTCATTTGTTGATGGGCTTATAAATGCAAACTCAATGTCATTCTCATCCATAATAGAACTGCTAACTTCTAGGTATTATTCATCAAGAAAACACACCCATGACAGCTATCAAGTAAAACATGTATTAAATTATGCAATTTATATTTTGTTCCTGTATGCGGAAAACCTGAAAGTATTGGAGCATTAATACCACCCTAATCTGGTTTATCTCCTTTATTGCATAAATGTATAACAAAGCTTCATGACTGAGTAACAGCAAAACCCACATGAAATGTGCATAATCTAAAGAGCTCTATAGGGCAGAGTTTGAAAATCTGCAGTTTCTGTTGAAATGTGTTGAACATATCTTCTTAAAGAATAATATGGTTCATTAAAAGAAAAAAAGTAAGGAGCGTGTATCACTGATTATTATGAACAAAAGAGTATATTTCCCAGGTAATAAAAAATTTACAGTTCACAGAGTTTGATCTAAATATTGTAAATTGATCTAAATATTCTAAATTCCTACCATAACCCAAATCCAGATTATAGTAGCAGAAGAATCTGGCTTTGAATTATACCATATAGCATTAAAAAAAAAGAGGATCTCATGAGTATATGATGGCCCCTGTGGTTTATAGCTGTTTGCCTGACCACCTTTTGCATTATCTCTCTCTGATACTGCAGATCCAGAAAATTCTCCAGCTGATAAACTAGAAATAGGAAGAGTGTGATCAGTCTCTCTCCCACTTTGCCAGCTCCTATGTTTGAAGTTTGAGTGTCAAGTGCTCTTTTTTCCAGGTGTTGGAAAATTGGGACTACATTAGTGTAAGTATCTTGCCTTACTCTCTTTTAATTACAGCATGTGTTTATGTTTTCTGGTTGCAGAGAGAGAAAAGCATGGAAATATGACACTAGAACACGCTGAAGGCTTCAACAATAGAGGGTTGTATCAAACTGACTAACATAAAGAACCTATGATTTTTCTTTCAGTCTTGCATTTCTCTGGGACTGTTTATTTTCCTAAGCTACCTGGGATGGCAAGTGGAGCCAGAATACTTCTGAACCTAGTTATTTTCTTGCCTGTTTTTGCATTGTGTCTCACAGGGGTGTGGTTTGGTTCCTGAACTTATTTGAAAGCACAATCTGACTTATTGAGAGTTTGAGAGGAAGATGCCCTGAGTTTCCATTACCGTAATTTATACCCTGCTGTAGCTAAACAAGACTTGCAATTGCTTTCCCTCTATATGACTGAAGCATGTGATCAAAAGGCGAGATTAGCTAAGGCAAACCCCCGCAGATTTAATTTTTCGTGGTGGGTTTGGGCAGGAGCTCTGAAGAAGGCGTTGTTCCCCTGGATGCTGGCGAGGCGCTGCCTGAGGCTGCAGGTACTGACCAGAGGCTGTGCAAGGACCTGCAGTCAGCTGGTAACTCCATTGCAATGGAAATGAGACCATGCTGTGTTTGAATTCCCTTGTTGGAATCACCATGCATATCTTTGTGAAATGGCACACAGATTAATGAAATACACGGGGCACGTTGGGCACCTTGCATAAATGATCTGTTGCCTGCAGCTGGTTCTCTGGGTAATTTTGTGTTATTTTTGCAAGGAGAGATCAGCAGAAGGGACTGTGACTCCTCACAATGTTTTGCTGGCTGGCTGGCTGCCTGCTAGCCCAAGGTTTCAGATTTTTCATGTTAATATTTAAAATCCCAAGAGGATTGCATCCCAAGTGCATTTTTGAGCTTCTGATGCCTGTATTCCATTTCAATCTTGATGGTTAGGCGGGAGAGATTTGGGGCCTGAGGGCTTTCTGAAATGAGCCAGCTGAGAGTATACAGTATCTTCTCCTCTGGAGTACTGGCTGTGTGGAATTTTCCCTCCAGAGCTCAAATGTGTGATACATTTAGTATATTTAAAAATATGCTTTCCACCTAAGCTTTGCATGACAATACTATAAGTTGTAATTATTTAACTGTTAGTAGTTATGATTTAAACTAGCAGACTAAGGAAGAAAGACTGGGAATATCCTAGTCTTATTAGAGTCATCACTCTTTGCCTTGGACATTGATTATGAAATATTATTAATTTGACATTTTCAGCTTACTTTCCAGTACTTTAAAGAATCTATGAAAGGCTTTTATGATTGCTTATTTTAAATCATAAGACATTAAGTACTTCAGACAAATAAGATTTTTATGCTCTCCATTTGTAAAATGCACAAAGGTCAGCTACTAAGCATGCTGAGACTCTTTTGCTAGAGGTATCTTTATTACTCTGTCTGTATTTCATATGCCTGTCATAACTACTAGAGGACTAAATCCAAATTCATCCCCAGGTGTGGGGCAAGAAAACAGCGCTTAGTAATCAGAGAGCAAAGGAGATTCGGCTAAGAACAAGGACTGTTTGGTCAAGGCAGGAGAGATGGAAAAAAGTTTCTAAAATGTGACAGGTAGCAGAACCATGGTAGTTTGCAGAAAAAAAAATCTTATGTAAGCACTTGTTTTAAGGAAAAAAAGCTGATGTGAACACTAGGAATGAGATCTATTGGTTAGCAGACGCATGAACAGTTATACTTCTTGGCTATCCAGGTGTGTGTTACTCTAATCTGATAGTGAAAACATTATAAAAGCTGTGTACACTTTTGTTAAATGTTTTCTAGCTGTACTGTGGCTGGGGACTGTGCATCATTCCTACGCCACAAATGGCTCCCTGAACAGGGACACACAAGCTCCTAGGCCACCCTGGACCTGCAGCATACCCTGACTGTACCAATGGTGGCCTGCAGGGATTGCCAAGGACGGCCTTTCATCGCTGCCTAAGGAACAGGTTAGCCTTGCAAGCGGTCGGGAAAAGTTCCCCATAAAAATGGGCAATAACATCAGTAAACTGGAAACTCTCCATAAAGACTGTTTACTGCATATTACAAAGGAACAAGGGTATAAAATACAAGAAAGAAAGCTTATACAGCTCCTTATATGGGTGAAAACTTACTGTCCTTGGTATCCCCCCGATGGCTCCTATGACCTCGATCACTGGAAGCGAGTGGGGGAGTCTCTGAAGTCTCATCAGGTAGACAGTCATGAGGTTAACCCTGATGAATTCATTACATGGCTGATTGTTTATTCTGCACTACAAGCTTTCCGCGATTCGGAAGAAATATTACACCCAGCTGTAAATTTGTCTGCAGACACTTCCCATGCACTCACAGCTTCACTTTCACGTCCTGACTCAGTTAGTTTGCAAGTGGAGGAGGGAATTAATGGGGAGGAACAGGAGGGTGATCTTGTGAATCCAAGAGCTATTGATCTAAGACAGGAATGTGATTTATATCCTGCTATAAAGCCACAGCCACTGAAAGCTATGGCTGCATCACCATCTACTGACACAAAGGTGCTAAAACAGCAGTCTTGTCTCCCACCCTATGACATGTCTCCCTTAAGACATGTGACCGATAATGAACTTTCGCTGTCCCCTGAGCCAAAAAGCTTTTTAGACACCTGCCGAAGACAAGCATTAGATCAAGGGGATGTTGAATTGCTCCATGCTATGCCCACAGTCTATCAAGGCAATCAGCCTCATCATGAGCAAATTTCTTATGAAATGGTTAAGGAATTAAGAAAATCTGTGAAAGAAAATGGTCTTCAGTCTTCCTATACGATGAGACTTGTAGAAGCTATAGCAAAAAACTACGTTATGTTACCTGCTGACTGGAAAGCTTTATTTAAATTGATTATGACAACAAGACAATATTCAATATGGTGTGCAGAGTATGAAGAGTTATGTGAAAATCAAGCCCGGGCTAACATGGACACTGGTAATGCTGGAATAACCAAGGATCATTTGGCAGGGACTGGAGCTCAGACAACCATAAGAGATCAGTTAAGAATGCCCCCAGAGACATATAACCAAGTGAGGGGGCTGGCTATAAAAGCTCTGAAAAGAGTGCCAGACATTAACAGAACCGAACATGGCTTCTCCACCATAAGGCAAGGACCCCAAGAACCCTACATTAATTTTATTGATCGCTTGCAAACAGCTGTGAACAGGCAAATTGATTTACCAGCTGCGGCGGAAGTTTTATTGAAATCCTTAGCCTATGAAAATGCTAATACTGACTGTCGTAAGGCACTTGATCAAATAAAAACCAAACCTGGTGCTTCCTTAACTGACTTTATCAAAACTTGTGCACATATTGGTACAGAACAATACAGAGCAGATTTACTAGCAACTGCCTTAGCTCAACAGTTACAAGTGGCTTGGGCAGCAATTAAATGCTTTGGCTGTGGAGAGGAAGGCCATGTGAAAAAGCAGTGCCCAAAGAATAAGCAAGGGAAGCAAAAACCTAGTAAACTGTGCTTCAGATGCAAGAAAGGTTACCACTGGAGTAATGAATGCCGTTCTAAGTATGACAAAGATGGCAAACCTCTGCCACAACGGCAAAAATTGAAGGGCGGAGTGAAATACGGTGCCACACAACAAAACAGGATCCAGGTACAGCAAACCCACGCAGCTCAAGTTACGTCAGGAGAACCCCAGGCAGTGCCAGCTTGGACTTGGCAGTTTCCACCACAACCACAATAAATGACACATCAGTTCACCTTACACTTATCGGCTTAAATGGACCCCTTCCTTTTAAATGCCAAGCATTGCTGCTCTGGAAATCATCATCATCTAAAAGTTGACTTTTTATTTTGCTAGGAATCATCAACTCTGATTCTAGGGGTGAAATAAAAATCACAGTTTAGACTCGTAACCCACTTTGTACTATCCCAGCGGGATCATGCATTGCTCAGCTGATACCACTCCTTCTATTGCCCGACACGCAATCGATACCATCTGTCAATGCTGACTGGGGCACTGAAGGTTTTGGGAGTACCAGTAATCCCAATATTTGTTGGTCCAAGCTCATTTCAATACAACAGCCTTTTCTAACCTGTGTAATAGATGGCAAGTATTTTACAGGATTATCAGATACTGGAGCAGACATAACCATCATCAGCAAACGTGAATGGCCATGTGAATGGCCCTTAACAACTCCAGCAGTGGTCATTGCAGGCATCAGAGGTCAGCACGCGCTACTAAGCCAGCTAAAGAGCTCGTGGTGCAGGTCCAGAAGGGAAAAGCACCTCTCAAACCGCATGTACTTTCTACTCCATGTAGACTGTGGGGAAGAAATATGTGAGATCTGTGATCACAGTCAACAAATCACTGATGAGCAGGCGAGACTTCAACTCCCATGGAACACATACTCCTGGGTGGATTGACCAGTGGCCCCTCAGAGGGGAATGGCTGCAACAAGAACAAAAGCTGGTCAAAGAACAATTGGATGTGGGAAATATAGTCGCTCACACTAGCCCATGGAACACCCTAGTACTTGTGACTCCAAAAAAGACTGGCAAATGGAGACTCTTACAAGATCGGAGAGCTATCAATGCAGTAATAGCTCCAATGGGTGCGCAGCAACCCAGAATACCTAATCCAGCAATGATTCCCTGAAACTTGGAAATTGTTAATTATTGACTTAGAAAATTGTTTTTTCACAATTGCATTACACCCTGATGATGCACCTCATTTTGCTTTTCCATTACCATCCTTGAACAACAGTGAACCCATGCAAAGGTATCACTGGGCTGTGTTACTGCAAAGGATGAAAAAGTCCTACAATATGCCAGCTTGTGGCCACAAGTGCTTTACAAGCAGTGCAGCAGCAGTTTTCAACAGTCCTATTGTATCATTATATGGATGTTATACTGCTAGCAGCAGATGACTCTTTTGTATTGCAAAACTGTTTTGTCTTTTTGGGTCTTTCTCTTGACAAATTTGGTCTTCGTATTGCAGCAGACAAAGTTCAAACTGTCCTGCCTTGGAAATACCTAGGGTTTCTATCATTTGAACAGAAAATTGTTCCTCAGTCCATTGTGCTGCCAACCTCTATTAAAACAGTACATGATTTGCAATAATTATTAGGAACTACTAATTGGCTGAGACCTACCCTTGGTATCTCCACTGAGGAATTGTCACCCTTATTTAATTTACTTAAGGGAGACACAGATTTACAATCTCCGTGTGAACTCAGTCCAGGAGCCCATGAAGCATAGCAAATAGTGACAGATAAAATTCAGACATCCTTTGTATCCAAACAACAAGCAGAGTTACCACTGAGACTTTTTGTTATCATAGCTGAATTCCAACCATATGCATTAATAACACAGTGATGTGATGATAACAATTGTGGACGCTAGAGTGGGTATTTTTACCTTGCTTCCAGAAGACAAAAATTATACCAAACTCTATGAGGTTTTTTTTTCCTTCTAATATCCACATTCCTTTGCCTGCAGATGCTTTTCAGGATATGTTCCAGGAATCATTATCTTTACAGGCTGCCAGGACAGACTTTTTGGGAAACTTTGTTCATTCTTTGCCAAAAAGTAAAGTTTTGCAATGTTTAAAAGATCTTTCTCTACAGCCACATTTTCAAACATTGTCACAACCCCTGCCTGGAGCAAAGACAGTCTTCATAGATGGCTCTGGGAAAACTCAGAAAGCAGTTGTTGCCTGGAAAAATTCCACAGGGGATTGGAAAAACTCTGATTTTTCAGCCAGGGTTGGCAGAGGTAAGAGAATTAGCAGTCACTGTAGAGGCTTTTCAGTTGTTGCAAAATGAGACTTTCAACTTAATATCAGATTCCTTGTATGTAGTTGGCATTTTAAACCATGTTGAACATTCTTTTCCAAAGCAAAAGCTAAAACATTTATTCAGACTTTTCTATTGCTCTTACTTTTGGCATTGTATTATACTATATATAAATTGGTTGGCTATAGTTTTGTAAAATGTTTCGAGCAATACTTCATTTAAGGCAATAATGTAAAGTTTGACAGTTGTCCTTGCCTGTCTTATTATCACTAAAAGAGCACTGCTGCTCTGTATTTCTTGATATTCGAAGATATCTAAATACCATCAGTGATGAGTAAAGAAATAGTAACTGAACACAACTTTGAATCAACTGCAATAAAAAATTATTTTAGTAATTCAAATAAAACACTTTCTAAAGTAAAACAAAACAGTTTAAAATAATTTCTGTTATCATTAGCATTGAAATTTCTGTATTTATTTTAAGAACTGGTGGCTTAATCAGCATTGAGGGCATGTTGTGAAGTGTTAGAATATATTCTGTCATTTGGCTCAGCTTTAGGCAATTATACATGTAAATATAATTACTATGGTATTTTTTTAAAACATATTAGTCTCAAGTTTGTGATGAATGAATCTGCAACATGTTTTCTTAACACCTTTTTGAAGTGAATTAATCCAATATTAATTTATTTTAGACGTGCCAGAAGCATCATCCTATTAGTAATAAGTTGAAATAGACAGCAGGAGATGCAGGTCCCTTCCTAGCATTGCCAGAATGTATCTCTGTGTGTATCCAGCAATCTGGGTGATACGTTGACAGAATGAGGCCAGCGATGTAAATAAAGGAATTCTCCCCCCTCCTCTCCTTGCAGTTTATTGCTTGTCATTGACTAATTCACTGGCCAGAATTTCTACAGAAAAATCAAACTAGTAGAGAAGCAGCTTCTATATTGGCATGACTATCAAGTGTTTAATTTGTGTATTAGGTGATGAGAGTATTTATGTTTCCAAAATTACAGCTATTTAATTTGGTTTATCAGCTGCCTAAGACTGTAGTAGGATTCTCTAGGTATATAAATTTCAGGCTGGATTCTTAACACAAATTAGAGTAGTTTTACTGCAGTCGCTGTAGTGGACTGTCATCAGTGTCACTTTACATTAGTGGAACACATGAATCCAAATGCTTCTGTTAAATACCAAATAAATACTTCTTTTTTAAAATGGAAGGTGATTTTTTTAAAACTATCCTCCCAAAATATCTCAAATTATGCATGCTAGATGTGTTAGGATTTGTTATTTTGTCTTAATCGCTTGCAATTTTTTAATCTGATTCCCTGACATAGTAACAACAGCACAGAGGCAACATATATTTATTTTTGCAAACCATAGGGTATATGTCTCAGCAATTACTGTTTTCAGATCAGGAAAGCTCAATTTAAGATCAAAACTATTTATTCCATAAAAGAGAAAAGCCAGAATCCATTAATAAATGAAAAAAAAAAAATGCCCCAACAAAAACAACAAAATCAAACACAGAATTTATAGATAGAGAAATTCAAATAGTGGATGACTGGAAGGAAAGTTGCATTTATGTGAAATAAATATTCAGGGTTTTAGCATTAAAGTGAGGTAATATAATCCTGTTCCCTTTGATCATAATACACAGATGATCAGGATAGGGAGTCATACAAGCACATACAACTGTACCCAATTCTTATTCGATAAAAAGGAATCATGGACAAAGGACTCAAAGAAGACAGATAACAAGCTTCTGCATTTTCTGGCTCATTGTATCCAGTAGATACAGAAAGCCAGATTAGTATATTTTATTCATATTTACTTGAGTAGCTTTATTTATGTAGCATAGTTACCATCTGTGAAAACCAGTGCTTTGCACAAAAATAAGAGAACCTAGTTAAAAAAAAAAAAAAAAAAAAAGTGGCTTCCAAATTTAGTTTGCTGTTACCAATGAAATACATACTGCAATTTGGCAAAAATCTGTCTTGTGGGTGATTTGAGGGGTAGAAAGGCACCTGATCACCCATTTCCATACAGGCACTCTACCAACCAGAAAAAGATTTTTCTCAGATTGAAGCCTGAACCTCTGTTTGATGGGAGGGGGAAACCACTCTTCCCAAGCTCTCAAAAACTGTTGCAAGCTGACATTTGACTGCTGAAGCAGCCCTGCTTTCTCCAGTCTGGGGCACACAGCTCAGATTGATTCAGCAGGTGCCCATTTTAAGTGGCCATAGTTATATTTCATGGGCCATTTTTCTCACTCATCTGGAAGAAGTGTAAGCCTTGGCTGTCCCCATGCCTAATCTTTGTATATTTAATGCAAGTGATGCATATTTTGAACTGCACCCATATAAAATTGAAATCAGCTGGCAAAAAAAGGTATTTCCTATGAAAACATGTTTTAAAGGGAGAGATGAGAGGGGCAGTGTGAGGCATAACAGAACTAAATGAGAAGTTGATGGTGTTGTAATGCTGCTAAAGATGTAGTAACTTTTGAAAGGTAATACCTTATTTAGGACACTGAAACCAAAGTATTTTTGAATTCTTGGATGCATTTGAATTTTAAAATTCCACGTTTGTTATTAAAAAGTGTAGAGGAGGATTTTGCACACACACACACACACACACACACACACAATTAAAAGAAACTAAAGCATAGAGGAAATTTGTTTTTTAAAAGTATGAAAGGCAGTTTGCTTGAACTGTGTTCTGGTGTGCTTCCTGTGCATAAGTGGGCCCTACATATATGATCCACTTTCTGTTTTTTCTCCAGCTAATCTATACATGTGTTTTATTCATTATGTCATATTTACACATGACGAATAACTTCAATCACATAAACACTGGTTGTCTGGCAAACACGTAGTTAATATGACAAAAAGTTACAGATAGCTCATATATAACTGTTACCTCTGGCTTGGTATGCCTTCAACAGCATCATTTTAGTGCCTAATTTGTGCCTGTTTTTGTTTTAGACTCTGTATTTTGTAAGCTGTGTGTGATGCATGTGTGTAATTACAGCATATGCTGTTTATGAGCCCTTAATCTTTCTTCACTTGAGGCAGCACTGCCCTCCCACAGTTTGCAGAGTTCCATCTGCATCACTTGTCTTGAATTGTAGATTTGTATCATGGCAGAGTATAGAAAAGGTATCCTCAATCTTCTCATGACAGCTGCACAGCATTTTTCTAGGCTGGCAGTCATGGTCAAATCAGCAACAAACCTGCTGCATTTAGTGCTGCTCATTTTCCATAAGGCATTTCCAAGGCATTTTAAAATGCCCAGCATTTAGTGAGGACAGTTATTACTTCCCATCCAATTTAACAGGGTATCACTGCAGAATTTCACCCAAGGATAGGCATAATATACTCAACCTGTCCTACAGCACTGTAGGACTCTCTGATAAGGTGAAATATAGGGCTTTGAAAATGTATATTCATGTATATTCCCAATAGCCTAATGAGCACAAAATTCATTCAGACATGTAGAAGATGTAGCCAAATCCCTGAAACAGGATCTTAGTCCTGTGTGTTGTCTTACCAGGCCAATCATAATTTTCATTTGTAACTGTGCCATATTAGGTTAACAAATATTTCACAGAAGAAGGCCTTCAGCTCCTGTTTTATCCTGTTCTAGTTGCCCTTGTCTTATTTTTTCCTATTGCAAGTTTGGTTGGTACATCCCTAACAAAGTTTATGATGGAACAAAAAGAAAACCTTACCCAGCCTGAGTGGCAAAGGGAATGGCTCCTTAATTACCTGTGCTTCCCTTTAATTACTGCCACTTGATTTAAAGCTAAAAGGCACTGCTTTAGAGTGACAATGCGTTTAGTCTAACATTCATCAGAATAAGAAAAATTGGAACATAGTTGTATTATGTAATGAAGAGAGAGAAAATACTGAGACTGTTAAGCTATTATCTGTCCCTATTTAGAAGTGGTTTTTACTGAGAACTGTAGCAAATTGAAGTAATATTAATTCTGATATAACTCTCTACTTTTATTGAAGGGTGACTCAAGCCACCTTTTTATCTCAGAGGAAACAATATAATACTAGAGAAATGGCCTTTGAGAGAAAAACTGTACCCCTAGTTGAGAGTTTACATGAAGGTACTTTTCTAACACTTACTGAGAGGTTTTTGTAATGGCACTGAAAGAATACACAATGTGAAAGTGTAAAACTATATTGAATCAGAAAATAGACCTCCCAGTACTTGTTACATGGGCTAATACAGGAGAGTCTGCATTTTTCATCACATCTATTTTCACAGAAAACTATCATTTTTCTCAGTCTGTTTTAATCTGTTGTATTTCCCCTAAGTAGCAGATTCACTTTCAAGGACTAATTTATACATTGCAGTTCTGTTAGTGTCTTGGTTCCAAATGTTTTCAGGAATTGTGGTAAGCTCATGTCACTGTTAATTAACCTGAAAGGCAAGACAATACAATTCCTCTGTAATCACAGAATGAAACTACAGAGTCTGTTTAACCACCATTGCTTCTAACTTTTAAATTAGTTTTACAAAACAGCAAAACAATTTATAAAGTCACACTGAAACTTGAAGTAATCAAAGTGGAAACTCTTTGGCCAGTAGCTAAATATTGTTCATTTACTGCTGGCAATTATTAATGTTCTAGGCAAATTATTACTGATTTTATTTCCAATGTGTCTACATACTTATGACAAAATTCAAGCTTTTGAAAGAAATTAAGACCAAATCCACAAGTACAGAAAATAATAATCTACAATAATATAATACTTTAATAATTTAAATTTTCCTTTCTCATAAGGGAAAAGTTATTGTGCAATTCTTACTATGAATCAAAGTTTTTGGGGTAAGTCTCTCTTTTTCTTTTTTAATTTTTTCAGTTAAACTGTGTAAGTAAACTGATAAATAATATTTTTGGTTTTGACCACATAGATAAAACAAGAAATTATAGGGATTATAAAAGTATTATATTTTTTATCCAACTCACAAAAACATCTGAATTGACAAAGGCAATTAGAAGTCAAATTTGATAGAAACAATTTAATTTTAAAATTTCTTTTTGATGTGCACAAAGACAGAGAACTCCTTGTGTGGATAATCTTCCCTGCAGTAGTCAATCTGATTGGTCTCCAATAGATAATCTTTATAGGAGTATCAGCTTTGTGTCAAGAGGACAGGAAAGGAGCCGATGTGGAGCAGCATGCAATGTGTGTGCCCTCTGTAAAGTTCTCTACAATAAAAAATGTCTCTGCTTTAACAGATATCCTTTAAGAGGGACTCCAAATGCCAAGCTTTCAGGGCTTAGTTGTGAAATACCAGAAGTCAGGGTCCAAGGATTTTGAGCACCTGGATTCAGGGGATACAATGCAAAAATCCAACCCTTTTCCTGGTAAAAGAATGGGTTAGAGTGCAATGGAGGAACTTCCTAATTTCTTTCTCATTAGTTAAGTACTAGGAATTTTGGGGGCAAAATCCTAGCTTTTAAGTTTCCCAGTAATTTCTTTTATGTACTATAGATAGTATATATATAGTCAAAAAAAAAAAAAAGAGGTGATATTAGACTCATCTAGACATTAAGTGTGGGCTGCTTATTGTGGCTAAACAGATTCAGTTACAGCTGCTTGATATGGTTAATTCTCTGTAATATTAGATCAATGAAACTGTAACTATGGCATTTTTACTAAAAAAGAAAAGGAACAAAAGGTTCATATTTCTGGAATGTAAAACAACATCAAAAGCCAGTCAAACCATCATAAATTCTGCAGTAGTCCTGCACATGTAATTATATCATCTGTTCCAGATGCTCCCAAAGACCTTTGAAAAACTGCATGACTTCTTCAAGTGACCTTCCCACATGAAATTTACTTTTGCAAACAACACTTGAGTATCAGATAATGAGATGATAATTTCTTTTAGAGAAAAGTAACTTCTGGTTTGCTATCAATGGTGTAAATTCATGAGATATATGTAATTTTTAAATTGTGAACTGTCTTGTTAATAACATCTGCATACTGATTGTAAGCCTTCAGGTCTTCCCACAAAAATGGACTACTTTTGAATTCCAAGTTTCAAAACCAGTACTTTTTATTTTACTATTACTCAAGTATGGCTCAGTGGACTGTATATTAAATTGATCTGATTCCCTTCCTAAGCATGAGAGGAAGGAGGGTTTTCTTAAACACTGTAAGAATGGAAAAGGTCAGAACAACATGAAAGAGTATTTTTCAGACCATAAATGAGAAACTGATTGAAATTTTGCAATGTAAAAATGCAGTCTAACCTCTTTTTGCAGAGGTTGAGGGGCAGGTTTTTTGACCATTTACTAAAATAAAATTTCTGGTGAGAATCTTGGTTTACATAAAACCACACCGAACCAAACCAAACCCTCATCCAGATTTTATTAATATATTTATTAATACTTTATGTACTTCTCATGATATTAGTAAATTCTAAAATGATATTAAATTCATGCCATCAACTCTGTTTTTCCCCAAAATGCTGAAGAGGAATGAGGAGTGATAACAAATCAAACAGATATATGCATCACTAATCCATACAGCTCAGCTCTCCTTGAAATGTAAATTCCAGAAAGGGACTTGCATTTTCAAAGATGCATACAGCTTCTGCTAACTGGTGCTCCTGCATTCAGCTCATTTAAAGATTAGCTGTAAACTTCAGAGAAGAAAGAGAAAGACTTGATGCCTGCAAGCATAAATATAGAAAGACATTAGAATTTTCTCCCTTCCTTTTTCTTGGAAGTCTATGAAATTTAATGTGGCACATAGACATATGAGTTTTTCAATTACTAGCATCTACCTGAAACTTTTATTAAAGTATACATTGTTTTCAAATTTGCTTCTTGTAAGAAAAAAATAAAATAAACTCTAAATAAATTTTCAGAATGTATAAGAAACAGAAAGTAATAATTTTTGCCTAATATAATCTGCATTTATGTTTCTCCCTTTGATAATGTATTTCTGAAATTGGAAGGAGTTTGTTTATCACTGAGATTGCATTGGTGAGAAAGAACCAGCCATGCTAGACAATACTGGGAATCTGGATTTGGGTGTTCTGTTATCAGACTAAAGTGCTGTGCCCATACAATAGAAAGAGCCATTCTGATATAGAATCACACTGTAAATTCAGAGTTCAGACATTTTCTGGTCTAACCTTTTACTTGACAAAAGACAAAGAAGACACTGTTAGACTGCACAACTGTAGTCATTACAGTTTGCAATGTCCTTGTAGAGATGGTAGAAGACCAGCATAAACATTCTGTTCCTTGACTAATTTGAAACAAAAATTTTGTATTTCCACAGATTCTTATTTGACATTGTATTTCTTAGTGCCTACATCTGATTAATATCAAGGATTAAGAAGCCACAATCTCAGAAAAGTGGAAGAAGTAAAAGACAATTTGCACCATCTGTAGAAATCAGGGATGTAGTAAATATACCTCAGAAAGGTAATTTCAGACATTAATTATATGTTAACGAAAATAATTTGCTCTCATACATACAGCATAATTTCTCTCATACATACATATACAAGTAGTAGAACAGCTAAAGAATAAGATTCATTATATTATTTTTAACATTTTGCATTTTTTGAGAGAATATTTGGTGAAAGATATTTCTACATAGAGTCTGATTCTATCCAGCTTCAGAGGAATACCTCTACCTGCCTAAGTAGTCCGTCCACTCATAAGGTATTAAAAGCCTAAAAATCAGCCCTGCAATACATACCTCTTAGCCTGGAAAATGGAAGAATCCCAGGGTAGGAACATACTCTCCTTTAGGCTGAGCAGTGACTTAGGTAGAAGGACAGAGATGCAGGATCTTCATTGGGTTTGATGCTCAGAGTTGATTTTCTTCTTTGGTACTGATATGTAATAAAATGTTAACATGAAAAAGCAGAAAAATCTGCACAATACTGTTTAAAAATACTGAAAATAAAATCCTGATGCAGGGCTAGAAATGGTTGTGGTTCTTACATATAACCTGAGTATGTCGTGCTGAACACTGTCTGAGATATGTAGCACAATAAGAGATTTTTTTAATGTTGAGACTATCCCATGATCTGCATCAGAAATGGCAAAATAAAACTACATCATGCTTCACGGGCAAGTAAATAATTTTTGTTTTTAACAAGAACCGTTGTGCCAATAGAGGTATATAAACCAAAGTCAGGAGAACAATAGAATAATTAGTCAGAGAAATAATAATTCATATGGTAGTACTAAGAGACTTTCCATTCAAGAACAAAGTGATAAAATTTATGCAATCAAATATTTGCACAGTCACTCGTTAATCATTAATATTTTTTGGCATTGATTTTTATTTTAGTGTATAGAATATTAGTGTTCCTGGGATATTTTAATTTCTTTACATTCAGAACCCTCACTTTAACCTTCTTCAAACAGTTTATATTTTTACTTTGGAGATTTTTTGAAAACACAAGATAGTAAGAGTGTGGTTTAATACCCATGTTATATAGACAGTAGCTTCTAGCTCACCTATTCAAAATTACAGGTGAAATAGATTCCTTCTATTATTAATTAAGTACTTCAGCATATTAAAGATGATGATTTATTTATTGGAGCTACTATGTATGCCCCTATTTTAACATACAATTTAAACTTATTTTATGAAAAATTCTATAAATCAACACCACTATCATGTGGGATATAAAAAATACTAACAACAAAAAATACAGAACAGTTAGAATAATACTATTTCCAATATTTACATTTTTTTACAGGTAGATGCATTTTTCCAAAACAGCAGAAATCTTGTAGAGATACACCTTTGCTAAGTTTGCTGAAGTTAATGTATTTGCATGTGAGACAAAGATGATCAGAATATGACTCCCAGTAATCATACAAATACATAAAACTTATTTTCCCCAACATAAAGAGTACCCTTTCCATGAGTAACAGATGTGTTGTTCCAATGAAGCATATAACCAGTGTGTTAATTCTCATAATACGAGTCTTTACAGTTTAGAAAGGTACGTCTGAAAGTGTGTCTCAGGGCCTTTTAAAGAAACATTGACCCCTAATGTGTTAATGCCAGTCAAAGGAATGATTAACCATCCTGTAAAATTTTGCATTGTGCTCTCTGAAGTAAGAATAGAGTTGCTCTAAAACAGTGCTGTTAACAAGAGGATGGGGACGTCCTTTGGATTCATGTAAACATCTCTCCCTCCCATCACTTCTGATGCAGTAGAATCCCTTGGTTTGGTTAAAATAAAAATTAGAAGACATAATTCGGGATGGAAGATTTAGAAATCTTTCAACTTTTTGTAATTCAGGAAGAGGGTCCTTGATCAAAGTATTTCCATCCACTATGTGAATCTGATCCAAACTGAAATGCTTAAGCCACTTTTCCATATGGACATCATATAGACTTCTCTGAATAGCTTTGTATTTGGTATTAAGCACTCCATTCTTAATAACAATATCTTCAAAGAGCTGAACAGGCTTGTGACTTTCTACTCTGTTGTAATACACTTGGGTATAGTCAGATATAACTCTCTCAGTGGGATCTCTTAGAATGAGCAGCAGTTTAATGGAGCTATTCATGTCATGAATTCTTCCTGGAGCCTGTGGTGATGTAAAATAGCCTGGTGTTTTCTCAATTGTAATTTGATTTCCATAAGAAAATGGCATCAGATTTCTATACCAGTCTATTCCTTTTACATAATTTTCATCCCAGTCAAAGAAGTGGACTTCTGTAGCTGCCACCACGATGTTAGGATGAATATCCAACATTTCCAGCAAAGCTCTGGTCCCTCCTTTACGAACTCCTATGATGATTGTCTGAGGTATTTGTCTGCTCGTGCCAGGAGGTCTCACCTGTGCTGAATAGTGCTCACTTTTATTGCTGAATAATCCCACTTGTGACTTCAGTGTTTCCAGCAGTGCCCCATTCTCAACAGGAGCACCCCGAGCATGAGTCAGCAGAAGATAAGCTGACACAAGTAGGAAGGCCATGTGGAGAGGAATAATTATTTCAAGATAATGTTTTGCTCAATTAATGAAAGAACAGGTGAGTCCCCTCTGGTTGGCAGAACCCGTGGTAAACACACAGCAAGCTTCTGAAGCATCTGCAAAATAAAACAAGACAAATCAGTGATTCTAAAGTCATCATGAGTTAAAAAATTCAATGCACAATTGAATTCACAAAGCTAATCTGTGATACCAATAGGAAATTAATAAGGTAATTATTTGTTTCCCCTGAGTTTATATCAGAAGGACAGGAAAGTCCCATGTGTTGGGGCTTTTTTCTCCTTACCATGAGTGACCATTGATGGTTACTAACCTTACAACAACTTTTATTTACTCTAAGCAGATTAGAACTTTTACCTGATTTTGAATCCTGACCATTTGTTGCTTGCTTTGATTTTCCTAATTATCTTCAATATATAGCACATCTCTTGTTATAAATACTGTACCCCGTATGATAACAATAATTCCAAAGAATATTTGAACGTCAGCACCTTTCCTCAAATTCCCTGCTAGAATAGTATATTCTCATATAAATAACAGACCTGGATGATGGTGCCACCATCTGGGTTTTAGTGAGCTATGAATCATACAAAAATAATTCTGTTTTCTTAGACACAAAAAACCAAAACATAGATAGAGGCAAAGTTTTGAAATCTGAGCCCATTAGAGCAGAAAACTAACTCTGTCAAACAAAAGTAAAGTGGCTAAGTGGGATCAGTGTGGGAAAAATAAATGATGCCGGGTGGATGGATTCTCTGCAACTATCCAAGTGTTGCGCTGCACAGTCATATGCGTGTTGGGAAAGTCTGGGCAAAATCAGATCTTCAGATAATATTCTGCAGTTCCTCCAAAGCTCTGTATAAGACATATCCAGATGCTTTCTTGTCACTGAGAGATTTCTGCAGGGAGGCCAATCTGCTTGAGGCTGAACAGCTTCTTTTACTTAATCCACATTTCATATGGTCATTTTAAGAAGTGGCAAATGTTAAATATCTTCAAAATTTGCAAAAACTTCAGGCTTGCAAGTACATGCATGTGCAGATGTAAGTGAAAGAAAACATCTATGTAACTGTGTAACTAAAATTTGAAATCTCCTGGGTAACTTTTGTACATAATATTTGAAACAGATTGTTTATGGTTCTGCCATCACAACAACAGTCATAAAAAATTCAGATCAATGCAACTTGAACCACTGTGCTTGGATTGCCTGTTTTTAACTCTGAAAATCCTTCAGGACAAATTCCCATTGAGAGGACTCTCGAGTTTCACTCAATTTCTGAGCAATTACATGATTTAAAGATTTGTGGGCTATATCTACATTCTTGTTTTGTTTTCAATGTAACACGCAGAAACAAGGGGTTTTTGTACAGTGAAGCAGCAGTCATTTAATAAGCAATAACCATTTTTGGAATAATTTTGAATTATGGCACATATTCTAAAGTAGTCTCAGAAATGTTACAACCTTCTCCAGTGTTCACTGTCTCTTTCTTTTTCTGAACATATTGGTCACAGTACTTCATCTCTTAGAAACAACCTTAGAAAACACAGCTGATTCCCATTTGTCATGGCACTGAGGAGCATTCAGCATTTCTATTTAAAAATTGTTTACTTTGAGTCTTACTTTACAGGCTTAAAGACTTTAAATTTTTGATAATAACAGTCTAGGCAATGCAGCAGATTCATTAAATCTATTTTCTAATTTTATTGAAACCTTCTCCAGCTTCTTGGATATCTAGGGAATGATTGTAGTCAGCCTCAACGAGCACTAAACTCACAGCTATATAGCAAATATTAACCCTAAAATTGTCATTTAAAAAATAAACTATGACCTTTAGTGAAGAAATCTGCAGAGAACATTCCCTGTTATGTCTGAGCAAGACTTAAAGGGCAACTGCTTCTTCAAAAAGAGCATAGTTTCAATAGGAAGAGTGAGTATACGATTACTAAATATTGGAAAATCCAAGTACAAATTTGCTTTGTAATCACAGAGTGGAATGCTGCTCTTTAGGAACTTGAAAGGAAGTTTCATTTTAAAGATCACCATTTTTTTCACTAGGAACTTCACTCAGAAGTTCTGTTTGAAGTTCCCAAGAGGAAAGAATGTGAGAATTTCTATGGCAGCCACAGGAGGGAAGAACAGGTATGTTTATACCAAAATCATTTATAGTTACTATTCCTTTGGATGGCAAGTTTGGGAAGTGGTAACCATGCCGTTCAGTGCTGCTGGGGATTAAAATACATTTTACAACAATGGCAGCTAATGCTGATTTTGGGAAGATCCTTTGGATGCACAGCACAAAATGTGAAGCATCGCACCCCAGATGATTCCTGGAATGCCAGCTTTCAAAGAAGGGACTCTGCTTTAAGAATTTCCAGCCTAATTTTCCACAATTCTCAAGGTTCCTGAATAGTTCGATCTGAGGAAAGGCACTGCAATGCACAAGACGGTATCAGAAGTAGCAACATTTGACAGCATGGCATCTTCCCAGCCCTGTGATGCCAGCAGGCTGGGATTTGGGAGCAAGGGCCAAGGGAGAAGTTGATCATTCTTTTAACCTGAAATTAATTCTGAAATCCCACTGTTAATTTGCATTCTATTAATCTTCATTGTTAAATTAAAATTCTTCCAGGAAGACTGAGGAATTGTTTTTATAAAAATCTTACAGGTTTTCTCAATTTACCACTTTCATGATAATACAGCATGTTATACATTATAAATGCATTTGCACATCTATACATTAGATTACAAGTACTTTGAACTAAGGGAAGACCTGTCTGAATGTCTGCCAAGCAAGGGATTACTTATAAATACCAAGGTGAAGACTTAAATCAGTTCATTATCTGATTTTAATTCTGGAACTATCCCATTTTGAAACAGTTTCATGAGCTGATTCAAGACAGGTATTTTAGGCAATTTTACTTAACTTGAAAGAAAACTATTTTTAGATTTCTTGAGAATTAGTATTCTTGAGACTAACTAGGTTAACAGCTTAAATTGAAAAAATAGAAAGGAAGAGGAAAGAAGCAGGAATTTCTCTGGAATAAACTAAAAGCAGAGTAAAAAAGAGAGAAGTATTTCATACTGGGACTCTGCACTAGTATAGACAGAGATGTGCTCTTCCTAGATCTGGTGACAGGTGAAAAAATTCTCACATTCACTTTTTAATTTTGTTTAAATAATTCAAACACACTAACATTATTTCATCCCTGAGTTTTCTAGTTTCATACACCTAAGAATCAGGTACAAATACTGAAACCCAAAGAAGACTGTAAGCTGTATGAGAAAATCATACTTATCACTGAGGAAAGATTGGTCTTCCAAAATATTCTCAGGTTCACTTCTGATATGAGTGAGAGTCTGCTTAATTTACTATCTGAAATCAGCAGTTCTCTATAAGACACATTCGGGCAGCAAGAAGCAGAAGGAATTCTGCATATTCTGTGGCCTGAAGTACTGTTTGAAAAAATAATTAAACTTAATTATTAACCATTTTAACCAGTTTTCAAATTAATTAGTTGTTTTAAAAATTTGTTAGAATCATTGCTAGGAAAAATCCTTACCCAGGAAATACTACAGAAAAAATCAAATTCAAAATGTGCTGTAAAATTGGTTCCTAAATAGATCAAAATTGCCTTTGGGGGCAATTCTATCACAACAACATTTCAGGTTTGGCCTAAGACATTTGATTGATTTCAGTGAAGCTCTGAGATTTTAGATCCTGTGGTTAGGTTATAATTGCTACACAAATGTAAAGGTTTTAAAGCAGATTTATCACATATAATTGGAATGTTATTAGAATAATTTTTGTGTTGCTTTCATGCCTTTATGCAATTACATTTTTAGAAGATATTAACTGCCTCTTATAATGAAAACAATATATTTTACATTGGTGCACTGCACCAATGAAGAATCTGAAAGTATTCTTGTAAAACTAACCCCATGACACATGATCAGAATTACAGTGCCTTACTACCATTTTTCCCTGTTATTTAGTAGTGTTGGTGCTGTTTAGTAACATAAGGAACATCAACAGATATGATACTTATTAAGCAGAAATGTAGTTCAGAAAGAAATTCGTGCTGCAGAAAGGACTAATTAAGTAAATAGTACCTTGGGCTGCTGTTTCTTTTATTTTTTAAAAGTTAGACTAGACTTGAGAAGCTGTTATGCTGGCTGAAAAATCATTTTAATATTACAGAACTGTACTAAACACCCTTAACTGCGGCACTGTACTCTGAAAAAACTTCCAAGTGTCTTATGATTTATCTTGCTTTGGGGTAAAGCACAAAATCATTGGGCAAACCTACATATATTATTACTAATTTATAACATTATTAGTTCCTAATAATACTTCCTGTATTACAGTGCCTGTAATGCTTTTCATTGGAGAATTCTGCAGCGCTCTGTGTTAATGAACTGCCTGCACCTTATTAAGGCACCATTCCCACCTTGCAGGAAATTGCAGCAGACCAATGGATAGATCCAGTTCAGGAGTGCAAATGCTTGGGAAAGTCAGGCTAATCTGATCTGCTCAAGGTCACATAGCAGCTTTATAGTCCAACCAAGAATAAAAACCCCAGGGCTTCTAATTCTCCTTCCAATTCCCTTTTCAATTCTGACTTCGTGCCATTCCATAGCACCATCTCCCAACCCTTATGATAACTTATAGCTGGATTACATGCTGAACTGAAAAGCAAAGAGGTTTCTCATTGTTTCAGCATAAAAATCAATTTTTTAAAAAATAAAGTTGCTTCTTTCCACTTGCTTCTCACCAAAAAAAAAAAAAAAAAAAAGAAAAAAAAAGAATCAAGTACTAACTACAAACTCAGGATTTTGTTGTTTCAAGGCTTTTGTGCAGAAATATTTCTGTTGGTGACTGAAAACTGCAGCAATGAGGGGTAGTCAGAGCAAATATAACAAAGCACCAATTTTTGTCTTGATTTTTAAAAATATAATGGGATTCAAAAAAGGTTACAGCTTTTCCTGTTAATTCCTATTAGATACAAACTTATCCCAACACAAAGATCAATCACTGAGAAGAGTACAATACAAACACGTTAAGGCTTACTGGCACACAAACTTGGAACAGCTCAATTATATCTCTATAATTAAGAACATCTCTAATGATGACAATATAAAAAAACAATTCCAGCCTAAATGTATTCAGATAAGGTGAACAGCTTCAGAAATTTATGGAAGGACAATCATAATGTGATGTCAGTTAGACCCATGTAAAGTATCCCTATACAGACTGGGTTATGTAATGAATAATTCTCAACAACAAAAATATAATTCTAAAAGTTTTGGAATCTGAAATTAGGCTGGTGATTTTCCTTCAGTAAAACTAGAATTAGTTACGTATCATAGCAAATGCAAATCTGCACTCAGTATAGCTTATACATCCTTTAAAAACAGGAAAATGAATTATCCAGAGCATATAGGACACGTTGCTTAAGAGAACCCAGTATCAATGTATTCAAATCCAATAACGTAATGACTAAGTCAATTAATTCTAAGCATTAAATGTTAGAAATAATACTATCATCAAAAGTCCTCTTCATAATACCTTAATTCTGATTATAATGTAATTTGTGAAATAATGGACATTTGAAAATACTTGGCACATGTCCAATGGTTGAACAGAAAAATATCCTTTTTTAATATTAATTCCAAGGAAACACAATTCAGCTACTTCTATCCACACATGTGAGATATGCCTAGGCAGAGTTTAGGGGACAATGAAAGCACATTTCTGAGTGTAAAAAACATTAAAAAATTTTGGAAAAGTTTCCTGTGTAGAAACAATTGTGAGTCTTAATTTTATTACGAGCAGAGCAATTACTTTAGGTCTATGTTAGAATGACACCAATCAGGGCCAATTTAATAACTTTAGAGCTGTGCCCTAGAAGTGAGATTTCATTCAGAAGAATCCCAAATTACCTATTCCATGAGACTAAAGACTATGTGGGAAAGGAGAGTTATCCCAGAGAGATAACCCTTTATATGGCATGAAACTTCTCTACCACATTTTTATGCTCTGCTCCAAAGGAAGAGTAAAGTAAGAGAGGGTAAAATACAACACTGGAGTTTTGTAACAGCTGCAAGTTGAGCTCAGTGATCTCTTTTCATACAAGGAGCAGAGGACAAAGTACAAAAAGGACCACAGACCCAAAGCCAAATAAACATTGCAGCAGTTCATACTGCTGATTAAGAGTCTTGTGGGGACCTAAGAATTTTGTTCACTTTTGTTTTACTCAAACTATGGGTGTATTTTTTTTAGAGAGATGCACTAAGATTTCCTAAATGAGGTAGTACTTAAAAACCCATGAACCCACAGACTGTCCAGAAATGCTGCCTTGCTGTTGTAACACCTCTTTGGGTAATGAAAAAGTTTAAAGTTTTCTCTTTAAGCATCAACACAAAATATATGTAAGCACAAAGAAAGACAAAGACATTAACATTTTAAAGTCCTAATCTCATCAGTGAATTTATATGTGTGAGCTTTTTCTAATGAGATTGCAGTTTTATAACAGCCAACAGTTACTACCTTACAGAAATAATAAAAAAAAAAGGGAATAAAAAAGGAAATAGCTATTTGGTGTGTAATGGTGGGAGCTACAAAGTAGCAGCAGCTGGCTGCAGGCTTCTACCAAGTACACAGACTATAATGGATAAAAAGGAAAGCTAAGAAATGTTAGCATGAACTATAAACACCATTAAATCATTGGCAGGTGATATTAGCAGATAGGAGTTTTGAAGGAAATTTGCTTCCCTAAGGCTAGCATTACATTTCCTAATTCCTTTTCTGACTGCAAATATGTAGCAGAACAGTAATATATAAAGTATAAACACACTAATAAATTTCTGAGCTAAATAAACCTTCTACAGCTGTAGTTTACACACTTATATTTTATAGTATATTTGAAAAATATCATACTCAAACCTTCCACATAAAAGTCACTGAATTACTGTTTCATAAAGATCTTTAATATGTTTAGCACATAAAACCAGGTACATTCTAGGGATACTTGTAAATGGACAAATAAAAATTCAGCCCTATTAAGATGCAAAGAGTGGATAGTGATCAGATTAGCACAGATGAGAAGGCAAATTTTACTTATCACATTGGCATATTTTAAATGGAATTGCATTAGCATTTTGTTGAATTAAACTTACACCTCTAATTGTTAATTAAGCATCTGAATTAATATAAATTGAGGTAACAAAGATGCCATGCCAGTTCTTCAGCCAAACAAGCAGTAGTCATGTAATTATAAAGCTGTAAAATGTAATGATGTGTGGCTGATAAGTAGCTTTTGTGTGTATTTCTACAGTAGAGCAAAAGGGTCAAACTTCAGCCTCTCTGCCTCTGGTATAATTAATTGAATATTATTAATTTTCCCCCGCTCATTTTCACAAAGAATAACTTAATACTCATAGATATTTAGGAAATAAAATTAGAATTTGGTGCAGAGGATTTACTAGAGACCTGTCTTTTAAAGGAAAAAATTCCTCAGAGGGTCAGGATGGCAAATTCTACAGAAAGGACCTCATAGTCCATCTTTTCTCAAAGTAAACAAACAAGTACGACTTGAAGGGTCCTTAGAAAGCAACTTCTTACCAAGTCTTAACACTGATTAATAAATATATTAGTAAAATAAATTAAAACATATCAGTAAAATAAATATATTGGTCAAAACTGTGCCTTCTATTGGTAAGCAAATTCTTGCTAATAAAGAAGGCAAATAGACTGCAATACAGAACAGGCAAACATATTAGAAAAGAAACAAATAGATAAAACATTTCTTGAAAAGAAAATTGATGCCTTCAACACATATCCATCATCAAGCTATGTGCACATTCAGCCCAGCAGATAGCTGTAGAGGTGCAGGAACGAAAGCAATTTAGGGAACATTTGGAAATGCCTGACAACTGGAATAAAACACATAAAACAGCCCCGAGTGCAACACTTGTGTCTCTCACACTGCTCCTCAGGGTGCTACTGGGAGACAAAGATGACAGGCTGAACACAAGGAGTAAGTAAAAGATTATTTTCTGGCTATTATGGAAAATCAGAAATCAGATCCTTGCTCCTTACCAAACCTTTTTCCAGGGCCAAAGTAGCACATTAAAGTACACTAAAAGAATACTCACGAGTCTTAAGAGTCCGAGAGCAGACATCTAATACCACAAAATTCTAATTATTTTCTCCAGGACTTCTGACATTTAGTAGGGTCCTACCTGACTGTCTTTTCCACTTTTTAGTTAGGAAAGACAGACCTTAGGAAAGTTTCAGTGCAGTCCAAATTTTTCAAACTTTGATGTACAGCCCAAACCTGTAGTCATGTCAGTAGTACGACCAAAGATTTAGGTACATGTCAAAAACTCCTACACTTCAGTGGTAAACAAAGCAATTCCTTTCCTTCAGTCCAGACTGTTATGATGACTTCCCTGTGCAAAAACATCCTCTGCATCTACAAGTTTAAGGTGTCCTCACAGAAACACTTTCCATTGCTGCACCACTGCATTGCACAGCACAGTGAATTCCAGCAGAACACGCTCCTCAGCACACAGCATCACTTCTGCCCCACAGCTCGCTGCCATGGTGCACCCAAACACCTCTTCCACACCTTTCCTTTAGTGCTGCTTCATTTCAAATCAATTACAGCTTCTCAGAAAGGCTCTTTGATGGCTGAGAGTGCCTACAGCAATTTTTTGGCACCCTTAAGCTCTGTCAATTTTCACCTAAGTCTTAAAGGTAAAATCATATTTAGGAGCCATCACATACATTCAGGATGTGGACTTTAGGACCTCAGATTTGTGAGACTTGTGACAAATGGTGAGAGTTTGTCACATCAGAAACTTTAACTAGAAAGAGCTACAATAGATATGGTCAGACACAAAATAAAAGCAAGGTAAGAGTTGCTCTCAGATTCAAATACTGTGTTTGCTGTTTATGATAATAAATTTTTTTAGTAGCAATTTTTTATTTGAATATGTAGAATCAATTTGGAAAACATCTGTTGCACCTAGGTATCTTATAATGACCTTTTCATATTTTTCACCTCAAATCTGAATGCTCTTATCAGTGTTCAGAGTGTTGATGTTAGGAATACCTATAGCAAAAAAGAGGCAGAGGTAGGGAAGGGCTCTGATATATTCTCGTAATTAACTGCATATTAATTAGAGCAATAAAGAGTTAGAATGTTCAAAGCCATTCTCTTAAGACAAGGTAGGCTGTACAACACATGTACTTTAATTGATTCTAATCCCTTGATTTTAGCTCCTCAAGTAGACACAGTCTGACAGCAGACTGGTCTCATTGTGCCACAATAACTGGACATTTCCCCAAGGACCAATCCATCAATGTAGCATAGAGGAGACAGGTACCTCCATTACCTTACATTTTCTCTCTCAGTCTCCTTCCTTCCCAAATAAAAAAGAAAAACCCTCAAAGCATCAAATTTTGTTATTTTAGTTTCAAACTTTACTTTTTCTGTAGGAGGAGATGATCAGTTTTGTGATCCTAGGTCCATGTTCTAGCTGCAGTTAATTTTTTCCACTTACTATATAGCTTATGAGCCACATATTCCATACTATTCTAGTCCACTTATTTTTTCCCTCAGGAAATCAAAAAACCCCAAAAAGTTGATGATCAGTACTCATTTCTCTTATCACTGTTCTCTATTACCAGTACAACACTGCTATATAAAGCAAAGATGTAGGTGTTAGTATGTGGTGGTTTTAAACATAAAATACACATCTTGTGCATCCTGATCATTGTTTCTTTGCCCCATGAATACCCTTAGCACTCCCTACCCAGGGTGCAATTTTAAAGAAAATCACTATCTCACTGTACATTTTACTTTTGACTACATTTTTTCTCCTGGGGAATGCATTTGGAGTTTTTGCAGAGTTAACAGGACATTACTAGCAGATTTTCTGCAGCATCCTTCGTCAGTGTCTCAGCTGCTACTTTAAATGTTTTGAAGAACAAATGTCACCATGTGAATACCAGTTAATTTACAAGTCCAGTGGGATTCATAGATAAAAACGAGAAAATAAAAAGCACCAAACCAACACTTTCACATCAGATTGCCAGAAACCACATAAAATCAGACCAATCTTCTGCTACTGTTTACCACAGAGAATAGGAGTTTATTCCTTTAATAAAATGAAGATGGAATTGGATAGTGCTGAAGCTGAGACTAGAGAATCTTAATTCTCTACATAAACTGTGGTGCAATTTTTAAAGATTTTGAGCACCTGAGGCTTTTTTTTTGCATTTGAGGATGGCTGAGAACTCCACTGAAGGTTGCCTGTTCTCAGGCACTGATACAACAATTTGCCAACTCAGCAAGAGGGAAGAAACAATGCCAGTATGCGTAAAGATTCTCTTGCAGACATTTGCAGCCTCCCTCTTTGCAGCTGAGGTTGTGTCCAAACCTTGTACCATTTCATAAGAACTTTAATATTTTACAAAAGCCTCACATTCACACAGTAGTTCGGAAAGATTAATACGAAATATAGTTAGGGAAAGAGAATCTCTGGTGGAATCTCCAATTTACTTACACAACTATCCATCCTCCTGCTCTCAGTATTTGGTATCTCCGTGTTTGGCCACTGCCACATATAGTGCTTTGAAAATATAGCTAAAATACTATTTCCTCCAAGCCCAGTTTGTGAGAAATGTGTACGTCTATTTAAAGCAACATCATGTTTAATTTAATGACAACAAAGGATTTTTTTTCTGCATTCTGATTATGAGTGTTCATTCCTCTTACCTTAAAATATGTGATCACAAGGGAAAATAAATCTGGATTTGAAATTTAATTTGTAGCTATAAAATATGGAATAGTTATTCCTGTTTATAGCATACTAAAAAAGGTAGTGCAAGTATGCAATGTAAGCTACTGGTTATTGATGCCAGTTCTGTTTTAAAGCACTGATAATAGCTTTTCCTCTCAAGGGAGGATAGTATTTCTTCTACAAACTGTAAATTGTATAGATTATTTCACATTTTTTAATGTTGAATTTTCATCTTAGATTTGTAGTTTGATATTTCTTAGCAAAAATATTTTCACATTCATGTCCCACTTATTCTCAACGGCATCTATCATTTTCAAGCAGAAAGAACATTAATATTAAGAGAAGGTTAAATTTCCCCTGGAAGGTTTTTTGTCCAGGGAGGAGATATGGATACACTTGGAAAATTATTACAACTACTAATACCTTAAGAGGAATTATAGTCAACAGAAAAAGTGACTTTGAGTTTATAGATAATAAACAGTTCAGAACAAATTTTTGAGATAATAATCAAGATGCTGGGATCAAACAATACCTGTCAGTGTGTGAGAAATCAGGAATTCAATTACTGAATGTGAAAAAATCATGATTCCTATACTATGGAACTTACCAAAATTATAGAAATTAGGGCATAGCATGGAAAAAAAAGTAATAAAATAAAGCTATTTCCTCTGACATTTAAAAAATGTAGCTGATATAACTGTCATTCAAGTTCTGGAAATATTTCTGTCAAATATAAACATACCAGGAGAAATAAATCACGAAGTCCAACCTATTTCATAAAACATCATGATCTGCTGTGTATGTATGAGTATGCAAGAGAAATTGAATGTGAAGTACTTTAAATTATAACACAAAACCATCTTCTAGTAAATGCACCACAAAGCCAGTAATGAAAGAGCAAAGGATTGGAGAAAGCAAGGGAAGTGATGAAATGCAAAAAATGGAGCATTTGTAGGAAAAAAACAGGTTGTTAATAATTTTATTGAGAACAGTTAAGTTCTATACTTGTGCAAAGACAAACACATATATACATAGCACACAGAGAAATATAGAACAGACAGTAATAGAAAATAATATAGACAGATTAAAGAATTCAAGTCATGTAGGTTTATGAGCAATGAAGCAGATGCTGATAAATGTAGATCATAAAAGTGGATTGCAAATAGATAAATATGTGTACACTGGAAACATGTTCAGGATCAAATGTTCAAGTGCAGAAGCACTTAAGATTTGTTACAACATATCAAACCTTAAGAAAATTTAGATTCTACTATAGTGCAGGTACAAAGGAGGCAAAGGTTAAGGATGGTATTGCAGTAGATTCAAGTGGAAATTGCATTAATTGGAGTTCAGGGTTCAGATTTTCTTGTGGGGACTGCATCAAACATAACTTGTGCAGTTATGCCATAACAAAGTGAGATGGAGTTTGAATTTACAGTTGATTTCTTGCTTTCCAAACAGAGCAACTTACTCAAACTCTGTTTATTCACATGGGGCGTTAATTCATAACACATTCAGCAGCTAATGTGTTTTATAATTTACACCTCAGATTTCTCACAGAAATTTCCACTTGAAGACAAACCTTGAGATTGAAATTTTTCAGGATCATTTATGCAGGTCTCATTCTAGTCCCACAGAAGTCAGTCATAGTATTTTTTACTTAATAACAAAGTTATGAAAATTTTGAAAGATTCCTCTCTCTTCCTCATCTTGTGCTTTTCAGAATTGTATTTCTCACCTTGTAGTGATATTACAAAGGCAATTTCAAACACCTTGAATGTCCAGGTGGTAGAAGAATGTAGGAAACCATAAAATTAATTCCTTAAGATTGAAATGCTGAGTTGCATTGCTACAGCTGAATAATAAAGGAAACATCTAATCACTATGCATGTTTAGAAATATATCCAGGTGTTCTGGAGAGATTTTAAACCACAGAGCTGAAAAACTACCAAGCAATATCAGCCCACATGTTGAGAGATATTTGAAGCCTATGTACAATAGCAAAAATATCATGGTCATTGATGTAAATTGAGAGAAATCACACTGAAATTAGTAAGAAAATGGAAAGGAGTGATGATAGGCTAAAATTAAATCAATTTGTTTAGATTATGCCTCCCTCCCATATGAACAAACACAAATCCTACTTTGCTGAGCAAAATTTTTACACTGCTTTTGGATTCCATCAGTCATGCAAGCTAAAGAACATGGGGTGAAAAACAGGTTGACAAAGTTTATTTGGCCTTCTGACAAAGCACTTCACTATTAGTTTCAGGGTAAAAAAGCAAATATTCAATGTGGATTAATGAAATCGCTCAGAAAGCAAAGTGTAGGAATGCACGGGAAATGCTCAACATCCAGCTAATTCACAAGCTTGCACCAGACATCTCTTTAGGAAAAGATACTGGCTGAGAGATTCAGAGCCCAAGGAGCTTCACTTACTGATGCATTTGAAATTTGAATTTCAAATTAGAGATGGACCTAGATCCCTTAGACTTCCTGGAAAGCCCTACCCTTAGGATTCTTTATGAAGCACCCAAAAATCTCAGTGAAAATTTCAGATGGATGCACAGCAGTGGACAAAGGCCAGCACATTATTAGTATGCAAAAGCAGTAAGAGAAAATGACAGCACAGTTTGAATGCATTTGGGTAAACTAATGGTTCAGAGTGACTAGAACAGCGTGTTTCATTCTGCTCAATCACTCTGAAAAGGAAGAGGGAGTTCAGAGGTGGCTGCCAACAAAAGATTGCAAGCATAAATAATTTGTCAATATAAGGAGATAGTAAAAAAATGCAGAGTCTGTAGTTTGACTGCTGCATTAGATAAATGGACTAAGATAACCCTTGCTCATTCCCTCACAAGTTCACAAAACATATTTCAGAGAAACAAAAAGGCAACGAAATTAAAACTGACAAAGTTATATGCTCTGAACAATGCACAATTAATCTAGGAGTGTCATTGCCACTAAATGTTACTGCAGATCTATATAATGCAAACAAAAAGAAAGCAACCACCAACAAGGAAAAAGGACATTTTAAATTGCATTTCAAAATACAGTATTGAATTTCTTATATAAAAAACCTACTATAAAAGTGGATTTTACAAGATTGCAGGTGAAACAGAGATCAATTTGAGAAAACTGCATTTCTAGCTTCATAATACCTCAGAGGTATGTCACACAGAGATATGACTAACCACTTACTAAAGATAATTTTCAAAGAAATTTCACATCAATAAAGTTTAAATAATTTTAAGTGTATTTGGATGTGTTTTCTGAGTTCTGTGGAAACAGGGAGAGAGAAAAAAAAATCTCAATTTCCAACTAAATGACCATAGTTTCCACTCTTAATTTCAAAGCCCAACTTTTGCCTTTCACTAATTCAGTAAAGACTAGGAAATATACAATCAGAGCATAGACATTGACATTGAAAGTAAAGGCAAATCTGGATCTACAGAGGACAAGGAAAACCAGAGCAGCATGCCAGGTTGGAGTCTCATTCCAGAGGGGAAAGGGCTGCAAATATAAAAAATGAAGCAAGCTAACACAGAAAGTTAGGAACTCATATGGTTCTGGTTTCATAGATGCCCAGACACAAAGTAACAGGATTTAATTTCAGGTTGTGAGTCATGTGTTCTAGACTCGGGCCATTCTCACTGATGGCTAAATTTTCTGTTGCTTCATATTCAATCAAGACACCAAATTCTAGGCCTCTTTACTCAGATCACACCCCACTAACAGAGAGAATAACAAGATTATGGTCCATGAAAATACTCCTTCCCTTTTTTCTGCTTTTTTGCTTGGAGGTGGCATATATTCTTGAATGATTTCTAATCCATCAAATCACATGAAATTCTTCAGGGCAGAACTCTTATCTAGGCAAAAACTCCACACCTGGGATTTGTACAGTTAAACATTTATCTTATTTTCTATTTATACTTGTTTTTATTAAACTGCAGCCTATTTTATGCAAACCTTTTCTTGGAGATAGCAACAGCATTTTGACAGAGTCTTGTTCTCCAGTATGCTTGAACCCTTCCTGTCTTGAAGTCACCCTTGTCTCCCCCATAACCCAAGTAATTAATAAAAGAAACCACCTACTGTGGTTTTTATGCTTTAAAATTGTGCAGTCTGATGTTGCTTTTTTGCCAATAAACACTCAACTCCTCAGTTTTCATTCAAATGTATTAAAAAGAAAGTACAGGAGTTAAATACAAGGCAAAAGTTTATATGTGATTAAATGAAGAAAAAGAGATATGAATATATGCAGTGAGAAAATTAAAATATAATTAGCCATGAAAGGAACATAATTTCATGTGACAAACAACAAGCATCTATAAATTCATCCCGTTCATCTCAATGGAGATGCTAATTTCAGATTAAGTAAAATTAAAACAAACATAGAAGAGACAAAGCCAGCTCTCCATCTCTGAAGCTACAAGCAAATTGGAGAATGTTTGCATCTCAGCAGTGTTTTTAACTGAAACTTTGTTAAGCTTCATCTCAGACAGCCTGTACTTGGTTGAACCAAGCATTTACTTGTCTCGTATCCCCTTGCCAGCAGTGGCCCTTCAGGGACACTTGAGGGACTGTACAAACCCAAGGCAAACACGCAGCGATTTTTCCAAGCACTCTTTCCTGGGCTCCCATGAGTCTGAGCTCCAGTGGCTCTCTGAAACAGAAGTATGAGCTTTATAGTCCTTAATGGACAATATCAGTAATTCTGCAAATTTTACTACTTCTTGAGTGATTGTTAACATAGCTTGCATTGAGGAGTTCCATGGAGAACTACATGAAACTGTAAAAATACTTCCATTGCTTCAACTCAAACACACCACCTGCTAGTTTCACCTAATGCCCAATGCCCTTGCTGTAAAGAGCCAGTACACAATCACTCATTATCTATTTACTCACCACTCCTGAGTTAATAAACTTGCCAGAGCCTCCTTCTGTTTTCTTCTTCCCAGACTGAAAGCTTGTAGTTCTACCTGTTCCTTGTTTAAAAGATTTATTTAGTCATCCTTTACTCATCCAACCCATTGTCTCTTTGCCTATTCAAGATGCATGTGCAGCACTGTGACACTGCTTGTAACCATGATGTTTTCTAATTTATTGTATTTCTTTCTAAAAATGTGTAATACTAAATTTTCTTTTCTTTCCTGCTACTGTTTTCATAGCTCACAGTGAATACACCGTGAATAGATAATCTCACAGTGAAGTCCTTAAAAAATAGTTGTCAGTTTGAAGTCCATTGTTGTGCACAAATTTATATTTTTTTACCCTTTGAGAACCACTTTAAATTTATTGACAGTGAATTTCACTTGCCACTTTATCACTCAGTATTGCTGAGGTACTTCTTTGCAGTTTGTTTTCATTTCTCCTATTCTAAATAATTTACTATCAGCTGTAAATTTTCCTGTATAAATTTTCCTGTTCTAATGCATTTGAAATAATATTTATGTCTTTAACATGTTGCTTTGTAAGTTGTTTTGTAATCTACACTATTGTGGTTTCATGTTGTGTTTCTGTTATTCTTGAATAATGGAGTAACAGGCATGCCTTAATTTCGTACATACTGATTTGTTGGGGCATCCTTGTAAGAAGACTTAGCCAAAATCTGATATTTAGAACAGACTAAATGAATCTCTAAGAGGTATAGCAAAAGTAGCTGAAGAGAGCTATTTAATGTATAATCAAAGGGACTAGAATAAGCCAATTGAAAATTTTGCATTCTAGAGGATCTTAATTTGTTACCGAAGTCCAAGACTAAAACCAGCCACACAGTTCAATATGCCAATACACTGCTTTGGAAGTGGCCTAGATGAAAGCATCAGTTCACTTGCTGAGATCTGCTGATGTTTTTGCAATAAACCTCCTCTACAATAAGCATACAATACAAGCCCCACCTGCCAGCCCATATTAACAAGGACAGTCAGGTACCTGACTGACACCTGATAATAACTACACCAAACACCTAAGAATAGCAGCATATATAATTAATAAATACTTCAAAATATATGTGCTAAATATTTTTCAAGGCAAGAGAAAGTATTTTATCCCACTGTTACTTTGAAAGTGGATATTTGCATATGTGCTTACATTATCAGCGCTTATTATTTTAATATGTCTACTCAGAATAAGAAAATTAACTGTGCATGTTCATCTGAGGTAAGTAACTGCTTATGTTACCTTCATTTTACCAGTATTTAATCTTATTATGAAAAATTTTAAGTACTATGGCAAATAAAGGCAATGCTTTAGTCCTGGGCTGCAGGGACTTTCACTGACCTCTTAATTATTCCTGTTCTAAATTGCTACTTCATTTTTAATGAGTGTTCTATAAATGGTGTAGCTGTTTGTATTCTGAATCTGCAAATGTTGCAAAAACTTCTAAAAATGGGTCAGTTTCAAAACCCTAAAACTCTCAGTCTATTATTGCATGGTAGTATTTAAAGAACATTCTCAAGTGCTCATGTTTAATAGTAGGCATGTATTTTAATGACAGAAATATTAAATAACAATATCAAATCATGTTGACTTAAAAAAATAAGAACTCACTAATATTAAACCCAAAATAAAACCAAGTAAATAAATTAAAATAAATTACTTCAATTGAACAACAAAGAGCAAACACTGACATGCATATGCACAGATACAAATTGTTATGAAGCTTGAAAGATGACTTAATCGTTAGTCACTGTTCAAGACTCAAGAAACCTCAGTTCTGTTCTACCAGCAAAACTACTGCTTCACTTCCAAAAGAGACTTAATTTCAGTTAATTCTAGCAAGCTTAGCTTTGCTTGTAATAAAAAGCCATGCTGTGTTTCTCATATCTTCTAAGCTGTATGAACTGTACGTACAACATGGACTGAAGATCACTACTACAAAGCCACTTACATTCTGAAGTTTCCTAACAGATGCTCCTTCTGCAGAGCCCCAGAACTGAAACACTTAAATATTTAACAAGAGTGCCATGTCATTAAGCTGTGTTTGAAGGGCTGCTGTTAGGATACTACTCTGGGCTCAGGGGGAGCAGTCAAGCACTTGATTAGTCTGGCTCAGATCTAATTTGCCATTAGACCAGACCACTGCAAGAGTAAGTAACACTTGTGTCCTCTCCTCCTTACCCAGCTTTTCTATCTAGAACGCTCCAACTCCAGTTTAATTAACACCTCCCTTGGGATTGCAGTTTTTGAGATTGGGAAGTTGATAAGAAATTGCAGGTGCAGCTGCAGAGGCATGACATTGTTGTTGCCATCTGCTGGCATCTATAGTTCTGAAGACTCCTGCAGGTAAATCTACCCTCATTGCATCACCAGGACAATTTCAGTCCTGTTGACAAGTGAGAGGCTACAAATGCACATTTTGAACAGCACAGAACAGTCTGAATTAGCATGTGATTTGTATCACCTGTTAGTAAAATGTTAAAACACTGCTAAACACACCATCAGTTAAGAAAGGTTGATTTAGCAAATTCCAAGTCTTCATCTGTGCTGCTTTGCTTATGTTTTCCTTCCATTCAGTCTCAAGGTAGATCTCAAAATGAATAATCTGATTAAATTGCAAAAATTTCCATAATTAATTAGGAACCATTCTCCTTTCTTTTCTACTTGGGGGTGGGATAAAATAGTAGAAATAAACTTTTCTAAGTGGGTAACTTCTATATAGATATCTACAATTTGTGGCATCACAGTGCCACAGAGTCACAGAGCACTGAGGTAGAAGGGACCTCAAGAGGTCACTCAGTTTGCCACTCTGCCCCTAGGCTTGATCAGTACACTGAAACCATTCTTGACAGATGTTTGCATACTTGTAAAATTTCCAGTGATGGAAAACACATCACTTCCTTAGGCAATCTACAAAAATATTGTTAAAAATTGCAGCTACTATTCAAGATAGCAAAAGTCCTCACTGACACTGGTCTGCAAGATTAATTCTTTCCAGTTTTAATCCACAATACAGCACTCTTGAATTCATGCAGATAATGACTATGCACATATATCTCCATGAATAGGGATATAAAATGTACATTGGATTCCAATTATACAAAAATAGAAATTCTGCGTAACTGATCACAAATGATCTTAAATTAGTAAATTAGAGAATTTCACAACTAATCAAGCTACAAATACATTGAATTCTCCAATTCTCCAATAGTATATTTTAAATAAATTTATCTTACTTTCATATTATTTTGAAACAGAAGGACACACATTTTCATGTATATATATATAAATATACACACACACATCCCCTCTGGGTAGACTGTGGATTAATACAAATTTCTAATGTAAACTATTCCCAGGTGTCTAGGTCTGTTGAAGCCAAAGGTTCTAATGATAAAGAAATTAGCACTTTCACAAATGAGGACCTATGGTCAGGCCAAGCCAGATGGCTCTTGACACCTGTCTGCATCCTGACTGGCACTGAAGGGTCAATATTACAGTTTATTCACAAGCAGGAGCTGGGAATCCCTGTTGGTTGCAGTAAGGATGGAGAATTAATTCTCTCCTAACAACACAAAACCCAGCACGATTTTACTTGCAAAGGCAACAACTCTTTCCAGAATTTAATACACATTAACTAAGGCTTCTTACTTTTTTCCTGCAAGGTTGTATTTTTTCTCCTTTGTGAGAATAATTTTACTAGAAAAGTTAAAATTTTCATGGTGGTAGACAGCAAAAGATCTTGCAGTGAAGGGAAAAGGACAGCTTTAAGGCTTTAGTCCCAATATCTGGGGAAAAAAAAAGAGTAACAAAAATAGATCAAAAACAATTTTTAAAAGTGGAAAAATGGACAATCTCTTTTTTGATTTTATATCCCCTAGAAGAAAAGTTTTGAACTTATGAGTTAAATATTGACCAATAAGTGTGTGGGGACCTTTTCAAACAGCTGGAACATTATAGATTTTTGCAAGTTCACAAGCCCTGTGCTCACATTTCCAGTAAAAGCTGCTGTCTAATACAAAGCTAAATGCCCCAGGGACATTGAAGTGAACATATTTTTCTGCTGGTTTAAGCACACCAGCAGTCATTTGTAGAGTTTACATGGCTTTCTTGTCAATACCTGCTGGTCACAGTTGGTGAAGAAGCAGTTTCACTTAGGATCTGCTTGCTAATTAAGCATGGCAGCAGCCATTCAGAGTGAAATTTTCAGCAACCTGACACACAAAAGGAAAGAATCAGATGTATTCTCAGAAGACTTCAATCTTTAAAACATTTGGATTCTGTAGGTACTGGAACTGAAAGATAACAGAAATTACTTTGTCAGATTAACATGCAACTCTTCTGATAAGCTATAATATACTGTATGTAGGATGAATGCTTTAACCCTGATGTTCTACAACAAAATTCTTTAAGAGAAGGAAAATTGAAAGGATTTGAAGTAATCCCAATATAGGCCAAAAATGTGTATAGTCTTCTGCTTCTCCTCATTTTCTTCAGTGGTTCATAATCAATCTTTTCTGTTGACATCTTTCATCATCTAGCTGTCCTTCATGTCTGCTGCCCATTGCTGTCCTTGCAGGAGGATTGCACAGCTGCTGCTCTTCTGCACACAAAACACCCTAGAAAGCATCAGCAAAGCCACTTCATTGCTCTGCTTCAATTCTTTACTTCCCTGACCTTCAAAAGCCAGTTGCTTCTTGCTGAATGATGATCATCTCACATCTCACTGCTGCCTTACATTACTCCTCCTTCTTGGTTTGTATCCATGCGTTGTCTCTTAGCTCATGCTTGTATTGCAAACTTGCAGGCAGAAGTCTTTGACATTTGTACAGCCCCACCCAGTGGTCCCTGGCTTGAATTCCACGACACATTGCAATATAGTAAATAAAATAACCCCTTAAATATTAGTTTCCTTGAGATCTCACTCTTATGTTATGCCCCTTGTGTGCAGGGCAGACAAATCTGGAGGGGCTGGTAACCAAATCTTGTAATGAAATAGAACACACCAGTAGAAGTGAACCTTTTCTGATAGAAACCTCAGGATGGCAAAAGCATAAGTGCAACTACCAGAGGTGATTGAAAGGTCTCCTCCCACAGAGCAAAAACCCACTCCACAAGGAACACTATCATATCCCAGCATATTTTTAAGCATTTACAAGCCATGCTCAAATTCTTAAAATAAAACACAATAAATGTTTAATTATATTTAGTTTGCAATTGCAACTTTTCAGTTCTTGTCCACCTATGCTTTATAATTATCCTCTCTAAAATTAGATATTCCACATAATTGAAAAAAAGGGTGCCTTTTGCAATTTTGTTGTGTTCCAAAGGAGTGTTCCTGGTGAGGAAGCAAGGCAGGCAGAGAAGCCCCCAGGCTGGAGCAGGCAGTTTTTAGGCAGTGGCTGTGGTGCCCTGTCACTGTCAGCAGGGATGTCCCTGTGGGTGCTGCAGGGGAGCAGCAGCTCTCCTGCCTGGACACTCTGCAGTGCTCTTCATGTCTCTATTCTGCTCAGCATAACTTCAGCAATAAACTTCTGCAAGGAAAAACATCTGATAGTGTAACTGAAAACTTGCTTTTGAAGAAAATACTTGGAAAACTAGACAGACTTTATTTTGAAGCCTTTTTATCTTATTAGAGACAAACTAAAGATCCTCTGGTGAGATAGTAGGGGGGGGGAAAGGATTCAGAATATATATATGTATAAGATTTAATTTTAAAGACTGATATTCTTTCCCTGACCTTTGGCCATTTTTCTTTTAGATTCTTAATAACAAATGAGGTTGAGCTATTAAACTCACTAGAGATAATTCACAAAAGAGCTAAATAAAGAATCAAAACTGAGGCACAGTGAAAAATACATTAGAAAAATAAACTACCAACATTTTTAAGTAAAGTAGTCCAAAGAGTTAGAAAGCCTCTAAATTTCAATTTCATGATGTTGTACTGAAAGTCATCCCTGAGTCCTGATAATTTTCATGCTTTCTTGTTTTGGTTTTTTTTTTTTGTTGTGGCTTGTTTTTCATCACTTCATTGGTATCTATTATTTGAGATGCAGTTCTTGACTAAGATTTTGGCTGCACCTATAATGAAATATTTTCTGCTGTGGAATACTTGCAAAGTGCTGCCAATAATCACTAATAATCAGAAAATGTCACAGCAGGCAGTGCTGTCAGTGCATGAGTAGCCTCACACATGAAATTCTGCATTGGAGAACAAAGCATAAAAGTCTTTGAGCTTTTTTCAATATGAACTGCTACTTATTAAATATCAGGATTTTACTAAGCATGCTTTTAAGAAACACTTCAATGGAAAAAAGGTCACAAGAAAGCCACCAGTACCTTTTTTTTTTTCAGTTGGAGACTTTTGCGCAAATGTTACTCCTGTGCAAAAATCCAATTCTGTCTATGATGATGCAAGGATGACACAGTATTGTCTGTGAAGCTAGTTCTGCCCTGGGTAAGAACCTTCTGGCATCAAACTAGATTAAAAAGAACAGATGGTTGCAGAAATATAATTAAGAAAAAGAAAAGGAAGAAGAAACAGATATCAAAGCATCAGCATCTCTTTCCCTGAATTTTCCCTGAAAGAAGTAGAAAGGAAGTTTTAAAAAGGTTGGATCATCTAATCCACATAAGATTCTATTCAAAAATTAATATATCAAACACTCGAATCATAAAGAAGAGCCAGATGCTCAACATGAACTTGGACATTGCTAAATGGTCACTATAGGCATTCTCAAGAAATGAATATAGTGAAGAAGTCTTCACAGGTAAATTACCATATGATAATTCATTAGCATAGAAAGAATCAAACACAGGTTAGCTTTAGGTCTCACCTTACTGTGTATCTGCCCTGAAGACATGGTACTCCTTGTATTTGATTAAATATGGAACTTTCTGGAGCATTAAGAAAACCTAAACCAATGCCCCAAAAAAACTCTAAGCAAAACAATCCAATCCAATCCAAAGCCAACTGCTAGGCAAAAGACAAAAAGTATTAATAATGAGCATAAAAACAAATGTATTTTTAAAAAATACAAAGTTTAGGTATTCAAGAGCTGGTTTTGTATAGCTATCAGACAGCAGTGCCTCAGGAGACAGCTTGGGATTACATTTGCCTTCTACATCTTGGCTTGCTGAAAGCTGACATCCCCTGCTAGTGTAAGATACAGTTTATAACCAAAACAGCCCGGAAGAGTCAGAGCTACAAGCACAGCAGCATAGGCAGATACACATGAAGCTGCCAGATCTTCTCACAACAAGCTGCAAAATTCTCCAGCATCATCTTCAATGCACCCTACACATGAATCTCTCTGTGTGTGCAGGTTCTTTCCTGCAGTTTAGTACTCAGTTGTTTCATATGCACACTCTGATCATGAAGGTTATGCTTAGTATTCTGCAGTAAAACATTTTAATTACTTTAAAAGAATATAAATTTCATTCTAGTCTTTGATGCTCTTAGAAACAACTATAAAGCAGCAAGAATTTCAGAAAACAATTGTTAGTATTATTTAAATTTAATCAGAAATCAAAGTTATGAGAGTAGGTAAAAGCATCAGAAGTTGCTGGGAAAGCTGAAAAACCTCTACATCTGGCTCATTAAAAGTACAATACTCTACAACTCCAACCATGTGCAATATGGACACCTCCAGTAAAAATAGCCTTAGTTTATAATCTATTCTGTGGCACATATTCAGGGGTCCAAAACAAAAAAGAAGAGGTACAGGTGTGGGTGAAGATGTTAATAATTAAACATATTGACTCTTGTTGCTTTATAATAACGAGTCAATATTTTTAATTATTGTTGCTTTATAAATTTATTATAATTGATAATAACTAGCTTTAAAGTCCACTTGTGCCACAGGAGTATCTGTACAGTCACCATAAATGGGAGGAAACTAAGAAAAAGGAAATTTGTGGATTGGGATTGAAGAATGTGCAATTAAAGCATGTGTGACCTTTTTGTTTGGCCTGCTCTGAGCCATTGCAAAATGCTTCAGTCTTAGTGAAACCAATGCATTCATCAAGTTCTATCAACTAGATATTAATTTGAAAGTTGAAGGTGTATATATAAATACAAATGAAAGATTACTGTGTAGTGCCTAAAGGGTAGCCTTGTTTGTTGAAACAATAAGCACTGCTCTTTAACACCACTGATATGAAATCTTTTTAGCAGCAATGTTTTTATTCAAAATTAGCTATGTGCCTGAAGTTATAAATTGCCTTGTTCTAAGTACAATGTTACAAAACAGATCACTTAGTGAAGCAGCTCAGAAAATGGATGTGCTTCTGACACCTTTAATGTAGGTCCTTTTTCTAAAGAATAAAGAATAAACCCCAAAAACTCAGAATACTTAAAAAATTTCTATTTATCAGACAAGGAAAAAAGCCTACATATATTACATTTAGGCTGTCAAAAAGGTTCATTATAGGAAGCTTATATATTTATTTACTTGTAGAACTGGTAGGGATCACTGTCTGTTACAATTACAGACACAACACTTCATTCCTGACAAGACTTTACCGTGTCTCTGTTAGCCCACAGCACGTCTGTGGAACTCATGGTTATCAATCTGATAAATCTCAATGTGCTGTGTCAGTTTTAAGCACCCCCAACTGCTCAGGCACATAAACATCAGCAGCTACCAGGTGCTCTGTAATACTTTATATCCATGCCCTACACTGTCCTTCCTGATATTCAGTTTTAGAAATCCATTTTCAGTTTCATTGCTCTGGTACCAATAATCAAATGGCAAAAGGTGTTTCCTGAACTGCATCCAGTGTCCCAAAAAGATAATCTAAGAGGGCTGAACTAAAACCAATATAAGATATTTAAAAACATTTTTATGATCTACTTGAAACAGAAAGCAACATGACAAAATGTAACACACTGCTAATAAGAAGGAAGATATATCTGTAATATGAGTTTCTTCAGTTCTCCTGAAAACAAATCCTAAAATATAAAAAACAAATTATGACTCCAGGAGAGACTTTATATTTTTAAAAATGAGATAGAATTAAAGCATTCTTTAGACCTAGTTGCAGGTATAAAAATAACTAAACCAGATGATGAGATACAGGGAAAACAGAACTAATGATTTTATTGTACTCACGTTTTTTTTTTTTGGTCTTGTTGTTGTTTCTAAAAATATGTTTACAAAACAAAGTTGAAAGAAAGATGCCCATAAAGAAAAGTGGCTTTTTCCCCAAGGACAGTCAGACGTGGGAACAGGTTGTCCCAGGAGGTGGTACTGTCTCTGTCCTTAGATGTTTTCCAGACCAAATTGGGAAAACCCTGAGTAACCTGGCCTGATTTCAACATTTCTTGAGCAGAAGGCTGGACCAAGATACCTCCTGAGGTACCTTCCAACATGAATTTATTGTATAAGCCTGTAATCTGTGAAGTATTTACAGAAGTATTTACAAAAGTATTCATAATTCATTTTAAAGGAACAGAATAAGGTCAGAGCTAGCCCTACCACTGTTAAGCAACAACAACAAAAATCCACACAGGACATCATCTGTCTTCTACAAATACACACATTTGTACGACCACAAATAACACACTATATGAGAATAAGAAAAAAAGATCTTAGAGTAGATGTAGGTAAGAGAAAGAAATGTTAAACGCTAATTCTGTTTTACAGTTTTACACATACAGCAAGAGACAAAACAGTGCAGGAAGTAACACTTTTTGGTGGGCTCTATCATCTTACACACTGCACTTGCTGCAGATTACAGGTTCTCATACTTTTAAGCAAGTATGGATTAAAAAATCTCTATTACCCACAGCATAAAAAAATCAACATTCCATTCTAGAAGAATTAATCTCTTTCCAGTTCCAACATGACCAGGTTTGGTTTCAACAGTTACAGCTGTTGCTGCTCAACAGTTGTTTAACAAGTCAGGGGCAAGATGTGTGCTCAGACCTCTCCTCATCCAAAGCCCTGTCTGGCTTCTCAGACATTTCAGTGGAAGCAGGTGCAAGTCCTTCAGAAGTGAGTTAGAGTGCACTGTGCAGATTTAATAACTCCTTCCCCAGCTAGAAGACTCAAGTGCTCTAAAAAAATATAAATAAGAAAACTGAAGTTCTCTAGCAATCCCTTGGGCCAATTACACAGATCAGAGATGGAATGACGATCCTGTCTTTTCCATTCTTTTCTTGATTATTTTAGCACGAAAAGAGTCGGTTCTTGCTAAAGGTGGAATCAGCTCAACTACATCTTACCTAGACAGCTGTACATAAAATTACATAGTTCTCCAAGTTGTTTCTGATTAAGAAAAGAAACAGATGATGGAACTTGGTGTCTGGTGCAGTCTTGCTAATTTACAGAGGTAAATTTCTGCTTTTCTTAGCGCAACAAATCACAAGCAAGCAAGCTTTCTGTTACTTACTATTTTCCTTCATCTACCATTCCATCTAAAACCTCTCACGAAGTAGTGTCTGAATTCACACTTCAAATAGTCATTCACTGAAGGTCACGAGCATTTGCTTCATTTTTCACTTCTGTGCCATTTTCTCATTTCTTCTAAGGTTTATTTCAGCAAAACCCCTCAGCTGCATGAATGAGAGACAGTGGCTAATTCCTCCAGCATCCTTGGTTTTCTCCAGGAATTGGCTATCACTGCTAGAGATTGTTAATTTCTAACCTGAGCTATCTGCTAACACTTGGCTGCAGATGGATTTCAGACACCAATTATATGGATGATAAAGCACTGGCTTTTCACAACAAGGCTCTACAATTGAGCCCTTTCCACATACAGCTGCTGGCCAACTGTTGGTTATTCAGAGCAAAAAACTCAGCTTTTCCACTGACAGCCAATCTGAGCCTCATCTATAAAGTCAAGCCCTGTAGATCAAAACAGACTCAGTTCTCGAGTTTTCTGTGCCAAATGAAGAATCAAAGAACACCAAATGAAGGGCAGAGAAGGCTGTACTTAGCAATGCAGTGCAGTGTACAATCACTTTCTGCTCTGCGAAAGAGATGAGCAGGACAATAAATGGCACTGGTCTCTGCAGGCAAAGACAGTTCTCTTTTACACTAGTGTCATATGGAGAAACTGGATTACCACACAATAACAAATCCAATAAACACAGATTATGAGTGTAGGATAGAAAGTAATTTACCACTAGATTAATCCCAGGCATTCCTCTTACCTAGGCTGCATTAAAACAGGAGCATTTATCTTTCCACCCTATTGTTCAATGTGTTTCATATCCTCTGCTACCCCCAGAAAGAACAGTACATGATTTTTTTTTATGATATTCTATTTACTTTTTCTATTCTATTTTTTTATTATTTTCTATTTACTCTCTACAAAATAACAGTTCCACATGCAGCAGATGAAATCTAATTGGCAAGACAATACAACAGTATTTTTAAGTTGCTTGCATTTTCACTGGGAGAAAATGTGAATCTAGGACTTGAGCACATGAAGTAGCTACTCTCAGACAATCACACAGAGTACACCTTACTTTGCCAGCCAGGATCTGAGGTCACATCAATATAAGACGACTCTGAAATATAAGGCCAAATTAAATCTAAAATATTGATTTGGGTGTACAGATATTTCTTTAAAAATATAATGGCCATTCAGTAAAATACACTGAATGGAGAGAAGTGTTATATACTTATTGAATTAATAAGATTTTAAAATTATTAAAATTTTAAAATTCTTAGTTCAGTTAAACTTTGAAAGGATTGTGTAGTTATCTTGGAGGAAAACCATTTATAGCTCCTCCCATTTCACTCAGCCTTCCTAAACTCATGCTCTTGATATTAAATAGGAAGAAACTAATGTATAAAACTTCAAATAGAGAAAACGTTTTCCTTATTACCTTAACAATTTGATGGCAATCACTTTTCAGAGCCATTCCCCATTAAACAGGAATGTATTAAAGGTAAGTAGGTATTTACTCAGAGGCAAAATTCAAATAAGTTAGATATTAAAAGGTCAAGATGAAATTATTTCATACTTGGATACTTATCTAACTAACTGGAAGGTAGAATTTGTATTCTGAGGAATTCTGAATCTCCAGTAGTACAATAAATTAGTTCGTTTAGGAAGCAAAATTCCTCAGGTCATTTGTAGAAAGGGAAAGACGTTTTGCCCTAGCTCTTTGTTAAAAAAAGAAAAAATTCTATTATGTTAGGTGAACCAAACTCTGCTACTTATACAGATTTCCTGCTGCCCGCATGGTAAGCTCTGTCCTACAGCTCAGCTTCCTGAAACCTGTAGTTCTCTTAAACTTAGTTAGGAGTAGGAAGTGAGGAATTCTATTTAAACATAATCAACATTTTCTCAGGTAATATTATGTTGAAATAGTGTGGACAGGTACATTCCCTCCAAAAGTTTCTCACCAACCCTATGTCAATACCTAAAATTTCTTCATGCCTGACATAAGAACATTTTAAAGCGCTAAGAACAAATTCACCTCAATTACACAATACATCTAAACCACTGGACATGGGACACATTCTCATACTGAAAATGTCTCATTCAATGGCTACCAACCCAAAAATTAATTCTGAATCTTACCCAAAGCTTCCTATGTAACGACTCACAGTCTAGGCTTGGTTGCTCCATCTGTTTAAGAAAATGAGATTATAACAAGATGGAAAAAATAAATTTAATCTTGCTATCCACAACAAAAAAATCAACAAAAGAAAAATTTTAAAGTAACTATTGTTATTAATTGCTATGCACAAATAACACATTTCATGGGACCAGGATCTACAGCACATGGCTGAACAGACAGAGAACGTGTCAAAATACTAATGCACTTACAATACACCATATACAGAGACAACTGATATTTTTTGACTCATAATTTTAAAAAATTACTCTGTAATTTGAACATTCTTCTTTTTCTTAACCTTTTTAGCAAGGAATCATTCAGAGATAAATGCAAAATCATCTTAACTGAAACAATACTTGCAATTTAAGACCTATATCATTATTTCCCTCCATATATATATACACACACACACACATAGACACACATATATATGATTATTTCCATTTACTAAATGAGAATACCCCAGGATCACAAAAAGTAAAGTAGAAACAATAGAGTAGCCCATATATTTTATTTATAGTATAAAGTAATATGATCAGCTTGTACAGGAATAAACATGTTAAAACATTTATGGTATTATTCCACAATTGGCTGAACAGTTAATTGCCTTAATCAGTTTATATGATATTATCTGATTTTTTTTTAATGGCAATTTTACACACTGAATATTAGTGTTCTTAAAGAAACAAAACAAAATGCTTTAACAGCATTTCCTTCTAGTGCAAGCTAGCACAAATTTAAATATCTCCCAGCAGGCTGCAGAGAGCCCTGTTCGATGCTCGTGTATTTCTATTGGCTTCCATTTGATTAAAGGAAAGTGCTTCCCTATAGAAGCAAAGTAGAACAATTCCTTGGAGTATTACAGCACCATGTTCTGTGCCTGTGACCACACAAGGATTCAAAAGAAGAATGATACAGTGTTCTTTTCAGAATAGCAGATTATCTAACTTTGAGTAATGACTATTTAGTGAAGATTTGTATTATTTCCATTTTCTAAAGCTCTATGCATAGTTATCATAACGGTTCTCTTTTCAAGATAAATTTAGTTTCGAAACTTTGGTTTTCTATCACTGGCACTATTTATACTCTTGGGATAAAGGAGATGAAGTTGCAAGCATAAAAAGCCAGCCATTACCCATTGAAATAACTGTCCTAAACTTCCATAATTTTGCAGAGGAGTGATTAAAAAATAATGAAACAACACAAGTGTTCAGGTCTCTAACTTGCTAAAGAGGCCTAAGTTCTCAGGAGTGTTTGCAGTGTGCAGGCATGAATCTTACTTTAGGATCCAGGAACTTAGAGCTAAGGTAAGAATGCAGCAGAATATGAAAATAATGAGCCTTTTGTTCTTTTTGTGCACATATCATATTTTGAATTTAGAAAACTCTAGAAGCACGACAAAGTCTACACATAGTAAGGATATTTCATTAGTCTACTATAGGAAAGGACGGAAATTACCATAGCCAGGAAATTGGTGATGTGGTTGCTAAAACTACTGGAAGACTTCACATTGTATAGTACAGAACAAAATCAAACCCATACAACAAAATTCTGTAAATTAGGTAGATTTTAAAAGCCCAACAAAACACCATCTAAGTAAATGGAACTATTTATTTACAGAATAAGCTAAAGGTAGCATGTGGTGCAAAGGAAGCTGAGTCATAATTTGTGAGACTGAAATAGCCTACTGTTTGGGGATAAGGTCTAAAAGATTTCTGACTGCAGCAGTCTAGAAAAAGAAAGCCCTTACATGTTTATTTTCATATTGCATCTCAAGAATCTAGCATTAGAAAGTGTCAAAGATGACAAATGCAAATTATTTTCCATCTTAAACTTGACAGTATTTACCTTTATAAATGGTGCAAAGGAAAACACAGTGCTGTGAGGATTAATGTGAGCCAAGTCTGGAAGATGCTCAAGAATCTGGCTGTCATAAGACACGAACTTCTTTCATCCTGAGAATTACCTACATGCTCTCCATATGTGACAAGGTCACCAAAATAAATATTTCATTATAATATCTGTGTAAGGATTATTTTAAACACTTAGTGTATGTGTATGTAAACAATAAATAACAAATTCTGAACTTCCAGTAAAATTTTAATTTTTAGAAATTTTGTGTTACAAGCTATTGTTTGCAAGGCTTGACTGCCTTTATTTAATAAGGTCTGCTGACTGTATAAATTGCAGTGAACAGCTTAGCTGAGTAATATGGCATTTTTGTGGCTATGATTTTAACTAGTTAAGCCATGGAAATAGATGACAGCTACTTTATTTTTAATCTTACTGTTGGAGAAAAGCTGTAAACTTTTTCCTTCCAGAAATAATCCACAAACTGATTGCTGTCAACTGCTTGCTGGAGGGAAAGTCTGTCAACCAAGGAGGGTGGAGACAGGAGAGACAAGCTCCCTCTTTCCATGTGTAAATACCTTTCCACAAAATGGAAGCAGAAAATTATAGAATCTTTGTAAATTAGGGATCTATTCTGTGTGAACCTTTAAAAAATGTTCTTTGTAGTATCCAACACTTCTATTCAGAAAAAAACTATGTCTGACTAGACTTTGTTATCAAAGAGACATGATGTTATTCAAGTGTTCTCAATGAAGCCCTGTATCTTTGTTCCTTAAAAATGAAAGCATATCTTGTAAGAGCTGATTCTGGATTCTGAGGGATGTAGTCTGCCCTTTATAAACTTCAAAAGCATTTATACCAAAACTCAAACTCTTAGCAGATTTCTAGGTCTAAAATATATTGGTCCTATACCATTAATTTGCAGAACACGTACCTGGCTTCAGGTGTAATGAAGATCATTAGTGTCTACAAGGAGTTTTTACCTTGTGAACACTATACAAATGCTAAATTATGACAAGGACAGAAGTAGCCCAGTTTATCTCCATCCAGAAGCTAAATTTTTTGCTTGTATTTGAATTACCTTATTAATTCATGTCTAAAACCCAGTATCTCTACTAACTGATACTTTGCCATTCATCAAAATAATCCAAATCCCTAATATCTCACTTCAATTCTTTTTCAGCTATCCACTGTAAGATCCCATTGTAAATAAATACAACCTCAGAACATATTTTTCTGTTGCCAATTTAATGGAAAAAAAAAAGTCTACTCCTTGCAGTTTACTAAAAGTAGAACATGTTTTTTACCTCGCAATTTCTGAAACCCTGAGTTTCTTTACTTGCAGAAACTTACATGACACAAAATGGTTGGTTAGCAATCTGGAGAACTGTAGTAGGACAAAATATTAAATCATTTTCTCCATTGTTCTGCAGGTAATGTGTAACATTTTACTTAATAACTATATCTGCACCTTTTATAACCTCAGTGGAAAAGGATTTGCTCTGCCTTTCCAAGTTAAACAGATGTACAGTGTTAACAGGAAATTATAGACAACAACAAAAAGACAAAAAACTAAAGCAATTATTTTTCTGAAATTCAGATGATTAGCATTTATGCACTTACATTGATTTTGGAAATAAAAGTAAAGGCTAGAGCTGCACACTTGCACAGGTGCCCATTCACAATTTTTCAATTCCCACCTATTCACTGCAGCTTGGATGCCAAGGGTCACTTCTCTCCAAATTCTGGAGGCCTTAATACCACACAGAGAAGGAAAATCCTCCCATTTTTCTGATGGAGTTACTGCAGAATGTCAATTCAGAATCAAACAGCAAAGACTAGATTGCTTCTCAAAATCAGTTTCAAGGTGCTAAGTTGTAAGTACAATTAGCTCATCACTGTCCCTAGGACACTATATCCTCATTTCATGGAGAAAGAAAGAGAATCATCATTTTCAGTATTTTAAGTGCTATCATTGCAGTATTCTGTAAATGGAAAGCCATTTGATTACAAAGTTCCTTTTTATCACTCTTCTATATGCACACACACAAATAAAATATATCTTTTTTAGCTAAAAGCAAAAGTATCAGTCACTTGCTAAAGAAATGGAAAACTCCTTCTCTTCAAGCAATATTGAATGAATTTTCCTGCAGCAAAACAGCTTGATCCTAGACCAAACTTAAATATTTTGAGCCAAAACACAGAGCCCTGAGTCTCACCCTAGAAATCTTAAGCATTGCTTGACAATGAGGGTAGTTCAGTGTCTTTTCTCACTGCTGCTGGCAAAGCAGGTGAGTGTGAATAGCAAGAGAAAACATGGAACACTGAAGCAATTTTTCTCAAAACATTTTTTTGCTATTTGAAGGAAACATAAAAAAAACCCTTGCATTTTTTAACATAAGGCACACAATTTCTTCACCTGAATGAAAGACCATTTGGCTTCCGAAAAATCAGCTATAGAGCAATTAATTCACCTGTATTTTGCAATCAATTTCAAGTTCACATTTCAAATTCCCTGTAACTATAACAAGCCCAGAGGTTCATTTGACCTATAAAAAATGAGGTGGGGAACTAAATCTAATGCAAAAAAAAAATGCAGTGCCTCTATGACATGTAAAATAGTATCTTCCTTGTGTCAAACATATGGTATGAGTAATTCACACTCATACGCTCAAACACAGACAAACAGACAACTGTCAGCTGGTGCACGTGTGTACACACACGTGCCAGTGCTATGAAATCAGAGCAAGGAAAGATGGTGAAGAGATATTTTTATCTGTTATTTTCCTGGTCACAGAGCAGTAGTAAAATTATTACTGATGTTACTAACTATTATTACTAACAATTACATTATTATTAATGAAGCATGAAAGTGAGGCGAAATGGAAAGTAGTGGAATTACTGGGCTCAGAGGATTGTGATCAGTGCCACAAAATATTCAGCTGGGAACATTACTAATTGTGTACCCCTGTTGATATTGGGGCCATTTCCCTTAAAGACCAGAATAATGGGACTGAGGGCACCCTCAGCAAGTTGGAGAGTGTGTGAAATAAGGAGCAGTTGCGCTGCTGTTAAGTGGGACCTCAGCAGGTTGGAGAAATAAAGCTCGGCAGAAGAAAATACACATTCTTCACCCAGAGAGAAATAACTTTGTGGACTAGTAAAAGTCTTAGGACCGGCCAGGGGGAAAGAACTGAGCACTAAAGGATGGGGGATGTCCTAATGGACAAGAAGTTAAACATGAGTCAGCAAAGTGCCCATGTAGGAATGAAAGCCAACACTTTCTGTGTTAGGAAAAACAGTGTTAGGAAAGGCAGGATGAGAGAGATGATCCTGACCCTCAGCACCAGTGAAGTCATATCTGGAATATTGCCTCCTGTTCTGGGCTCCCCAGTACAGAACAGACATGGACATACTGGTGTACATCCAGTACGGCCATTCAGGACACAAAGATAAGGGTCTTGGAGCATCTGTCATTTGAAGAAAGGAAGGGAGAGCTGAATTACTTTTTCCTGAAGAAGGCTCAGAAGGGATCTTAATCAGTATTTAAAAATGCTTGGTGGGAGGGAGGGAGAAGCCAATCCTTTGAAAAGCAAATATTATGAGAAAGAACATTCAAAATCCACTCTCTCCAGATTTCATTAAGGAATTTGACATAGTATCACCCAGCAATTATTTACTGGGTTGGAAATACAAGCATAACAAAAATAAAGTTTTTGTTGACACAAATGGTAAGTATTGAATGATAACTAATGGTAACTATTGATGACTAATGGTAACATATTGAATGGACTTTGAAATCGTTCTTCACACTCACTTTACCACGTCTGTAAACACGGTGAAAAGCAGAGGTGTTTTAATAAGAACTGGTTACAGGAAGCCCTCTTGACACTGGGGAGGTTCTTGCTAACTTACAGAAGAAATTGGAGGAGCATTTGCACAGGATTAGAAATGGGAAAAACTTTAGCTACTTTTCAAAGCCACATGATTACGAATAGCAGAATTTCTGATTATTTCTGTGATGGTCTCTTATTATTTATCTCTCTTGCATTTGAAAGCAACACAAAAAAGATAAATCACCCACCCATGTTTACTATTAACAGATTAAACTAACCTGGCCTATCTGTAAAACAAACTTGATATTCACCAGTGTCTGACAAAGTATTTTCAAAAGACCAAGTGGAGTATTAGCAGTCTTATTCAAGACTTTGAGCAAACACTTCAGGTACAAGGTTCAAATTCAGGAGAATCAAGTTACTAGCCTCTCTATCTTCCTATTTATTCTGTTTTGCCACACAGACTAAAAGGTGCTTGCTCTGCTTGTTTGATCCTAGCACATAAAAGCTGAGAAGACACATGATCGATGTTTATAATTTATTGAGGGCTACACGCCAGGAAGGAGTTGGTTTAAAATAACAATATAGAGAGATTAAAAATTAGGAATCAAAGAATATATTTAGGTTGAAAGTTCAAAGAAAGCTCTAAGCATTAGGAGAGAGGTTTGAAATATCTTTAGAAACATCCAGAAAGAACAACAGGGCAATGTACTTAAAGGTAGACTGTGATGACTTTATAACTCAAGTTAGATAAGATTGCTGTTTAGCTCAGAAAGGTCTTTTCTTCAGTCCGGAATTACTACTGTGACCAACTGTTCCTGGTTCTGCTCCCCTGCTTCCCAGACTTCTTGCTTCACACTATTCCCACTAAAATTCAACTAGGGCTGTGAGAGAACCTCATGCCATTTTTATCCTTGAGAGAAAACAATCTTAAGACTTAAACTCCTACCCCTCTAGCTTAAATGTTTTTATGGAATATTGCATCAAAGCAGATGATTAGAAAACCTCCTTGAGATCAGAAGATTTAATCAGCACCTAAACAGAGCAGTGCACTGCAAACATACAGAAATGATATTACCTCTTTGAGTCTTCATTAAATATTTGTCCTCCTGGCCAGTTTAATGGATTCCTGCTTACTATATAAACAGTCAAAGAGAGAATTTGATTGTACTCCAAGCAAATACACCTCAAACGCTGTCACTATTCAGAATCATGTAATTTAACCTGTCAAGACATACAATTATCCCCACCCTTTATAACATGGTAACATGTTAATCATTGAACAACCCATTCAGAGGATTTCCATGGCAGTGAGTAAAGCAAAAACAGCTCCAGAAAAGACAGAGGGTGTATTCACATGTCTCTAACTACTGGCCAGTTGTCACATAATCATTTGTGTAGCAGCAAGTGAATATTGAGCAATGTTGCAGACAGCCAACTCTTCTCCATTCAGCTCCTTTCAAAGATGTGTCCATCACTAAACAAGCAGCACTCTGCTTTCCTGACCCAAAAAGCATGCTCGGCTTGTTGCAAATATTGAAAATGTAGGCGGGTCTGTCGTTCACCTGTCCCACAATCCCCAAACACAAGTCAGTACTGTAAGGCCAATAAAATCTGGTATGACCACATTTCCCCACCTCCCTCTGGCTGACAAATGATTTATTACACTTTGTTTTAGAAATTAAGCAAATGTTTTCCCAATATAAGTGAATCCAACGCTTGACAGCCAATTAAAAATTTACACTGGACTGAAATTTACACAGTGACATATATTGTTCAAACCCCAAATCAGAACTCCCATATTTCATTTATGACTTTCAAAGTCAAAGCGCTGTCCAGAAGAATGCCAGTTACACAGAAAAAAAAGTATTTCTATTTTATTGGTATCTCAGAACAAGAAATGTTCACTAATTAATAAATTTGGACCACTTTGTAGACTGGTGTCCATGACAGCATTTCCAGTTAGACACAGAAGATTTGGAAAAGAAAACAAATTATTCTCCTGTTCCAAGTTCAAAGATGAACTCCACTTTTATTGATTGTCATTTGACCGTTACCATCTCTTATTTGGTGATAAACCAGATTCTCAACAACTGAATCTCTTTTAATTGGTTGGTTATAGTCTACACCAAGGCTTGCGCCTTAAATGCCATAAAAATGCTGTGTATGTGAGTGTGGTTTCATTTAACAATGACCTGCACTCTTGGATCTGACAGAGTCTTTATTTCCAAATGTTTTTCCCCACCTGACTAGTCTCCTTTTAGATTTTTGTCTTTATTTCTGGCTTGTGCTTATTTTTGTCTCCCTTATTTTGTTGCTGTAGAACAGTGATGTGAAAACTACTGCATCCAGGCTTGCTTTCAAAGTAAGCATATTGAGTGGCTAGCCTGGCTCATATGTTCTTGCTTACCTCACAGATTTCTGTGTTATTATTAGTTTCTTCTACTAGCATAGCAGTCTTTTGCCACACACATACACACATTTTACAATAAGCTCACAACTTATGAAACTTGCAAATCACACATTCTGTCAAAGCACACAAATTCCTTAGTTTCCTCATTCTGAAGCAATGTACAGGATCCTTCTATAACACTTAACATCTTCTTTATGAAAAAGCAGTATTTTTACATAAGTGGAACAAAAAATTTAGTAATATTTGCCATTCACAGTTTGGTCAAAAACATGCTAGGCTACTAAAGCAATTAACCCCACTCTAAATCAGTTCCATTTGAAATGACAAAAGCTCAGTCTAGTTTTGCCAGCAACAAACCCAGTGAAATATATGAAAAGTCACAAAATTAAGTATTAATAACTTCTACAATATAAAACCATTATCTCATCAGGCTAAAGCTGTCATTTTGTATTTTATGATGAAATACCTGGCACATGAATAACACAAACATCTTACTGAACAGTAGGTCTCCCCAGTTCATCTCATTTAGCAGGCAAGCGTCAAAAACAAATACTCTATTGCCTTAGGGGCAGTAAGTGAAATTCTGGGAAGTAGCTTATGACATTTTTAAAGTTTTTCAGAAGGTGGAAATAATAAAAAAAGACATCACACAGATTTTAGTTGCTGTAGTTGAGAAAGTCAACATTTTCAATGGAAGTTGTGCTACCCCTTGTCCAAGTTTTCCCCACCCTGCATCTCAGAAAATACAGGTTTGTGCGCACTAAAAACAAGGTAAACCAGCCTGGTTATTCTCAGTCTTTTCATGTGTGGCAAAAATAAGAGGACACATGTGGTTCTAAAGCACCATCCTTACACACCACCACCTTCAACTCTGCAAGAGATTTCAGGCTGTAATGTGTAAATCATTACTACATGCTCTAATAGTACTTTCTATTTAATCAGGGGAGAAGAAAACCCCCTCTAGAATTACAATAAATAACTACAGTTTTGTTTTAAATGAAATGATGTAGTTTATATCTGACCTGAGTTTCAGTCTTTTCCTAGTGGGAAATATAAATTCAGCATTTGGATACATAATCCTACAGCTCTCAGAAGAAGCCGACTCCACCGCGAACACTTTACATGATTTATAGCTCTCCTCCAGATTCAGATGACAAGTCTCGGCGGAGCAGGTGCAACGGGGTGTTTTTTCCTTCCTTCAGACATCATTCCCTCGTATGTAAATTAATTAGCAAGTCTTCCTCACTTTCGCGTAAGCGAGGAAGATGAAGCTGATGGAATATCAGCGTTCGGTTCCTCACGAGGAGCGGGTGACCCGGCGGAGGGAGGGAAGGAGGGAGGGATGCGGGGAGGGGGCTCGCTGTCGTTACTGCTGGAGCCACAGCGATTTCGACAGCGTCAGCGGCGATAAAGTGAGCCCGGCTCCCGCGCGCTTGTGCCAAGAGAGCGATTTTTAAACCACGGGCAGGATTTGGAGGAACCTCGGGGACGCGAAGCGAACACACCCCGCACGCCTCCCGCGGCAACCCGAGCCTTCCTGTCCCCCCTGCCGGCAAGTTGGAGCCGCCCTGCCCGCGCCCCCTCCGCCCTGCCCCTTCCTTCCCGGGCTGCCGGGGCACGGGGAGCGCGTCCCGACTCCCGTTACCTCCTCCGGAGCCATGGAGAGCCGCGGCCCAGCGGAGCGGAGGGGCCGGCGCTCCCCGCGCTCCCTCAGCCGCCGCGCCGCCAGCCGCTGGCACAGCCCGCTCCACATAAATGCATTAACAGCAGCCACATCATGATTAATTCATCAGTCCCAGTGACCAGGGGAGGAGGCAGGCGCGGGGGCTGCGGAGAGGCAGGGCGCACGGGACGGTCCCTTCTCCTGGAGTTCGCCCCGGCTCCGGGCCCCGCCGGCGCGGAGGGACGGATGGATGCCGCGCCCGGCTCCCAGCGCGGTGCCCGTGCCTGCCCGGCCTGAGGGAGGCGGGGTCTCCCCTCCCTGGACAGGGCACGGGCGGCGGGACCGCGCTGGGGGCCGGGCGGGGATGGCGAGGCAGCCGTGCGAAGTTGGGAAGGCTCCGCCGCACGGGGCGGGCGGGCTGCAGTCCCCGCTCAGCGGGAGCATCCTCAGCTCCACGGGAGGGACATGCAGCCCCTCCTGGTCTCCGGGCTGCCAGCGGCCCGCCGGGTGTCCTGGCGGCGGAGCAGGGCCCGAGCTGCCGGCACGGAGCGGCCGCCGGGCAGTACAAGCAGCCCGGCCATCCGTGCGGCCGTGATCACGGCAGCAGGACTAAGCTCGTTTGCACAAATGTGTCCAAACCCCTCCTCAGCCTCGGTGAAAACAACTGCTCGGCCACGCGCCAGTTGCTGGAGCCAGGTTTTTCCGTGCCACACATCATTGGTGTCCATGTGAGCTTGCCTTGGTCTGCTGAGGCAGCGAGCCCGGCTCCTTCCCCAGTCCTCCGGCACAGAGCTTGGCTGCCCTGTCTTCTGAGGGCAGCGCCGACTTCTTCAAACACCATTTGCTAAACTAGCAGTACGCTGGACTTTGAGTTTCTTCACAGAAGTGGCACAATACCGCTGTGATTTTAAGGGTTTCAGAACAGCTGTTAAACGTAGGAAACCCTTTGCATTTCTCTGCCTTCATTTTCCACTCCAAACATAGGTAGAAGTCCTCTAAGTCCACCATCCCCCTCCAATATTTAATACAAGGCGTACTTTACAACACCAAGCAAGATGCCACCTTAACTTTTTAGTCAGGTAGGTCCCTAGTCAGGAGATGAAATTTGCATAGAATGATGACTTATCACTTCCTTATCACTGCCTCACTTCATCTGCAAAACCATGTTTGCCTACCTATTGTCATACTCCAGGGGAATGTATTGGTATAGGATATTACCATGGTTTAACAGTTCCTTATTGATTGTGTGCCAGGAGCAAAAATCACCTCTTGTGGATTTTAGATTAGCAAAGAATCTCCAAGCTGACGCAGCTATATATAGAGATTGCCAAGTACCAGACAGAGTTCATAAGCTTTAGATAGAGAGATCCTCAAATTGTCACAAGACCTGATAGGTAATCATAGGCAAAGAGGTTTAAAGCTGTGTAAGGAGGAAGCAGAAAATAAATGAAAAATAGAGCAGTTTTGTGGGAAAAAATCATTTACATGACACATTAATTTTCCTTTTATATTATGCTCTAGATTTGTGTTGCTCATACACAAAAGAATAATTAACTCCACAGTTAAGGCTGTGTTGTGGTTTCCACTTATAGCGGGAGTAAAAATCTCTAGGTTCAATGCTTGAAAGCTGCATTTAGACTACATAGCACAATAGCACATAAGAATTACAGTTGAATTTTCTTCTAAAACATAATACTTACCTGCCTTCTACAGAGAAAAATCTTAATTGTCCTCTTTTTCGAGATTTTCCCATTTTCATCTGTGAATTCTGAAGGTTCCTGTGTATATTAGAAGCCATTCATCCTGTAGGAAAAGAACACAAATAAAGCTGATTTTGAACTTTTAAAATTAAGTAGAAATAGGGTAACACAGACTATCCACTATATTATTTCATTGCACTTGGTACTGGCATCCCAAGATAATTAAATAATAGCAGATTGAATTGTTCTACTTACTTTTTGTTTTTTGAACAAAAAAGGATTTTATCAGAATCAAATGTTTCCTGCAAAAACTGATGTACTCATCTGAAAACATAAAAACATGGAACTTGATTAAAACCTCTGAATCACCAGTCCAAAACTCTGCTTTTTAGCAGACATTACCTAATGTCTACTGTAATCCAGTGCTTCATCTTAAAATCAGTTCATTTCACTCTTCCTAGTGAAGGCAGTGCCTGAACATGCACTGGCTCCCTGATTAGAAATTGTCCCATTTGTTTCTCTCCCCAGAACATTCTAAGTATTATTCTCTTCTGTTCACCTATTGCTATATTCATATACAACACTCACGTTTTTCTTCAGTTGAAACAGATTCTCCTTCAATCTCTTTCCGTAAATCAAGTTCTGGATTTCCCCTGATGATGTCTATGACCTATTACAATTTGAATTAGTAATTTTTAAACTCTGACAGATGGACAGAGCTTTATACATGACATTCCAGTAAACTCTTATTAGTAATGCCCACAATGGTCTCTTCACCCCCATTTATTACAGAACTCACTTGCCTGGGCAATTTTATTCACATGTCATCTTACTGAGAGTGGTACAACTATGTAACTATCAAAGTATGGAAAACTTCAAAGCTGGATTTCTTTTATTATTGTTATTTAATGAAGTACAAATTTATGTTTCTATGAAATGATTAACATCCTTGCTGATACCTTATTGGTATGAAAAGATGAATGCATAGTTCCACTACCACAACATCTAAAGTTATATGGATACAGATTCATTAAAAACACTTCAAGTAGTATTTATTTTTATATTGTGAATCAAGTCTCAGTGCTGCCACATCTACACATTTGGTCTTGGTGTATCTCTGCCTAAGTCTTGGGATGAAATCTCAATCACACAAAAATAAAAGAAATTCTTCTAGTTAATTCATCAGATCTAGGACTGCATTCACTGATTTTTCTCTGAGGGTTCACTACATTTGTCATGAAATCCTTAATTACAGCAGCTTATATTAAATATAAGCATACATGTGTCTAGGTTTATTTCTAGAAAATAAATCATATTGAAGGAAGAACACTGCACAATAGAATCAATCCTTATACAGTAAAACTAAAAGCAAATGATAATAGTACATCTCTATGAAATATCCCTGGCCTGAAGGCCATATGACATTTTCTTGATTCAAGGCCTAATATTCAAAGCTTGGTCATAGTTATTCATCTGTTAAGGTTCATGCAGTTGGTCTGATTTATGACTAATTCTAGCTACAACATGGAAACTGTGGATGCAGATGAATTATGATTATTTTTTTTTTCAGTCTGAGGCACAGACTAAAACTCAAGGCATAAAGAGTGTCTTTTGTCTTGATTTTAAACTAATTTTCAGTGAATTAAATATCTGACAAATAAGGGGGCAGGTCTACCTTTTGGAATTCAAAGCACTTGTGTTAATTAAGAGTGAGTTTGACTCAACTTTCCTCATTCTCCAAAGAACTTTTCTTCTCAGCCTTATAAAAGTCAGATTATGTAGACAAATGTGGATTTCAATATCTATAAAACTTATGGGAACTATATCATATAAAAGCTCAGGGCTTGACATAGGCAACCTCTGTTATTCAATAAAGTAACAACTCTGGAATATTCCAGAGAAGTGCACCTTCTCTCATGTTTATCTGGTCATTGAGGGTTGTAATTTCTGACATCTTAATTTTCATGAAATGACTTTTTCTTACTGAACTCAGAAAAGCTGTTAGAAATCCTTAGTAGCAGTAAAGCAATAGACACAAAATACTGATAGGACACCAATAACGTTGAAAGATGACAGACTTATTTTCTGAAAGAGGGGAAATTCTGTCATTCTTGAAGGAATGCTGAGGCATTCCAAAAAGTATAGATAATTTTTGAAACTGAAACATTTTGCTATATACATTATTTCTGATTTTTGAAATTGCCCTCAGTTTTAAATACCCTCACTCATATGTCATATGTGCCACCTCAAATTGTGGCAGCAGAGGCAGTGAACTGAAGAAAGAGAGAAAATGGGAAAAATCACAGCAAGAAATAAGATGATCCAAAAAACCATATTACTCCAAATTGCTAGTCCAGCTGAGCTGTACCTTTTGCAGTCTCAGAGCAGACTGTAACTAAGGTGCAATTTCTATTGTAGTTCTCTCACCCTGAAAACAGTCCAAAATGATCTATACAAAGCTAGGGCAAGCTGCAGACAAGGCTGGTGTCTACAGTGTACACCCTCTGAGCATCCTCCTGAAGCTGTGCAATTTGCTGAGGAGTAAAGCATGTTGCAGGCTTGCCCTTCAGAACCTCAATGCATTTCCTGCTACTGAAGGAACAGACATGAAATCAGTGGAAGGAAAACTCACTACACCACAATACTGAACCAAGACCATTATTGTTTTGGTAGCTCTGATGTTTCAGCTGAAATGTGGTTTATAATGCTGTAAAATTATGGGTCAGGTAAACCTCATTGCAGCTCTTGGGTATAGCTGTCCCTCTTCATTTAAGATAGATGTAAGAACTCATTATGCTCCTTTGCTGAAACAGGTAACTGAAATGACTTTAGTCTCTAAACCCCAAACACAATTACACATCTCTGTACAAAACAAAAGCTTGAAAAAGTCAGGTCAGAATGAGAATGAAGTGGGTGGAGTGGTTTTGCTGTTTTTTAAGAAGGATACAAATGAAAGTGACACAAAGTATGTAGGCTATGCATGTAGGACATGCATAAATATGGAGAAAGAGGAAATATGTAGAAGTTCATGTCAAATTAATGCCAAAGAACAGGTACCGAGGAGCAAATTTAGACAGATTTTGGGCTGCTGGCACAAACTGCCACGGGTTGAATCTCTGAAAAATAAAAAGCTTTTTCAATATGCATAATTTCCGCTATGCTCAAAGAAAGATTTTTTTTAATGTTGCTTCCTAGAAATAGGACTGCACTGACAAAAATCAATCTCTATTAACAGCTCCCCTATCTAATGGAAATAATAAAAAAACTTCCAAATTTTGACCAGCTGTTGGGCAAAGTGACAAAGCTGTGTGACAGAGTGACAGATCTCAGATGTAAATATACATGCTATTATTAAAGATATAAATCTCAGCTAGAAATATACATATCATTACTAATTGATTTTCAGAATTCCCACCCTGTATTTTCAGAGATGTGTCTTCCCTTAAGTTCCCTACATATCATTTACACTTTGGGAGCTGTGACTGCTATATCCAGCTTTCAAATACCCCAAGGACCTGCTAAATCAAAGACATTCCTATACAGGAGAAAAATATTTGAATTCTCTATTTCTATATGAAGATTTAGGTGTCTGTAACCTCCCCAACACAGTTACATCCCTTCTCCAGCAAGTTCAGGAAAACAATAAAGAGGACGTAGGCAGGTATCTATCTATCTTTGCCCCCAGGTGCCTTGAAAGAAGCTTAGAAAAGGAGAGAGTCTTTTGGGGTAGTGGAGTGAAAGTGGCTTGGAGCAAGAAGTGAAGAAATACTCCAATGCCTTGTTCAAGGAAATAAGATTTTGTAGTTTTTTGTAAATAAACAGCCATACAAGAGGACCTAGCTTTACAAAAGCCATCAAGTTTTGACCCACTGTTAAGCTCATCAAAGTATAAGTGCGCTCCTGACTTATAAAGACCAGGAAACAGTTATCTCAAATTATCTTTCCCAAAGGAAACTCTGAGAGTAATCCACATAGTGCAAGTGATTCATTTTCTCAGTGCACATGTTACTTCTGACTTCATTATTAATCAGTGGCTTTTTTCTATATCTGCAAATCAATGAACAAACTTAAGTGGAAGATGCAACACACTCATGAATGAAGCAAAAATATTTAAAATGTCCACCTCTGAGCTCTCTAAATCTCACAGTATCAGTCAGGACTTACAAAATCCTTAAGGTTAACACCTAAGATTGGAATGCATTTTTTTCACTTTGCTAAATAAATGCACAGTACACTGTAAAATGGTCACATAAGGACAGTTTAAAATAAACACACATTCATATCATGTGCAACAGCAAAAAGAGACATCTTGCAGAAGACAACAGTGATTGCTCAAGTGCTCAATACACAAAAATGGAATATTTCACATGCTGGAACTGATGAAAGGTCCAGTGCTCTGTCTCTGGTGTGCAGTTCATCTACATTCCTATCTTTGGCCAGATGGTTAGAGGCTGTAAGTGAGTGTGTGTACAAAGTGGTCCTTTCAGAACATCCTCCTACCTTCATTAAAGTATTAAAAGTATTATTTTCTGAAACAGATTTTCTACACAAACCTGTCATGTTTCGTAGCCATGCATGGATTCAATGGAGGAAGAACAACACAAGCAATGATTTACCCTTTCTGAAGAGGAACTGTCACAGCTCCTGAATCTTCTGTGCACCACATACAGCACCCGGGCTTTCCTGAGAGGTCTCTGATCTAATTACTCACCAAGTTCAACCTGCTTAGCTCATGAGGTCTGAAAAAATCACAGCCTGATGTGAAGCAGCTGGGATTTAACTCTCATTTATAAAATTTAATTGGGAGATTTTTTTCTTTCTTTCCATTTTTTACACTTCTTCACCCTTAAAATCTCATAACTTCCCCACATGCACGTACAAACACACAAAACAAAGAGTAAAAGCAAACCACAACAGTCAGTGAAGTTACTTGCTATAGAAATGCTGGTATTAGCACTTCAAAGTGAAAAGCTATTTTAAAATTTAACTGCCTGGCAGATGCAGCAGATATAGGACAGGGACCAAAGAGAGGTAAGGAGATAGGGAGAGTAGGAAGAGGAGAAAATAAGTGGGGAAGGGTAGGAAAACAGATGAATGGTGCATTAATTAAAGGTAAAAATAGCCAAACTCTATGCTGGCAGTGACATTTTGGCAATGTGGAATCCAATAGCAAAATTCCAATTGAATTCCGGGAAATCTGGTTTTCACTCTGTATCAATAGTTTTACTCTCATGTACTGCAATGTATCAACATAATTCCTCAATGTATTTATCTCCTTTTAGTTCATTCTTGCCAATAATTTATTCTACAGTGATTCTACAAATTTTGTAAAGGCAAGAAGGAAACTAACCTTGACCACTGAGTTTTCAGTATTACATTGGAAAATCAAGCTAGTTACAAGCCTGTTAGTTTTTATGGCACAAATTGCTATTCACACAGATGGTATTATACAAACCATAAATAGTCATTCATCATATATTAAACTCCTGTATTTTGAAGGAACAGCTACAAAGTTTCATCCCCATCATTCCTGGGATTTGTTATCATCTTCTACACTGTTGAACTCCAGAGGCCATGATGATTTCAAAGGGAGGGATTTAAAACCATCTGTTTAGTCTGTAATGCAAGATATATGGGATGGTTAGTCAGTCTACACTGATGCACAACTGATTATTACTGAGGATCAAAAAATATTCATGGAAAAGCGTTGTACATACAGTCAGTCTGATTGCTGTGGTAACACTGAATAACCTGAGCTGGCTCATTAAATCCATCCATGATGGAACTTTTTCTGTTTCAGTTCTTTAACAATAGTGGTAATAATCACATAGATAAGTCATTAGTCTATTACAACTCTTTTTAATTTGCTCTTAGATCCATTCTGAACAGAGTTCAGGCAGCGCTGTTAAAAAGTTACTATCCCTGCCACTGTTATTCCAGGAGATTTTTCTGATAAAGGGCATTACAGCAAATATGAAGAGGTACACTCTTCATATATACATCAAAATAACTTACAGGACCACCTTTGCCTTGATATCATCAGCCCATTGTGTAAGCACTGTGTGACACCACAGGTTGCTTTGAAAGAAGGGAGATGGATCCTTTCTCAGAGCTCCTAAAAGGTGCAAACATTTTACAGTGGGGAATCAGGCTCCATGAATCAAAGCAAAATTTTCTTGGCATATGGACCTCTAGGATCAGAAAAAAGTTTATAACTCCAAATGTATGACCTTGTGGAGAAGCTCTGAATACAGGGAATACCAAAGGGTAACCCATAAACTTATGGGGTCATAGTTGAAGGACTGTGCTTTGCACTTTATAAGGACTGAGAAAAGATGATGGGCACAATTCCAGGTTAGGGTTTTTTGCAGATGATTTTGTGTCTTTTTAATAGACAAAAAAATGAGAACCTAGTCTATTAAGAAATAAGAAATTCCTTATCAATTTAGTGTGTTTTCTGAAAGTTGCATTAAAGTTGCATAAAAAAGGAAACTTTCTTCCTATAGGTGCACAAGGAATGTTGCATGAGGATTTTATTTATGCAAACATTAAGGAATGGTTAGCATGTTCTTATCAGGATAGAAACTGACTATGGCTTTAGACAGTAGAAGAAACAGAAGAGACTAAGAACTGAGTAAATCTACAGTTTCAAGTGTGTAGTCATACCAATCAGCCATATGAAACAGAGACTGAGAGATGATTACATTAATCGTAGAATCATACCTTTATGTTACTCACTCCATCTTTTATGTGTTTTCTTGTACTTCTCCATGTTGGTAAAGTTCAGACCATTTAAAGATCCTTTATCCATATGGCTGGGTTAACAGTTCTTTAATTAGATTTCTAAAAAAAATCTGTGGTTTTGCTTTGTGGCCTCAAACTTTGAATTCCTTGGCTGAAAAAAAGGCTTTGTAGCAGATAAGTTTCAGGGAAAATACATTTAAAATAAAATGCACATGGTTAGAATAAAGAAATTTATCTAAACAGCCAATTATTTAATGCATAAAACCACGTGGCCTTCATTTTCATATATGTAGCTGTAATCATTCTGGATTAAATAAATCGGAATAAATGTAGAATATAGAATATGTTTATTCTAAAAATAAAATTATGAAAAAATAATACTTGCAAGACTTCTAGGTAAGGTACTTACACTTTGTTCAGCTCTCAAACTTCTTTATAGGCTTAGTCCATGTTATGGAAGCCTAGAGACTGAATCTGCCGCATTTCCTTAAATGCACTGCAGGTTTCAAAGCTAAGAGTTCTCAACTCTAGAAGTCTTGCTTTCACATTGAACACATTTTCATTTGTTTACATGTATATCACATCTCTGTCTGCATTTGTAGAAATCAGTTGAGACTTTTTCATTGAAACCATTGGTCACTGGAGGTGAACAAGGAAATACACACATTTTATATTGAGGAAATGACAGTAATTTTAAAAAGTGTGGCCCTTGACTCATTTAGGTTTTGGTATTAGGTCTCTAATATAACCTAGGTATTAGGTTAATGTAGTTTTTGAGGTTTCAGTTGGATTTTTTTCTTGGTAAGTATATACAGTAATTGGGTTATTTTAACACTTCAGAGCACTATGGAATATTTTAACTAAATAGAATCCACCCCTCTTGACCTCTAAGCCACCAAAGACGCTTACTCAGTGATGATTTCAGTTTTTAAAAGAGCAGGTTAACCTTAAAAGAACAACTTACCATACTTGTCAAAGAAAAAGAATTCACTTGAAACAAGAAAATAATGGTATCTCTTTTCTTTTGATGTTAATTATATGCTTTGTTGTTGATTCTACTGTCAAATAATAAACATAATCCTCTAGAGACCGACCTGGCTTTCAGTTTGGGATACATAGTTCATGTTACAGTTGATTCTTTAACATCTGTGCCTGTAACAGTGGAGACCTGCTTAATTAGACTCCCCTCCAAAAACCACAAAGAATAATTGCATTCCCAGGTTTTTAGGTACCACATAGTGTTCTGGATGCAAAACTAAACTCATAGGAGCAAATAAACCCTCCACTACTAATATTTCATAGGTAAAGGCTACCATGCATATTAACACAGAAATAATGGATCTCTTTGCCTCAGATTTTTTTGCAGACAGATTTAATTGCTTATTAACTCCACAGGTAGAGATAATTACAAAGATTTAAACATATGCCTTCCATTTTGACATATCCAACCTAATTTTGGCATTTCCAAACTCTCATTTTTCAGACTGGCTAGTGCCTCAAAACCCAGCTGATATTGAAGTGGTAACTGTAGGTACTCATCCTCATTTAATAAATACAATAAATAATTATTAGAGCAATATTCTTATACTAAGGTATTTTAACTGTATTAAGCACACTTAAAAACCATAAATATAAGTAGTAAAGCTTTAATTTTACTTTGGTTTTTTGTTTCTTTTGTTTTTTTGTTTGTGTTTGAGAGTTTTGGGTGCTTGAGAGTTTTGAATATGCAAGGCTGTTGTCTTGTGTATTGACAGATGAAAAATCTCCAACAAAAGTAGAACTCTGACTTGAACTAACTAAAAGACCGAGTTCAAATGAACGACTAAATGGCCAAATGAATGACTAAATGAGATTATATTGACAGAGGATATATTGACCCTGTGTTTTACCAACAGACACAGTGTCTGTCTCGTGTGTTTTGAGCTGAATAGAGGAAAGCATCTTCCCAACAGGAGCTGTGCACTGCTGTGATGCAGAGTGCTGGAGCTGCTGAAGCTCTGCAGCTGCCTCATGGCTCATGTTTGGCTCATGTTGCTTCAGAGAAAGGGCAGGAAAAAATCACTTTTGCCTTTAAAGTCTAACATTCATTTATCTAACAGTGGAAGAACCAGCCTCAGAATTTTTGCTGAATATTAATGACCAAAGCTTATTTTTTAATGATGGTTTTTAGAAAAATTATTGTGTACCCTATTTTTCTGTCTGCTGAGGAAGATGTTTTGTTCAAGTAGTAATGTGGGTAATTTAGCTCAAGTTATTCACAGAAGTTTATTTCATGACATATGCAAAATCATGATCTAAAAAAATACTCAGACACTTCAAGAGAAAATTTTTAGGAGTAGATTCCTCCTCTACCCCCAAATTAGCCAAGTTACCAAGGATAAACTGATTATTTCTCCTTGAGATGATATTTAATTTATGATGCCAAGCACATATGCCCTGGGGTTGACAATGACTAGTAATATGACATTTTCAGGAATATAACAGCAGTTAGACTGTTACCAAGATGCATTGAATACAATGGGCAATTATGGTAATTATGTAGCTAATCACTAAAACAAAGTGTACTGAAGATGCATTAGTTATTTCATTTATGTACATAGAATCTGAACAATTTAGAACTCTTGTCTATTTAGAAAATGGGAAAACATTCTATCACTCTGATTCTCAATGCATATTTTAGAACAGTGTCTAAATTTTGTTGGAATATGAAGGAAAACAGGAAGTACTTCCAAATATTTGCACATCACATTCTATAAACAAGTATCTCTAAATTTTCATCATTTCCTCATAAGTGCAGTAACTTTCAATAGGATAGAATGTGATCTACACTGCAATTCACATAATAAGACAAAAGGAACCAAGATAGAGGATGCTGGAGTAAAGCATCTAAGCTGAATACACAAAGCCACTGAAGTCAAGGCAAAAATTGCTTCTTGTACATGGAAGCACCAAGGCTGCTTCTGGACCAAGGGGCCTATCAATAACAAATTCAATCTCTTGGGTTTCCACACACATATGTATTCCATATATTTTTCATAGCAGTTTTGCTTTTTAAATATTTCATAACTTGAAATAACTTCTTCTTACTCATATTTTATATGAAAGGGGAAACCCCTAATAGAAGAGTTTATATAAATTAGTATGTCCCTTTTAGGTATTTGTTTATTTTGCAGTGTCTAGAAGTTACAAAGTACAAATTAAGTGCTTTTAGAAGAGAAGGGTGTGCATCTTAAAGCAGTAATAAACATTCCTGAAGTTTAAGGGGGAGAAGGAGAGGCTTTTTACTTAGTTATATTTTTGTGGTTCAGCTAACTAAAGAATTCAAGTTCCAAGGCTGAAGTCTTTTTCTATTGTTTGCGTTTTCTTCTTAAGACTCCTGGGATCTCTAGGAGGGATCTGCACCAAGAAATCTTGCTCACTTCTCAAGGAGAGATTTAAGGCAAAGTTCTCAAACACTGGCAACACTATTCTGTGTTCAGGAAACACAGGAAAAAGCCTGTTTGGGGCAGAGTTCCTCTGTTGATGGTCTATGCCTGTGGCAAGACCTCATTGTCAGCTGCCTTCCCTGTAGCAGGTGGTGCCAGCAAGCACACTCTGCCTTCCCTTCTTTCACCTGGCAAGAGTATCTTGTCAAAACTGGTTATTTCAGCTGGATTGTCAGGTCAGGGTAGCACCTTGGGCCTGATGATGATGAAGGAAGCGAGATAAATGTTCATGAGGAACTTTTAATAGAAAATTCCAAATACCTTTTACGATACAGAATGTCAAAGCTCTGTTCAAATGATGTTTCAGGAATCTGTCACAAAGCACTCAACCTCAGCAGGTTTTGAGGTACCTTCAGGTACTGTCCTGGCACAAAAGCTTAGAGTAAGACAGAACTTTTGCAGCAATTATTTTTGGCTTTGTAGAAACAACACCGCAGAAAGACTCCCTGGAGTGAGCTGATGATTGTGTGGCCTTTTTTTGTTAAAGTCAGTCTCAACATTTTAAAGTTTTTAATAAGCATTTTAGCATAGGTTGCTAGCATGGAAGCTGCTCATTATGAGCTAATTGTATCAAAGAGTTGCTGAAAGTGCTTGAATGTTAAATATATGCTACTGTAAGCAAATATTCACAAGTCTTTCAAAACAGATGTTTGAAAAATAGTAGGCTGTCTGCTCATGGTAGCAGTACACAAAGGACATGAAGAAGAGGGATTTAATAATAATATGCTCACAGCTACATGGATGCTAATCCACAGCAGGGTTTTTTAAAAAATTTTCAACGAAATGTATAAACCAGCAGTAACCCAAATACTTTTTGTAAGCAAGTTTACTGCAAACAGGAGTAATTCTTGGCTTTCCTGTGTTCTCCATTCACTTCTCTCCACTGCTTTCCTACCTACCCTGGCTGTGTATGGCCCTCCCAATCCCAGCACCTACTCACAGCCCTTGTTTTCTTCTGCCAGCTGGGGCTCTGCCTATTTTCAGTCTATGCACACACTCTTTGTCTTTCATTCTTCCTTTCTCTTCCTTCCTTCCTTCCTTTTTCTTCCTCTTTCTCCCTTTCTTTATGTCTTTATTTCTTTCCTTCTTTGATAATAATTTTGGTGTCAAAATGTCTTCAATTCTCCAACACAGAGTGGCAAGGTTGGATAGTATGGCATTAATGTGCCACTCATTATGAACTACAGAAATACTAAAGCTGCCAATGCACATATAGCACATTCTGCACCACTGTCCCCTCTTTTGCCTTTTGTTCTTGTTTTACCTCATATATCCTCAAATCAATAGCATTCTGTTGACTGATTCCCGATATTGACTACCTAGGACATTCAGCAGATCCTACTCTACCAAAAAAAAAGAAAAAAAAATTTACATTGTTAAACTGATCTTACAGATTTAAGTACTGGTATTTCTTACTTTCCTATTTTTACTTTTTATTCTTATGGGTTTCAGCTGTTTTCTTGTTTTACCTTGGATAAGGACAGTTTTATTCAGCAATCTGACATCTGAATAACATATGGTTATATGGTAATTCATGGGGTTTTTTTATGGTGGATACATTTTCTGATATTGAGTCATATCACGTCAAAGTACTCGGTGGTCACTAAAGCATCTGGGGGAGAAATCTCTGCGCTAGTGAGCTCAAACAATCAACTGCTACATGAGTGTCACATTTTACTCATCAAACAGAAGGGATTTCTGACCTTAAAGAACTGAAACCCAGATTGAAACAGAACTAATGTCACAAAATTCAAATAAAATCCATTACTAAATAAATACATTTACACAGCATTATACTTATCCTCAATTTACTTTTCTACTTGCTGAACCTGGAGTAGTTTGCTTGGTTGGTTGACACTTGTTTTGATTCTTTTGTTTGTTTGTGTTTGTGGATTTTGTTGTTGTTTGGGGGTGAGTTGTTTTGATTTCATTTTTTAACGATAATTTCTTGTTTCTTCCTTCTATCCCCTCAGAATGTTACTTAGCTTTTTATTATATTGAGTTGGAGCTAAGATAACCCTCCTGATCTTGTTCCAAGAGTGAATTGGAGGCAGCTTGGCACTGACAAGCAAAACCTGACCTTCATCCTCCCTTAGCTATGTTTTTCTGTATTTCTACATTTTAACCAGAATCACTCTTTTACTATAACCTCCTATAGCTTTTGATGCACCCAGAGCTTTTCAGCTTGTCCTCACAAATTCTTCCTGACTCTCTACTTCTGTTCACCAGCGTGCCACTGTAATTTTCTACTATTATACCTCTTCTCATAGTGAACCATCTACAAACTATGCCAGAAACTCGAAACAGGAAAGGGAATTTGCAGAATCAGCAAGTGCCTTGAAAAATGCTATTGGAAAATACTTTGCTGCTAGGGCAACAAAGGAGAGAAGAGTTTCTTCCTTGCCCAAATGTCCAAATTATACTCCTTTGATTCCTTTTCACATTCACACTCTGGTTTTCTCTGTTTAACACTTACATTAAAGTACACCTTGATCAAATATGCCTTCATTTAAGTCTTCCTGGTATCTTTAGAAGATGGGATTATACTGTTACAACTTAATCCTATATTTGATGATTTGTCTTCTGCAAAGCTGCAGAAAACATGAGTCATCTTTTGCAGGCAGAATTTACCCATCACCATGACACAGGAACTCCTTTTTTTCCTTAAATTTGAAAATACCAGTCTTCAAAGCACAGTTTGAATAGCAGAGATGAATCAGGAACTCCAGCCATTTTCTCCCTATGAGCATGATTCCATTAGAAGCTAGGTGAGGAATTCTGCATCTGCAGAGCTGAACCCTTAAAACTTTTTATAGAGACACCGTGGAAAAGAAGAGAGACAGTGTTGAAGAAAATCTCTCTAATCATTGCTTACTTTATCAGCCTGATCTGCCACAAGAGGGCAGAGGCTTATGTCACTCAGCTTCATCTACTGTCACATGAGAATGTCAGGGATCTTTAATGGGAAAATTCATCATGTTTAAATATATCAAGGTGAAAATGAAAATTCCATTAACTATTTTTAAATGGCTTTAGGCCAAAAAGCCAAATGCAGCAACAGAAATCTGTCATCTCTGTTGCAATGACTACAACTACCATAGCTTGTTTATAAGGCATTTATTACTGTGCATTAATTAATTACGCAAAACACAAAGAAAAAAAAATTACCTATACACACACATGTATAGAAAAATATGTATATGGAGCAAGGCTTTGCTAGTTTGAAAAATGTGTCAAGCCAAGATACTGAAACCTTTGTGTAATTTCTCATTGTAATAAATGGGTAGATTTTGAAGTGGGAAAATGTTAGAAATCCCAAACCATTATGCCAGTCTTAGAATAGTTTAAACTCTCTGTATTTTCTGAGCAAAAATGAGTGAATCAGCTGCTAAGGGCATAAATAGACCTTCTTTTAGGAGATACAGTAAAAGAAAATGTGAACACTGCTGGCTTGGTGCTGAATGGGGAGCAGAGAAACTCAAATCAATAATGTGTTATAGTCTGCACTGGTACAATAGTTTTGATGGAAAAGTGAGGAAATGAAAAAATCCAGCTCAGTTTTTACACTGGGGTATTTTACATTGCATACACTGACTTCCACTACCTTAAAATTTCTGATAAATTGAAGTTGATGGAACTATGATTTAACAATTTGTAGGCTAAGATTCTGACAAATCCCACTCCTATTTCCTACTGCTAAGAATTGCTTATAATCACATACACACTTTAAAAAAGTTTCCATAGTTTACCAGCTGATTCAACTACTGAAATGAAACCCTCAATACCACTCACTGATGCATTTGTCATTAACAGAAACTGCCTAAAAATCACAGGAATTTCTTTTTCTTCTTCCTAATATTGCAGCAGTAAAGCAAGAGCTGTTCTTTCCCCTGTCAGGTTTTTTTCCTAAGCACCAGCTTAGTAAAAAAATACATTACGGAAGCAGGAGAGGAAACGATAATGCTCTTTTCCATTTTTGTTAAAGCATATTTTAACTAAATGCAGACTTCTTTATAGTGAGACTGCTACCATGCTCTCTGTTCAATGCCTTTTTAAAGCTACTGTTAGACTCGGTGGGAGGAGATACAGCAAAAATCCCTGCACATTTTCAAGTTCACTAAACTGATAGTGATGATTGTAATTATAAAGGACAGCATGAAGGAGGCAGTTACAAAATTCTCATAAGATAACTTGGCTAGCACAGTGCTCTGTCAAAAAATTAAAACCTATCTATAACGGGGGTAAAAAAAAACCCAACAGCCTTTTCTCCACCCTCAAGAATTTTGGGAGAAAAGAAAAGAAAACAAACAAACAAACAAAACTGCAACGCCCCCCTCCACACCTGAATTCTCCTCTAGGTAAAGAGATTTCATATTCCAGAATCTGAAATATTTCCATTTAAAAAGATTTATGTTGCAAAAAGTATTCTCTTTGAAAACTGCTGGAGACTTAATTTTTATTTTAAATGCGGATTTTTGCTTTTATGATTGGGAAACTAAATATAGTCTGTTATCTGGGAATCGATAACCCAAAGTTTCTCATTCCCCCACAGTCCCTGGGTCTGCAATTTCCCATGGGCTACCACAGACACAATGAGGTCAGGTGAACTCTTGAGAAACTACACCAGATTTACCAGAAACTTGTCTGGTTTCATTAAAAAACTGAAGAGAATTGCTACATTTCCACCCTGTCCTGACAAAATAATGCTCTCTGATAGAAATGTTTTGCTAGAATTTTTCCAACCAGGCCTAGTCTCTGTTACAAATGAACTTGTGACAGCACTATTAATGCAGCTGGGACAAAAATCAAGGGCTGATTCCAGTTTATTCTTCTAATTTTAGACCAAGACTTGGACAACTCTTACTACCACGCCAATTGTGATTATCAAGTTCATCTGACTTACTTCCAGCCCCTGCAAGAAGAATAGTATATAAAAATTATTTACTTTTTTTTTTTTTTTTTAAACAGATGTAGCTATAGACAGCGAGAAAATAATTCCCTGAAAATCAAGTGTATTAACTTAGGATGAAAAGAAAGGGGCAAAAGTATATCCAGTTTAAGCAGCAGCAAAAACTTAGGTGGCTGATTCTACTAGGTTGATCCAAGGAGTTACAAGATGATCCAGGGAAGTTGGGCACCCAGGTTCCCCTCAGAAGTAAATAAAGACAGAAAAATATCTCAATAAACAACAGAAAAAACCCACCCTGTGAGGAAGGGTGGGGGGTGAAGATATCCAGTTCTAGCCAATAAAAATCACTGTGAGCATAGCAGGTGAGCCAAAAGTGCCACCAAATGTAGCAGTGACAGTGCAGCATTATTAAGGACCTACACACATCCATCCTCTGCACTCTGGAATAAATTATCTGAAGACAGGCACTTAATTAGCTGGGACTCCCTTCTTGTGAAGATTAGCTGGCTGATGATACCTGCCTTTTTCAAAACAACTCATAAATTAAGCTAATCTGTTCAAAAGCATAAAAACTGTGGGTTTGCTCTCCTTAGCCACTGCAAATTCAAATGTATGCCTCCCACTTGCCAGGCATACATCCTTGGAACCAGAGTGTGGGAAAGCTGCTTACAGCAGTAACAAAAAGCAGCCCCAGTATACGTTGGTTTTGTTAGAATACATCAGGAAGTCCATTTGCATTCTTTCCAAAAATAAAACTCTACAGACACCTTAAGCTCTTCTGTCAGTCTTTTTCTCATGTCAGGAGATGGCACATTTTGCTGAGTTAAAATCAATTGTAAATTCCCATAGATTTCAACTGAGACAGGTTATCACTACAAAACAGTAATACCAAAGACAAAGAAATTATATAATGTGTTTTCCTTTTATAACTGGAATAATCTGTACTTTTTAATATTTTTAAATGTCATTTCTATATCCAGAAGGTCAGCTATCATTCTCATACCCTTTAGAATAAGACAGCTGTGAAGGGGACTGATTAAAAAAAGCTGTCATTTTAATGACGATTCCATTCTCAATTGGTTTTCTTAAAAAAACTTGCACATGCGTAAAACCTTACAGCCAGGCCTGACTCATAGCCATTAGTTCTGCCAAGTACAAAAGCATCCATAATCCTTCCCAACAATGTATAAGACACATTTCTGCTGAATAAACTTTGCCAGTGTTATTAATCTTTTTGCTACTTAATATGCCTTTATAATGCACATCTACTTTTCACACTATTCTCTTCAGAATTTCTAATTTCTTTGGACCATTTTCAAAAATCTAAGTTGGAATATTCTTCCCCAAATATTTAGTATCAGTGAATCTGTAAACACAGAGAAGGATCTGAAAGGACTCACCTGATACAAATTTAGGATACTACCACAGCAACTAGATCATTACAGTAAATTGTGAAAGAAAGTGCTGACAAACAAGATTCAATTGTTATAAAATGGTGATTTAAATGAGAGTCAAGTGAAATTCACAAAAGGAGCTTGACCTTGTTGGGAAAGGACAGAAATGTGATTAGTAAAGGGATATCTGTCATTGGCCCACATCCACACTTTCAAAAATGTATGTGACATTGCCAATTAAAGGTTTGATAAGAAAATCACAAGTTATTTGGTGAAAGAAATGGAGAAAGTTGTTACCTTTTCACAGGTAATGCAGGACTCATGAGAGGAAGAGTGTGACTGATCCTCATCAGTTTCAATGCAAAGTGACTTAGGCTCACTGGAACTTAATCAAAGAAAGAACATGGAAAACACAGATTCAGTGGTGAATCTCAGCTGAGCCACCAATAATTCCCTGCAAAGGGAGTGAAAAGTAGTAAAATTGCCAGACTTTTACCATTCCCATTCATCAAGCAATACCCTAAACTCATGTTTAAAAAAAAAGACCTGTGCTACAATACTAATGTGATCTAATTTCTTTAAAGAATCGATCATAATGCTGTGGACCAACAGTGAAAATAATTTTACCAAGAACTGAAAATAACTGGGAGATCCTGTGAAACATTAAAAGATGATAATTATATGACAAAGGTCACAAAGAGACAATAAAAGCAAGACACGAGAGATTTCACCCATCACTGAATTAATTAAAAAACCCCACAAACCCAAGGAATCATTACAACAACTTCTATGCAGTACAGTTCAGAGGGTAATGTTTCAGCAGCATGTGTACTCATCACCCTCATTATAAACTTCCTTGGAAGGATATGAGCTTCATTTAAGGTTACTATGCTCATGTTCCTAATTACAGAAATTCACATTTCCATTCACACTGAGCTTTTAGCTTTCTAGCTGTCATTTCAAGCAAAGACACAAACTTGGTTATATTTCTTGAACTCTGACACTAGCTGAAGCCACAGGATCCCTGATATTACAAATAAACATATACCAGAGTAATTTTATCAAAACAAAATTCACCATGAAAGACTAAACTGGGACCAAATCTACATTCTCCTGCAAGATTTAAGAATAATTTACCTCTGTATGCACTGTAATACATCATCAAAAGACAAGTTTAAATATTTCATGGGGCATCTCTGAAATGCCTGACAGTAGAGATTTAGGCCCAGTGAACTGTGTTACTGCATTTGGAATATACTTAAATATACAGACAGTAGCTTTTGTTTTAAGAACAGCATAATCACAATTGTGTGCTGAGGCTGAGGACAGTATATTACACTGCTGCTTTCGTCCTGGAATAGAAATGATATTTAAGGGACTTCTGTCACCCATGATTACTGGTTCAGAACAAGCACAGCTATATTATGAGCCTTGCATTGTGCTGTGTGACCCATCCAAAGTTACTCAGGTAGTCACCCATACATTGCCGAGAAGGAAGCTTTCAACTGATCAGCAGAAATACCAATGTGAAGTGCTTCTTTACAGAATGAAAATGCAGTTGAATGGAAATGGCAAGAACTCACAGAGAAACCAACACCACCACAAAACCCAAAACATGTCAGGGCATCATATTTTAGAGGAGAAATGGGAAAACAAAAGCTGACTAGTATATTACCTTACACCTAGACTTTCAGCACATCCTCCTAGCTGTGACTTCTGCTATACTGTTGTATATATTATAGGATCTGTAATATCCTGACAACTCAATTTTTATTTAAAAGTCTCTATGCCTCTTGTGCTAAGAGCTGTAGCAAATTTTTTGGATAAGGTTCAGTTCACTTAGAGGAAACAAAAGTTACTAATTTACCCCAGCTGTAATTTGCCAGCCCAGCTTTATTACCCAAATACCCTGCTGCAGAAACTCAGGAAGGATTCAGGGCAAGGGCCCTAGGTCTGCCCTAGACACCAAAAGGAAAAGACATCAGTCATTCTTCAGACCTTCTACTATACCAGCCTCTAGCACAAAGCTGCTTCATAATTCATTCCTAATCTCACCACAAGTTTGGGAATCTCCCTAGTTTGGGACTGCCAGAGGAGTTGTATCTACGACACCTCTTGGCAAAACTTTAGTCAGCTAAGGATCTGACCAGTTAGTTCAGCTCTCCATTTCTTTGCTGCTGCCAGAACAGTGAAAAAGGTACAGAAGCAATCCTGCTCTCTTCATATTTCTTCTAGGAATGCTTCCAGGAATGATGAGAAAACAGATAATCCAGGAGATTCCCCCAGTTGGAGACAGAGGAACATGGTTAGTCCTGTAACTTCCATACTGCCTGTAGCCCTCTCCTCTGGAACAGTGAGTGTCTTCATCATCTCAGCTTCCCATTTCATCTTCTTTGATTCAGCTAAAAGTGGTGAGGGAAGAAAGCCTCAGTGAACTCTACTGTCTCACTCCAACACCATTTCTCTCCTTTCACAGGATAAACACAGTTCCAGCAAAGGAAGTGGAATTTATTATTGTTTTGCTCTCAAAGATGCTTCCAGATGAAAGCACAAGTGTGATTTTAAAAAAGTAGTAAAGATTAAAAACAACATTCATAAAAAAATCTAAACCCAGCCCTCTATGAAATAGTGTCACATTCCTTTTTCCTCTCATATAACAATTGTTTACATTCAAAAAATTTAACAGCATTTGCAAGATGAGATTTAATTATCAAATGATGAATCATCACGATTGTAAATGAGTACAATAGCCAATGTTGAGATGAGAGTGCTCATGTCTGCATTTCTCTACTTTGACCAAAGCATTTACAATCACAAATTCTACTTTTCCCCTCATCTTGTTTAGGCTTCTTCTGTAATTATAGCTGTATAGATAAAGGAAACCTTTCAGTGTGAAACCATTTTTACAGCAGTTCCAGGATGGAGTTTATTAGAAACATGGGCTCATATTAGAAAATTCAAATAAATAAATTTATTTGCATTTTCCTTATGGAAAAGCAAGTGTTTTTTCAGTTTCTATAACAGAGTTCTTGGGGATTTCTCAGCTGTGTTAGATACCTAATTGCAATTTCTACCTTTGAAACTCTTCCTGTAAATCCTTAAGTAATCTTCCTAGAGACCAGGTATCACATGTAAACAGGTGGAGAAAGTAATTTAGTAATCATCTCTCCATCTCTGTATGAAAAACAAAGCACATTGACATCTCTGGAGAAAGAATGAAATTAAGCATGTTGGAATTAAATTCAGCTTAGTTTACAAAATTATAGTACACTCCATGAAATACAAACAGATCTACCAAATGTTTCCTGCCCCCTTTATATCAGTGTCCAGGGCCAAACTAGTGGAATAACATAAGCATGACTGTTGTTTTCTTAACAATTTAAATTTTAAAATTTTTATTTCTCCAAGCTGACTTATTATTGTAGACTAGAGCTCTTTTACCTTGCTGTGTCATTAAGGAATCTTGGGAGTAATGTTAAATTTCTTCTAGCTATATCAATTGTCTATAGGTATGCTTGATTGATAATACAAAAGAAAAAAAAAACATTAAAAGTTGGCATATCAGGCCAGATGTTGTTTATGTAGCTATAAAAAGTATCAGTCAGTGATTATTTAGTAGACATTTCTTTTTTATTACTAGTGATCAATGGAAATGCAGACCATTACTTCTCACATTTCATACAAGACTGTATATTCACACAGAGGAGTTCCATCCATCCATCCATCCATCCATCCATCCATCCATCCATCCATCCATCCATCCATCCATCCATCCATCCATCCATCCATCCATCATAAAGAAAATTTCAGTAATGAAATAACCAATACTGTGTGCATCATTTTTCCAGCACCAAAATTCTTCTTTAGAAGGGGACAAGGGGGGCTTGCTTTCTTTGTTTCCTGTTAGGTCTAACCCTCAGAGCTGTGCTGGCAGTGAGTGCTGCAGGGTGCTTCATTCCTTGTGATGCTTGTGCTTATTCATAATTGCCAAGGCTGCCTAGGGCTCATCATGGGCTTAGCACCTCTTCATCTATTTGTATGAATCTAAATAATGCATAGCTCTCACAAGTCTGTCTTTGCACTACCCCAAGAATTTCTCCCTGTTGTCCTTTATGAAATGTGAATTCTTGTAAGCATAACTCAGGATTATTTTGCCTGTGTGCATTAGTTTGCATTCTGAAGCAGTCTGTCAATTTAACTTAGCTCTGAAGATGTCTCTGTTTAAGAGAACATGGGATATTATAGAGAGTATTATTTACACGATGCGTCCATGGCTTATTTCGGCCTTATTACCTCTGAGGTAAGATAAGGAACATTAAAGAGAATGAGATATAAAGATAGTGCCTCTGATTTTCCTTATATACATGTTATTTTCTATGGTGGAATTATTGAAAATAGGTTATCCTGAGCTTCTTATGCCTCCACAGGAAAGCTAAGGACATGTTTTTTTTTCTGAGCAAAAACAGGATTTTTTTTCTTTCAATCAATTTAAAATTAGTCATATAGATTTTCAAATTGTAAAAGACATCCTGAAAACTTGCTGCATGGTGCTCAGAGGAGCAAAGTCCTATTGCAAAGCATAACTGATCACAGTCCAGAAGAGACTTCTCTATCTTTTGAAGCTATCCAATATGACAAAGTGAAAAACTTTCTTGTAATGAACATTTTGGAAGGAGCATTTCAGAGCTGAAACAGAGTGGTGGAGATGTTTGCACACTTTGCATTTCTTTTTTTCATCAACATTTCATTTATATTCTTCTATGAGTTATTACATTTACTGCTTCCAAAGTTTCAGACTAGTTGAGTGCAATGGACTCATTGCACACCTACCATGTTTATGGAAAAGGAGAACAGAGGGCAGAGCTTTACAGAGAATGTAAACAATGAATAAAGAATCAAATCACTCTATGTAGGATTATAGCACAATAAGAAGAGCTTAAACAGAAGTATAAAAAAATAGTAAATATAAAAGCTTAGGACATCACTCCATCAAAATTTAAATCTATTAGCAGCTTAGATGATGAAAGTTTTTTTCTGTTTAATTTTAATATAGATCAAGTAAATGAGATATAGAAGATAATTAAATAGTGTTTCTGTTTACTTAAAAAAATCCCCCACAAAAATTAAAATTCACACAGTATGTTGTTTTGAAGTTGGGTATTTCAATGATTGCCTTACTTTTGGGGGCATATGCCCATGAGTATCACCTAAGAGTTCTGCAGTAAGGCCTAGAGCAATAAATGAAAAGAAAAATCAGTGTAGGAAGAGACTGCAACTAATAAATATTTGATCAGATACACAAATTCACACAGTTTGATAATGCCTTGAGGAATTTGCCATAAATTATTAACTCCTGCAATGTAAACGTGTGGTATTATGTTCTTTAAGAAACAGCAAGCCAATAAAGAGCTATTAATTGTTTCAGGCAATTTTTTTCCAGACGTACATATATCTAAAATATTATAGGCTTATATAAAATCATGTGAATAAAATAATGTGTGAATAAAAAATGAAAACCATAAAATATAAAGAAGGGTGCCCCAGAAGCATAGAAGCTGTAGAGTCATTCCCACTTTTCTGAAGAATTATACAATTTTAATATAGGAACTGAAGGTGTTTTTAACAATTAAATTACCTTAGGAAAATAAAAAGCAGTCCTAAAGTAAAAAGTAGCTGGAACAGAAACACCTCTTGGCACTTAACTCAGCTATTGAAATGCCAAATGTTACTTCAACAAAACACATTTGGAGTAGATTTTATGTTTAACTCAGGAGCAGCTGCAAGAGTAACATCACAGGATTGGACTGCACAGCACAAAATATGATTTTCAGTTCTTCTACAGTGCAAAGAGATTCCTGTAGTGACAGAATCTTTGTACAGTTTCTGTTACTGTGGGTCAGGCAGTGCTCCTGCACATCCTCCCTTGAAGGCAGTGATCACAGTGAAATCCAGGGACCTGCTAAAGGCAAAGGTGCTCCTTGCCCCTCTCAGAGAAAGGTGTGTGAGATACAGATACATCAGTGCAGAGCTACTAACAGATGGTGAGAAATGGCCAGCTGCTAGGCAGCAGGGTGAGCTTAAAGAGAGAATTTTCCATTACTGTTTCATTGGAAATGGAGGGAAAATACTTCAATTGTTCTCAGGATGGATTAGAACTTCAGAGTTCTCACTACCAAATACAGCAACTGGGAGAATCTAGGCAGTCTTCATCTTTCACGAGGATTTTTCTGTATTCATTTGAAGATGCCCAGCAGTCACACATACAGGGATATTTATTAATCATATCATGTCACCCTTTGCCCTTGCAATTTTTCCTTTAGGGGGCCTCTAAAAAGGAAAGATCATTCTTTTTGATCACTCTAAAATGAAATAATGAACTGAAATGCATTTCAGTCTGAATAAATTAATCTGAAACCAAGCATGAAAAGCACATAAAAAACATTCATCATCTTCACATTTCTGCACAGTAAACTCTCCTGCCTACGAACTCTGTGTAACTCACTTCTGCAGGAAGCAGCATGGAAAATGTTCTGCTTCTGCAAAACTAAAAATGCTGTATATAGATGGACATTTTACACATCAGATACCACTGGGAAATCCTAGGAAAAGCTGACTATATGAACTGGTGAATGTACTAGAGAGTTTTCATACATTTCAAATTGAAGTTTGTGCTGATTGATCCTAGTAAATTGCATAACATTTTTTAGGAAAAAGAAGGAGTAAGTTTTTCTTCACAGTGTCTTAATCATTGTAACTGTCAGGAAGAGCATTGTAGCCTGTTAATTTATAGTCTATGTATTTACAGGAATGCATTGAGGCCCACAATGAATTCCATGCAATTTTATTCTACAAATTGCACCTTTATAAAAAATAATTTTGCACAGGAAACCTTAAAGTTATTTTATCTCATTTTATGGAGAGCAACTATTCAAGTATTTAGGGATTAATAATAACAAAAGCAAAGAGCAAAAACTTGAAATATTTCTATTCCTATTAAACTTGCAATAAGAAAAACCAGAAATCTCTCTATCCATGATGAAATGAAGTCCCCACAAATCTGGTTTGATTGATTGTCATGCACAAAGCTAAGGAAGCATTAATGTAGATAAAACATTCTTACTTGAGCCATGTGAGTTTCTTACGCACTAATTCTCACAGATATTTATGTTGGGCTGTTTAGGGTGCAAGTAACCCAAATGTTACATCCATTTTTCCTTTGTTTTAAACTCAAAGTCTCCATATGCTGCCTGAGATCAAAGTTTTTGCAATCATATTCCATGTAAACTTTGCTTGATTTCATAAATGTGGAGGAGTCTATAATTTTTGACAAACCAGTTTTAGGTTCAGGCATCTGCCTCAATCTAAGAGTAGATTACTAGAGTAATCTCTAGTATAAAGTGCAATGATTCAATGTTTGAAATCTACAGTAATTTCAGTTTTGTAGTAACTGGGCAAAAAGAAAGCCAGTTTAAATTAGATGGAAAATGTAGTAGTTTATAAACTCCTTGTTAGTATTTTATACAAATAAAATATATATGCACATTTAATTTTCCTAAAGTATAAGTTTTAGTAATAAAGACCTTGTCACATGTTAATATTTAATTCCTAAATTTATCAAAAGCACGGGAGAATACTGGCAAAGACCTTTACAGATAATCCTGTGAATTAAGAGTTCAGCTGCCACTGAATTTAAACATCTACTATGTACTCCTTTTAATTCCAGTGAAGATTCTTTCAGAACTAAATGTATATTTCAGCATTTTATACAGAGAGACAAAATCCATATGATAGTTTGAATCTTTATACAACATTTGGTCCTACAAGTTAATATTCAGCACTAGAAGAGGCCATGCAAGAGTTTTCTAAGGAAATACCACATGAAGGGGCTAATATATTTTAAATTTATGTAAAAGATGCCATTGTAATTAAGCCAGAGATGTGCCTTTTATGAGCCATAAGAACATGATTGTTTAGAGAGATCCTTTCACCTTAATATGGGTGGTGCAAATTTTTCTGTGCACACAAAGGAATTAGTCAAGCTGCGGGGGTAGGAGGTGGATTTTTTTGTTGTTTGTTGGCTGGCTGTTTCTTTATATATATATATATATATATATATATATATATATATATATATATATTCTATCTTAACAACTATACAATAGAAAAATTAAACAGGTGATAGGCAGTGACACAACAAATTGATTGAGGACTTTTTAAAGGTTAGTAGCAGTCTCGAGGCTCTAAAAACACTCCTTAAAAGTCACTGTACATGATGTGCAATTAGGTGGCTGAGATTCTGCAAAATTTGGCATATGTCAGAGACAAGATTCCCTGCAGAGCTGCTCTGACTGCAGAATAGATGTGACCTTTTAGGGTCATAAAAAACAATAGTAGAGTTAAAAATCATGTATTCCCAAGTATTTAAAAAGAGTTCTAAATGCTTCAAAATACGTACATTCCTTGTCCCAATAGCCAATCAAGTTTAGTCCAGAGAAAAACCCCACAGAATTAAACTCACCATGGTGAACTTGGTTTTTCAAGGTCTCCAGGGCCCTTTATCTACCCTTTGAATTGGACAGGACAAGGCAATCCCATACTTTCTTCTGACTGAGCTTTCAATAATGCTTTTCCACTATAGCTTACTAGAACTCTAAAAAGAAAGAGAATACAAGAAACTAAACACTATCCTGCAAAATTCTTTATTTTTTCTCTGAGCTTGAGCAAAGGCCATAAAAAAGTGAATTTAAATTAGTATAAAATGTTGCAGAGATATTAAGTTAATTCACTGCCTTCATTTGCTTGTCTGGTAAACTGGTAGGTTTTCAGAGGAAAAATAGTTTTTTGATTGAGAATTCAGAATTCTGGTCAAATAAGCTTTTGTAGGATTTGATCACAAACATTTCTCTGCTTTGTTCCCAAGGTATTTCTCTGTATCAGAAGAACTTGGTGAAAGGCACATTGTGACAGGAGAGACTGACTGTGGACGGTGAAAGCCCACTGAAGATTATTACAACCCTTCCACTGACTTAAATGGATCAGACACCTAGGAACAGAAAAACATGATAGAACTGGCTGAAAATGTGATAGCAGAGGTGAACTACCTGAAAACTGGACATTGCAGAGCAGCTGCAGCAGAGACTGAGCTGTACCCAGGGTTTTGCTGCAGGACTTGCTGTGCAGGGCTGCAGGACTGATAGGCAGATACTGAAATTTTCAGAACAATGAAGTACCAATGAAATAGTTACAAGTGAGGAATATCAGGTGAGGAAATCAGTTTCCATCTGCTATCCTGTATGGTCTTAATTGCACAACAAAGTAAACAGAACATATCAAATATGATTTTTTATGGTTACTGTCAGAATGAGAGTTTCTTTTGGAGGGTTGCCTTCTTTTCCCAAGCAGCTGATGACAGGAGGAGAGAAAACGGCCTCAAGCTGTGCCAGGGGAGGTTTAGGTTGGACCCTAGGAGGAATTTCCTCGAAGAAAGGATGATGAAACATTGGAATGGACAGCCCGGGAGGTGCAAAGTCACCACCCCTGGAGGTGTTTAAGGCTGGACATGTCACACAGTGCCATGGTCTAATTGACAAGGTGGCATTCAGCCATAGGTGTGACTTGGTGATCTCAGAGGTCTTCTGCAACATAATTGATTCTGAATTGCTTCTGAATTGTATTTTGGCATAAGAGTAGGCTGATAATTATTTTAACTACATGGAGAAAACAAATTCACTGCCCTTCCCACCCTGCTAATGAGAAGTGAATGAACAGTGAAAAGGATTGCCATGAGATGGGCACATTGATCATCACTCTACACATAAAGATAGTGAAAAGCAAAGGGTAAATTAGAGGAGTTGAGGAGCTTCAAAAAATGCTTTAACATCTTTGGTGCTGCTTTGGAAAAGATATCACTCTCTTAAAAGGCACATTAAAACTAAGGAAGTGACAAGACATAGAAGGTATGTTTGGCCTCAGGTCAAGTACCATCTGGCACTCTTGTTTAAAATGAGAGCGAAGCAGTTTGGGAGCTTTGGAAGTGAATGTTGTAACAGGAAAAAATGTGATACATTTCAAGAGAAGGTCTAAGAGTGAGAGACTTTAGATTTTTTTCTTGTTTTGTTTTAAAAAAAGTACATTTTTTAAAAGGCTAGTGCATGATTTCCAAATATCACTGCACATCCATGCATGGGTGCATAAGCCCTGGTCTCTTTCACTGTTTTAGTGACCTATCAGTGCTGGGAATCTCCATCTTCAGAGCTTTCTGAACAGATCTGAATAAGTAACTGAAATGTCTTTGAAAATTACATCATGAAGGGGAGAGGATATGTGCTCAATATCAGGAAAGATTTTCTAGCAGTGAAAGTATTGAAATTTTACTGTTACTTGGGAAACTGGTGTGAAGTAGAAAGCTTAAGTTTGTGAGCCACGTTCTTGTGAGATGATTCAATCAGCTGAGAGTGAACTAAATGAGCAGTGTTCTGAAGTAAGGAAGCAAACAGAATACAATCCCAGTTTCAGGTGATCTCAGATAATATCTGAGTATAATAGCCTACGCTGAATTCTGAATTTTATGCTGTAGCAACTTGACAGATGTTGACACCCAAGATAGCTCATTTGCAGCTAGCTTGGTTATCAATGTACTAGATTTAGATCTGCACCCTCATGAATAAACTAAACTGATACCAAAAAATCCCAAAACCCACAAAGTCAAAAGATGACATTTTTCAGTTGCTAATGTACAAATCCTATGAGACTCCCTAATGACTCCACAATAAAAGGAATGAGAAATTCTTATTGTGGAAAAGAAATTGAACATAACTGGCATTCCTGAGATGTGATGTGATGATTCATGACTTGGATGCTAATATAGCTGGTTGTTGCATACTGAAAAAAGATGGACCACGTGAAAGATGTGGTACATATTCAGCATTCTACATCTCTCTCTCTTAGAGCTCCTGGCAAATTAGGAGCACAGACTTTAAATGCATCTAGAGAAAAATGTTAACAGTGACAAAGTAGAAAGCTGTTACAGACTATCAGATCAGATGAGTTTCTTTTAAAATGCACGTCAATAATGTGTTCAAATAAAGAAGGAAAAGCATTTTTACATAAAACAGGAGCTATACATTTGTAGTTTTGTGCATGTGGTGATGAAGAAATGTTTACTGAATAGATCAAAAAAACAAACAACAACAAAGACCCCAAACAAACACTGCAGGACAGATACTGACTGATAAAGGCATGGTAGTTATATATATCAGTGCTCAAGTATTCTGTGTGTGTATATACATATATATATATATATATATATATATATATATATATATATATATGTAGCTGCATATATAGATTCCAAAGCTGATCCAGTCACATAAACACATAAGACTGGAATAGACTGGGGCTAGGCAGATATAAAGATCCATTTTCTATCAGTTCTGGGAAAAATTGATGAAAATATCTGCATTTTTATCCTTTCCCAAGTGTGTTCTTTTCAGAGACAAAAATGCCATTTGATTTTGATATACATAATGTTTAAAATACTCAGCTGTTTTGATATTACTTGGTTTTGTTGAATTGAAAATTGGAAGTATAAGATGCAAAAGTACGGATATAAAATCTGAAGCACTTTGCATGGGAATAATCCAATGTTATAATTTTTTTAGAATATCACTTATGGAACACCAATTTTACTTTCCACAAAATGCTACAAAGTTTTCTAATATTGTACAGCTAAAAAACTGCAAACCTTGAAGTTCAAGATTCTAACTTAGAGTATTTCTATTTCACACAAGACTATTTGAGGACCATTAGTGCTGCCTGGGATTTTTACCTTCTGCTGTTATTCACTTCTTGTCAGCAAACTCTGTTCTCCCACTGGCTGCTGCTCAGCAGTGTATCTGTATTGTTAGACATGTGACTTCATTTAGTTTCCTTCAGAGTGAGGGATGGAAGCTCATGTAACTGCTGCTCCAAAGTTTCCAGAGTCTTTTCCACTTGGGGGAGAAGCATCATTTATCTTTAAATTCATGTGCATAACATACAAATCAGCTTCTGCATGCAATATATCTTTCAAAACCTACAGACATTTCATATTTTGATAGTGCTCATGGATAACTTTAAAAAACCTTATCCCAGATGTGGTATCCACAGGTTCCAGATTTCCCCTTCTAGGAACTGCCAAACAGAAAAGGCACAGGGGAGAAGCAAGTGACTTTCTGCTTCCAGCTGCCTAATGACTTCCTGGTAAACTGTGAGGATACCTGAAGAAACTACAGACTCTATCTACTCGCACTCCAGCTTCTGTGCCTGTACCCTTATTCTTGGTATGCATCACATCTGTCTCTGTGGCATTATAAAAAGGCATAACTGGTGAGGAAATGTTTCCTTCCTTTGAGATTCGTCATCTGAGTTCACATGATTTGCAGTATTCTACCACCTGGAGATGAAGAATCAGTAGCATAATACTGGTCTTCCTCATTCTTTTTTCTCCTTCTGAACATTGGGAGTTTTTTACAAATGTATGTAAAGGCATGGAGGTAAAAATCATCATTCTTGAGTGAAGAGAATTCTGTACTCCCTGCCATGAAAATAAACACAGGTCTTGCTCTTGTATTTATATGAAACAGAGAGGTCAAAAGGGCTAAGGTTAACTATTAAAATAATCACCAAAAAGAGAGACATTTTTCTCTCCTGTTTACAAAAAAATATCAGAAGTGTATCCTTAAAGTACTGGGAAGCCCCACAACACTACTTTAATATCCTGGGTCCTGATATGTGATCAAAATAATGCAAAGAAGATGCTGGTCATCTGCCTAATGCCAAAAGCTGACTGAGAGCTTTGGAACAGAAAACAAATTCACAGAAAACTTCTCACATGAGCAAATAAAATCTTACATACAAGATTAATCATATGATCTTATAATAAATCTTATTATTTTACCAGCCTGTACAGAATTCCAGCTCACTTTGCATCTTCCTTGATCTTCTCATATGTTTCTGGCTTCAGCCTTTCTTTTTCTAGGAATATGGAAAACACTGTGAATAAAAAGAAAAATAGAGATTTTTTTTAAATAAAAATCCTGAATATTTCTTATGTATTTGCAGATAAAAGACTGTCCATGGCTGACCATGACAATATTGCCAAGCTTGACTTGCATACTTTAAAGTAGTTTTATGGGAGATAAAAACTGGTCTGAGAGGCAGCAGAGGGTGGTCCCTATGAGCTGTATCACACTAGCAGCTACTAAAGGCCATTGTCACCCCTTGTCACCAAAGGGAAAACTTACTAAAGGGCAACCAAGTTGAAATACAAATAATAAGAGTGCAATTTCTATTACAACATGATCTCCTTTAATTTTCTTCCATTGAGCTACCTTATGCATTCACTTAATACCAGGGCAGCCTAAGCTGACCAGGATTAAGTGACAGGAGATCTTGGCTGATTAAATTGCTTTAAGGTGATTCACGTGGTGCTAATAGTATAGACACAACAACAAATGGTGGTGAATAATGAAACAGAGAGAGACAAATAACATGCAGTTAGCTGAGGCTAATTTTACCAGCAGGTGCTGAATACAGACCATAGCTATTATAGTGCTGAAAATAAAAAAGCATACAGTAAATGTCTCTAATGCTATAAGTTACAGTCTGCATGTTACTTTAATTGTATGCAGTCATCCTATATTCTGAGGTTTCAGCAACAACCTAATTACTAGCCTTTTGTTCTTATAATGTTTACTTTGAGAGGTGTTTCTGGGAAAAAAAGTTGAAAAAAGTAAAAAAAGTGTAAAAAGTAGAAGCAAATATGCTTGGATGCACAAGGGAGAGGTCACAGGTACTTGGGAGTATTTACCATATGTGGATTTTAGTTTCTACCTGTGTGTCTCATTAGCATTAAAAGCTTGGAACCACCATAATAAAATTGATGAAACATATACAGCTATAGAACCATTATGTCATCTGATGGTAACTAAATTCTACATATGGGTGAGTGGTATTTTTACTCTGGATGTAGGCAGGACCAGCTCTGAGGATACTTGGCTTGAATCTCCTCAGGCAGGGGAGAACCTCAGTTTTAGAACCTCAACATTTTTGAGTAGGGTTCTCACTTCTAGGCATCATATTTTCAAAGGAATTTGGACATATCAATTCTCCTGGGTTTCAGTGGGAGTTAAAATACATAAGATTAAGATAAATAAAATAGTTAAAAGATACCTGAATAACTGAAACAAAGCTGATTATATAAAAGAGACATTGTCACTACCAGGTTGTCTTCTTTTTTCTATTCTAGCAGTTAAATTTTAAACAAAAGTAAACCTACCTGAAATATTAAAAGAAAGATTAAAATACTATCTACTGGAGAGACATACTGGTTGTTCACAGAATCACAGAATCTCAACATTCTGTGTTTTTTGATGCCATTAGTATTTATAAGATGTTTTTAATAATGCTAGTTCACTATTGATAGTGGCAACAAAGTTTATCAATTATGAATTCACAATTTCAGTTGCCATGTGTAATCCAGTAAAGAAAAATTCATTGCTTTAAAGGCACTTTTAAAATTCTCATTGCATTTAATAGAAAACTAGGTCAACAGCCACTCCAGACAGACAGTGATATCAAATGTGGGGAAATGTTACACAGAAATAATTAAGCACTTGCTAAATTAAATTGTGATAACATTCTTTCCACATTGAGCAGTGACATAAATTTGAAAGCAGGTTCTTTTGCTTCATGTTATATGAAGTTTCAGGACTGCAACACAATGAAAATGTCACTTTTCTTTTGTGCCTCAGTAATTGCTATGTGATAAACATGCACAAGATAAACATGCACACATTCCATATGATAATGAGTGGACTTATATATAGAAACAAGTAATTACATTTTCCTCTTTTGTTTTTTTTTTTTGTACTACCTTAATTGGTAGTTAATTTATGCACCTGATTTTTCAGGTGCTTGTACATAGTCATTAAAAATGACCTCCAAGAAAAGCAGGAATGCTGAAAAATGAGGCAGGATGGCAAGCTGGCTGTTACTAAGTATAGCCCTTTTCTGTGTCATGAAATGCTCTTGTAGATACAGTAATTATACATGATGGAAACTTTCATAAACTTTTCAAATTCAGCAGTATTAAAATGTTAGGAAGAGACCTCTCACTATTTCTCTTCCAAATCCCTCTTTACCACTTTGTTACAAAATTCACTGTAAGCTGAAATCTGATGTTTATCATAATAATCTAAAATATTAAATTTTTGTATTGTATTGTTTTGTTATATAAAATCTGCCCTTTTTCTCTCAGAATATGAAGAAATTGTTTACTATGTTCCAGTTTGAAAAATGAAGCAAGAAAATGAATAAATAAATTTGTTTTAGTCAACTAAAATTTAGTCTAAATATTAAACTGTGAGACTGCATAAAAGTAATCACAGGATGTGTACAATGGCTTCAACTCAAACACAAATGTCCTTAAAGTTGTGAAACATTGGCTGCCTTCTATTAAAAAACATCTTACAATGGGGAGCAGTGCATAAATGTAGGTACTCATTTTTATGGAATAAATTTATCGATAATATTTGAGATTCAGAAATACCAGTGTACATAGTATCCACAATGGTTTTAGAGATAGGAATCCAAAGGCTACATGCATTGTCTTTAGGGACTAGGTCTGCCTCCCAGAAGCATTAACTTTTTCATCTGCATCTGGTGTTAGGGAAAACTGCTTTCCTCACTAGTAGCCCCCCTAAAATTCCAAAAACGCACTAAAAGGCTTTTCACCTGCATTCTTTGGCCAAGCCAGTATAAATTCAGGATTGTCAAAGTCTTAAATGACCTTCTCCTGTCACTGATCCACTGCTGCTTTACCTCGGGTACACTTTGGAATACACTTGTCACATCAAGGATGCCTCTGAAGGTAGATTCACTGCTCAGTAAAATAACACCAACAAGCACTTTTTGAGTTTTCCTCTTGCCATGCCTGAATTCCTCACTGCCAAAGGGAACTGAGGAACTGTTCAGTTCCTCACTGAGCTCTGCAGTGTTAGAAAGACAGTCTTTCAAAGCTATGTAATATCCAGTACTCAACTGTGCAGTGTTAAAGGTCTTTAAAATCACTTAAAAAACCCAGTAATTCCAACAGGATAATTTCTTAGGTATCCTAAAGTTTAGAATCCTGCTATATGAACTGATATAAGAATGTGAAGATGGTGGACTGACGTCAGTCTGAATGTTTGAGATAACATCTGAATAACAAGTAATAACCAGTCCACTCTATTGTGTTTTACCTGTCTTTTTCTAAGCTTACCAAAGCTTCATAACTCAAACAGAAATGCTGAACATTTTGATTAGGGTCCACATTTTCCTCAGTGCTTATATGGTGACTAACACAATGGACTATAATCAAGGCTTTATTGAAAACTACTTATTAAATAGCAATAGAAACTCAAATAATACCAAGATCTCTCTAGAGCATTGATTGCCTTACACCTTTCATAGGAGAATTTTAAAAGCAAAATAAAATGTGGATTGATTGTACCCCAAATATGGAATGGCATTAGGTATTGTACAAGCGTGGCAAAATTTTCTCAAAAGGAAAATGCACACTAATAAGTAAAGCCCACTCTGTTCTGCTTCCTTTTTCATTATAGCTGATGTTTCATTTTAACATGTACATTTGAAACTCACTTTGTGTTTTAATGGAACGCTCTGGGCCAAATAGATCCCCGGCGTAACATTGCTTGTGCATGTCAGACAACTATTACAATTTCTAATGGCATGAGCTTGGGGTGGCTGCATTATTCATGTGGGGTATATTGATAAAAAGGTCATGCAGGTCAATGTATGAATTTAAAGTACTTCTGCACTTCAGAAATGTATTCTTTACATACATTTAAAATGTGTGCTGATAGATTTTGCTTTTTTAATTGATGAGTATGGATATTATTTATTTTACGCTCTGTCTATGAGGTCAAATTTCATTAGCTACTATTTGCAGGGTCCAAATGAAATGAAGACTACAGTAAGCTTTAAATTAGAAAGTACCAAAACAAAATTCCAGTGTTGCAGCAGATTCTCATTCTCTTAAAAGATTAATGGACAAGACTTGTAGAACAATTTCTGTATCCTGTGGCAATTCATTTAGCATATTCATTATGCTGGACATCATGTTCTGTTTGAGCATTTGTAAGAACTAGCTCTATTTTTTAGCAATAAAGCTCCTGAATTTTCTTCATTATGAAAGTAGCATTCATTTCTACAGGGCTGTCTATAAGAAAGACTTGAAAGAGTTCATTATATTTCTACATCATTATAACAATATCCTGGAGTTATATTTTATGTGTTGTGGTGACTCTATGCCCTTTCTTCTTGCAGTTCCTGCAACAGGAGATGCAGCCGAAGAAAAATGATTGCTCTCTATATTGCTTATACATTATTCCTGTTCCCCCTGGAGCTGTGGTTTCAGATGTGACCTGGAGGAACCCAAATAGGTCTTGTAATTTACATCATGAGCTAGACCACTCACAGGCAGCTCCAGCATTTAGTATGCAGCAACATGAAGTAGAAAATCATAGCAGAGTTCCACAAACTATCACCTGACAGGAATAAATGCTCGCTTTGAGTGAAGTGCCATAGAAAATGTCCTTCATTTCACATGAAGCAACATCATGGCTTTGCCTTAACCAAGGACTGAGTGGTTCATTATAATGAGCCATGGCCAAGAGGACACTGCAAACAAGGCCTGAGCATAATGAGCCACACCTGACATACAAGGAGGACCTGAGCCTTGGTGTGGACCATGGATCAAAACTGACAGGGAATGGTACCTGAAATGCTGGAAGGGAGAGCTGTGATCTGATTGCATCAATCCCTGTCTGTGAAGACACTTGGTACTAGAGGCTGGGGCTGGAGACGATGTTATGTGGACATCCAAGTGTGGAAGCAGAGTGCCTCAGGTGGAACTGCTTATGAAGTGATGCTGAGCCTCTGCCCAAGGGCTTGACACAGAGACTGGTCAGAGGGAGTGTCACAGTCCCTGGACTTCACTGCTCTGACTCACTGGGCTAGTAATTAGGGTTGGTTAGTAGTGCATATGTGTATGAATTTTTTATATGACACAGCTTTTTTGTTGCTCTACTTACATTGAACTTAGCAGAGCCATAGAGTGACATCGTTCCTTTCCTTTTTGCAGTGTTTGAGAATAGAACAGACAATTCAGATTTTGATCACTTTTTAGAAGCCATTTAGCAACATTTGCCTTCAATCTCTCCAATTGTTTTTATGAAAAACTCCATAAGCCTACTGAACTGGAGAAACCTGAGCCTTTCCATGAATTGGGAGCATCTTGTGCTCCCCATATCAGTGAGAAAATGAAGTCTTAAAAGATCCTAGTGACAGATACATGGTTAGGGTTTAGAGAACTGGAGCAACTAGTGGTAAAAGTGTATTGCCAAAGAGCAAATGTCACTTAGATAATACTTTTTAAATTCTCCTTGTTTTGAGCATATCCAAAAGTATCTAACCTAAATTCTTTGTAATCAGAATAAAAAAACCCTGCTGATCTTGTTTTTCAAGAAATTATCCTGTGTTAATTATTGAACAGATGACTCACTATTTCCACAATTTCCTGTAAACATACACATATTTCATGAGATCCTGTGGGAGAGGAATATTTTAGAAGCATAAAGCCATAAACTTATAATTACCTCTGCACTTTGGCAATGTCTGACACATGTAAGCCAAACATTCTTTTTTTAACCGAAGATTTACATTCTTACTATGAAGATCAACTCATTTTTTATTTCATAGCATTGTGTTTTAACCATAATTTCTTTAGCTATGCTTCATGTCATCCTATTAGTGTATGTTTGCAAACAGAATAGGGTATACAGAAAGCAATTTGTTAATCAAATCTCTTCTCACTCTTTTATTCTTTCCTCTAGTAATCCCTACAAGTTCTTGGTATTAATCACAAAAAACTCAAGAGCTGTCCTTGTTAAAAATTCAACTCAAGAATTCAGTATGACCTTTTACATCTAGACCCTGATTTAAGAGCCAACACAGCTAAAATCATACGATAGTATGCTGCTGTAGCACATTAAAAGGTCAAATTTAAATGAGTTCAGGTTGACATACTGTTCTTTGTCTTAGGGAGGAATCAATTATGAACTTCAGTTAAATACATAACTCTCATGACTTTTTCTCAATATATTGATAAATTTAGGCCATAATTATGCAAGTATTAAGAAATACTTAACATCTAAGTCCTAATTAGTCATACCAGAATCAACAGGTATTTAATATTTGGAAAATTAAATATATGCATTGGTGTTTGGAGGACTGATGTCTTCTACAGTAAAATCTTGTATGCATGCAACAGTTTGTTCCAGACTACCTACTGTGAAGGGAGATTCCTGTCCTCAGCAGAAAGTAACTTCTACCTTACACTGATTAGTTATGGTAGTTTTAACAGCTAAGACTGAAGGAATCAAGCAGTTTTAACAACTAAGACTGGATAGGATAGTAATTACCTTCAACCACTGTTATGGACAAGGGCTGACTTGGAATGTTGAGTTCAAAAACTCTTTCCTTGTTCTCCATTTCTTTGTAGGTATCTCTGTCAGCTGTCAGGGCAGGCACCTGGTGTGGAGACTTATTATTATTTTCCTACCCCTGTTATGAAAGAATACATCTTTTGTGTTAAGGTCTTGCAATGAGATCCATTTTGCCCATAGAAGGTCACAACAAGATCAGCATGTCCCTCTAAGCACTTCTCTTCATGAAGAAATTAGTCCCACATGCTTAAAGTCCCAAATTAAAAAATCTGTCTCACTTATCCTCAAACCATTGTGCCCATAGGCAGATGTGTGCACATGTGAGTGTATACATGAATCCATACATACACATGTATGCGCCCTGAGACCAAATGTAAATAATATGGGTAGGCACTCTAACCACTGTTTCAACTTGTTTATTCTGAACAGCTACATTATGCTCTAGTGGATTTTTTTTCAGTGTTGGACTTTTGCCATTGACTTCAAAGGAATCAGATCCAGGCTGCTGGGAAAAAAGCAAATTTTGAAACCAATAAGATTTAAAAAGCCTGGCTTTGAAAGTCATGATATGAAGATCAGAATTTACTCTCCCCTATGTAGAAATAACCTGTAGGGGGGAGAATGGGACCTTTAGATAATTAACTATTCAGTAAGTCTTAAGCAGCTCAATAGTGCTTTTTATCTTCAAAGTGCTTTTTAAACATTAACTAAGTAATCCTCTCAATCCTCTGAAGAAAATAATTTGCTATTTATTATCCTCGTGAAGAATTGCTATAAATGAAAAGGAAATGCTGAAAATAGTACTTTTCATGTACATTTTTTTAAAGAAAAAAAAAGTCTCAGGCTCTGCATCTGCATTCCCATGGTACTTACTCCATCTCAAGAGTTACTGCTCCAAAGTAAATGTAAAATCTATATGACTGTCCATTGTCAGAGATGGAAAACCAACTGCAGAAAGTAGCTGCTTCTGAACTCTACTATTCTCCCAGACAATTGTACTGCCAAGCAAACTTTTATAGCACATTCTTCAAACAGCCTCCACTGTGATGAACTGCCCTGATTTGTGGAAAAATGGTTTGACTGCAAATTCTCACAGTGGAAGAAATTTTCTATAGAGAAATGTAAAGTAGTGCTCCTGGGAAAAAAATCAAAAGATACCTAAAAGAAAAATATTGCCAAAAAGGAGTAAGAATCCATGGTTGTGGCACACAACTCTATAAAAATATCAATTTGACAGCCAATAAAACTAAGAAAGTAAAGCAAATGCTAATAATTATTAATAAATGTTCTGTGGGGTTTCCTTTTAAGCATATATTTCACTGCATAGTTTCACTATTGCTGTATATTTACAATTACATACACACATGACTGGAGAATAAGAATAATTTTATATAGGATTTCAGGTTTTGGTGTTATTTCTTAGCAATGGGATTTGCACATTTCCCACATTGTTTTCAAAGTAAATGGTGTTTCTTTAACAACTGGAGTATCATGCATGCCTGAGCCTCTCAGATTTACAGTTGTATCAAAAAGACTGAGAAAGAAGATAAGCTTAGCTTGCATCACCCAAGAAGTATGCTTGTATAGGTGAACTTTGAATATTTCAAACTCATAAAATTTGAATATTTCAAACTCATAAAATTTTTCTAACCCTATGGCCACTACACATGTGAGGATTTTCAGGGTCTTCACTCTAATACTACCCCATCACCACCCCCACCCTCCCCCCAATTAATATAAACTGCCCATGTTTCCAGTATTTCTGTTAGCTATACATTTTTGCTTAATATTGTAATTTTTAATTAAACATTTATTTCTATTTCCACAAAAACATTTCCACCAAGACCTCTTTCCCCCAAGATTTTAGTGTATGAACTCATTTTGGTTAAAATGTCAAAACCAGTAGACATTTTAGTAAAAATGAAAAGCGCCCCACTATCTAAAATCCTGCAAAGTGAAAGTAGTTTCAATATTAGAGGCAGGAAAATTATCTCTTCCTCCCCACTGAGGTTCAAGTGTTAGCCATTGTAACTGATAACAAGCAAGATACTAATGAAGTGTTAGCCATTAAAAGGAAACCACAATGGCTCCAGCTCACATCTAAAGTTTATCTACAGTTTGCTTTCTACTTGACAGTCAGTTTACAAGCTAAATTTTTCTTCAAATCCAAATATTCTAAAACAAGGACCAGAATAATTTCTTAGAAATGTTATTTCTCTTAGTCTGCTGGTCCAAATTCTACCCCAGAGCCAAGGTACAATAATGTTAAAGGTTTTGCTATTTGAAAGCCTTAGTTGCTAAATTTTTCTTCCCTAACACACATTTAGAAATGTTTGCCAATTGATAGAAATGTTAGAAGTACATATAGCCTAAAACCTCAGAGAACCAAGGCTTTGAAATTATTCAGCTGTAGAGAAGAGAATAAGTAGAATTGAATCTGCTACAATTTTAAATAATTGAGTTTTCAGTAAAAAAAAAATCAGTAAAAGATCATCAAAAATTCCTCGTGTCGTATACAATATTTAGATACTGGGAGAGAGTTATCTTAACTGTTGGAGACAGGAAATGATTTTAATCATTGGGTTTGGGACATGCATGTCAGTTCATACCTTCTACATAAACTTCAAAGATAATCCAATTAATGAAATATCGTTTTCTAAAAGGCATCAGGAAAAATAAGAGAATTACCCCAAAATCAAAAAGAGAAATATTAATTTATAGATAGTAGATATGCTTCACGTCAAAAAATAAGTCATGCTGAACATTTTTTAAAATTCCCTTTTGAACAACTGTTTCACTCTCCAATCAAACTTCTGACACTGCCTTCTATTAAAGTTATGGAGCTGAATTAAAAAGAAGAGGACTGAGCTAGTTCAGTCATTCTTGGAAAATTCAACTACTTGTAACTAGAAGTCCCACTGCACTTCATAAAGTTCAGATCCTGACCAGAACAGTGACAACAAGTCCCCCCTTTTAAGGCAACTATCTCAAAAAGGAGAAGGGTGCATAATTACTTATGCTGTAGCATTGAGACTTGAGGCTTAGCTCTATTAGAGCCAACAGCAGTACTCAAAAAGGACTTCCTTAACAATGGGACAACTGATTGACCATGTAACTAATCTATAAAAGACACTTTGGTATAATCTTCTATGAGCAGAGTTATAAAATATTCATGGGGTGCCTCTACATCCAGTGCGGAACCAGGATACTGTTTCTGGAGATGCCATTACAGAAATATGATATTCAAAATGTGAACATCTGGTAATCAAATGCATGGCAGTGTAGTACTTACATGAGAAACATGATTTATTCCCAAGAAAGAATATTAATTCTAAACACAGGGCTTCCAGACTTTCTGGAAGACAAAAACATGAAAGAGACCGGGGGGAAAGTAGAGCTGTGTGTATCAGGAGAAAAATCAGATCTGAAAAATTGCTATAGTGAGCCTCGGAGAAATATAATGAATCAATCTGGGATTAAGCTACTAGATAGGAAAAAGAATAAGGACAGAAGCACAAGGGATGTGGTAGAGACCTCCAGGGCAAGAGGAGAGGTGAGAATAAAATTCTGCTTAAAGATGAGGAAAGAAAAAGAAGGTAAAAAAACCCCACAAGACTATGTGAATTCGTAATTCCAGCCCTCTAATTACCAAAAACCTCAGAGACACAGAGGAGGAGAAATATAGGAATGAAGATGTAGTGAATGATTAGATCTGAATTAATTAGAGACACAAAAACATGTTGAGAGCAAAGACTCTACTGCATTACACAGAGATGAGGATGGCATTAACACTTTCAGAAAACTGAAATATTCTTGAAAAAAAATTCAATGTGCAGAGTTGATAGCTGTCTGTATTTCATCACAGTAATATATGGAAAATAAATCTTCAAAGGAAAACTACTTTTACAGTCTACTTAGGCAGACCAGTTGAAAAAAACAGGAAAAAAAGTGCTGAGTAATGGACACAAAAGACAGATTCTTCATCTCTGTAAAATAGTTCAGCTCCATTAACTTTTTCATATAATTCAAGACAGGAAGGATCCATTAGATCATCTATTCTGACCCTACATGTCATAGGTCATTATATTTCATTTTCAGTTCTACTCGGCTTAGTAGTTTATGTTAAACATCTTTCAGAAAAACATCTACTCTTGATTTGAAGGCAGAGAGATGGAAAGTCACATTGCCCTTGGCTCTTTGCTCTGAAGGTTAAATACTATTGCTGCAGCAAAATTGTGCCTTATTTCGCATTTGAATTTGTTTGGTTTCAACTTCCAGCCAGGAGTTTTCATTTTTTTTCTGCTACCTTAAATTATCTTTTAACATTTAGGGTTTTTTGGTTGTTTTTTTTTTTTTTTTTTTTTTTTTTTTTTTTTTTTTTTTACTTCTACATCATAATTAAGTCACTTCTTCTTTGGGAAGCCATACAGAACAAGTTCATTTTTGTAATGCCTCTCTAAAAGTCAACTTTCTCCAGCTTTAATAAATTTCCCCTTTTTCAACCCTTCTGTTTTTAGCAATCCACACCCCCAGTTATTGCACTGGTCAAAGTAAAGCTAACCTCTCTACCCACATTCATTCACACTTTGGTATTAATAAAACACTGTAGGAGTAGGAGATTACAGAAAGTCTATTCAGCTCTCTACAATGAAACTGTAATTTTTTAATCTTTCCTTGCAAATTCTACAGCCAATAAGACAAAAACTCTTCTAAACTCATTACCAAATTCTCCTCTGGCTCCACCATTTCCTCTGTATTTGATAGAGGGCTGTCTGAAAATTCTGAGAAATAGGATCACTGTGCTGTTTGATAAGGCATTTACAAAAAATTATGAACAATTTGATTTCTCCTCTTTCTTGTCTCTCTTTGCTTGTGTTAGTAGTAATAGTTTCAGGAGAAAGGGTAAAAAAGTGCAACACAACCCTTTAGTTACCTTCACATACCTGCTTATTATTTACTTTGAAACTGCTGTCAATATCCCCCTTCAACCAAGGCACTAATGCTGCTTCAGCACTTAATATAAAATATTACAGTCCATCAATGAAAAGTGGTGTTCCATGAAGAGAACTTGTAGAGCAGACTGACTCTGCCTATGCTACCTATTTCTACTGATAATTTTTCCTAAGTCACTTCCAGTTCTGTTTTGCTAAATCACTTGTGAGTTATGAGGTAATTTGTAACTCAGAAATAAATGACACAGCGTGGGTTATCTTTTTGTAAAGTATTGTGCTAATATATTTAACTAGTATCATTTGGATCTTTTCTAAAAAGAGGATATACATTTGTTTAGGACATATCAACTCATGTAGTTCCTGTAATGAATATTAAAGTAACAATAAGGTAGCTCCACTCATAAGTATTTCCACCACTAACCATGACTGTGTAAATGAACATCACACTTATTTTTTTTCAACAGTAAACTCCAAATAAATGTGCATCAAGGAATCTCTCACTGAGCTGGGAAAAAAATGGCTACTTTAGGCATTTCCCTAAGTGACCTCTTTTTATCATTTGAGGCTTTTGTCATCTAGACTATTTTAATTCTTCTCACAAAATTTGTTTCTCTCCTGTGCTGAACTAAATGGTGCCTGGAAAATAATAAAGGAAAACTGAGTACAGTCTGTGATGTTTTTCTTTCGTTTTTGAATTCCTTGACTAATCAGAGGTATTTATTTACTTAGAGACCTTGCTAAATCTGACAAAAAGTAGTAAGTTGCCATATCATAAATTAAACAATAGGATGTTTACATGCCCTGCAATAAGCCTTCGGTCCTACCCAGGCAAAGATGAGTTTTCTAATAAATCAGCTACAGCTCTGAGACCAGATGGCTCAGCTCAAAACGTTGAATGTGTCCGTCCTTTCTAATCTTGGGTTAGTTTCTATAATCTCATGTTTCAATTCTAACAACCTTTGGGTGACCACAATTTCACAATGCCAACGCAACACTGATAAGACTGATAAGAATAAGGATATGTAAGCACTGGGCCTCTCTATTGGGTGCAGCTTAACTTTTTTCCCATTGCAGGATCCTTATTCTCCCAGCCAGCCCACAATTCACAAGGGATGCAGAGCAATGCAGGTATTGGCAAAATAACCTGTCAGAGTTTGAAAGTCCTTTTAGTGATAACGACTGACTTCCAAACCCCCATAATGCCATCTATAAAACCCTATATAGTTGATCTAAACTGAGTGATAGTGAAAAGAAAATAGAATGTTATTGAGGTAACTTCTGTTCAAATCAGATTACACAAATACTATTCCTTTAGGAATATTCTCTGTAAATCTCTCCAGTGAAGATGAGAGTAAGTAGTTTCATTTCCTTCATGAAAATAGAAAGTTCCCTTTTTTGATAAGGTGGTGTATTTTTCTGAGTGTTTTGGCCAACTATGGAATAAAGCATCCAGAACAAGGATAAAGACTAAAATTGTAGTAAAAAATAAAAAATGAAGGAATCTATTCTCAAATTAGTGAATAAATTGAAAATATTTTACAAAACAATAATATTTTTAAAACACTGAGAATAAAATAAGTGGTGTTATTATGAGTTGATATTGCATCAGTTTATAAATTTAATCATTTTAAAGTGGTGACATAATTATTTTTTAATTTTTTACAAACATGAAGTATTACTTAAAGAGTGTCATTAATAATGGCACAGAGCAACATTATTCACCTGTGAAGTTCTCACTTCAATCTCTTGTCCTTGATCACACAGTAAATCTTTGAAGTGTACTTAGACACCACCGACTTCTTTACACTGGAAAAAAGCATATTTTCTGAAAAAACAAACCAATATTCCTTGGCAATACACCAAGCCATTTAAGACTTGCAAGATGTAAACTATGAGCTCTGGTTAATTCTTTATCTACATAACTTTCTTGATCAGCATTGCCTAGAGCACTTAGTGAATTGTCTGCAGACAATTCTGAAGGCAAAGCTCTAGAAATAAGAAGTTACTGAATTAGAAAATTGTTGGTTTCATACTGCCAGTATTCTCCCCAGTGAGCCCAAAGAAGGCCACCAAGATGATCAGAGGGCTGGAGCCCTGTCCTGTGAAAAGAGCCGGGGAGAGCTGGGTCTGCTCAGCCTGGGCAAGAGGCGGCTGCAGGGAGACCGTGGAGCTCCTTCCAGCGCCTTAAGGAAACGTACAAAAGAGCTGGAGAAACACTGCAGCATGTGCTCATAGGGCAAGGGGAGATAGCTTTAAACTGAGAGAAGGAAATTAAAGTTGTATCTAAGGAAGAAATCTTTTACTGTGAGGATGGTAAGGCGCTGGCACAGGCTGCCCAGAGAAGCTGTGGGTGCTGCATGCCTGGCAGTGTTCCGGGTCAGGTTGGATGGGGTTTGGGCAACCTGGTCCAGTGGAAGTTGTCCCTGCCCATGGCAGGGGCACTGGAGCTAGATGATCTTTAAGGTCCCTTCCAAACCAGAGTTCTATGACTTCTCTTGACAGAGGGATGGAGAATTGTGAGCTCCTCATATTTCAACAAGGTGTTTGCATTGCAGCTCTGGATGTAGAGGCCTTCATTCATGGGGCAGAAGTCTGTTTGTGCCATGTATTTTTGGAGCCAATTTTCATCACACTCACTAACCTCTTTTCAAACAGAAAAGAAATTGTTCTTACAGGAATAATGGAAGGAAGAGGACGTTTCTGTCAGAGTACTGGACTTACCTGTTTACTTTTTTGGCATGTGAGGAACATGGGTTCATTGCTGGGTGAACTTGGTCTGAGGAGTACAAAGCAAGTTCATTACACTTCAGCAATTCACAACCATGCCAACTGTCTTCTTACTATCCTGAGTTCTGTGGGCTGTTTCAGACCCTGGATAAACTGTAGGCAAAATTGCAAGCATTTGACTTTCAAAATTCATTCTTTGCTTTTTCTTTGCCTTCCAGTTTGAACCATGAAATGTTCAAGTTTCAATATATGGTTCATGTATGTTTTGAGGCTGTCTCATCATACAGAACATAAAATCTCATGTTAATCAGAAGAAAAGCACAAGCTCTTAAAAAAAAAGGATTGGAAAACACTATTTTTACTCTTAAAAATTTAGGTCAGGTGTCGCCTACATCTTTTCAGGTAATTAGCAAGGAGAAATAGTGTTGAAAAAATAAGTAGGTAGGAGGTATTTCAGAGCATGCCTCTAAGGGATAGCAATAATTTAATAAGGGATAACTAGCATAGTACAGCACAGGGAAAATTCCACCCAACTAGCTTTGTGGATATTATAGTGAAACTTACAATTTTTAACAGCAGATGACATTACTGATTTATATTTTTAGAAAGCCTTTGATGAAGTTCCTAATGACAAACTTCTACTAACTATAGAGTTCTACAGTCAGATAGTGAGAATCAGTTAGTATCTAATTAAAACAAATTTTAAAACCTAGCTCAGTGATCTAGCTCACTGGACACAGTTCTGGTTCCATCAAAGTCAATCTTCAAGATTTTTTTTTCTTTTTATAAACAAACATAGATGAACAAAGGAATTTTCACCTAAATTTAGTCATCTTGAAACAGGTTGACTGAGCTTGTTGCTTATGATTCCTCTTTGGGTATTTAAGATGGAAGCACTGAGCCTTCTGGCAGCTCCTCTTTTGCTCTAATAGTTACCAAGGGAATTTTGGTGACTAACAGAGTGACAAATAACTTGCATGTCTGAATTAAATCTGCTAATGACTCCAGGCTTGCAAGGCCCTTCAGCAGTCACTGAGTCCAATGAATATCAATAATAGTTATTCCCTCTGATTTTGGATTTAATTTACCTGTATTACAGTCTTCAAAGTGGAAGATGCAGATAATATAATCATACAAAAGAGTTGGCAGAATGCAATTTAATTTGTGTTATTTAGGTCACCAAACAATATATTCTCCATCTATTGTAGGAGAGCATATTCCACTAGTATTGGGGTATATCTGAATATAAAGGAAGCAAGTGCATTAACTCTTCTGTCACACAATTAACTTTTTAAAGACCAATGCTTCTAGGAAGAAAATGTGCCATTTGTAGATGAGAGTAAATTGATTACAAAATAAGCTAAAGGCTGTGGCTTATTTATGTCAAATTTTTGAAAATCCAGAATTACCCAGAACCTGTAGAGAAATACCAGCAGAGTAAATTTCCTTATATATGAACAAACCTAATGTCCAACAGTGATGCAAAAACTGACAGAACATCATCAGGCCAATGATTTCTAACTAAAGCAGTCTTTCTATATCCAGTTAAGTAAATAAATAATCAACACTTTGTGAAATCTCTTCTACCACTGGGTAGTTTCTACACTGGGTGTAGTTTCAAGATATATTGAAAAGCACCTAATAACAGGATACTATCAACTAGTTTCCACTTTTTCCATCCATCATTTAATATTCAGATCCAGTCTATACAATATGTGATCACATATGGAGTTACTCTACAATTTCAATATAAAAAAAATACTACAAAGATCCCCAAAAGACTTGTTTTCCATGAGATCACTAAATCGAGGGAAGAGAAACCACAACAGCCCATTTTGAGAATATCCCACTGTAAGGCAGGTATAACATCTATTGTTACTCAGTCATAATATTCAGATACCCAGTGATTTGGGCATTTACATTCCTACTGCTACCTGCCCTCATGTGCTGAGCACCTTTCAGCTCTCACTGAAGCCAATGAGAGGTGAAGAAACTCGGTACCCCACAAGGTCAATTCCTACTGAGCCATCAGCTGGGATCTGATACTTCACAAACAGCAGACATTCATGGACTTGCAGGCTGTAGCTGCTCTGATTTCATCATGAGCTTTTCCTGAGTTAAGTATAAACAGGCTGAATTTCTGAGAACATCCTTTGAGATTCTGAGCACCTGCATTTCCTTTTAAGCATAAGCCACACTGAAATACAAACAAGAAATAAATACTGTCCAGTCATACCCTGAAACTTCCTGTTTTAACAAATATGCAGAGCTGAGCTCTAACAAAGAGATATTTCCATGAAAGTCCATGTGCACATAGATTTACACAGAGAGAGGAGAAGGTAATAAGAAATAATGGAGTAAACCCCCCCCCTGATTGTGACAAACCTTGTTAGCAAACTAATCACATGCTGTTACTTGTATCAAAATACATCTGCAAGCTAATGAGATCCAGAATATTATTATACAGCACCCCAAGACTGCTGGCAGTTTGCAAAATAAATTAAGACAGAGGTTTTGTCTCCAAGGAGTCTACAGTGTTATCTTCAGGTATGACAGAGGGTAGCAAAATGACAGGGAAGAAAATTGGGAACAAAAATGATAAGTGTTACATAGTGTCATGGTGTGCATGTCATAATGATTGCTCCAGATATTTTAAATATAGTTTTTTCCTTTGTCCTCTCATTTAATGTTACCCATCTTTGACACTTGGTGTGCAAACACACCTGAACTGGAAGGGTTTTTTCATTACATGCACAAACATGTGGAGCCATTTGTTTGGCTCACAAAACACTCACTGGTTTTTGATGTAGTTGTTTCTCCTTCAGAACTGGAGCTCGAACACAGCTGTTTCTGTTACTGTTATTGCAGTCCTATTCAGCTTAACATCTACAGAAAATGAAAAGCCATATGAAAACGATACCTGCACCTAATTAAGTGCAATACATGGAATTGTTCCAGGAAAAATGATTAAGAAAATGTTCCTAATGTGATATCTGCTTGAGACACAAGAAATTTCTATTTTCCTTCTATGTATTTCCCTCCTTTAAAATAACTGTAACTTTTCCCTTACAGACTTGCTCTTTTTTTGAATAAAATGATATTTTTGTCTTTTAAACATGTTCATATTCCAAGTCTGCCTACTTTTTTTTTGTTCAGTTGCTAAATCATGCATAAAACCATTGTGTTTAAAGTGCATTATTCAAAGATATGACAGAAGTTACAGTCAGAACTCTCTTTGTATTTATAGCCTTGTGTAGAAGGCTAAAGAGTACTCACCCTCATTCTATTTTTCTCTAGTCCAACTTTTATTTCTGTGTTTGAAATTGGTGGAATGACTGACAGATCAAATAAGCAATTACAAGCAAAAAATGGCATCAATTGTGCTTATTTTGGAGAACAATTTTCTCATTGTTGTCTAACCAGTAAAAGAAAGGGATAGATATTCTTTGAGATAGCTTAAAAACGAAAGGCAGACAAAAAAGATAGTAGATCAATAGAGAAATCAGAGACATTAACCAACAGATAATATGAGACCTTTGAGTGTTGAAAAGCTTTCAAAAATCCATTTTCAGGCAATGTACATAAAGAGCTAGATAAGGTAAAAAGAAAAGATTGAAAAATATAAAATCAGAGGTATTGTTAATTATAAATGTGTTTTGCATCACAAAGGAAAAGACACGGAAAATATTTCAAGCAAAATTCACAAACAAACTTATTTTAAAAGGGAAAAGGGAGGGAAGTGTCTAAGTTGCAATGCCTTTTAATGAACTGGGTGTTATGGTCTTCAGACTTCAGTCAGGACCATCGCAAAAATCTTTGTTCTTAAGAATTAAATTGCTGACCTTGACTGACTCACAATCCGTCTGGAATCCAGAACAAACAGGAAAATGACACAATGTCTTTTTCATTGCTCTGCTTTCTTCACCATTTTTTGTCTCTGAACAGATAGATTCTGGATGAGCATGGGCCTGTTCCTCAAACTGAGCAATAAAAAAGGAGTGCACAGTGGAAGCAGGGACATGTGGCCTGGGAAGAGTGCTGGAATATGGCTTCAATGTGTAGGAATAGGATTGGGAAAGATAAGGCAAAGAAATAACAGGACTTGGAAAGGGGTGTGAAGAATAACCAGGGATTCTATAAGAATGTAGGTCAGAGAAAACCAAGAGACCTAACGCCAATCCTTCCAGGAAAATTGCCTGGACTGTACCATGGCTGCTTCCTGGCCCTTTTATGCAGTGTAGGTTCCCACAAAAAATACTGGGAAATAGACTGTGTGCTCTGAAATTACCTAAACAAGCAGGTGAAATGCAGGTAATGGGCATTTGTGTTGTGAAGTGCTGCTGAAACCAGCAGTTTCAACATTAACACAGACACCTGGATGTAGCACATATTATACACTCTGTCACGAAGAAAATATGTAGCCACAATGAACTATCCATTTTGGAGTAACCTTTTACGTGGATTTAAAACTGTGGCTATGACTAACTTGCCTTCTTCAATAGATGAATAGAAGCTACAGAGTTTAGCCAAAATTACTGGGTGAAAAATGATGACAAAGTAATAACAATTGCCTACAGATTACTTTTAAAAGAGTGAATGCCTCTATTTTTATGGAAAAAGTTCTTCCTCCAAAATGTTGATCCAGTACAACAACAAAAGTCTTCTTAGGCACTGCACTCTGAATAACAGGTAGGTAATTTGCAGTGAAACTCAGGCAATCAGCATACCTTGGAAAGAAAATACAGACAGAAGGTGCACCATACAAAAATAAGTTTTGCTGTATTATTTAAGCCAGACTATCATTTTAGAATGCCTGGTTTAATTCACTGATGAAATTGGGAAAGAATACATGCAAAAAGTAGACAATTTATTAATATCTATATATTCATGGACAAATAAATGCTGAAGATGTGCAACATCTCATAGCATAAATTTATAAATCATGGAATCAAGTCTGGTTGCTACACAACAGAGAATACCAGTGATTTCACAGCCTCCAACTTCTACCAAATCAAATGTTTCTTTTAAATGCTGTATTGGGAAAAAATTGAATCACGAGTGGCAGAACTAGTCCAATTTTGAGGCTTTTCTTTGCAGTAGCACTGTGTCCTTGGCTAACAAGCTAATTTTTCAAAAGGTGTTGGGTGAAATCTGAAGACATGGAACATATGGCCACAAAATATTTGAATCCTATAGGACTTTGAGGGGGGGAGGGCAGGAAAATAACAGTTCTACTGAGCTCTGATGATCAAGACTATGATTTTGATTATACAAAGGGATAATGAGGGAAGTGCAGAATAGCACATACCATTCCTTCCAATTTGCTAGAATAATTTTTCCTGCTATAAAATGGAATACCATTCCATAAGTAATGCATATAATATAGCAGAGAATTAATTTCATATAGAAATAAAACCTGGATTATTTGATTACAGATACAGTAGTAAGTGGAGCAGCAATACAGTCTATATCCTAAAACTCAATCAACAGAATTAAAAATTAGAGGTGAGTGAGCTGGGAATATACCTCACCTACAGCTCTCCTAACACTTCCTGTCATTTCAAGTTGAAAATAACCAAATGAATTTTCACAGGCAATTAGTTGCTAGAAATACCTGTGAAAGCAAGTATACTCCCAGTGTCTCCAAGTAATTTAGACCAGCAGGTGTTGAGGAATTGGTACATCTTCAACAGCACACAAAAATTTCCATGGTATGGTAAATAAGGCTAAAAGTTAATTTCAGGAGGACATAAAGCCAATTGTTTCTGTCTTATATTTAGCAAAGAAACAACCAAGTACAAAACCTACCCCACAGCAGCCTTGGACTCCTCAAGGACAAGCCCTTCTCAAGCAGAAAACACTTCGTAAACAGCACTCGGTGTTGAGTAACCCATCAGCATACACAGCTTCATTGCAAGACACATAACTCATTTAACTATTCAATTAATCATTCTGAATTCTAACTGATTCTTCTCAGTTTCCTGAAATGTAGAAAGTAAAAAACACAGAATTTTTACCTGAATATAATAAGGTGGTATGATACATGCATATGTAGGTTTGTATATAGAAAACTTAGATAAGGACTGTTGTGATCTTGCGGTGGGTGCAATATCAGATTCAGGAAAACAAGTCAAGTTGCTTTCTTATATACTACCTATTTTGAAAATATACAAAGGAAGCAATTTAAGATATCTGCAATTAGGGGGTGACCAAAGTCAATTGAAGTTCAGAACTTTGCCAGACATCTTTTCATATCTCATATTAAAGCACAGAGATTTTTTACAATCCACATTACCTCCAGGTATCTTGAATTTTTATCCTTAATTTCTTAACTTGAGCATTACAAGGGAAAAAAAAAGCAAGCAGTGTCTCATATTTCCATCCCTTCATTCCCAAAGAAAACATGAAGGCAAACTTTGATGTACTGTGTCATTATGTCATCAAGAGCAGTAACCTGAGAATTTGTTTACTAAATACTTTTTCCTTTTAGTGTTTATACAAACTGAAAAGCATCAGAATGAAGGAAACTAGCTCTAAATAAAAGAATACAACAGGAAAGTACAGGAGTTTTATTCTGTGGAGAATGGATTGCTATGGCAACAGGATTTAACTGTGCTTAATAAAGCATGGTGCTTTTACAAAATTAAACAAGAATCCCATTCAATCTTTAAACGAGGAATAACTTCTGATACTTTCTTCTAAACTTACGCCATTTACATTTTTAAGTAACTTTTCTCCAAACAGAAATTTATTATTGACTTCTGCAAAATAAATCTAACATGTGACAAATATAACTTGATCTTTACTTCAGCTATACATTAAAATTCTGTTTCAAGAACTGTAGAATATGTATGAGATTTATTCTTACTTAGAACTGCTAAACATCTTCTGAAGTACAATCAGAAAATTCACATCAACATGCTGTTGAGGATTTCCCACTGCATTGTAAGCACAGTTAAGTATTTGATTTCTTGGATCGCAGATACATAAATTCAAAATAACATAATTGAGGAGGGACAAAGCAGGTGAAAGGATCCTCTTAGGATTTGGTAATCCTGCTCTTCTCCTCTCTGTGTTTCTGGTGGTGAAACTTTGTCAGCTCAAACACACAGGAAGAACATGCTTTACAGAGAAAGATAAGAAATTTTGATCAAATAAGGAACATATTTGAGAAGTGCCTGGATGGGCTCCTGTGCCATGTGCCCTAGGATGAGCCTCCTTGAACAGAGGGTTGGACCACGTTACCCACAGTGCTCCCTTCCAACCTGACCCACTCTGTGATTTCATGAACAGCAGCTCAAGAATTTCATTAGCTCCAAACACTGTTAAAAAGATTTCTGGGGTTTTTTTGGTAGTTGTAGGACTCATTTAAGGTTGCCTTTTACATAGAAATTATTTATTTAAATTCTGTATTTTGGTATATTAATCACCTCTTATTTAGCAGTGCCACAGCCCTTGCTGGGTTTGGTAGAAATTTCTTGATGTCTGATATTTATGGTTGTTGGATTGGACCCCTAAAAATGCATCTTTAAAGGGACAAGACTAGTCAGGTTCTGGCATTGCAATGAAGACAAATACAGTTTTACATGGTACGTTGCTACCTATTCCACAACACACAAAGAATAGGAAATTAGAGGGGACCAAACACAATGAAGTTGGCCATAACAAGCTTGCTTTTCTGAAGTCAGACTCTGTCAGGCTCTTCTTTTTTTTCAAGTAGAAAAGCACTCTGAACTGATAATGTCCTAAAAACCATCCTAAAGCCCTCACAATGCAATGATGGGTATAATAGAACAAGGTAAGAATGAAAAGGTAAAAAGAACAAAGTTATGAGATCCAGCCTTCTCAATTTAATTACAGTTAAATTTTTAGTTATAAGGCTCTAAGATATCCTTAGGAACCTCGGTTACAGAAGTACAAATTCATAAGGTTTACAGAATCCACAAAGCTATGAATATTAGCAAATTATTTTAGGTGACCTGGAGACATAGTCTGAGAACTTGATATTTGAAACATTAGAATCCTATTTCTATATAATTTAATATAACCACTTATCAGCTGCACAAAGATTCCCACATCAAAGTATGACAGATACAATTAATTAATTTAATTCCAGCATTAAACTATTATGAATAATTAAAATGATTAATTTCAATAAATATCTCATCACACGATCTGTATTATTTCCGCTATTATCCTTAATACCAAAAAGATACTCTGATAGAATACTAGATTTTTTAAGTCTTAGATTTAATCACAATTTATAATCTGTTTGAATTTTTGTATGTGTACTATTCTAAGAGAATTGCTAAAAAGTTTTTATACTTTTTTTAACACATTAATTTTCTGTAATTCTTGAGGGAAACCCACCATCATTTTGAGTGTAATGTAAATAAATTCAGGAATGCTGAGCTAGTATTTGGTTGAGGACAGAACATAGGATATGAGATAATTTTTCCTGAATATTACTGACTTTTACTAAAGTAATAAATGTGTTTTTAAACAGTGATTTCTCAAAATTAGAGGATTTTCTTCCCCACTCCTGCAGTCAGATTCATCCTTTACCACTGAAATAGAAGATTACCCATGTAAGTTTTATCTAAACTGGTAAAATTGAAAAAAAATCCCTTTAATTTGTTTAGCAATCTTCATTTTCAATGCCTAGTGGCAGTATATAGGAATGTGTGGAATACTAGAATTTAAAATTGGAAGTTTAAAGCAAGTAATGAAATATATTTGGAAATAGAGAAAAAATTCTGATTCTTCCAGTTCTTCCTCACTGTTTTGAATTCAATATGAGCATTACATAAGCCTTGTCAACCTTTCTCCTTAACTTTCCATCTACTCTCGACACAGCGCTTTGAATATTTTCTGAATATCAAGTAAGAGAACACTTTATTTATAGCAGTGTTATAAAACTAATTGTTCCACAGGTTATTCCATTTGTAAAAATAAGATAAACTGTCTAGATATACTCTATCATGCGAGAGAGTCTAGGGACCAGTCAGTCAAATTAGGAAACCAGTCTGGTTTTAAATTACAATAATCGAGAAGAATTGCTGTTTTGCTTATAACTACATTTTCTATTCTGACTTGCTTTGTCAAGTTCCTCTTGACTATAGAAGAATGTGGATGAAATGGAAGAATTGACAACCTGAACTGTTTTTTAAAACTCTACTAAAATATTTTTGCAAATATTACTTGAGTAACATTCCTATAGATTCAGTATTATTATTGGACATCTGAAGCCTGTGACATTGGTATATATAGAAGTCCTAGACAAGTGTGTAGGTCAGTGCACTGAAAACCAGCTGAAAGTCTGCTGTGAGTGTTCCATCAGACTATTTCACTCACTAAGCCTATTTGGGTTAAGAAATGTATGCAGTGGAATCTCAGAGTTAGGATTTTATTCCACGTGATTCATAGTAAAACTCCAATTTCCTAAAAAGACAGTTCAATACTCCAGTGCACTGAATGAGCAAATTAATGTTAATAAGCAACATTGCGTTGTTTAATAACATTAGGTGTGCAGGTTAGGCTTGTGCAAAAATACTGGCCATTACATGTCAGCTACTGAATAACTGTGTTCATCACAAAGAATTTAATTCCATTCTAAAATACTACTTTGGTGCTTTCCCTTCTTTCCCTTGAGAAAGACAGAGTAAACTAATTACAATATGCTGTATTTGAGTATGAAGTTATATCCCTCTTAATTCATTTTTATGTGAAAGGAAACCTTTCCTGACAATTTATTTTCTAAGCTCTCTATTTCAAGCATTTGGTTTTACTGTAATTTAGAAAATTAGCTATCTGTACCAGTAAATTCCATAGAATTATTTCAAGAAAATAAAGAAGTTTTCAGTAGCTACTACAGCTAGTACTTATTATATTGAATTATCTGGCAGTTGACCAAAGAGCAGTGGAGAGTGATTAAAAGCAAAGAATAAATAACCACATAATGGATATGGTTGAACATTTACCTGGTAAATTTTAAACATTGCCAAGGATGGTGTTTTTGCAGTCTCTCTTGGCAACGCTCCAGATCTTAAATGTTGTGATTTTATTATTCTTTTTATATTCAGCTGGAATTTCCCTTGTAGTTTGCAATTACTGCCTCTTGTCCTTTCAATCTCCAATTCTTAGAAGTGATTGAGGGTGGACAGTTGGCTCAGCACCTTTTGGTTTTTTGTGGGGTTTTTTCTGCCTTCATGGTCCTATGAATTTGTAGGCATCTATTTTTTTATTCCTTTTCTTCCTTGAACATCAAAATATTTTTGTGAGACAAAGAATAACCTTCATCCAGTTAAGTGGATTTGACTATTTCTACTATGCAGGTATGCAGTGGTAAGCCCATAACACATACACTGACACTGAGTGATAAACCGTGGAAATACCTCTATTTCTAGCAATTATTTCAGTCACCCATGGATTTAGAATTCAAATGCTTATTTCACAGGTCAAATTTCACAGGTTTCATTTAGGTTGCAGCTTCCCTTGGGTTCTCTGTTACTTGGGGCTTAAACCAAAAATACTCTCCCCTTCTTCCTTGTGATTGCAACAGAAAGGGAATAGGAGCTACAGCTTTATCTCTGAGAATAAGGATGAAATTCAGGTAGACAGAAGTGTGCATGTATTAAAGAATGAGAAGATTCTCAGTCTCCCTGTCAAGTACTATTGTAGTTTCTGGAACGTTGCCAGACAACATTTTGTTGCAGAAAAGCAATTCAAAATGTATGAAAAACTTTGCTATCCAAGCCTACCTTCACACTCAATCTCTAGGTGCAGATGCAAAGCTACAAAAAGAAATCTAAATTCATTGCAAATCAAAGCAGCAAAGTTACAAAACAAGTCTAAAAATACATCAGCTTTCTAGGTGAGTATGTAATTAAGTTCTTTATAAAAAGTATGTATGCAGACAGATGTAAAAACAGCAGATATTTCTAAATCACTTTTCATGGTACTTATTATTTTGATATTTCATGGTTTATTGATTCTTCATAGCAATCCATCGTTATTTATGAAATTAGAATATATTATAACTATTTTAAACTACATAATGTAAATGTATTCCAAATTCCAGATGTGATTGTCAAAAAAATTTGATTTGTACTGGTAACAGCGTGAAGTGGCAGGGGGAAAAAAAGCAAGTATTTCAAGAGAACAAGAACCTGCAAAGTCTGTAAACATCTTGAACTAATCTGTGAGTAATTCTTATAAAAGATGTACTCAAACAAAATCAGAGTTGCCTCTTTTCAATCCTTTAGAACTGACTCAAAGTAGGGCAAAACTTTACCAGGTCTTTTCATTAGTCTGTGCTTCATGTGTCATAGAATTACACTTCAATTCCAAAACAGAAATTTGAGCACAAGGAGATGCAAAGAATTCCATTCCATTCTTTTCTTTTCCTTCTTCTAGCATTTCATTATCCTAGAAATCAAATGAATTTTATGATTGATATTGTCAGCACTCTTTAAGGGTCTGACAGTCCCTTGTTATCATCTTAAACATTGTTAGATTTTTCTGTCAAAAAAAGTTATAAAACCCCAGTCCAGAGGGCTGGACTGGAATAACTTCATGGCATAGATGTACCTCTCTAAAGACAAGCAAAATACTCCTGAGGATGTAATTGAATGGAAACATCTGCCACTGGTAGGAAAATGGCAACCTAAAAGAAACCTAATGGCAACCTAAAAAACCTCTAATTTACCTAAGTGTTTCAAGATCCTATTCTTCCATAATACAGAATGTATTTTTGATGATCTGAATTAAAATTAATTGCAAAACGACTTCTATACCAAAGTGCTAGCATTTTCTACCATTACTGCTACAATGTACTCAGAATTTACATTGTAAAAAGAAAAATTGAATAGTCACAATGCCTATAAAATAAACCATGAATCAAAGTTTGCCAAGTCTCTCTTTTTAAATCATACACTTTTTATTTATTGAAAAACCAATATCTCTTAGCGTGCCCTAAAAAATCAGAATAAACTTTCAGTTAAGGAACTGAACAATGAAACCAGCATATATAACCGTTTAATTGGAAGAGTTTCACAAAAAGGCTGGAATAAAGCACTATTTCTTTTGACCAGGAATACCTGCAGATCTGCTGATTTCGCACAAACTCAGTTTAGTGAAAAAAGTAAAACAACAAAACCAAAATAAACATTTCTTCTATAACACAAAATATTGACTATTTTTTGAATGGGACTTATCATTTGTTTGTGATTTTTTTATGCACACAAGAAGTTCAAAAACTGTAGCTCAAGGAAAAATACTTTAACAAACCATAATGCTTTTACCCACATACAAATTTGTAATAAATTTTAATAAGAATTCTCAATTGCTTTTGTTCTATATTCCACAAAGAAAAGTTTAAATTAATAGAATAAAAATTTGATTTTCTTTTGGCTCTAGTTAGTGCCTACCTCAGTAGTAACTTTGAGAATGACCTTGGGAAAACTTTTTAATCTCACTCAGCTCTGTCGGGGAAAATAATAGTTCCTCACAAGTGCTACAGATTGTAAATTAATTGAATTTCTGAGATGTTCTGATATCACAGTGGTATCAGCACAGCATACAAGAAATCATTGGAGAATAATTCTTCAAGAATCCTAGTTGCACCATTTTTTCAATAAAGCCATGCCATAACAGGTCTCAACCATGATATAACTGGAGCACTTTCTCTTTTCTGGCTTTCTGCCAGGAGTGGATTTCACCCTTGGTGAATTTTACTGCTTTTTTCTTGCTAATAAATCCACAAGACAGCAGCACTCCTAAAGAAAGGAAAACCCCACAATTTCAGCATCTTAATAGTGTATTCAGTTGCAAATTACTAAGATGATATTTGAGGAAGGTAAGAAAAAAGGGTTATTGTCCTCAGTCATCACCTGACACCTGTGTCCTGTAACATAAATATGTCCATAATCAATCCTGTAACTTTTAAAACTTCCTTTTTTAAAAAACAAACAAAACTCAAACCAAAACATAAAAACATCCCTCCAGATTTAAATACTTGGAGTGAAAATGCAACCACTGCTTAGCTTTCCCAAAGTTCCCAGGTAAAATCTGAATATTTCCACATTTAGATTCTTATACATTTATGAGATAGATTAAAGAGCTCTTTGCCATCTGAAATTTTCTCTCCATGGAAATGTCAATAAATATATTAAATTGCTTCTCAGGGTTTTGTAGGGATTTTAAAAGTAAAATAACTAGATAGAGCTTCTTGTCTTTCATTCCCTGTCAGGTTTTCTGAACTTAAATCATTGTTGTGGCTCCTGCAGGAATGTTTTTCAATTTTCAATAGCTGTTTTAAAGCATAGAGGCCATAGATATAATGGTCTCATTAATGTGGTGTAATGCAGCATCACTTATTTGCCTACAATGAAACAAAGAACTCTGCTTGCTACAGCATTACTTTTGCAGATCTTATATTTCTGGCTGTGTTCTACGGTGTCTAAATTCCTTTGGTTTCAGTACTTTCTCAGGAATATGTCATAACCAGTAAGTAATTTACATTCTTCCTCATGTTGTTAAAAAAATTGGTGTAGGGCACACTGGGGAGCGAGTGAATACTGCCTGGTGGGAAGAACATCAACCTGCAGATTCACATTTTTGCTCCCATGTACCTTGGATAGGTATCTTCAGGCTGAGATCCTAAACATTATTTAGATGTTAAATCCCAGAGAAAACATGCTAATGAGATTTTTGTTACCTAAATACTCCTGAGATGAAGGTTCTGAATTTTAGGGTTGCAATTCAAATTCAGTTATGAGACTTGTCACCCAGGACCCCAAGGCCTGCTGTGAGACACCGTCCCTGTGTAACCCAAACCTGATCCATCCTCTGAAAATGTTTGCTTTTTCAGACTGGCTACAGATTTCTCAATTCCTAAGACCACAACACACACAAACTTTCACACACTGCTAATAAAATTCATAAATGTATCAGTTTTTCAGATGCTATACAGGAGATTTATTGTTCCACTTCTGCACATTATCATTATCAAAGAGTGGTTGCTGTGATGAGAGATTGGAGTAATAAATCAGAGTGATGCCATCAAGAATATACTGGAGCCAGGCATTATATATTCTATTTAGTCTAAATTAGAGCCTTTTAAAAAAGTTACTCTATGAAAACCTTTTCGATATTTTCAATAAAATGACATAGCAAAAAGGGGTTTTAAAAAAACAGATCTCAAAGAATGTCTCATTGCATAGGAATTTTTCAGAATAAAACTTTCTTTATAAAAACAATCAATAGTTCATACTTACTTAAAATTACTTAGCAGTAATTTTATTTAATTTAGCAGGATTTATTCCAATCACATCTTTTCTTCCTTTGTGTCACACAGACAGGAGGGTTTCCATAAATTAATTCCAGGTAGAGCTTCAAAATCCTTCATTCCCAATCTTACTACCACACTTGTGGGTCTTCTTCAAACCTTTCTAATATCACAACGTATCATATTCTAACATTACAACATTTTTCTCAAAGTATGAATCCCAAAGGGATCTTAGTACTCTGAGAACTCTGTTGTCCTGTTCATACAGAGGTAGTATCCATCTTTCCACTGCATTTTGTTTTTATTCTGCTCTAGACCTTAAATCACATTGGCCCTTTTAATCGCCATCAGTACAATGGTCAGCTAGTTTTCTACCCTGGGTCCAAAGAATTTTCAAAATCACTGATTTCCAGCATGCCATGTCCCATGTTTTTGGGACAACATTGCTTGTCTCTAGATGGCTTAACATTGTTATTTCTTATTTCTTAACATAAGAAATATGTTCTTAACATTATTATTTCATATTCTTTCATTATTTCTTCACTTGATGGACCAAAAATATAATAGTTGGGGGGTTTTACTATAATAAAGATGTTTATTATGATTACTTAATGGAGACTCTTGATTTAAAACCAAGAAGTACATAAGGAAAATAAAAATTATCTTGCTTACTTGTTTTGTTTTCTGAATATAAAACAATTAAACAGAATCAAAGATCTTGCCACAAAGGGAGCATTTTGTGCATATTATACAAAAGTTGAGCTAATGTTAAAGCAACCTGCTGAGCAGTTCCCTTTTTTTTCCTTTTGTAATTCATAATAAAGGCCAGTGACATTACATCCTTCAAAAGCCTGAGTAGTTTTAACAAATTGTAATAGGAACACTAAATCAATTCAATTCAATTTATTTAAACAAGATGAAAACCCTGAGGAGACCTTCATGCATTCATTCAAACGACAACCTCCAATGTTAGGACCTAAAAATAAGCAGTAGAAAAAAACCCACACCCAAAACCAACAACAAATGAAAGTAGTTTAAAAATATCTTCAGATGTGTTTTATGTCCATTGTGGTATATCTAGGACTTTATAAAAATGATAAGTCAAATGCAGGACACTGAATATCAGTAAGCTGCTAGTTAAATAAATTATAATTAGGACCATATCTCAGAAACTTGCAGTCTTACTTACATGCAAGCATGCAAGCATCTTTCTATAAATGAGTCTATGAGTTAATGTACAGTAACACAGGTAAAATCCTCATATCAGCATTATCAGTTCCGTCTATTCATGAGTCCTTGTGGAAATCAGAAAGGTAAAAACAAAATAAATCAAACAGAAATGGGACATATTGTTTGAATCTTAAGTAAAATGACAAAGGTTACACTGCATACATTATCACTGAAATGAATCTGCAGCAATGAAAAACAGGAAAGTAATCCTGAATGTCTTTCATATGAACATCATCTCTTACTAACAGAGAGAAATAATCATGCCTTACTCAAAAGTAATTGATAAAGTAATTCAATAAATGCATTAAAAGCTAAAAAATTCTGTCTATAAAAACAAGTAAGCAAAAATCCCTAAGCCCTTAAAACACCCCCAACATGTAAATAACATATTTTACAAAACATACTTCAGAATTCTAATTCCAGATGAAATAGGAACAACTTGCTTAAATCCGTTTTTTAGGCAATCAATTGCACAAGGTTCAAAATACATTTTACTTCAACTGGAAGCTGTGTGACAGATGGTCCACTCATGCAGATTGCAAAGTCATCTGCATAAAAACAACTCAGGAACCTACAAGGGATCACAAGGGCCACTAATGTTTCTGAAGAGAGAAGAGTATCACAACACACAAAACCCTCTGGGGCACCTTGTTAATTATTACAGGGTCACATTTCTGTGTAATATTTTGTTCTTTGCTCTGGAGCTAATTTACATTCAGTTTGGTGTATGGTTCTGAAAGCCCAAGGCCAAAAGAGAAATTAGATTAAAACTTGTGAAGGATGATTTGAGAGTTGTCATTAGTGGAAATTAGTTTGCCATAATTGGTGGATAACTAGAGACCAAGAGCTAGTTCCAATCAAGAAACAGCAGATCATGTGAACCTGAGGGCTAAGTTCCAGCCTACAAAAAAAGGAAAAAAAAATCCCATTCATTTTGAAGGCAGTTGTGCCATTCATTCCTAGCCTAATTTTGGTTTGTGGATTAAAATATGAAATTTAAATCATATTACATTATTCAAATCTTTAATTTTAGGTCATGTGTTCTATGCTTTCAGTCCACTTTTTTTTTTCTTTTAATTTAAAACACGTGGCAGTTTGATCACCTGGAGAATGGCTGGAGTTTTCCACTTTGAGAACAGGCAGTATCTGTTAATATCCTAATGACAAGGGGATGAGAGGGAAAAACAAGATTCAAAGGTACTCCAAACATTCTTTGGGAGCGTCAGAGCTCTGTTGCTGATTTCACATTGTATTGTAACCATTGAAAACAGTGCTCCTGTGCAAATAATGTGCATTCTCATACCTTCAAACTACCATACAGAAGTATATAGGACCTCCTATTTATGCTGTTTACTATAACAAAATAAAGAAAACATGTGCACAGGATGAAAGAAGGGAAATGTTTAGAATTTCAAGGAGGGACCTAAAAGGAAGAGGAAACTGACATTAAAAACAAATACCAACTGCATACTATCCTAGGAATGAGCAATAAAAGGCACTTTGCCCCTGTGCACAAGAGAACTGCATTTTTAGCACCCAGCTGGGACCTTCACTGAAGATTCTTTCTTTTCCAGCCTCATTGAGACAGGCAATAATTTTATTGTCAAAGTTCAGAGAAGCCACATCAATGTGGAATTTAATCATAATTTGCAAATAAAATCTTTCTGAATATCAGATATGAGGCCAAACCTTCCTTATTAAACTGAATTGAATGGATCCTCATCACTTACTTCACTAGGAGCAGTATCAGTCATGTAAATCTGTTTTACTTACACGTAACTTAATTTTTCATCCAATTAGGTCACACAGTCCAACATGTAAGACATGAAAAGATAGATGTGGTCCTCTTTTAACCCCCTTCTACTTACTCAATTTCCTGACTTTCAGCCCGGAATGATTTTTCAAAAACAAGGTTGCTGCACACCAGATACAATACTCAACAGAGGGTTATTCTTGATTTACAGCTGTCTTTCACTAAAACTCAGATCATTTAGCCTGCTTCTTTTATTCCCATATTGTCAAAATCAAACTGCACAAACCTGGATTTTTGTAAAATAGAAAACAGAGGACTTGAATTTAGTTGTTAAATGATGATCATCACTCATGCACTTCACTGATATTCACTGAGCTTTCTTTCTCAGTTATTATTTCTGGATTAGTGTCTGCAGATAGCACTGGACTAATAACCTAAGAAGAATCATTCATACAGTTCTGAATGCAAAAGAGGGACCTTGGAATATTTTTCTTTTCATACATAAGCTGAGTTAGAAGTGATATTGTGTCAAGTTGCTTTGAACCAGTTGAATGTGACCCCCTCTGTTGTCAAGATGACATTTGAATTGATGAAACTGCACTTTAAAGTGGAATGCGAGCCAAACTGGAAGGCTGTCAACTGAAAAGTATGGAGAATATTAGTTACTCATATTAAAGATTAAATTAACTCTAAGTAATAAAATGAGTTAGACTGTTCTTTTTACCATGATCAAGAAAAACATTTAAGAGTATGCCTATCTAGTCTATTATTGCACTTCAGAAAACACTATAAAAATAGAAAGAAAAAGGGAACAATTTATTCTTTACTGCTCTTCCCTGACAAAAATAAAGAGCTAATGCCTTTTAGAAGCAACTTATTCTGTGTGAGTTCTCCTGAATTTTGAGAGCCATTAATACCAGCTATTTCTTCATTTTTCTCAAAGGTTTTGGCAAAACCTGGAGTTCCTGCATAGTAATACCGTTTGCAGCTTATGGCTTGACAGATTAAGAGCTTTGAAAAAGGCCAAAGTTATCTTTTATGTTATTTATAATATTATTAGGTGTATTTTTAGCCAGGCAGTTTTTGCTTAGGTTTTTATTTCCTGCAGGATTAGAAGCAGAGACTAAAAGGTACCATGATGAGAACATTTAAAGGTCATTGCTAAACACAATCTACTGCATCTAAAGAAAGCCGTAACTCTCACGTTATGGATAATTTAAGAAGAACTAGTAAACTATAATCAAATACTTTCTCCCTTATTAATTCTTTTAAAAGTGAGTATCTGAACAGTTTCAAGAGTTACCAAGTGTACCCCCTGATAAATGTTTTAATCAGGAAGATGAATCCAGAAAATACAATGTGACACTTAAGTGTGGCCAAAGCCATAACTCCCCACACCTATATAAAGCAGTTTGTTTTTCATACTGGAGAAAGGAAAATAATTTGATCTCTCTTCTACTTTTTTAATAATATGCATTGTGCATGTGTTATGGAGGTGGAAAATAACAGGGTACTTGCTTGACAGAAGTTTCCAGTGAAAGACTGTATATGGTTTAGAAAGTGAGATGCTGTCTATATGAAAAAGTTATGCACAGATTTCCAGGTAATAATAGTAATCACTGTTCAAATATAAAGATGGCTGCTAAGAATGAAGAAATTCACAATTCTAATTGGTAGCTGGGGGCGAAAAAGAAGTGCTTTTAAAAGAGTTAACCCGCTTTTGAAATAATTTAGCTGTCCCTTAAGAAATTGCTGAAAAAGAAAGTTTGAAAAGCTTGTAGGTTTATTTATAAATCTCAGAATAAACTCAGGATGTGGCTGGCTTACACCGGAGAGACTTCATGTCTACAAATTATTGCTTTCTAAAATAGTAGCAAACATGAAGGGTTAAACAGAAGAAAAATTTTCTATTTAAATCCCTAAAACAGGGATCTAACCTAGATGGAAAATGTGGGCATTCCCTCTGGGCTCCTTCCATGCCTTTGGGATGCCAAGCCAATAACACCCCAAGACCAAATATGCCATATCCGCAGAGCTGGAGCACAGTACAAAAGCATATTCACACAGACCCAAATCTCAAAAAACCTCTCTTCTTCCCTCCCTTTGGTCCATGAACATAGGAAAGCCTATATTGCATAGCCTGTGACCTCCAAACCTGTGAGGATTATTGCCTGGTACCCATTAGTGTTACCTCAACATCATTCTGCTGTATTGGCTTACAAATTCATAAAACAGTTTGAGATTCAGTCTTTGCACAATACTTACTCTTACTAAGCAACTTTTCTGCCCTTGTGAATACTGAGGGAACCTCAGACATTAACACAGCCATTAGCTCCTTGCTGTAAATGAGGAGCAGCAAAGGAGCCCCAAGCAGTGAGGCGATTGTGCTCCAGGGCTCCTGCCCCCAGCCTGGCTCCCTGTCCCCAGCAGGCACAGCCAGACAGCCCCAAAGGAGCCTGGGGACAGCCAGGCCCTGCCCTTCCCCTGCAGCCCAGGCAGAGAGGCGAGGGCGAGCAGGGGATCCCTGCTCTGCCCTGCAGCACATCTGCCTGCGCCACCTCTGCACAGCCCAGCTGCTGCACAGCCACCTTTGGCGCTGGAGTCCTGCAGCAACTCTGCTGCAAACCCTCCTCTCCACACAGCTCCTCTATACCCAACAAAGCCTTTCTTTCCAATCTCCCTCTGTAAAGCACAGCTACATGAAATAACACTCCGTTCAACCTGGCCCAGAAGTAGGGTCCCCAAACACAGCAGCAAAAACAGTATTTCAGCTGAGAACAGGATGGATAGAGGACAGATCTCAAGAAATATCAGTAAGTATACAAGTAAATACACCCTCTCCTTAAGAAACTGAAAGAAAACAAAACGAAACTGGTTTGTTGAGATACAGTTAGGAAGCTCCATTTAAACAAAAAATTTACTGTACTATTTAACAAAGCAGTCATCTGCCAAATCTAATTAAGGATGTATTCAAAATGTAATACTAAAGAAGCACATCTGGCAATTTTTAAAGTCAACTGATATAACTTACAAATAGGATTTAAGATATGGCAAACATGTGAGATAGGGCAGATTAATTTTTTCACATCTAAAATTCTTGGAGTTATGTTTGAGATGTTTTTAAGTGTGACTGTTGACAGATGTGATCCAGGGGATGAAGTATAATTTTAAAAAAGCATGCAGAGCTCCTTCAACCATACTGGGGTTTTGCTGAAGTGCTTCAAACAATTTTTCATAGTTCCAAAAAGAGAGAAGTAGATAAATGACTATACTGATGACTCTGCAAAGAGAATCTGCTATTTACAAAGGTGTAGTACATTACCTTTGTGCTTCTCTCCAAAGGATGTCCATGAAATAATTATAACAGAGGTAGGTTTTATTGTTAAAATAATGCAGATGAACTTTTGTAGATATTGAAAGCTCAGTGTATTTCAACAAGGTCCAAATTTTTCCTCTCAGCTCATGATCACTATATGGTCTTAATATCTCTATAACCAGAGATGTGTAGCCCTTGAAAGTTGTGTCTCTTCTAAAAGTGAGAGATTGCAGGATCACCTTGCAGGACCGCCTTGCAACCTCATGTACCTTCAAGTCAACAAAAGAAATTACAGCAGGAGTGATAACATCTTTTCTATTCATGGCAATCATTCTCTATTTTCCTGCCTCTGCAGATCATCACATGCATTTTTCTGCTAGCACTAAAAGCATACTACAGCCATTCCTACAGACACCACACCCACTGTACACACAAAGTATGTGCAGCCCAGTGATTCCCAGCACCTCTTTTAATGATTGCATTAAGATCAAGCCACTCTCCCATGCCAAGTTCCAAACTGATTCCTGTCTTTGTCTGAAAGGCCAGGCAGGGATGTGGCCACATAAAGGCCACGCAAACTCTTACAGCTGAAGGTCTTTGCTCCTGACTGACATTTATCCCCACCAAACCATTATTGGCTCATACAGCAAAGGTCACTCATTGCTGATCTTTTCATTAATTTTACTGTCTTCTTCACTTTTTCTTTGCAGGAGAAATTTGTGACAGGTAAAGCATATAGAATTCTGGTCTCACTGAAAGTTTATCCAAACAGCACTAGATCTAGTCAAGACACAAAGGACATCTCCTGGAAGAACCTCTGCATCTTGCAGGAAAAGCTGATGGCTGTCCAAAAGATGCCAGAAACCATAACAAAGTATTAATCAATCAAAAAGGGGCCAGTGTGCTACTGGGCTTGTTTTATAAAAACAGAATAAAAATCAATTCAAAACTTAATCAGTTATTCTGTGTGCCATTTGAGTATTATAGATTGTGATAAAGGTAATTAAACCTACATTACATCCTAGTTTCAGGTAGATATCTATTTAGTTAGTTCTTTCTATTCTGTCTGCTTTAAAGGATTGTTGATATCCATTAAAATTTTGTAAAGAGGCTAATAATTTCTATTGCAAAGGAAGTGAGAAAAGCTTATAAGCAGTCTGAAATGTAGTGGGTGCTTTACACATTGCAGAGAAAGGGTTTCAATCCAGGTTGTTAAATTCACTAACAACCTGAATGTTTTAGTAGTTCACTGAATATTTTTCTTCAAGTTCATTGTACAAGCTCTGTCTGCACTTCCTTCTCTTCTGTGCTTAGTATAAATTTTTAATAGTTCCAGTAAAACATCCAGAATACAATTAGGCACCCTTCTGCTTCACCATCTAATCTGACAATTTTCAGAGCAGCTCTTAACCCAGGTACTACATTGGCATGCCTGAAGTTATACAGTGTGAACACACACTTCAGCATTTGCTTTTTGTGGTGTATATTGGAAGCAATGCTTTTAAATAAGCACACAGAATGTGCTATTTGTTCTCAGTTGCCTCCCTGTTAAAGAAAAAAAATATTAATGGGGTAAAAAAGCAGTGTGTAAGTCAGCCAAAATATACTATAAACATTCAAAGTTGCCACCCAACGACTGTCCAATACCTGTTCAACCCTACTGCTCCTGTTTCCTGAACAGACCTTCTACCAGACCACAGCCACTCACAAAATTACAATAAAACAATACTTAATCGAGAAAAAGGAGTACTTTTACAAGATTTATTACATACATAAATAAATTTTATTTGCCCAGTTACTCTGACTGGGCAATCAGTACCTGGAGGCAGTTCATGTTACCTGGGAAATAAAGTTATTTTGCAACTGAATTGTGCATTGCTTAATTTCACATGAAGTATGAAATAAATTTTTTATGATATTGGGAAGTAATTATTTAGTACCTGTGCAATGCGAAATGAAAAAATATCCCCAAACACCATACAATGGTATACATACATTTACAGGTGTAAAGTGTGTTTAAAATGTAGTAGCACACAGAATATAACAAAATATGAAGAGAAAAAAATTCAAATAAATCTGCCATACCAATCACATCTCTATTAAAACATACTTCTCACTGAGGATGTTGAAATTGTGAATTATTAAAAGCTACCCAAAACACATTCACCAAATGCACAGTATGACTGAGATGATTACTCAAAGTCAAAGCACAAAAAATCTTAGAAATAAATACATTCAGACACTACACTTGAAGAAACCAACCCTACCCACGTAGATTGCTGACATGAGTGAGCCATGCAACAACATTTTAAAGAATTAAAAATAGCATTAAATTGCTTTTATCCAAGCATGTTGTTAAAAATAATATTGAATGAAAGAGCAAAACACAGGAATATAAAATCTAGAAACAGATTAATTGGGACATTTGATGAATTACACATTGCTTTTAGCCACGTAAGACTCCTGCACCACCTCAAAACTGGTTTTCACCCAAGCAATCTGTGTCCAGGTCAAATAAAAGAGAAGACAGAAGTATCTGCTAAAGAAGGAAAGCACTATTCAAAAAAGAAACCACACACCACAAAAAACACTTTGACATTGTGGTGGAACAGGAAAGAAAACACTCAGTAAGCTCAGGAATATCTAATGTGACCATGAATAGAACAACAGGAAAAAAACAGATGCCAACTGTTCTGTCAAGCTTTGACTGTTTTTCTAGATTAGACAAGTAGGTATCTTAAAAACTGAATGAAAAATCAATAAATAAATAGTGAAAGCTCATGCAGTTCACATCCCTTTGCACGGGTCTTGTTTCTGTCAGGAAAATTCAGTGAAGTATCATTAACAGCATTATCTGAACAGTGTAAACAAGGAAAGGTGCTTCTTTATTAAAAAAAGAAAAAGACTTAGAAATTTGTTGTGGTGCTGGAGTATTCTTCTGATCTCCTGGGATCCCAAGCAGACCTCCAGAATTTTAGAATTGTCTGCACTAGATGAAACTATTTGCACAGCACATCAGGTAAATGCAGTGCTTTAAAACATCTTCTTAATATTTAAATGTACACTAGTGCCCTTTATCTCCTTGCCTTGAATAATTTTCCCATTTATAGATTATTTCCTGGATAGATTGAAATTAGGCATTTTTAAGATTATTTTTCTTACTTACTTCTCTGAAAATGTAGGACTTTCCAATACATAAAGTTACTGTCAGAGAAACTGACATACATCTTTATGAGCACAGGCTCATTCTCAAAAAATATCATGTTATCAATTCAAAAATTATTAAGAGTCAGGCACTTGGATTTAATTTGACTAACTACACCTTTAAATGTGTTTTTTGCTCCTTAATGTCTACTGAATTGCTGATTTAAGAAGCCTGGAAGGGAAATAACCTCACCAGGATTCAGCCCCATCTGCAGGTACTGGCTCTGAACTGGAAACCAATAATGTCAAGCTTTGCAGTAATGTAGGGTGGAAAATCACAAGAGAGAGGTATAATATTCTCCACCTTACAAACATCAAGGTTGTTAGAGCTATATAGAGTTCAGGTTTTCAGAAATAATACATGATTTTATGCTAGAGCAAAGAAGATAAACAGTTCATTATTTTAGAAGATACAGAATAACTTCAGGATATATTTCCTACATCCACCAGATGGGAAATACGTCACTTGTATTCTAATAATACTGGATTTATTTAGTATGTTTCTATTGTGATTTTGGTAACTCATATAACTATTTTAAAGTCATTTCACAGCAAATATTTTTAGCTTAGAATAATAATATTCTGCAAATATTTTTTAAATGTTTGGGTTTTGTTTGCTTGCTGGTGTTCTTATTTCTTGCAGTTTACAAGAAAAAGTTATTAGCTGTTAAAGAAATTACTACAGTTCCTTCTGAAAGGTACATGGCATATTATCCTCTTTCATCTTAGGTTATTGACCATTTATCTGCTCTTTAGTCCTCATATTTGTGCTTTGTTGAACTGAATTTAAGTGTAATTTAGTCATTTTGATTTCTGATTGGCACTGGTGGAGAAAATTATAGGTTTCAAAACATAAGGAGAACAGTTACCCACACAGTTCTCTGCAAATTACTGCAGGAAAGGCTGGTGTTTCTATTTGCCTACTTTTCATAAAAGCTTTGGGAAAAAACAACCTCCTAACAAAGATTTTTTGATGTTGTTGCATTTACACACATCTAATTACATAATTGCTTGGGGTTTCTAAATGAAATGCTAATTTAGTAGTGTAGAAATAATAAATGTATTAAGCCACAAGATGGTGAGAAGGAAATTTATAGAATTGTACAAATGTACCTAAATCCGTGCTTCAGCTGGAGAGAATTTGCAAAGATTGCTGCTGAGGAGCAGAATAAATTTTCCAAGATAGAAAGTTTGTTCTGTCTGAAAAAGTCATGGAATTATTGCCATTTTATGAAAGAAAGCACCGTAAGGTGATAGAGGAGCAGAAGCAGAGTGTGAAACACTATTTAGCTGAGACATTCATCCACACCTTCTCCAAGTTGCTGCACATTAATGACTCACAAATACAGGCTGGGAAATCAGAATCAATATGTTTCTTTACAATTAAAAATGAACATGACCGAGAAGTAAAATTAACATCAAAACATCCCCTTGCTAATTATAGGGTTCTTCTGATCTACATTTTCCTTTCTGGTTTTCCTTTAAGTTTCACTTTGGGTAAAACCAATGATGGAATAATAAGGTAATCACATCCTGAGAATAAAATAAAGTCTGACCGATGAAGTCAGCTCTGAGGTAAATGCTTCAAATCAACATCACCATGTGAGCTAACAGGTAACAGTAACCAGTGCAAAAAAAGAAAATGTTTTGAGTGGCTTATGAATCTTGAGGACAGAATGCAAGTTTTCTAAAGATTTATTTTAGAGTTGTTCTTGGCTAGTGCAACTTTACAAGACTGAGGATCAAAGCAATGCATGGAAAGTAGCAAATAAGTATAAAATAGATCATAGCAGTCTAACAATGGTGTGCAGTAATAGGTGTAGTGACTGCCTTACTGAAACTTGAGTTTCAAGTGTTCTCAGCTTCCAAGGGTTCAGTGTGGCAACTTGGCTCCTCTCTCTCCAGAACACATTATTTCTTCCTTTTCCAGTCCTTCACCTTTACTGGAATTGTCCATTTTCAAAAACTCAACTTTCCCATAAACTAAGGTGTTTTAAAATAAGGTGGTTTTCTTCTTTTAGATCAAGAATAGATCTTCCATTTCAGCATATCCTTTCCATAATACTTGTCAAATGCTCAGCCACTTAAGGCACTGTATCTGTCATCTAGTGCAAGAGACAGATGGTATGAAAATGAAAGCACAGTAGAGGTGAAGAGCCATAATAACACCAGTTAGCCATGGCATAGCATAGCAAGTAGTTGAATTTTAACATTTATTCGACTTCTAACCTCTGCTAAACCTGCTTCAGGAATTATAAATGGGGCTGTGTGTTGCACACCATCTCCTGTACAAGAAATCAAGGCTTTTCTGTGTGGTCCTTACTCCACCCTGATAGAAAACACACTCCCTATTATAATTGCATTTGGCAGAAAATAAATTACACCATGTAATTTCACCTATAAATGTAGTTTCTATAAGGCCTTTACTTTTTTTTCACCTTCTTTCCACCAAAATGTTTATGCTTATTTTGTATATATTACAATGCCCTTTGTTTTCTTCAAAAGCAGAAATTTGCTACTATGGCAACAGTACTTTCAGTCATAACCTGAAAAGAACAAATTTGCAATCAGGAATGAAAGTAAAAAAGCCCTCAAATGCAAAAGATTTTGCCCAGATTCCACTAGCAGTTTTTCCATAAACATTAGATTGTCAATTGCATTTTCCCAGCTTTTAGGTGCTGCACAGGTGGGTGTGCAGTTCTCAGACCAGTCTGCAGGGAGCTGTACAGGAGGAAGGCAGCCGGCTGAAGTGGACCACAGGTGACTCCCTTTACACTCAGAGTAAGACAGGCGCCTCTAAATCCATTTCACCTGAGAAGTAGGTGGGATAGTTATCCCTGGGATGCCTATCTCTGCCTCTGGTAAAGAAGCATTAAGTATGTGACTTCTAAAAAGCCACAGTAAGGCAATCCCAGCATCCCTCAGAACCCATCCTCAATAATCCCTGTCATTCACAAAGGATTTCTGGTGCTGTCAGAAATAACAAAGTTAAATATTTATTCTGATGTCTCAGTATGCACAGTAGGTTTCCCCCTCATATTTCTAGTTAATTCTCCCTAAACTATTTTTACGAAGCGTTCTTAAAGCAATTTTGTGTCTGCTTAGAGCCAGTGAATTGGAATGCCAAATAAAAACTTTTGTTATGTATATCACAATTTGTCTTACTCCAAAAGAATCAAAATCCACATTAAACAGATTATCTTCATGCATTCTTCTAGTGAGTGATTAACATACATTTTAGAGATTATTAAGCTGAGATCCATCAAGATTGACATTACAGAAGTATAGATTTCAATGAAATATAATTTTTCCCCTCAGTATTCACAATCCAATACATGACTTTTCATGATCATGGCCTCTTAAATTTCAAGAAAACAAACTGCAAGAAATTACATAAATAAGAATTAAAACAATGGTCCAACAGAAAACTTTCTGGCTAAAAAGATACAGCATATACCTGAGAATCTGAGGGTAAGTGAAGGAGACAGGGCAAGGTCATCTGAGTTTACATAAAGTAGAATCTGATTTTAAAGTACTCATCATTCTTACAAAGTAACAATGAATATAGGGCACTTCCTTGGTACACAAAAATAATTATATGTAAAGACTGAAAAGTGTTTTAAACCGGTGAGTTGGTACTTTACCTAGAAGAGACAACATGAAGTATGCTTAATAATGAAAAATTAGTATCAAATTGCTGTAGATTTAAAATAAAACAGAACCGTTAACACTTAATGAATTTTCTGAGTAACACTGGCATATGATGTCTATGATAATCCTTGTGTCAATTCATCTCTCTCTCTCAAGGACAGTCCTGGCAAAGACATTCTGTGTGTAAGAATAGGACACTGTGTGTCTGTGTGCTCAAACATATACATGCATATAGGGAGGAATAAGGCAGCAAACCACCTTTTGCCTCTAAACTCATGCCTTATAAATTGTAGAAATATTCACTTTCAGGGTATTGTTCTCCTTCTACACACTCTGTACTATATACATTTACTGGATAGTGGGAGAGTGAAAAAGTCATATTTAAACAAGTGCAAACAGAAAGGTTCAAAAATGAAATTAAATTGACCAAGTACTTTAGTGGAGTGAAAGGGTTAAAGTGGAAGTTTGCACGTAAGAATAAAACTGAAAATAGTGAATCCTTTGAAGCAGAAACCATTGCTTAGTGAAACTGCTATGAGACACTAAAGTAAACACAACAGAGAAAAGAGCTCACATACATCACTCAACTGAAATTAAGATCTGATACAGGTGAGGTATCCCATCAGTCAAACACTTAATACTAACCAAAATGTATGAAAATGTGGAAAATATTCAGACAAATAGTGAGGAGGAAACCTCATGGGAAAATACTGTGTCAGATACGATGGTATCTAGGTCCTATATAATTTTTAGACCCTTTGAAGACCAATGATGCACAATTATAACCATGTTTGGATTACAGACAGGGAATTGTTCAGAATCTTCCTCAGGACAGAACTGGAGAACCATGAAAAACAAGACTAAGTCAGCAGTAGTAAAAGTACTTGCTTAGCTTGAAGACCAACTACAAGAAAGTCCTACAGTTACTGTCTTTTTCTTTTCAACAAATGATGTCTTTTTCTCTTTCTTAAAGGCAGAAACTTTGGCTACAGCACAGCCAGGAGGGTAGGATATGAGAGGTTCATCCTTTGCAGTCCTGAGACTCCTCAGCCCAGACACCCAAGGGTAAGAATGACATCCTACTTCCTCAATTTTAATGATAAATCCCTGCTGCAAAATTTAAAAAAAAATACAAGTCCACAAAATGGGTGACCTGGCATTAAAACTTGACATTAAAACCTAGACTCATAGTTTATCTGTCAGAAAACTTCAGTCAGTAGCCAGAAGACTAGAGTTTATCCCCAGGTAGGTCATGAGTAATTTCAGAGCTTTTCTACCTCACATACACTCAGAATCAGAAAAAAACCCCAATACATCAGAGTTGCATAACTCTCATCCTAGATCAAGCAAATACAGACTGATTCTGTTTAATTTTTCTGACTTCTCTTGATATGAGTGAATGCACAGAAGGAATCAAAAAGGGTTAGGGAGGAGAGGTTTGGAGAACTGAGGTTTTACAGTCTGAAGAAGAAAAGTCTAAAGGAAAATACAGTTGTTGCCTTCCAATATGTTAAGGAGAGCTGCAGGTGGGAGTGAAAGCAACTCCCCTCAGAGATGCACAGTGTGCACTATCTATCTATCTATCTATCTATCTATCTATCTATCTATCTATCTATCTATCTATCTATCTATCTATCTACCTACCTACCTACCTATCTACCTACCTATCTACCTATCTATCTTTAAGCACTGTGAAGTTTCCAAGAAAACCTGTAGATACCCAGTTCCCGGAGATATTCTAAACTCAACCAGATCAGTGGTTGTGCAGTGCAACCTGACTTGTAATTTAGCCCTGCTTTGTTCTGGGGTGGGTCTAGGTGACCTTCAATGTATGTCACAACCCAAGTTTTTGCATAATTCTAAGTTAAAGCATTTACTACTACTATCATCAAGTGTGAAAATACCCTCTAGGTGCTGAAGGGGTGACAGCATAAAAAGAGTAATCTGACTGAAAAATGTATTTTGAATATTTCTGCAACTTCATCCATTCTTAAAACAAATACCTTACTCTGAACTGTGTAATTTGTGGAATCTCTATCTAGATGATGGACTGCATTTTAAATGCAGTCTCATGACTAATTAAGGGAGCACACTGTAGTTCTACTGGCTCCCAAGAGGGACAATATGATTTCTGGAAGCTTCCCAGTAGGGCAGTTTCTAAGGAGATGAGGACTGCTTCTACTAGGTATTTGTGTCAGTGAAGGCTTTAGATCAGTGGGTGATAGCATCATTTATAATATCTGAAAAATTCCAGCTAGCACTGATCAGATGCTTTTTATGTTTTCTTCCCTGCTGTTTTTGATATAGGCAGTGAAAGTACCAGTACTACATAAGAGGAAAAAAGAACTGTAAAGTGAAAAGAGATTATTAGCCACTAGCACACAGAGTGGAAAAATAAATGAGCTGACTATAGTCCTGGGAAATGAGGAAAATGTGGTGGCCTGAATAAAATTCTACAGTAAATCCAAGACAACACTTGCTACCATAAGCTTGTAGGCCAAGTTCAGCAGCTCAGTGGTCAGTAGAAATTTACTGCACAACTCTTGTAAGTACTCTTGGACCATTAGATGTATTAGTCATCAGGTGAACAAGGAGCAGTTTCAGTTTACTTCTGGAAGTAATATATAGTAAATATCAATAGAAGATGGAAAAGAAAAAAAAGGGAAAAATGAAGAACACTGGTGGAGATGCAAGACATGGATGAAGCCATTGTATAAAACAAATTAGCAAGAGCTCTTTTTTGAATTTTGGAGAGTTGAAAGAAATTCCAGATTTATGAAAAGGTTGAGACATCGTTAAACAGAGCACTCAGAGCTAAATACAAAATGTTACAAAATCCAGGCCTCTTTAAAAAAATAATAAAAATTGGGTCTGTCAGCTTTAGTGGGACATAAGGAGCTTCAGAGCCCCATTCACAAGCACAGGCAGCAAGGCCATTTGTCATGGCCCAACCAGCCACTGCATCAGAGCAAGCAATAAAGGCAATTCTCAAAGACAAGTGAGCTAGTGCTGCTGGATTACCAAACTATTTGTTAGGAAAATGAGTTATTAAAACTGTGCAGCATCCCTGCAAATCTCTGAAAAAGTTCAGTAAGGTGCTGACAATTTTCTACAATTCTGGCAAATTAAAGAAAAATCTGACTTAATAATAATTCATAACTATTTATGTTTTTTCCTCATGTTCTTGAGAACCATGGTCCAAATTTGTATTTATACACTTCTCTTAATTTATAAACTTGTATACAAAGCAGTAGAATTCTAATCATTGGGCTGAACCTTTCAGGAGCATACAACCCAAACAGGTTTTTAATATCTTACATTTTATTTATGCTTACAGAGATTTCAACTTTAAAGAGATTAGTAATAGGTTTAAAGAAGCATTTTCCCTCTATTTACAATTATAGCCAATAATTGTAAATTATTTAAATTTAGATGTAAATTTTTAATGTTGCAAATGTTTATTTGTGTATTTCAAAATTACTTGGAAGCAGCTCTCACATCTCATCACAACTCCCAATTACCTGCACAGAGGGGAAAGAAGTAACAAAATTCACTCCTTTCACTCCCCAGGCCATGCTACAAGAGCTGCAGAGTGAATAACAAAAGCAGAAGGCTGAGACCATGCAGAGAAAAGTGCAATGAAACGCGGCCAGTGAAAGAACAAGGATGGCTTATCTCATTGCAGAGGGAGTGGAGGTGTCCTGCCACTCCCCCAGGTGTCCCCAGGTGATGCTGTCTGTCTGTCTGTCTGTCCTGCTGCCATTGCCTTCCTGAGGCAGCAGTGGCTGGTGCTTGAGGAGCACAAGCAGACAAAGAACCTCATGGTCTCAGCTGGTTCACAGCTCAGAATTCTGCAAAGCAGGGTCTATCAGCTCCTGTCCTGAGCAGAGTCAGGCACTTAGACCAAAGTGCTACTACAGGCATCACAAGATAACAGGTCTAAAAACTTGATTTCCTTCAGAGAAGAGACCAGACCAGCCTGGAACCCCCACCACAGTAAGCAAAAGGCAACATGCACTGAAGCAATTATTCTAAGAAAATACCATTACTCTGGTTTTGGAGCCATCCACACATTGTGGCATTCAGAACAATCCTTAAAATTGGAATTACCATTGTATTTCAGACAACGTGATCATCTGACTCATCCTTCCTATTTACAAATAAGATTAAAGGTAGCAGTCACATTGTGGCCAGTAGGACTAAAAACTCCAGAATTACTCTACTGTTCACTCACTCTAATGATGTCAGCAAGTGATCTTTAGGAAATTTTGGCTACATCTTTGCCCCTTCTGTTTTTTCTCTGCTGTGGTAATATTTTGGGGTTTCGATTTTTAAAAAAAATCACATTTTTAAGGTTAATAATTTGGCTTTCTTCCCAATCTAAATATCTGGAATATAATACACTTGATTTTCTTAGCTTTTCCTTCTCAAAGCTGAATGTACATTTGGTACTTCAGACAGAAGGACAACACAGTTAAATAGGGATGCAAGTTCATTGTTTTCCCTACTATTATTTGAGGACATTCATTATAAAGGTATGTCACATTAATGAACAGTGTGGTTCACACCACCTGCAAAGAAACATTATCAGCAACAGCAGCCCTGCAGGTCTCAAAATTTCTTGTCACTTTGGAATGTAGAATCAAATTAGCAAAGCTGTGCTCAAAGGATGAGTTTCTGTAAGCTTTTAAACATCTCAGACAGAAATTCGATTAAGATTAATTCAAGCCAAGCAAGCAATTTTAGAGGCGTTGGAAGCAATTTCCTTTCACATCATGGTTGTGTGCAGCTGACATGAATGCCTGGAGAAAAATGTGCTAAGTTACCAGAAACAAGATCTTACTATGGAGCAGCAACTATGTATGTCCTTGTAAGTTTAGCTTTAAAATATTAATACTAAAGGTAACAAAAATTGTAAAGAAACACAAAATATTCTTCATAAATCATAAATAAATTTACTCTAGTGACAGGGCGTTTCAAATACCACAATCACATTTTCAAGCTGGTTTGTGTCATCAGCTTCTAAAGGTGAGACTCTTCAAAAGAATTTGCTGGATGAATAAGATTTAATCTTATGCCATTTTAGAAAAATGATAGCAGTGCTCATCAAATTATTAGTGCACTGGTAAAGCATTTTGAATCTAAATCCTTCACCACTTCCATTTATTTTACGATGTTGAAAAGGTTATCCTTCAAAAATTGTCAACCAATTCATATAAAAGATTTAATGTTTTAAGGATAGATAAAACGACAACATGTCATTATATTTTTGAAAGAAGATTGATTCTAACAATGGTAAAATTATCATTTTTCAGAAGATGGAAAAAGAATACATGGTTTTCACTTCAGTCTCAATTCAACATAGGCAGCCTAAAGCTGTGTAATTACTTCCAAGACGTGAAAAAAAATCAAGGAAAAAGAGATTGATTTTTTTTCCTATTAAAATAATCTTGTGAATTTAAACCTAGGAATGCTTTTTAGACATTTTCATTTTGTACACACACACCCATCTCTTTGGGTTTTGTTTGGTTTCGGGTTTTTTTCAATAGAGAGGCAGAGTTCCACATGTCTAACTTAAAGGTACTGACAAGTTGTTCCATTTTCTTAGTCACCATTCAAAGAGCTTTTACAAGTAGTGGGTGGAACAAATTAAAGGATGAATAATAAAAACCCAGCCTAACAGCCTGACAGTGATTCCTGTATAGACATTCCCATTCTTATGCAAAAGGGAACTTACTTTCAAGCAAAGATAAGTGACCATGAAAAGAAGAAATGTACTGTTAGGAAATAAATCTAGAAAACTGAAAGACTGGAATGAATAAAAAATATGTACAAGATTCTAAGAAAATGTCGAAACGCATACAAGTAGTCTACAAGTTGGTTTCCATCTCTCCTTGCATAAGGATTAGCAAACATGAAATAGAGAAATGTTTTCTTTCACCTTCATACTGAAAGAATTCTAACAGTGTTTTCTAAGAGGCTACACAGGCAGGTAATGCAAGCTAAGTACACACTTAAAGGACAAACTGGGTCTTAAAGATTATTTGCTCCCTTTTGCAATGGTTAAAGAATTTCAAAACCATTTCTTAGCAAACTCAACTTACCATATTTGCCACAAGCAAAGGTTTATTACTGAGAGATGATGTCTCCATTCTTAATCAAGAGATCACACTCAGCTTCTTCATAGAAGCATAGAATTATTAGGTCGGAAACGTTCTCTTAATCATGAATCCCACACTTGATTCACAGCTAACCCAACACTGTCAAGTCCAACATCCAACAACAAACCATTGCTCTAAGTTCCACACCTACATGTATAATTCCCTCCAGGGATGGTGACTCAACCACTTCCCTGGGCGTACCATTCAAATGTCAATCCTTTTGGTGAAAAAATATTTTCTAACATCCAATCTAAATTTCCTCTGGCACAACTTCGGTCGTTTCCTCTTGTCCTATCTCTGATTAATTGGAGAGAGACTGATTCCTACCTCACTACAACCTTCTTTCAGGTAGTTGTGGAGGACAATAAAATCTTCCCTGAGCCTCCTTCTTGCCAGGTTAAATACCCCCAACCCCTTCATCTGCTCCAGACCCTTCACCATCTTTGTTGTCTTTCATGAACTATGATTAGACAAAGGAGCTGTATTGAAATTTGTGAATGACTAATCATGCTGTAATCATAATTTCCCAAAGACTGTCAGTACTATCTAAAAATCAGCCCAGTGCTTTACAACTTAATTTTAGTGATAAATTACTGTATATTGTCTACAATCCTTTGTCAGCATTTAGGAAACCAAATGCATTTTGAATTACCAGAGTTAACAGACAAATGTTCAAATGGCAAGCCTCATTCTTGGTGACATGTGTAATTCAGATCCAACATTATTCCTGCAATTAATGCTTTTTTCAAGCATGGGCATGGAACAATTTAGTTTTCAAAACACAGAAATCGATTAGTTCAAATTAGGAGGTTTAAAATAAGAATAAGTGGATAAAATGAAATGGCTTTGTGCTATATTGTACTAAATTACTCAATGAGTCCTCCTGGCTTCCATGGCATAGGAAGATTGTAGACAAAATGACCCTGAGCAGAAAACAAACAGTGTTTAGGCAGAGCCTGGAACATCATAGATTTACACACACACAAAATCGAACAGCCTCCTTCTATCAGGAGAGAAAAATTGAGAAGATGAGAGTAACAAGCTTTGGATGTGAACACAGCTGAAACAAAGAGGACATGAGTTATTGATTAGCTTCAAAAACAAGTTTAGGCAGTGGCCAAAATGGGCAATGTTACATACTGGTGGTCAACAAATTTATGGGCACAAGGAAAGCAGAAACAGAGGGATTGAGTATCAGGAAAAATTCAGAGCTAAAAACTCAAATGAATCAATTTGTTGTTTGTATTCCCTTGAATACAAACATCCATCTTTATTTGATAAATGCTATTTGGTTGAACCCAATTTTCTTTCTAATTTATGGGGGTTCTGAACACTGATTCAATATCCTTCTCTTCCACAATGTTACATCTTCTTAAGCAGTGGTTACCAACTCTACCTGTTCCAGGCTCTTTCCTGTAAGTATTTTCTCCTTTCATTTCTACAGAACAAAGTAAAACAATTAGGAAAAATATAAGCAGGAACAGGGAATGGAAGTAAAACCATTAAGTACACAGTCTTAACTAATAAGAACAAGAATGAACTATATCCTCCCTCAAACACTTGGAGGTTGTGAACAGCTAACAATGAAATCCAACCATGAGAGAAATAGTATTCCTGAGGAAGCTCTGATAACTTCTTGTGGTAATACTGATCAATACCATGGAAAATACATTTGCATTATACTAAGGAGAACAAGCTAAGTGTAAAGGAAAGTAAGTAGAGGATTTCCTGGTTCCAAATTTCTATGTGTACTCTTTCCTAAATTCTCTACATTTCCTTGTGTGGAAGCTATTCCATCATTTTGGTCATCCTGCCTGTCTCCCCTCAGGACCTTTTCCAGGTCTACTGAATTGCTTTTGAAATAGGAGCAGAACAGTCACATCATTACCAAGGTAAAAAATGGATGTAGAGTGCACTTTTTGTTCTTTGCTTTGTTCCTGCTCCTCCATTGATCTGACATATTCATGGACCTTCTACAATCCCCAGTTGTCCGTGTAGTAACGGCCTGTTCAGAGGCCATTATTTTGAATGTGATATTCGGACTTTTCACTTTCTGGCATGATTTTACATTTATCTGGGTTGGATTTCATCATTTTGCTTTTCAGTCTTGTGTTTTGTTATAATATTCTGAAACTTCTTAATAGATAACCTTTTATCTTTAATACCATGAATAACCAGTAAACCAAAAAAGCCAACAAAATTTTTCATAAAGCAATTTGTGAACACTTCAGATTTGATGTAAACCAAAACCTTAAAAATTAATATTATTTTCTGGTTTTATTTTTCCAAGGCCTTCATATAGACTCAGTAGTGTGGAATAGCTGAAACTGTTGATTGAAACTTAGAGCGTCATCTATAAGAAAAATGGTCTGTGATATGTGGCAGAAATCTGTTTCTATTTGAAAACATGATGAGAAATCAACATAAACATCATTTTTCTAATCATACAAAATTGCCAGGTTGATTTTCAAGTCATTATCCCTGTAATCAGATAAAAAGTTTTCAACACCAAATTGTTTTCATTTGTGGTCCCTTGATCATAGCATGTCTAGACTATTCTAACAATACATTCTGTTTAGAATAAATGCTTGTACCATCTGCACTGTAAATTAATAGGAAAAAATGGTTTTAGAACGCTACCCTTCACAAGCTTCAACTGGCTGCATTCCTCCAAGAGCTCAGCTTTGCTATGAACACAAAGAAGAATTCCTCAGAAGTCACTTTACTTACTTACTCATTTGTATTTGAGGCACAGACTTTGCTCACCACTGAGGTAAGCAGTTTCTACTTTAATACGGGGAAAATATGCTCTCCAACATAAAATTATTCAGACAAAGTGCACAAAGATGATTGCTTCATAGATCTTGAACTTGAAAATAAAATCTCCCTATTGCTCATGTTCCTGAATACTTTTGTTAAACAATGCCACCAGTAGATTCTAATCCTAGCTTGGATGAAGAAAATATTTATTCAGTGGCCTGTGTATTTTTGGGTTTTTTGCAAAAAATTAGAAAAGAGATAGTAGGAAAAATTCTTGGAATGATCAGGTTTGTTTATAAACAATATTTGACATTGTCAGTGAATATATTACTAATTACAGAGAGGGGTGCAGGGGGAAGCAAAAACATCCCAAGAAAACCTGATTCCCGTTTTGCTCTTGTTTCAGAGGCAGGAATGAATGGCTGTTTAACACAAACTACTAAATTTAAGCGCTGTGTAAGCATAAACTTCTCAATCCATAGTAGCTTTCATTGTAGTAACTGTTCTGAGTGAATAATACAGACAAAAGCTATCATTGAGTACATGAACAAAAAAAATAAATGCACCTTGCATCTAAACATATAAAAAATCAGATATAAAATGTATTAAATTGTAAACATATGTTTAAATATAGTTTTAAGAAGTCAAGTATTTTTATATACATTGCAGACTTTCACTACCAACTACTTATCTCGGTTACAAGAATGAGATGGTGGTAGAGGTGGTAACTGATGATCAAGCAGCAAAGACCTAGACTGGCCTGAGGAGCAAACTTTGGAAACTGCTTCAAATACTTTTTTCCCTGTCTTTGGTCAGGCAGAAGGAGTTTTGGCTAACGTGCCATTTTTATCTCAGCCTCTTTCCTGGGTACTAATAGTCTCTTATCCCTAAAAAAATTAGAATTTTCCAGGTCTGTTTAGTAAAATGGACCTCCTCCTGTAGATGTGTTCTAGAAACCATACTTGTGTGGCCTTTCTGGTTGTGGCCAACCAAAAGATAACCCAGTCTTGCAGCAAATAAGCAGCTCCCTACCACATCAAAGTAGCAGAAACCCCAATGTATACATCAGAACTGCTCTTGTTTACTTTCTTCATAACAGTCTGTAAACACAGATAAATTAAAAAAGAAAATGTGTAGCTGAGAGAAATGTATTGTGAATTGCAGACATCATGAAACAGAAACATATAAGAATTCTGTTCTGCAGATCAAAGCTCACTCCTATCCTTTGTTCTTTACAAGTCAAAAATAAAAATCTAACATTCAGCTTTATTTTGAGCATAGCCTAAGACTAGGTAACAACTGATCTGTGCCATTAGAAATGATACCTCATGAAAGCAAGAGGTCCTCCAGCAGTTAGGATGCTCAAATATGATTCTGAATTCAAATATGTTTTAACCCATTAGGTATTAAGTTGATCAGAGACTGTGAAGTATTATAACAATTACATTGCAAATCTTACTGTTCTAACTTTTTTAGAAGAGCCATGGGATTATACAGAAAAAAAGTCAAGAATCATATTTTGCAGATAATTTAATATACTGTGGTACAGAATGATATACCATATGCAGAGTATCCAATGATGGGCAGAATATGAAATATTCTGTGCAGCTATGTTCTTATATGTAGAAACACAACCACAACTGTTTAGGATTATGCTGCTTATGTTAAACTTAGAATATGGAATACCAACAAAAATATGTTAGAGGCACACATGAAGCACTTACAAAAACTGTAATGTGTGAAAATCTCTAGCCACATACAAACCATAAATGTGTTACAGAAAATTGCAGCATTTGTCTTTCCAACTTTCATTATCAAAGCTGTGATTTTCTCAGCATGTTCACTGGCAAACTGCACTGCTTTGAAATTAATAAAGTCAGTAACACTCTGCTATCCCTGGTATTACAGGAAGAATACCAAAAATACTAACAGAGTAAATTCACACACATCCATCCATGAACAAGGGATTTCTGCCATTATATTTGCCCTTTCCAGGGAGAAGGCTTAATCTCTGGTACCCATGAACAATATAGAGTTTATATATGCAAATTTCAAAAAGCAAAATATCTCTAATAAAACATGTTTAGAAATGTTCCCATCTACCTCAGCTGACAGCAGACATATTTACAGATTTTTAATATGAAATATTTACCAGGAATATAGAATATGTCATGTGTTGAGAAAATGAATAGTCTTCACTGTACCACAAATCAATTTACAGCCACACATATAACTGCAAAGGAGATTTCTTATAACTATTTTTCACATAAAATATTTCCAAATATTGAGAGAACCTGCTGATATAATTTTTGTGTGCTTTTACTTTTAGAATAAAATTTCTGTTTATGAATAAGAACATTATTTGAGTTTTCAAAGTTACAGACAAATACATTATATTTATTATTGCCCAAGCATTTCAATAACAAGCATGCATAAATCATGCCATACAACTTCCAAAATGCAACAAGTCTCTCCTACCTTCTCTTGAAAGGAAGAATAGTGTGTGTCTGTCATATCAAACATTCTCTTTACAACAACAATGGATTTCTCTCCCCCCATAAAACAGTACTTCTATTAATAACAGGACATGCAAGTCACCCCAGTGCACTAATTAACTAATTCCTGCAGCCTCTGTAAAATCCAGCTTAATCTCCAAACAGGAAAGAGAGCTGGACTAAAAAATTTACAAGAAAATATGTAAAACATTTCCAGAAGTTGACAAAGTCCATTATTTGAGTGTTCTGTGCAAACTTGCCTATCTCATTTCCTTTAATCTGATAAATGAACTATAATGCTTCCAAATACAGTGTTCTAATTCTCAAATTAATTCTAATAGAACCATAATTTTAATTCTAATATCACATAGTGGATTAGAGAAAAGTGACTAAAGAAATCAATCCATTAGACCATAAATCTCCATTGAAACCTTTGGTGTATTTCTGTATAAACACCTACAGAAACAATTCCTGAAATATTTTATTGATTGCTTGAAACTAGAAGAACATTTTAGGCAAATGCATAGGAGTGGCTGAGTGAGCTCATGAAGAGTTTCTATAAAGAACTAAATTCACTCAGAGTTATAGAATTGGGAAGTTCTCCTCACCCACCTGACATGATCCCAGCCCTGTGATGTCTGGAAGCTTCCAGAGGAGTTAGTTTAGCCAAATAGCTGTAGTTTGTCACTGTTCCAGCTGCTTTCCCCTCATCTCCTAGGCCCAGAGCCTTGCAGAGGGTCAGCCCTTGCCCTTCAGTGGTGAGTGGAACATTTACCTCAACACTCAGACCATGGTCCTGGCCCCACTGAGCAGCTTCAGCCCGACACACCCCACCATGGTTTGACAGCTGTGACCTCCCATGCTGTGCAGACGTGCTCAAGCACGAATGAAAATGTCATTGCTACACCAACAAAAACCACCTTTAAAGTTACTGTTGTTCGTAAGCCTTCAAGCCGCCATAGTATTTGTGCTCTTTGTAAGAGCACAAAGCACTTTGCTGGCCCAGCTGAGCCCATGACTGCAATGATGTAATTGTAAACTGGTGAGTTAAATTGAAAACCTAAACATCCTCCCTTCTCTTTGATAAGCAAAATACAGAGAAAAGAATGAATTCTGCTAAGAATAAAGTGAAGTATATTCTACAACAAACAGAAATTTCAAATTATGTTTGGTAGAGTGACTCTTCCAGCCCCTAAACCAGAAAGATTTTCTAAATATTTCTAGAGTCTTAAACAGAGGAACAGATGAAAACAGAGTCCCTGTTTAAGTTGTGAAAGACAACCTTAAATTATCTTAATGCAGGAGTTCTTTTACAAAATATCATCCTTTGTGTTAAAAAGTCCTAATAAATACTAAGCAGTGTTCCTAATTACGCAGCATGTGCAAAAAAGCAGAATACACAAAAATATAACATTTCCAGCTTAAAATATTCCAAGTCTAAACATAAACTGAGTCTAAAATACCAATTTTGTTGAAAGCAGATTAATGAAATGCAATGAAGAATGTTATTATGCCCTCTTTGTTCTTTTTTGTGACAATTTTATTGATGTTTTATTCAATCTGCATTTATAAATAAGGGTTATGAATCTTTTAAATGGCAGCATTTGACTAATACTTTTACATTGTCATGATAAGAAATAGTTATTATTCTTTTTTATTAGAAGAATTACAATGTATTGCTCATTAGTATTAGAATTCTCCTTAAAAAGAAACCTTACAATAGAAATTAACCTGTGAAAATACAGAAAAGGACAATCTTCAAGACTGCACATCTACACAGACTTCTCTAAATCTAATGGCTTTTTTGGAAAAAAGAAACAATGGCTTAATATAATTGTAAGAAAAAGAACAAAATAATATCTAAATAAGTGCAGAAAAATCACCTTCTCCAAGCATCCTACCCACTCAAGCCAGAACATTTTTAAAATTTTGAAAGCAAGCAGATATTTTGGAGTCATGTTTCTGATCTAGAGGTTCATGAACTCAATTTGTCATAAAGAAAAATTTTAAAAAGCATAATGAAACAGGTGCTCTTACTAATGTATTTGTTTAATCTTTTAGACTCATAACAGTTGAATACTGCAGTTATTTATAGTTTTTTATTATTCCAATTTCTGCTGAAGTTATCTTCACTGTAGGAATTGCTGCACACCCAGGTTTGCAGATTTCTATACATCTTTTTCTCTCTGAATGTTTATGTGAACCTTCTTCCTTTAATTCAATTACAGACACTGCCAAAATGTGTCTACTTACATGCCAAAAATCAAAATATTCATCACATAGTTTCTATTCTACTCTAAAGCTTATTATTTTTCACACACCAAATTTCAACCAGTACTATGTGTGCCAGACCTGTCTGCAGAAGGCAGGAAAACAACTGTATGACTGAAACCATTTGCCAAAAAAAGGCCAACTACTGTAAGCTTGCCAAATTCATTGTTTTTGTGTAACCTGAATGCTTCAACAGAAGGCTGTGGGAAAATCTATAGCCAGTCTCAACTGTAAAAAGAAATCACCATCTATTTTGTAATTTGTCTCCTGCATGCAACTTGAACTACAAAAGAGTTGTTCTGCAATCATAACTATTCACTGTAAAAAACAATTTAATTTCCTTTCTATTTACATGGGAGCAAAATCAATCCTCTAAAAATTGTTCTCTTTACAGTATGACTCCACAGATCCCAACTCGAAAGGAGTCCAACTCCCCTCTTCAGGTAGTTGGTAAATATAATTTCTGTGAGAAAAGAATATTTCCTAGTTTCTTTTGTTCTTTCTAAACATTCAATGGTAATAGTCAGCTCTCCTGCAATGATTATGCTCTCCCATATCATCAGCATGAAACATGCTACAGAGCCCCTAGAACTAAAACTTTCATTTATTGAGCTTCAAATAGAAGAAAAAAATGACACTTCACCTAAAAGTGGAAAACTCCTTTCAGACTAGCTCTTGTAAAGGTTACAGCTAGGAAATCAGACACCTGAAACCCTAAGATTTTTCTCCATTCAATTCTCCACAATTACTCTAAATCAGTTTTTCAAATGAAACCTTGCCCAGAAAATAATACCTTTGTCAGTTCAAATTGGTATGACATGATTCCTCGTCAAATTTTCAGTAAAAATAACTGGGTTTGCAGCTTCTCTCTGCTGCCTCTACTTTAACAATGATTCATTTTTCCTTTCCAGCCATGGAAGAACTGTTCAAGATTTCCGTGTGGGTTTTGTTTTTTAATATAGTATGCTGCTTTATACTGAATTTTCTTTATCTGAACAGCAGTGATAACAACATCTACTCAAATGTTACTCACTTACTAGGAAGATTTCAAGGCAGTGAAGTTCTGCTGGCCATGGATGTTGCTGATTCTGCCACTCATGGTAAGGGGAGGAACTTCTGGCCTCTCCTGCGGGGAAATGTCATGACTCCCAATCTGGAGAACCAGCAACAGCTGGAAATAGTCATTATGGAGAAAGCAAGATGGGTTTCCCATTACAAACTGTTTCCTTCTCATGGTTAACCAGCACTAGTAAAGAAACAAACATGTACAAGAATGAAGTCAGCCTGTCTTTAACAAAATGAGAAAACACCCGCTGAATTCATTGAAGTTGACATTTCACCCAGGACATGATTAGACACTGATGACCAAGAAATCAAAGCAGTGTTAAGTTATACAAGCTAAAAGTACAATGCCTCTTAAAATCTACCCAAAGCCCAGGTTTTAACCTGCCCAATTTCAGCTATGCAAAATGAAACCATCAGCATAATGTTTACCACCAAAACCCAGCTTTTTTCTTCTACCTTACTTTGACCATCAGGTTTCCCTCATGCTAATTTTCTAACTTTTTTTTTCCCTACCACATACATATTTCAAACTATTTTTTTCTTCTCTTTATTATGTTTCACATGTTTCAGACATTAGTTCTTTTTACAGAATAGTATGCATAAGTATACACAAGTTACAAAACTCCACAAGCATCTAAAATCCTGAATTGCAAAAACCTGTCTTTTTCTTCACATGTGAACTCTTTACACATAAGACTCATCAAAGCTGATTGATCTCAGCTTTGTTCACACAATTGACTCTAAATGCCCAAGTAGAGAAGAAAGTATTACCCCAAACAGTAACAGGAAGGAGAAGGAAACTACAGTTCCTTGAGTGGAATAAAATTAACTTGGGTGAAGAATGAAGAAATGATTTCTTGATAAATTCCCAATTATGTCTTTAATTTTAAAAGCCTTTTTACACATTTTTTCAAATAATTCTACTTTTATTTTCAGAGTTCTTCAGCCAACATCTCTTAAATATTTTTTTTCATAAAAGAAGTCAGAAACATAAAAGACAATGTATTACAAATGCCTTAAAATAAATGAAATAGTTTTCATAAAGTCTGCATTAAAAATGAGATCTAAGTAAGTTCTACATCATTGTATGGCATCACATGCAGCTCCTTTTGCCATTTGTTGGGTGCAACTGGTAATTCACATCTCATCTGGTAATTATATGTCACATAAATATTTCATTGCACAATAATTAAGCAAACTCTATCTGTCGGTTAGAGGCTGCCATGTATATAAGTACATTTTCCTGCTCTCTGTAGGGTAATTTGAACCAGTGTGCCTCGATCAGCATAACAAATACATGCATTTTGTATGTATCCATGGTATAATTCCTCTCAAAAATTAAATATTTGAATTATCGCTTTTTCTAGTCAGACTTCTGAACAAAGCAGAAATTCATGCCATTTTTTATATAAATGTACTCTCTGAGCAGTCAAACACTGCTCTTGAAAGTATATATTTGAATATTTTACAAGTTTTGCAGCTGGTACCTCACATGTGAAGTAAATGAATTCCCATGGAAAGACTTCATTATTTCCTTAATTTCTACTGGGAGTCACAGAGGTGCCCTTTTCTTTGTCTTTCACAAACAATTAACCTTTTGCCATGTATGCAATTGGCTGAGAGCATTCCTAAGTGGCTCAGAAAATAATTTACAGCAGAAACTGTACAAAGTTAATTAGTATTAGTCTAAGGTTACTCATATATTATCAGCCTGAGAAAATGGTCATCATGACCCTCACAGAACTTTAAGCAACAGCTGATTCTTCTCATCATCAGCTGCAGAGCATAAATGCTAATCATGTTCAAGTACAGACACAGGTCTTTTAACCTCGGCCATTTTAAGTCTTAATGTTAAAACTTCTCAAAGTACAGGTGTATACAAGCATGCAAATATGCCATACTCTATGCCATTGCTCACTTCCTTTGTTAAACAAAACAGAAACAAACAAACAACCAAACCAGAAGTACTCTCTTTTCATTTTACCTGAGAATGCTTTTCATCGTCCTCATTTTTGCAGGACAACCAATTGTTTCTGCCTAAAGATTAAGCCCCTTTAGAATTAGTTGTAAGCAGGATTACTTATAAAGACAGAATCAAGGCATAGAGAGCACAGTCTCAATTTGAATTTTGGTGAACCAGAAAGGGAGCTCTCAGTGTGCTTCTTCTACTACTTGAAGTGCACGTTATTTGATTTCCAAATGTCTGCACTGCCAGCCATGTGTGTGAAAGACTGGAGTGTTATGGATCAGTGACTCAAAACATTCCCCAGTTGTGAAGGTACCAGAGGGCTTTTTTGGAGATGGGTTGGGAGATGGAGGAGTTGAGCTTTTGGGTATTTATATCACTAATAATAACTAGTCCACACTTCCTTCTGGCACCTGTGACAAGTGTGTCCACCAGAAGCCCGTCTATTATACAGAATAACTTTCTACTACTGTATGCCTCAGGTACTCAGTTAAATTAAACTGACTGTCTCACTCATAAAGTAGACTTACATTCCCTAGTTAGGGACATAGCTGTGTGAGTTGCTGGCTAATTAAAGGTCACTCAGAAATCCTAAAATACAGTTACAGTGGCCAACAACCTTCCTGGGCTCCACCCAGACCACAATGTCCCCACAGGGCTATTTTATGGGAGCTCAGTTTCGTTGGCTCCTGCACATGGGCACAGTTTTGCTGCTGAGGACAGACAGCAGATGGCCTCCAAAGAAGAGCCATGGCAGGGCCAGGTCCAGACAGGGATTCAGCCATGGCCATGTCCACACCACCCACACTGCTGAATGTTGTAAAGGCACCAGCTTTGCCCTGCACTGCAATGCAGGAGGGACAACACTAAAATCCTTGTTTCTAAGGGCAGGGAGGAGCAGGGGAAGATGAACAACACCTTCTGCATAGACTGCTCCTTTCATGGCATGCAGGCATGAGTGGCAGCCCCAGAGCACAAGGAGCCACCTCCTTGTGGTGCCAAGCACCAGGGCCAGCCTGGCCCCCTGCACTGCCACTGCCATCAGGCCAGCACAGCCCACAAGGACAGGGACACAGCACAGGGCTGAGCAGAACCCTGAGAGCGGAATAGGTTTAGGGACTGGTTTTAGCTGGTATAAGGCTTCAGATCAGGAAGACATTTGAACAGGGTAGTTATGAAACACTGGGTCAATGGTACCTTGGCTTCAAGTCATCACCAGATTTTGACAGCAACAGTGGACACCTGACTGAAAATCCTTGGAATAGTGATTTATTCAGCAAAGGTCTCCAGCCCATTCTGGAGGTCAGTGGGAATGAACCAAATAGTCCCTTTTGGCTTTATAATCCATCAGTCTGCAAATCTAGTTAAATTTTAGCATGTGAAGGAGTAAATTGGGTAGCTGGTCAAAAGAGCTTCACTTTGCAGATGACTTGCAGTTATCTTGTGGAAAATTTTTCATTGCTGATCTGAGAGCCTCTTAGATTCTTTCTACAATTCACTTCATATCTCAAAACCATATTACAGCTTAAATAATCTCTACTATAAACATTGTCAGGCTGAGTCAGTATCTCTGTGGTTGCTGGAAAGGAAAAATGCCTGATCCCTGATTAAAGAAAAACTCAAAAGATCTGCCATATTAAATCATTGCTTTAGAGAAGAATTAATCTCTTTTTAAAAACAATGAACCCTCAGAGCTTTCCTTCTTGATTCTCCTGAGTTTTTAAAGATTAAGTATAATAAGGATTTTTTGTACTTTTCCCAGTTTTAAACTTAAGAGGACAGTGTGATTTTGAAAGTTAAACTTGGATTCTAGTAAAAATAATTGCATTCCACTAAAGTTCAAAAACCAAATTAACAAAAAAGACAATATAAAGGAATGAAAATCGAATATAAAATAAATCCTTTAAAAAATTGAGAGAAACTCAGTAGATCAGCAGAATACGGAGCATGTGAAACAATAATGGTGGTTTGAAAAGTTGGAAAAAGAAGATAAAATTAAATCTTGCTAATACTTGTGTAGACTATATTTGCATCTGGAATAATTCATTTTTTCCTTTTTTTTTTTCTCCTAGAAAACTTCTCATTTGTTATTGACTTCTACAAGAAGATGAACATTTTAAAAACAAATGTAGTGGTTTAACAATTTTACTCAGTTTAACACAACCCCAATATAGCAACCTGCTCTGAAATTGGTAAAATTAGTTATTTTTCTGGTTTCACACAGTAGATTCTTGTGTGAAGCTAAGTGAAAATGTGAAAACGTGCTGGTATAACAGAGGACTGGCTGATTGCAAAAGTTACATTCATAAGCAACAGGATAAACTAAGAAACAGCCATTCAGATTTCAGAATAAATAACTCAGGGAACAGTTAACAGTCTGTAAGTAAGTAAGGATAAGAAGTCCCAGTGATGAGGGTGGTTTTGGCTCTAGTCCTGCTGCTTTAATCCTATCATCTACACTCTGTGCCTGGGTCTCTGATCTCCTTGCATGTGCTGTAGCTCAGCTCTGTGAAAGAAACGAGATTTTGCATATGTCCATGTCCATACATCCTGAGATGAAGCATCGTCCATAGTTTATGGGGTTGATCAATTTATATAGATGCCAAGTTTGATATCTGTCTTTTTTGTCTGTTCTTATGAACAATACATCCTCAAAGATTATAAGTAACTGTGCTATTATCCATCTAGAAATTTAGTGGGGTTTTAAGCTTCTCTAAGTTTTCATGTTTGCTTTTAAGACTCCATCAAACATTTATTTTACCTCCGAGCAAACATATGTTAAGCGTAAATGTTTATTTTACATAGTAGTACAAGGGGAAAGCATTATTTATTGATAGTAAAAAAAAAATCTCTTGAGGAAACAACCACATATTATTTCCTGGCAAAATCATGGTAGTGCTCTGTCTGGATTACACAGCTAATACTCAGGAAATCCTTGTGAAGTCAATACAAATATTTTAAAATATTTATTAAAATACTCAAACACACTGCAGATTGCTTTGTTCCACCACATTCCATCTTTCAATCCATTCACATCCAGTTGAATCAGATGAAAGGAAGATATGTGGCAGGCTTTCTAAATTACCTGTCAGAATGAGGGAAGAAGACATTAGAGAAAGAGCAGAAGACATGACAAGACATGGCTGGGGAGTGTACTCTAGTCCTTAGAAGAAGATTGAGGCCAAACTACTGATGTAACAAACTGGATTAAATATCTCTTAATGTCACAAAAACTCTCTCTCCTTATTTGCTTAAGTCAGGAACAAAGATAACAACAGAGAAGAGCTTTTGGAGAGGAAGTCAGCTAAAATATAGTGAGAATCAGAATCTACAGCATGAATGGAATCACTGCTAAATGGATAAAATGTTAAAAGAAATGTAAAAATGACATTTTCTTCTGCTTAATTTTAAGCATCCTTCAAAACAGATATCATAATTACTATTTTCTTTCATCAAAGCAAATGCATTCTTGTGCAATGTGGTTTATGTATGCACTTAAGGGACACCATGTGTAGCAAAATGTACATAAAGTAGATTACTGTAGAAAACTTAGTGCAAAAACACTGAAAATTAAATGGAAGTGCAGATGGTACTAAGTACATCTTCAGACAGTGGACTCTGAAGGGAATCTATAGTTTTGCTAGTTTTGTAGAAGGAACTCAACTTGCCTAAGGAAACTTTCATCAAAATAGACTTTCTGCTGGGTTGTCAGCTCCCAACCAGAGTTTTCTATGGATTAATTAAAATCTGCTAATTTTAAGAATTCTAAAGTCTTAACTAAAATAAGTATTGTAAAACTACACTATTATTTAGGTTTTACTATTATTTGAAATCTGTGAACTCATAAATTTCCTATTAGTGGCAACAAATTACAAGTAATTTTTCTTTCTTTTTATGTAGCTCTTTCTTTTTTCCTAGCTGCTTTAACATACAGGCATTTTTTTACTCCCTAAGGCCATAGGCACCGTAATTTAATTTAGCATGTAATAGAAATGGAATTGTAACATTATATGAAAGTAATATAAACACCTGGATGACTAAGCAAAATAAAGCTCCAAGGTTTCCATTCATAACAATGCACACATCTAGGAGCATCATGCAAAAAGGTATACACAGAATGTCAGGAGCCATTTAAGCAAGCAATTTGTTCCTGGCTCTTTACTTAATATAAGACAGTTGCCAAAGAGGTCCCCATTTTCTGAAGTAATGTAAGAGAGCAAGCACGTTGGTCCAACTCCTTCAAAGAACTGGAGCATGAATACTTGATGTTTGACAGTATTTGTACCTCTCTGGTATTCTCTTTCCATCCATCATTATCATCAGGTCATTGCCTCCCCTCAAATATGAGAGTACATCCTTGTCTGTCTGCCAAGAAGAAGTCACTGTACAATGTATTCAAAGTGATTTATGAGCTGAAAGCAAAACAGAGGCACTGAATAACCAAACACAGATACATGCAGCAGTACCATTTAATCAATTACATTACCCACTTTTATGATACACTTGTGAATTATGTTCTTTTTGCATGTATAATTAGAAGGCAGAACAGATGGTGAAAGCTTAGTTTAAAGGCCTTAGATAAAGTTTTAAAATAACCATTGCTGCCAAGTGATCAGTCACTGTAACAGGATATATTTTTCGTTAAGCTATGTTTTTGCCATGGTCTAATACACTAGATGGTAATGAGACTGTAAAAACATTACTCTCCAGGGTCTTACTCCACCAGAGTTCATTGTAATGGAATGTGAACATGGAGTGGAAGATGTGGGGTGGCTCTAAGGTACATTGCCATCATTCATTTAAGTGTACTCTAAGGAATGATGACTGAACAATCATCTCTGAGAAAGCAGCACTACTGTGAGAGGAAGGAAAATGATATCCTAGTATGTAACTACTGATGCTTTAGGCATGTTCCAAGCTCATATATGGACATTTATCAGCATGGAGCAAAGGAAAGTACTGAAAAAGAGAATTGTGTGCAATTCATTAAGGGCTCTAATAACTAAGGAGAGAGGATAACATCAACCCGTCTTCCTATAACCCTGCTCATATTTTTTTTCTCTCAGTACTGTACATTGCAACCTACATTATTTATTGCATTCATGCTCCCTGAAGGTCTTAGTTTTATTATTTGTTTATATCAGAAAGCATTTTTAAAAGAGGTTTGGTGGTAGTTTAAAATATAACAGCTTTCTCCCTGGCCTCATTTGGAAGCAAACCTGTGCTTCCATATGCTCATCCTTTTGTGTTTGTGTGTAGTCTACTAAAAACAGGTTAATGAAAGATACATTCTTTCTAGGGAATAAGTAGTTTCAAGAACCCATGTAAAATATCTGTAAAATAGGTAATTTCCCATGTACAGAATGCCTAGGACAGCTCCTGACTGCTGTCATAGTCTAGCAGCATCACAGTGGAGACAGTCTTTGCACAACTTTTGGATTCCCACTGCACTGCAACACTGATGGACACACATCATATCTTGCTGGAGAAGGAAATAAAAAAAGGTAGTAAATTAGGCAGAGATTCAGCCACTGACTTGTCTCTGGGTCAGCCTGGTGATATGTGACCTTGTAAAAGATGTAACCACACCCTTGGAAAGTTCAGCCATCATTGCAGATGCTGAGTATTTGATCAAAGTTGTTGGTCAAAGAGAAAGGTGGCACTGGATATGAAATGTGTTGATTTTCAGGAAGAATTATTAGCTACCAAGTCAAAAAATGTACAGAAGTTTTCCTATGCTTACTTAAATTCCCATGGTATATCTGCAAAAGTGATACTTTTTCTTTCAAATATTTTTTAACATCTTACAAAACAATGAACACAAACACAAAGCACTTGGGTGAATCCTCTTTTAAAATAAAGCCTATTACATCTTTGCATTGATTATATAACTGAGAAAGCAGAACATTTGAAATCATACTTGCCAGTTTTTACTACTTACTGTACAAATCTAAGAAGGTTATTTTACTAGTTACTTAAATATTTACAAAGATATGTCCTCATATATTTATACACTTGGCAGTGATTTGCTTTTTCCTCTGTTTTGTACTGTAGAAAAGAAAAAACAAACAACAAAACAACCCAAGCAAAAAATAGCAGACACTGATCCTTTCATTTTGTTATTTTTAGGATTATACTGATGACACACATATTCCTTTTAATGATCTTCAGTATTAAAGCACAGTATATTAAAAGATCAATAAATAACATGTCCTACTATTTATTTGTTTCACTGGCAGTACAATGTAGTGGTTGTTATTTAACAGCCCAGATTCTTCATAGGTTATAATGAAGCAGGATCTTTCCAGCTGATAACCTTTCCTTTCCCTCTTATACAACCCAACTAGTGACCAAAGGCTAGCAGATAGCTTTATGCTGCACCCTCAACACCCTCAACATGCTTCTCACATTACTTCTCATTTCATATCAATGCTGAAATTACAGATGTACCAGATGTTCTTGAAAAATAATATTCTTTTTATAAAGGTTTTTAATAATATCAATCATTAAGTAGAAGGAAACAGAGAGAGTTGACGTGTAGAAATCTTCTGATACCTTTTGAATGCATGGGTACATTACACCACTGTTGCAGTCCAGATCTGGAATTATTTTTTGAAGCAAACTTTCTGATTATTCCTATTCACTGTATTTCAGCTTGCAGGAGATGCCCTCCAGAAAGATGACTAATAAATCCCACCTATTAATGCACATTGAGTCTGAGGGAGCCAAGCAGGCACAGGAATAATTTTCAAGTATATAAAGTATGGAAGAAAAGAAACAAAAACCAGCTGGAAGGTGCTTGTGGACTCCAAGTGAAAACAATAATTTACCATAGTGAGACATCTCTCTATGTTAGAAATACCATCTACCTCATTCTTAAAGCCAGAAGCCATGGTATTTCCTGGGACAACTAGAATGCCAAATAGCTCATAATAATTTAAATTTAACTACTGGTTATAATAAACACACAGTTTGTATATGTATGTAATACTCTCACCACAATAACACAGTTTCCCCAACATATCTTGGTAAACAGGAATTGATGTTCTGAGGTAACTGCTCTTCTGTTTCTTAACCAGCTGAAAATTATATACTGTATTACTTATGTTACATTCTTAGCTTTAAAAGTTGTACAAACAAAAAATAATCTTTCACATTTAAAATATCCAACACCTTATTAGTACCATGATCTTCTGAAAAAAAATAATATAAATCTTAAATAAAAATCAAGGGAGATAGCCAGCACTCATGACTTTACAGTTTGCTGTTGTTATGATACGAAGAAACAGAAACTGCTGCCACTTCTTTTTAGTAAAAAAACTCTTTGCAGACCTTGGAGAATGAAGTTTTATGCATACAATAAATAATGCAGCATTTTCAAGAGCAGAATGTAACTAATATGAAAGCTACAAAAAATCCTCCTTCATAACTAGAGGTAGATTGCATAAGGCTTATCAATTGCATAAGGCTTATCAATTCCTTTGATCCCATTTTAACTGCTGCATTTGTCTTTGCAATGGAGGTTCTCAGGAGTCTTAGATCTACTTCAACTTTGCAATGCGACATTTTTGTCTTGAAACAGATTGAGAAAATAGAAGGACTTTTGTGATCACATCAGAGTTGACATTGCAATCTGCACCATACCTAAATCTCATCCTACACTGGAAGAGAACTCCCACACTATCCTGCCTGTTGAAGCTGTGCAAAATAGACAGGTTGACTGCTTGGTTATTTGAGATCTGGAGAATGAAAGCCATTGCTTTTGACTATATAAGCCTCACTTCACACTTTCATTTGTATTTAGCTTTATAGCAACTTGCCTCTTCAGGTCTTATTTATTAAAGAATTACTTTAAAAACCTTTATTTCTCCAGCTCTCCTATGTCCACTTCCCACTCTTGTCAAACATATAAAGGCACCCCTTCATCTTGGCCTGTCAATTACCAGCACCTCCACTCTCTCCCCAGGAGAGGCAACTTTTGTGAATTCTATTATTGCCTCAGTACTCACATCCCTGTTGCTCCTTGCATTTGACTCCCTTGTCTGTTTTCTTATACTTTCCTCCTTCATTTTAAGGATTGTCAAACAAAATTTCTGACATCTTCTACAGATTCGCAGGGACCGAGTTGTATTTGGCATCTCCACAGCATCACCAACACCCACGATTCAACACACATTTCTGTGTCTCCTGCCAAGTGTAAAAACATAAGAAGGTCCCAGGTTTACAGAGTGCAACTTATATTAAGTAGTATTAAAAAAACCCCTGGTCATATAGCTACACTTTCGTTTCTGTTTCCTCAGGATGAAGAGTTGCCTGACTAATTTATAAACTTTATTGCTGATAAAATTTTTATACCTTTTACATTTTTGTCAAATGTGCTGAGTGCCATTTTGCTTTTATCTGCTGTTAGGACAATCACTCCATAAAACGTCTCCTGTATTTTATAAACTTTCAGTTAGTTGTCTCTTGTATCCAAAGGCTGCATTTCCTTTATATATACCTAGAGTTATTTCAGAATTATGTGACTCAGCAAACATATATATTTCAAAATATTTCCAATCTTTATGCATTTCTTTGTGCTGTTTCAGTCATCACTGCACCATGGGACTCTAATGAGGAGATGTAAAGTACTGGGTTTTTTCCTACACTGCCTATACTAGCCTTGTCTAGATGCAATTTGAAGACCAGTGATGAGTTTCTGATCTTAGGCTGTAATGGGATTTTAAATTTTTTACAAAGCATAAAGCTTAGCTCTGATGTCTCTCAGATCATTGCATTCTTGGCCCAGTACTGCTTCTAATCTTTATGCTGGCACTTAGAGGACAAAGTCTTTGGCAGTATTTGCATGTCTCTGCATGGATGCTGATACTTCACTTATCTTTCTTTAACACCTTCTATCCCTCAGGCACTTTTATTGTTCTTAGATCATTTGTCCAATCTCCACTACCAGACTTGTTGTAATATTTCCCATCTAAATTCAACCAAAAAGATGAAAGCAGGTTATTTTTACTGGCAAAGGTTGTTAAATGGTTATTTTTCTCTTTAGTACATAAGCAATCATGTATCTAACATTCAATCCAAATATGAAAAGAAGAAGAGAGCTGCCAGTATGGTTATTAATATTTAAAGCTTAGGTCCATTCAGTTAACTGATCTTTATTTCTGCTAAGATAGACTGCTCTTTTATTATCTTGATATTGATACCTTGGGCTGTGCTTTTATTTCTTGCAGCAAGATGGCTGTGAACCTGTCCATATTTTGAAATCCACTATTTTTGACAAATTGGAACTCATAAAAAAGTATTGTTGCCTGTGTGTTCTCTGGAATATTTTAAACTATTCATATTCAACAGTCGAGTTCATCTCTGGTTGTATAGAGACCTGAAAAAATAGCTGCACCCCAATTTTTAAAAACAGGGTACAGAATAGACCACAAGTCCTAGGAGATATTGACAGAAGCAAAACTTAAAGTTAGGTCTACCAAGGCAAAATTTATGGCTCACTTATGTCACCAGTAATGGGTAAAATAAGGTGCTCTTGGATAGGTAGTACAGCTGGACAAACCACATAGAGCTGTTTAGTGTCTGCATTGATCCCTTTTAGTGCTTTGAATATTGATACATGGAAATCTTTTTGCAATGTTGCACCAAGAGCTGCTACATCTACCCTTTTTTAGTGCTTCTTTTCGCAAAGATTTTTCACTTTGCATTGTGTCATTCAGTTCTGTTGCAGGTGACTAAATGTGTTAGCATGAATAAAAAGATTTGTGAGGTTTGTGTCAGCTACTATTCTTAGGGATAAAAAGCTCTCTGATAATGGATACATGGAGTGAAGGGTACCACAGGTTTTAGCACCACCACAAAGAACAGTAGACTGATGAGTTTGATCCAAAGAGTTAAAACGTGTTTTGTCTGCAGCATTTTCCATTGTTACCTGCAGCCTGAAAATGAGAACCAGTTTTCCAGGATGAGAACATGCTGGAAAACTGAAGAAAAGAACCAATGGCAAGCAAGGACAACACAGAGTAAAAAGCTAAAGCAAGGAAGAGACCAACAATGAATGTTCTTGAAGAGAAGAATTACAACAGAAGCCCAGATCTTCTTGAGTGAGGGTTCCCTTTACTTTGGACTACTCCACAATGGAGAAACATCAGTGCATCCTCCACCACAGGAGGGCTTATATTCCCTTGCAAATAAACACTGCATCTTAAGATATTTAAATAAACAGAACCTGCAAGCTATCACTAGCACAAATGTTATTTTGACTCATTTAACAACAGATTATGATAATTTCCTTCTCACAATGGGGATGAAAAGAAAAGGTTTAAACCGAAGTAGAAATCCTGACATTTTGAACAAGTTTTCTGACTTTATGAGTAAATGTCCAAACATGTATTTCTGCATGCTTAACACATTTCTTAAATATGTGAAAACCCCTTTGAGCTTTCCATGAGCTGACAAGGAATAAAAGGAGAGTTGTCAAGGAAATTTCTGCAGTACAGTAAATGTACTGTATGTACATATGGATGCATTTCCCAGCGCCATTCCCAGACTGCTTCAGCTCTGCTTCAGCTGTCACGCTCAGGGTAAAAAAAAAATAAAATTGCTTTGTCTAATTTCATAAAATGTATTGAACAAATGAATGTGAAAACAAGATACTCTAAACCAGGAAAAAAAAACTCATTAGCTTTTACAAGGACTTGATTTTATAAGTTTAGATTAGATCTTATAAGGGCTGTCATGGCCTTTAGAACTCAAAAACTAGTGCCTATTTTCCATTTTTATATCAGTGCAGCACATTAAAAATTAAAAATAGCATCAGCACAAGATTATAACTATATTTTTAAAGATGCAAAAGTCTTCTTTATCATTCATACATGTGAATATACATTTTTCATGCGCATGATTTTCATCCTACAAGCCAGAAAATACAGCCAATTCCAACAATGTCACAAATTGCAGTGTCATCACCATCATGAAAATTCAAGCACAGAAACCTCTACTGTAGAGAAGTTTATTCATCTATGCTCATGCTGGTTTAAAGCATCTCATAACTGTTGATGATGATTGCAGCAGCCTGTCAGTGACTGGCTTCAGCAAAAGCCATCTGGATGGGACATGGCACAATAATTTCCTCCACCATCTCAAAACATACTTGCAGCTGAGCTTTTCCTCTTTTCAAGATAAGAAAGTAGTTGAATGTTCCTAACATAATAGATTGTCAAAGTCCAATTTATTTATTCCATACAGTATCTGAACATATTGCATACCACATAAGCCCCACAGTTTACATTTACTAACAGATGTTTTTCTTTCTGGAGCAGATGGTATATTGAGTGTACTGTGATATAATTCACATTTGCATTATCAGTTGTGAATGCTAATGCATCCCATAAAGTGAGTTTTTTATTTTGATATGATATTTTTAATAACCATACCTTGTCTGTATTAATAAATTTGTTTGATAATACAATCAAAACCCCAAATTTCTCAGTTGCACAAAAAAGGAAAGATTTTTCTTATTCAAATGTAAGTTCTAGAAAGAAAATCACAAGAATAAAAAGAAAGGGGCCAGAAAGGTAACAATTTTTTATTACCCTTGTCTTATATGTGCATACTTATTCTGGTTTTGGTTGTTAAATATTAAACTTCAAAGTTGAATAATTTTTACTTTTGTAAGAATTCCAAATTTTCTAAGCTGTGAGCTAATATTGAGTAATACATTCTTATCAAAAAACTATATAAACTTGCTTTAATAAGTCCTCATAGGCACTAATAAAGTGAAATAGCTGTAAGTTGAATAACATGTTGCCAGATAATATTACTAACGTCACTATTACTCGGCACATTGATGATCCTGCTAAATTTACAAACAAAATCCAAATTATTTTGGATTTTATTCTCAACTTACATTAGTTTTCCCATTATTTTCTAGAATGTCACAAACAAGTATCTGGAAGGCCCTGATAAGTAACTTCCTAAAAGGAATAGAACAGATAATATGTGCAGGTGCCAACAATATTCTCTTTTTACAGTATCCAAGGCATATTTTCACATAAATGAGTACTCAATTTGTTTACTTTCTGTCTATGATTACAGGTTTATCTTGATTCAACTAAACATCCTATTGTCAGATTACTTCTTTTTTCCATGAGTTTTATCCCACACAGACACTGCAGGCACAAAACACTTCTGCCACTGGCACAAACAAGCCCGGCCTTCTTTAAGGGCACAAGTTCTCACCACTTTAAAATCAGTGTGGCTGAAATGGGTCTCCTGATTCAGGAGCCCAAAGTCTGGTTTGTGCTGGGTGAGAGCAAACACCTCCTTGTAAATGTAAATCAATCATTGCTGAGTACTGTGCTGCTGTTGGGTGTCTTAGTATTTCTTCTTACACAGTTTGCTTGGTTTTGCACAGAAATGCCTAAAATGTTTAATTGAACACATAGGGGCTAAGAAAGTGCTATCCAAATTATTTTTAAAAACCCAGATCAAAGAAAGGACATAGCACTGAAAAGATCTCTGGTTGGATGAAGCACTGCAATTTGTAAAAATCCTTTCTTAATTAGCTTTGTATAAGGATCAAAAGCTAAAATGTGACCTGTTTTACAAGCAGAAATCCATACAACAGCAAGAAAATGAATCACACATATAAAAACCTAAGAACTTTAGGCTTAAAATTCTGTTCCCTTAGAGAACCCTGTGGCATACTATGATTGATATATCAGCATAATTTGAGATTGTTGTCTCTGTCTGCTTTTAGATGAATTATTTGCAGTAAAATTCAACTAGCACTCAACATCATATGGCTGTTTCTGTGATCTTTTTGAAGAGCTAAAAAGGGAAAATGAACAGTTGTCCTGTTGCAATAAGAGTAACTGTCAATCCTCTTTGCTTCTTTTAAAAGGAATTGCTGAGATTACAGATTCTGCAAGCTGGATACTTTTGAAGATACTATTCCCCTTTCTCAACAGCAAGAAATCATTACCCATAATAATGGTTTTTCACAACTAGACCATTGAGAGAGATGTTTCTCATACTACAAGTCATTTGTTTTTCTTCAATTCTATTCATTTAATGTAATATACTTCAGCTCTCAGGCAAGCCTCCACTATTGTTTTATAAATGTTAGGACCTTATCTTAAAACTTGTAACTCATTAGAGTTCATAATTATTAATTTTTGTTATTATTTCCCATTTGTCTGTGGTTATTTTATTCTACCTTATGCACGTAAGTTTGTTTTTCAGGGATTTTTAGGTACTCACCTTATTTTGCATGACAAGTATTTTCCTCTCGAGGGATTTAATACAAGTCACTGAGGTTCTTCTTTTGACTTCTTAGGGACTGGAATAACTGCAATATTAAGTTCATCACTGGCAGCTCTGATAATCTTCATATCTGTTCATCCCTCCCTTACATTAGAAGAATGTTTATTCTCTGTTCAGCCCTTCTTTTTAAAATCTTGCAATTCTTGATTTGCTGGTAAATTTCTATGATCATTAAACTTCAGTTCAAATGCTTCTTGGAGTTTTTTTTTTTTTTTTTTGTCTTTTGAAAGCTTTAATGTATAGTGATTTGTCATCTAGTGTAGATTGTCTTAGCAACCATCTGTCACTAAATCTCAATGTGGAGTGGCCCACTCATTTACAGTTTCTTTCTCACTTGGGTGGTTTTGAAAATCCTTCCCTGTATACACACATGAAACAGTGGGGCTTGCAGCACATTTTAAAAATACATAGTTCATTAGGCTCCTTTATGTGCATCTGAGAGAAATTTGCTTAAAGCTGTTCAATGTCCAATTTCCTGGTCATACATGGTAAAAGAGAATCTCTGCGTCCTTCAGGTGAGTAAAAGAAAGGGGTTGTGAACCTCTCCAACAGGGAGGAGGAGAGCACTTGTTCTGTGGTTGACAGTGGACTCCCTCAGATGTGTGTCCTTGTCCCCTCATGAAATCAAATCTAACTGGGGGTAAGGGGTGAGATTAATGGGAGAAAAACACCCAAATTCCTTCTGTGACTGCGATAACCAGTCTGAAAGGACACTGATATGTATGGTATTTGGCTTCTTTTTTAGTGTTGGTATTGTGAAGGATTCAAATTAAATCATCAATCATTTGTCAAGAGCCCTGCAACAGCTCCAGCCCTGCAACCAGTCTGTCAGGGTTTCCAAAACAACAACTTCCCACTCGTACAACGCCAACACAAAGTATACTTTACAGTTTTTAACACATTTAAAAGCATACTGTAAAAGGACAAAAGGCAGAGAATTAAGACTCTGATATCTTAGTTTAGTTTAAAACACAGAAATGCAGTTCATGTATCAGAATACAGTTTACAGCAGAACCAAAGGATTTCAGGATCACCAGAAGCAGCAGATCCTATCTATCCTCTCAATATATCTTGATCTTATGCATGTCAGAGGAGCGCAAAGGCAAATTTTCCCCACCACTACATGTTGAAGTGTGGGATTTATAGAGTACACTCACGGAAGCCACAGGCCCAAGTGGTCTTTGAGCCCATCCTTAGGCTACTAAAAATGGAACACTTTCAGACTTGTATCATCAGCAACAGCTTCCAACTGCAGAAACACTCCTACCTAGTCACACAATTACATAACCTCCTCAAGCTCCATTTTTGAAGTTAGATCTACCCAGCTGTGAAGAAAATTCTAAATCATTTCTCTTTTACTGGTTACAAAAATACAAAGACCATTATTTTATTTTCAAAGTGCTGGGATATTACTTTTTATTATTTGGGGTTTTTTCCCCTAAATGTTGCAACCACAAATTTCTGGAATATAATCTGCCCTTCCCCAGCAGAGAAATCATCAAATAAAATAGAGCTCTTTCTTGCTATTTTCTATTGTATCTTTATGCATAGCTTCCTTAAGAGGAAAAGACATTGAAGCTTATAGAAAACTTAAAGTAATTTGGACATAGTATGTGTATATATAGCAGCAAACACATGAAATTATGCTATCCTGCTACAAAGGCTTTATTTATTGAATAATAAATGCATCTGAGTTATTTTTATATAAATATTGTTCACTTAACACCTCATAATGGTGGGAAAGGATCTGGGGAGCCTTGCCATTTCCAAAAATCCCTTTGAATGAGCATGTTGATTTTGGCAAGAATGAAACACAAAAGGAAATATACCATTTAGTATTATTTTTTGCTGCGCATTAATGAAGGAACTGGAATCAAGTATCTGCAACCATAAAAAAATTAGCTTGGTTTTCAGTAAGTGTGTTTAAAACTGGGAGATTCTGTACTTACCCTACACATGTTCTCTCTCCTTCTCTCCCCATGGTCAGTCACCATGTGCAGATAGGATTGGTTCTCACCAGCCAAGTGATTTCCCTGAGGCACCTGGGCTTTTGGGATGTGTATTCCAGCATCACCCCCCCACATGTGGAGTTTCTGTACCACCAGTAGTATTTGGGAATAGTATTTGTTTGGAGGCACCCACTCAAAAACAGTGTTAGATTTTATGGGTTGCCTATGATACACATTTATTGAAGGAGACATTAAACAGCTTTCTACGAGCTCTCTGTCTTCATTTGTTTATGTGACACTAACTAACCTGTTAGACCCAGGACCTGGTTAATTTAACTGCAGTTCCCAAAGAAAACTGTAAAATAGAAAGTAACAGCTGTTCAAAAAGTGAAATAATATATTTCATACCAAGGAATAAGATAGTCTCACCTGAGAAAGCCAAAAAAATCTGCCTATAAACTGTAGAAAAGACATTTCATTTGGGGATTATAACATTTGCAAATATTTGGGTTTGGGTTTTTTAACATTCTGGAGTTATTTATGCAAAGTAGCAGCAGTTCTCAGGTTTCCAGTTATTTGCAGAAAATCCATGTGGCTTCAGTTGTATGAGTGTTTAGGTTGCCCAGATTTGCAATTTTGTAGAGCTGTATAGATAGAATTAGGTTTTCCTTCAATACATCAGTCCTTTAGACATATTAACTACATTATTACCCACCAAACTAAATACATCTCATTGCCTTTGCCTTAAGAGTTTATTAAACAAATCATATAATACTTCAAACCATGAAACAAAAATAACAGTGGCTTTCCTTTTACTTTTCCTTTTTTTTTCCCAGAGACAGAATTACTTAGTAATTTTTAGAGCATTAGTTTGTAGATGCTTATTAAACCAGTGATCCTTCTCTACTCACTACTTGCCAAATTGCCTTGGTGCAAAAGCAAGGGAGGAGGGACAGACATTTTAAAAAACAGCCTCCAGGGACTTTACAACTGAATTAGTTTGACATGATTTGTTTCTGATGAACAAGTTACCAATAACTTATCACTTTATTTTCCTCTAGGTGCATTAAAAATACAGTCTATTAATCATTCGAGCAATTTAGGAGATATTACGTGCACTGATCTGAAATTCTCTCTTTCCTTCCTTCAATTACAAATGTTGGTCTGTTCTTGTTACAAGTGTTTGCCCTTTCCAGGCCCTGAGGCCCCACCTGTCCTTCATGAGCTCAGAAGCTTTGCTACCACTGACTCCAACAGTTCCATCACACCGGAGGAACTTTTCACTAGCACATGGATCCAGACATGCTCAGCTGATAAAGGCTTCATTTCCTTTAACCTGCTCCCTCCCAGCTCTCCTCTATGATTTTTATCTTTTCTAATTGCTGTCTCAGCTGACTGGTTTGGCAGCTGCTGTCAGGGATGGTCCTGCACACGGTACCTGCAATACTATTTGGGGTAGCAGCTGCTCCAGTGAGGGTGTGCACAAGAGAAGGCATCTTCTTCATGGTCAAACCATCCTGGTCATCTAGGCTGTTCCTCTCTTTAACACAATCCTTCATTTATCAGGTCCATATATTTTTTTAAATAGTTAATTCAGTGAGCAATCTGTATGATGTATTCTAAATAAACTTCAGAAAAATTGAGGGAAGTAAGAGAATAAAGTGATATGCTGATTTCTTCTAGTCTTGGAGGAGCTGACAGAACTTGTGCTGTTATCTTTTTCCTAACAGGTGGCATAATTATAAGTGATGCATAGGCACCCAAGATGTGAATTATTTATTTATGTGGAATTCAGAACTTTTGATACTTTGTGTGCGTCTTCAAGTTTGCAGAAACAGCACAACTGGCATGGATAATTGTTATAAATGTTAGCCAAGTAGAAAGAATATTCAGACAAGGTACCATAGCTTTTTTTTTCTTCGATTAGGACTGAAAAATGTCATTGCTACTTAAGTGTCAGCATCCTGATGCAAAACACAGAGAAGCTACTTCAAACATCAGCACAATAAAGCAGGAAGCAATGCAAGTGCTTCATAGTTAGAGCAGTTTAAGAAGTAGCATTGTATTTTCAGCTCAGTTAGCAAAACTGCAACTTAAATGGGGTGGTTTTATTGACACAGGCAAGAAGCAAATTCCTGCCATCAATGCATTTTTCTACAACTCTGACTGAGGTTTTGGAACAGTTTACAACACAGTCCTCTAAAAGTCTATTACCCAGTTGAAAGTAATGAGTAACAAAATAAGCACACTCTTTAAAATAACAGATACTGTTTGAATACGGGAGGGTTTACTGTCAGTAATAACTGTTGGGCACAGCCCTGTCATTGCCATTCTTTCCTCATCATGTCAAGAGCTGAAGCCAGCTTCAACAGAGGGAAAAAAAAATCCACATTTTTAAGGAGAAAATTAATTGACCAATCCTGGTGCTCTTAACCACCTTTATTCTCAAATGATGAATGATTAGTAAATAGCTACATTTCCTAAAGCACTGAATGCTCCTGTTTATTAAAGGATAAATGTATTAGGACTCCTTCATTGTCATTATGATCACAAGAGCTACCTAGACATTTTCTGGAAACAAAATATCTTGTAGGGCTTTTATCAGAAAGCTTCTCACATCCTACATGAATTTCTGACTAAAGACAGGGAATACCACTCCAGAGCAGTCAATAGCCCAACAGCTCACACTGACTAGTAAATAAAGTTCCACCTATCTAAATTGAGCACAGATAATTAAAATCTTTTGTCTTGGAGCAGTCACCAGCCTGACACTTTAAAACCATTTTTTTTTCATGCAGGTTATGATTCAAATTCCTGATTGAGGACCATACACCTCATAACCTGACTCCTCTTCAGTCCAAATCAGTACTATAAATTTATAGTATTTTTCTACACAATTGAAGATTGCTACTGAATGATTCCACTTTCCCTTTCAAAATCCCTTCCTGTGAAATGTTTTTTAACCCTCACTGAATAATCAGCTTGTTTATAGTATTTGTAGAATGGTGCCCTACCTGCAAAAATATTACAGCTGAAGCCTACAGTTGCTGAGACTGCAAAGCAGTTACTGCCTAGGTCATTAAGCCTTATACACAGAGCAATTTTATACATGGATTCAGCAAAATACATAAGAAATTCAGTTAAAGACCAGCATACATTTCAGTAATGTTTTGACTCAGCTCAAATGTTTTGAATTATTTACATATTGTTGTAGCTGACTATTTTAAAAAACACGTATTGTTCATACTAATGTTAAATTCCTACCAGAAGCAAAAATCTCACCAGTTCCAAGTTTTCCCCCCAAAACAAGCTCCGTCTTATCACTCCCACGTAGAAGCTTCAAAACTAGAAAGGACTGGAAACTATTTTGAAAAATTTAAACTCTTATCTTCTAGGAACATTAGCAAGTGCAAGTGGCTTCTAATACTTATGTAAATTTTTTTGTTGTCATAGAAATACTTATTATATATATGTTTATATAACTATACCAGACTGCAAGGTGGGCAGAAAGACCATTGCAGTCAACTGATAAATGTACGCTGGAAAATAATTTTAAGCATTCCTTTCCCATGGTTCGACATAATCCAAGCCAAGATGTGCAAAGATTTCTTCCTCACTTCCAGCTTTGAGAAAGATCCTCTGTGAAAAAAAATTAAAAGGAAAGTCAATAAGGGTGTTAGAAAGAAATTTCAACTGATGTTTTTTGCTGTTGAAAAGGAGTTAATATTTGACAGTTCTACCCATTGTATCCTCTATAGAATACACTGTCTTCATCAACGTGCCTACCCTGAAATGCAAAAGAAAGTTAAAAAAGAATTTTAATGCTGCTTGATGTTTTCACTTTTAATGACTAGCTTAAAACTTTGTTTTGGTTTACTTTTTCAAGACCCTCAAATCCAACTTACATTTCCCTTTCATAAGGGTCAATAGCAGGACTTCCTTCATGAAATCATAAATGTTTTTAAATTAATACCGTAATGTTCTCTATAAGTGTATTCAAACTGATTTGATGGTGACACAAATTGTCCATAGCCAAGCATTAAGAGCATCAATTAAAAGCCAAGCGTTTTTGTTCTTGACACACACTCCTGAATATTTTACAGTACAAGGCAGTTTTGTTTTTTATATCTGCACTTCTGATAATACAGGAGATCATTTTTACACAGGAACACTCACAAGCCTGCATGCTGTATGATGGCTGATACAATAAAGTACATAGCCTTATGCATTCCTTTCTTCACTAAAGTACAAAAATAATTTTAAAAGCTGCTGAGATAGGTGAATATTAAAACAGTAAAAGCCTCACAATTTAGAGTTTGGAAGCAAGAAAGATATTTCAATATTTCAGCAATTCCTGAATCATTTGAAGTCTAAATCAGTGTTCAACTCTGAATAATCTAACTCAAGTGTTGGGAAAACTTCAGGGTTGAGTTTCTAGGTTTACTCACTGCTGTGAAAGAGGAGATGCTGTCTGGAGAACCCACTGATAAATTCCTTTGAGTAAGGAGAATCTCTGACCACCCCAATGTTTGGGAAGCTGTGTGCCAGCAGCAGCACCTCTGCTCTGTCAGCTGCCGAGCAGTGCCTCCAGGAGGGCTGTGCTGTCCAGCACACCCATGGGAATGGCTCAGGAAGAGGAGCCCATGGCCACATCAGATAGAACCATGGCATGGTGGAACAACTGCTGGCATTCTGATGCCACAACCAAGAGCTGAGTGATTAAAGTTGTCTCTGCAATAGCAAAGATTGCTTATAAAGCATAGAGAAAGAATATCCCTCTTTTTCCTAGGAAGTTCAAATGTCAGATTCTGGAATGAAAGGAACCTACCAATAACACTGAACAGCAGAAATACTGAACTTTTTCACACAGACAGAACAAGGAAAAAATGGTAGAAAATATAAATTGAACAAGAGAAAAGAAAAGGAAACAAAACATCAACAACTGCCCATTGAATAACAATACTGAGATTTTGTTCCTCAAGTGTCTCCTGGGAGGACAGGATTTTAGGGATTTTTTTGCTAATTTTTTTTCTTTTAATATTTTTAAGAAAAAGAGGGCAATCCATACACCTACATTACTGCAAAAAAAAAAAAAAAAAGAACAAAAGAACAAAAGTAAAACAAGAAAAAAAAAATCTTACACTTGTAGACAGATGTTACAGACACTCTTTAATAGAAGCTCTTCATATCTCTGGGACCCCAAATTGCATTCCATTTCTTTTGTTCTGTCACTTTATGTTTTCCTGCAAGCTAAACTCATTTCATTTGCTTGACAGGGAAAATTTCTAATACAAAGTATTTGATGCTGAATACCATTCTCAGTAGCTACAAGCAATGTTTCTAAATGAATCTCTGGCTGATATCTGCCAACTGCTTTAGCAATGTAAGTGTTATTAATGTTAATCATAACCTATGATTTTCCTTCTATGTCAATCTATGCTTATACAGTGCTGCAAATTTGATTATTGCGTTCACTACCATTCTTTCTTGCTTTTTTCTTTTTCCTCAAGACAAGTAATGAACTGCTTGCCTAGTTGTGATTTTATTTCATCTTCTTACTAATATTCTGGAGATTCAGAACATGCCCCACCAACATCAATCAAATTTACAAAAAACAATGCTCTGGAGCTTCTGGTACACTCTTCTCTTGTCCCATTTAATCAATTCTGTCATTTCAATGCATGTAAATATTAAATTTGTGGTTGTAAACATGACCATTAACTACACCTAATGTAGAGCAATTGCTATCCAAATGTTTTCTGAGTTGCTACCACTTATTTTTCATTTTGGCATTAATGATCAATAATACTTTTGATGAAAGAGAAGCAGAGAGTGAAGGCACAGAGCTAGCACAGCTTTATGATATCCTAACCATCATTGCCAAAGTTCACATCACTTAGTTTGATATCACATTTTAATACGATGAATCCAGCAAAACAAAACCATTACTTGATAAAGCAGAATTCTAATTTTAGTTAACTAAATCAGCAATAGCCAAGAGCACAGCCTTCTTGAAAGACACAAATTTAATTGTATTCCAAGAAGACTGATACCCAACTGTTTATTACCAAATTGTTTAGCAATAACAGTGTGTTGCCAAGTATCAAAATAAATATTCTATTACACTTAAGTAATACTATGAATAAGTCTTAGCCTGTCACTAAAGCATTTCATTACTACTTAACCCATCTGAAGATGAACATAGAAAATTAGTTTGAAGCACCCAGAAATAGAAGTTAGTACCACATATTATCATTAATGAAATGGGATTTGATGGTTCTGAACCAACAGAATCTGCTGCAGAGTGAAGTACTCCAGGTTTGTACATGCATGTGAAATCCACTGTTCTGAAGATAAGACACATGGTGGAAATTTTATTAATTTATTTCTTTAAATCCTTATAATCCTTGGTATTAGCTGAAGAACAAGAATTAAGTATGAAGTTTCCTAATTGATTACTGGCATAACTCTGCTTTAAAAACTATTGGAAAATTTGTTCAAAGCCAAATTGCACTCTTAAAGATCAAGTAATTTCCTTCCATATCCCATTTTTTCTACCCTTTTTAGAGCCCTGACTTTTATATTCTTCACAGCTGTAATACAGAAAGAATGCAGTCATACTCTAGCAGATTTCATTATTCTTTTGAAAATTATAACGTTGTGTACAAGGCACATTATTTTGCAAACGATCCAGAAGGACCATGAACACTGAGGTCTATCTGGACTCCTTCTGCTGTACTAGTACATGAAATAAACTGGGGAGGGGAGGAAGGGCACAGAGATTATTGCCAACAGTACCTTTTTAGTAAATAACAAAACACTCTTTGATAAAACTGTGCTTCTAGACAAGCACCTGGAATGTCCTTAACATACACATTTATTCTAACCTTTACTTTGTGTCCAGGATTATGTTGCATGCTTTAAAATGGCAAAATCTTACACAAGATGTCTAGGGATTTTAAATTTAATTTTTGTCTTCTATCACTTATTTTCATATTGTTTAACATGTGGCACACATTCACATCAGTTTAATTACCTTAATATTTCCTTTTCTTTTTAAAATTAATAAAGTGGAGATATAATGACAATATCATCATACCTAACTGTGTAGTTCTACCAGTACATTGAATGATAAATCCCAAGCAGTCTAAACCCCCATCACTTTACATCTCAAATTATCACAGTGGCCGCAAGCAAGACTATGATAAATGAACAACAGAAAAGAAGAGGACAGACTGTCATTTGCAAACTTGGAACTTAATTGTTCATTGTGCTTGGACAGAGTCCATTCTAAAAATAAGATTTATGGGTAAAGTCAGTTGTAGAAGAATGATGATAGCAATAGCACTTGCTTAATCAGACATGGTCAAAGATACCACAATGCACCTTAAATTTCTTACACCTGCATTTGTCACTTTAGTGACATCTTCAGAAGTCCTTATGTCAAGTCAATTGAAGAGTTTTAATTAAAGTTAATTGGGACAAATGAAAAGACGATGCTGCTTACTTTCCTTGCAGCAGCTTCTTTAGATATGGAAGGCCATGGCATTCAGTGAAACAGTGCACCATAATGTCAGACCAACAATTGATAGAATATACCTCAATGGCATATCAGACTAAAAGTACAAAGCTATTAAATTGGTCACACTCACTTTTTCTCTGATCCCATTTGCTCAAACAGCATTTGCATTTGTGAAAAAATAATTTTAAAAAGGAGCATACAGAAAGAATTGTGAAGGCAGAAACTTAGGTAATGCATCATATCTGCCACATGACTGCCAGTGGGAATGTTCTGGGTGTTTACCTGACCCAAGTGCTACCCCACCTGTTCTCTGCCCCTGGGCCAGTTCTCCAGTTCAGGTATTGATGCACCACTGGGGCACATGGGTCACACCAGCACTGCAGAAACTTTAGGAAGAAGCTGTGTTTACTAAGTCAGCCTGACAGTATGGGTATACATTTCATTATTTTGTGACTTTTGGATTATTTTGAGCTAAACTCCTGCATACCAAGCTGAAAATATTCAGCTTGTGAGACAGTCTGAGCACTGCATCAAGGAAGTGTGTACAATCACATATCCACAAAACAACGCACTGAAGTATTTTTGTTTCAACATTTCCTGCAATTCTTAGATTGACTGCAGCTATCATCTGTCCTCAGTGGTCCTATTTCATCGAGTTCAGTGCAAGGTTCTGACAATAAATGGGAAGAGCATTAAATTTATTCTCATCTGTGAAAATGTTGAAATAACCATATACTGAAATATAACCAACAAGTTAGAAGAGGTGCAAACCCACACTTTTATGGGAGGATTTCTGTGAATGCCATAGGAACCATTGTTAAAATATTTTTTCTTGATATATGAATATTAAATGTAATACATTACAATAGCCCCAAGCAACTTCTTTTAATCCACAAAATACTAAGAAAAGAAATAAAAAGACATTTGGAAGCTTGAAGTAGTCACATTTTCATTTACTGTATGATCAGAATTGCAAGAAAATTTTGGCGTTTGTGCTACATTATTCTTTACAAACAGAAATGAAGCCTGCCTGAAAGGTAAGAAAAGAAAGAAAGAAAGAACAAAGAGACCAGAAAGCAATAAATATGTTGTTCCATCAACTGGTCAAATTTTGCAAAGGTAAATTGTGTAGGCACCCATCTAGTGCTTTCTACCTATATAATTGCATTTACTTGCTATTTTTGAGAGTTAAAGGTGCCTGTGACTGAAAGTACACAAATCCAGTGAGAAGAAAAGGAAGGTCTCAGTGCAAAATTAAAGGCATCCCAAAGACTTTTCCATTTTACTACAGTGAGCTGCCTGAATTTTTGGTGAACTTTAGCAAACAAGCCTTAAGAAATCATACAAGTTCAATGCTGTTTCCCACTGGGAAGCCTGAGCTGCCTCACGAGCCTCCATTAGCTCACAACAAAAAGTAAACTTGAAAACACAGAGGTCATAAAAAAGTCATCCCCTAGCAAGGGAAGCATAATTTTAAAACAGAAACTTGAGTTCCAAAGCCAACCATTGAATCTGAAGCTGAAGGCAGATGTCTAAGAATCCTTGGATGTGACAAGTACAAGGACCACTGTCAAAGCAACTGAGTCAGGAAAACCCAAGAGAAGACAAGACAGGCAGAGCATATGTTAGTTTTAGCTTCACACTTACATCTTCCCCCAGAAAGGTCAATCAGAAGAGAGGTAATCATATTATACAGACTGATTGATGAAAAATTATCCAAATTCACTCCATGGCACAACTAATTGGACGTTCTATTTATTGACAATTAAGTTATTGCGAGTCCCAGAATAAACACTTTGAGTTGTATATATCCTTGATCCCCATCAAATTTAATTAGGCTTATCCTGGAATCATAAATATGTAGATGCTACTAACATTTTCTAAAAATAAGTTAAAAAAAACCAAAAAAACAAAAAAACAAAAAAAAAAAAAAAAACAAAAAAAAAAAAAAAAAACCAAACAAAAAAAACAAACAAACAAACCAAACAAAAAAAAAAAAAACAAAAAACAAAAAACCACAGGAGAGGACAGAATGGAGGGTATCAGTAACAGAGTAGAAAAAGGCTAAAGCCAAACCTGGATGGCTGAGTTACTGAATGAGTGACTTGAATGACCTCCTCAAGGGCCTCCCCATGCTAACAGTTCTGACCATACTGAACATGCTGATGAGCTTCTGCAGTTCACAACTTCCACATGGAGAATGAGTCCAACACACATAATAAGAATAAGACAGGGGGGTAAAACTGAAGAAGGTAGTGAAGAGAAAATTTCAGTGGAATTTGAGTTCAGTCACTTCTGAATTCAGGCAGATGCAAGCTCAGACTAAAATATCTAATATAATGATTCACAACACTTTACTCAAGCCAAAATTTACAGAGCCACACAAATTTACTCCAACCACCAGTCAGTGAAAAAGCAAACAAGGACACCTAGAATAGAGCAATACTTTAGATAAACTTATTAGGGCCTTAGTTAAGACTTAGTTAGGGCCTTGCAGCAGGCTGAATAAAAATCTTAACCTGGTTTTGCTCCATCTGAATGGATAAGTGGGTTAGTGTGTTTCTGAGAGGAAGGTGCAGGAAAGTGCCTGGAAAGTGACGCAGCAAAAGGAGCAGCTGCAAGAAGGGGAGAAAAAGGATGTTGCAAACTTCGAGTGTTTCAATTATTGCCTGTCCAATAGTTGTTTACTTGCAAAAAGATATTCCCACCTTCCTCATTATCAGAAAGCAATCACTTTCTGAAGTGATTTTTTGCAGACTGTATTTGTTGGTATTTGGTGCAGATAGGAGCTCTAAAAAGTAAAAGCCACAAGGTCTGAGGAAATCTATCAGAAAATGCATGATAACTCTCCATAACAATAGCTAGGAACTGATTCCAAGGAAAATAAGCATTTTGCTGACCTAATTATCATGTGGTTTTGAGTATATTTGAGTTTACTAACCTAAACACAAGCATAATTACTTGGTTTATATTGATTTATTCTACAACTTATAATAATACAAATAATGTGAGTGAAAGATATCCACTCCCAAGCATATTTCTTTAAAATCTTCCCTAAATACCTAGCTCCAAGCTATTTTCTACCCTTACCATGTGGAACTTGAATCACTGAGCATCACCTTAAGCTGGAGAGTGGGCTGTGTTTTATATGCTATATGTCAAAAAGGAATACATATGGCAACAGAGAGAGATTTTTACTAAAATTACTAAGAGGAGCCCAGAGCCACCATCAACACTTCAGAATTATTGACATCAGTATCAGAATTTAGTGATACCAATGTTAAGCCACAGGGACTATGATTCCATTTCTTTTTAACAGATGAAGGTGCATCTCTTTGATCTCTCCATGAGCAGTTGCAGCCCATGCACCAGGATTTCCAGCTGTCATGCAGGTCTGTCATGCTCTGCCAGGCAGCCTTACCTTCAGCATCACAGCCCACTCCATTCCTCTCTGCTGACCTGCCATGAGCAAGGTGAAAGCAGGCTCTGCAAACACTGAGCACAAAGCCAGAATTTTCTCTTCCTTCTCTATGCTACTGTTAACTTTACAAGAATGAATGTGGTACATCTTTGGTGGAAAACATAAATCTGCTCTGAGCCTCAGCATAACAAAGAGCTTTGCAATTTTACACCACTTACAGACCCAGAATTTTGTAAAGCAACTGCAGAGAAAGCTTTATGGAAGACCCATAAATTCCTGCAGTGCACTGACTGACAGGAGGTTGAGTGCCTTCAATAGATAGTGAAAGTATGGGAATACAACAGAACGCTGGTCTGTAAAATAGTGGCTACTTCTCTAAAATCTTCAGCTGATCATCAGGTAGACAAAGTGCTAACAAGAGTCACTGTGTTCAGTAATCTTCACAGCAAGAAAAATTATTTTATGGAGAGGATGGGGAGAAAACAGAGGAAGAAAAAAAGGCTAAGTAAAGCAATTTCCATATAAAAATGCATACAATCCTGTCATTATGTAAGAGCTTTCAAATAATTGTACTCAATGATTGTCTTGCATAGTACGAACACTGCTGGAAAGTACCATGGAAAAATGAAACTTCTTCATGGTCCTGATATTCTGCTGAGAGGGACAGCAGCTCATTCCACCAGTACTCTGTCAGACAACATTCTCAACATGAAACATTGCTTGATGAAAAAAACATTACAGATCAAGCCCCAAGGAACTGTGCAGTAATTACCCATCAGAATTTGCCTTCATTATGGTCAGCACACATTGTTCATACTTTGTGGATAGTTACAACATCTGACAATTTGTCCTCTGGCACTTTCCTAAACAACATGACTAGCACCTTTCAAGTGTCTTTCCTTCTGTGCTTTTCCCAATCTTTTTCATTTGGTTTTTTTAAAGAGGTTTGTTTTTAAGACTGGCTATTGGTGATTTTTGCTTTACTTGTAATTAGACATTTTACTATTTAAGCTGTTTGTGAATGCAACTACCAACAGCACAAACAAATTTATAATTATAGAACATAAATTATGAAGTATTAATCATGCTAGAAATGTGAAGTACGTCTACAAATTCAATAATAATATCCCACAACATTTGTAGACACAGTGCATTTTTCATTTGACAGTGTCATAACAGTTTTCAGCAGCAATAACCTGAAGTTTCTCTGATAATATATTATCTCCATATGTAATTTTAAGGTTTAACTGGTATTTTCTGCAGTAATATTCACACCAGCATGCCTGCCTTAAAATAAAATCTAATCTGTTCCTAAGCCAGCTACAAACAAGATGATAAATAAATCAGAGGGGAGAAGAATTACTTTTTGAAATGACAGTATAACAAAGCATGATTGAAAAAGCAGTATTGCAAGCATTACCCATTAACTTGATACCCTCAGGCAAAATCATATGTAATGGTACTGATGCAAAATAATGCAGTGGAATTTATTCCAATAATTTTGGGCATGAATAATTTTTGAATGTAATAGAAGTCATAATCATAAGTTCTCATTTCATCTTACCACTGGACTTGTCCTGTGCTTTTAATCAGAAATACCAGACTGGAATGTTTCTCTTAAACTCATCTCTAGCTCTTGTTAGAGGTTTATTAATATTAAATTCTGAACAGTAACAAATAAATTAATCAAGTAAAATAGAATAATAGGGCTAATATTAGAATATTCTAGGCACTTACCCGGCTGTATCATAACACAGTGTAAAAAAATATCTTCATGTTTTCTATATGCAATCTACTCACTCCAAGTCATTTTGATGAAGGAGAAAGAAAAGGACCAGTGCTGAAGTACTGACAGTTTGAAAAATACAATATTAAAAACATTATCTGTTGACTTAACAGAACTTGCTAAAATTTCATTTGTAAACAAGACCATATTGTACATAAAATGGAACTACTGTCTGTTTAAAATGACAGATCTGTGGTTACTTTGTTGCAAAACACTACATTGTTATGCATTCCAATCTCCCATTACAATTTTAAAAATTAAAGACATTTCACAATATATTGCCATCCAGACTAAAATGTTTTTAGTTTGGGGCAGACAAAGTGAAAGAAAACTTGGAACTTCCTGTCTGACAGAACAGGCAAAAACTTTAACAAGTAGCACACAGTTTTATACAAAAACAGATCAAAAATTTATTGTCCTTGCAGTTCTCTGACAATCTCTGTACTACCACAGAGTCCTTAAAAATATTCTCAGGGATTATTTCCTTTTTCATTTTAGCTATACACATATTTCACTTTAAGTCTGTGCTATTTACAGCAGCTTTGTCAAATACTGTTGGGTTTTTTGTATTTTACCTTATAAAGCTTTGTAAGGCTGAATGAAATGAGAAAAAAGCAGAATCCTGGATTTAACAAAACTCAGTTGTGAGTAATTCATATGGGATTACTATAAACAAACCACTACAGAAGAACTTTATTGGGATTGCAAAATCAAAGACATGCAATTTAAGAAATCCCAGAATGTGGTGGATTGAATTTTGACCTTAATTCAATTTTCCTATGTTTATGCATAGAGACTTCATTTCTTCAAAGAAATGCTGCTTACTTGAAATCCTGTAAGATGCTTAGGCTTTGTTCACAAGGCAGGAAATGTACTGTGCTACAGGGCTAACAAATATTTGCTGACAGCACTGACACAATCTTGAGTTGCAGACCAATGTGGGATCAATCAGTCTTAGAAAACTGAGCTTTTATAATCTCTATCTGTTCTAGCTCCCTGTGTTTGCTACTCCCCTATGCTAAGTTGTTGATGCCTGCTCTCATATTTCTAATGTAGCTCTAGGCTGCTCTCACACCATATCCAGAGTTAAGTGAGACATGCATGGTTTATTCAGTTATTTGGGGCAGCAGAACATTTACCTACTTCTTGTTGCCAGCTTAGAGCATTAGCCTGATGAATTTAATTTATTTTTCAGTCCATCAAACTTCCACTTAATCTCTTCCCTGTCATTCTATTTTTGTGTTCCTTTTCGGTTGTCTCTTCAACCAACCTAGATTCCTTTCCACAATGGAGCTGCTAATTAAACCTACCCTTTCCATTCCCCATTGCTTTTTCCAGCCACTCTGCATGTACTTCAAATTTGTACATCCACCGTCCCTTCTGACTCCCACTTCCTATGCCATTTTCCTCTCTAGTCCTCAGCTGCTTCCTTTTCCAGCTTCCTCTCTACCTAGCTTCTTCTGAAATTAATTAGTTTTTTCTTTTGACAGAAAATATGAGACTCAGTAACCTACCCTCATTCAATAACTTACCCCAGCATACTGATTGAATAATTGAATTAACACAATTGAAAATTATTGGTTCTCTACTGCCCTAGAAATTAAAATGAGTAAAAAGCTATAGTCAAAATATTCAGGATCTGCACCTACTTATGCATTTTGAGAGATGTCTTTTCATTAGCAATATAGGTTTCACTGAACTGCTCAAAAAACACACCAAGCATAGGAAATGACAATTATGTACTTTTATCTTTGCGTTGGTATTGCAAAGAGATTAGGTTTAGCTAAATATATACATGAATTACATGCAAACTTTGTAAAAATGACCAATCATATGCTGTATGAGAAACATTTAAAATGCTAAGGAGAAGCACACTTAAGCACATAAGAAAATGCCTAATCATTTTTAACTTACCAAGAGGTAAGAAAAGTAGATTGTTTTAATTCTTAATTTTAAAAAATAGACCAGGTGCAAAAAAAAAAAAAAAAAACACCCAAATCACATATGCAATTTCCACTTTCCTGAGTGAAAGTGAGAAGAATTGAAACATAAATGAAAGTATGTGCATCTCTTTACAATCACTCAGGGTTTAACTGTAGTAATCTTCAAATCACAGAATCTATTAGGTTGGAAAAGACCTCTGAGACCATCAAATCTAATCCATGACCCAACACCACCTTGTCAGCCAGACCATGGCACATCCAGCCTTTCCTTAAACACCTCCAGGGAGGGTGATTCCATCACTTCCCTGTGCAGCTTATTCCAACGCCCAATCTCCCTTTCTGTGGAGAAATTCTTCCTGATGTCCAATCTAAACCTCCTCCGATGCAGCTTGAGACTGTGTCCTCTTGTCCTGTCACTGTTGCCTGGGAGAAGAGGCCAAGCCCCACAGAGCTACAACTTCCTTTCAGGTAGTTGTAGAGAGCACAGTGGAAATCAATATTATAAATTTTGGCTCTTTATATTTACTGTAGCTTTAATCCAGTCATTGTTGCAGATGTCTAAAGCAAACTCTGCAGCTGCAGCATGTTTAATTCATCAAGATGTTCTCAAGGCTGATTATATCACCATTATAACTTTATAATTTTAGAGCAGCATCTGCCAAAATAAGACTATAACTTCCAGTTTTACAGAATCATAAAAAAATGTGTCTTTAACTGTGCAAGTAAACTTCTGCAAGCAATTTTTTCAATGAAAGGTAGTATGGAGTAGATTTTCTCAGATGATACCACATAACTGACTTAGAGACTGCAACTAATGAATACACAATTAAACACCATGAATATTACACAACTTCATGTAATAAAATGAGGTTAAAAAAATCATAGACAGCTCTTCCTGATGATAAAATTTTTTGAGAAGTAATGTGTTGGGCAGTAAAAGGAAAAAATACCTGCTTGAAAAACAAAGCTGGCTTTTTATTAAGGAGACATATTTACAAAGTTCTGGCAGTGCAGGTAGCCGCCCAACCACCTGCAATCAGTCTGGCTTCCTCAGAGCAGTTTCTGTCCTCTGAGCCACCACAGGAACACATGAAAATGACTTTTTGCACCAGCAGGGTCACTGTCAGGTAAGCCATGTTTCAAAATAAAAGTCACAACGCAGATGCAGACTCAGCCACAGAAAAACTGGGATATTATGAGGGAGGCCAGAGGCTCAAGGATGTTGCCAGGCATGGCTGGAAGGGCTGCCTGCTGCAAACACAGAGGTTGGCTGTGAAGCAGCTACTTGGGCACACCATGGGCAGTAGCAGAACCCAGACACCCTGAAGCCAGCTCACCAGAGCATTGCTACCATAAAATAGCCATTTACTGGGGCTGTGATCACACCTTTATTTGGCTTTACAGATACCTGCTAAGGCAGGCAGGACAAGCCCTGCCTGAAGAGTCAGTCAGGGTTTCTGTAGATAGGAATTCACTCTGCGGGCAAATGGTAAAGGACACTACAATACTGATGGTGACTATTGAGGGCATGTGAGCTTCACAGTCAGAAAGAAATCCCAGGATAAATTTCCCCTTTCATGCTTATTATGGTTGCCCAAGAAAAAGTAAACTCTCTCTTAAAAAATCTGGGATCGCAGAATCTTACTATATTCAGCATAACTGCACAGCACTTAATGGCTTGAAAGGCTGGGTCCCATTATGAAGACTTCAGAGCATCTTGTGAGTTTGTTATTCAGAACAGTTATATAAACCACCTCTCTTGTTATTCAACAACTAAATAACATTTTGTGCCATTCAAATTCATACAAGGTTTTTTAAATGCAAAATTGTCATCAATCATCAATCAGTCATCTGAATAGTGTCATATTTTTTCCAATATTTCTCTAATAGAAAACATTAAGGGACCTATTTCCCATCTTAAATTTACATGGGACATAAAATTAATAACTGCTTTCTGCCTCAATGACTCTTCAAAATAACACTGAGCTCATGATCCTTCTCTTACAAAAAAAAAAATCAACCTACAATGTCAGTGCAAGAACATTCATATGCAAATAATTCAATTAATCTATTATACCCCAAAAACTCCATCTTTTCTTTCACAAAAATAAACAATGCTAATTATTTATATCACTTCTTTTTGCTGCCATGAGCTGCATGAAGTAATAATCGGACTTGAAAGGGATTTTCTGGAATACTGTGAAAATAAATGGGTTTATACAAGTTATAAATCAGAATTTACAAGACAAATTCAATCCTCCAATCTCACACTTGGTTTGATAATTTCCATTAGTGAGTGATGTGTAAAATGCAGGAGAGAGACACTTTCTACATGGCCACAATCCAGCTATGAAGCTGTTCCATATGCCATGCTGACATGAAACAGTTAGATCCACTAGATCTCTCTCTATTTCACCCAGGTAAAAAGCTGTCAGGATGTTGTCAAAACTTGCCAACAATGCCCTAGTATGCACACCACTAGTCCAGAGACAATGCACATTGCACACAAAAAAATTTATTGTGGGTTAAGGGATAATTGCCTCCTAATCCAACAAAGAGGAGTGTCAAAACAACTGTTGATGTCCTGGTTTCACACTAAGGACCTTAAGTTTTCCAAGAAAGAGCCTACTGTTCAGCTGACCTGACTTATGCTTCACACAGAAAAAATGGTTTGGTTTTTTTTTTGCAAAATCATTTCTATTTTTCTTAGAGAGCATATTGTTCACTCATTATTCAGGAAAGTTTTACAAAGAGAATTTTATTTGCCCATTCATAAAAATGTCGTGCCATTTGTAGCAGCAATAGTACCACACGACATGGTGAACGTACAACTTTTCTTTCGTCCTTGTGACTGATCAGTGAACCCTATTCTGTAAGAGTGGGGATGTTTGACCTCCAGCTGGTGTAAATCACAGGAACTACATACCTCAGGTTGGACTATACATGTGCTAATTTCCATACCTTTAGTACACAGTTCTACAGACACACAGATTTGGACATACACTCATCTTTTTATGTAAAAGAGGCTGACAGATAATTGGCCACAAATTTTCAATTTTTTTGTCACAATTTTCCTAAGAAAGGAAGATCTATAAAATGCCCTTCTTATTACAGAACTGAAAAAATCATTAGTTTTATAATTGCACACTGTCTTCCAAAACCAACAAATATATGAAAAAGATTCACACTAGATAGAAAAAAAAATAAATCAAGGCTGAGGAATAATTTCACAGTGTAACTTTGTAACAAGTCCCTGGAGAAAATTTCTCTTCCTTTTGTTCCCGTCCGCAAAGCTATGTAATTGATTCCTAACTGCTGTGTTAATGCTCCCAATTCCTGGCAGAATCCCTTTGGAAATACATTAAAGTAAGCAGGACTCTCTCCTGCTGCAGCCCTTTGAACAGTGGAATCTGGGATTCTGTGACATCCACCATGTTTCAACAGTGGGCCACCGTGCAAGCATCTGGGCCAAACAGCTGATAAATATTAATATAGAGTACAAAGTATACTGAATTATATATTGAAATGTAGAGCAAATCAGGAAATTGTTTTCTTTTGTAATGAATGACATTCTCTTACAAGTACAGTTACATTCCACCAAATAGAAATTAAATAAGAGCAAATAATATTTGCTATAGCACTGTTTATTAACTTCTTATAATGACTTGAAAAATTTTAAATGATGACAGACAAGTGTTTTTTAAGGAAAGGACTTCATCTTGCAGGATCAACGAATAGTTTGATTCTTCCTGATCTTCCTATAGCTTTTTCTGTACACACACACAGACTAACAAAAGAAAAAGAATGAAGCAAAAAGGATTTGGTCCAGCTCCCAAATTCTACCCCAGTCAATACCGCAGTGACTGTCAGAGCTGTGCATGAAGGTTTGTCTGCTTGGACAGAGCCAGTGACATAAGATGACCTCTCTTCAGCAGACCAGGAGAGAAATATGGAAAAGATGTATTTCAGTTTTCACATATGGTGCCTAATTAACCTTAATTAAGCTTGTGTTGAGGGATCTTGAGCAGCTTGCACAAGGGATATCTGCTTCCTGGTTTTTTTAGCTTTAAGAAAGGAAGATTTCATCTCAAAAAGAGAAATACACTTATGAAATACAAATCTTCATGTTCCAATCCAATTTTATGAGGCAGTACAGATAAAATACCCATGTTTTTATTGTTCCCTACAAGTCAAACTATTTTAAAAGAAAAGAACAAGGATTATAATAAAGTAGATTATCTGCTCTCCTCTCTCTCTTTAGTTTAATGTAAAAAATAACCAACAAACCAACCCTAAACATTTTACAATTTGGGCATATGTTCCCTTGTGTAAAATTAGATTATTTTTATCACTTATTTTAAGCTAACTACTCTGATGACCCTAAAAATGAATCAACCTTGGCAGCCACACAATTTACTGCAAACGTCTCCTCTTTGACTACGGGCCATCAAATTTCACAGACAGACACCACTGCTATATTCTGCACATTTCTGATCTTAGTACACACTGGGTGGCAGTATGGAAGGGTTTTGTTCAAACTGTCATTTGTGGGAGTAACCTAATACAAAATTGTAAAGTTAAAAATATTTTTAAATATATTTGAATTTAACACATTAGATTATAAATATTCGTATACTTGCCAGAGAGTTCTCTCCCTGCTTCTTGTTAGAATAACACTACTTGAAAAAAGAGTCTGTGTTAAGCAAATTCAGCGCTCCCTGATCTGAAATTTTTCATATTGCATATTGCCTGAGAAGTTTCTTTCTGTGTGGAAAAAGTCAGCTAATGTAATTTAGCTATTTCTGAGACTGCAGCAGAAACAAGAACAGAATTCTGCTGTGTCAACACATTAACACAACTTCTTGTGTTTGAAATCTGCAGTGCATCTGTGGTTTACAGCAAAAAAAAACAGAATCTGGAAGCAAGCTAGCTGTGTTTGCAATTAAATGAGAAATGGCAGACCTAGATATTGGGGGGCAAGGGGGGGATGATGACAGATTTGAAAGCAAAGTCCCTCCCTGAAAGGGACAGCTGACCAAACCATGTGCCTCAATTGACATATGGAAATCATAGATTAAGGACTTTGTGGTCAAGACAGTTGAAATTTTCCCTGAAGATTTGGTCTGGGTATTTTGGGTTTCATTCAGTATGGTTTTTGTTTTGCTGGTTTGTCTTCTTGGCCTTTGTAAAGAACTCCTGCCTTATGATATTTTCTGAATTCTGCTTCTCTTTAGGTCAATTTCTTCAGTTTTGGGCAGTACAGCTGAGGAACTGAGGAAATGTAAATTGAGACTCAGACATGTAGAAGGTCTGGAGACTAAATTACATTTACAGCTGATGGTTTGGGGAACCACAACATGGGTATACACATTTCTTTGTATTTTTCAAATTTCCAAGGCAGATACTCAACAGGAGAAATTTAAGGCAGGACACTGCAAATGCAGGGCCTTTGAAATCAATGAATGTTTAAGACTTTAAATCTTTCTCTGCCTCAGCTCTTTACTTGAAAATTTGGGATGACAAGAACATCTTCCTAGAGCATACTGTGAAGATAAACTCATCATTTATCTGTGAATCATCCTGGCTAATCCAGTCAAAAACACATGGAAGCTGACATTTTTTTTTCCCCAAAAAGTTTTTAATGATATATCAGTTATAAAGCCTAAACATAGTCAAGAAAAATTGATGTTGTTCATAAAAGATCTGTGTCCATTTTTCAACTCTGAAAGTCTCAGGGCTCTGAGTAAAAGCAGCAGATATAAGGATACAAACTCATACACCAAGCTGGCAAATTTTGTTGCATACAAAAAATAACACTGGCATTCCTCAAATTCTTTGGTTTTCCCTAGTGCTATTTTTTGTTACACTTAAAAAGCTATTGACAGAGCACACATCAATGTGCAGATAATAACACCAACCATATTACGTTAAGGAAATGAGTTTATATCTTGAATACTTTTAAAATATAAAAGGCAGGAATGCACTGACATCATCCCTGAGTTTGTGAAGAAACATCTTCTTTAGACACATGATAGCATATTTACCTATTATTGATTTTATATTTTCTTCTGAAGCATCTAGTATTGACAATTGCTGGTGACAGGATATCAGATTAAATAGATAATTAGCCTGATAATTTGCCCAGGTTTCCATGTGAACTGAGGATGCTATAGCATCTGGACCTGATGAGCACATATGGAGACAGCTGAAATGGAGAGATGGCTTAGCTCACTCCTTAGAAAGAAGCAATGAGACAATAGTGCATGTAAGCAGGGGTGCTGAAAGCAGTCTCCATTCTATAAGGAATACATAGGAAAGATTAATGTAAAATCTTGACGTGGTTCTTTGCCTTTCCCTAAATTGACATCAATAAGCATATTCAGTATTGATTTTTGCTTATTATTTAAATGGCCTCGTACAAATACAGACATTAAGCCAGATAAATGCAGAGACCAGTATAACTGCAGCCAAGAGCCTTCATACCAGAAATTACACCAATTACTCCCCAGGCTGCCAAGCCTGACTAAACAGAACTCCACCCAGACTTCTGAATGCAGGGCTTTAAAAGCAGGATGATCCCTAATCTCTACTTAGTGTCATACCATGCAAAAACTTCCTCAAGCCTTCTAACTGAGCCTGTAGCACTCAATATCCCCTCTTCCTTTGCAATGTCAGATCAATATGAGTTGAAAGTGTGCTGGGGACACAGAAATTACCTCTCCCTTCTGAGACAGAGGGGTAGTGAAGTGCCTTTTTCAAATACTTGCAGATGGTTTGTTCTCAGTTCTGTGAAGGCTGCACAGTTCCTATCAAACACAAATGTCTAATTCATGTTTCTTGTTACATTTCAGGAATTACCTTACAATTGCCAAAAAAAAAAAAAGGATTTCAGGATTTCCAGACTTACTTGTTCAGATTTAATCAGACTGTTCCAGTGAAACTAAATCATGTGAAGGTGGAACTGTTTTACCACCAAATGGATAATCAAGCTAAAATATTCTATGTACTTGAATATAAAAAACTAACTGGAAATAAAAGCACATTAGCTTTATTTCTGAGAATAAACAGTACCTTTCTCCTGTCATATAATCCATGGTTATCCAGTATCATCTTCCTCTCATGTGCAGCATACCTCCGCAAGTCACGTCCAAATTGCTGTCAAAGATAGAGCAAGTATCAAACACATGCACAAACCAAAATTCTTATCCTTTGCACCTTCTAACACCAAACCAAATAATAAACTAAGGACCAAAAATTACTTCTATTAAAGAATATAGTCTGATAAAATCAATCCTCTGAAGAGATAAGGAATCCAAACATTTGCATCTGTCCGTCATTGCAGTCGGTTACTGTGACAGCAGTTGGGCTCTGTATAAAAAAGCAAACCTGTGATGGGCTCCCACAGTCTGGTTGTGGATTAGCCCAACAGGGAGTAGGAGCTCAGTGAGGCAGAGAAAAACGAAGTCATTTCCTACTCATCCAAAGGGCCTCACACTGTGTGTTTTTAGTGTAGACTCCTGTCGACAGAGTTGAGAGAAGGGCTTTTAAGTTGCCAAACACTTCCAGGATAAGAAAAGACCCCAAAGTCTGCAGAACTTAATCCAAAGTCCAAATAAATACATTTTGTTATCTCAGAAAAGTGACTGAAGTAACTCAAACTCAGCAGGAGAACACATCAATTTCAACATTTTGCCTGGTCTAAGCCATCCTGCTTCCAATTAACCTGAGCAGAACAGAGTGGCAAGGCACCAGTACTGCTTCCAGCACATCAAAAAGATAATTCCGAGCAGGCTCAGAAGCTCTCCATTGTACCATGCAAACATTACCTAAAAAATGAACATCAGAAGGCAAATATGTAGAACAGATTAAAAAATAATTCTATCTGGAGAAAGATTAATAATTTTAGTTTTGAGTTTGCATTAGGTAGAATTTTTTTATTTTGAAAATAGTGTACTATTTTATATTATGCCAGCTAACTAGTGTCTATTGTGAAAGTAGCTATCATTTCAAGTTTTCTTATTAAAACATAAATCAAAATATATTTTATTCTGGTTCAAAACTAATGTCTGATTTTAAATTTTTTCCAGTTTTTTACAATTTAAAGGAGTCAATTTAAATGCAACTGAAACAAAACATTTGATCTAATCAAAAAAGAAAGATATCAAATTGTTTTCAATTTCCTACAAAACAAATTAAGTTCCAATTCAGAATATCTCTTCCTCAAATGTTTAATTTCCTGTAATTATGTGACGCTTTCCAAATCATCTCTACCCAGTAACCATTTAAATTGCTTGTTAACAGCATCATGATGTAAAAGACAACACAACTGACCAAAAACCTAGCTCTCCAGTTCATAAACCTAAACACTAAGCTTCAAGGAAAATAGAGCTTAACTCTCCTAGAGAGACATCCATAAATGTTAGTGATGAGTTCATCAGCTCCAATCCATGACCAGGGGTGGATGACAGTATGAGATGGGATGTGTGGACATCAGGAATATTATCTTTAAATCCATGAACTCTGAATAGTTCTGAAACAACAAAAATGTGTTTGCAATGCTAAGAAAACATACAGTGCTGTGGTTACTTACCCTGGAGCCTGTCCAGCCTAACAGAGCATATGGATACTGCTCAAAGGGGGTTATGACCAGATCCACACGGATTGCCTTCCAGTCTTTGACTTCTGCCATTTCCAATTGTTTTGATGTGTCGCAAGTGCTGTTATCTACTCTTGGCTGATATAATTTTAAAATTGCAAAACACTTCTGAAAATTATCCATGGCATCAACTTTTCTGCTTGGCAGCTGTTCCTTTACAAATGTTGATTCAATGATATCACAGTAAAGGAGTAAGCCCTAAAAAGAAGATATTGTTCACATTGAATTGCTGAACTGGTTTTACTGTCATTCCAGAGTTTCTAGACAGTTGACTTAAAAATTCATGTTAAATGTAATTTCAGTAAACAAGGAACTGTGCCAGGGCAAATCTGGGCTAAGGAGAGACATGAAACAGCTTCAGACTTTGGAAAAATATTTGAGGGAAATCTGCACTGGTAGATATCTGACAGTAGTGAGGTCCTGCCCTCTACTAAAGAGATAGAATTTGCAAATCTTCCCCTCCCTCCTTTTCTCCTAAGCCTTTTTCTAGTTAATGTCAACAGAAATTTATGAGTAAAGACTGATGTGTTCCTATGTAGCACACATCTAGAAAAATATTATTAGTCTTGCTGAGGGATTCCAGAGTGGAAGATTCCATTTGGACCATATCTATTGCACAAGATTTCCTTGTGACAAGGTCTGGAATCTCCATGTCTTTTGCTCAGAGGGAATGCCCATTTCTTTAGGTCCTTGGACCACTTTTTTGTTTCTGTTTTAAAATCACTCCAAAGTTTACACATTCTCTTCCTCTGGATTAGGGGTGTTTTTAAATTGCAATATTGAACTGAGAGTGCCTATAAGTGGTTTTATTTGATGGCTGTCAGTTGGTAACTACAATGGTGTTGTAGTTTAGGAATGGTATTCTCCCATTTAGTAGCCCAGCAAAAATCATTCTTCTTGCTTTCCCCTCCCCCACCTCAACTGAAAACACAAAAGGCAAAGATCATGGGCTGAGATAAGAACAATTTCCTGGAAACAGCAATGAGGTAAGACAACAAACAGTAACAGCAGCACTATTAACAAAAGAAGGCATAAGACAAAGAAACAATTTACATGTAAAATACCAGACTATTTCAACCACCATACTTTCTCCCATTGGAAGAAAAATCCTTCTTCTAGGAGGAGAGAAAGTCCCTTTCTCCCATCCCTGGCAATGATGGAAAGTGGTATTGAATAACATTAGGGTCTGGCCATGCCCCTTCCCTCTGATCTGGACCAAAACCAGGACAAAGGGTCTCCAGATAAGACTCTTAATGTCCCAGGTAATAAAGAAATGATTTTTGGAAGAATACCTCAATACTAAAAACCAGACTTTTGTTATTTCTTTTATTTAGTGCAGGTGTGGTAACTTTACATGCCAATATCTTAAATGCCTTAGAGAATATTTTACAGTAATAAAATTATCACTCAGAAGTATAATTCTGCCCCCCCCAAAGAAAAGGCATATCGAAACCACTTAACAAGATATGATTTCCATGAAGAGACTCTGATATGTATTATTACATTCTTAGCCTCCAGCTTTTTGTTGACGATAGCTCCAAATTAACAATCCCATTATTCTACTGGAAATCAGTTATAGGCTCTTCATGGGTCAATGAGCCAGCCTTTTTAATGATAACTATTTTATTTGAATTGGCATTCTTTCACTTGCTTGGAATTTTTCTTGATTATGAAATTTTATTATAAATTGATATGAGAAAACTCCTTATGTAGCTTCTGCTCTTGGATTATTAGTTTCACAGTCTGCTGATTTGAAAATGCTTAAATTTAGCAGGTGCTCTGTAACATCTATCTTTAAAACAGCAATTTTTTCTTAATATTACCCCAATGTCACAAGGCACTGATGCTTGATCTTTCCAAATATAGACTCAAAACAGCTGTTGCGTGTTAATGCATAACTGCTTATTTTCCTGCTTTTTTTGATTAAACTATACTCCCTTCAAGTTAATTTTCTTGCTTTTAATGCTAATAAAAACAATTTTAATATCATTCATCATTGACCATTAATTGATGAATTCATGCTTTGATTAAGCACCAATATTCTGCCCATTTTTTGTAAAAATCTGTCAGCTACTTAGCAGTATTTTCTCTTTTTTTGCTTCATTTTTCTTTTTTGCCCTTGGAGATCTGGGACACTATCACAGTATATACCAGAAGTCAGGGTATTACCATTAATAGGAGCCAAAACCTAGGTCATATGCATTGGGATAGCATTTCTAATTAACCTAGTATAATTAGACACTGGACATCACCATCATCCCACAAAGCAAAGGTGAAATGCACTTAGGTACACTTGGAAAAGGCACAGCCTGAAGGGGCAGTCAGCTTTGGAGATTGTGTGAAGTTCTGGCCACTGCTGGCTGCAGAGCTGCATCCTTCCCATTACTCTGAGTCAGGGAATCCGCAGTTCCTTGCACATTTCAGATTGATCTGTACACCATAAAGTGCTGTAGGTCTTGTTTACACAATCAAGTTTTAGTGTGGGCATTTTAATTTCTCAAATTGACAACACCATCAAAACTACATGTATTTTTTAGAACAGTTATGTGAAGACTCTCAACAATTTTCCATTTTTAGAATGACTGCACACTTTTACTTTAATATGCTGAGTGCTGGCACATCAATAGCATTGATATTGGAGTAAATCCATGTTCAAATCGAGGAAAAGTACGACTTTTTAGAAAAATATTAAATCAATCACCGAAAAATCAATCAAATATGGTCACTAGCATTCTCAGTCCTTTTTAATTAAATGGAATTCTATTCCATATTTAGTGTTACATGCTGTCATTATTCATAATTGTTGCTAGCTGGATTAATTTTCTAAAGCTAAGTAGGATCATTTTATATCATCTGAAAATGAAATCCAATATTCTTCTGAATATGTATACATTGTTCTTCTGAAATGTATACATTGTTGCTCTAAATTTCCTTCTGAGATAGTTTAATAAAGTGAAACTGCATTTCTTTTTTTTTTTCAGTGAAATTCCTATATCTAATCCAAAATAGCATGTTAATTTGGAAAAATCTCAATCTTGATGAGACGGATGGAATTCTATAAAGTAGAAGAGCTAAAGGAACTGATGCTTGGGAGAAGTCAGGCCTTTTAGGATAAGAAGTCACTAGAAAATGGCATCAAAGGTTTGATCAGCAGTGTAAAACTCAGCAGCTGCTGCATAATCCTGCAGCTGCCTTGGTCACTTTTTATCTTGAAGTTCCCAGTGTATGGGAATGATCTGTTTCTGAGCATGTCTGGAGCAGCCTGGCTTTGACAGCAATGGACAGATCAGCACTGGATCCATCAATGAAGGTGTTTACCTCTCTATGCCATGGGCATTTGCACTTCTGAACAAGATAAAGAGACAGACAGACAGAGAGTTACCTGTACCTACTCACCCACACACAACTATACAATACACCCCAGAAAGATCACATGTCTTAGTAAATGCCAGATCTTCACTTAGAACACAGCAGGAAATTGAACACTTCTGCTTTCTTTATACAATAACCTCACAAGTAGGATAATCAGGTTCAGCCCTGTGCTCTCTCTAAAGAAATTTAAGCCAAGATTTCTCATGTTCAAGGCTCTAACCACCTTGCAATAATCTCTTTTAGGTAAGAATTTCCTCATCTGAGTCAGAATGAACCAAAAAAATTAATAATGAATTTCGAAGAAAAATGAGACAGTATGTGTTCCCAAAGGAGCTCCACATCCTTATGCACTCTTTCATCTGAAACAAAAGGTTCTTTCCTCTGGTTTCTTAATTATTTCTATATCTTGTCTTAGAAACAGGTTTTGTTGCTGGCAAAATCCAGCTGTCACTTAATAATGAATGTGTGGCTTTCCTGTGAACCCTGTTTCCAAAAATCTGTTTCCAGCAAAAGAAGAAATATTACTTGCTCCTCACCATCCTTCTTTAATGGGACATCAAACCTTCCCCTTCCTGATCCCCTCATCAAGGGTGAATACTAGAGTTTAAACCAGGCCAGTAATACATTAAAATAGGTAAGCACAGGCAGGCATCTCCATCACTCATTGTCCTAAAGCCAAAAGAAAAACAACATCATATTTACATGAATATAAAGGGAAAAACTGAAGAGTGCAGGAGTGCCTGTAGTAACAGTATTTCTTCCATTGTTGAAAGTATGTATATAACAGGAACAGTGCTAAATATAGCTATACAGGTTTTCAGCAAAAATGAAAGCATTTATTCACAGTATGTGAATGAAGCTACATCGACACAGATGGCTCAGCCTGTTTGCCCACAGACTTCCAAGCTCTAACCCACAAAAGTAATTTCTTACTTTCTTTATGAGGCTTTTTGGAGCCATTAAGACCATAACCTGTGTACTGCATCACAGCTTTTCCATTTTGCCACTCTACTTTGAAGACTTTGTGTTCTCTGTTCCCCAGCCTGTTTATCCCTGGTGATGCTGCATCAAAGACCATAATGGTGCTGATTTAGCCACTTCATTTTCAGCAGCTTTTAATGGAAGCATCTTGTAACACTAAACTTTTAAGATAAGAAAAAGGCCTTTTAAACTATTTAAAGCTGTGGTCCATAATTTAGAAGTTAAATATTGTGGAATCCTTCACTCAGAGCTGTCAAAAGGAAGCCAACATCACAACTGCCGTGATGTACATTGATTAACTTGGGCTTAGAAGGAGCAGCACAAAAGTGGCAAGCTGTGATGCAGACTACTGCAAAAAGTTACAAAGTGCTTTATTTGGTGTTTTCTTTGTGTCCTCCCCTCTCCCTTATAAATCAAAGATAATAAAAAGGCAAGAGGTGTATAAATCCATTCTTTCTTTTTTGCATTTTGATTTTGCGGGCAGTTTGTTTTTCAGTAGTGCCAGTAAAAGCCTGTACATTACAAATGCCACAGTAGAGAGGTAGCATAACTAGTATAAACCATGAAATGTCTGGAAGACAAACAGAACACAGGAAATAATTGTCCATAGGTTTAAAATATACCCAGCTTCTTTGGGTTTGGTTTCCATGACCATTGTTGTGCTGATATGCTCTACATGCTGGGATTTCTAGAGGAATCCTAATCTTTTTATCTAAGTCCTGGCCACCCTTGGCCTCCCATACTCTGCCTGCTCTCCTTTCTGCCAAATAGCCCCCTTAACAAGAAAACCAGTAAGAACAATTTACTTTCATTTTCTTTTTTTTTTCAATTCCTTTTAATGAAAACAGCCCAAAGCGAACTGAAAAACTTTAGTACTTGTCAGACTTCTCAGATCACAGCCATTTTTCTCAGTAATGTAAGTGGAAAAGAAGGAATGAAAGGCTGCACTCAGGGCAGGCTCTAGCCTTGGTCTGTTGTCACTTTTCCATTCTGCTCTATTATAACAAGCATGATTTTTGGAGGACCCATACCTGGTTTCCTAGAGATTCAAGTGTGTATAAGAAGGGGAAAAACCCATTCCAAGAAGAAAGGCAATGTTTCTCATAGTAAAGGGAATATAATAACTGTGAAAGGACCTATACTTAATAATAAAATGATTGATAAAAATAGAGTACTTCCTCAGCACTCATTAATTGCCATGGCTTCATTGCTTTTGAGTAGTCTAAATAGTACCTGCTATCAATCTACTCCAACACATACAGCTTCCACAGAGGAATGAGAAAAAACTAAAAAATTAATAATAGTTTTTTAACACTTTAAAGACCAAAATTCAACTGGAAGAAGAGGAATTCAGCTAACGTTGCATTTTACCAGGAAAAAACCAAGTTTGAGGCCCTTCCAGCAAAGCCAGCTGAAAGGCTCTAACAACCTTGAAACAGATATCCTCCTACAGTCACATAAGCTTCTGTGTAGTTGGGTGTTTTTAATCTTTCATGTGTTAACCCACTATATATTAATTGAAGTATACAGCTCAAGAATCAATTCAAAAGCATCCTCTCCAGCCTGTCAGCACTGAAAGCTGACTTGACTTAGCAGTGAGGCACTTGATGATTCACCTCAGGGTGCTGGCCTTTTACTTGTTGAGAAGTAGTCTATTTCTTTGAATAGTGTTGGGTAGTAAATGTTGAAAAATATCTCAGCTGGCTAGAAAAGTAGAAGAAAAACAAAAGTTCATTTTCCCCAACATACTGTATTTTTCTGACCCAGGAATATTTTAGCTACCTGCACCTGTTTTAAATGAGACACCTCCAACTTTAAAGCTGCTGGAAACTGAAGAGCTGAACAGAAAGGAAAAAAAGAGCAAAAAAACCCTCAACAAAACAACCAAAAATCCATCCCTTAGATGAGCAACTCCTCTAAGAAATGACAGAATTGTCTACCACTTTGGACTGGAAGGGACCTTGAAGATGTGTGCATTTTTCCAAACACAGACATCATGGAAAACTGTGTCAATTTTTCTGTATTTCTACACTTAAAGTTGGATCTCCCTGGAGCAGCTTCCCCTGGGAAAACCTACTCCCACCTCAAGGAGAAATTAAACAAATAGACAGTTTTTTTGAAGGAAAAGAACAATTTTCTCTGACACTCAAAACTCTACCTAGCTTGATTTCTCACCTCTGACCAGCTGCATATTCTTAGGGTAGGATATTAGAGAATGTGTGTGCAATTCTGATATACCCTTCAACCTTAGCATTCAGAGCTACAGGATGCACCTAGATCATCATGGTTAGTAATCAAATAGAGCAATATCCTGCTCCAAAATACTGCAGTCAGTTGTAACAAGGCATATGACATTCTTTAAGAGCTATATAAGCTTAATTCAGTTAGAGCATGTCTTTTTGGTCAAGTGCTCTTTAGTTCATACCTGCTTTTTCCATAAGTCAATAACTTTATGCAGAAGTTCATCATCCTCTCTTGGTCCTGGATTGGTGATCAAAAAGTCTATGTCATGTCCAATATTCTTACCCCTAGAAGGAATAAATAACAAGGACATTAAAAGAGTTAAGTTCCTGTTCAATTTTGCTGTTTTCAAAGACAGCATTTTTGCTGCATTATAAGAAAAGTTGTTTGCAGAATAAAGTGATAGCAATGTTGCTTCAAACATAAACAAAATGGAATATTTTATTTTTATTATGATGTCTATTAGTGTTCTTTATAAAATAATAATTACAATTTTTTTATCTATGTCCTCTGTTTTTCAACTAAATACTACAGGTCCATTTGCAGATGTTAAATCTCTTTCTTTCTTCCCCTTAAATCCCCAAAAGGAAGATTTTAGTCATCTTTGGATTAAAAAAAAAAAGCATAATCAAAATACAATGTTACATATTATGAATGCAGTGCAGTAACAACAGATAAACTTGTCAATCAAACTATCACAGATATTCAATATTCTTCTTTGCTTTTGATGCACATTTTAATGTACAAAACTGTGATTATGAACATTTATTGTTTCTTTTACCAGCAGATATAAATCCTTTGACTATTTTGCAGTTCTTTTAAATGTAAGAATGCTTTTTACAGATATGGAGATTAATTTTTTTTTTTTGAGGGCAGTTCATCCTTAATGTGACTAAAGCTTGTTCATTACATGCACTAAGGATTTCATAATTAAATCTGTGTGCACAAATTTAATTGCAAATGTTGTTAATGAAAAATTATGCCATAACCTCTTGTTTTCCTCTTTTAAGTCTAAGCATTCAGCTCGTCTTTCATCTACTTTCCAAAGGTGTTAAACTGAAATATGATTAAGACTTGGCTATCGTTGGAAAACAGGCAAAAGCATGTTATTGAATGTTTCCCTTTAGAATTATAAAATGCTTGAGAACACATGAAAATTTATCTCACAGTGCAATTCATGTGAGTATTGCAGAACCAATACAAGATTTTAATTTTGGACTTGGTAGTACAACAGAAACTGCACACACATCTACTGAGTGCAATCACTCCAGCCTAAGGAGAAATGAGCAGAGGAGAGGAGAGATTTCTGCAATGAGAATAACTCTTCTTTATGGAGTTGGTGGAGTAAGCACCCAAAATCTGGAGTAGTGAATCTTATGTGTAGGACACCTCCAAATGTTTTTTATGTGTTTATGGGAAAAGTCAGCTCTTGCTGATGCTCACAAGGGTACCTGATGATATTATTCAGGAGGGCATTAGTCAACACTGTGTCAAGAATTCAGAGAACTTGTGAACTGCTATTCAAACAATGAAAATAAAACTGTGCAACCCAAAAAATCTTTTTTTAAAAAAATTAATTAAATTATTCATCCTCCTAAAATAATGCCTAAAACTGAACCTGGTTTCCTAAACTTGGAAATTTGTAGGAACAGAACGGATAGGCACACTTGTCAACTGCCATTTGTGTGACAGGAAGTCATCTAACTGATGGATAGTTGAACAGCATTAGCACAAAGTTGTAAGGAGATGAAAGTCTGGGGTTTGCATTTGACAAGCAGTCATACTCGCTATAATGCAACTATTGTGCTGTGTCTGCAGCAAAATTGAAATTGCTTAAACAGGTAGAAATTATTTCAAAGAGGTTTCAAACAAAGCATCAGTCTAGGCTTAGAAACTGAACAGCAATTCAAAGTCAAGAAGTTAGAAAATATTTAGTATTCCATGTAACACTGAGTTATTTTGTAGGATGCCATTCATTATCTCTAAAATTACAATAATAATGCAAAGCTCTTACATAGCACTTTTTGCTAACATGTCTCAAAATATTTTTCAAAGGTAAGGAATTCACTATTCATATCTTAGAGATGAAGAGTGGCATAAGAATATTTGCTTAAAATTATTTTTAAAGAAATCAAAGGAAGAAATTGGAAGCTGATGGAATTGGGAGCTGACTCCCCATGCTTCCTCAACATCCACATATTTTAGGTTAACAACATCTACAAAATCCTGCATCAATCAAACCATAAAATCACAGGAAATCCAAGGTGCTTCATTGGCCCTCTATTTCTCAAGACAGAGAGTATTTGTTGAAATGCCCTCAGTGGCTTTTTTTTTTTTTTTTTTGTGAATTCAGTTTTCTGAAGCTTTGAGCAGGAAAATATTAAAATTTTGAATTTCCTATTCAGAATCCACTTACATATTTTTCTTCTGTTCAAATTTAAACCTAAATTTTCACTGGGCTGAAGCTATAAGAATCCAGCACCTAAAAGAATGGAAATTGCAGCTTACCTTTTGTTCTAATAATTTATTCAAGCCTGAAGACAATAAAAGACAGTGCACTAATAATTAACTGCATTCAATTCTTGGCTGACTAAACTTGTATAAAGCTGGTAAATGTTTCTTAGTAGTCAATGAATTACCTTTAAGGTTGTTGGAACTATCTTTCTTGATGTTATTAGATTCCAAGTCACCAACTATAACTTTGAAAATATGTGAGGACATTTGAAGACTTTCTTGAATATAGATGAGTAATATGCATAAACATAAGAAGAACAAATGTAATTGCTGAAGTGATGATTGTGTGGCAATGGAAAAGGAATTAGGAATTAGAAGGTTGCACATAGCTGAAGAAATACAGAGCAATGATCTTTTGTTTGAGCAGTGAAGAGAACACTTGAATAAGTAGCAGAATCACTTATTTTAGAAACAGCAAACAAATAATTTATAAGTACCATAAAATGCATGTTCTTGAGGGGGAACCCCAGTAACCTTAGTGTGCATGCCCAGTAAAACATGTAATTACAGCTCTAGTGGAACATGCACACATATGTACACCTAGTGCAAACATTTCTTTCTCTCTGTTCTGATATCAATGCCATACTTTTACTCTATCCTCTGTGCTGGGTCTTATTTAACTCCCACTGTAACAGCAGCATAGAATTATTGTTTGACATCAGTTGAATTTGACCAAATAGAAGTGGCTCAGGAATTCTGTCTAATAACTGCAGTCCTGATTAATTTTCTTCTACAACCTATCTCCAACCAACATGTGCCTTTCAGGAAAAGGAACATACATTTATATTCCAAATCCCAGGTAGTCTGCACGCCTGTGGATTTGCTTATTAAGCAGTCTTTGCTGAGACGTTGAACAGGGGACAGACAATTTCTTACAGCCGGATATTAAAATAATTCAATGTTACTGTCAGTCAAACTATGAAGAACTACATATTTTCTTTGTATAAACCTCTTATAAAGAGAAAAACCATTCTTTAGGCTTGAAGTACTGGAGTGTGACAGTGCTGCAACTATTACATAGAAAGTAAAATCCTGGATGTTTGACAGAAGAAGAATTCTACCCATTTCAAAATAGTTACAGAATAATTCCTGACTCTGACTCTGATACCACAGATTTTCAAAACCTTGTTACATAGTGTCCCATCTCCACATATAAATTACTAGAGTTTTAACAAAACAGAAAAGCAGTGGTCTACAAAGTAGATCAATAAGTACAATTCCCTGAATATTTTGCCTAAAGAGAATTTACTGAATTCAGAATTTAATCACAAGTTTATTGCTCCAGAACATTTTCTCCTCTAACCTTTTTTCAGGTCTGAAATCTAGGCCCAGAGTGAATGGCTTTATTGACTCAGAAGGACATTAACCTTTGCTACATATACAATTAGTACACTGACAAGAAATTAGCAGAGTCAGATCTGCAAGGGTTTCTGAAACACTGATTTCATGCTGAAGGAGTTTGTTAAATGGAAGAAATTATTATGTTTGCAACATGGTTGTTTCATTTGCAACAGGAACTAGGTAATAGTTAAAAGAAGTCGGAAAGTTATTTTGTTTGTGGCAGAAGGTGTCTTCCAAGACAAGAAAATGCTGTAACATTTATTTGAAGTTATTTCCTCAGCAACTCTCAATTACATATTCTGACAAATAGAAGTTCTGACAAATTCTAACTGTAGAGGGTATTAACAGCCTAAGTAGCAGCCTAATACTGCACCAGCCCATTGCAAGCATAAATGACCAGCTAAGCTCTGTACACCACATGTAAAGCTGTTCTTCAAATCACTTCCAGCTTTATCTCAGGAGCTTTCCTTAATATTCAGGTCAGCTCCACATTTCCAAAACAACATTTAGATTCAACAGTGTCAATGCCATGGTGGTTCACATACATAGACTAGGTAGAAAGAAAATAAATGCTCACTGAAGGGCAAAAGCAGCTCAACCAAAGTTAACAATCAAAACCAGACACACAGAAAGCAGAGACAGCAGAATACAAAATGTAAGCACTGGTGAGCCTGACTCACATTGTGCAGTGCCCACTTTGGCAGCCAAGGGAGAGGGGAAGAGGGAACATTCAGTCAGAATAAAGCAGGGGCTCTCAAACATGCCAAACTCCAGCACCAGCTTCATTTGTCCTCTCAGTGCTTCATCTCCACCTTAAACATGACACTGACGTAAAATCAATGAGGATGCCTAAAGCAAGATGCCATTTTAGAGTTCATCAAATTAGACAGAAGGCTCAGCTATACTATTTATCACATGAAGCCATACTATGCTTCCCTAAGTTTGCAGTTTTAAGAGTCATAGATCACTCTGATTCCAGAATTAAAACTCAGGAAAGCCTTCCAGTGCAGGACAGGGTAGTAAATAGGAAGGAAAAGCTGTAGAGATGACCATGTTACTTTATGCAACTAATGATGAGTACTAGATAACAATTTCGAGCAGAGTTACTAAAAATAATAACCAAGATTCCTCCCCATCTTAACACTGCAAGTATCTATACCCTGATTTCAGTGAATGCCAACAGTCAGAACCTGCTTTTCAGAAATAATAACATTCCTGAAGTAATGAGGAAAACAGTAAACCAAGACCTGATCAGGGCTCTGTAGAAGACAGATGTGGGTTGGGCTTCTTCAGATAAGTTCTGCTCTCCTGGTAGTTATTTGAATTAGACCCTAATTGCCTTTGAAAGCAGTTTGACACCAGTGGTTGCCAGTCGATGTCAAAATTAATTCTCTTCTTTCTAATGCTACATAGGTGGTAAGGTACAAAAAAATCTCAGGTGGAGATGAAAAGTGCTAGTGTGGGAAGATACCTGTGCTAACATTTTATAGCTGGACTCTGAGTTCAAGGCCCAGCCTTTCAGTCACCCTATTGCACTTTGTTTGCACCAGCTGATAAAAACTTGGGGTTGAATATTTCCAGAATTCTAAATCCAAACTGACTGAGAGTTTTTATTCTATATCAAAGGAAATTCTGGAATTCCTACCCCTGGAGGGTTAATAGTTCCCTGAGTGTACATTACAGTGCTCTTCTGGGGTATAGTTAATATCTATAAGATGGTTTAATAGGATGCTGAATAATGTCTAAAATAGCAATATATAATTAAATCAACTGAAATAAATTCTGCCACTAGCAAAGACAATTAAAATTAAAACTGATATAATTATATATTTAACTGAAAAATACCATACAGTTATGAGAACTACCCTGATTCATTTTGAGGGAATGTGTGGGTAAAAAAAATTGCTGTCATAGCTTTGTCTGCAGAATTACTTTTCCCACTAATTTAAGAATAGAATTATTTAGGTTATACTGTCTCTGAAAGAAAAACATAGAGAAAACTGCAAACTGTTCCCCTGGGCAGCTATAAATCAGACTTCTACAAAGGTTTGAATTGCCAAAGGTAGCATACAGCAGCTTCTTCACCCAGCCAAGTAATTCAACATAAACCCAGCTGAACTATGTAAGCATTTGGCAAAGATTCACAGGTATCTTCTCTGGAAAAAGTGCTTGAGGGTGGACACTTCATTAAAATGCTATTTTTCTTGCCCAGTGTAACAGTAATTCTAATTCACTGGAGGCAGAATCTATTTTCCATGACTGTGGAATGTATTTATTTTATTTCTGAAGTTAATCCAACTCTGCAATGAAGCAGCATTGGGAAAAATCCTTTCCCTTTAGGATCAGAAACCTTACTAGACAGCAAAGGGGAATACAGCTTTAATAAAGGATACAAAAAAGAAGCATTTTTGGCTTCTCATTTATTCAGCAGGATATTGCTGGTATTGTGCATCAGTAGCTTCTGTTCAAGAAATCTTTTAGGGAATGACCAAACAATGCAGACAAGTAATTACTTAAAAGATCTTCTTGTATCAAGTCAGAAGAAAGGAGCATTACCCACTGCAGCAGAAGGGATCACATCACTGGTTATTTCTACAAGTTTTGTTCTGAGGGTAAAAATCACTGAAGTGAAGAGAACCAGTGAAAAACCTGTGCAACAGCACTTAAATTTACTTGAAACATAATTTCACCCTCAGTGGCTGCATTGCCTCAAAAAAGGCAGTAATGCATGGCACTCACCTCATGTCATTAAATGCACTTTCAAAGATCAAAGTATGTCATGCGATGCTTGACTGTATCTTTTATAACCCAAAAGAAATTAGACATTTCTCAGAGTACAAGACACTCAGGTACTCCTCTTCATGTCATGATGCTAAGTTTTGCTTTAACAGGTATTTAATTTAATGCAATGAAAGGAAAACAGTTTTTTTTATTCAGTTGAGGAACTTAAGTGAATAGTGTAGCTAAACTTAGAGCTATTCACTGATCTTCGAAATCTCTCTTAGAATATTTGCATTTTAGTTATTTAATTATTTCAATTACTTAAATTATTTAATGTGTTAAACATATTCTGTGCAAAGCCCTGAAAATATTTCTCTGCCCTGTGAAAACAACAAATGGTGAATTATGTATTGTGTTATATATTGGTGTGTTTATATGTTGCCTTCTATGTACCTTTAGCCAAATGGCTATTTCAAAGAATATTTGGTTTAAAATAAGACTGTGTAAGGATTCTCTTATACACTAGCATCTAATTCATGGAACAACATGAAAATCTGAATGGAATTCAAAATCTGAAGAACTGAAAAAAAACTGATCACAAACAAAAATATTAAACAAAGTGATTTACCTATTTTTGAAAGTATTACCCTGAGGAGGACCACCTGCTGTTCACATGCTGAAACTACTTCTCTCCAACCTTAACTTCAGATTTGTTAAAAACAGAAAAGCAATTTCCGTGAAAAACATTTGCAAAATTGTTTTTCAACCAAATCTATTATACACTATTAAAATAATTCATAAAGCTGTCTTCCCGCAGTCTGGTTCCTACTAAGACAACACAATAGGAGAATGGCCAATGTAAGAATTTAGTCACCTGCTTGTTCTTTAGAAAGTGTGGCTCTCTCTAGTGATTGTAATTGAAATAACCTGGGTGGTGCTGTTGTGCTCTGGCATTCACAGAGTGGGTCAGGTTGGAGGGGACCCCCTTGGATCATCTGGTCCAACCTCCCTGCTCGAGCAGGGTCATCCCAGAGCAATTTGCACAGAATTGCATCCAGACTGCTCTTGAATACCTCCTGTGAGGGAGACTCCACAGCCTCTCTGGGCAATCTGTTCCAGTGCACAGTCACTCACACAAGCAAGAAGTTCTTCCTCTATGGGAAAAACGTATTTGTCTTCCTTCCATGACATTGATGCCTGAACGTGGCTGTCACCAATTATACCCTGATGCTGAATATTTATCACTTTTGGCTTGCACACAAGATTACTTTTTTGTTGCTAACAGCTTTAGCCTCTCTGAATCCTCTACTTGGAGTAAATTCACTATTCCACCAAGCAAAACAAAACTATGCTTAAGCTTTGAATCACTGCAAGTGCTGTCTCAATTTCATATAAATAGCACAACTGTACCTGGAAGCTGGCCATGTAATTTCAAGCTTTAAAGCTTATGAAATGTACCATACCAATCTGTCGCAGTTTTATTTAAAGTCATGGAATACATTGCTGAAGTTTTGCTTTTGCTGTCTTGGCAAATTCTTTAAATTACACTTAATTTCAATCAAGCATTTCAAATGACATGATAGAAACTTCCTGCATAAACAGATTTTGCCCAGTGCCAATCAATGACAAAAAAAACCAAGAAATACTTCAACAATGTTTGAAAGAGACAAGCAGTCCAATAAGTATTGATGTGGATTTGGGATCTCATATATCCAGCTGAAATGCAAGGCATGCAGACGAATTTAGTCTCAAAACATCAATGTAGTTTTGCACATGTGAACTCTTCTGTCAGCACATTCTATGGAAACAAGCTTTCTCACTCTTAAGAAACAGCCTGTAAGACAGTGGTACAGCATCGTTAGTTACTGGTAATTTTACAGATTTTAATTATTCTGAAACCTGCAGGAAAAAACAACATATTCCACTATGTAATAAGTACTGAGAAATCAGACCTGACTGGAGAGAAGATATATTTTTTATTATTTATAAGAGGAGGTATCTCAGACTAGACCTGCTCAGACATCCTGAAGTACCTAGTTTCTTTTGGCCTAATTAAAATCCTTAAAGACAGCTTTAGAATTATGCAAACTGGGTGACAAGGAAGTTCAACTACCTCCAGTTTTGAAGAATACAAATCAGTGTACTCAGATGCTAGATATTTTGGTGAATTATCAGAAAGTATGATGCACTTTAGGAAAAAAAACCAAACAAACAAAAAATAACCAAAAACAAACAAACCCCAACCAAATAAACAAAACAACAACAACCACTAAGAAAGGAAGGTAAAGAAAATTACCTCTACCTCTATCCAAGAATAAATTAATATGAGAGGATGCAAGAGAAGGTTAAGGTTTTTTGAACTTCTTTCTTTGGAGGTAATTGGTGACTGGCACTTTCCAAGACAGACTCCTACAAACTGAGAGAACACTGAATCCTTCCACATCTGGGTTATCCATTATGTATAGCTATTAATTTTTTTCAAGACCAATTCAGGTGCATTGTCCACACTCTGCTGGTGTTCTGCCAGAGAAGAAATTTGGCCAGAGCAGGTTATAGATTATATATGTACTCCAAGTACCTAAAGGTAGGATGGAATCCTTATAATGCATCAAAATTTGAGATTTAAAAGTCAGAAAGCTTTCCAGTTTTTTGCTTCCATCTCAGCTGGTGCAAACCATAACCTCAGCTAAGTGAGACACATATTGCTAAAACAGTAACCTAGTGATCTCTTCAACATCATTAATAATGCAGCAGAAAAAACAGAAAGGTCAGCTGCATTCAAATTATTTACTGAAATAAGTAAACAAAAGTCTGCATTATTAATTATGAAAGAAGCACATTTAAAAAATGCTTTCATTAAACTACTTGTTACACCTTGTTTTTTTTGCAACCAGTAAAAAAATTCTTTTGCAACTAAGGTGGTTTCCATTTACTAGTTTAGATTTTTTTATGTCCAAGACAAAATTGCTTGGTTCAGAATTGTTTCTATTTTACGTACTCAGAATTCCATAAATATATATAAACTTACATTTAAGATACAGTATTTTATTTTAAAGAAGGTAAAAGTTATTTTTCTATACTGCTACCTTAACAAAATTAACAATCAGCTTTATAGCAACAATTTGTCCTAAAGTTTTCTGGCAGTAGATTGAAAACATGAATACAAACCCCATCCATTTTAATTCTCTCTAACTAATTCTCTTGAGTGTTTCAAAAGGCTTGTTCCTTTAACATATCCCTTTGTCACAGAAGCTTTCATCAAAACGTTCTTTTTCATGCGTGTCTACTTTAGCATTTCTAAAAATCAAAACGTTCTCTTTACACAATTTCAAAGACTATATTAATGTTTGTGTGAGGAAGGAATCATGCTTTTTCAGAATGCCTGAATGATATTCAATGTTCAGCCTGGGTTTCACTTACTTGGCAGAGATGGGACAATCCGTAGAATCAACCTACCATAAAAATAAAGGCTTCTATTTGCTTCCTGCTCAGCTGTACTGGAAGTTATATAAACATGACAGTTTTTCTATTAAAATTCCTTGAACTGAGAAATAGATTGCTGGCATCCAGAGGGTGGAGGGGGAGGGGAGAACAACCAGAAACAAGATATCTCTCAGAAATTCTAACATGAAATAGGATTAACACTTCTGTTTGAGCTGATGGTGTAATGGCCAAGGACTGTAGGTAATTGTTCAAACATCTGGGATACTGACAAAGACATGAGAAGCCAAATTTTGAATTCTGGCATTTTGGGGCAATATGTCTAATTCTACCTTAGTTGTGATTACTTTAGGATATTTTATCAATCTATTCCATCAAAGGAGATATAATACAACTTAAACATTTGTGTAGTTGCCAGCAGACAGCTGCAACATGGTGAGTTAGAGTCTAGCCTTTCTACCAAGTTTTACTCAAGTACTTCTGAAAAAAATATGCACAGTTTAAACTTCAAGCACATGTACAATCTGGTTAGATTTAAGAAAATTGCTCACTCAAATTTTTAGAGTGAACTGTGGAATTTTTCCAGGATTGAGCTGACATACATATTTTCAATAACTGCACTTGCAGTAGTAGTTTCCCCAGTAGGCAAGTAAGGTAGGTAGGGAATTTTACAGAAGCACAACGCAGAGAAAATGAGACCGTTCCCTTCCAATACCTAATTTGGATTGTGTCATCTACTAATTTTGTCTAAGGGAAGAGGACTTTACCCCTAATCTATGCGATATACTCAGAACACCAGCCTTTTACAGAGAAAGAAACTGAAATTCAAAACTTGTCTACTTGGTTTACATGAGTGGTTTGCCAAGATAGCTGTGTGGTGTGGATGTACACTGTGTGCCAGCAGTTCCCTGCAGCTGAAATAGTTACACCCTTTGGGCCAAAATAGGTTATTCCATTTGAGAAAATCATTTAAACTATACTATCAAAGGAACACTGCATGCCCACTGAGAAAGGCTGCCAATATATTCTACAAGTACAGGCATACCAGAAAAGCCTTTTAAAGCGTGGACAAGCCTGTCATTAAATTTAACTTCTAACTTGAGTAAATCCCTCCATTGTGAAATCTTGTTACCCATCTTTACAAAGTTACCTTGCTCTGCTCCAAGATGCGATTCTCCATCAGCCTAAGGAGCTCATGAAGTTGACTTAGTCGATTTATTCTAGATTGAAAACTTCCCTGATTATTACTGACCAACTTCCTTAATTCCCAAACCATGACAAGGAAATACTCTGTTTGAGAATGTAGCTTCTTAGAGTTCTCTCTGTGCCTTTCTTCCTGATCCAGATATCATAAAGCTCTAGCCATGTATTTTCAGAGACTTGTCCTGACTTCTTTCTGAAAACAATCCTGACTTTTGCAACCTTCACCTGTTTTGTTTTCAACCTTCACCTGAGGTTTTGGGACCTCAGATAATGAGTCATTTCAAGGGTCTCTTCAATATAGGTATATATTTTAATATTTAGGTGAAATGTGAAGATGTATTCCCTGTGTCACCATTTCTTGCTAGTTCAATTTTTCAAACAATCAGTTGAAAGTGACCCCCTATTTTGTCATGATTCAACTGAAATCAATGTCCAAACTCCCACCAACCTTTCAGTGAGAACACAAGAACACGCTGTTCTCATTTCATTTATAAGATAAGAATGGTGAGGGTCAAATCTACATTGGCTAAGTGTGGGTGTAGTACCATCTATTCTAGTGATACAAATACATACTATAACAGCATCAAGACATTTCATAAATGAAATAAAGATATTATAGCAAATATAGAACATTGGATATCATATCCAAAGATGATGCTATCACATAGATAAACAAATTAGGTGCAATTGGACACATTAACCGCTGTAAAAGGACCAAATAAACAGGTGTTTTTCTTGTGTTTATCCACTAGACCTGTCTCTAGCTGTAAGATATGTCAAGATAAAAGGAAAATATTCTGCCATCCTTGATCAGTAGCACCAGATAAAGCATGTAAGGTTATTACTTTATGGACAAGCATGAGTTTGTAAGAACGTATTTGAGAAGAAGCAATCCACAAGGCTTTAATGGGTTTGGGTTTTTGTTTCCAAGACAAGCCTTAGTGGTATGATAGAACAGTTATCATAGCGGATGATTATAACCAAATCCATCATATTAGATTTTGCTGCTATTTAATGCTGATTTTCCATTCTTCAAAAAGACTGCCTAAAACATTTCCATCTACTTCTCCCACTGTACAGCAACAACCCATTATATATTCCACCACTTCCAAACTAAAAGGACTATTTCTGACCATATCTTTTAATTTATGTCTTTCATACATGATTTATTGCAAACCTTTTTAGTCTTTTCCCATTATCTGACATGTAGAAAATAGCCTGACTCATATTGTAACAAAAAAAGAAAAAAATTAACCAGCAGCTACTTCCTTGTTATTATGTCACCACACCACTAGCAATAGCACATCACACTTAATTAAAATGTTGTGGCTACTCTTGCTCACAGGGATCTGCAAAATGTATCCCCTAGCTGCAAGGTCACTGATGTTTGCAGCTTTTCTCATGATTATCTGACAGGAAACATCAGTCTTAACTTGTGCTGTCAACCATCCTTACAGCAACTAACCATTCTACGATAAACTTGGACTGCTGCTAAAGAGCCTATCAGCAATAAGTAAACTCTGCTATGAATGTCCTGTTTTCAAGCCAGGTTCCTGGGCATAAAATCATGAAAAAAATTACAAAGTGCAATACATAGCACAATTAAAACTGATTTTCGATCTCTCAAGTCTAAATATCAGGTATTTGCTTCTGCAATCTCTGAACCATGTGGCATCTGACCTGAAGAACACTTTTGCACATGGTGAACCACAGAACACTATTGTTTGTCACAGTGACTGCTCACTAAGACAATGCAAAATTCTCACAACTTCATCTCTGACACAGATGCCCTGAGACATTTATGTGTGAAGAATATTAATAGTAAGAAATACACTCAAAAACACTGAGGCATCAGAAACTTCTCAGAGAAAACAACTTACATCCAAGAAAAACTGCACACAAGACAAAATGTATTAAATAATTTCTGTTTCTGTCCTGAATCACTTAGGCACTGCAGTTCAGAGGTAAGAGATGCTGAAGTACCATTGCACACAACAAAACAAGAAATAGACACTTCTTTCCTGGTGCACCAAGGTATGTCTAACAGAAAGCTGGCTAAGCATCATTAGCACTATTCTGTCTTAATTAACATTAATTAAGCCTCTTAATCATAGCCAAGCCCTATCCTTGGCCTATTAATGCTACCTTAGAGCTGACTCTACTGCTGGGAACTTAGTCTAAGACTACTGCCAGAGTTTTGTTCCAACTACCCTTTATGCAGAGTTCTGATGATTTTCCTTTAGAGAGTCACTTTCTTCTGCATGTCTCTTACTGTTACAAAGACAATTGTTCTGTCTCTCTTCATTCCATTCCCACCTTGAGCGGCCTCAACTTTGTAAGGCATACTCTACTTAGCAGGTGGACCCCAATGAAACGATTTTATAGATAACATGTAAGGAAAAGAACTATCTATCAAACTAGGCATCTCCACCTCATCAAAGCCATGTATAGCTTTGATTTGACCTCTTGTGCTTTGTGTTTCTCTTTTATCTTACTACTTTATCTGAAATCTCCTGTCTTTTTTTAATTTTGCTTCCTCATCTTTCCCTTAGTATATTCCACTATCTTAAAAGTCCTCCTTGTACCCAATGCTCTATAACTTTTAGAAGATTTTTTACTTACCAGTTTTATGTAATATCATGAATATATTTTATTTTAGAGCTATTTATTTGTGAGACAACTTGTAAGATACTTAGATGTTCATCCATATATGGAAAATAATTTTCAAGTAGTATATTTTAAAAATTATACTTGAACACGCTTCTTGGCCTAAGTATTAAAATTGATCCATTTAAATTCATTGGCTGAGCATTTCAGAAAACTCTGCATGGTATTAACTGAATTCATGTCAAATGTCTATAAGAGACTCTCCAATTATTGTGACTCTTGAGAGAAGTACTTCAAAATATGATGCCTCCCCATAATATCCATGCAAAAGGCAAAAAATGCAAACATTTTTTTAAAACCCCTCACTAACAACTTGAAACATTTGGTTTTGCTACAAATTCTGAGTGATAATTTTAGTTGATTGTGTATTCTCTGTCTAATCACTCAATCTATTATTCACAGAGAGGATTTAGCAAAGCTGGCCAAGAAAATGAGAAAAAGCAAAAGGATTTAGGTGGACAGTTGAAAATAAATGAGACAGAAATGTTTTAATACAAGTTGTCAATTCAATTTCTTGTCTAAATACTCAATCAAAATATTTCAGTCATCTTGCAAAGGCATTGTGACACTTCACAGAGGTTTCTGTACCTCTGACTATCTCTTCCAGATGCATATACCCTTGTCTTTAGATGAAATGACACCACATGAATATGAAATTTCAATAACTGAGGCTAATCATGAGAGAGAAATTCTAACTAGAAAATTCATTTTGCTAAAGAAAAAAAGAAAACATTTGAATTATAGCCCCTACCAGGAAAATAATTACATTTCATTAAGAACTGAAAATTTTCACAGAAAACAAACAATAGTCATAGATATTTTGGTAGATATGTTAGAAGTAACCCTAAACATAAATGTATGATTCACTTCATTCACTAATTTCATTTCTGGGCAGACAGCTGCTCCATAATCCTGTTGGTATGTTTTAGCCTGCAATACCTATTCCCCAACAGCAATATACAAATTCTCCTATCCTCTAGAACTAAAAAGAAAATCCAAACCAAACAAACAAGAAACCAAACATCACTGAAATGCCACTAAAATTCCAAAAAGAATGAATCAAATCTTCACAGAATTTAGACTGTCTTATGCATTATGAAGCACACAATAAAATTAAAAACTTAGTGGCAATTACTTATTCATATTCTCCCTTTATCATATTCCCTATGTAATATACCTAATATCAGTAGCACAATAAAGAACAAATCTGGCAAACTGCTGGAGCCCTATCTTATACACCTCAAATTCATTGCAACTCATATAACACAACTCTACTACAGAAAGTCCTACCAGCTACCATCTCTGATCGTGCACAATTTTTTATCATAAAGAACTGCTTGTCCTTCTTTTTACAGAGTTTGAAAATGAAGCTCTTTCAGTGTGTGAATGCATCTCTGGACATGTTAATGTTAGGTACCAATTATTTGTATAGCTTCCCTTTTAATCATAAGAGCTTTTATTCCCCCATGCCTTATCACACTAATCTACTCCCAAACTACCAGAACATTCAAAGAGTAACAGTTCAACCCTAATGCAGGAAGCAGGTTTTCCAGTTTATTAAATTATACTGATAAATCAATTTTAGTACATGCTCTGTATCATGCAATCTGCCTCTCTGCCTCAGCCCCAGATTATGTGTTATAATAATACCTGGGGCAGTCAGACTTGATGTGACTTTTTTTTCATGATGTGGTCCTATTCAGACTGTCTCAGCAACAGTGTCTGGGTCCTGTGAAAAAGACCTTTTCTGAATTTTATTTAATACATGTTTTATACTCATTGAAAATTATATATTTGGACATTGAAGGAATGTACAAATTCAATGTTCAAGGAAGGGCAAAGCATTTCCCCTTTCAGAGCACCAGAGCAGCGGTTTTAAGGTAAGTCATACCAGAACTTAGCAATTCCATGTTTAATTTCCATAATGCAAATAGTAACCACCACTGCATATGCTAATTGTTCTAAAATGATGAATTAATACTTTTCAGTTTACCTAGCATAATAAAAAACACAATTTTTACTGCTAACCTTTTAAAGTGGGAATGGTGAGTAGAATATGCATTATTAAGTATATTCATTGATAAAGCAGGACTATAAATAATTGTATCATACTCCTTTTATAACTTTTCAAAACATTCACTTTGGCAAAACTTGTCCAGAAAATTGTGTAAATAATGCAAAATCAGTTTTACATTTTTGGAATTCTAATGGTATATTATCTTTAGGAGTGGCACTGCAGAAGGCATTGCAGTTTGGAGCTGGTGGTGCTGTAATTGGTACTGACAGCTGTCACTGCTCCTTTCCACTTAGGTGGGTCTAATGAGGCAGCCGTCATGAGAGATCGGTGTTTGTTTCAGAGCTGGGACTTCACATCAGGAGAAAGCAACTTAGCTGTAAGTTATCATCTGACACACACAAGCTACCAAAATGGCAAAACTGAACTCAGCGCTGAAACCTACTGTAGCTAATGGCAGCAGCACTCTCTTGCATTTCGATAAGCAAAGCCACTGGGAAGGAAACCCAGGCAGTGCAAATCACTCAGCCCAGCTTCCTGCCCCAGATGGCTTTTCTTGGGTCCCATGCTGAGCAGTAAACACAGAGTCCCTTGCCCATGCCTGCCCTCATACACAGAGAAGGATTCATCACAGTGAATCATCTCTGTTACATAGTGAAGGTCTTGAGACACTCAGCCAAAAATGAGAACAAACATCAAACAGAATTATGGAAACATCAAAGATGCTTTTGAACAAACTATGGTAGATTTCTAACAATTTCTATCACTTTTTGTGTGTGTAAAAGGCATACTATGTTGTAAACACTAAATCCATGAAAAGAATTAAACATTTTACATTAGTACAGACTGAACCAATTTTAAAAACATTGGACATCTACTGTTTAGGTTTAAGATTATTTGTAAGATGTCAGAATAAATTTCTGAGGAGAATGTGCATTGTTAACTGACTATCCTTCACACCATTTCATAAAATGCTTTTAATGTGTGACTCCTTTTCAAAAAAATTTCATCACTTCTCAGTCATGCATCTTTCTTAAAGTTTTAAATAGATCTTTTTGAATTACTCTTCCTTAATTTCCATTCACTGACAAAACAAAGATGTGAATTTTTTGTCTCATCTCTGCACATTGTCACTAGCATTGCACAAAAAAAAGGTTCTCCTTTTGACATTGTATCTCTATAAATGGATTAAATGAGCTGTGAATATCAGGATTTAACCAATAAAAAGAGATCTTTATTTATTTAGAATGTATCAGATCTGCTTCATCTAAAAGTCTAATTGAAAAGGCTATTCAGGTCAGCTGTGATATTAGAAGACAACTGAATCACATTTAATGCTGCTTAAAGGATGTGAATGGGCGGAAAGAAAAATTAAACCATGGCCATTAAAATTTGATTTGACTTAGTGAAGCCATTAACATTTTGGTTTTATGCAGTGGCAAGCGTTCTACAAACATTTCCATATAGTTTAGAAACCTAGAAGTGCCAAATGGCTGACCCTTACATAGCAAAAATGATTGAAAGTGACCTTACAGGGCAAATCAGAAAAAAAAAAAGCAAAAAGGAGAAAAAATGCTTAAATAACATTATTAGCTGTCATTCTGTTCGTCCTTCAGATATAAACAGTCTTCTAGTAATTGTTCACTTTGCTTTTCATTTAACATTCAATTCATTTGGATATCAATGAACATGACATGAAGATGTGGAAAGAAAAAACCTATTTTTGAGATAATTCTGTCTTCTTCTAGTAGTGTACCTGCAGCATGCTGCTTTGTCACCACAAGTTTGCCTTTGCAGTTTGAAAATTCCACTCTAATATTCCCTATACACTGTAATGACAAATATTGTTAATAGCACAAAGCATCCATCAACACAGCAACTTTAAAAACTTTCATCAGTTTCAAATGAAAATTTTGTCTAGATTAAAATGGTAACAAATCTGATCATATATCATAACTAAAATTTTAGACTGACTGCCTGGAAATTATATAGAAATCCTTAGTTTTGGTTTTTAATCTCATTTTTTCCAATTAAGCTTAAAAAGAAAAGAAAACACCAATACAAGAGACTTTGTATCATTTTGGGACTGTTAAAGTCTGAGATTTCATATCTTGCTTTATAACATTATTTGTATTGCTCTGGCTTACTAGCAATCACCATCAGACTTGATAGGAAACAGAAAGCATTAAACACTGTAAAGGCTCTTACAAATGCATTCCAGAAGGTAAAGGATGATCATAGAAACTGTAAGACTAAGGCAGGGAATTTTCTGGCTCTACATACAGAGTGTAAAACTTCTGGATTTGCAGAAATCAGCCACCTCCATTTCCAGCTCTATGCTTGACCCACCACTTGAACTAGTTTTAGAGATAAGAGAGGCAAATAGCAAAACAGCATCCTTCTAATGAGCTAAAAAGTCTGTAAAAGTAGGAAAGGGTCATGTAATGTAGGGCATGTAAAAAGCTTTGAATCAACAAGTTTTTGAAAGACTTTCAAAGTATATGCCTTGCTGAATGCTCAATTTTTATTAAGTTTCATGGATTCTTACAAAGTTCTTTTTGTCAGTGACTCCCAAATACCTTATTCATCAGTTTCTACTTCATGATTCATTGTGGCTAATAATAGATGAAATGACTGGAAAAATAATCAAAGCTCTAATGACAAAAGGAAGTATCTGAATTACTTCAATAGATTATCTTTTAAATTGACTTGGCTAGCCATTAATTTGATTTTCTCCTTTCTCAACTTAAATATTAATGGATTACAGAAAATTAAAAGCAGAAACTTGTGATGATCCTAGTTCTTTGACAGTTGCAGTGCTTCTAACTCCTGCCAGAGAATATTTTTACTTGCAGTATATCAATACCTCAAGTTCAACCATTTCTAATCCTAGGGAGTTTGGGAAGGCAAAGCTGTTTTACTAAGCTTTAAAACCACCCAGATCAGATTAGAACATCTCCAGGTTAAAACTCTCGTCCAAAGCTGGCTATAGTTTATCAGAGGAAAGGCTGTTCTCATGAATGATAGCCAAGCAGTCTCTCCAGTCTTTTGCTGGAATGATTGCTGGATTATTCCAGGATCTGCTTAAATTTGAGTGTGTGCAAACTACCATATCAGCCTGAATGTTCAGCGAGCAGCTTGCCTCACAACTCCTTTATAGCAGATTTCTCCCTGGAAAATATTAAATACCAGCATATAAAAAAATCTAATTCTTTCAACAGCAGTAGAAAAAAAGTGAGCAGAAATTACTATATTTGGACTTGAGCACCTGGATATAGTTTGTATCTTCTCCTACCTTGTGTTGCAGAGTGAAAAAAACCAAAGTATAAGTAGAATAAGCAATCTCTGCTTTGGAGTTTGCCTAAAATCTTACTGCAAGAATCTTTTGCAAAATTAATTATATTAATTTAGCAAGTTAGTCCTTACACTATTTTAATCCTAGACCTGAGGAGAAAGAAAATAATTTGTATAACAACACTTCGAATACATTTACTTCAAGAACCTGAAAAAATTTGGTGTTATGTCAGGAATTCTAACCTCATTGCAGAACATTTACAGCCTCCAAAAGTTATTAGGAATATCCAATATCAAAAGGTCAAATGGAGCTTTTGTCAGGATCAGAACTTGTGATCAGATGTTCTATGAGTTATCAAGAACTTCAGCCAGAATTCACACGACAAGCTTGATTAAATAAAGCACAAAGTCTTGTGTATATTCCAAAGCCTGGAAAGTGTAATATTCTTCAGACATTCAATCTCACAGTCTCTCCTTTATGAGCATGTGCCAGCACAGTTAGATAAATGTGATTCCTCATGCCATATAGAAGTCTTATTTCTGAAACAAAGGTGCCACAATAACCTTGGTTATTTATCACTGCATGAACCTGTAAAATAATCTCTCAAAGTCTTTCTTTGTCTCAGCTATTTCATCTTATCTCCAAGATTGAAAGAAGAGATATCTTTAAATTATTTTCTTGGTACAGAACAGGAAAGAGCAGAATCCTGTCCCATGTCATTACTTTATGCATTCCTTTGCCTTGTAGGAAATGTCACTGCACACAGGAAAGAATTTTTTGCATTGTAATATCCAAAAGTATGGCTGTGGTGCCTGACAAACACAGTCACCATGTCCTTTGCTCTCTTCATTGCTTTTCTATTAATAATTCTTATCTACAAATGTTACAGTGTATCAAATCCTCATTTCTAAAAGATAATAAAAAATTCAAGCAAGGAGATAGTGATCTACACTCAGGTTCATGTTAGGACAGAATTAACAATAAGAGAGACTGGCAATAAAACTTCCTTAAAGACTGATACAGCATGGAAAAATTAACCTCCCCTAAAGATAAAACAAGACAAGATACACTAGTTATTCTTCAGGATGCAATGCCCAAGACAATTGAACAGCTTCTTCAGAACTGCAATATGAAAAATTACCCAAAACAAAACCTCTCCTTAGTCTACTTCACTTTCTCTAAAGGCTAAGGTTGGAGAAGCCAACAAGAGTGTGTCTAAGTAAATGTTTGAGAAAGGGACAAGTGAAATCATAATACTAAGAGGATCTCTAAATAATTTTTTAAAAAATAAGTGCCTATAGATGATATGGCACCCATGCCCTCACACAGAGAAAGAACTCAACTGCTGCAGAGCTAACCACAACTGTTACATCCAGCACAATAAAACTGAACCCTAATTTGTAAATAATTTGTGAATCAGATGGACAGGGCACACAGAAAACCATTCTGAAAACACAGTTCTTATATATGTATATATATAATATTCTTATTATGGTACGTAATTCTTATTCCAGATCCTTTTCTGAACTTCTCTAGCCAAATTTGGAGGCTGTGGGTATCAGTACTGAGATATGAGCAACCAGTAAAGAGACTGAAACCATAAACTACATATAGGATACAGTGTTTCCTCCAAGCTCTTATGAAACCTACAATTTAGATCACATATTGGGGCAAAACCAAGTATCAGCAGCTAAATCAAGTTAGCTAAAAACCAGGATCTTACAGAATACCATAATGCTCCAGTGCCTTGTCACTACTAATGACCCTACAACAATGCTAGTATTACTATTAAAGGCATTAACATACTGCTAATAGGAATAAAATATTCTGTAACATGCAGTGATATCCACAAAATGAATTAATGCTGTTACTACAGAAATCTCCTTAATTCTCTTCATGGAATAAAATTACTCTTTTAATATCCACAGGAAAAAGCAGTTGTCAGGTCCACAATTTAACTCATTTAAAAGTGATAACACACATTAGCCTAAACTACACTCCTGTCTTGGATATAGCTGGGACAAGTGCATTATTTATCAGGGATGTTGCTGATTAGAATAAGGTGTTTCTTCTCCCCATCCCAATGCCCCTGTTTATGTGGGAAGGGATACTTCACCCTCGGGGAATTGTGTAACCTATGAAGTGCTATTCTCCACCTCAGAATTTGTCTCATTAGCTTAAATCACAAAATAAGAAAGGCTGAGCACTGAAAATAATACTATGCCAATTCAAACAGACTTTGCAAATTCAGTCTTTCTAATAACGTTGTCCATGGCATGATTTATATTGCACTATCAGCATCTTTGATTCTTCCTCTGCAGTCACCCTCCCTGACACCTTACCTGAATAGAAAATTAAATACCTTCCACACCATGTGGGTGTGATTTATTTTATAACTACAGTTCCTCTATTTCTGTATTTCCATGCATTACAATGTTGCAATTTCTGTTTCAAAATGACCCAGATAAGTGTTGGAAATGTTGACAGAAAAACAAAAAGAAAAAGAAAAACTCTCCCAACATCTCAATTGAAACTATACTCACTGAAACTCAAGGAATGTTTTACAGCAGTTCCTATAGGAAAGTAATGAGGGATAAACTTACCTAGACTTCATTAATTTATTAATTTCTGCTCCTGAATTATTTCAAATTAGAAAGATATGAAGGGTTGCCATCATGATTCTTTTATTTTTTACCAGACTAGGAAAATAAGCCATACAAAAGGTGAAAGATTAATCAATCCAAAGAAAAGTCCATTAACAAGTTTGCTGGGATTTAAAATAAAACAGAACAAAACCTAACAGTTACTTTACCTTTTGTACTATGCTTCTTAATTTTGATTTGAAGAATCTCTGCATCATCTGATTTCTTGACATTTAAAGGAAAATATTTAGTAACACAACAAATATATGCACCCATGTGTGTACATAATAGATTTGGGGAAAAGAATGTAACTTTCATCTCTACTTTCATATTTCACTTCTATTGAATCTCCATAGCTGCAGATCTCTATGGAAGTTCTGCTTGTTTTGATCCATCCAGTTCTCCTGCATAGTAAGGTTTATGAGACTCATGACTTTGAACTCTCCAATCAAAAATCTGGAGGAAAACAATCAACTGTTAATTTCTTCCCAAGCTATGAAACAGGACTACAAAGCAAGGCAAATCTGGGTCCTGGGTAGATCATTCAGAGCAATCATGAGCTACTTTTCCTCTTATAACAGCAGTGTACAGGGTGTAGAATGAGGGAACTGTTTAAATGATATGGCTTGCCTATTTATGAAAATATTTATATAAAGATGAAAGGAACAAAAAATAATTTGGTAATTGAAAACGGTGAGCTACTAAGCTTATACAAACTTCTTGCTGAAGAGCATTTCCACTACAGGAGACAGGCAAAAAAGAACAGATGTAGTCAACCCTATTGCAACTCAGCAATTAAAATACAGGGGCCTGAAAGAGGCATCTCAATCCATCAAGTTATCTGCAAATCCTGCACTGCAGCATTTCTTTTCCATGGGCTGGTAAAATACCATTAGGACTGACATATTGAAACCTATTGTTCAATATATTCTTGTACAGTTAAAGGCATGTAATTAGTAACAGAATTACCCACTAGTAGGCATCAGTAGGTACTTAAATAATTTCTCTTCTGCCTTGCTACACCCATTTAGAGATACAAAAGCTTATTATTAATAAAAAAGAGAATGACTATCATATCTCCCCACGACAATAAGCAAGACTAAAGGCTTTAATTTGATTTGTGAGAGTCAAACTTTGCAAACTATGCTACCAACAAAGCTCACAAATACACTACATTAGATGAAACTGGGACTTTTCAGTAAATAACCCATAAAGCTCTGACCCATCTAGATGTGTTAATCAATTGCATCCAAGTTACCAATAACACAAGGTCTCTGACTGATTTGCATCAGTGGGGAGAGTCTCCTGAATAAAGATTCCCTTAAACAGAGACTCTCTTGAGAGACACCACGTGTCCCTGAAACAAAGACTCACAGAATGATGACATTTGAGGTTTTGAACATAAAATTTCACCTTGTTCCTAAACCTCTGGTCAGGGTTCCTACTTAGCCTAATGCTTCTTATTGACCACACAGTTTTACTGAAATTATGTAGCTGGAGACTACTAACATTCCCACAATAAATATGGGATATCCAAGGAATAATTATAAATATCATGAAAAGGGACAAATATGATAAAAATATTCAACACAATCGCTGAACTGTAGAAATTATAAATTATAAAAGGCCTTAATTTAGTACTGGATTGAGTCTGACCTATCTAGGTTTACAATATTAAAACACACAGGTGATATATTAATTATTAATATTCTTCTGTCTTTTGCTCTCATATCAGTTTTAGATGCATGAGAGTCACAGAATTGTATATTTTGAGTTTTATGAGAATAAGTATCTTTCAAAGATACTTTTATATTTAAAATATATTCAAAGTCTTACAATGTATGAAATTCAGCAGCAAGAGGTAGAACTGACTACATTTTTTTGTTTAAGAGCATAACATGTAGCACAAGGAGGACATAATGGGGGACTGGGAATAGAGCAAGGAAAGCAGAACTCCTGAAGACCATTTCCAGTCTCAGTACTCTGTTGTGTGACTGTAAGAAAGCTCTCAAATAAGTGGTGAAAGAATAGATTTTCTGAAAAACAGCTTTGGGTTTGGTTTTGCAGAGCAAGATCAAAATTATTTGTAATAAAAATCAACCAGGAAAGGAATTCTGAGATCATCCTATTTATACAGATGTTAGTATATATTTAATTTAGTCAGTGCTTTATAGTAATTTTAGTAGCTGTTTATTCCAAGTATAGTTCTAACAGTACAAACCAAGACTGCCTTAAGCCTGCCTTCAAGCATGGCCTTACAATAGTCTTAGCCTTGGGAATTCAGATGCAGTAAAACTAACCATCTACAGCAACAAAAAACAGGAACCTGGGACTGTCATAGAACTGCTCTCCTGTTCAAAAAAAAAAAAAAAAAAAACAACCAAACCAACAAACAAACCCACAAAAATGTTGAAAACAAACTCTGATACTTTCCCACAAAGCTTCTTTGATTTTTCCAAGACACAAACATCCTTTTTTATGCACCTGCATAAAACAGCCAAGTGACCTCATTTTTTTTCACTCACCTCCTGAAACCACCAGTTATGGTGACTAAAGCATCTGGTAGAAATGTACACACAGTATTCTTGACAATCAAGCTCACTGCATCTGCCTCTGCCTTAGACACACAGCTAACAAGGTCCTCGTAGTAGAGAAGCCCTGGAAATCAAAGGGGAAAAGTGCTGATCACTCCACAGAAATAATAAAATATACACAGCATTATTCAAGGCCCAAATCACAGGTGGTGTGGGTACAAGGGAACACAGGGCAAAGACAGCCTCTTTCTTCCCTCATCTTTGTCCATAGAGTTTATGTGTATTTTTGTCATTACAATTTGTCATGTAATTTGTCAACACAGCAATAACAATAATTCTCCACTTTCTTAGGACCTGAATATTTATAAATTACTCTGACTTCCCTATCATCTCCCATCAATGGCATTTTTGTATGAACTGTTTCAAAAGGCAGTCTTCCCAAAATAATGGTCTTCTACACAAGTATAGAGCCCAGAAGTATGTGAAATATCCCAGCTATCTTATTTCTGATCATAGAGCTTGGGTTGAAAGTACCCAGTATGGCAGCTTGCTTCACATTTGAATATGACATGTAAAATGACATGTAAAAGAGGGACAAAGAAGCACAAATACAAGAAATTCGATCCAAGGGAGCCTGAGGTAACAAATTTAATGTAAAATAAAGTTACATTATTTTAATGTCATATTATAGAATATGTTTTCCTTAATGTAACTCATTTCTTTGTTTAAATTAGTTCATTTATTTAGGGAAACAGTGCATACACACAAAATCTATGGGGAAGGAATATTACTCGTGATCAAGTTAACATTTTAAAGCTAAGATGTACTAGGATTGTAGAAAAAAATTTATAAGTACTTTATTACAAGTCTAGATTTATCAGTAAATTAGGGCTGCCTTGAGGGAGACAGATCTCCTCTGAAAAGTAGTTCTGGGCTTTCCCAATTTTGTCATTTTTTCACAACCTGTGCAATAATGAATCATTAATAGTTTTGTGTATAAGAGATTTCATTTGGTATCTGTGCAAGCAATTTAAAAATATGCATATTCCTATGTTTTGAATGACATAATTTTGAATTAGAAGCTCAGCTGGTCCAAATATTTCCACCTAATAACTCAGTATTCCAAGACTGCAGCAAGAGAACAGAAATGAGCTTTTCCTTCCCCTGTGACTCTGTTATCAAGTTCTTAGAGCACTGAGATACAAGTTTTTATGACACTCTCACCTTACCTGCTTTCTGCATTTTTGACAGCTTCAGGGTCTTGTCAGCTTTTACCTCTTCCACAGTTCGCAGACCCATTCTGTACCATTTCTCAGATGTCTTCACTCCCACTCCAAAGACTGAAGTGAATTGCTAAGGTCAGTAGAAAAGCATTTCAGTGCTGCTTTCTAAAGCAGCAGTGAATTAATAATAAGTAGGCAACAACAAGGTTTCTCAGGGAAAGCAATGGCAGAGTTAAGCCTACACTGAAGACAAATAGTGTGATACAAACCTACAGGTTCAGCTTCCCTTCCCTTGTAGCATGACTACATTCAACAGAACTGGTTTTATACATGGGCAGTTCTCATTAACATGAAATCCAAACAAAAATACAGCAGTAGTCCCAGTACCTTTGTATAATTTACTAAAATGTACACTTTTAACTAAGGTTTGAAATAAGGGTAGTATTCTTTATTTTTACTCCATTTCTTAATAGAAATCAAACAGTGACATTAGATAGCTCGATTCCCTGACACTGATGGGATAGAACAAGAGATGTCACAACTTTATCTTCAGAATTTGACTGACATTATGGCTGTGTGCTATATGCGCTACCAGCTCTCAAAACAAAAAAAAAAGGCCAAAAAAAACCCAACCAAAAAATCAAAGAAAAAAAGCCAAAAAAAACCAAAACATCAAAATAAACAAACAAACAAAACAAAACAAAATAAAAACCAAAAACCCACACATTCCTGAACAAACCAAAAAAGTGACAAACAAAACATGCCAAAATCTTCCAGTCCACCAGAAATTTTTGTGTGGTCATGTTCCATCTATAACAAAGTCATATTGTTCACTAAGTTATTACCCACAAAAGGATGTAAAGCAGAAGCTGTAAGCATGATTCACTGGATTGCTATCTCATATGGAAGAAGAGGGAAAACTTTCACGTTTGCCTAAAAGCACGTTCTTTATGTTCACTTTGTCAATGCTGTAGCTCTCCACCTTGCATTGTACTTCTATGGAATTCAATGAGTAACTGTGTAAGACATGAACAACTGCTCTTTTCCATTGAATCTACAACCTCTGAATCCCAAACATCCTGGCTTTATTTTGTGGTTTTGTGAAGATATTCATTCCTTTGAAATAATTAAGATTTTAAAATTGAAAAATTAAAATAATTGATAATATTAAATAGGAATTGCCCTACATTTTGTATATAATGTGTGAAATTACCTACTCTTTGTCTGAATCATGGGTGCTTATAAAAGGATATAATTTTTTTAATACTTTGATTTTCACCTCTTAATGTTTTTGTGAGTGCTGAAATATTTTCGAAAGGGTCTATTACTGGGTTTTAAATTATTCTAGGAGACTTAATTAATGCTGAGAGAAAGAACTAAAGAAAAAGGATTCTATACACCCAAAGTTTTAGGGGAAAAAATAAAATTGTGGCTTTTTCTTTCTATACTTAGATCCATTATTATTTAGCATGTTTTTAGATGCTAGAGATGCTGCCAGCCATGCAGCACAAGTAACAGGGAGCCCATTTCTTTTCAGCTGGTGAAACCCATCACACAAACTCACTCTCTGCAGCACCCACTTCTGTCAGTTCATGTCCCTGCATCTAAAACATTGGCTATAATTTAATTCAGTCATTTGATAACCATGGTCCTGGGGCCAGCAGTGATCTTTCGAGCTGTGATAAATGAAGCAGCAGGTACCAGACTATGCTAAACAGGAAAATCTAAGAATTCACTAATATGAGATTCTTCTCAGAATCTCATAAAAAAATCAGTGGAAACAACTGGTCACAACTAATTTAAACAAAATGTTGAGATGTATGCTCAGCTAAGAAGTAGAGCCACCTAAGTTTGTTGTAATTTTGCATGTGAAACAAGGTATAAAGCATATTTGAGATAATTTGTTTCCTAATAGGTTTTTTTCTAATCTCCAAGAGATTTTCTTAAACCCTGGAGATTTAATAGCTGTTCCTCAATCATGCTGTAATGCAATCATGCATTAATAAGAAAGACTGCTTCTTGAATCCTACTATACATGTGAATGTACACCTCTTTTTGAATATCACTAGAGATGACATCAACAGCTGTCACTGAACACCCTTCCATTGCAGGTCAGAGAGAATGGAAGAGCCTTTGGATAGCTGAAGCAAAAGTGAGTGATAACAGGGAGAATTAAACAATCCTTACTCTGTTTTAATTTTTCTGAAGACTGAGTATAGAGATCAAAAATTTTGATCTCTATAAAATTTTTAAAAATGTTTGTTCATCCTGCATGCTTCCAATGGAGAATTCAATATATATTTCAGTAATGGGAACTGCGGTATTTATGTGGTTTAGATTCCCTGCAACTATGAAGTTGTGTGAATAAGGCTCTACAACATGCCTAAGGAAAAAACAGCTCCAGTCCTCCTGCCTCACACAAAAGAGAATTACAACAGATCTGAGTCATCTTCTTCATCTGTTTTTTTCTTAATTCCAGAATAAAATGAAGTAATTTTAAAAGTATAAACAGCTGAGGCAAAAATGAAACTAACATCACATTAAACTTACAGCAAAGTGTAAGTTGCATTATATTACTTAACAGTAACTATGTATACACCACATTAATTAAAAATAGAAAGATATTTCACATTATTCCTTGTCACTGTTTCTCGATATCCCTTTCTTTTTATTCAAGACCTATCCTTCTTTGTACTAGATATTGGTTTTCCCTTTATAATAACATGGATGGCCTTGTCCAAGTTCTACTAAAGGGAGAAAAATTTTTAAACAGCAGCAACAAAACTCAAAGGATTTACCTTAAATGCCTTGTACCGCTCATCATTTAACACTTCTTTAACTCTAGAACTCTCTCCTTCTTCAATAATCTCCTAAACAAAGAAAAATATTATTTATTAAAAATAATTAAAAATCCATTTTAAGACCTTACTACAATTACAAGATTTAGTGAAATAATCTAAAATCAAGTTTTATCAATATTTATTAATCAATAAAGAACCCCTAGCAAGCATATTGTTTTATTCCCTTAGGATCAAATTCTGCAACCCTTCTAAAGAAAGAAAATTGCTGAAGGATGAAGGAGAAACTGGAACCACAGAATAAATTTCACAGTCCTTACTTACTCATAAATTTACTCAAGGATGAAGTAGAAACTGGGACCATGGAATATATTTCACAGTACTTATTTACTCATAAAGTCGCAGCCAGAAAGCAGTTATTTATCACAAGCTATCAATGACTTGTCCTAAAAATTAGATTTCATTATTTGGTTACGTTTTCTACTCTCAAAAGTAAGACCATTGCAAGAACAAATACCTTTTTTCTGGAGTGTCCATTTCTTTTAGTCTTTCTGATAAAAATTAAAAATAAAACTAACAAAGAAAACCACCAATAGCACCCCTAAAAACCATCCTATTTTTGTGGAATCTCCATTGCAATCCCAGCCCCCACACAGGAAGTACTGAAAGCACTTCAGAGGGTGCATTCTTAACTGGTGGAATGGGGAAATGAGGACCCAGAGCAAAGCACAGCACTCAGCAATGACCCCTGAGCAGCTACCTGCTGGAACAGCAGCACTCAGATGCGGGTCCTGAAAAGGCTAAGAACTGAAGAAAAATGCAGGGAATACTCCAAGTTCCAGTAGGAATGTAGAGTTCATCCATCACCGGGCTAAAAGGCTCTGCTACAACTATATATAACTTGCTATAACCTAGCAAGGTAAGATTTAGCATTAAAGTACTAAAATATTTACCACTTCCACAAAAAATATATTTCTAATAAAGCATTCAGGTGAGTGAAGTGATGTTGCCAAGGGCAGAAGTCACATGAACAAAACTATTAACAGTTTAACTGTTGCATCGAAATCAGAGTGAGCCCTTAGAAATTCCATGCAAAGCTCATACTGCTTTATTTATTCCCTTGTATTTATTCACTTGTTACCCTCATTCCTAAGAGTGGGGGTTCCATGACTGACCCTTGTGTTATCACAAAAGGTTTCCAAAAATCATTTCATTCTTAGAAGCATAGAAAACACACTGTTATTACAGGAAATGCAGGAGGTTTGTACACACACAGAGATGTGCAGTGCTCCTCCCTGTGACCTGTAAATGCTGACCTGTAAAAGAATCCATTGGCAGATAATTCAGAAGTACATTACCTCAATGATATCTCTGACTTGGTCTCCCATGCAGGGCAACCCTTGGATATCTTTCATTCTGGTTACTGAAAATGGAAGAGATTTCAGCAAAGAAGCTGCCCTTAAAAATTCCAGGCAGAATATTTCATTTTCTTTGAACTCATAATTTTCTGCCATTACCTCAAAGGCATCCTGGGACAGGGTGAGGTAGAGAAAAAAAAAAAGTTAAAGTTTAATAAAAGCTTAAAATACTCAGTATGCTCCTTAGAAAGGTTACTTTGTATGCTAATTCAAGAATTACTCCTTTTCACTACATAGAAAATATAGAGTTCATTAAAAAAAAAAAGCAGACCAATTTTCTACCAACTTGAAGTTTTCCAGGTGTCATTAAAACAGTATTTTAGAGCCAAACTTGAAAACATTTTGTGAGGTTTGCCTTCTATATTCTATGTGGATCTTATAAATCGGTGTCAAATAGAGCCATAATTTTTAGAATTATGCCCAACCATAAGGTAATCCAGCAGATCACCATGTAACGTTTGCATTTTCAGACACAACCAAATAGGAATCTGTGGCAGTACTGGAAACCACCTGCATCTTTTTGAGCCATTCTTCTACTTGGTAATTTAGGGAACAAATTCTCCTTTTCTTCATTTTTCAAATAGAAACACATTTTCTTTATGGCTCTTTATGGTTTGGTTTATTTAACATTGCACTCAAAAATACCTGAGGAATGTCCATATAGCTGTTTTTTTCCTAAATGATCCAAATGAGGTCTATCTCCCTCACAGAATATATGAAAAAATATTTATATTAACAGCAGAGAATTTTAGAAATTAAATGCAGGGAACAGACCACACAAAGGTGTAGAGGAATTTTTTTGTTGTTTGCCACTGTAGAGTATCAGCTTTTGAGAGGGAACCAATGCTGCAAAACCATCTTCTTGATTAGAGTGCTCAAAAAGTCCTGGAATGTTTTTTCTCACTGCCAAAAGGCAGCTTCTCACATGCACATCTGAAGTGTCCTACACTGAATAATCATGAAGTGTTCTACACTGAATAATCAGCCCTTGTGATAATTGTGTCTGCACATCCCAGCACCAGCCCTGCTGCACAGAGGTGTCAGCCCCTTCCCACTGCCAGGAGGGCAGCTCTCAGAAAAGCTGTGTCACCATCACTACTGAAAAACACAACCACATGAAGCATTTCACTCAGAGGCTGTTGATAGTCAGCGAGAAAATATAATCAAAGCATTTTTATGATTCTAGCTTACATTTTTCAGTGTTTTCCTGCCTTTGTGAAGCTCATTAAGCTGTTTAAAATAAACAATTAAAGAGTATTGAATATTCATTATTCTCTGTGCAAAAAAACCACAGTGCCTGCAAATGCTGCAACTAATTACAGGTGGCTTTTAACGTAAAACTGCTTTTACAATTCTTTTTATTAAAACATTTATTTATTAAAAAAAGACAGCAACTGGACTTGCTGTCTATTAAACAGTATAGCTCATATTGAGTAATATTCTAGAGGGGAAAAGCATACAAAAACCTAATATTATTTAATAAAATCTACAATCTAATGGATGTCTGGTGAAGTCAACTTATGGTGATATAAAAAGGAAAGTTATTGACCATTTATTCTAAACTATTATAAGTCTTACATGAAGCACCTCACCTTCACTTTATCAATCAGATCAATATTCAGATTACCTATTTAAAAAGTACAGTTTAAAAGGAAAGTAAATTTCCAGAGATTTCCAGCGCATTAGAATTTCATTAGCTTCAGAGTACTCTGCAAGGTCTGCTCTAATTAAATATGTAACAGAGCTGGGCTACATTTCAGTTCTTTGGTTATTGAAAATTTTACTTCTGTCTCTGAAATTGTGGAATGTTTGTTGGTGAGACTTGGATTAGGCAAAAATGTGGGGTTTAAATGCACTTCCAGGTTCCAGTGGATCAGATCCAAGACCCAAGATTTTGCGGAATTGTGTTAAAAATAAGAAAGGTGACAGATATAGACAGGAATTCTGATTCTCATTTAATATCTGGTATTTAAGAACTAATAAGATAAAATATCATTCATTTCATCATCAAAGTTACCAGTAATCATCTTATATATGCAAAAAATGCAAACTCAAATACTATGAATACTAAAAATCACTCCTGTGAAACCAAGAAAAAGTGCAAGATTCTCAAATAATATATGAGAATGATTCTCAGAAAAAAATAATCAGTAAGACCATGCTACTTTCTGGCTGCTGAACAGCTGACCCAGTAACATTCAGCCTGATTATCAGAGTACAAGTCATGCAGAAAAGCAAAACAAATTAGTGGTCCCATGTGCTATTTCATACTATTCTCAACAACAATGTCAGAGCTGGTCCATTGCTACTTGCAAAACAGTCTTTAATAAACTCAGTTTAAGACTCTGCTAGAACAGAAATTATAAATATTACACCAAAAAACCCCCATATTTTAAATCTAAAACCCCCATATTTTAAATCTAATCTGTTTTGTAAAGAATTTATTACAGCTTTATGGAGAGGGCACTTGTCTTACAGCTATGTAAGACACTTGTCTTACACTCACAACTTTGCTGCCAGCTTGGAAAACTGCTCCACACCTCCCTACCATTCACTCTCTATTAGGACTGCGAACACTCCAGGGCTTGAATGCTTTCACAATGTGCTTGTACAGCATCTCTCATAAAAAAGGCTCCTACCTTACTTGAGTCTGCAAACATTACTGCAGCACAAATTAGCTAAAAGAGCCAAAGAGCTTAATAGCAAATTGTGACTAAAATCCCCAAAAATCTTACATGGTATGTGTTTGAGAACCTGTTATACTCAGAACAGCAATTTGAGTTAAATTGTTTTCCCTCTCAGTCACTCTTTTCTACTTGTTTATTTAGTAGGTTGCAAATCCAAAGGACAGGTCCCACTACTCATTACACCAGCATCATCAGTGTTTGATGATCATTCAAAAGCAACCAAAGTTTTAGAATGCAGCTTTCATTCAAATGATTTTCCTCTCTCTTCCACCTCTGTAAGTCTCAATTTTGTATGTTGGTAGGAGGAGATATCTGGCATGTGAGTGACCTTTGTATAGGCTGAGAGAGAGAAAAATACTTCAGGTGCTTATTTCAAGAAGAATTAAGCAATTTAGGCCAACCTGCATTATTGACAAAAGTTACTTCCAAATAAATGAAATTACTCCTTTTTGTTCAGTCTGATTTTTTTGGTTTTGTATCTGGACTGAAAAGCCCAACACTTTCCCAGATCCTAAGATTTTATCATGTTATTTTACATCAGCTAGAAAAACAAAGGAGCTGAGAAAGTAACAATAAAAGCATAATGTGCATGATCTCAGGGTCTCTGCATAAACACCATTACAAGAAATAAACACATTAGTTCCAGTTGCTCCTCATATTAAGAAACAATAACAAGTTCATTTCTTGAAACATAGAGGAATTCTGAGAAGTTTTAATATTATTCCACATTATAAAAGAAAACAATACAACTTTGAAAAAATGTCTGCTGACACAGCACAGAAATGCAGTTAGAGTGTTAATCACAAAACAATGACCTGCATGATAGATACACTGAGTAATAAGAAATATAAAATACATATATATTACATACATTAATATGGTCAAAGAAAGCAACATAGATTGATGTATCACACAAATTTAAACTGCTGAAAAGTAAAGATGCCATTGTGGTCTCTATTTTACAAAGCACCTTCCCATTTATCTTAAAAATCTGAATACATATTTACTCCTTAGACCAAACAATCAATTATTTTTGAATAGGCATACACTTTGCACACATTCACATCATAATTCATAGGTGCAGTCTGCAGATTTTTGCTGAAGGAAGCTGTGTCAGTGGGACACTACATGTTATTAAGAGTGTCCATTCAGTTAGTGGCTTTCTACTACACAGCTCCAAAGTTGATTATAAAACTGAAAATGAGGACCTTCTGAGGTATGTTTTAAAACATAATAATAATAACATAATAATAAGTGCTTGAGCCATTGGCATAATTGATACATTCTTTGGAAGATACAAAAGAAGAAAGAAATATTTCTTTTTTATTTTTCTCTAACGTAGTGGAAAGGAAACCAGGCATCTTTCCTGTGCTAAACATCCACATTCTCATTACCATGAGTAACAGCCAAAGCAAAGTAACATCCAGTAGCATTAGCAAGAAGCCTTAGAATCACAGAACCATTTGCCTCTGACTTAATTAGTTTCTTCTGTAAGAATTAAATTGTATTTTCCTCACAGAAGAATGTCTTTCTGAATTTTATTGCAGTCTGATATTAGTATTCAAATCCAACATCCCCTCCTGGGCACAGCAGAATGACTCCTTTTATTTTAGCACAAGAAAACACAATGCAGCCTCCAAGTGTATATTTTCAGTGGGAGAGAGAAGATAGCTACAAATAAGCCAGAGAACAATACTGGAATATTATATTCCATAATAACGTTCATATTTAAGACAAACATAAAGGAAACTTGCTAAGGTACAGACACTACTCAGAGGATCTGCTCTTTTGTTCTGCAGCTTTGCCCATGTGAGCAGCCACAGCTCACCTGTGAGTAGGGTGATGTGTTCAGGGGCATTCCTGGACCAGCCAGGTCAGCAAAACCCCAGCAGGGGTTCCCAGCCTGCCTGCCCCCAGGCCAGGGGACACTGGGACCCAAAGACCGCACAGAGACTGAGCCTGAAGCAGTTGCCTCTCTACCCCATCAACTGAACCATGGTTCCACTGTCTACTCCTTGGCATCGGACATTCTTAGTGTGTTCTTCACACCACAAGCCTTACTACACAACAGCTCATAAATTATTTGACTAGGACTTGCCCCATACTGAATGCACTAACAAAACCTTGACATCTGCAATTTATGTCAACTCTTCGGTAGCTTCTTCCATGTGTAAAACTGGTTTGTTGTAACTTTCTGCAAGTTTTTTTCTGATTATTACAACAGACAGGAAACATGAGACATTTGAACATTGAAATTGTACCTAGTATATTAAACCACCAGCTTTTCTTCATGAGCTGTCACCAAATATCTGTTATTTTTTTTAATGAGACTTTCATGATGAAATATATGCAGAACAGGACTCAAGATTAAAAAGGGTCACTAATTATCAATTTCTTCAGAAATCAAGACCCCTAAAGTACCTCTCCCAAGAAACCAGGATGTATAAATCCTGCTGCACCCTCACTGCTGCCTATTAGTGTCTGTTCCAATGTAATTACTACACTTTCTCAAATGTAACTCCTACTTATTTGAAAGGGGAACTGGATACAACATCTCAAGGCAAAGTCCAGTAAAAGGAAGAATCCAGGAATTCATTGAAGGATGCATTAGCAAATAATAGGTTTGTACCGCTGTTATGGGCATGATCAGAAAACAAGCTAACCAAAGAAAACAGAAAATCTGCAAGAAAAGGGAACAAGCCTGGCCCATGTTATAACAAAATGCTACCATCAACACATAACTCAAGATGGTTTGGACCCAATTTTCAGGATGTATGGTATTGACCCAAGGAAAATCTGTCATTTAATGGTTGGCTGCTCACAGCATGCACAAGTGAATTACACCAATGCTTCAGTGCATTTGCTAAGTGCCTGCACTGAGAAATCTGTTGGAATGCTTTTATTTGAGAATGTGAATTACAGGATTAATACAAGGCCAACAAAACAACAGCAAATCTAAAAATCAGGCTCCTGTGACATTAGGCAGACTAACTGGCAGTTCTCCAAGGCATGGGCCCGTTCTGGCAGCCCAAAAACACCCAACCCTTCTGCTGTCATTGCCAGCTTTGGCTGTGAGGAATAAGGACAACAGCCCTGAGGAGTTCCATTACAGCTGTCAAGATGCTGATTCTAGACAGATTCATAAACTTACTCAGTTCCACCTCCAGAAACAAAACACAGCATGAACTCTGAGAAGTTACTCTCAAAATATGTTGAAGACGAAAAACTGACACTTTTGTCACCACAAAATCCAGTGTCTACCCAGAAATGTTTAATAAATAGGGTAACAGAAGGGAATCTCCATACTCCCATCATCAAACTGCCCCACTTCTAATGTGTTCAGCTAAATTCACTCAACAAATACAAGCTGTACTTTGACATTAAGACTGCTGCATTGATAAAGCTGGAAGTAATTTAGGGACTGCCTCTGTGAAACACAGGTATAACAGAAACCACTCTAAAAATGTGGTCTAAATGCTAATGACAATTAAATCAACAACTTTGTGCCTTCTGGGAGCAAACATTTTCCTTTGCCATTATCCGTCACATTCCTTTTAATTCTTTACCTTTAGAATGTCTGACAAAATGTTGTGATATAGAAAATTCAGCAAAGAGCCAGATTCCACATTCTACTCTTTTCAGGAAGTGTAGAACTAAGACACTTACTTCCTATTTCTCCAAGAAGTTTGGTATTTTACATAATGTTTCAGTCGTACTATGTTTGGTGTGACATTTTCCCCTACAGCAGCTTGTATTTGATATTTATAAACAGTGAAAAAGAACTGCTGCTTTCAAGAGGTTAAATGGTTGCAATCACAGCCCTTTTTTCTAGCAGGAGGTAGGGAAATGCAGCCATTTCAAAAGCAGCAGTTTTGGGAATACTGGTAACACTGGGGTTGGAAGGGACCTAAGAAGGTCTCTAGCCCAACCTCAGGCTCAAAACAGGGTCAAAACTCAATTCCCATCATGTTGCTCAAAGGGGGCTTTTTGTAAATAAGCAAACAGTTTAACCTACTTGGCTACCATAAACAGTAGCATATATTTGCTGTAATTTCTGATTATTTCAAAGCATAACTACAAGCCAAATTTTAGTTTGTTTAATTTTTAACTGTGCATTCCCAGATCAAGACATGTTTGAGTTCCTTGTAGGTTTATCTTTAGTTCTGAATACCCCAAACGTTTTAGTATTTACCTGGCAAAGGGTTTATATTCACCAATAACTGGTATCTGTTGCTATTCTTTTTATATGAATCTTACAAATAATATTTTCTTGCAGTATTTGTATGTATTTACAGGAACACACAAGTAGAATCATGAAAATTATAAATAATAACAAAACACATAATAAAGCTTTAGGAAAATGAGGAAGTGTTTGATGTTATAGTTGAAACATATGCATGTAACTATGCCAGATATATTTAGACTGCACTACATTAGAGTCTCTGAGAAATGTTTCCTTTTGAGTAGTGGTCACTGAGTATTTAGAGCCAGGAGGAGCCATTAAGCACAAGAACTCCAGAGGAATTTAGACACAAGGACTCAGACCCTTCATACCCTCTGAAATGTGCAATGTTATGGGCATTAACTAGGATATATGACAGTCTCCAAGATTTCTATTTAAGTAGACAATTCAAAGGGGGTTTTGTGATGCTAAAGTAATTATATGCAGTCTGTTTTCATAATTGCTCAGTTGTGAAAATCTGAAGTTTAGTACCATACTTTGAAGAACTGAACTTGGGCAAACCAAAAGGCAGCACAGCAACTGTGAAGAACCTTGGACTCACCTAAACCCAACTTTGTTTATCATTCTTCCAGTTTGTCAAATAAGACTGTGATGAAAGGCTAAAAGACATTTTTGGAATGTTATTCTATCATTTGTTTTAAAAATTCATGTGTTTACAAGCTGTTAATGTATTTAAAGATCCACTGTGTTAAGCTTTCAGCAACACTTAGAGGATGCAAGTAAGCTTGCACTCAATTTTAATTTAAGTATGGCAGATTTATAACTTTTTAAATTGTTATTATGCTGCCTGTTTACTCATGAATTTGCTGAGGGTGCCACAGAAAATACTGAGGCAAGTATTATAGTAATTATTCTAATTATACCAGCTTTTATTTTATAGACAGAATAAATATTACCGTGAATTTCTTGTTGTAGTTATTTAAAGTTGTCTTTCTCTGGCATGAATACTGAGATACTTTTGTTCCAATAAATGCTGGCATTTCCAATGCAGGTGTATTCAGAGGAGGAGATTGAGATTGCTCCTAACAAGGGTAAAAAAAAGAAGAGTTAGTGACACACATGGCAAATAGCTTAAAAATAAAAAAAAAAAGTACATTTCATGAGCCCAAAATACAAACCTTTGAAGAGCAGGCAAGAAAATAATAATGCTCCTGTCATCCTGCTATGAAAAACAGGTGATTTCACATTGGCTGGACTGACAGTACAGTCTATCTGGTGATTACTGGGATTTTTGCTTTTCTGCAGTAAGTTCTTACAGGGAGTTTTCAATGGCACTGTCATTTTTTTAAAAATGGTCTTTCTAAATGATGTGTGTCTCTACTACTCTCACTACTGCAGTAAGTTTGAAAAACTACAAAACTTTAAGAGCAGATAAGCTCTAAAACACAGAGTTTTCACAGAAAACATTAGATTATTCAATACAAGATTAGGGATATTAGACAATGGGAAATGTTCTATTGACTTTTTCTGTCTGTAGCTAAATTCAGTAGGGGGGGGGGAAATTTTTGTATGAATTAGAAATCAAGTTTTCTCCCCTCTTGCAGGTAAAATTATAGAAAACTTTTTCTTTTGGATTTAATTCATCCAGCTAAGTGTTTAATTTTGGAGTCATTTTAGAGTGAAGAAAACATTTATAAACAGCTACAGAAGAGTAATCACCATCCTTTATTCACTCAACAGCCAGCTGGTGATGTGGTTGCTCCCTTAGCCAATTCCCATAGATGCTGATCCAATCCAGACATAATTTTGACATGTTCACCAAAGCAGGGAAACTGAGACAAATGCCAAGACTTGAATGGGCATTTCCCAATCTCCAGGCTGCCTCCATGCTCATTCACTTTTCACCTAATTTTGCTCCATGCAAAATAGATCAAGGTCGTACAGGTCTGTGGGCAATCCATCCCTCAAAGACAGGAATTCTCCTGAAAGGCAGGATTCAGAGTCATATCCCCACTGGCAATAGAGAATCCTGAGCACAAGTCCTCAACATGTGGATGTCCTGACTAGGAAGCACCTAGAAAAAGGCAAACTCACACTGGTTTTCTGCTGCTTTATATATCCAGTCCTTCAATTCTTTCACTTTCTTTGATGTGCCAAATCTGAAATACTTCAGAACATGAAGTACCTCTAACAGTTCCCTGTATTTTTTGGTCTTGGTCCTTCTGCTTGAAAATTTTTGGCAGATGTGTCAAAAACTTATTCCATTGCACTATCCAAAAGCCACAGGGAAAGAGTTCAACAATTACAATAAAAAATGTCATGAAAATACATAAAAGAATTTTCACACCAAAAATGGAATGATAAGCCCTTTTTTCCCTGTATCCAATCACACAAAGGCTAGCAAACCTACAAGCATGTGTGTATCTTCATAACCACATCCCTAATTATCATTTCATGCTACATTGCCTTTGTATTTGATACAAAGTAGTTCAAGAACAGTATTCACACACACAAAGGTATTTGCTTGCACAACTGAAGGAGCAGTGAATTATATGGTGGTTTTCATAGCATGCCCTGAAAAGAAGAAAGCAATTTTATGTGTAAGACCAGTCTTGGGAATAACCAAAATGGGTTTCAGTCAGGACAGCAACACAACTCATCCACTTCTGCACACATTCATGAATTATATTTTAAAATTGATTTTAAATCATATAAACTATGATTGATTAGTGCTAATATACTGCTTGAAATGATAGTGCCAGCTGCAAAAAACTGTGAACAAACAGAATGTTACTGAACAGAATACATAACAAGCTGTTACCTTCTCTAGGACAGACACAAAAGAACAAGAGCCCTACATGCAGCATCAGCTGCTACTGTGGAGGAGGGCAAAATTAATGCAGAAAATCTGTGCATTTAAGAGTGTGATAGACTGGACAGAAACATCCTATTCCGGCCTTAGTCGAGATATTTGAGCATTTTCCTTAATCAGTAAGAGTGATGCATTTAGTTACCTGGCCTTGATTATATATAAGAACAGAAGAAATTCTGGATAGAAATTAACAGGAAAAACATCTGGCAAACAATGATTGCTACAGTCTGATTTGCAGGGACTATTATAATGCCTGCATGTGAACTATAGAAATGATCTATCAGCAGCAGAACATGAGCTGAATTGATACTGCTCAAATTGATATTTGGTGGGAAAACTAGATGAGAAAAAAATTGTTTGTACAGATTACAGGACAAAGCTAAACTTCCATCAATAGCAATTACAGTGTAGAACAAGGAATCCTGGAAATTCATTAGACCAAAAATAATTTCTAGTACTGGGACAAAACAACTAAAGATAAGAGAAAAATGGAAAAATATAAGCATTAAAAATTCCTTTTTTTTTTTAGATAACTCTACATTTAAATGAATTTGCAGTACACTGCACAGGGGCAACCAATGGAAAATACCTAAATGTGTAGGCTACTTAATCACTAGAGCTAGTCAGAGTTTCTACCCCACATCCAGGCTGCAGTGAATGTCACTTGCTACTCTTTCACACTGACATTTTCCACATGGCATAAGCAGGGGAAACAGCCTTTACCACTAGCATCAATTTGTAAAGCAGACAGACTTGGTTGCAGAATTAATATTGCGGGGGACTACTTTGCTCTTTGTCAAATTATTTTTAAACACACCAAGAAGTTTAATGACACAGGGAAATAACAGGGAGAAAATGAAGCAGCAGTGAATGAAGTGCACAGAGACAAGCAGCCAGCAGCTCTCTAAAACCCTGGCAGCATTGACCAAATAATAAAGTCCTCTGATATCCAGAATTTTATGAAGAGAAGGCAGACAGTTTATAGGTTTCATTTTTATTTCCTGAGAAACTCAGACTGTCAGGATGAAGGATTTCTTCCATTACTTATGGCCTCTCTCTTTCACAATGAAACAGAGCGAGATGCTCCAGAAAATGTTAAATATGTTTCCTGACACATGATAAGACAAAAGATCAAAAGATGGTACTTTCTTTCCCTAATGTGGAGAAAAATCCTTTCTTCAAATAAATAAATCTCTTTTCCTTTCTAGGAAAAAACAAACTAACAAAAACAAACAAACAAAAACTAATTAGCTAACAATTTCTGGGTTCTGACTGAGGAAAAGGCAGAAGAGATGCAATCACAGCACTATTCTTAAGGCTGCTGAGTGTGCAGCAACCCTTAAGGATCTCTTCCTCTCGTTTTACCTCTCTGAACACCTCCCCTCTGCCTATTTCTCTTCCACAACCCAGGAAGCATCAGTAGTTTCTGGCATGTGGGGATGCCGGTGTGTATCCATCAATGTCCATGTCCTGCTATTGTCAAGGATACCCTCCTGCTTGTGCTAGGAAAGGTGTCTCTGCACAAGGGCTGACCTTGGCCACAGAAATATTCTGCTTCCCTCTCAAAGCAGATATTTGGCTACCACATTTCCAAAGCTTAAAATTAAACTAAATGATGGCTACTAACCCTAAAAGTCAAGTGTGACTGAATTAATCAATAATAATTCTGTCCATCTTAAATCTGGTCAACCAACCTTTCATTCTCTATAAATCACTGACATCAGAGCATCTCTTGGATCATCACTACCACAGAAAAATGTACTTTAATGACAATTGTAATTAGGATGTTAGCTAATGGTCTGTAACTCTGACTTTATTCCCCTTGTTTTGCATGAAGAAGGGCATTTCTTTTTACTAATGCAGTAAAACAAATGTCCTGAATGAGGAATAACCTTCCAAATAGGCTACTGCAGGAGCTGAGAGATTAAATCTTGCTGCTATTGATATTAATGGAAATTTGACCACAAAACTAAATGGCGACAAGATTTCACCCAAAACATTCCCCCACTGCAATCCATTCCTTTTACTTCAAAAGCTTAATGATCTAGCTTGAGTTCAAGGTTTGTTAATTCACTTTCATTTCACATTTTACAAGTCTGACATAACGAACCAAATTTGTCTTCAGTGAAATTCCAATTAAATTACATTATGTATGAGTTCGGTCTAGTACTTAAAAAGAAAATTAACCTTTACTTCAATCTTTCCTCATTTCTCAAGGCAGAAAAAAGAATTAGCATGGTGACACTGCAACAATAAAATTATCTACAAAATTTGCTACACTCCTAGAATTCTTCTTTTCTCCTTGTTTTCTTTACAAAATGTTTTTTACTTCAGAGCAACTATATAATTAAGATTGGTTTTATAAGCTTTAAAAATACCAGTATAGCTGTCACTGGCTTACTTATTGTGCTCTGCATTTATTAGCATGAAATCTTTATGTTTCAATAAAAACATAAGCTTTTACTTGCAGAGCCAGTCTCACAGTATAATTATGATCTCCTGACAGTGCTGATACCTTATTCAGAAGTTTATGCTACACCAATATTCCAAAAGGAATTTTATATAAAACTAAGGCAGTTTCATAGACTTAAAAAAACTTCTCATTGATTTAAAAGAAAATTGGAGGAATTTTGGAGAAAAACAAAGGTGTTTCTAGCATTGAAAAGAAAAAAAAAATTATGAAATCACATTTTCTGAGCTATCTGAATCTATAGGTGTGTTCATATTGCCGAAATTAAGAATGCACATAAAAGGTAATTTGCTTTACTTTTAATGCTGATGTGAAACTCTCAGGAAGGCTCACAGGATTTTGTTTGTGGTTTTGATGCATTACTTGTTTAGAGAACTTCTCTGCATTCCCTGTATTTATATTTTTATGGCCTGTAACAAAATAAAGCAGTAGTTACAAGACTTCCTTATTTATTTTTTTTCTTTTTGTATTAATTTCCTTTGTCTATTCTCCCTCCAGCAGATTCACTGAAAAATGTTATAAATTTATTGCAAAAATATATCCTTGGAAGGATTTCAAATATAAACACACATTCTGTCATGGAATCATGCTGAGCCTGAGAGCGACAGCTCCATCTGGTGTATTCACTTCTCCCTCCCCCCAACCCAAACTGTTATTAAACAGTAATTCTTGTATGTAAAAACCTGGAAAATATTTTCTGACAAGGAAAATGCAATATGACTGGGAAAAAAAATAATCAGCTACAGTTTTTTTCTTGGGAAAGGATGGTATTTATGCATCACCCTTCATAATCTAAATACCAAAATGATGAAGCAGCAAACAGAGCAATGTTGCTGTTAAATATTCAGGCATTCTGCGCCTCAGAGGAGGGCACATGCTGCACATCCTACCCTGGTCCCAGTGTGGTCACACAGAGCCTAATCCAGACCCTCAGGAATCAGCAGGAATCCTTCGCTTTACTTTAGAGAGCTTTAGATCAGACTTGTAGCTCTCTTCACAAATGAATAAATTTCTTTGCTGGTGCACATGAAACCCTTCACCATGAGGCTCGGACGGGTGCAGAAGGAGGGGACAGCTTCATTCCAGCTGCACTGCTGGGCCTATTTCATGGCTCAGCGGCACAAGCTGGGCACAGCACGCCTGGCATCCCCACCAAACCCCCACCACTCTAGAGTCTGTGCCAAGATATTGAGTACCACTGCTCCTCACTACGCTCCAATCTGAGAAACTAGCAGGTAATTTATCAGATATAGATCAGAGGAAAACATAATCATCCATTGCTTCAAGGTCAAACACCCTGCATCAAATCATCAACCTGCCATTTTCAATATCCTCTGACTTACAGCTTCCATTGAGAGACAACAGAGTATAATGAAACTTATCACAATTACTTGATGGTGCCAAGTCTGTAAACACATGTCCACAGACTACATCAGTCTTCTTTTCATAGGTGCTTCAAGGGCCCAGCTGTTGCCTGATCGCCCTCCAACAGCAAAAGTTGTAATATTTTTGCATTGTTTTGAGGAGGCCAAGAATGCCATCAACAGCACATTGAAGTGCCCTCCTTTCCCTGGGATATTTACCATGATATTGATGTATTTGAGCAAATACCACAAGCACCAGAACAGCAACAAGTGCCTCACTAATGGATATTGCAGAGGAGCTGGGGCTGTTCAGCCCCTTAAGGCTCCAGGAAGACCTAACAGCAGCCTTCCAGTAATTTAAGGGGCTGCTAGAGAGCTGGAGAGAGAACTTCTTACCAAGGGACAGTGACAAGACAGGGTGTAACGGCTTTACACTGGCAGAGGAGAAATTTGAATCAGATATACAGAAGAAATTCTTTTCTGTGAGGGTGTTGAGGCACATGAACAGGTTGTCCAGAGAAGCTGTGGCTGGCCTGGAAGTGTTCAAGGCCAGGTTGAATGGGAGTTTGAGCAACCTGACCTAGTGGAAGGTATTCCTGTCCATGGCAAGGAAGTGGGAGCTGGATTATCTCTAAGGTCCCTTCCAGCCCAAAACATTCTGTAATTCTCTATGTGCCAGTTTGTACCCTGTGATGAAACAGTAACTCAGCATTACCAGACACTGATAAAGAAGGCAAAGAAGGTGTTTCTACTCTATTGAATCTGTGTGAATTACTCATAAATTTCACAGAAAAAAAAATAATAACACAACACAATTATATCTATATTCATTTAAAAAAATAAATAAAATCACAGCCATTCATTCTGGCTATCACTGCATTCACACTGCAGGATCTATCTTACCATGAGACGATACTTCACTTCTGAATCAACTGGTCTTCCTGCCTCCATGCAGGCTGTGAACCAGGAGATGTCCAGTAGCTCAAACCTAGAGCTGTCACTCACAGCCTGTCGCTTCAGCCAGTCCAGCACCTCCAGGTAAGAGTTGTTCTCAGCCACAATATGAGTGACAGAATCACTGTCAAGAAGTATACAAAAAGTTTTCTTTTTTTTTCACTGAATCCAACTGTACACAGATACAAAGCTGTTATTTCTGTATTTACTTACCATACACTTCCTGACAATTGTAGTGTATATTGTACTTTAGGATGTGGGAGCACTGGAGTTTTCATATCACCATATATTTATTCTAGTCACTGACTCTGCCTTGAGGAAAGACTGTAGTCTGATAGCTCCTGTAAGTGCAGCATTTTCTTTCTTGAAGGATCATTTACCTTCCATAGACACTAACCTAATACACATTCTTTGCAATTCTCAAAATATTTTGCTTACACAAGCAGTACTATAATTAAAAAGCTGCTTGACAACACCTGACAGTCTCTTCCCAATATTCCTCATCCACGAGTTAAAGCTTTGCAACATTAAGAAGTCAGTTAACAATAATTATTTAAAACTTTCCAGCTAGTAATATCTATTAGGATACTTAAGTTTTCTGTACTTGTATGAAGCCGTTTATTACACATGGCATTGCCAAATATTCATGAATTAAATCTTATGAACTACATGCTCCATATAAAGACCATTTCCTTGCTGCTAAGCCAGTATAACAAAACTGATGGTTTAGTGAATACAAAATTTACAGCTTGAATTGTTATTCAATACATTATATGGTGTACATTGCCTAAAAATACAATAGCCCAAAATGCTATTGCAGTAAATGTCAGTTGTTGTACAAGAACAACATTAGAAAGGATCACCTGATTAAAAGGCGATCCTTTTAAAAAGAGACACTTCTGTACACATCACAGAAAAATAATGGACAGGGACAAAGCTGTGTTTCAAGAAAAGATTACCTGCATACTTAGGATGATCTGTAAGTTTCTGTCTGGCCTGCTGATGTTTCTCAGCAAGTTTGGAAAAAATACAGATTTGGTAGGAAATTTTGAATGATTCTGAGTGCTCCTGCTCCCTATGCATCCCACAAGGATGCTGTCACCCCCACAACAAAACATGAGAGAAAGAAGAAAATTCTTAATTTCCATCAACTTGTAGAATTAAGTATCTAGATAATATTCATTTCTATCAGGCAACAGATTCCTAAACTCCTTGCAGGTAAGGCACAGACAGGCAGTGTCACTATTTGACACTATTTTTACAAAAGGAAGCTAGAGCTGGAACATAAATTGTCTTAATAGCAGCCAAATCCATTTGAAAGTCTGTGACTTTCTGGTAGCCTGTGATGGTGACAGCCATATACAGTAAATTTCCAATGAAGGACCTGACAGATTGCTCTGCAAGCCCTGTGCAAGAGCTGGAGAAGTGGAGCCATCAGCCTGTCAAAGCAGAGAGGACACCACCACTGGTGGCAATCACTGGTTAGCATGGACTTCAAAACATGTTCCTGCTGTTAAAGGCAGACTGCACACTTCAAAGCAAATTACCTTCCAGAAAACCAAGAAAATCCCTTGGCATATCTCTGTGATCCTTATTCAAATGAGTGATCACCAATTTCATTAAGTCATGAAATCACAATGACAAATACTGGAATTGTTCCATAGAAAATTGTTATCAAATAACTCTCCAATGCAAAATACATACTGTATTTTGGAACTACAAGAAAGGTACTGAAAGGACTGTACTTCAGAAATGTGTGTCATGCTATAGCACAATTTTTTTCTCTCCATATGGCAGAACTTGTAGAGCAGAGTCCATTGAAAAAGAATAAATCCCAATTTATTTTTTTCTAAAAGATTACAAACACATATTAAGTGAATCCCCATGAAACACTGTTGAGTTTATTATTATTTAACCCTGCTAGGTCCTACTTTAATTAAACTGTCACATCTTTATACCCAAGTTAAAAAAACCCAAACAGTTAGAGACATAGAACTTCTGTTTCCTGTGGTTTATTTCACTTCATATAAAATATTCATATGTCATGTATTTGTAGCAAGCTGCAGAGCTGGGAACTTTGCCATAACTATGCACACAGCAGCAGTTTAGCTGCTGTGCTCCAGTTTCCTCTCATACCTGTACAGCTGTGCTATTTTCTTGGCACAGAACATAACAAATTTAACGTTTCCTCTGTCATTTTCAAAAGCAAAAATCAACAGTTAAATAGTTTTGTTTTATCCAGTAGCAGCTAAGCTGAAATTAAACATAACACCTGCCTCATAAAACTTACGGAAAGTCTAAAATACTGGCAATAAATACCCATGTGTCATAGAAGCCCAGATAAAGCATTTACTCTACAGATTATTAACGTAGGATCCAGAACAGCACTCTTTATTTCTTTTTTCCCCAAGAACTCAATTAATTTTGTATCAGATCCTAATTGCTTACTTCTGTTCAATACCTGCTTTAATCTTGCTTTATAAATTATTTTACCCTCCCTTCTTCCTCAGACTTTCAAAGTTGATGGGATTGAAAAGAAATCTGTAGAAATACACTTTTGTAGGGTTGTACACTCCAGAGACAGATCCAGAGACGAGATCAATGCTTGGCTTTCCTCCAGCTTTTCAGAGAACCTATATAATGATGCAGCTTTTGGAAAACTGCATAATGACATAACCAGCACTTACGTAAAGCCCTGTTTGGAGGAAGGCTTCCCTCTGAATGAGCTGGTTTGCTGAAACCAGACAAACCTGAATCTGGAGTGTGTTTCCACTCTCAAACGCCACATCTGTGGTATTTTACACCTAAGATTTTTCTCCAGTGCTCTTCCAGATTGTACCAAAGCAGAAGCCATAACTTTGAGACTCACATTAGGGTAAAAAAGTTAAATACTATAATACCAGAGATGATGTAGACAAATGTCCCCCTCAACCCATCACATTTCCATTCCTGTACATTTAACTCTTTTCGTTTTCAAAATTGGCCACTAAATTTAGCTTAATCTTAACCTGACTTCAAAGAGGAAATAAACAATGAGTGATTCAGATGAGCTAAAGACACAATTTATATGCAGACCCATGAAAATTGACAGATCTAAGATAAATTAGAAATGCACATTTTAAAAGTGAAAAATTAGAAATTTTGCTAAGTTTTGTCCTTTCTCTGCTCTCTGTCCAGAAGATAATTGAAATAAACCACATAATAGGAACACCCACTGAACCCTTGAAACATATTTATAATGGAAAAAGTCAAGTATAACTACCAAAAACTTAGGCAAAAACTTCAATCAGTCACTTGTATTTACTATATTGAATTAAAATGCTTCAAACAGCATTACTACATGTTATTTCAAAACATATAAATATTTTCCTACCTTAGCTCATTTTCTACTCTGAAACCTTTTCTTCTTCCCAGTTCCATCAAAAACATCCTTCTGGTCAGCCCCATCTTCCTCTGCATAATAAAAATGACAAAGTTACTGAACTTTATTTCATAACTGCAGGGAAGTTTTGGGGAATGCAACCCTTTCTGTCTCTTTCTCTGGGAGATGACAGCTGGAGCTTTGAACCTATCCATGATGCAAGGTAGAAATGCTCTCACTTGGGTAAAATAGAGCTAACATGCTTTCTGCCAGGCAACAGCTGTATTTAATGTCACCACCCATTGAAGTAATTTTCTTGTTTCCCCTCTGAAATCAAAACCAGGTGCTACACAAGCAGAAACATCACTGGCTCTCTGCCAGCTGGGACTTCTTCAATAGAAATACTCCAGACAGGTGCAAAAATTATTTCATTCCTTAAAACAGCCATTGCCTACAAAGATTATCCAGATAAAATTGATCAGCCAAATCATCTCAACATTTTAACCAGGTCTTCAGCTGATTGAATGGCTCAGTTCCACCTTTTTGCATTTAAGCACCCAGTGACCTCCAAACAGCTACAGAGGACAGTATGGAGGCCATTTACATTCCTCCTCTGGAGGAGAGAGTACTGCTCATTGCAGAACTACACCAAAGCTTTTGCCAGTGTCACATTGGATGCAGTTCTGTATCTCCCTGGATTTCTATTAGAGCAAGGTGAGCACAATGAACCAGTTTACAGCCTCTGCATCTACTTCAGCACAAACCTACTTCAGTGGTGAATACCCCTACTCCCATGTCAAGCTGGATTTTTATTTTTAACGTAGCAGAGAATTTGGATTGTACCAGTCCTTCACAACACATCAGAAATGTTATGTTACAGTTCTCATTGCTCATGTTCTCATGGGCAAGCAAGGTGGAAAATTCCTAAGTCAGATCCATCAATTATATTTTCAGTTCTTTTATCACAGGTGGATATACAAGTTGAATTTCAGGAAAATTAGTAAAAACCCGCTTCCTGCAATTATGGCCATGAGTTTAAAATTAAATAGTAAAAGTATTGCAGACATCTTCTGAGCCCTATAGCTCTTGCGGCTTCAACAGTATTATTGCAGATATAAAGAAATATTTTTCATCCAAATAGAAACTAACCATCTAAAAATTAATATAGAGCTTTCAGCTCTGGGGTCTTCCTGAGGCCATGAAAAAATATATACATAGTGCAGTATATAGATTAGATTGGATTAATTTCTTCCCTTGCCTAGGGATAACCCAGAAGCCAAAATATCTATTCCTCTTTTGGATTTATAACATCAAAATTGTCAAAATAAATCATTTGAAGGTTATTTTGAAATTATACGAGATATTTTCATAGGACCTGAAAAATGGACAAGCTGACTTCAAGAGGCTTAAGCAAAAGAATAGCAGCATGGAAGCAAAAAAAAAAAAAAAAAAAAAAATAGGAATGGATCTGGAATTAAGGCTGAGCAATCTGTTTTTGGTTGTTCCATGTCTTTTTTCCAGACTACTAATCAACCATTGAATATTGGTCACTTCCCTGTTTACATTGGTCACTTCCCTGTTTATAGCTTTCCTAGACTTGATAAAACACTTTATCTCAATCCCTACAAGGAATAATGTATTGGAGAACAGATTCTTTACATATGTTAAACAAAGTTTTATTTTATGTTATAATTAATTCAGTGCCCTAAAACATGTAAATATAATTTCCCCCAGTGTAACATCAATATGCTCAGTGCCAGTAAAATACTTCTGGCTTGAATAACGAGTTTTTATTCCTTTGTGTTACTGTTATAACTCTTAAGCCAGATTTTCAAGGGTATTTATGTGCCAAAAAGCTGCAAACAGAGACCTAGTGGGATTTTCAAAATATCTAAGCAACCTAAGCATTCAGCTCCTTTGGAAATCAATTTCTGGCTTAGAACCTAACGCAAAGAGATTTTCTCTGATCAACACAGTATAATATGAAAGTCTCTGCCAATGATGCAATTTTATTAAATGCACCTTCTAAAATTAACAGGATTTCCATATCCCAGATGAGTGAATTACTTACTCTCCTACAATATTATATCATAATATTTTTGACAGTACCACAGAAAGTAGAACATGCATTGGAGAGAAAGCAAATACAACAGAGAAAAGGCATGTCTCCTATTTATGACAAAGGAAAAGTATACTTCTACCTGAACCATGGCACCACATATGATTCATGGCCTAAAACCACTGAAACTTGCAGACATTTTCCATCTCATTACAGCCTCATGGAGTTCAGATATTTCACATTCCTTGAGGGAAATCTGAACGAACTTCTATGTTCTTGCTATGGACCACTGTTGAACACTATCAAAGGCAAAGATTAAGAATTCGACACAAATACTGATGGCCATTTAAGCAAAGATTTTTCATCACTTGTGATGTGGGTGCCAACAACAGCATCCCAAACTCCTCTGAGGAGAAGAGTACTGATCAACTTCAAAGGGAGGTTCTTTGAGAGGAAGAGTGCTGCAAAGTACAGCTCCTCTGAATTTCACTATTCACGTTTTCATTGCACATTCTTGATTATTGTCAGTCTTTCAGTGCCCTGATATCATGTGAGCTGCATTGTAAATATTTTATAAAATAGTACTTGTCCATTCTTGTCACTTTCATGAGGAGAATTGTGAAATTTTCTTTTAACACATAGCTACAATTTGCTAACCTTCAGAGAAAACATCTCTCAAATACCAACAGTAAAAATAAGAGAAGTGATTGGATGTTTTCTTATTTCACATAGGCTTAACTGCATCTCACGCAGTATTGTTACACAATGATTAATTTTCCCTAGCTTTTTAATTTAGTAATTTTTCTTCAGTAATTCAGTATTTTCCAATTAACCAATTCATGGAAATTTTTTAATACTTCTCACATTTGTTTTTGTCTAGATATTCCCATTACTGTTATTCTGTTTGAATTCTGGCTTTCTTGGTTGCTAAGCATTTCCTTTGTCATTTACACCCATTATACGAATCTTTCAGTGCCTAAAAACCATACAGCAGGTGTTTTTCCTGTTTTAAAAATTGATTCTCCCACATTCCTTTTTATAGCCTCAAGCTGCAGCTGGGGAGATTCAGGTTAGACATTAGGAGGAATTTCTTCACAGAAAGGGTGATTAGGCATAGGAATGAGAGCACAGGGAGGTGGTAGAGTCACCATCCCTGGAGGTGTTTAAGGAAACACTGGATGTGGCACTTGGTTGACAAGGTGGTGCTCAGTCAAAGGTGGGACTCAACGTTAGAGGTATTTTCCAGCCTAACTGATTCTGTGATGTTTTTATTCTTTGAACCACTGGAATATTTTTAGGGGGCAGTTCTGAGCTATACATGCTTGAATTATTCCCATCAAAGGTGATAAACTCCATAAGAAGCCATATGACAAAGAATTTCAAGAAAACTTATTAAATGATGACATGCTTTGAATGTGCTTGCTTGGCTGTATGATGCTATTTGGCATATAAAGTAAAGTAGACTTAGAGAGGACACAAAATTCTGCAGCTGTTGTCACCAAATGTACGATATTACTGATATATGTGGTCAATATATGGTCAAAAGAGCTGGTTGTCTTTTTTTTTGCTACCTAATTAAAATGAAAATCTGAATAAAAAGAATTTCTTTGACAACATCTCTCAAATCATATCAAGAGGTAACAGCTTGTTTAATTTACTGCATACATAGGTATTCTAGAAAGGTTGAAGTTTTTTTCTGAGCCCTTTCTGAAGAAACTAGGGAACAGCAATATCATAGCTCTGAATAATTAAATAGAGCAATAGGGTTCTCCCTTACAGCAGAGAGAAAATGTAATTGGTGACAAATCCTGGCAGGAGCTGTTTCCTACTCACATCAATATTCCTATATTCCCTGGAAACCATTATTTTCACTCATCCTTCAGTCTCTCTGTTCAGTAACAAGGTTTACAATTGTTCTCTTTAGTTACTCTGCCTATTGTAGTTGCTTCTCCTTGTTGTGATTGTTATTGGACTATTCTTTGATTTTTGTGCTGGTACATCAATGGTTTTCTTTATACTTTAGTCTCATGAGAGCCTTGTGAACCTTTAGCAACAAGCAAAAACATATCTGCATAATCCCATCCCTATACATGGCCAGGCATATCCTTTGACAGTTACACATCTCTTCCAAGCATAGTTTACAAAGGTAAATCTGCATGGATTTTGAGCAGGATTTAGCTGGTCCCATTTATCTCACTGCTAGTGTTAAAGATATTTCCATTAGCTAAGAAATACCAAGCAACCTTCCAGAGATGAGGAGCTTCACAAACAGGGTTAACCAGTCTAAATTTAGGCAGCTGTAAATATTACTTACCTCAGCAATGTGGACATTTCAGAAACCATGTAAGACTAGAAATAAACATTGTTAAATTATAATAAAATGATAACGCTGTTATAATAACAACTCCTATCATTTTTTATCTATAAAGAATATTTATGTCCTCTAGTAGGACACTGCAAAACACCTAAATTGTTAATTTATCTTCTTTTAATTAGTTGTTGTAACAGTTACCAGGTGGTAGAATTGATGCACCTTGCAGTGACACTGCAGCATTTCCAGACCTACTTACATTACAGAACATACAAACAGCAGTATGTGTGAGATTTATGCCTTCTATATTTACAGGTAATAAAGTATGATGCATTTAATAAAGATAGATGTACCTAAGCCAAAGTAATGAAAACTGGGAAAAGGCTATTGCCGTGATTCACAGAAATCTTTCAACTACATGTTCAATTTTTAGTAGTACAGGAAAGCTCCCACACCATCAAGCTGAGGAGATAATGTGATCAATTAATATAAAAGAGAGAATAAAGTAAGAATAAGTACCATAGGGAAAGGGAAGAAAAACTTATTAATAATATTATACAAAATGCCCCTCTCTTAAGAGTTTATGCAAGTCAAACCAAGATAAAATTTGGCTCTTGAGCAAAAGCAACAGGTACCACCTAACAGCACAGTGAGTCCTGACAGGGCTCCTCCTGCACACTCCACTGAAATTAGCTGCAGGAAAAAGAGCCAGCATCAGAGAAGCTGAAGGAATTGCTGATGAGGATTACACACATCTTTGTGTTATCTACAGAGAGAAAACAAAGCAGATATTCATCCAAGTGATGTGTTGTGAATTTTGCAGGTGAAGGAAAAAATCAATTAGAAGCCTTTTTTTTTAATCCTAGAAATCTGAACTGAAGGAAGCTGAAAAGCAGGGTGGAATGGAACAGAATTCTCACCTTTTTCATTTATTTAGGTGCAGCATTCCACTAATGCAGAACTAATTACAGCAGAAGTGACCTAGCTGAGTAATTAATTCATAGCAGAAAATTTTAGAATCAGGCAGCAGGAATTTTTTAACACAAAATAGATTTTGACAGTTTCCACATAAAAGCATACTTTCCATTTCTTACTGACTTCACCTAATAATTTGGCAGCTGCCGGGAGTATCACAAAATATTTACACAGTTTTTATTTTGCAATGTGGATTTAATGGCTCTACCTTTAACTACAAAGAAGGTTAATTTATTTCCAACTGCATAAAAAAATATTTCTCCAAGCTATGAGCCATTTTTCTTCCAGGCTATCTCAAGGTTTGCTTCCATTGTTTCATCTTGCAGAAAACTCAATATTACTGTCATTTTAAAGTTGCAGTAGCCCTTAGAAACTGTGTCCCCGTGTAGCACTCCATGTTTATTTAGCAGTGAACATGTGCTGGTCAATCTTTATTAAGAAAGCACTATTTGTAGAACATTTTTGAAAAGGCAGCCCTTAGAGTCATCTTTAAATGGCAGGTACAAGTCTCTTGCCATTATTTTATGATGCACACCTGCTTATTAGAAAATTCCATCACAAGCTATGACACATTTTTTATACTTTTCAAAGACACAGTACAATTGCACCTAACTGACATAGTTACATTATGAGCTTTACTCCTCTTTCCTGTGTTTTCTGCTGCAGAGTGGATTCAGTTCTAAGAAACTGAAATTAATTTTCTTCCACATAAAAAGTCAGACTCAATATACTATCACTTCACTATTAATCAAGCTTGTAATTCAATATTTAAGTGACAAATCAAAAGAACACAACATAATAAAGAATTTCACCAGAAAACTTCCATATCATTCTTCCCATAAGGTTTCATATATCCTTCTGCTTTTTCTGCTCCGGTGCTAAACCAATTATTGTTATGTATTATGAAGTAGGACAGCAGGAAGGATATAAAGCAGGTAAGCATATTTGCAAATGCTGCTCTGTTACAATTTACTCAAATTTTACTAAAAGTACATGCTATTTTTAGTCACCTTGTACTTCGTGATGTTATTAAGGACACAATTCAATATCATAGTCCTCTTTTGCTGTTGGCAGATCATTATGAGGTTTGCAATGCACTAGAATTCAAAATGTCATCCATTTCAACATGAAAAACAAAATAGAGGCTAAATTTGTCTGCACAACAAAGATGTAAAATCAGGACAAGTTAGAGGAGAGAAAGGCCTAAATCCTGAGACTGTGCTGTGGTTATAGACAGCAGGTACCAGTAGATCCCAAAATTATTATGTAGCCAAGAAATAATATTTTAACAAGTACATTCATGTTTTCAAAAAACAGCCCGCTCATTTCCTGATACTCTGGGCTGCTCTTCTGCAAGCTTGAGTCAAACACCAGAGCAATCACACCAACCTACCACTCAAGCTTTCCCTCTCCAAAGCAAATGAGTAAAATAGGAGAATTTTGAAATAATCTCCTGTATATATTTAGGGCAAACAACCAAGTAACTTACATGAGGCACTGAGGAAAATACTGCTTTTTTCTCTCTTATGGTCTTACCCAACAATCTGTGCTCTACAGACTCATTACACAGAACACCTGAATATCTCAGCATAATATTCACAGCTACAATGACCTTCAAAGAACAAGGAAGCCAGAACAACATACACAGACTACACAGAGTGAATGTATATCAAAATCATGTCAAGAAGTCTGCAGAGGAAGATACTCAATACTACTGAACTACTAAAATAATAAAATGTAGTCATGATTTTTAATGTATGGGAAAGTAATCCAAGATGTCTCTTCTGAGTAATGAAATGTTATGTAAACAAAATGGGACATGATAAAGAAACTGTATAGCAAGTTTAATTAAAGAACTGTAAAGGGGGGGATGGGTGTATGCATGTAAATATCATAATCTGAACCATGCAGTTAACATCAATAAAATTATATTTTGCTCAGAGTATGGGTTTGAATCTACAGAAAATCTGACCATTCCATTATCTTGTGTAGGCATCTAATAAAGTACAAAATGTGCCATATTGCACAACCTGCAAAGGGAAAAATCCATGCATATTTTCTTACTTCAATAAATCCAGAAAGTTCTTTGTCACAAGTAATTCTATGTATGCTATATCTTTCCTTGTATGCTGACTCAGTGGCTTCCTGGGTCCTTGTTTCACTTGTCTACAGGTTATGGAGTTAAAATGTCCTCTTGATCCCTTCCTACACATGGTACAAGTGTTAAAAACAAGGAGAGAGGGTCAGATATGGGACAACCAGGTGACAGGGGACAGAGAAGGCACACGATTGTGGGCAATTATGCTCAGCTTAGATAGCTGGGGAAAAAAGTTCAGATCAACTTTTCAAGAGCTGTTACTGCTCTGGTTTTCAACAGTGTGGTGAAAGGAACCAGACACAAACATTTTTTGATGAATAAGGACAAAGGGATGTTAAAGAAACTACCTAAGTAAGACTGTAAGAGTGGATGTCTCTGAGAGGGAATAAAAATAAACTCACATTTCAGGGAGAAAATATTACAGGAAGTAATATTCTTCAGTTTTAGCAACGATTTAAGACATATTCTCATCACTGCTCACTGGTCAAAATCATGAGACAACAAAACACAAACCCAGCAGCCTTTGTGGTATGATAGGAAGCCATCACACATGCTCCCTCTGCTTCACAGCAAACCACATCAGGATCACCTCACATCACCTCCACAGCTGCACTACCCACAAGCAGGTTACAGCACAAACACCAGTGCAAACAAGCAGCAGCACAACACAGAAGGATAAAGGTGAGGGGCAGAAATTAAGGAAGACTCTTTCACAGGACTAAGCAGTAGACAATTGGCAATACTTCTTTAGACCAGTTCTACTTTATGTATTTGCATTCACAATGTGTTCTCAAAGCTATGTTAAACAGCTTGGCACAGGAATATAACACATTCATTAGGTAAAATCATTAGGAAAATAATGGAAAAGAAACTTGTAAAATAAAACTACTAAATACACAGTACACAACAGGTGGAGTTACAATTTATTACTACCTTTTCAGTCATGGTATTGTACATTTGACATCAAAACTTGCAACTCAGCCCCTCTCCAAAATGTCTGAGCCAAAAGAAGTAAACTGATGCACCCGACTCTTTAAATCACCCAGGAAAATTTGAAAAACTTGCCCTTGCAAAGCCTGAGCAACCTGAGGTTAGGAGATCCAGCTGAGAAGACATTTCATATATAGTAGAGGCAGTCAATTTATTATTCACTTTTAAGAAAGGCTGTAGAGTCTCCTCAATTAACTCCAGAGCAAGCAAGAAAGATTTTCGCAATACATCAAAATAATGATCACTTAGGTTCTCTTCTTGTCAAGTTTGAGAGTGTTTTTTCCTTACAGCAATGACCAAAGCTTTGTCCATTGCTGTATTTCCCAAGAAGCCACATTTGACATCTATTTGAATGGATACATTAAAAACAGTCAACTTTGTTAAGATTGCTTCAGTACCACAAATAAACAAGACATACCTGAACAGTTATATATCACTTTGCACCCTTACTCATGCTGAACATGCCTGAAAAGCAGTCAATACCATTCCCTTCCCCCACATTTCAAAATAGGCACATGTGTAAGCTTAAGCAGTGTACTTGGTGCTCTTCAGGCTTTTTATTTTCATAAGTGACTAGAAGCTCCAAACTTATTCACCTTCCATTTAGATCACTGCTTTTCAATCTTCTGCTGTGCGACACAAGATATCCATATTAACAATTAGACTAGGATAATCATTAGGGTCAAAGGAAACAAAGCTCATTTGTGTGTCTTTTATACTAAGGCTAGGAATGAGAAAATTCATTGAGCACAGATGTGAGGAAGGGTCTGAAAACTGTGCTTAGATTTTGGCTAAAAGGAATCATTTTTGAACATTAATGAACGAGATAAATCTTTAGAGCTCCAAGTTCACTAGTGCTAAGCACTGAATTCAATAGGATCCCATGGCCTAAAAGTAATACAGGGCCAGCAATTTCAGGCCAATGGACAATGTCAGGGTAGCAGGGGTCAGGATTGCTGGGATTATAGATCCACATTACCCGATGGGTTTATGGTCAATTAATTCCTGGGCAAGAAAAGAAACTTCCCTGTTCATAGAAGGGTGTTAGGTGTGAGGAGGCAACAGCTGGGTTTGGGCTGACAGTATTCAACAGACTGGAGTCAGACCTGATTCAGAGAAGCCACCTGGCCTGGGTTTGTGGTTGTACAGGAAATAATTTCCCTCTGCAGAACTCTAAGCCCAGCTTTTGCACCTTTTTTTCCACTTAATCTTCTCTCTATCCTATAAAGTGATCATACAAGGACCCTAATTGAATATAGTTCCTGGGCAATTTAGTGAACTCATGTGGACAAGTGCTTCATACTGAATGCAGAGAAGCACATGGAGTAGGAGTGTGAGCAGGTAAACAAAGTGGACTTGGTTCATTTGCTGAACAATTGTTGAAAGGAATACTTGTTTGATTGGAAAAGGGAGGACACTGACAATAAAATGAAACCAAAATGTTTCTCTATGATTAAAAGTGTTCATTCAACCAAAAGTGAAACTCCTTGTATCAATTATCCAAAAATAGCCCACATTCAATTTAGGTTGAATAATGTGTTTCACTTGATGTGAAGTCAGGCAACATAAAACAATTTCAAAATACTTGTCGTCTTAATTCCTTATTTTATTTTTAAATTTAGGGCTATTTTTATTTTAAATATCATTTTTGAATGAGAAGTGGAAGAAAAAAAAGCCACCTTATTCTGCTGGTGACATTTACTGGTTTATCTAAGTTCTGTAAACACTGAGTCCTGTTTGAGCATAAGCAAAATGAATCCCAGAGCAATCAGTTTAATATCTTATGTGTTGGATCTCTAGCTTTTGTTAGATTTTGGTAACAGCACTGAACAATGTTTGGGGTGGGGGTTGACTATGGTTTGGGTTTTTTAAAATATATGCTCTTCTTTAAATAAGTTGCAGACATTCCTTTAACTATGATCTTGGTTTTTAATAGTCATATTTTGACACATCAGGACAAGCCTAATGAGATATACTCAGACTTAGATATATTTAGACTGATATGATGCAACATGCAGCTATCTTGATATATTCAGGCTCTCACCAGAAACACATGGCAAATGTGATCCATTCACCTTCATCTATTTCTGTGCAGATACATTGGTGGCAAATTTTCGAACACCAGAAACTCCTTATCAAAACTGAATATTTTTATGAAGTATATTCTTTACTGCAATCACAGTCACAGGATATAAAACAGGCAGGTTTTCTTTCTCAATTTCTGTTAAGCTAAAGGTCACACTCTCTAAAGACTGTTAGTAATTTCCAACCTTAACACCTATGAATTTACAAATTTGTTTGAAGACTTCACAAAAAAGAAGACCAAAATGAGTGCTGTGATTTCTACACTGAGAAATAATTTCATTTTCATTCCCAGTTTAAGGCCAACTTCTGGATATTATTTCTGCTTCAGCTAGTATGACTGAAACCTGAATAGATGGCAAGAAAGAACTTGTGTTTCAATAACAGACTCTTCTGAGGTGTTCAGAAGCCTAAATAAGTAAACAAGTGTTCAGTAGGATCTAGGGAAGAGTGGTGCACTTTACAACTGGTGCAGAAGAAATGTGCTTATAACTTGCATACTGGTGCATTCACACATACACACTTTTCACTTCTATGAATGTTAAAAACATTTTTTCTGTGTTGGGTAGGTCAAATGTTCAAAGTTGAAAACATTTATCATTCAGTTGGTACGACTCCATTGGGGACAGCAGTCATATATCAACAAAGATTCAGGACAGTGACTTTTCCTGAGGGATTCAGGGAGTGAGGGAATACATTAACCACAGGCACATTTTCTTGCTATTCAAATGCTTATTACTGTGCTATCCAGGAGAGCACATTATATCATAATATTTTGCATAATGGCTAAATATGATACAAGCCTTTTTAAGACATGACAAGTCCAGTCTCACTGCACATATGACCCTTATGACCCCTCACAAACTTTGGTTCTATCCATAGAGGTTTAATTTCTTTCTTCATGTGATTTGTTCCAAATATAAATTCTTCTAACCTAATCTCATAAATTTAATTGAAACTTGTAAGCGGATAATACTGTCCATAAAATGGAAATTAATCATTTTTAAAGCCAGATTCCAGTGTTACATCCAGGAATATTTTATCCAGAAATATTTGAACAGGAAAGTAAAATGGAGAAAGTATACCTTAAGTTTTAGCTTTCATATTTTCCAGATTCTGTACTGCTATAGTATATAACTCTGTTCAAGTTCCCTTCACAGTTTAGTTAGACAAAGCTATCCTTTTCCAGCCAGAAAATCAAGGACACCATTGCAGCTTCAGGCCCAAAAATGTAAACAACAGCAAATTGAGGAGAGCAATCTGGGAGGATGGGACTTCATAACCTGGAGCTGTAATTGGACAGTTAACCCCAATATGCAAATGGACCAAAACTTATGAAAATGTTAAAAACTTGTGACCAATTGTCCATCTTGGGTGGAGCCACAGTTGGGCTCTGCCAAGGTGTATCCTTTGAAAGCCTTTTTAATAAAAACCTACCTTATTCCTTTAACACTATCTTGCCTCTGTTCTAGGTAGCCTCAAAGGGCATCAGAAAGAATTGTTCAGTGAACAATTTAGATTAATTTCTTCAAAACAAAGGGATGATATTGCTACATGAGGACAATTCTATGCTGAGAACAGCTCAGCTAAAATTCCTTTTCCTGTGATCACTGTTTTTGCTGGGGAAAGGAAGGAACATCAAATACTCAAATAGTTCACCTGAAAAAGGAGCAGTAACTACTGCTCCAGAGTGAGAACACATTCCTTGTTTCCTCTAAACACAAACTTATTTCAAGTAAAAGTAATCCTTTCAAAAAATGAAACCATTATCTCTGGCTCATTAAGACAAATTTCAGTATTTTTGTCCATTTTCAGAGATGGTTTGATAAAGGTATTGTTTCCAATTACTGTTGACACATTACTTGAACTTGGCTTACTAAAGCATAAAGGCATATGTGAAATGTCTGTGTTCAATATCACTTATTCCCATATGCCTAACTCAGAAATCACTGTTTAATCAATCCACAAGTGGAGACAAAATCCATTAGGCTTACAATCAATGACTGTAGATCATCTTCAAATAAAGTCTTCACTAAAGAGCTCTTTTCAAACTGAGCAAACATTAAGTCCTGAAGTTATATAATCAGCAAACATCTACTCACCAGAAATTGTATCAAAGTCAGAACTTGGCATATCATAACACAGCTTTGATTTACAAGGTGATGTATGTTCATGGCAGACAAAAAAGAATCAGCCCTGGCAGACAAAAAAGAAGGTGAAACTTTAACACTTATCTCCTTTTCATATGCTAGTCACAATAAAAATGAATTTGAAAATGTTTTCTGGAGTTAGAACAATATTTTGCTTATGAAGGTTCAGTGAGAGGCTGTTGCACACTCGTACAGTGCAAAATTCTGTATTCATTGTATTTTCACTGCTGACAAATAAGGAAACATTAAGAATTCTGTCTAACTTTGGTAATTATGAATTACTTAGACTGTGTAAATAGCATTTAACAAGAACATAGAGATTCGCAAACAAAAGGCAAAGTATAACATTTTCTTTCCAACGCATGGCTTTACTCTATTGCCTTGTGCACAAAATTTTCCAGGATAAATTAATAGTCAACTGTCATGTTAAGCCCCCTTGATACCAAGTGTCAGTTATCAAAAGAAAAAATATATATCCTATATCTTGTCATTAATCTGCACTGGGTTTTATCCACAGATCTCAAAACAAGCCAACGAGCTGTCAACCCTGACAGCTGCAAATGTCTCCTGCATGAACGTGTACTGTGGGCTAGATTCCTATCTCAGTTACAGCAGTAACAATAAAAGCTCCTTTTGTAAGCAACATCAACATGAAAGAAGTACATCAATTATCTATGGTAAAATTACAGGTAGAACCTGCATGAATATGGGAAAGAAAATGAAACAGTAATTTTGTATGTATAAATATTACAAATTTAACTCTTAATAAATTAACCATTCGGTCAAATAAATGAGGAAACTACTCCAAGCAACAAAAAACCTCCCACCCCTCCATTTTTGAAAATTGATTATACTGGTTCTGCACCAGTAAGACATTTGCTATTTGATTTTATGCTTACATGGGGTGAAAACTATTTCAAGTCTAAAGAACTGACAAACTCTTTTAGGATATTATTTTTTATTGTCAAGAGGAGATCAACCACCTTGCATTAGATCCCCCTCTTTCTCTGCTCCTGAACTCTAAGGATTCAATGCAGTTGAATGCTCCCCCTTATGGGCTGCTACAACATGACATTATCGTGCTCTGTGTTTCTCTGAACTAAATGCCACCACCTCCAACAGAGTTAAGATAGGTCTAGAGTGATACAGCCCATAGGAACTCTTTCATTTCACGACGTCCCTGAAAGCAGATTTTTGCAACTGCAAATTGTCATTCTTTGTTTTGCTTTTAAATGTGGTTTTGCTCATCATTATTAAATTTCAGAATAAATATATAGGAAGAGAATTGATTAAGTCAGGCTCTGCTGACTAGTGTTTTGTTCTTATTGGAATTTACCCTGGACAATAAATACAGCTAAGCATTGTTGTTAGGAGATTTGCCACTCCAGTGACTTGTTTGAAACCACATTTATTAATCCGGTAGGAACCAAATGTAGAATAGTGAAACAAAATCTAATTAAAATGGTATTTACTATATTTTCCTGAAGAAGTGGAAAAAACTACAGTATATGCATGTAGCCACTAGCATCTACTGTCTGTGTAGATTTGGTGAGAATAACTTCCACCTCCAAGTTCACTACTTGTTCTTCAAATCAAGCAGTCTATTTCAAAATGGATTTGCAATTTCATTGTGCTAATCCTTTAGAAGAAAACTTTACTAGTTAGATCTTATATAAGATCTGCTGTCCTAGATTATAATTCACTCAACTTGAAATGCCTTAAAATTCAGAAAGTCTTTCCTGGGTTCTGTTTTCACCCTATTACTGACTGAAAACACACAGGGTCTCTCACCTGCTATATCTGACTGTAATAGCTCATTCCTCAGGGCAGTTTGTGTCGGTACACGTTCCCTGTTCTATTATGTCCTCACATGCTTGAGGAGGGGAAAAGGGAAATATCTTTAAAAATAAAGATATTTTTAACCTGAAATGTTATTCAAACAGTAAAACACATAACTACATTGATCCTCTTCACTTCTTTTTAACACCAATTCATCTCCTCAAAATGTGCTGAAAAACATTCATTAACAGTGATATAATTTCACCTCCTTTGTGCTGTGTCAGTCCAGCAAAGTGCTCTGTTCTCTTGCAAAGTCTTCAAAATTCAGCTGGTAACTTCAAAGAACAGCAAGCCCTAACTTCCCCCAGCAGATCCTGTAACATAAAGCAAAGCACATTAAGGATTAAGATCCTCTCTGGAAATAAACAGAACTTCATTTGATTCAAGTTCTTCTCCCTGAACTTTAACTGAGTGGTTTTGGGGTCATTCTAATAAAACAGTTCACTAAAAGGCATCCTTTCTGAAAGTGCTTTTATCTTTGCTTGTTCCGCTCATAAAAATAAAAATGATTGGGTTTATCTGCAATGGATTTGCAATTTAGATATCTAAACAAAATAATCAGATTAACAATTTTCTGCAGCATATTAATTCTGTGGGAGTTAATATTTTTAAAAAATTGTTTAGAACATTTATTAGAACACTCAAAGTGTACAAACAATACAAAGGATAAAAGCAACAACAGAACTTGACAAAAACCTCCTAAAATCCTTCTAAAAAAACAGCTTCAATACTGGAACTCCATATAACATTTGACAAATAGTTCCCAGCACTATTTCATCTCCTCCTCTGTGAACAGCGGGGGTGGTGTCATCTCCATTCAAGAAGTTCACTTGATTCTGCTTTTCAAGTTTCCAAATAATATTAAATTCAAAAACCAAAATTCCTCTATTAGGCAAAAATTTTACAAGTCTTAAAGTCTTACCTTCTGAAACAGGGAAAGTATTCAACATTTCTCCTAAATTCTATTATGAAACTATCAAAAAGCACTGAAATTTTACATGAAATGTTAAATTTCAACTTTGCTCTTTCTGAGATTGATTGTATTTGAATAGAATCTTCTTTTGGCTTTAGGATTCTTCTATATGCAGTTGCACAAAAAAGTTTTGAGATTTTAAAACTGGAGTTCATAGTGGGAACTAATTGTAAATGTATTTTCTTACTAGTCATAGGTAGTACAGGTAAGGATATTTTTCTTAGAAAACTAAACATCATAAATATGAAAGGTCTGTCTTTCAGACAGAGTGAAAAGATACAGAAAGCTGCTTTTCCAAAACAGAATCACCTTGATTTTGAGATGTTTCTAATCTTTCAAGAAGGGGGGAAACACCCCACTCCCACAGGCAGTTTGTAATCTAAAAGTACACACATTGACAGAAACTCATGGGGGAAAAAATAGGAGGCAGGAAGGAAATCCTTATGAATTAATAGATTGGCTCCCATCAAACAGAGGGGTCTGGTCTCCTCTTCAGTCTGATTTGAATCAGTAGCAGGGTGAAAGCCAGACCTTCAGACACACAAAGTTGGCCACCATGTCCTTCCCAGCACCTTCTTAGAGATTCTTAACCACACTTCTGCAGGAGAGGAGTTTCAGCTTATTTAGTTTGACAAGCAAGTATCTTGTTTGTCACCAAAGGAGCTCTCAGGTTTCCTGAGATACAGATAAAAAATCTGAAGGAGATTGATAGAAGAAAACCCTCACAAAAATATTGCATTCTTTCTGGCCTTTTTCTCCTGCTGTTCTGCTCTTACACAAGGTGTTGACTCACAGGGCTTTGCATGCTGTGAGAAACAGCAAGAGTTAAGAGAGCTGAGTGCAATTCATCTGTTATAAGAACAAAAAGGAAAATGAAGATAATTATTTAGAGTATCATGAAGTTCCTGAGTTCAGTCCATCCAGGGCAGAATCTCAGTTCTTAAGACACTGAAATCATTCAATACCTCAATTCAAGCTTCCTTTTGGATCTGCAATTATTTATGAAGTCTTGATAGATAATTATGGAGTAAAGAGGTGAGCAAGATTCTCAGTAAAAAAATTCATTATTTAATGAGTCAGTGATTGTGAGGCTTTCCGGGTGCAACATGAAAATTACTTGATGGTTACTGTCCCTCACATGTTATTGATCTTACTTTAACATCAGAAACAAAGACATGGCTGAGGCTGATGTAAGCACCCTGCAAACTGGCAGTAGAAATCCAAAAGCTGGACTGGCCAGTGGAGCAACACTGATGGCCTCATGTCAGTGATGTGACAGGGACACTGGATCAGAGTGCACGCAGCACACACTGTGACAAAATATTAACTCTAAACAATACAATTATTTCTGTGCCTGAAATTCCAGCTACAGGTCAGCCACCCAAGTCAACAGGAAAGAGTGGAGATGAATACAGTTAAAAGCAACTTTTTTTTTTAATAACTTCTAATCTGTTATAAGCTATGGGCCATTCCAAATCATTCTGATACAGATGTACCAGGGCCAGTGTCTGTTCTCACAGCTTTTGCACTCATATGTGCCAATCACAGATACAGCACAGTGTATGAAGTGTTATGAACTGGGGCACAGCTGACCAAAAGGAGAGAATTGCCAGGGAATTCAATGGTCTGCTGTAGTCTGCCAACAATGGAGAGATGCAAAATTACAAGCAGAAATAATAGATCATGCTCTGGACAGTGGAGAAGAGGTGACAAATGAGGCATGGGATGTTATGCAGAACATGTACGTTCCAGAGGATGAAAGTCATCACTGCATCATCTGATTTCTAACTTCTGGCCTCAGCATAACCATAGCATAGTCAAATCTCATTGCTTTGAAGGTCACTGCTGAGGTTTTTATCAGCCTGACATTTGTTGTCAACTTTTTTATTCTAAGTTCTCATTTCATTTTAATAACAAAGGAATGAGGACATGAAGGTTATGCGTAAAAAAACTCCCACTGATTTTTCATAAAATACTTGAATCTAAACAGACTTCAATTTGTCAGGAATGTAGGTAACATTACCAAGTCTTTATTCACATTATACCTCCAATCAGCTTTTGAAAACAGGCATGGAATTCTAAGGTAGGACTGCTTTTGAGGTGTTCAAAAACCTAAAAGAAGCATAAAGAAAAACACCATACAGAGTTAACTTAATGTTTGAGTTAACTTAATCTCTTTCTAACTTCCTATGGTTTATGGTTCACTTCTCTAGAAGTGCAGTTAATATTCACTGGTTCTAAAGAAAAGAATATTTCTAGAGAAGTGCAGCATTCATCACTGAGGGAAAACAGGAAGCTTCTATTTCTACTACTGTTCAGTTTATTGTCTGGCAAATGCAGGTTTGCCCAATGCAGTGCAAGACAAAACAAAAGCAAGGGGAAATCTGCTTAACACCATAATTAAGACACTTCTTATCCCCCCAAACAGTAGCCTATTCTCCTTTACACTATCTAATAAAACAGCAGCGTTAAATACATCAACATTAGGTAAATAATTTACACTGTACACTGAAGTGGGAATTTTAAAATAAAAATTCTTCTTGCAAATGCAGTTTAGCCAGTGGGTTTATTCCCCACATTGCTTCAAAGTATATTCATCATTTGAGATATATCATTCCCATGACAATGGGATCACAAGGAATCGTGGTATAACAATGCTAGACCAAACAGACAGAATGCCAGCAGTGTCAAACTGGCAAATACATCATTTAACCAGAGATCAAAAGAGAAAATCTGAAGGTCAGAAATGCAATATTTATAATGCTGTCAACAGATGGATGCATACCAAACACCTCATATCCAGACCCCTAAAAAGCTTAGCAGAGGAATGTTCACAACACACAAGAGAAGTGCTACTGGAGTGTCCTCCATTCGTTTCCAATATGAATGAACTCTGAGGCAAACATTTCCTAATATGCTCCTCAGGAACAGCAAAAAATCTTGAGATACACTTTCATGCCACCAACATAAGCAGCAGCCAACTACTACCCTCATTCCCACTAATTCCACCTGGTACAACAAAACCCGCCCAGCATTTTTCCAATAGGCAACACATTTCCTTGGAAAGAAACCAACATGATTAGGATGGCTGCTGGCTTTAGAAAAGAGGAGAGAATAAACAGAACCAACTCTGTATTGTCACTGATTCATACAAAGCACTTTGAACAGTGCAAAGAAAATACCTGTGAGAAAATTCATGGTTTGTCTTGAGTATCTCTGTGGCAATGGAACTGGAGATGCTAAAGCTATGGGAGGAAGGTTGACAAAAGCAAGCTCACAAAAAAAAATGGAAAGGGAATTGACATAAGCTCACCAAACTCTGGCTTTATTCAGCGTATAACAATACAAGACTGCTCCACATTTGGTGTGGGAAAAAATCTATCACTGTTTTTTCCTTTCATACCTCTCCTGTAATCATGAGAGCATTTTACTCAGATGTAATTTCACTTAATACCATGGTGATAGATGTTCAACAACATTACCATTACCCAATGATAACCAAAATCAAGCTAATAAAAAGGATCCAGAATAAAAAGTTATGAAATTACTGAGTTTAAGTTTGTGAGTCAAATGAGAAAAAATCAAAAGCAGTTTGTCATTTTCTTCTTGATAGCTTTTTCATTTACAATTTATTATCATAAACACAGTATCTCTTGAAATATCTTTTTGATATCTCCTCAAATACAGTCAGAATTCTAAAAAAATTAGATCTCTCAGTTTTCACGGTCCTTCTTATTGAGATTTTATCATATTCTCTGTGGACTGTCAAATAAACTCTGCTCATTAAATTTTATCTATGTCAGCAAGCTAAGGACATAAGAAATGTAAAAGCCCTATTTATGAATCCAAAAACCTTGAGAAACATTCTCTATTTATACAGCTTGTCTCTTCTTTCCTTTTCTTTACTTTTTGTACCCTTCCACTTCTAAAACCCTCTCCCTTTTTCAGTCTCTTCAATTTCTCTATCTTCTATTTCTCAATCTATCCTCAAGCTCTTTGGAATTCCTCCTTTTGTCTGCCTTTATTTAAGAGGCTTAGAAGTTCATTTTCCCAACTTCATTTTCAGGGATCTGCTGAGTGGAAGTAGAGAGGAGGTTTGCTTGTTTTTGGTCCAAACAATATCTGGATGCTGGCCAGCTGACATGGACGCTCCACCCCGTCCCTCTTGAATAGTGAATAGCATGCTTCCCTGAACCCTTTGGTCCTCCCAAAACAATCACTCTTGCTCCTTTCCTTCCTTCCTTCCACATGCTGTCTTTGTGACAATAAGCAATAAATACCTTGCCCAAACAACTTTATATTGCAGTTTCTGTTGTCAGACTCTCCCTTCTCTCTCTAATATTTAGCCAGTTTCCCTCAGAACTCCTTCTCTCCTACAGAAAGGTCTTGGATTTTGAAGTGCCCTGTTCCCCTCACCCTGTTATTTATCCTTTCCAGTTTTATCTCAGTTGTTCTAAATAAGTAGAGGAACTGAAGTTCTGACCTTCAGAATTCACCTGGTACAAGTTTTTGAAGGAAACCTCCATGTCAGAATCACAGACACACTATAATGCAGTACCATAACATCCCATGGCACTGGATGCACCAACAGGGTCAACTTTGCTGAGATCTTCCACTGTAAAATATCATGTGATGCCCACTGAGAGCTGAGATATTACTTTAACATTTTTCCATTTATTTCATAGCAAGAGTCATGAGCATGGTAAAATACTTTCTACATATATCAGTGCTCAAGCCTCAAAAAAGATCAATAGTGGTTGAAGAAGAATTCATTACACTAACAAAACCCATCTGAGAACATTTAAAAAAAATTAAAGCAAGCATCAGCCACAGCATTTCAAATTTAAGTTGCCTTATTTAAATAAAATTTCTAGGCAAGACACTGAAATAATACTGAATTTCTGTTTTTAAATTTACTCACTTGGTTTTAGTGCATAAAAACGTTGCCAGATGGAAAGCTGTTTGTACACATTTTTCCATATTTTATCAGAAGACTCAACACAGATGAATTTCAAAAGAGAGGTTTTATAAAGAAACTATATGAAGTCTAAGCACAAACTATACAAGGCAGCACATAAATCTAGAGAAACAGACAGCAAGTTTTACCAACGTGTTCAAAAGAATAATAATCAAAAAAGTGGCTCAGTTAAACAGCAAAGAATACTGAGTACTGGCAAAGGATATCACAACCAAGCACTACAGCATCAATTCCAGCCTTCAAAAAAATCAAAGAGAATTTTTAATGAACATTGTCATTTTTGTAGCAGGTTGTGATTTTATTACTGATATGTTTTATTGTACTAGTTGAACACATGATTTTTTGAAAAGATAAAGAAAACTAGGTGCAAAATCCAGGCCACAAAGAAATACCTATGAGAATAAGTACATTTTTAATGCATGGTTCATTGTAGTGAAGCTCTCTAGAATAACAGCTGAATGTATTGCTAGATCCAAAGAGAAGGTCAAACTAACAAAGAAAAGCCATATCAAAAGACTTCAGAAGGTTGAGTGAGAACACAAAGAGCAATTGTCCTTGAGACAATGGGTTTTATGTCATGTATTCAGCCTCTCTGACAAAACTTGCAAACAAAATCCCCCAGCATTCGGCAGTAATTAACATTCAGTTGAAACTACATGCCCCAGAAATGGATTAAAGAATTACTGAAATAAAGAAAAAGGGCATATTTATGCAGCAAATTGTATGTAGTGAAAGTGATTTAAAGGTGACAGGTTTCAAATCAGTGAATAGCCTTGAATGGTACTACCATTCTCAGCAAATTTTTGGGGATCTGAGGTTTGTCTTCATATTTTTTCCATTTGAGGCTTCTTTGGCTCTCCATCTTTTGTGATCCCAAGAAAAGTCATACACCAAAACTAGAACAACAGACATGGAAAAAACCCAGGTGCCCATTTCATAACATGAAGATTTTCATAACTTTTGGACAAACATGGATATATTATGTCCTGTGATTCTCCTTGCTACAGCACTGAATGCTCTCACAGAAACAAGGATGGAGGAAAACACTGTGACAGCAAACAAGGAGATTGGCAAAGATCCATGAAGTTCTTAGGCAGGTGTAGGTCTCTTTGGCCTCTGAAAAACTCCTTAATTGACTTATCAAAATCATTAAAAACAATCTACTTCAGTCACAAAGGAAACTCGAGACTCTGGAATGGGGTTTTCATATCTCCTATATCTACAGGGCAAATATCTCGCCTTGAACATCACGAGGGAAGGAGGAGAGCAAACTAGAGAGCAGTCAGCCCAACTTCAAATCTCACAAATATACAATGCAAATGTTGGGCCTCAATATAGCTATAAATTGTTTCTGCAGTAAAAACTGACTTTTCAGGAACAAACTGTGTCAAACCAGTCTCATTTCCTTCCCCATTATGATAGCTACCTAGATAAGGGGCACAAAGCTCATATTAAAACTGATGCTTTTTATTAGGGTCCCACATAAAAATCATCACATACAAACTAGAGAAACATTATTAAAGCACTGGTTTTTGTAAGACAAACAGTGTCTGTCTGACTCTCATTGAGAATATATCCTGTGAATCACTACCAGACTCAAGGAGTATTTCAAGTAGAGTTACACAGGGGTTTGTCCTGGTCTTAACTGTACTCAGGATTTTATTAATTCCATGGGTGCTGCACAGTAAGCATTCCTAAAGTCTATCAGGATATTACTGAGCCAGAAGTGGTTTCCATGAGCTAAAGAGTATACTGGGACCAGTTTAGACACCTCATTTTTCAGAAAGATACAGCCAAATTGAAGAGTGTGCTGAAAGGGAAAAGACTTAAGAGTTTCCCACACCACTACTTATGAACAAATGCTCCTGAAACTGGGTTGGCTCCTTCAGAATCAGCAGGATGTCTCAGTCAAACCCATCTGGTGCTTAGACAGCAATTATCCTTACAAACAGACATTTCCTTTTGCTCCCTCCAGCAGCAGAGCAGAAAATTTATTCTAGATCTCCTTCTTGCTGTTCCACTTAAGGACATGGTCAATCTGATGCATCCCCAACAACTCAGTTAAAAAAATGGGTTACTGAACTGTTTTCCAAGACTGACCCAGTTTCCTCTAGTTGTGTTTGATCCTGCCTCTCTGCTGAAGCCCTGCCAAGATCTCTCCAGGTCCCTTTCAGACTCTGTGATTTCTGTTGATTATGTTGCTTTTGTTATTTCCTATTAAATGAAAAAAAAATAAAACAAAACCAATTAGCAAGACTTTTATCAAACTTCTAGACAGATAACTGTAAGCAAGACTTCATTTTCCAACGTTCTTTATAGACTTATTTAGACTATGAGTATAATCTAGCCTTTTACTTTAAGAATGTTTTTCTCCCACCCACCATGAATGCCAAGCCTGTCAATCACACTAACAACAAGAAGATACATATGGGACAGTTTAGGAGGAAGAGCAGACATGAGAAACTGCTCCTTTAACTTACTTGGAATCAACTCCAACATGTGTGCCTGGGAGAAAAAAAAAAAAAAGAGTATGTGGTAAGTCACGTTACTTTCATTATTTTTATATAAATTTGGGGAAAAAAAACAGGGACAACAGTTCATATTTTCTGTACTGTAATATTCCATTTGCTCAAGTGTATTTTCCTGGGGCAGCATTCCAATGTTACATCCAGTAAAACAAGTTGCTTGCTGCTGCTGCTGAGGGGTTTTGCAAAGCCGAACTTTACTATGGAAGTTTTGAGATACTTTTAACACATTTAGTGCTTATGCTCATGAATATACAGAGCAGTAAGAAATGCCAGTGGTATGACCTAGGAAATAGTTTTATACTGCTTTTTAGCTATGAAATCACAAATCGAGAACTTCATTTACAAAAAGCCAAGGAGTTGGAACCTGCAAAAACTTGGTTTTTATGTTGCTTGCACATTTCAGACTCTAGGAAATGAACTTTAGGCAATATAGAGTGTAAAGATGTGTTAACTCTGCTTGATACACACGTTCTGTATGGGAATGAATTTCTCTTAAGAGGACAAAATACCTGGTGTATAAAATGCTCACATTTAGATTCCTCTGAAATTTGGTAGTTCTCAAGCACTAGATGTCCTTTTTTATTAGGAATCAGAAAATGAAATTTCTTAATATGTAGAATCAGATTTCTACCTTTTTTGGAGGAATAAAATTGTAAAACAGTGCAGATTAAAATTGTTAATGTCTCCAGTAAGACACAAGTTTCTAAAATAGCAGATTACTCTCTGCACACATACCAAATACATTTTTAAGCGTAACAGGGTTCACAGCAGATCAGGAAGCTCCAGGGAATTTTCAAGTAGCAAGCGAGCCTGATCTGCCCCAGGCTAGTACTGTTTCACATTCAGGTATCTAAATTCTGCTTCAAAATTTTATGTAAGCACCTGAAAGTTAGGAAAGAACCCATTTCGGTGGCCTGTCTTTATCTGGGGAACTCTGTAAGCCTCGGTATTCTGCTCAAGAACTCCTCCCACTAGAGCCCTCACAGCCAACATGCATCCAAGTGCACATATTTATTTGGGTTTATCACACCACGGAGGTGTGATACATTACACAGAGGAACTAGAAGTATGAGGGTACTAGGTAGAATCAGTAATGGAATTTGGGGTTCCCCAGCCAACAATTCTTGAAATAATCCTCTTGAGGGTAATGGAAAGCAAGTGGAAGTGCGTGACAATATTCTCCATTTCTGTCACACACACTGAAGGACAGAGAACTACAGCACCAATTGAGCCAAGGGCAAAACCAGCATCAAGAGAGGAGATGCAGGAACCCAGATGAGCCTCCCCATGTCTCTGGTCTTTTTTTTTTTTTTCTTTTTTTTCCCTCTTGTCATTATGTTTAATCTGACTAAAACACTAATGGAAAAATATTTCCTGCAAGTCTTACAAGTCTCTTTGGTTGAAGCAAAGCCCCTTTGGGAGCAGAAAACTGAGCAGGACCTTCCCAAACAGATTCCTGCCTCATTCCGTGGACAGAGGCTGACTGCACTAACCCTGGCCTTTTAAGAGACTGTCCTAAGAGCCTAGAACACAAATTAAGGCAATGTCAACACAGAAGAACTAGCCACAATCTAGTTTTGAGGGAGAGCAGAGAGAAACAGGTAAGACAAGGAGGACACCTGGGCACAGCAAGGTGGGGCAGCTGGCAGGGCAGAGCTGCAGCTCACCCTGCACTGCAGGAAGGAGACAGCAACTGGCAACCAGGAGCAGTTCTCAGCACCTCAGTACTTCCAAAAATGCTCCCTGCCTGATGGGGAGGAGGAGCAGGTACCGCTGGCAGCACACACTGAACTGCAAAATTCTTAACGCACTATTTTTAATTGGCCTTTGAGATGTTCTGAACTAGGACTGCTAACACCTACTCGGTAAGCAAACAGCCTGCACTTCACATTATTAATGTTCCACACCTGATGCCATCTGTTATTTGGTTGTTTCGTGTAAGCAGCCATTAAACCTGTAACTCACACAACTCCTACCAAGCTGCTTCCCACCTTCACAACTCATGACAACTCTACAACAGACAAAATCACTCCTGCACTCAAACTAGGCAAGCAAACTGTCTTGTAAGGAATACATGCACCTCTCTCTTCTGGTTCTGCATATAATGGAAGGAGTATTGCTGCCTCCTGACATCCAGGAAGACGGCACCCCCCTTGGAAAAACTCACAGCCAACTTTCTGAAACACTGAACAACAAAAAGCACTATGAAATTCAACATCATTTTTTCATAATATGCCAGCCAAGTACCTCTAAGGTTTTTCTGAGGAGGCCAAATTTAAGATGCAAGAGCTTCAGTCATATTTCTGCAACTCTGGGAATGGAGTTCTGCCAGATTCAGTGTTCTGCCTAGGCAAAAAATAGGAAATACGTATTCACTGGCAACACCTGACCTGTCAGTCACTCTAACAGTAAAAAGCATGCAGGAAAATTTTAAGGATAGCAGATGAGACACTTGAACTTTTTCAGTAATGACAGGTATGTGCATATGTTGATATAACAACCAGTTCCTTATACTGGAGTCACTCACATGAGAACATTGGGACTTCCTAAATCACCCTTTACAGGCGTTCACTTTAAGTGACCAAACAGGAAAAAAGTTGCAAAAAGGACTTCCCCTTCAGATTTCTACATCAGTAAAAAAAGAGTAAAGCAAGAGTTCAGTAGTATTCATGCAGATCAAGTTTTTTCTCCCTGGAGAGAAGAATGACCACAAAACTACCATCTCAAGAGGAGTTTGAGAACTGGACAGCTTTTCAAGTTGCAGATCTCTTAAGACAGGTACTGAATCTGTATGTAAGACTTTAGAGAGTTCAGTCTATATTCAGCTAGCAGAAACACTGGACTTATCCTTGAAAACGAGATATCTTATCCTACATCTACCACAAATATTTAAAAGTACTAAAAATAGTTTAGTCACCACTTATATTATATATAAGTTCAGTTTTCTGTAGAAATCTAATTCATGGTAGAAGCAAAGATCTCCAACATAACAAACCATACAAAAAATGTTTTCTCACAGGAGTATTGCTTATAAGAGAAAAGATATTTCATGCCCAAATTTATTTCCTACTGGGAAAAAATAATCATTTCAGAGAAAGTATGTCTAGTTTTATATGTAAGTATAGCTTTAAAATTTACAGCATGTAAGTAAGAATCTACTCTTCATGTTTTCTTCTCAATGCATATATACACACCAGTAGTTGCTAGATGTTGTTTAAGTTGTACTTGAACTTTTGGGGGGGGGAATTGAGTCAGTCCTTTGTTGGCTTGTATATTTCTTTGTTCTACAAGGTCCTTTCTAGTATATCTAAAATAACCTGAATTGCACAAAGTATTCCAAGCTCATTTCAAAGACATCTTTCACTATCTTACTAATCTCTTCTCAGATATAGAAAATATATCCTCCATGATACAGCCTTTTTTAATCACATTTTTCCTTTTAACCTACTGAATACTATTACTCAGGTTTTAGATTTCTACCTGTAATCCACTGTAGAACAGTTCAATTTTGAAAAAAATCATTCTGGGTTCAGAGAAGGTTTTGAGTACTGTGCAGGACAGGTACACAAGATAGACAAGCAGTGAGCACTGAACAGAAAATAATACATCAACCTTCAGGAAAATAATATCAGCTTCCGTGGTCTGTGACTGAGGCTGGGTTTTCTAGAGGTATACTCATGTTGATGCCACAATACATACATATAATGGGTATGTACATGTGTACCATGCAATTTTAGTATCTTCTGAAATTTAAGTCTTAATGATATAGATTTTCTTGCGTCATAAATACAGAAGTTCTTGACTAGCCATTCTGCAAAGTGTTTCCAGCCTCATGAAAGCCTCATTTTGTATAAAATCAATACCTTAACTACTAAATAATAATTAACCACACAGATTTTGCATTTTCCCTCATAAGTAAGTGAAGATAGTAATGGAGACCTGTTAGCCATGTGGATGTACCTCAACGTCATCTTGCACCTATGCTGTAGTTGCAACACTGAAATATTCCATATTGTGTTCAGAGATTATCTACTTGGCCTCCATTTGCCATATAGTCTGGTCCCTCTCCTAGTACTGACCTTAATGTACTTGTAAGAAAAGTTAATGCAGTCTCAAGAAAATTAACAGTTCCATGGTCATCACTAAACACCAGCAGCAATACACCCACTTGCCTAATGCATTAACCATGTAAAATGAACAAATTTTCCCTTACACAAAAGCTTGATTAATAGCATAAGGCAAAGCTCAAAAGCAGCTCATCAAGCCAGTAACTGAAGATATTGGTAGAAACTAGAAATAGATGAGCACCAGCCAAGAGAAGCAGAAAGTCCATAGCCTTGATTATTTGTCTCTCACCAACACCTATTCAACAGATGGCAAATTAACACAATGCACAAATGACCACTAGTGCAACAACCACAGCAACCCTCCCCTTTGAATTGTGATCTATTCTGCATTGCAAACAAGCAGGACTCTCCCAATCATAGTAGAAAAAAATTTATAAACCAAGGGCTATCAGCTAACAGACCAAAAAAAGAATATATATCTGAACAGGACATTTTCATATCAAAAAGTAGAAAAAATACACACTGAATATTTAAGCATGATCAGTTTTAAGTAGTCTAGAAATATAGAATTATCTTAGGAAGGCCACATAACTACGTCTATAAGAACTTATAGCCCTAATATTTCTCTGTTAGCATCTGATTTGGTCAGTACTGATACTGACATTTACATCTAAGCATTACAAATACTAAAACTCAATTTGAGAGTGGTACATTCTTAAAGAAAAGATTCCCAAATTTTTTTGCCACTTTCTATGCATAGCAGTTAATTTCTTTCAAAAGCCACACTAAGTCATCTAACACACCATGAGATTTTTTTAGGACATCTTCAGCCTTGATGCATTCTTTTCCTCTCCTTAATAGAAAATCCAATGTGTCCATTTTTTCCAAACTACTATTCAGCAGTTAGTTCTATTTCAAGATGTAATATTTCTGGACATTCTGGTTTCATTTGAATTTATAATTAACATCAACTTTGTTAAAAAACACGATTACCACAGCCAAGTTACAGAAAAAAAACCCTGTTTCTGAGCCTGAGTTCTTTCCAGCAATGCCCATCAGCATGGTAAGTGCAAGACACAGCCCAAATAGCTGGTACCAAAGTCAAGCAGACCAAACAGAGGCTGGTAAACAGCCATGTGGGATGATGGCATGGCTACTGCTTAGCTTTTTCCTCAGGTTACCTTTTAACCTGTTTCTAATTCTGGCTTCTTATCCCACAGCAATCCACAGTACTCCTGTTGGGCTCCTTGCTCCACTTATATGATATTTGCTGCTTGGAAATCTCTTTTTGTCTACTCCATCCACAATTTCATTAGCCCTTATCCCCTGTAATCTTTCATCCTAAGAAAGAGGTAAAACTGTGTCTTATCTCTTACGTGAAAGTCACTGCCTGAGCATTACAGTTACTCAATACTCTTTTTCTAATTATCCTTGTCAAGTAGTATAACAATTTCCACAACCCTGAGTATTTGAGCATGGAAATATTAATTAGTTTGTTTACAAATGCCAAGTTTCACACTACTGCAATCTTGTCTTTTTTCTCACCTCAGTTTGGAATGCCTGAATCTGCTGTGGTTGTAGAAAAACTGTGCATGAGTGGATCTCATTTCTTGGTAAGCAAATATTCCATAAGAGCTCTCACTCGGGTGTATTTCAGCTTGGGGATTGTACCCCTTACAGTGCCAGGAAATAATGTGAAATGTTTCCTTCTCTATACACTCTTCATCAATTGCTTTGATCTTGCATTTGAGTGGGCTGATTTCCACCTCTGACTCAAGGAATCCCTGTACACAAAAGAAATCCCAGTCAGCCTTCCCCCCTCCAGAGAAAGGGCAGATATAATCAGCCATCAGCACACAGGTGTGGCAGGGGACAGCTCATGAAATATGAGGAGGTTGTGGGTTTTTTTAACAGTATAGATATTTTAAAGCCATCATTTATGTAAAAGCTTTTTGATAAAAATTGCATTATTAAGAATATTTACCAGCACAGAATTGTACGTAAATTTTATAGTAAAAGTTTAAAGAAACAATGCCTGAAAAATCTGATAATGTCCTTTCCTGACCTCTGTAGAATTTTTTGTATGAGCATGTTTAATTGATTGCAACTAATAAGGAGAGAAGACTAAAGTAACTCCTTGAACTGCAGCAATTCTCTATCAATAATACCATCTGTCTAACTACTGAAGAAAGTTCCTTAAAACCTATTTAAAGGTGAAATTATTGTTATGGTGCATTTATGCACTGCAGAGATAATATGTTTGCTTGGCAATTCATTGCTAAACAGAACTGTTTCCTGGGTGCATCAGGAGTTATATCTGCTGTTTACTCTAACAAGAGCTTCAGTGCTGCAACATGATTCATGAGACTGCAGGTGCACCATGGCCACAGAGTAAAACTGGGTTTTACCAGCTCACACCAATGCAGTCGGGCTGACAAAGCTGCCAAGTCCACACTGATGCCTGTCCCATCCATCCATTTCAAACTGGATCACTGAAGGTGCTGCAGTCCCCATCACTGGATGAGAGGCAGTGAAGTTAAAGTTAAGGGTGGATGTGGCAGCTTCCTGTGACTCTGTAAATAAAGCTGTAGAGCAGCAGTGGACTGAGAAGTAATTTCAGATGTTAGTGGCAACCTATTCAAAACACAAGTGAAAAAAGCAAGGAGAACAATGGATGACCTTTGGACAGTCTACAATAGAAAAGGAGTATGAGTAAAAACAAAAGTATTTGCTAGTATGTTCTCCAAACTATGCAGTGTCTTCAAAATAGTTTTAAAGACTATTTTGCACTGCCAAAAACACGGCATCATACATGCAACACAATAAGCAACATATATTTTTTATGTCTGTATAGAAAAATTGAGACAGGTCTCACACACAGGTAGAAACTTTCTTCCAAATTTTATATATTCTTTAATTGAATTGCTCAGTAGCATTGCCAACATGATAAATCTGCATGCTTGAAACAGAATTAATTATGACAACATTAAAAAAATTTAAATACCTATATTTTTCTATCATTAACAGCCTTATTTGACTAACTGTAAGATGCTGTTCTCCTATGTACAAGCTAACACTTATATCAACTTAAAAGTAATTAAATCAACAGCCAAGTTTCTTATTCCAAGCTCCTAGCCCAATATACGAGAAATCTGTACTACACCAGAAATTAAATGTTCCTTATCTGCTACAAGGTGTGTTTAGAAAGCACAGTATCCAATGGAGTAACCACATGTTGGTCATTGCCACTCAGAAAATCTGAGGTTTTCTACATAACATATAGCATGATTCCTTAACTGCATTTACTGTTCTGTAGAGATGTTCAGAATTCAAAAATCCTACAAGTCCTGAAGCTGTTATGTGCCTGTTAACTGTCTTTTGCAAGAACCTGAGGGTTTGCACTTCAGTTTATCCTTCAGTTATCAGAAGAATATTATTTCTTTCTACTCCTGTCTGCAAAGTCTAAACAGAAGCTCAATATCACCTTTAGACATTGAGATTAGAATCATTAGAGAAAAGCTGGCCATCTATCACTACACAGCAATGAACCAAAAAAACCAAGCCCAAAACCCTAAAAACACTTGAACAAGCCTGATGACACCTAGTAAATACAAGTTACAGGTTTACCTTTGCATAATAATTTTTAAAAAGCAAATACAGGTTTGCTGCTGTGTGTGCATAGACACCCTGTGCACACATGGAGATCTCACAATACATGTGCGGTGTTTCTGTGTGTCTAGCAACAGTCAGATGAACATTTAGATACAGATCTGGTTTTGCTATGATATCTGTTAGGAATCACTAAAAGTGAAAATTCCTTTTAGCCTGGCAGATAAAGAAGAAAGCAACTCTGTGGTATCTGACATGAGAACACAGTGAGCACATTCAGAGGGGCCCAAGTTGCTGTTTTACCTTTGCATCAGCTGGAAGATTGTCTTCCATCCCAGCTGCAGAAGGCACATCCGAGTGCCTGGGAAGGCAGGCAGGGCACCCCAAGGGGAGCCACTCCAACACCAACCCATCCCAGCCTTCACAACTCCCAGCCAACCCCCTCTTCTCACAGTGTCACTCCTCCAGCCTGCCCCAAAGCCCTGCTATGGCACTGACCCCTAAGAACATGCTGTGCAGGGGTTTTGTGCCAGTGCGATGTGCCAAAATCCAGAGGTCGTGCCAGCCCACTTCTGGGCAGCACTGGAGGGAAGCTTTCCTGGAAAGAAAGATCTGCAGCCAGCATACTGCACTTTTAGCAAAGATATAAACACCAACCCACCAGATGTGCCCTTATTTCCTGGTTTCCCAGTGAGGACACCCATCTTTTCAATTTTTCCAAAGAGGAATATTGCCAAATGTTGGGAGAATGCTGCAGAAAGTAATTATCCTATAGCCTGCCACTGAACTAACACAAAACAACTTAGGGAGCACAAAATCTTTCATGTCAAATGCAAACTGCATTTTATTTGAAAGTGAATCAAACATTTATCAACAGTAAGGTCTTTTTGAACTTTAAAGTGTTCGGAGTCATGCAGGCATTATAGCCACAAAATCTATGATGAGTTGGCCACAACACCTTAAATCAATTTGACTGCCTTCAGAATAAAAATAATCAACCTTTATATGGTCATTTCTTTGAATATTTCTTCCCTTTGAGTGGCTAAAAAACAATCATTTTTATGGTAATATCATATTCTATTTTATAAACATACTGAGCATCCAACTGAACTTTTCTAGGAAAATAAATTACATGCATTTCATAAAAATTTAGAAGTAATAGGGCTTCTTTTACACTTCTGTAGAATCTAAAAACACAAAAGGTTGGTATATTAGATCTGAAGTGTACCATGCAGTTTCATTTTTCATCAATAGTACCATACTTTTGATAGTTACTCAATATGCAGGTCACATCTGAGTGATGCTAATCTAGTCCTAATGTGCAAATCAGCATTAAGCCACAGCTGCATTGCACAGAGCATATTATATTCTCTCTTGCTTTTAATGTCTGAACTTGCTACAGTGTGCTCCTGGCTTTTCAGTTCCCTCTAAGTGTAGGTTGTTTGCTTGATTTTTTTTTTAATTCTGTTTTGAATTCCCAGTGACAGATTGAAAAATATATAAAAACAGGGAAGTTTTACTTGAACTTCAGAACTAAAAATAGGAGACTTTCTTATTAGATTTGTATATAGAAATTCACTAAAAGAACTCTAAACACAGCAAAAATGGTCAGGCATTGATTCTAAACTACTTTTATGTATTTCTCATCTTTTTTGCTCTTTCAAAATGTGTTTTGAATTGCATGGCTGGAATAGGAATGCCCTGGAGAAAACCAGAGCCATGTTATTCACAAATACTCTACTGGGGATTTTTGAATAATATTTTAAAAATGGAACTGGTGTCTTCCTGTGGGAGATTCCTGACTCCCTGCCAGTGCAAAACACTGCCAGAGCTTGTCAGGTTCAACTCACCGAGCCTGTCCTTTGACATCCATTTCTGTCAGCATTGCTACTGAGAAAAAGCAGCTCTTGTCCAGAAAAAGCAGCCCTGGTCTCACTTGGGTGCTCCCTCCCATCCCTGCAATGCAGAAGCAGCAGACAGGAAAGCACAGGAACCACATCTGCTTTCAATGGTGACCACAACAACCAAACACACCACACCTAGAGCTCCTCTGCTGCTATTTGAAATCTCCCACCTTCCCCAGTTTCAGCTAAAAGAGTATTTCCCAATGATGGGAGTGATATTTTCACAGCATGAGATATGGGAATAGGTAGAAAGACATTAAAATTGGTTTAGGTGGCTTGGATATCTGCTTGGAAAAAAGATAACCAGCATCAGGTACTTTTCAGATTGATCTGACATCCGCCCCTGTATACTTAGTTTGACAAATAAAATTCAGACCATGAATGCCTTGAGTTTCCAGAGAGGGGGGAAAGCTCTTTTCTAAGTCCTATATAAACAAAAGAAATTGAAGACTTACTAAGTACATTCTTATAAGTTAATTCTTCTGGGAAAGAGCAAAGAGTCTTGCAGTGTTTTCCCTGGGTGTCAAGCAAGCATGGCAAGCTTAGGTAAGGTTAGAGAAGCATGGTCCCAGGTGCAGGTACTGTTGAGTCCCACCCATGGGCTGGCTGTTGACACCTTAATGACCCAAGTGCACATCCAGGGTTTAATCATACACTGCATATCTCAGAAAGCCATAAAATAAGCTTTTTGCAATGACACAAAACTTGAATATTAAAGTTTTGGCACACCCAATTGTTTTGGAAGTAGAAGTGATGTAGGCATTGTTTGTCCTGCCTTTGGCAAGCACACAAGGTTACCATGGCAAAAAAAAAAAAAGGATTGCTCACCACAGAAAACTGATGTTACAAAAATACACATCTTCAGCTACAAAACTAAATTAGACCATATAACTGCATTAATTTAGTTGCATTTTTACACTATTTTTATTGATCTGATGTTGCTTTCTCCTATTTATCTACCATCTGCCACCTTGCCCTTTGCATTTCACCACAACTGAGCCCCTCTTCACCCACTCCCTTTTAAACCTCCTTGCCTCCAGTGCCTTCCAACACCCAGTGCTTTGTTTCTGCTCCTCTTTTAGCCAGGGCTCTCCTTCCCTTTGCTCCTTAATTAGTTTCTATTAGTCATGGATTGAAATTTCTCCTACTGGCATTCCTCATGGATTTACACTCCTTCAGGCTTGCCTCATTTCCATTCTTCACAGATGTAAAGGTTTCCTGTCAGAGGCAGCAGAAGTGCCTTAGATATCAAAAGTATTTTTTTCAGAAACACCTTAATTTCCAGGTATTTCTACAGGCTGTGATCACTTTCTCAATGAAGAGTGGATAGTAGTAGGAGCTGTGCACCTTAAGAGCTGCATTTGTTTTGTGCAAAGAGAAGTGATCTTAGCACCTACCCCTTTAGCAAGTACCTCACAGACTTTGAAAACACATTTAAAATGAAGCTGTTCAAAATGAAAGTTTTCAGGGCAGGAAGAAACTGAAAATAGTTCCTTCTCCGGGGAGACAGATGCAAAGCATTAAAAGAGAAAGCAGAAAACATAACAAAGAGTAGAGCAGCGCAAGCTTTGCCCCCGAGCAGTTCTTACAGGGATGCAGTGGGGGGCAGAGCAAAGGGCCAGGTGAGAACAGCTCCCTGGGTCCCCTGAACATCAGCAGCTGCCAAGTCCAGAGGGCTTTGGTTCTGTTTCTTGCTGTTTCTAACCAAATAGGAAACTGTTTCTGAAAGCAGAATCAGTTACTCAGAGTCATTTCAAAAATAAGAAAATGGTAAGAGCATGTCTTAGAAAGAAGACAAATGTTGTTTAACTTATCCCATAACAAGAAACAAAGAGTCACTTTAAAGAGGCATGGACTAAAAGAAAGATATTTTACAGCTAAACACCTCTGCTGCTTATCAATCATCTTCAACCAGATCACATGGTACAAGGGTACTGCATAAGACAATTGTAAAGTAAAAGTAAAATCTGCATATTTATCCTTATTCTCAAAAAAAAAAGGCAAAATAAATATGAAGCTGTATTACTGAATGTAGATACAATTCAGAAATCCAGGGCACTGGGAAAATACACATCATTCTTGGAACACAAGAACACATGTCATTTTAGCAATCAAGTTATTAGTTAAACATATATGAATATTAGCAAATAAAACACTCAAAAGAAATTATTAGACTGAGATACAAAGTCAAACATCATTATTGCTAGATTCCCATGATAGTTAGCTTAGAAACTGAATTTTATCCAATAATTTTGAATTCTTTTTCTGCCAAGTATTTTCAAATATATCAAAAGCAACTTAATAAAACTGTCTAATGTCATAACCCAGCAATGGAATCCTGCAGTAAAAAATCCTGAGCCCATGCAAAAGTATTTATTGCAGGAGTGGCCCCTTATTTTTTTTCTGCGATGAAGAGTATTTCTATTCATATTCCAAATGCTGCTGCCAGAAATTATTTTAACTTTTTTTGTTTGTTTTATGTAGTAGTTGCAAAGGATGTAAAGTGCTTGTCTGCTTTCCAGTCTTTAAGCTCCAGCCATAACAATTCAATTGAATTCTAAATGTCATGATAGTCATAATTACATTAAATATGGATTAAAGGAATATCTTTTGACACAGAATTCTTTGTTCTTAAAGTTTGCTGATAATTTTAAATGTTGAGCTTTGTGTACCTTTCAAGTTCAGGGAACATGAAAAAGAATGTGAGAAGTTGTGGAAATTAAGCCCCTGTGTCATAGTTTCCAACGTGGACTTTGTAAGCCCTTCACTGAAAAATAGGAAAACTCCAGAGAGCCTTGGGCTTTGTAATTTTCAATCTCCTCCTGTTTCTGGTTTTGTTCAAGCATCCTAGTTATAAAAGTGCACTCCTTCTTTAGAGGATTTGTGATTAGAAGAACCTTTATTTTGGTTGCTTTTGTACCTGTTCCTTCACGAAAGATCAGGAGATTTGACAATACACGTAAGTTGCTTCACAATACCAATGTGCAAAATCATTAGTAACGATTAAAAATTGAGCCAGAAACCATAGTCACTACCCCATTGTTAAATACCAGCTGCTAACCATTTCAGAAATCTTCTAGCATGCCTAATCAGAATTTAGTCCTTCTGCTTTCCTATTATCTGTTTCCAATACAATTCCTCATTCTCCACTCCTTACTTCATCCTTAAAGGGGTGGCTGAAGAGGGGCACCATAGTGCTCTTAACCTGAGAGATATTTCCAAAGGCTTCTGGCAAAGCACACTTTTCTGCAGTAAAGACTAAAGCCAGGTGAATATTAGCAATTCTCATAAGAAAGCATGAACAAAGTTAAAATTTATGTTATAGAGGAGTTTTTCCAAGAAAGGGCCGACTCTTAGGGCTCTGTTGGTTTGGAAAGGTGAACACATGTACAATTCCATGGAAAACAAGAAAACCCTGTGAGAACCAGACAACACAGCAGGAAGAAGGGACTCCTTGGGAATAGGCTGGAGAGAGTCTGAAGTTTTAAGTTGTCTGTTTCTACTGAGTTCAGAAAGAGAGAAATTCATCAGCCTTCTATGTAAAAACAGGATTGCATTATGTACAGCTGACTTTAGTCTAAGTTTCTATTGCAAACAGAGGGAACCTGGAAAGGCCTTGAATATAAACATTTTATTTGAGGCAGTGGGTGATGTTAGTGCCAAAATGAGATAAACTTCCAAGGAGATACATTTCAACCTGCTATTCTTAATCAAGGAACTAACTGGAGTCCTAAGTGCAGAAATTAAAAATAACTAGAAATTATTAAAAAAATATTAAAAGAACTTTAATTAAAAAAAAAAGGCAGGAAAAGGAATACTTTTTTGTTGAAACCTATCTGGATATTGCAACTACAAAGCTACTAATTGCAAAGTGACATGAATGAACCTAAAACAAGTACACTGTTACCCCCACAGGACATCCACAGGGGTATTATCTGAGGATAATTATGCCAGGACAGTTCTGATGGTAGATTTTCACTTAGAAACCCTTGCAGCCTAAGATTTACGTATAACCCACAATAACCTGAGCACTTTTTGCTAATGCTGACTGAGCTATTATGGCTGTATGAAAAAGCCTAAGGCATCTAAAATGAAAGTATATGAAGTCTGCAATGCAAAGTTATAGAAACTAGAAGCATTGAGGAAGTTACCAAGAGTCAGGGAGTTTCCCTTAGTAAAATGAAGCCATCCTGGGTTTTTTTTGCTTGATGACATCTGCTCTGAATAAGCATGATGATAAGGGGAAGGGGGAAAAAAAGCAAACACAACAGGAACACCAAGCCTATAGATTGCTACTAATGTGGTGACTTCTGAATTTCAATGTAATATTGTCTTTAACTTAAAAAGATCAGCAGATGTCTTGCAAAAGCTGTCAGTTTTCAGCATAGTGCTAAGAGCAAAAGCTTCCAGCCATTCTTAGAATGTCTCAAAAGACACTATTAAATATTTATCAATCTTTCCATATCTAAAAACTCATGGAATTTGCCTATATTAAAAAATAAAAACAGAACATACACAAATGCAATTGCAGAGATCTTTCATGAGTTTTTGCAGTGCCAGTTTTGTGCATAAGCACAGACCTTACCATTAGGGAATCTGGCCTGGAGTTTGGGTTGGACTGCTGGGAAACCACATCACACACTGGGACTCAGGAGGAGGCATGCTGGAAAGAATTTAGAATTCCCAGAGGTCCTACAAAACCAGTGCTTAGAAGAATAAGAATTTCAATCATTTCATGTATTTTAGGCCCCAGGAATACTGAAGAGTAAATTCTATTCAAAATTCACATTAGTGTGTCAAATGCAGTAACACAGATTCTACTTGTAGGGTATTTGACTTTTTTTAGGCAGCATAGGAATTTGACTCTTACCTGCAGCATTTTACTTCACTTTAATAAGCAGATAGGCACAAAATTCCTACAAAATATATTTTGTTTATTAATATTCTTTCAATATGCTATAGAAGTTTTTTACTTTGCTTTTCTATTTTTTTTTCTTCCAATGTTCCTGTGTAGCTGGGCTTTTTCCCTTAACAGTTAAACTATTTTGTCCCCTGCTACTTGAATGCAATTTACACTTTTAAAAGGTGTTATTATCTGCATCCATTGCAACAGAGTCCTTGAAAAGCATAAGACAGAGAATTATTAAAACCTTACAAATGCCATGGGGTTCATTTCTCATGGTATGACCCTGATAGAGTAAAACTTGATTTTCTATCAAACTTACTTAAATGTCCCATTAGACATCTAGAACATCTAATCAGCATAATATGAGCAGGCAGGGTGCTTAACCATCTGAATGTAGGACGAGATAAAAACCAATTGAACAAGTCATACAATTTTTTGGTAAAAAAAAAAAAAAGAGGCATTAGACTACAAATATATGTTATCTATTTATAGCTGATGACCTATTTTACTCACTCAGAACCACTCAAGGCAAATGCTGACATTTGCCCTTAACCCCTAGTTTCCTGTGAAGGGGAAAATGCAACATTTCATTTGTGTATTAGACTGTCTGGGTCCCACAGTATATAAAAAGCAGATTATAGAAATGTCTGTGTGCACCAGCATCACACTGTAAGTGTAAGAGACTCTTCACTGGAACAAACAAACAAACCAACCTCAAAACCTCACTCTTTTACCTGAATGTTTTTGATTCAGGTTATATCAGAGTATTGGAAATGCATCTGTACAAACACAGCACTGGATTTTAAAGAGGCAGCAGGAAAAAAGGGCAAATAAATTCTGTAATAGTATCATCCCCAAAGCCTGGGGTTTATTTGGTCATATATACACTTTCCAAACAGAAAGTCCTCCACTGACAAAATTTCAGTGTTTTTTAGAACCGTACCATGCATTATTTATGGTGTTATCGTTTCTTCCTTTTCCCTGTCCAATTAAGTATTCTTGAACTTTACAGTGCAGAGCTACATTTTCTGTTGGGTCTTGAAGGACTTTTGTGACTCTGCTCATGAATAAATTCAGAAATATATAAAACTGAGGAACTCAACAATTAGGTCATAGGAGGTTTTTTATGTTGTCCTATGTTTTTCATCACAACACAAACCACCACATTAGTTCCAAATGTGATAAATATCCATTTGGTCAGCACAGATAAAACTGGTATAATTTCATATTGGCAGACAATAGCTGAATTTCCACAACACAACATGAAGTATGGTTGCAACATCAAGAGTTTCTTGGATATGATTTTGCCTTTGTTGAGCTTCAGCTTGAAGTAACATCAACTTGTGAATTTTAATCAGCTAAAGCCAAATAGAGCCACTTTTATCATGTTAAGCAGCACCCAGATTCACTGACACTCTGCTAAAGCCTGGCTCTCAGTCAGGTCAACAACTCTTCCAACATCCAGCTGCTGTGCACCTCACACACATCTGAATGAGCTGCAGATTCCCTCTCTCACACATGGATAATAGTGGGAAGCCATTCTCATTTTACAAACATATTACAGTGGGAAATGCCAGGGTCACTTACTTGGCATATGATGCAAAAAAAAAGGAAAAAAATATTTTGTTTTTCCTTATTTAAGTGTTCTAGAAGACATCTGGTAATACTATGCAACTATATTATTTGGCTGGGTAACTACAGTCACATGTAAAAAGCAGTAGAAAGTACTAAGTAAATAAAGTTTTACTTTTATTACTCAATGTTTTATTTTTCTGGACTAAAAATACAACACTTCTGTTTAGTTTTATGTAAGAGGTACACACTACTATGGGTAATTTCTTTAAGTTATATGGACAAGTCTCTTAATTGATTTTGTTTTCTAAGTCTGCATGTCTGAAGTTTTAAATCTGTGCTTCCCTCCCCCCCCCCTCCAGAAAAATAAGTGACGGTAAAATACAGATTTAGCAACAGCACCCATCCATTTCATCACTATCTCACATTATTAGAGAGTTTGATTTTTTTTGTTTTCATTTTTTACTTTTATTGCACCAGAAATGGCTACAAGTAATTGGAACCTATAACTGAAGTAATATGGTCATGGCTAGCATCTTTGCTCACTAGAATGAATGTGGAAAGCCATGCTAAAAAATAGTACTTAGAGTATTTCTTGAACTATGAAGAAATTTAAGTAATCAAAATTGCCTAGTTTTATCCAAAAAAGTTTCTATTTTGCACATGATCAACAAAAAAAAACTGATTCACATTGATATTGAACTCATTACAAACCTTTTGACACAGTGGGAGATTAACTTCTAATAAACAATTTGCCAGCAATTGATAATTGACATATCAAAATTCAAATGCTCTCTCTTTTTGTTCTTCTCCTATTTTACGAGTGTATATGCCCAATTGTAAGGATGGTTGTTATGTAATATAATCATCCATTATTGCCTCTTTACTTTCACAAATCATCAAATCATTTAGAGAATGGCATATATGTTTTTATAAATGTTTAGTGTTCACACAATTCCTAGTTTGCTTCTGCATGCAAACACTACATGATAGTCACCCTGCACAATAAAATTCTTTAAAACCTCACTTAAAGCATTTAAATGTAAGAAATTGAAATAGTCACTCCAAGCTAAATTTCAGTATTAGTCAATGGTTTGAGGGTGAGAAAGGGAGAGATAAAATTAACCAACAGTGACTTTTTCCTAAAAAGAAACTACTCCCACACACAAGGAAACTGGGGTTAAGAGAGTAATTTGAAGTTAACATGTTGGTCACAGTCATCCCAGCATAAATATCACTGGCTTCCAGATACCATTATAAGGACAGGCTAATATTAGAACTGTTCAAAATATGTGTATTGTTTTCCTGGAACAAGCTTATTTTGGAAGCCATGTGAATCTTCAGAAATTACTAGAATGTGAAAGGACATTTGCATGCACAGTTCTGACCTCTTCTCTTGCTCTTTGCCTGTTAATATATCTCAGCTGGTTTGTCTTTTAACATCCCAAAACTTCCAGTAGCTTTCAAAGTGCAACCTTTCTCAAAGAAAACATGCTGCTTTTCCTTTCTCCCCACACTCTGAACTCTGCACAAACTTGGTAATAGATTTAAAGACATACTGCTTCAAAATGGTGCAATGGCAGCATCCTGAAACTCAAGTGCTGCTTTATGAACTGCCAGGAAAAGAAAGAGTGTCTGTATGTCAGTGGAAATTTGGAATTTCTTGTAAGCATTTAATCTTGGCTGTCAACAACATGTTGGGTCATTGACTTATAAAGCTTTGAAGCAAAAATATTTATTTTTAGACTTTAAATATATATTCTGGTATTTATATCTCTTCAGGAGCCATGCTTGCTAATGACTTTAATTTAAATTTCAAAAATTGGTAGAAGTAGTTTTTTTTAAAGAGGATTCATGTGTATTTATATGTAGTGGAAGAGCCACTTCAATGACATTTGGCATCATTTTTAGAACCCATACAAATTGCCTTCCTCTCAAATTAACTTGGGTCACTTCAAGAATGGGCCAAAAGGAAGTCTGTTACACATGCATTCCTGAACAGTATCTAATGCTATGAAATATGAATATACTAGGAGCAAGATTATAAAATCTGAATACTTTGAAGGTTTGAGAACTTCAGATGTAGACAGACTTCACTGGCTACCGTGAAGTGTCAAAGAGAAAAAGATTGATATTTACATTTATGAAGATTCATCATGCTGAAAGGGAAGGGAAAGATTCACACGCTGGGTACCCCAGGACCTTGAGTAAATATGCAGATCCAGCATGAAATCCAAATAAATAAATGTTTGTGTGTACAGACCAAGCAGCTATTCAGAAGTATAAAAAACACAGATCACTTACATACTTGGCATGTGTGCTTCACAGTCTGTAGAGCAATATAAATATACACAGGAACACCGAAACTTTCACCTAATATATTGAGAGTTTTCCTATACTTTTTCCTTTTGAAATCATCTAACAGTCTAACATCTGTTAGATAGACATGTCACTTCACAAGCAGGTCATTGTACTATTAAATTTCCACACAAAAACAAAGGAGGTGAAAAACTTTCAAAACACCTTTTCCTTTGCTTCTTTCTAACTGACACTAACTGTTCAGGTCTTGACAGCTAAAGTAAAAGGAAATCAAACCTCTCAAATTAAGTTACTCTCTACTTTGATAGCTATTCCACAACATCTATCATCCAGAAGCATCATTAGCACTAAACGTGTTGCACTGACAAAAGACATTGTTGATTGCATTAATTGCAGAAAATACTTTAATGAAACCATTTGAATACACTAACAAATCTATTGGCATCTCGGAAAGATGAGATAGTGGGGTATGAGGAAGGGAATGGTCTATCTACAGGCTGTCTTCAAATTTCCAAACTAAGAAAAATAAAGCAGATGTTTAAACCAAACACCCTTAAACACTTTGTAGCCAAGTACTTAAAAAGTTTGCAAAGCTCTTTGTGTCACTGGTACACATGCAGTAATACTGTACTAGCCTTTGGCTTTGCCCCTTCAAGATGTGGATCTCAAAATCTGGAGCTGTCCTAGCCATAAACCACTAAACAGCAACCTTTTCTCTATCACAGACCAGGGGAGAGGTGTCTAATCCGTGCTACAGCTGTCCTCCTCCCCACCTCAGAAGTCCTCATCCAGACTCACCTCAGCGATCCAACACAGATTTTGTTCATACTTTGAAGATATTTACAGACACAAGCATGTTTAGTTGTTTTTTCCAGGGGCAGAAACAGTTTCTCCTGTTTGAGCCAGGGCCACATATTGCATTCACTGTTGGCAGACAGTCTTTTCCACACATAAGAGTTGTAAAGGCTGAGTTTGTGCAGCAGCTTAGACCGGGCATAAGGTCTAACCTGTGTGTGCTTCACAGTAACAGGTCTTAATCATGCTCAGTCCTGATACCTCTTCTGCTTACCTAAATTATCACTACATGTGGTGTTTTGCCCTACTTGCAATGACTGCCAGCCAGCACTTAAGGCTGAACTTTTCACAAAGTTATTTCAGCCATTGAAATGCAGCAGTCGTGATCTTGCTGTTGAAGTCAGTGATTAGTCACTATTAATGATGTTGCTTGCTGTGGCTGAGGTAATGTGAATCAAGCAAATCTGGTTCTCATTTTCAAGATATAAATACATGACATACTCATGACTGTGTGCATTAAAGAGTATCTATACAGGACAGCTGTAACCATTGTGATTATATATACATATACAGCTATAACCATATACAGCTATAACCATTGCAATTATTCAAATCTAAACAGTGGAACTCCAGTACTACCTCAAAAACCTAAACCAGTATCAAAGGAGGTACAGCAAATCTATTCCACTATCCAGGGAATACTTTCCAAGTCAAATAGGCCAGCACATTTCTGTGTGGGTATTTGAAATTGTTTCTTCAATATAGATGCTCAAGGAGCTTATGAGGTGGTTTTTTTTCCAAAGAGAAGACAGGCAGCTATCAAAGTGTTTAGGGTAGACAAGCATGTACTAAGCCACATTTAGTTTCTTGATTCTGTAAGAGTATTTATTCTTATAATTAAGATTTGCTACTCCTAGTTCCCTTGATGAAATGTAATGTGCTTATAATTATGCAGATGTTCTCTCTTAATCTTTCAAGAACATATAGATTTTGCTTTTAAGACTGCTGTTACAGCTTAACTGTTGCTGACAGCTTCTGCCATAGTATTTGCTCTGAGTGGTAAGATGATTCTCATACTCCTTCTCTACAGCTTTTTTTGTCTCAGCTGTTTCCCAGCAGTTCTTGTTGTAATTGTTTTTGTCTAGATTCAGGAAAGCAGAAGGCAGCAGATTGTGCAGGCAGTGTCAGCAGGGAGCACATCTGCACAGTTCCCAGGCCCCTGGCCAGCAGGGGAGAGCTGAAGGTCCAATGTCACACACTGCCTGGGATTCTCCAAGACTGATCCCACAGTCTCCACAGCCTGACACACCTGGGGAGCTCCATATTTAGTTACTTGGCTTGTACAGCAGCAGTTAACTAAGATTATGACTTAACTTTCCCTAAGAAAGTAGAGTCCTTGCCAGTCTCAGCTACCAGTGACCTGAGAATTGATTCCTGATAGGCAATTTCCTGGTCATTTTCAGTGTCCCTCATGAGAGCAGGATGTGAAACAGTCAGCACCCAGAAAACTGAGTTTTCTATTTCAGTGCAATGCACAGAGCATCTTCCACCAACTCAGCCTCAGCCTTTGTTTACTGACATTACTCTTCCTACTAATTCAATATTCAAATACTGAAAATACCACCACCACAGTCATTTCAGCTCTTGCCTCCTTCCATTCCCTCAGTAGGCAAATTAGAAGAACTGAAGGGACTTTTTCATACCTGCAGAGATGTCTGCTCACTTAAGGAAATAACAAATAGCAAAACCAGATTGTTTAATAGGAAATATGAACTAGAAAGAAACTGTGCATAATCACCCAGCCAAGGGACAATCTTTGTTTTCACAGCATAAGCCAGACACTGAAGGGCACCACTTGACTGAAACCACCTGCATGCAGTTACTGGAACAGCACTCAGGTAACTGCTGGAAGCAGCAGCTGGCCTCAGACCTGCTTCAGCCCTGACAAAAGCAAGATTATTAACGGAGGCTGACAGTGTCAGTTCTGCTGTATGTCACCATTAAACTGGGTCAACAGCTTACTGCACTCACCTTGGGCTGAGTCCTGAGGAAAAGCCTGTTCTTAAAGCACCAGGTCTGCTTCCAGCAAGACTCCCTGTACTGAGGACATTCCTGCAGCATATCCCGTTCTCAGGTGACAGGTATTTTGACTACAGACTAGAAATATTTTCCAGGCCTCAATTCTTAGATGTGGACAAAAATGGAGCTTTTGACACTTCAGTATTTCCCTTTGCTCTGATTCAGAAGGAACAGTTGCAAACTTCCCATAAAAGTAAAAATAAAGTGCTTTGGAATCACTAAGGCAGTAATGCTTACATGTCCCATTTGGGTCTTTTACCTTTTTTTAAAAAACATGAAAATTAATTTATTCAACTTCACCAATTTTTTAATAGTCTTAATCATCAATGAAGTAAAAAAAACCCTGAAAAACAACTTGTTTTAATTGATGAAGCATTTTTAGAGATAAATTATTCTACTAGAAGAATTTCAGCTGGCCCTTTAGAATTCTCTTCTTCTCATAAAAAGAAATCAGACTTCCTAATCTTGCAGCCTACATCAGCAGAGGCTCTGCTGCTTTTTTGCTGAGGCTAAATTTCTGGTGGACACAGTTATTTCTATATGTGGTAACTTCCTTCCTCTTTCAAACACTAAAACTCAATTTGCTTAAGCATATATTGGGTGCATTACTGCAAAGATTTGGGAAGTGGTTTTATTTTCTGTGTTCCAGTAAATGTCCTTTCAATAAGGACATGCAAACACAGACAGAGCTCAGCCCACAGAACATTACACTGTCAGTGAGGAAGATAGCATAATTTTTGAAAGAACCTTGGAAACCTCTCATCTCTCCATCAGATCAGCCTAACACTAATGGGGACATCATGTTCTAGGAAAGATAACATGACCTTTCCCATTGAATGCACTATATAAATAGATTTATATTGCAAATCAAACCTTACTGTCTGTCTTAGAACAAGGCTATTTCTGCAGCCAGCTGTCAAGGAGAAGAACCATACATTCCACACATGAGATTGAGTAAAACAGGTTCAAAAAGTCTTGGACAGTCAAGCCTGAGCAAACAGCTCCTGGGGTATACAACAGGATAGAAACACTAGGTCATAAACAAATAAATCATAGGTGAACCCACTCATGGCACATACAGGAATAAAGGGTCAACTAGTTTAAGGTTTCACTGAGCTCTTAACGTGAGATGGTACTACTGCAATAGTACCAGAACAATAGTATCAGAACAATGCAAACCACAGGGGTCCACTGAGCTACTGTTGAAAGAAAACATCTTTCAGTCAAGCAAAAAACAGATTTCTATGATCTCAACAGCTAAAAAATGTGATAAGTGAGGCAGTACAGAATCCTCAGAGCCATACAGCTCAATGCATATTACACTTCACCAAATAATTCCAAAACCCCCTTGGTTTTAATTTGAAGTGTTAGAGCAGCAATACCACAGACAGTCTCCATCAATGTAATAAATTCCAGCTGCCCTAAAGGATTTAGAGTACTCTACTGTTCCTTCCAGTAAGGGAAACATCTAGATCTCAAACTCCCATTACATGTTGAACACAGCTCTTAGTAACACAGTGTTAGATTGGCAGGTTTTTAACTAAAAGCATGCCTGAGGAAAAAAATAACAGCAGCACTCCATGAGGGATGACAAATCCACAGCAGCCCAAGAAACCCAATCTCAGCAGTTGTATTTACAACAAGCACATCCTGAATATATTCCCTTGATACCACCACTGCCAGCAACACAACTACATTTGTACTATGAAAGGTTTTATATAAACCAAACAGAGGCACCTGCTCTGAAATCTTAGAGATCTCATGTATATTAACAATTCTGGTGCCACTAGCATGCTTCCACAACTTTGGAAAGGTCCCAGAGGTAAGAAGCAGCCCCAGGGAGTGCAGACAAAGTCAGAGTGACTTTGCACACAGCAATTGGCCTCATGTCATTGCAACAGCTCCCACTCAGACCCAAAAGGTCAGAAGCTTATTAGGGCTCTTAAGCACCTGCAGTGGATTACCAGGTTCAGGACAGACAAGATTGCATCTCCCAGCTCTGGCTGGCACAAGTGTTAACAACCAATCTCATCCTTAGAAAGGAGCTCTGCAGCAAACAGCATTGCTGCTCAGCTCTGCTTTCCACTAAAGCAGCAGGCTCGCCTATCTGAAATGACAGCTGCTGTTTCTTATACCACTTCTATAACTGTGACTCAAGTCTCACTGCAGAATGTCAACATTTGTGTTCAACAAATATGATTCACCATGTTTTGAAAGTAACAGAAATGGAATGTAGAGGCAGCATATGATTCACTCCAGCCTTGAAACTGCACAACTGCACAAACACACATTGAATTAGAATTATGCTACCAACATCTTTTATCTCTGAAATATTTGCAACAATTATTATGAAATGAGAAAACTGTAAAATAAACACAACCAGAAATAAATCAATATAGTTTGACAATTCTTGCCACAAACTGCTAACCCAGAAAAAATAATCTATGAATTTTTTCCTCCCACTTCTAATTACAATTTCACTGAAGCACACTTCCTTTCCTTCTTCCTTCAGATTTGTCTTTGTCTTCACCCAGTCTTCTAATGCTGATCTCTTTCATTTTATAATCTGGGAGATAGCTTTGAATTAAGCTTTTATATTTTTCCATGTTCATTTTAAATTGCACCATTTGACTGTAGGTATGGTGCCCCTAAGCCATGTTTTTAAAAATAATTGATATTTCATTTTTGCATATCTTTGCTTGTTATTAGTAATTTATTCATTATGTATATAACGGCACTGGAGGCAAAGATAAATTAGAGTCTCAGTGGGGCAGGCATGCAGAGTTTTACCAAGGGATTTTTTTCTTCAAAGACACAAGCCAGACAAAAGAGAAAAGCAAAATATTTTTGAATGCCCTTTGAACCAAAATGTGAATTAGAAATTAATATATTAACCATGATTTAGCAAATAAAAATGAGAATTTTTTAAGCACATGTCTATGTGCTTTATTGATTCAGAGCCCACATGCCTTGCCTGAATTCAGGTGAGATCTCAGTTTTGGCCATAAATTCCTGCTTCCTCTCCCAGAGGAGCTTACACTCATGAGTAATGCCACACCTGAGAAGCACATCACAGCTCTGAGGCTAGACTTCTGTTCATTCACTGGAGGTCTAAGAATGGTATCTCCAAACAGTTTCCCAATTGACCCTGAAGTTCTGTAACCCTTACTGTCACCTTCTTTTTTTTTAACCCTCATGCCCCTTTCAACCTTTTCTCCTCTAATGAATGTGTTCATCAGTTCTCCAGCATGAGGCCATGCATACACAAAGATGACTCACAACCTGGCATTATACAAGCAAGATATTACTAAAAGAAGCAAGATTTAGTTTGAATGCTCTGTAAAACCCAGCTAAAGTACAAAGAACTGCGATTTTAGTATGTAATATAGTTACAATCTGTTAATCTGCTCTGCAGACTGGTCTCACTGTAAAGCCATTTTGCACAAAGTGCTATTGCTACCACTAGATGTCAGTTTTACACACTTAAAAATGGCCAATTCCCTTAAAAATAGTAATTCTCCATTCACAATAGAAACAGCTCTATATTATGCAATTCTTTCTGAACTGACCTTTAATTTGAAGTGTCTCACATTTTATTTACCTTCTCTCCACTTCTTCCCCAGCCCCTCGGGGCATAGCTCTCCTTTATTAAAGAAAAAAAAAAAAACTCCGCTATGCATTTATTCCATGATTTGCTCAGTCTGAGACACTGGCAGTTTTTGCCAGATGTCACTGACAAAAGTCTATATCTCAGATTGTGTCTCTAGAGGCCAGCACTGAAATCTTACTTTTATTCCCCAGAGATATTTTTATATTCCATAAGGACACTTCTACTAAGAAATGCCATTACATTTCTTTACTAAGAAATGCCAAAGTAATTACAGATAGGCTGCCATGCCAGATAATAAGGAATATCATTGATATGGCTTATTACAATTTTATGATTTTTCAGATTTTCAGTTATATTGACTGACTGCCTAAATGCAGATAGATTTTATTTATACTTCAAATCTCTGTCTCTCAAGAGTCAAAAACATAGCTGTACATTCCTCCAATCTCCTACAAGGGCTCTTTACAGGTGTTTTTCTTAAGAAGATTTTTCATTAGCTAGCCTTAAAATAAACTTGGTCATACTGAATACAGAACTTCTATATTATGCATTTACTTTATCACAAAATGGAATTGCTTTTTGTCAAGTAGATCTGTCTTTACTTCCTTGTGCAAAAAAAAAGATCGTTGAAGAAAATTGGGATGAAGTCAAATTCATTATACATTATTACAGTCAAATATATGTATACTCCACAGAAAACAACAAAGCTCTCCAAAGCTCAGAACTGGCAAAGTTACAGAATGTAGCTCTGAGTTTTTACAAAGTAATGACAAGACTGTCGCCTTTCATGAAGCTGTACTGTCCAGATATTGACAGTTTAGCTAGCAACACACTTTGTTTGTTTATCATAATGTCAAAGGAATCCCCCCACCCTCATTCACATCAAAATCTGATGTTTTCAAGCTCCTACTGATCCTTCACAGCTCTCCTGGACTGCTCAAGGTATTCTTTGCACGTGCAGCCATAACCATCTCATACAAGTGCTTGCCTACCAGCAAGGGGAGGAAAGCAACGAAGGGGAAAGGTGTACATCAATGAACTTCAAAACAGAGTTGAAAACACTGTATCATGCAATCAACTCTATCAACAATCTTCTCCAAAGACATCCAAAAACTTGTTTATACAGCAACTCCATTGAAACCATCTCTTTGCACAGTCTCAGCAATGTAAAAGCATGGCAGAAAACCTCCGAGGCAAAGATGGAATCCGAAACACATCCAGTGCCATGGCTGCTGACAGAAATGTTCATGACTTCCTTAGAAAAGCGCCATGGCTGGGGCAGATGAGGGTGTTGTATGTGCTACATTTTGTGTTGCTACGTTCTGCCCCATTCCCTTTGCCTTCCTACCACACTCACCATCCCTTATCCACCTACCAGGCATCCCCAGGACTGCAAAATGCCCTAAATCCCACCCAGCCACAGCATGTGAGCCACCTGCACCCACACTGCTCCCTCCACAGAAGCAGAGCACCTCAGACACGCCAAACTGCTCTGCATGCACTGCACAGTCCATGGGCATGAGCCAGTCCAAAGCTCTCCAGGTGAAAATCCACAAAGCCCCCTGTGCACCCACAGCTCCAGACTTTACAGATCATACCTGCTCTCTGCTTTTGATGCAAGGCAGCCTCTCCGTCAGCACCCATGGTGGCAGGTACCTACAGCAGGATGGGCTCTTTTTTATGTACTAAATTATATACTATATATTTTAAAATTATCAATTTCTAATATTATATATTTTTAATATTATATATTAATACTATATATATTTATATGCTTTCTAAATTATAATTACGCTTTAATATAAAATTGTAAACATAAAACCCAAAAAACAAACCAAACACACACAAAAAACCAACCAAACAAAAAAAAAAGAAAACAAAACGAAAAAAAACCCTTAAGAACAATCTGTCCCTTTATTTCCTCATTGTAGATTTGACAACACAAATCCGTCCAGGAAAAAAAACGACTTTAACTTCTTCTTTATCACACATACTCATTTGCAACTTATTCCATTCATGCCAATATGAATCACTAACAATGTATATCATGAGCAACAACAGAAGCAATGGTTAATTAAAACCTGGAAGCATTAGTCATCTTCCTACAGAAGTTACCATGTAATTTCAAAAGTGTTGAGGTTTGCAAGATATTTTTGTACTCTTTCCTAGGACCAGAATTCTGCTGCTAAAGAGCAGCAGCAGTTCTTAGTTTCAATCAATCATGCATTTTACTGAAGAAGGAAAAAAGAAAAAGCTTTCAGCTGGACTCATAGATATCAATAATCTCAAACCTCAGAGAGACACATTGCTTGATCCCTTCATTGAAGATTGTCCTGGGGAGGAGAAATAGGTTAAAACTCTCTCAATAAAACATTCTTCAATAAGGGAATGGCTCAGATCCATTGCTTCCTTCTCTACCAAGCTCCACTGCAAGTTCTAAAAGTGCCTGATCTAACCATACACACAGCACTTGCCTGTGTGGAAAGGCAGCTGTGCTTAGGCAGCACATTCCAAAAAACAGCATCTTGGGAAGACTGAAAGTTACACAAGATATTTCCCTGAAATCATCAAGCCCTTATACCCCAGCAATCTTTATACGAACAAGTAAAGGTTTAAATACTCTATTTTGCAAAGAAAAGGGAGTGAACAAGAATCAAACCTTTGCAACAAAAAGCATAGCTGCCTCCTCTTCTTACTTACAAAGTGCAAGAGGAGGTGAGGAAATGGCCCTGCTCTGCTGGTCATTGATATGCAGAGGCAATGGGGTGAATCACTGCTACAGCTGATGAAGCCAAAGGAGCCCAGATGGGCCTGAATGGCAATCACACAGTTCAATGCAGCTTTAAATTTCCTCAGGAATTTGGTGATTTCTAGATCTGCTGGATCATCTGCTAAGTACCATATCCACTACATGTAGATATGCAGCTGCTTTTTGTTACAGTATAATTACAGGCTAAGTATTAAATGTAGGGGCTTCTCTACTGTCTGAAATGGCATATTTTCCCAACAAATATGTCAAAGAAATGCAGAGATTCACTGGGATTGAAATATAGACTGAGGAAATATGTTTTCTCTGGGAATGTGCATGTCCTCCACTTGATCTTCTCTCATTCACTTATTAGTGTCTCCACTTGTATGCCTGATACAAACCCATCTATCATGCTGATGAGATGGTGAGAGAAAAGGCAAAATAGCTTGGTTTGGGACTGATGGCTGGGACATTATTCAGAAAAAGCAGATCTGGGCAAACACCAGTCATACCACAGTGAACTCACTATCACTGAGTTCACTGGAAAGTATCTATTTCAGAGATTTCACATCCACTATAGGTACACCTAGAAAGTGTCAGGAAATACACAAATTAATTTGCTTTTCCCAAGACAAAAACAGATGGAGGGTTAGAATTGTATCTATTAAATGGACATGTTTTCAGCCTGACCTATCCTCTGCTGAAATCTATGCTGGAAAAGGGGGCATTTTAGCATTAGGTTTCTGGACTGAAAGTGTGCAATCCCACCCCTGGTCTTAGTACAATCCAGAGACTGCACTGGAAATTTTGCACTAAAGAAAAACCCACAGATATAAAAATGTTTTACTTAGACTAACTTAAAACTCTGACTTGAGAAGTTTGCCTGCAAGTTGTGCACTAGCTTGAACATCAAAAGACCTGCATGAACTCCTTGTTCACATTGAGGTGAGAGGTATATAGAGCTACACAAACTATTGAAATCATTTGGGGAAACTCTTTCCAGTACCTGCATTAGCTAGTTCAGCATTAGAATGGGCACTTATGTGCCAAGGTAGTACTCTACAAATTCTATTTCTTTTTCATCACCAGCTCTTCATGGGTTGAGAAGTCATGCAGAACTTTAGAACAAGAAGAGAGCAAACATGAGGTTAATAATATCCCAGCAATTGTTAAAGTATCTTCCACTCAGCCATTGTTATACTAATCTGCTGATTTGAGTGAAAAAAATACAAAGAAATTCTGTGATGAAGTGACCATATTAAATGGCTTGCTTATCACTTCTTGAAAGATTCATTAACCCACCTAATTTAATCTGCCACATGCCTGGTAAAATTCCAGTTTAGCAATGTAGCCTCTACTACCAGCTTTCTAGAAATGTTACAACAGGCTAATAACAAAAAGTTAAGCATTAACCAAGATGGGACAAGCATGTAGCTACTGAACTAAAAACTGTTTTTTCAGGTCTTTCCTTTGTTCATTTTTTAAAATATCATGTATTTCACTACTTGAATTGCTCTTGATTAAAATGATCTCCATTTAATTTAAAAAACTTGTTTTCTGTCTTTTCAGAATGCATCAGAATATGAGCTGAGCAGATTCAAAACAATGCACCAGCCGTAAGTTTCTCATTATTTTCCACTTCCCCATTGAATGACTAATACACTTCTACCCTGACAGTTGCTCTGTTAATAAATCAGGAAAAATGAGAATTGAAACCTCCTGATCACGTGAACTTTAACATTGACAGGGTGGGACTTCCTCAGGATTAGGATCCAGGAATATTTACAAGAGCTATGGTTCAGATCACCTGATGGGAAAGTCTCTTCTGCACCTCTCTGCAGATGCTGGATGTTATTCTTCCTCAGAGCAGAAAGGGGCAAACATGATATTAGTAAAAGTACAAGTTCAACCTATTCCAGAACATAAAGGCTCTTTGCTTGTATTGTATTTGAGGTCAAATTTTCATCTGCTACTTAGGGATTAATTTAAGCGATCAGTTCAACAAAGTGCTATGTTGAAAGTAATTTAACTAGAATTTAAATATAGTACTGAATAAGCAAATATAGATATAACAGATGAGAAATGCCTTCATATAACTTGTGACAAATCAAGTCTGTTTCAAAGGATATCCTTAATGTTCAAACATATTATTTCTCTTGTAGTACTACACAGAAATAATATTAGGGAATTTTCTCTATGAGCCAGTGAAACCAAGAAGACATCAGTTTAATATAATGTGTTGCTGTTCTTCACCTAATGGTTGTTACTATTCCATGTAGTTTTCCCCTCCATCACTAGGTGGGAAAACATTGATCAATTTGCAAATTGTTTTCTGAATTCCACTCTATTGGTAAGAAACTGGATAAGCTTGAAGGCATTTTTACCCAATAAATTCCTATTCCTATTGATAGGAATTCATTGAGAGCATAGGTAAATATTCTTCTGGGTTTAATTTAATAATTTACTAGGTAAGTAAAAAAATGAATGGACTTTCTTGCAAAGCACTTTAGTCTAACAGGACATCATTTTGAGAGAAAATGTAGAGAGAAAGTCAACCAAGGATACATTTTCTCTTTCTGACATACATGAATCTGATCTGCTAAAATATTGGGGCAAACATTGAACTTAGGCCAAGAGTTGCACTTCTAGTGATGTGAGCATTCAAGCTTTGAATCCTCAAATTGTATATTGGAATAATAAAAGTGTTTTGCCATTTGAATTCCACGGTCCAAAGCATTAAAATTCCTTAAATGCACAGTGTGGATGTCATATCCTCAGTACCAACTTCCAATCTAAAATGTGTTACTCTTACATCGTACTACTTGCTATTGCAAAAACTGCCTGAGTTTCCAGCACTCCAGTTTAACTGGAGACACTGAGTCTACATTGATACACCTAACACAGACCAGCTGGCCTGTTCCAGCATGTTCACACAGCAGGTAATTCCCAATGGACCAAGACACTGAGGACAGACAAACAGAAAATTAATAATTGCCAGACACAGTGGGACTGAGATCCTGTGTTTCTCCTGGCTGTGTTCAGAGCTTCAGGTCTCTGCCTTGATGAAAGTTTCTTCATGGGGATTCATCAGGCAGGAGTTAAGCTCTCTGACCACCAGCAAAAGCTCTTTGCCTTTCCTATTCCAGTTCAACACTTGATATTCTTGTTTTCCACAAGATTTTGAGTCCACAAGGCTGTAAGTGCCCTTTGAGCTAAAACACAGAGTTATTCCCCATTCTGCTGGGACATCTCATGACAGAGGTAGCAGGAGCAATCTGCAGCCATGCGTGGGTGTGCTTCCCTGCCCTCTGCACCAAACACCTCCAACAACTTAATGCAAGGCTCTTTTCCCTCCAGCCAGTACCATGCTTATTCTCTAAGGGGAAAAAAATTGTCTAGGCAAAAAAGACAAAATGGTTTATCTGGAAAGAGTTTATCATAGTAATTCTGTTTTGATACCCTTAAGTAAACATTTTTTGCTCTACGCTTCTCATGAAATTTCTTACCATATTCTTTTGAGTTTAATGTGTCAATGTTGGCTTTGACAGCCTAATGACAGCCCCATATAAACTAGTTCCCACCTACACTTGAAGCCACAGGTGTACCTAGATTGTTTCTGAGAAACTACTGGATGTTAAGGTGAAATTACCAAGGTGCAGTCTCTACTAGTGTCTTGCCCTACCTCTGAAATTCAATAATGAAATATTTTCCTCCCCACTTGCTAAACTGTATCAGAAGAGAGGTCCTGCTTTAAAACACAGAACAGCAGAGCAGTGAGTCACTAGTCCAAACCCTCTCTGGAGCTGCCAAGGTTGTGCAACAAACTGCTCTCACAGGTTTACATGTTTGCAGCAATCCCAACAGCATGTTGAAATCTCGAGCTCTGCTTAAAGCCTTTCCTCCTGCACAAGCACCATTGTACTTTTCACTCCACACAGCAGACTCAGCTGATAAACTCTCACCCTGAAAGCCTGAGATCACCCAAAGCACTGAACCAGCTCACTCTCAAGAATGCCAGTACAACTGCACTTTCCAGATACTTCCCCTGAGAGCAGTTTCAAATCCTACTGATTCCAGTCCTGGGCCCCTTTAGTCAGTGCTAACATTTATGCCAGGGAGAACACTCTATAGAAAAACATCAAGCTACATTCAGGAGCACTTTTTAAGAGAGTGCAGGTGCCATAATCAACCTTATACCACAGATACACAAGAATCCTGGAACTTAAGGCCCTTCCAAACACACTGTCTTGCTGTGCAAATAAGATTGGTACTTATAACTGTATCCAGCCAAACCCAGCATATAGGCTATAACTCAATTACAAACATCCAAAATTTGGAAACATATCTCAGAAAGAAATGTAATTACAGCTTCATCACCTCAGTGTAGATATTCCAAGACTTACAGTATCAGATGTTTATGCAGAAGTTTTTTCATAATGCTTTCAGTCTACCCAAGTTTCATTTTCCCAGGGACCGTGAAATTAAAAGGCTGCCTTTATAGCTAATGTGATTAGAAATTCATCCCAGATCAAACTCAGAATAAACTTTGCTCTCAGCTCGGGAGCTCTGGGGGCTACTTTACAAAATCAGGATTGAAATCTTTCATCACAAAATCAGTACTTTCTATCACATGCTAATTCAGAAGCCTGTTCTGGCTGTGACAGATTGCCAGGTAAATGAGAAATCCTCACCTGCAAATCAGGTCTGAGGTGTCAAGTCTTGAGTTTACCATTTGTATATAGCAACATGCAGTTATGGAAGATCCTGGGTAATAAGTGAGCTGAGTTGCAGAACACATAATTACAAGTTCTGTGTAATTATGGTGTGGGCAGCATTTGATCTTCTTTGCTTGAAATAAACATCTATCAATTTTCACTTCTGTGAAAAATGTTAATACTTTATTCCACCAGGAATTTATAGCATATGCAGAAAAAATAGCTGGTTTTAAATCATGTAAGTATTCTATAATTGATTTCTAGATGAGTTTCTAACATCTTTTTTATTTGATTTGATCATAATTTTTAAGAACTCCAAACAGAAATTTTCCATCCTTGCCTTCCAAGAACAGGCAATGTCTTTTCCTGTATCATAGGAATAAATTCTCAATTGTAAGAGCTGTTACATACCAGGAAAGTACTTTTCTAGTAATGCTGAGGTGTTCCACTTGAGATGTCTGAACTTGCATAGTTCAAACTACAAGAACTAGAAATGTTACACATTAACATATTTTTCTGTTCTCCCCTCTCCGCTCACATTTTTTATTTCTTTATTATTAAGGTAAACAACTTAATGTGGAAAATTAACTTTTCAGCTTTGACACAGACATCAACACTTACATACACTTAATCAAAGACAATTCCTAACAAAAATATGAATAAAACTAATGAGATTTCTATGACAACTAGGGTGTTTCCTTAAAAAAAGCATAAAGAGCTTTTGCTGTCTCTTTAAGTAAGATCCAGCAGTACAGACATCTTGTCTTGTTCAGACAATCTGCATTTGGACTTTCCCCAGTCCATAGAAAGCTTTCAACTGAAAAACAAAGGAAGTAGATTACTTCTATTCCAATACTTAGTAAGCAGGAAAGATTTTCCTCTATCCTTGGGATAATCATAATGTTTTCTTATTATAATATATCCTTCAAATACCATTACACATTAAAATTAATGTTCAGGACAATTTATAAATTAGAAAATTATAGAGTTAGTGAACCTTGCCCAATCACTTTTCATGCTACCCTACCATGCTCAGCCATCTATGGAATGTCATTAGAGGGGATGAGGGTAAAATTTTTAAGTGTTTCTTTAATATTGAAACTATGCTCATTTTTAGGGACCTTCAGTAAGATAGATCAGAGGTACACTTCAATAACAGTGAGAGACTAAAGACCTGTCAGCCCTCTTTGAAGAGCAAGAGTGGATCAGCCTCTGAGAACAAAGCCCATGCTGGTCCAGGCAGAGGGACTGTAACACCCAGCTTCATCTCACTAAGTTTTTGTGAGGGTAGATATCTTTCCCTTTTTTAATACCCTAAACCAGCCTAAACAGCAATGCAATATCAGTCACACAGCAACTCAATTTGGGTACCAAAATTCAAATAAATGGGTCATCTGTTTGGGGCATGTATGCAAATGACCTGCTTAGGTTTCCACACAAAGGCAGAAGCAAAGACCCGAAATGGAAGCTGTTGCCCAAATCACAAACCACTTCTTCACCAACATCATATTTCTGGGCAGGATCCCTTTCCTCCACCCTGTCCGTTGATGTGCTTTCCTTTTCTCTATTACATATGTGCACTCAGACCACAGAGAAGAGGCTGTTGTAGTTTCAAATCATTGGTCTTTCTTCCCTTTTAGAGAATCATATTTCTTAGTCAGAAAGTGCTGCACCTGGGACTCAAAACCAGAAGAAAATAACTTCTGACTCATTCAAGCAATGAAGTGTGAAGGGCCATTAATTTATAATCTCATTTTACCAGGATTCCACATGTGCCCCAGCTCAAGTACACACTGGGCAGAAAAAAGAACAAATGTCTGGGCTCATTTTGCTCCAAGTGTCCAAACTGGAGTCCTCTCAGTTTTTGGAAGAAATAAAATATTTAATTTACAGCATGTTATCAACATATATTTATGCTCTCTGCAGGAGGGACATGTCATTCTTCTTGCTTTAGACTAGCCTCTGTGAAAATGAGTGAAAACACAACCTCTTTTTGCTTTTGTATAAGCATGTGGAGAGCGTCATTCAATAGTTCATAAGTTTATGCTGTGATGTCAGGGGGTCTACACACTATTGCTAAGATAGTGGAGGAAAGTATTAAACCAAATAATGTAAACTTTTTTCAGTTCAGAAATGAGAAAATAACAGGTTGAGATAATACTAAGCAATTAAAACAGCAGTACTTAAAAATGGGGTCATCAAGACAAGCAAAGTAGAGAAGGTACAAGATAAGCTGCAAGGAGAAGTTAAGGGACCATGGCAGGAGGGTCAGATGCAGCTGCAAGCCAGACAGTTGGGGCTGCAGCAACCAGACACTTGAAACAGCTTCAGAGGAGGCTGCTCAGTGCAGCTGGGCTGGAAAAGATGAAGTGCGCTTGGTAGGAATGCCACAGCAGCCCCTTGTGCAACAGAATTCAAGACCTGAAACCCAACTGTCTGAAACCCATAGAATTAACAAGTTTGCCAAAAATACATATTTCAAAGATTTCCCCCCAAAAATGCAGAAATTGTGTTCAGCATGCAAATAAATACCTTTTTACTAGCACCTTCCTTAAAAAGTCCCTTTCCAGGAGCAAACAGTGGGAGGAGTGTAGGATTGCCTTAGTAACAGCACAGACACTGACATGGCAGCACTCGTGCATAACTGCATGCAGATGCACTGACCCCCATCAACACATGACTCAGGGCATCACAGAGCCTCTCTGGATGGATCACCTGCAACCACCCAAATACAGACAGTACCATAATGTACATATTTACTAAATTATGAGTCATGAGCACCTTCATCCTGGCCTTCTCATTGTCAATGCTTCAGAGCACCTGTGTGCTTGCAGTGGGTGCAGGAGGGACTGAGGAGCTGCCATCCAGCACAGGAGCTGCTCAGCTGCCAGAAGCAGGGACACTGCTCCAATGGATGCTGCACAGGACCAGAACAGCAGCTTTCCTGCAGGATGCCACAGTTCAGGACTACTCACACCATGTCTTCCCGGTTATTTTATCAAGCTCCTGGAGGACAGAGGCATTAAAGAACATTCTCCATAGTAGGGAAAGAGGTCAGTCTCCCTGCCCAAATCTGTTTTGGTCTGGACTGAGACTGCTGCTAAAAATGATAATGGAACAGTGTTACATAATCTGTCTTTAAAAATATTTTATTTTATTCTTCCACAAGCCATGCCTAATTTTTCAAACCCTGACAATCTCCTTCTGTTTCTAATAGCCAAGAATTCTGGGAAGAAAAACAAAAGGAGATTTCATGTATTTTACAGTTCTTATACTAGCTTTTCTACCTACTGCCATGCCATTGCACATTTTAGGTACTCTCCAATGATATCCTTGACAGAGCATTGGGTCTCAGCTTCTTCTTCACAATTCTGGCACTGAGTTTGACAGACACCTGCTACCACAATTCTATCATTTCTCCTATTTAGTTCCTCACTGCACAGTTTAATGGCTTTTTATTATTTTACCAAGCTCTCAGAATACAGACTAAAGCTAAAAATATGTTACCATTTCAATTAACATACCTTACCATGCATTTCACAAGTGGAATCAATCCTTTTTCCTAAATCACTGATCTGGCTGATATCATTAATTACCTTTATCAGTATATTAGTTCCTCATTTCATTCCTCTGGCTCAGGGAATAATCTGAAGAAATACACAAGAATATTAGACATTTCCATACTGTTGCTTCCATTAACAGATACTACAGCTCAAGAACATAAAAGTAAAAGAATTATTTGTATTGCTTGGAATGTCAACATGAATTACCAGCTATATTCCTTTTATGTTACTGGTACAAATATTGTTCACATATAGCCCACAAATAGATTTAAATACACTCTGAAAAGACATTCCAAAGTCAATTATTTCTTAGTATAAATTTTTATTTTTAATGAAATAGAAGTATGATTCACATGTATAGTTTTAGAGGTAATCTCTGCTAGATTGTCCCTTTCCAGGGATTAATTCCAAATTACAGATAAACCAACAAATTTCAACAATTTCAGCTTTTAACCAAAAGCAGTACTATTTATGTATCATATCACAGAATCACAGAATCACAGAATTTTCAAGACTGGAAGAGACCTATAAGATCATCTAGTCCAGCCGATGTTCTAACTGTTCAGCTAGATCATGGCAGCAAGTGCCACATCCAGTCTTTTTTTAAATTCTTCAAGGGATGATGCCTCTACCACCTCACTGGGTAAATGATTCCAGTTTCTGACCACTCTTTCTGTGAAGTATTTCCTTCTTACTTCTAACTTACATCTAGCTTGACGCAACTTGAGACTGTGTCCTCTTGTTCTATCCGTTGTCGTATACCTCCATGCATTGGTATTTCATTGGGTTTTCTCTTAAAAACAAAAAAAGGCAGCTAAGTAAATACTGAAAAATAACAACTGTAGCTAATTTCTGATCACAGACCTTACAGATAATGTCTTTCAAGCAACACTTTTCTATCATCACCAAGATGACTATAGCTTCAGATCCTCTGTTAATCACAGTGAATAGTGGGAATAAATCCATCAGGATTAAAGAATTCAATGCTCCTGAACCAGCCTAAGGCAAAACCAACACATCTGTATACATCTATACCTGTCATGTACCTTTGCGAGTCCACAGGATGGAGCACCACTTTCTGGACAGATTTGAAGTGCTGTTCAGTCACAACCAATGCCCCAAGAACATTTTGAAGCACAGCCCCAGGGAATAGCTCCAGCAGACACCCAGGCTTAGGCTTAGAACTCATTCTACACCAAGCTCAAAATGTCCTTCCTTTATCAGCATTTCTTTCTACTCTGACATCCTTGTGCATCAGCTTCCTTAAAGCAAAGCAGTTCTGGGCCAGCTCCAAGGTGGGTGCCAGGTGACATTTGTGACAGCCGGTGCTCGAGGAAGGAAAGAAGGAGGGGATGGATTTGGGTGGGCACCTCCACACCCGTGTGTGAACTGTCACTGCTGGGCTGCAGTGACACCCCACTCACCACCTGAAACAAACAAAATTGCACAGTGCACTACTACTCAGGTAATATCAGTTCCACCAGGAATCAGCATAGTAATAGAAATCTATCATTTCTTTAGAAGCCTCATGATACTCTGAGTAGTTTTTTTCATACAAGGAGCAATTCTCCTGTGAACAGAAGAATGAAAGTTAACTGGCATCAAGGAAAGGTTAAGCTTGAAAGAAATCACAATGCCTAAGGAAAAGGTACCTTAAAAACCAATAACTTCTCTTTGGAACACTCTACTGTATCAGTATTGTCTTCCTATTTGCTAACTAATACAAATATTTTCTATCAAAAGCTATACAAAGATCATACATCTTGTGAGTAGTTTCAAATTACAAACAGTGCAATCTAGTCTGCACTATCAGTCTGCTTATAAACACAATTCTGACTCAACACCATTATGACAAAATGAACAGGACTGTTTCAAATGTATGACATAACCCTAGATAGCTACAATACAGAGAAAGGTGTTAAATATCTAAATCCATGCTGGAGATGTTGATAAAATTCACTAACAACCAGACATTAAAAATCTTGTAGAGCTATCACCTATGCGTATTATTCCTAAACTAATAGTCAGAAACTTTCTTCCATCACAAAATACTTTAGTTGGTAATTTCCTCACTGCAGAGACCTTCTTGTTCTCTATTATAACACTATATAAAAAAGGGAAGATTGTTTATAAATAATACAATGGAGTATAATGGATATTCAAATTCACATATGTGTGTTTCTTTACGTGTAGACTTCTGTCATATTTTCTTTCTTCTTTCCTTTCTGAATATTGTATTTTCCCTTTGTATTTTAAAACTGAAGGGAAGTTATTCTGAAATCCAGTGTTTGATAGTAAACATAGACTTTTTGTCCCAATATCCTGTGGGAGGGGAAAGATGAAGAATCATATGACCACAAACTTGTAAAGTAACTCTTTTAAATTATGTACTATGGCAATAAATGCTTCACATTAGGATCTATAAAAATAATAACCCTCTCTGATATAGTGTTGGACTCCAATTCATCTGCTACATTTTTGTGATCTTAATGCAATTAAAGTTACCAACTGTGTAAACATATCCTTAGCAACAATCCACAAAATTTGTAGCTGTAGACAACAGAAAAAATTCATGGCTGTAGTTACAAGTCTGAACAATTTTTCTCAACACAAGAGAGAATTCCATTAAAGTGTATCTCTTTGGTCATAAAATGTTCTCTTGCTAATATTTCAAAGAGTAGTTTGATACTTATTAAGACAATAATTTCTTTCTTTAAAGAGTCTCCCATCTCCCTGATCATTTTACTGGGGTTTATTTAGGGTGGGGTTTTGTTGTTTGTTTTTTGTTTGTTTGTTTTTTGGGGTTTCTTTGGAAGGTGGTATTTCAAATCCACTACATTTTTGTGTGAAAAAAATTTTTGAAACTTTTTCTGTTCAGTGACCTCTCTGCTTCCAGAACACAGTGGCAGGCAATTCCAATTATCCGGAAACAGGAGAGAGCAGTATTAAGCAGATGGAAACACATGAGAATAGAAAAGACTATAGATAAAATAATTTTTCCTGTTCTTAAGCTGGAATAGGAAAACGCTCAGACAGCATAATTATGGTCAGTGAAGTGCAGATTACCAAACTATGCCACCCACCAACCCTTTCCCTTTGGTTGTATGTATTACAGGCCAGTGCAGGAAAGAAGTGCTTTTAAAATTGTTAGTTTTTAAGCATTTTTCAGATACTGAAGGCATCCTGGTATGTGTAACAGCACTATACAAAAATGACCTTATTTCAAGACATTCCTTTAACTTTGAAATTTTAAAAATTTGTGCAGCCTTTTGTCCGTGTGAGCAATTTCATCAGCAGGGACACAAACATATTTAGACCATTCACCATCCATGCCTGAATGCTGAGTGATGCTCGTGCTGCAAAGAGCCCTGTGTCCCTGCACCCTCCCTCCCGTGGTTAGGCTCACAGTGGGACAAGCCGGACACTCAGGGGCATCTCCCTGGCAGCCACTCGTGATCCTGGAAGGGGATCAGGTTTGCAGCACTTGCAGAGCTGCTCCCGAGAGTCACCGTGGGTGTCAGCTGGCTCCAAGACAGGTCACTGCCTCTGAGACAATCTGATCTCAAATGCTTTGAGTTTGACGTTAAGTAATTAGTGTGTCTGTAGGAGCAATACTTGTGTTTCTGTATGCACATGAAACAGATGACAGTAAAACTGAAAAGCAGAAGTGCAGCTTTTTGCACAGTCCCCAGAGAAAGAAAACACATGTTCTCAGCAGGTGCTAAAATGTGTTTGCTCAGAAGACTCTTCATGAGAAAATCCTACTAAATTTACTGTTTTCACATCTTTGCCTGCAGTACATGCCTACATGTATGACCTGTTTCCTCCAGTGAGCCTAATGACAAACCCAAATCCCATTCAATAAAATTTAGAGTTGCATTTTCAACTGCATCTTCTATTACTAGTACTGTAAGATCAGCTTTGAGCATGCCATTGGTATCCAAAATGATAAAGGATTAAAGTTTTAAGATTTCTAGGGCAGCTGATAGGAATCTTCCAAAATCAACACTGTGACATTGAGCTATTTGACCCACAGTGAGAAGACCAAAACTCCTGAAAATCAGTATTATGTAAAAACACTTGGGACAGAAATGTACTCTCTTCTCATCACATGTAATTCTCCCTGTACAAGAAGTGTTTCCTAGTTTAAAATGGCATATAAGCATCCTGGGAAAGGAGAAAATTCCATTGAACTAGATACTAGATTGGAAAAAAACAGAGATGTATTATTTTAAATAAAAAGCAGAACTATTTCACCTGTTTGTAGCAATCAGTAAGTAGCAAATATAGATAATATTATGAGAAATCATGTTCCATAAACTCATGTTTTCCAAATACCAGCTATGAGACACTGAATACTAAGTTATGTAGGCAGTGTGTTGACCAAAATAGAAATTGAGGGGGCAAAAACTATATCTAAATTGACATAGTTTTAAACAATAGAGTTTGAGTGCATTTCTGGCCCGGTATGAAGTACCACAAATTTGCATTCAGATCCATATGATCAAGCACAAAACCCTCACAGGCAGCATGTGACTGTCTACTGCTAATTTTCTGTTTCCCCTGCACTCTTCACTACCACAGCCCATTGCTAGCATATCTTCCTACAGATATTCTGAAAGTAGAAGAAATCAAATACATACAAAATATTATCAAACAGCACTTTTCTTTTAGGAAAAAAAAACGAGTTTGCAGCACAACTACAGATTCTAGTTTAGATTCACATGGTTTGTACTTGGGCTGTCTTCCGATGCAGATGGCACCAGTTTGGGCTATTTTCACTCCACAGCCATGAAAAAGAGAACTGTGGCAATCATTTCCTAACTTTCATGTGAACACAGACTGATCAAGCCAAATTCCTGTTACTGACCAGTTATATTTACATTCACATTACAGTGCTTCTATGGCTGGAGCTCTCTTTAGTGCTAATCTAGTAGCTCAGAGCTCAAGCAGTAGATGCCTCTCTTAAATAGAGTCCTTCATGTTTGAACACATACTGTCTTTGAAGCAATTATCAATCTAAGATTAAAGACAGCCTGTAGATATGGGCAGGGAGAAGTACCTCTGAGCTAGGTGAAACACTATGACCTCAAGGGAGTAAAATCAGACAGATATTTTGAAGTGAATTATCAATCATTTTACATACTGCTCAGGAGAGCTTATAGTGGAGCTCTGTTGCTGGGATTTCCTAACAGAAAAGCCAAGCAAAAGCTCACAAAGCTGTCTTTTAAAGAGCAAAGTGTGCAATATCCTGTGATTCTCCACATTCTCCAGAAGTAGGGAAGTCAAAATCAAAGAACACACTTAGCAGAGAAGGTTGCACATTAAATTATCTCCATTAATTCTTTCCTATAAAGAACAGTTGGATCCTTCACTCCTGAGTACTTCTAAGAAAAAAAAAAATTGGCCCAATCACCTCTAATAATGTTGGAGAGAAAGCTTTGTTAATAGAGAAGGAGTTAAGAAATGGGTTTCCTAACATGACTGAGAGATAAAGTCATATATGGTCATGTCATGAATAAAAATGAAACCTGGTAATCCAACTGATTACTTACTTCAAATCAGGTTTCTTGGCAGTTTCATAGACATTGAAGGCACTAGACTGTATCTATGAGCATTAATGTAATCTGTAAAAAGTAGCTTCCTCTTGAATAGTCATGCATAGCTTGAGATCCTTTGACGCAGCACTGTCTCCTCAAAGCATCAAAAATAAGCATTAAAGAGATTCACTGTAAATCATTTGAATCTACCTGCAGTTCTTTTTATTCAGCTTCTTATTGCTAAATGTGAGTTTACAATTAAAGCTTTTATCTCAACTGTGTGAAACCCTAGAGGTTCAGAAATGGCAATGAGAGCCAAGGCTGCACCTGTACCCTGGCTTGGACTTTTCTCCCTTTCCTGCAGCTTGATTGTCCATCTCTCCTGTGTGCCAGAGCTCCTGCCTGGGACACCTTCCTAGGGCTTCTTGCTGTGCAGAAGTTGCTAAGGGGAGATGCTGCTGCACCACTGAGCCCCACCCCAGCAGCAGTCAGGATGTGGCTTCAGGCATCAACCCAGAGCAAGAGCTCAAACAGGCCCCCAGGTTCCCCAGACTAATTAGTTCCCTAGACTAATATGTCACACAGCCATACTCTGCAACTTGCATTAAGAAAACGGCAAAAATGGTCTCCATAAAAAGCTGTTAGCACCAAAACTTAAGAGTCTTAAAGGAAGATATGCATAGCTGTTATATTATATTTAAATTTAATAGCTTCAGCAGGAACCCCTGACAAACCCAAAATCAGCATACAAACCATGTATTAAACTAGGGAGCATTAATTTCAGTGGAAATAACAAAAGGCAGTCATCAAAGGAGTCAGAGAAAAACCTTCAGGCAAGAAAATACACCCATCTTATCAGTGATAGCAGCCAAACCCCGGACTTTGTTTATTTCTCTACAATTGACTCTCTATGGAGATGCTTTTTCTGATCTAGGGACATAATTTAACAAGAACTAAAATGCTTTAGAAAAGTCATCTGATCCTTTGTTTCTATGCTACAGGAGTCTTTTATCTACTTAGAGATCCAAAGTAAAACCAAAAATTATTCTAACAATATTCTAACAATAGGATATAGAAAACTGGAGCCCTGAAACAGGACATACCTGGCAATTCACAGTTTTGACCAAATGAAGGTGGGATGCTCACAGTCTTTGTCACAGAGTTTGTTTCAGCAAGTCTGGTTTTGACCATGCCTCAATGGCCTCACAGCTCTGAAACAGAAACCAGAACATGCCGCCAGAATGAGGCAGCATGTGGAAGGAAAGAGCTGGTTGGAAATTAACAGCAGAAGATAGCAGAGGGGATAAAAAACACATTCTGTTTCTGAACATGTTTATCAACATGCTTTATCAAATGCTAAAGAAGTTGCTTTTAAAAATCAATCTATTTATGAGCATAAATGGGGAATTATGCAGTCATATTGGGAGAGGATGAGAGAGACCAACACAGACGGAGCCACAGCACTTGCAAAGAAGAGAAAATTATGTTACAACAGACAGTGGATTTATAGATTTATAAAATCTATTCAAGCATTTAGAAGGCCTTTTTCAAAATTACAATGGCATTTTGAGCATCAAAAATTTAAAATAGAAATGCGTGTATATTCTGTAAGCCATCCTGCCAAAGGACTTAACTGGCAAATCCTGCATACCTGCATTAGGGAATAGTGCCAGGAATCCATCCCCTATCCTTTGCAGCCAAATAAAGGAAAATAAAGTTAGTGCCTATCTACATAATCACAAGAGTGACAGTCTGTGTGGATGCAGGTTCTTAAAACATTAGATAGGAAAATACAATTTAGGCAAAAGGCTTCAGTGATGTCGCTCCAGAGAAGCAGTACTGTGGGAACACCTCTGCAAAACACCTCATCCAAGACTTCGAGATACATTCTTCTGGGACACCATTATGCCCCACAGCCCTTCCAGGCCATGTCTCAGCAGGCAGCAGCACAATCCCCACTGGCCCCAGATGTGCCAGGGAGCAGGGAGGTGACAAAGGCATACCTCAAAACAAATCCCCATCTACCCAAAACAGTCCCTGAGTCCCTGTGGCTGGGGAGGAGAGTTTCCTGTTAACCATCACTATGGTCAAGATGCCACCCACGTGGTAAAAAAATCCCAGTTCCTCTTTGGCCTTATCCAAATGAGCATATAATGTCAAAGAGGGAGAGTTGCTGGGGTTACAGCTACAGAAATAGCACACATTATGTTTGCTGTGTGGCTCAACCCGACCACCGCCTGCAGGCTCTCCCAGGGCTCCTGAAGAGGAAGGCAGGGTGTTTCCTGCACTGGGGGTCAGTCAGGCCCTGCCCCCAGCTCCAGCCTGGGCCCCAGAGACACCATTTTGGGGTGGCAAGTAAGGCTGTAGTGATGGAGAAACTCTTGTTCCTTGCCCTGTCCCTCGTGCAGGTCTGCAGGGCCACCCTGCCAGCTGGACAGTTACATGTCCCTGTCCACATGGGCTGCACAAATCCTCCTGAGCACAGACAGGATCAGTCTTAACATAGGCCTGGAGTTCAGACTCTGCAAACACCTGCTTCATTTAAGGTTTTTCTCCAGTGGTTTTTCTATGTTGGGGTACCCAAACCAGCCTTTTCAGCACTGGGGCAGATAGCCCAAGGCTGACTTGGAGGCAGACCAGAGAGAGCTAAGCAGGTGCCACAGAATCTCAAGAACAAGTCCTGTATAATGAAGACTTTTTTAGGAGTAACTTCTTGGCAGCAGTACCAGTCTAAAAAGTCGCACACCCTATTCTGCTCATCCTGCACTGCACACTCACAAACATCTGTGCACCAAATCAAACCAAAGAACTGTTGCAGCTAAAAACCCCGATTTTTGTGACTTTTTGCTTGATTGTTTGTAGTGGACTCCTTTCCCAGTCCATGTAGCACAGCTACACAAACACAGGGGCCAGCAGATGACCGGGATGAGAAATCCTGTGTGAGTCAAAGTGTCACTGAGCCCTGAGTGCACGGGACTGAGGGACTGCCCTGAGCATGACACATCAGCAGCCACCCCTTCCTGGGACCAGGGAGGTGACAGCACTGCAAGGACAGGCGAGAAAACTCGGCACTGGCACTGCAGAGTTTTAAACCTGTAGCCTTGGTTGAGTCAGGAAGAAACAAGGTTAAATCAGCACAGTATTGCAGATGACAGATCTCAGAGATCCCAGAGGAAAAAAGCTCAGGATTTCTGCGACAGTCAGGCAAGAGGAGTTGTTGTATAAGGGAAACCCTGCAGGAACCTACTGAGCAAATCTCTTATTCTGATATGTGTTCAGATAAGTGGGAAGATTATATAAGCAAAAGGGAAAGTGACACAGCAATATATTCCTATCTACTTCTTTACACTGTCAGTGTGAACTTTACCGAATTCAAAATTAATTTAATTTTCAAAATAACTTTTAGGGAGTAAAATTGCAAAGTTGACCGGTCCACAACCAGATACAACGCAACATGAAGATCCAGTTTTGTGTATTATGTGACAGTCAACATTGTATTATTCCTTAAAGCCCACAAACTTTATAAGATACCCCCAAAAAAAGCAATTTGTACACTATCAGCCCAGCCTAGAAAATACTGTATTCAAACATCAGGCAATTCCTATGTTGAAAGCTCAGAGACCAAAACCAGCAGCCTGCCAAGATCACAACGATACTGCTATCAAAAACAAAAATCTCATGGCAGGCTATTTCCCCAGAGTCACCTGCACTAACCATGAAACTCTGTTTTGCTCCTTCAGTTTCACAAGAAAAAAAAAACTTTAGTCAGTACTCTCTAGGAAGACAAATTCCATGGGAAAACCTAGCCAAGTGGCAATAAGAATCCCACCAAAAAATACCTTTGTGTGTCCCCAAAGCATATTGTATGTATCAAAATATATTAACACGATGTAGATGTACAGTTAAAAAAATAACTACTAGGTTTCCTCTCTAGAACAGCCTTAGGTTAGAAACTAAGCTGCAGAGAGGCCAAAGATACAGAAGGGGAGCAACAGAGCCATCCTCCAAAGGTGCAGAATTCAAATGAATCAGCTGCTACTACTACTACTACTAATAATAATAATAATAGTAGGCTGGATGTGAACAACTGCCTACACTGCCCCTTAGAAGCAACTGGCTGCCTCCAAAGTTCGGCTTTATAGAGGAAAATATTGCTGAGCTTAAGACTGAGCAAAAAGTCCCAAGCTCAGAGATACCAGAGCCATAAAACACAGCTGCCTGCACCTTGGGTGGGAACAGCCTTGCTGTGTCTCTGGAAGGATCAGAGTTTTAAATAGTTTTAAAATAGGGTAAGAAACTTTTTTTTTCTTTACAGTTACATTCAAAAGAATGGGGATAAGATGGTGATTTTTTCTCTCTTTCACTGGGCAACCTCGGGAAAGGCAAAGTTCCCACGCAGCATGTTCCCACCTGGCACAAATTCACCAGGAGCGGGGAGGAGGAGAGGAACCAGGCCCTGCATCTCTCCCCGCAGCCGGTGAAACCCCTGGGCTGGGCAGGTGACAGCGAGCGGCTCACCGGCCCCGGCACGGCCCGCTGGGCTCGCCCTCAGCCGCCCCTCAGCTCCCCTGAACCAGCGCGGCCGGGCCGCCCCTCAGCTCCCCTGAACCAGCGCGGCCGGGCCGCCCTTCAGCGCCCCTGAACCAGCGCGGCCGGGCCGCTCCGGCAGCTCCGGGGGCAGGGGCGGATCAGCGGGCCCCCGTTCCCAAAGGCTCCTCCTCGGTTCCCGGCTCCGTAGCCACCTGTGCGCGCCCCGGGCGGGGCGGAGCCGGCCGAGCCCCGAGTCCCTCCTCTGCCGGTGCCTGCAGGCGGGACGGGTCGGGGAGAGGCTCCGGCAGCGCGGCGGGACCCGGCGGAAGGAGAGTCCGGCCCGGGCAAGCGGCGGCGCCGGCAGGTGCCGGGCCGAGGGCAGCGCGTCCCGGGGGGCAGCGCTCACGGGCATGGACAAGCTCAACAGGCTGACGGTGCCGGCCGGAGAGAAGTTCAGGTAGGGGCTGGTCCGCTCCCGGCTCCTGCGGGAACGGCGCTGCCGCGGGACTGAGGGCAGCGGTGGGAAGGCAGCGGGGGACGAGGCGCTTCCCGCAGCGCGGGGGGATCGGGAGCTGCCGAGGCACGAGCAAGTTGGCAGAGGTTTTAGAGTAAAAGGGAGTTTTACCCGTTCTGACCCGCTGGCCAGGGCGCCGCAAGGAAGTGCGGGAGGTAAACACGGGTTTGGAGTGGATAACGCAGATTTAGAAGTAAAATATGTGTCGGTTTCACCTGCAGCGCAAAGAGGAATATTTTCAAAGTGTCTATTTTCAAAGTTGTAAGGAAATAGTGTGTGACTCATTATCATGTATGAGTCTTATGCAAATTAGAAAAACTTAATTAATTGCTTAATGCTTTAATGTCTTATGAAGATGGCTTTTGTAGTTAAGTTTTGTAATGTTTCCTAATCTTCGAAAGAACTGGCGGAATGGAGGGAACTGGAAAACGGGAAATGTTCCTAAGTGAAGGAGAACAATGTTAAATACAGGGTTTGAGAGGAAAAAAGCAGAAGCTGGCCATTACTGAAGTATTTTTAGTGTGTCTCGCTTCATGTGCTGCTACAGTTGGCACTTCGAGGCTCTTTCATCATGACTTTTTGTATTTCTGAATACTTAAAAGAAGTTCTGTTTCAGATTAAGGTAACATGGAATTCTTTTCCTCCTCTGAAAAAATAAGAATGAAATACTGAAAAATATTTTTTCCTAAAATAAGTCATACTTAAGCACTCAATACTAACTTATAAACCCTTATCAAGGCACTCTCCCTCTCCCCAGGAACCTTCATGCAAACTGGAATAATCTTTTGTAAAGCTAATTTTGATGGAATGCAGTTTATTGATGCCGACTCTCTCCATACTGTGGCAGTGTTGTTGGGGAGGTGTGTACTGGCAGAGCTGCAGTGACACTGATGCTCCTCAGCCAGGCACAGCTAATGAAAGCCAAGCCGGCTGCATCCTAACCTGTGGAAGCCTCAATGGACAGGGGGAAGAACGCAGAGAATTTCCTCATTGCCTGCAATTTACCACCTTAAGTAGTCTGAACTGGTTTAAATGGTGTTGGTCTAAACTAGCTATCTTTAAATAACAAGTTGAGGAACAAGTTGGAAAGCTTGATTCCATCCATTACTGGTACATAAAAAAATACAGTACACACCTCCTGCTGTCATAAAATTATAGCTGGGATTCTCCTTCTGCACTTTTGCAAACAATTAGAGCAGGATTACCTTCAAGTATCTAAAGTGGGTCTATGTGTGAGGGTTATAATGGCCCACAACATTTTGGTGAACTGATTCAAAAGCCCTAAACCCAAAAGGCAGCACCACCCCTCTGCTGCACCTTCACATAGACTGCACTCCACATCTCATCTGAGGTTTTAATATTGTTGTAAAATAGGGAAGAGAAAGAAGTAGCTCTGCTTTCCTGCATTAATCTGAAGTATTACAAGTTGCCCTTTCTCTCCTCCTCATGGCCAATTCAGCCGATTTGTGCAGGGATAGGAGGAGCACCTGTTTCTCAAGTGTGTGAGCGTTCTCACCACACACAGTGGACATGCATACTTCGACTTGAGCATGTTGAAATACTCCTTAGAAACCTGGATATGTGGCTACAAAATCTTACTGTGGTGTCAGGATTTTAAAACCTGAAGGCAGAGCTTTCCATGACTAGATATTCACAGGATAAATTTAAGAGAGATATGCAAATACAGGAAGAAATCAGCGTAATGTGGTGGGAGCCTTTTCCTTTATCTTTGAAACACCTGGGTACCACCTCGTGCTCTGTGACCTGTTAACAGTGCAGTTGACTTCCTAATTCCACCCCTGTCTGCATGGAACACACACAGGTGGTTCAGAGTTTGTATTGAATGTTACATGATCTAAATGTTTATGGCAAAATTGTACTTTTCTTCATATGCTAAGATGCGATGCCAAGAAACATTCCTGCCAAACATAGTTTCAATTTATGTGATTGTAGTTTGCATTTTTAAAGACAACTTTCTTAAAATTTCTGCTTTGTAGCAGCAAAAGTTAAAAAAGCGCTACTGTTGAGTCTGAGAGAGACTCTTTTTATTTTTTTAAGTGCAGACCTGAAAAGCTAGATATTATGTGGTTTTGCTAAGCTCAGCTATTCTCCATGGGTGTAGTTGAGCCCACCAGACCTAGCTTTTTGTTGCATTAGCAAATCTTAGATCAGATCTGATCTAACAAATGTTCCATTTGTTAAGTTTATTGCAACAATAAGAACTTTAAATGTTCTTATATGTCTGTCTGCCTGACATGTTGTGGTATGTACATTGTTTGCAGTTAAGCCACTCAACTAACTTCAGTAATAGTTGGACAGGAATGCTGGAACTTCATGGAATTCTGGTATTAATTTCTATATAGTGTTTCTTATAAGGCATGCACAGTATTATGCAAATATTCCCTCAGTGTGTTCTAACTGCTTCCTTATAGTCAGGAAAAATTAATTCAAAGGCTTGGTTATTTATTGTGAGATAAACTAATCTGTGGTTCATAGAAATAATTTGGTACTTTGAATGGTTTCCCAAAGAGTGGAGTGAATACATGAGCAATACCCATACTGCCATGGCAAGCTCTAGTGTGCCTGGATTTCAGACTGAACTTCAGGGAAAAAAAATTATGCTGCAAACATACAGAAATAGATGCACTCATGATCAGGGACAGTAGGCAGCATGGGTAATGGGAAGTTAGAAGCTCAGAAGAAAAGTCTGCACTAACCTTACAAATTCTTTTGTGGTTTAACTTCCCTGGACTACAAGCCTATGATTCCTATGATTTAAATAATTTCTAGCTACTATATGTAGCTGTGTCACAGCATCTCTTCAGACTTGCTGCATTTTTTTATTATGACCACAAACCTTAATGATGACCCTCTGCCCATAGCTGGCTTTGCTGTGTGGCACTAAGTCCTTTTGAAGGCATCATCGCCTCTGTGGTGATGGGCAAACCATGGCACAAACCAAAGTGTGCCACATGCTTTCGCTTGCCTAAGGTCATGCAGCCAGGGAGTTCCAGATTGCACACAGCCTTTTCCAAGGGCACAGTTGCATGTTAATTTTACATGACTTCTTTAATTTGCAGCACTCCGTCTCTGCCCCCAGCAAAAACAAAGGTTTAAAATCCCTATCTCCAAGCATAATGTCCATTTAAAAGGAAGTGGAAATAAACTGACAATTTGCTTTTCTTAGGTTGAACAAGTGTGTCTGGGGTTTGTTTTTGCAGGATTTTGTATTAGTCCTCGTTAAACAGAAGGGTTTAAATCCTAATTCCATGAAAATCAAGAGGGATTTCCTTGAAGCCAGAATGTCTGTTGTCTGTCAAACCAGGAGGTGTTTATAGTGTTCACTAATTTTCTACTGGTAGCTTGGCTGTAACTGCTAGGCCTTTTTCTTTAACAGAGGATCTTCTGGCAATGTGTCTTCTTGAAAGTGTATAGTAGGAAAAAATAATTCATTTGGCATTGAAATTTTATTCATTATCTCAAATTTCATCCTATGTATAGGATGCTTTACCATAGGGAGCATTTACTTTTGGAGAAAGTGTTTGGGGAATATTTGGATATGAGTTTTGTACTGTAAGAAAATATTTTATTGTAGTAGTTCTACAAATTCCTCTTAGTGGTAGCAAACAGTTTTAGAAATTGAATCTGTTTTTTCAAGGCAAATTTTAACTTAGTTTTTTACCTCAGTGAACTTGAACAGGACAAAAGAACAAAAACAAACTCAAGCAAGAAATTAACTGGAAGTAACCTATAGAATGTTCTCCATGACAGAATTAGCCATCAAAGCCCACATCCAACTGTAACATCTCAACCTGTCATTAGTTACATAGAGTCCAGAGGAAAGGCTCTGGAAATGATAGAATCATTCAGTGGTTTGGGTTGAAAGGGACCATCCTGTTCCCATCCCTCTGCCATGGGCCGGGAAACCTTCCACTAGATCAGGTTGCTCAACCTGGCCTTGAACACTTCCAGGGATGGGACAGCCACAAGTTCTCAAGCCAGCCTGTTCCAGTGCCTCCCCACTCCACAGTAAAGAATTTCTTTCTAATATCCAAACTGCTCTGTTTGATGCCATTCCCCTTCTCCTGTTACTGCATACCCTTGTAATCAGCTCCTCTCCAGCTTTCTTGTAGACCCCTGCAGTTACTAAAAGGCTGCAGTAAGATCACCCCAGAGCTTTGCCTTTTCCAGGCTGAACAATCACAATTCTCTCAGCCTCACTTCTGCTCTTCGACCTGCTCTGGAGATCTCCCCTTTCTAGCAAAAGTCTAATCTGCCCTAAGGAGATAACAGCTGGGAAGGTCTTCTGCTCTTCAGCACCCATTGCCACCCACAGCCACCCCCTGTCTCGGCTTCCAGTGTCTCCTGACAGCTTCCCACTGCACAGTACCACTCTGTGGTGGCAGCAGCTTCTGTGGCACACCCTGTTTTAGCCCAGCAACGTGTAGGCTGAACATAAAAGGTCACATGAAATCCCACTTCAGTGATTTGCAGTCTTCAAAGCTGAGTTTCACTGGCACAGGGAAAGGAGGACACCAGCTGCATTTGCTGCGCTGAGGAGCACAAACAAAAGTTTTTGCTGTAGGATTGTTAGGTCCTGTTTGCCATACAAAGCACAGTTTATGTCAGCTTAAATAGTTCATAAATTCTCTCTCATCTCTGGACTTTGGAATGAAATTAGATAGGAAATGCAAACTTCCGCAAATACCACTGCAAAAGTCCATTCTTTCACTCAGTGTGACTTCTCCAGTCAAATCCTCTTGCTTCTTCCTCTGACCTTGCTTCAGCACAGCATAGCCTCCATCCCATCTATATTTGTCCTTCTTTATTCCCTTCTCTCTGCACAACCACTTCATTCTACCAATCCCTTTAAAGCTTCTTTTCTTCCTTCCAGCTATGTCATCCACCTGGACTAATCCCCAGGCTAAAAAAAACAACCAACCTACCAAAACAACCAAACCTGAAACACACTAATTTTTATTAAAAACAGAAAGCCAAAAAAAAGCATCCACCCACAAACTGAAGGGGGGAAAACACCCAAACTAAATCACCACATAGGATTTATTCTCAGACAGAATTTCCTCCCTATAATGCTGTTTATAGAAAGGATGTTTAAGTGTGACTGTGATCTATATGTGTTTTAAATAAATATATTTAAAGAAATATGGTAATGTGGACAAAAGGATGCAGTATAATATTGAAACTATCAAGAGATACCCTGCTTTGGTCTCTGCAGGTAGACAGCAGTGTAAGGGTGCAATGTGTTCACAAGATCAGCTATGCTTATGTAGTACCTATAGCTGCATTCTTCTTGTGCTGGCAAAATTATTAAGTCATTGGCAAATAAAATATGTTCAAAATAAAATAAGGCCTTGTAGTGACACTAAAGGCCTGCTAAAATAACTGTCCTGAGTAGAAGCATTTGTCAACCATAGCAATGGCAAGCGACACCATCCTTGGCCTGCAACTGTCAGTGACTCAGCAGAAGCGAAAAATTTAGATTTGATCTAATGACATAGGGTAGTTTTTTTTGTTTTTTTTAGTAAAATAATAAATTATTAAAAGCCAAGCAAAGAACCCAATAAATTAATGTTCATGCCCATGGGGAAAAAACATTCTAGCAAATGTGGCAAAACTCTTTTTTTTACCATTAGTTTATAAATGTGCCCCACACAGCTGTGTAGAGAGCTAGATATTAAATCATAATTTGATATTGCAGGTACTCAGTGATATGTTGATTCCAGAACAAACAGTTTTGTGTTTTACAGAATCATTCAAAATCTATGTACTGCACAGGACATTAAAATGTGATAGATGCTTTGCTTTTGGAAGGCAAATATGGCAATCATAAATCATTATGAAAAAGCCCCACTGGAAAACCATATTAGTTTATATGCTCAGCAGACAAGAGAATTGAAAAATTGATGGAAAACAGTGGCTGAAAGGGACAGTACTTTCCCATTTGGCTTTAGGGTATCATCTTAGATTTTTGGTAAACTGTAATAGGATGCAATGTAGATATGTCTGGTTTTGCCAGCTGTAATAAATTACTGAAGAGTAACTGAAGAAGCTTGAAAATTCTATTAACATCTTTATCCTAATTGGTTAGTATATACATTTTGAACAAGTTTATTTTCCAGACATAAGCGAAGGCAGATGTGCAATGCTACAAGTTTATGACCTCAACATAAATTACTACATAGTAAATGCTTTAGAAATAATTGAAATAAGGTATTTTATATGTAAATGTGAAATCTAAGTTATAATGACTACATAATGTACTCATATGTATTTATGAGGCAGTAATATGAAAAACATGAGTATATGTTTTTCAAGCTTAATTCAAGGGGAAACCAGGTGAAGTAAGCTACTAATAGAAGAGGCTAAACCATGTGTCTTAATGTTTCCTTCCTATCTTAAAATATGGATGCTGTGGGCATCTCTGCAGGATGCACAGAGGCAGCAAAGTGCTACTGGAGCTGTAGCCACATGGCCAGTTGAATTTGGCACAAGTCTGAGCAGCTGCCAGAAGAGCAGGTCCCTTTCTTCCAGCCTCCCGAGGCCCCTGCTCGCCCTGCCCTCTCTGCCCTCTCGCTGGCACCAGGGTTCCAGTGACCACGTGACAGAGCTGGGTCTGATCCTGCTGATATCTAAATTGGCAAAAGAAAAAAGAAGTTCGTTTCCCAGCTGGAATTCCCATGATTCATCATAGCTGGGGAAGCACCGAGGGCAGAGAGGAGTGGAATTTCCCCTTTCAGTGGCAGCCCACGTGGGCTCCATTAAAGTGACATAGGGACCAGCCAGGGAATTTCTTCAGAGTTGAACAAAATTTGATTGGCTTCAGAACAAAACAAACAAAACTGATCCATAAGCAGCCTCCATTAGGTCTCTGTTAGTGCCACCCCACATCTATGATGGGTATAATGCTTCTGTAGCTTGAGCAAGAACACTTTCAGCCCAAGCACAGCAGTGTTTGTTGGTGGGAATATTCTGGGTCCGTACCAGATCCTGTCTTTATTCATTTCCCTACAATGTCTTTCTGCTTCTTCTTCTTGTTGAACTATAAAAGCCACTTAAGTCTTGTAAATTTCTGTCCTTGTTCTCCTTCAGTGACCAGACTGTAGGGTACTAATCCTTCAGGGAGGTACAGCACTCGCTGAGTTTAAACTGGAACTGCATTTTAGAGTAGCCTAATGGCTTGAACTTCCTTCTGCTGCTTGAAAACCTTCAGGAAAAGTGGAGTAAGTCTTGTGAATGTGGCTTCTGTGTAGGGGTTGGTTTTTTTTGTTTTGTGTTTTAAAACATTAACTTACATCCAGAGAGCTGGTGCAGAAAAGATCAGCAAACCAAAAAATGGCTCAAAACAGAGCAGGTCAGTTACAGAACAGAAAACATAGCTTATCTTTTTATGTCAAGGAGTGACATGTAATATTCACTTACATATTGTACTGCCTCATTTTCTGTATTCCCTACAGTGTCACTGTTACTCAGTTGGGATAAAGGGAAGAGCAATCTGCATAAGAGGGGAGAGATGTCCAAAACTTGGAAGTTTTGTTTGTTTGCTTGCTTGTTTGTTTGTTTCCAGGCAAATTCAAATGCTTAGCATTGGAAACCTAGAATGGGTTCTTTCAATATGCAGAACTCCCAGTCACCCCAAAGTATTTACATTTTTTACTTTCATGTTAGGCATGATTTCTGTCAAGAATGTATTATTCCTTTGCATGCTACATTTTTTATTAACTCAGTGAATATTAGTACTTAACCAGTGCAAGGAGGACTGACAGCTTTTTTGTAAAGATTATGTAGAGGACAAATGAAGATGAAAAATACAATCAGTATTTAGCCTTTCTGTGCCTCTGTGTGTACCATGTAAACACACACCTGCTCTAACTATGGGGGTTGCCTTTAGGCAAAACAGTGGATGATACAAAAGTGAGCAGAACAGGATGTTTCTGAGACTTTAAGAAACCAACACTCTTGTCAAAATGAATATAAACTATTGTCATTTCCCCTTGTGCATCTCCCAAATATGGGTGAGAACAATTCCTTGTTTCTTCTTCCTCTCAGATAGGTAGCTGTAATTGACTTCTCCCAATAAGCAAACCTCTTTGAACTTTTCTTGTCAGCTTTGAGATAGCTTTACAGATAAAGATCAAAGGCTCAGTGCCTTGAATGGATGCTTTGGTGCCACAGGTTACCACCTCCAGTTCCAAACTTCCTCTTCTCCCACCAAGAAAGGCATTGCAGGGGGTGGATAAAACCCCAGACTAGATGAAGGGCTCTAAGACCCTATTTTAGACCAGTAGCTGCTGAAGTGGTTTATCTGACAGCCCCTCAAGGATTCATCTGTCTCTTACACATTTTTATGCATTTTACACAAATCTCAGCCATTGAAAAGAACAACTGTGACCCAGGTGGCTGATTCAACCTGGAATTTCCTTGCAAAGGACTCCCACTCTTTCTGTTCCAGGTAGAATAGGATGTAAGGGTGTGCACATGTAGAGATCTGAAGCACCTGAAGGAGGTCTAGTTAGGAAGTAGATTTATTTGGTGTTTCTTTTTGCTTTCTACTGAGGAATTAGAAGTGAAGATGAAGGGGGTAGAATTGTTTCATAACATTTAATTGCATTGTCTTTGAGGCACAAAAGTGACAAGTAATAGGAAATTACATCTTAGGAACACACCCAGTTCACCAAAATCCATGTTCTTCCACAAAGACCATGGCAGGAGCATTGCTTTCATGGAAGCCTGCCATAGGAAAGGTGGTCCTTTTCTGGTTTGTTAATTCAATTTGAGAAGATATTTCAACATAAGAGCTTAATGCTTTTCAAAATCTCAAGTGGCAGTTTTACAAATCCCCTTCTAGGTAAGCAGTTTCTCCCCCCAAAAAGAAGCAGGAGTCTTCCCTTTGTCCAGAAACAATAACTTTCTTTCTTGATTTGGTCACCTGCATAGCTATTTATAAAACTGAAGGATAACAGAAACACAAAACAAAGACCAGCTGGGGAGAAGGTGCTGGGATAATTGTGCTGTGAGAAGCCATAAAGGAGGGGTCTGGACACACTGTTCTTTCTTCAGTTTCAAATTCTAATGTGGGTTTTTTTTAATTAACAGAAGTAGCTGTTATAATTTTTAGATTTCTGGTCTTTGAGTTTTGGTTTGTATCTTCTAATAACTTAGCTTTTATTTTCCAAATTTCGTTGCTTTCTGTTTTGTTGTTCTTATAGCTGAGGCAAGTGGGTATTTTTGGAGACTTTTTTTTTTAAGTCTAAATTTGCACTTACTAAATACCATGCTAGTTTTCTAATGCCAAGTATTTAAATTTGCCTGAAAAACAACCCCAAACAAACAAACATTTGAAAAACATTTTTTTGTTTTAATGTGATCTTCCTTTCTTAAGCCAGAAGTGAGTGCTGCACCTACCCACAGTCTTACTTAAAGTGAATGGACAAATTAATCTTCAGAAAATGGGACTTTCTAGGCACAGAGCTACAGGCTGTCCTATCAGTGAGAAACAGATACCAAAAAGGTATAAGAACATGCACTTGGCATGCAAATTGTCTATTTTACTGTGTTTATTTTTTTAATTATTTTTACTATTTTAAAACCAATTCAGCTTCATCAGTTAACGACCTAACTGATGTGAGGAGAAGGAGAAGAAACATACAGGTCCCTTAATGTTGAATGAATCAATATTGCTTGTAAAGCAATTACAGATTTGTAATACCCATAAGTACAATTTCTCAAAAACTAGTCTAAATGGTGGGAGAATTCCATATTACACAAATCTGTCTGAAAGCAAGACAGACTTCTCTTTCTCAAGTCTAGAGACTCTGTACCTCATCTCACATCTGAGTTAAAACTTGTTACACACTTTATTCTTCTTCATTTTTCTCTTTAAAACATATTTTACCATTGGAAAGTTTTTGTAGGATAGTGTGCATGCAAAAGAGCCAAAGGCTTCCAGGTGATGTTTGAAGGTGGGGATGTGTCTCAGGCCAGGTCCACCCATCATCCTTACTTCATCATCACATATTCCTCATAAGCTGAGCTGTGACCAGATCAAAGAGAGGGTGGGTTTGTTTCATTTTGTTTTATCTTGAGGCAGCTCTGACAGTCCTTGAGTGCAGCAAGCACACAACAAATCCTTCTTTCAGGATGTATGGTATTTATAATGGGAAAACTTAGCACCTTCCTTCGAGTACTTATCACAGCTTATGACCCCTTTGTCATTTGATCTGATAATTCTGAATTACTGGAGTTTTTAGCTACAAAATTAGCAACACAGGGCTAAAAAGGGTTTTGGTTTAGGTTTCTGTCTTTTTTCTTTTATTCCTTCCAACATGTAAGAATTTCTAATGTACTTGTAAGAAACCTAAAACTTTTATTAGCACCTACAGCCAAGACTTCCAAACTTGCTGTCTGCAGAACTTTGAAAATCTATTGTGCGCCATGAAATCCTGATCAAAGGGTCCCATCCAGTCTATGCAAGATACAATTAAAGTGGATCTCAAAGTATCTATTGCTGAAATGTGTTTTCAAAGATTAGCAGTAACACAGACTGCAACAGACTGCGCTTTTATCTGCAAACCTGATTTTGCATAAAAAGATCCCAAGCAGGTTTAATGAAGAGTTGGAGCTTGTAGTTAAAGAAGCAACTTTAAGTTTTACCTCTTGATTATCTTTAATTATATGCAATGCCAAGTAAGACCAGCATTACTCATTATTTTTATTTACAGTACTAGCTGTAGTCAGGAGGTCCTTGAGTGTTTCTAGTATCTGCTCATCCCAAAAGAGCACCAGAGAATAGACATTAGCTGGTGACAAGGTCCTGACTTAGGTGTTGTGAAGGAGGAGGTTGTAGTTCTGTACCTGGCACAAGGGCTGCCTGCACTGGGCCATGGCAGCCCCCATTGCCTGGGTGCTGCTCTGGTGAGGCCCTCTCTCAACAAACCCCTTTTCTTGGAGTGCAATCTCAAGTATTTGAGAGCCATACAAGTATTTTAGTACTAGTCAGATACATAGATTCAGTCTACATACGTGTATGTCTATAAATACCCTTCTGGGCTTCACTTTCCTCATCAGTCTGGAATGGCCTTTGGGCCTGGGATTGGGTGCTTGAAGATTTGGAGAACCCTCTTGCCATAGACTTTTCAATCTGCCTCTCTTCTTTTCTTCTGTCCCTCCAAGATCACAAATCAGACAGACAGCTTTTCCTAAAACTTTTCAGTCGTTGCCTTTTATATGGCCTGGCACTTCAAGAGATGTCAGCCTCCAGCTGACTGGACAGACTGGTTTTTGCAGCTCATTCAGCTCTATGGTGGAAGGGGATTCCACTTGAACAGGACATCAGCTGTGCTTGATGGCTTCCTACACTTCCCACTTAGTGCACTGGTTATCTGCTTACTCTCACGGGCTTCAGAAAAGTTGAATTCTCCAGGGGCAACAAACAAGGATTTTAACAACTCCTACAAGAGCTATGTAACTTTAACAGCTGAAAAAATTCACACTAATGCATATTAGGTACTCTTTAGTTTATCAAAGTTGGAATTAGAAATCTAAATGCCTCCATTTAGAGGCATTTAGAATAGAATAAGGCATAAGAGGCACAGATTTTTAAGAAATTTAACTATGCAAAAAATGGGAATGTTTTCATTTCAGTCCATCTGCTTGGAAAAAAATATCATAATAGCACCAGTGCATGTGATTTCCTAATTTAAATGCATCTTTTAAAATAGAAATATGTAATAAAATGATCTTTTAAACTGTAGCCTTACTCAAGGCTCATGGAATATCCATGATGCTCTAATCAATTCACCTAAATGTGATCAAATGAAAAGCAAACTAATTCAGATGCTTTTACTTATCAGTTTTGTTTTGGGTCTTATTTGCATGTGTGTGTGAAGGATTTTTTAGCAAATAAATGACAATATAGAATAAAACCAGTAAAATGAAAAAAGCACACCTTTTTTTATAATAAAGTAATAGTTTTACTAATGTAAAAATATTAGTGTCAGTAAAGAGCAACAAGCAATATTCAGAAAGAAATCTACAATTAGATTTTTGTGGGTGAGTTCTATTTCTGACAAACAACAAAGGAAATGTAACTGATGCTGACATCCATCCCTAATTGAAGTCTGGCAAGCCTTTTTGAAAGAAACACAAACACTTACAAGCTTTCTGCCCAAACTAGAACTAAACCATTTAGATCTCCTCTCATTCTTTTCATTCCTCATTACTTTTCATTTATAGACACTGCCGGGTGCCAGCTGGGGCACAGCACAGAAACAGCAAACTGCAGATGATGGCTATTTCTGATGTTTCAAGCAGAACCAGAAGCTGAATCTGTTAAGAAAAAAACCCCAGCAGATACAACAGAAAAGCAGAAGTTCTTCTGAGCTTTTCACCTCACATTTAATGTATCTGGTTAGTTTAGACAATAATCCAAGCTGCTTTTATAGGTGTAGTACATTGTTGTTAGAAACTTTGGATCATTGCTGTACACCTGTTTCTCATATCTATAAGTAATGCATTTCTTTAAATTAGCATGTAACGCTGTATCATTTTGCTGTAAATGACCAGTTTGAGTTTTCAGCAGGAGGTAAAGATGTGCTTGTGAATTATTTGTCCATTATTCTCATTATATTTAAGTGTCGCATGTATGGCTAGAAATCAGAGGGCATCACCATTATAACCTTGCAGAGTTTTGAGGTCAGTTCTAGATAAAATGTCAACATTTAAATATTCAAAACTATTAACTTAGGCAAGGATTTTTCCTGATGCACTTACTCTTAAATTGATTGTTTATACCATATTTTATTGTATTTAGAAGGATAACACAAATAATGCTAAAGAGCTCCTTAAAAGGAAGGAAAACTTCATGCACAAATGATTTAACAATTAAACTACTTATTGAAGATATACTGAGCATATTTTTCTTAATTTATATTAATGTTGAACCACTTGGTAAATTAATGCTGGCTTTGTTTATTATCTTACAGGAAGCTTCAAAAGATGGTGCATGACATCAAGAAAAATGAAAGTGGGATAATAAACAAGTTCAAAAAGTAAGTTTGCAATGCCAATCCCTAGTTTTATCAATGTGGGGAAGTTTGGATTATGAGCAGAGTGGTGTGTGGTACTTCAGTGATGGGACCATTGTCATTCCAGAGGGATGCACTTCATGGAAGGAGCTTTGGTTCGGACTGCAACCTGCAGAATGGTCATCAGTATTAAGATTATCATAAAGGAGTTGCAGAACTGGAGTCCAATGATAGGTTGTGTTTGTAGCTTTGAAAAAAAACAGTATTTGAGTGAAGAGCCTTTTTTTTGAATGTTTGCTGGGAGTGGTCATTGCTTGTTGTTTGCATTGTCTGCCTTTCTCCTTAGGCAACTGTTTAGGCTTCCTGCTGCAATTAAGTTGAATTTGAGCTCCACCTTGAACCAACTGGTCAGACATCATACTTAAAATTCCCATAAAAATGCACGGTCCTCCTGTGTTTCAGTCTCATAAAACAAAATGCAGAATTACCTAGCGCCCTTATTCTAGTAAGACATACTGAACAACATGCAGATTGTGTCACGTGCATGAAAGTATTATAAAATATTCATATGTATTTATACATAGAAAGAAATTCCAGTAATTTTGCATCCTTGTCAAATGAATACACTATTCACTGTTTCCAGACAAACATCTATTTAAAGCAATTAGCTATTTAGCACACTTTTCTTAATGCAACAGCTCATTTGCATTGAAATTCCATTTGGATGTGATTTTCTCATTCAGATGTGTTTCTTTACATGGGTCATTGGCAACAAAAGTATTAAGTACTTTTAGAAGTTAATTACAGCACCTATCTGCAGTGTTTCCAGGACAACCGTGTTAAATTCTAGAAATACAACTCTTGTACATAAAAGACACGTGGAAGCATTGTTTTAAATTATTTTTAAAGAGGGACCGTGATGGCAGAGTTGAGGGGGAGCAGCTGATTCTGGGTGTAGCTGCAGTGTTCAGCCAGCTGCTGGCAGGTGTGGCTGTGCAGGAGCCCTGGAGAGCCAGGCTGGCCCAGCTGCTGGCCCTGCTGCCAGCCCGGGCTGCTGTTGGTGGGCAGCTGCTGGAGCTGCCAAGGAGGGGCTGCACTCCCAGGAGCAGCACGACTGCCCAGCTCTGCTGTTCCCCCGCCAGGAGGGGTGATCTTGGCCTCCTTTGTGCTCTCATTTCCACAGCTGTGTTTTCTGCCCACAGACCCTGAGCACCTGATCTATCAGATAGATTGTGGAGATAATTTTTTTCCTGTTTTCATCCTCTTTCACGCTAAGATTGCTGCAATTCACAGTTAATCACAGTCACTTGCTATACTTATTTCCATGCAAGCACAAAAGAGAGTTTCCCATAAAATGGCCCTCTTTCAACTACTTGGGGTTTTAAGTAAATTTGTGGGGTTTTTTTAGCGTGGTGACCACTGTGTTCACCACCCATCTACAAAAGACTCATTCTCACCTGGGACCTGCTCACAGGGAAGAGCTGCTAGGCTGTCCAAGGCTTTTTGTGGGGTTTTGGAGGGGAGAGGGTTAGAGCTTTCTTATAGTTGTTGCTTTTTAATAAAGGGTGGCTTCCTACTTCTCAGTAGTTGTTTAACTCCAATTAATAATGTTCCAGTGGACTCAGTTCAAAAGCCTCGGAGAGGAAAGATGACAAAAACAACAGAAGCATCTAAGGTTTATCATTTTGAGGCTACAAAGTGTCTCCTATAGTAGCCTGAACGTGAATTCTGATGTTAATCAGTTGCTCTGAAGCTGGGAAGGTCATCATTAAGTGTCAAAGATTGCTCCTATAGCACTGTAATTCTTTGATTCACTCAAGATAAAATATATATATATATAAAAGAGCAGACTCATAAAAACTCAAAGTATGACTGCAGCACAAAACTCACATGTCAACTCTCCCAGTTATAAGAACACAAAGAACACGAGGTATAAAAGCATAATAATCTTTCCGATGTTACTGTGATTCATCTGAGTCATAATAATCGTTTTTGCAGCTATGAAGATCAGAAATTTAATTTTTAAAAATTGAAGAATTTCTGATATTTGCACATGACTTCAGAGTTCAAATCTTGAACTCAGCACATAATGAGACTTGCAGTAAAAGCATGAGCTGACAGCACTGATAAGGATATGTACAAGAGGTGCTAAGCTTTACAGGATTAGAGCTGGCTGTGTTCCTTACTGTGCAATCTTTGGGGGCTTTTTGTTTGTAAAAACAAACAAAACATGGTTATCCAGATGATCACTACTTCCATTTCAGAAGTGCAGAAATTAAAACCTTTGCTATCCAGTCTAGTTCATCTGTGGGGTGCAGGTGGGGAGGAATTAATCTGCTATCCATATATGTCTTAAAGGTGTGTGGAAAGCAGGCTGAGCAGTCCTGGTAGCAGGAAAGAAATAGAAAGGTTGTTTTTTCATTGCTTAAAAGTTCCTGTTTGTTCCCCATTCCGACTCAGCGTTTTCTGGCAGTAAAAATATTGGCCACTGCAGGGTAGCTGTCACCTGCTTGCCCTTAATCACATGCAAAGCTGTTTACAGCCCTGAGTCCCAGCTGCTGTGCAGATCACAGTGTCAGGGAGCATTATGTACTCAGGTGTAGAAGCAATGAGTGCAGCCAGCATTGGATAAACAATGAGAGCTGGGGACATTTTTTTCATACTCATATCCTTGGTAATACAGGACAGGGAAGCAGAGCAATCATAGGTTTCAGGATGGAGGATGGTGGCCTGTGCTTGAAACACACTGTAAAGACAGAGCACTCATCTGTGCATCATCAGCTTTCAGCCTCAAGGCTTTCTTCAGTGGAATCCTGGCTCCACTGAAGTTGAGTCTTAAAAGTAACACTGCATGCACAGCAAAGTCAGGACTTCACCTGAAGTTTTGCATGGGCTGACCTACTGTGTTGAGTAAGAAACAAGAAGTTCAATGTATTCTCCATGTTGTAATATCCCATCCTTCACAAAGCCATCAGAAATCATGCACTTGTACTCATGTTTCTGACTGCACACTATCCAAATGGGTCCATTTCTTGAACATTTGCCCTGTGACCTGGAAAATGGAACAAAGATGCTTTACCCAGCTTTTTAGTTGGGTAAGTCTTTGCTTCAGATTTGTGTGGTCCATTTTTCTATGTCATTTATAATTTAAGCAGTAAAATAGTTGTGTCACTATTCAGGCAGAAAAATAGTTGTGTCACTAAATATCTCTTCAACCTGCGTAGCTACAACTAAAAGGCATTAGTGATCAAACCCTTGGCAGAGGGAAAAGCAGTATTTTATCAACCAAACAGTGAGAGAAAGTACCAAAATCAAGCTGTACCACACTTAGAAAAAGAAAACAGGAAAATGTATAATACCTGATTTTAACTGTTACACTGAAGGAACATGAAAATTACTGTGTAACTGAATAGAATGTTTTGAGTGTCAGGATTTTTATTACTAAAACTGCCACATCATATTGTAAGAACATGTGTGAAAGAGTCATAATAACAATTTTAAAAAAAAAACCCTTTCAGTTTAATTTTGTCTTGTACAACTTCTGCATAATTCCACATGTATAACAAACTCTTCCACTAGGAATACACAGTTCAGGAAAAGTTTATCTGTTCTCATCACACCTTTTGGACATCTGAAAATGTTTCTGGCAAAGTCCAATTAATTTATTGTGTAATCACAAGTGTGATGTTCTAGTGCATGTAAAGCTAATACATACTATAAATACTCAGGTCAGAAAAGATGCCAATATAATTTTTGTAAAAACTGTTATGTTAAAATGGTTCCTAACAAGGGAGTGGAATTTGTACGGACTTAACAATACAAAAAAGCAAGGGACTTCTGAAAACAGTGAGTTTTCAGACATATCTTAAATGCTGGGGGACTGAGCAGAAACACTAGTAGGGGAATGCACCTGTGGGAAAATTTAAGTGCTACATGTAAAGGTCTACTAATATGTGTGTTTGATTGTTTTTCTGGGTGTAGCCTGTAAAAACAAGTGTTGCTAGAGCAAAACACCCAGATCTCTGCTGCAGTTTATTTTAAAATTCTTCACTCAAAACAGAGAACACAAATGTGCTACAAATTCTAAGTAATATATTTGCAGCTCCTACAGGACCACATATTAATTACATGCCTAAATGTTTTGTTGGATCAAGCTCAGCATATTATAGGGGGAAATCTTGGAATATATTGTTTTAAAATGGAATAATTTATTCCTTAAAAGCTATTCTAAATTTCTGTACCCTGCATTATATTCTTATGTGAGAAGCATCTATAATATATGAAGTGTCTCAAGCGCTCCCTGGTTATTTGTTGAAGCTCCAGTATATGTGCTAGGATTAAATACATTTAAATATGCGTGGTCAGTTGGATGGCATTTGAATCTTGCAGTCCCTTCTCAGTAACTTCAGGGAACAGGACAGAGTCAGTTGCCATTCTGCAAGGATCTGTGTGGACAGTGAGGTCAGAGCCTGCAGTAGCTGGGTAACCACGCCTTGGTGTAGGGTTGTGTGTTTTGAACTTGTGTTGTGGTTTGCACGTTGGGTAGAGCTCTGGCTCCTGTAAAGTGAATCTGCAGCTGACTTCAAAAGAGCTTGGATTCCAGTTCTGGCACTCATAAAATCTTACCAGTACCATGAAAACGTCTTTTTAAGTGGATTTGAATTTTAGAATAAATAACATATTTGAAAAGATTCTAGCAAATATAGATGTGGCCATGAACTGTTTCAGCTCTGTGACAGAAACATTATTTGTTTTCTTCTGTTGATATTCAGGTTCCAAAATGAACAAGTGGCCTTAATTTGCAAAACTGGGAAAGATACTTGGGATCGGTATGCTATTCCATAGCTGCACATGGCATGATAGGCTGCTTAGACACAGACCTCTGTTCTTCCCTCGTGTGCTTTCGTTATAACCTATTTACACTTTCTGCCAGGGCCACTGCCAGGATTTACAGGGCCTGGTACCGAGCGTGGATGATTTCTCTTTAGCAGCTTAGAAATGTGTGATATTGCTTAGCTATGTACTTTATACCATGACCCAGAGAGCCTCTTACTGTTGCCTCAGTTCCACTATTTTCCAAGTCTCCACCATTTCCAAACAACTCGTGGCAGATATGTTGTAAAATACATCAAGAGATCTTGGTCTCCCCTTCCTAAGATGTGAGATGAGCCCTGGCAGTGGCCCTGGGATTTTCTATCTAACATGGCTGTGCTAACCTGGACAGAGGACCAGAGCGGAGCTGTTGAGAATGCTTTTTAGTTTACTGTTTGTACACTGAGTTACATTATGCTTCAGGAAGTTAAAACCTCTGAGGAGTCAGCTATCCACCATTAGTGTCGTTAGCCATGAACAAAGCAGGCTAACGTTGCAAAAATTATCTTCCTGGTCTGGTTTTTGTTTCGTTTGGGGGATTGGTCTTTTTTGAGTTTTAGCAATACCTGCACCATTTATTCATTGATTGATTCATGTATATGGGGTGTTTTTGGCGACTGTCTGAGCAACAGAATTCCATTAATTCAACCCATTAATTTCTCAAAACAGACAGGAAAATTTGTAAGTTGATGTGGTAGTGCCAGCCTGCCACCACCCTGAGTAAAAGTGGCGCCTGAACAATGATACCTAGGCAGCAACCCTAAATAGGACCTAAATATTGAGTGTCAAATTCTTGTGGTAAAGCAACATTTGTTAACACTATTGCTCAGAGATCCAAAAAACCATTTTCAATTCTTTGGGGATGTGGTTTTTTTTTAATTATTTGCTTATTTTTGCAAATTAATTTGTTAGGACCTGACTGCAGAATGAGTGATGTCATCAGTTTAGTAGACAAAGCTTCAGGTCCACAGTGAGATCTCATCAGTGCTACAAGGAAGCTGTCAGACAATGTTCAAAAGCCGCTTTAAAGAACAATTTTAATGTCATTATGTTAATGTTTTATCTGGCTACTAAAAACAAAGGGTTGTTGTTTTTTCCTTCTGCAGAGGCATCAGTCTGGCCTGTGATGCCACACATGCACCATTCATCTTGACTTTAAACCCAAATTCTTCTCTTTCATTACAGGGTACTGAAATAATTCAACTGACTGTAATTCAATGTATTCTTTGGACAACTGCAAGTTAGTAAGGAGGAGTATACATGAATACACACATATATACATATGTGTATTTTACATATGTGTATGTGTGTATGTGTTTACACATATGTGTACTTCTGCCTCCTAGATAGATATATATATGTGCACATACTTATGAACCTTCCTGTGTAGCCAAAAAGATCCTTTCAGTATTTCTACAAATCAGTCATCTTTTGATTCATTTGGTATGTGATGCCATTGTAACAGTTTTTACCAAAAAAGGGACATAACATCATAAAATAATAAAAAGTGGAATCTTTCACTGAGTGACCTCGTATATATTTAAATATTAACCATCAAAAAAAGTGCATGCAAAATTATTTCGTTCTAAAAATACAAATGGAGAGTGCTTACACCACTTTCTTATACCATAGTCTTAATAAAGCCTCTGTGAACCTGAACAGATTTTCATCTTCTGATACATCATCATTTATTTCTGCCCCCTATTTTATCTCGTTCTGGAAATGAAGAAGACGTGGGGTGAGCAAAGAAGCTGTCCTTTCAACCTATGTTCTTAGTGAAAAAAATATATTCTCAGATTCTATTTTATTATTTTATCAGTTTCTAGCTTTTGAAAGCATTCTTCTACAGCTATTTGCTAAGTATCTGTGATGGTAATCTGTATTTCTTTAGCTGCGGGTTTCTTTAGTTATCAGCTTTTTAATGTGTCTGGCTAATACTCCTTTCTAGTGAATGTTACTGATGAGATCATAAATGTAATAATTATAATTTACAGCCTTAAAAAAAAGCCACCGCCAAGTCTGCCACAAAGGGATTATGCTTCAGGTAAGGCTGTATTAATGTAAATTTAAACTGCATGTCTGTGTTAATTTGCTGTCTATATGCCTAACAGTATTTCAGCTATGCAGTGCCTCATAATTTGTTTTTAATGAGAGAACAAGATACCATTATCAACAACTCTGAAGGTAGTTCACACCTCTGAAATGAAAGGCAAGAAAGAAATTATTAATTGTGCCAGCATAAAGAGTAGCAAGTAACCACTCTTTCAAAATCAGTCTTAATCAGAGTTCTGTATCAAGGCTGCTGTAAAAATGGAGGAGAATTTGCATGCAGCCCCTCTTTACAGAAACTGTGAAAGTAAATACAAAAGAAATTGAACAAATATATCATTACAGATTTAAAATCTTAATGCTATTAATGTAATTATGACATCATGAATTATCTTAAAGGTAGAATCATCATGAATTATCTTAAAGGTAGACCTTTACTTGCTTATCATACAGTGCTGCCCACAAACGAGTTCATGGCTGTTTCTACAAGTTAACAGCCATCTTGTTAAGATAAGAATAGAAGAAAGCAGGACAGAGTTTGGAACTTATCAGGTAACTGTTCCCTGTTTAATATAAACACAGCTGACTTTAACCAGGGCCCAGAGGTCAGCAAGAGTTCCATTATCTAGAAATGGGCACCCCTACTTAAAAATGAGGTGCATTAGCAGGACATTGTGGGTAAAGTGCATGCTCTGCTGTTCAGACTATGCACAGTTTGCCATTTTCTAATGCTTTTCCAACAGTTCTGAAATAAGGTGTCAAAAATAAGCAAAAAGGCATTTAATTTACTGTCCAAACAGATGTGTTGCTCAGAACTGTTTGGAAATTTTGCTTACTCTTTTTTAACTGAATATCATAACTATAGATTGAAAAACCAACCTAAGACAAACATTGATATTCATTATTACATCTCCTTAAATAACTCTAATGTTTGGTTTAGAACACGCAGACAATGAAGAGGAACAATGGTCAGATGATTTTGTAAGTACATATTTTGGGCTAGTAGGGTGTTACTGTGGCAACAAGTTAGCTCAAGAAATAATAATAAAAGTTTCTTTTAAAATCATGTACTTGTGGTTGAGCTAAATACTATTGAAATGTTGTTATTTTTTACCTCAGTTTAATTCACAAGTAGCCACTGATTTTTAGCTACCTCAGTTTTTTTACATTCAGCTTAGAAGTACTTTCAGAAGCACAGTCAATGATTGCCATGAACACTAAGGTTTTTGGATAAGTAAGCACATGGCATCAATTTGAAGGACTTGCTAAACTGAACAATAATTTTAGAAATCAGAAGAAGGTTTTTGTGGGGCAGGAAGGGTGGGAGGGGTGAGGAGAGGAAGGCCACTTGTTACTAAAAATGAAAACTTTGCTAAGATTTTAGAAAACATTCGAATGAAGCAATTCACGGCTGTCAGCCATGTAAAGTAGTGGTGCAGCTGTGAGCCTGAAGTGACCAGTCTTCTTCTGGAGTCAGATCTTCAGTACCCCTTTAACTGGAAAGGGAGAGGAAGTGACAACACACCCTGAGATCCATCTGGCTGGATCTAGAAATGAACTGTTGTGGGAAAGGAAAGAAGCAATTGGTCCATAATTTGAAGACTGAGCTCTTCAAGTGAAAGGACTGCTTGGAGATAGCAAAAAGACAGGGAGCTCCTGTGAGGAGCAGAAGGGGAGAAGGCAGGAGTGCCTCTTTGCAAGGCAACCCTGTGACATACTAAAGGGAAGATGATGTGTCTGTTCAAGGGTACATTGTTGTAATTTTGTGTTATAGAATGCTATGAGATGAGAAATGGGGAGTTGTGTCTTTCTAGGACAGTGATTATGAAAATCCAGATGACCACTCTGACTCTGAGATGTATGTGGTCCCCAGTGAAGAGAATCCTGATGACAGCTATGAGCCACCTCCAAGTGAGAAGGAGAAAAAGAAGATTCCCTCTGCATTCCCTATTTCTAGGGGTGAATATGCAGGTAGATATGGAATAGTTAACTATGTCACTTTCATAATTGCTTTTTTATCAGTACCAGAAGAGAAGAGGCCCCAAATGCACTTATCTGTCCTTTCCTCAAGAGTTTGCTTTTAATTCTCTTACTCAGATCTTAAGCATTCAGGGGTATGATTTTTTTTTTTAAATTACAGCATGAAACAGGTTAGTATTGCCAGTAGTGATGTTTATAATTTTAATATAATGTGTTCTAGAGACTGCGATAGACGTCTACTAATGACAAAATTCAAGCAGAGGTCTGAGAGGTACTATTAAGTTGGGGCTCCAAATTAATACACATATATTGATGCAGCAATTACTCTTAAGATGAAGCACATAAGACTAGACAGGTCCCTTCTTAAACTTCTCTGTTTCTCCAATCATTATTCGCAAAGCAGTAAAAGAAGTAGCCCAAATATTCACTCCTTCAAAATAGGTACTAAGGATGATAAATATCCTAAAAAACAGGACAGAATCAAGATTTTATTTTCATCAGTCCAGTATAAAGGGATTTTTTTCTTTCTGATTTGATTCTTTTCAACCATGGATAGGTTGCATTGAAGTGAATGAAAGTTAGCTTCAGTTAATGAAGATTTGAGACATGGAGAAAAGAAACATTGACATGATGCCTGCTTTCATTTTTGTATGACACCAGACTGTTACTGGTTGTAGCCTATTCATCAAAAAATACCACATATGTACTCACAGAAGTTTATCAGCCCTTCACCTGTGTGTTCTTTGAAAAGGGAAGGACCTGACCCCCCAGAGAACCTGGCATAATTAATGTTCCAGTCCCACCCAGTGTGATTTTTCTCATGTCTCATGTGCAATACCCCACCCAGGCAGCACCTTTTTCCCAGGGAGTTGAACAGTTGTTCATACAGCAGCCAGTGCCTGGGCACCCACTGCACTGTACAGGCTGCTGCCCTGGGCAAGGGAGCAGGACCTGTTCACACACAAATCTCAACATCAGGTCCAGCTGTGCCCAGGTCTGCCATTTGACCTGTGCTGCAGCCACAGCAAAGACTTCTGCACAAGCAGTAGAAGAAAGTGCAGAGACTAATGTGTAATTTTTACTAAAATTGTTATTTTCTACTAATTAAAAGACAATCGCCCCAGTCACCAGAAGCTTCCTCCCATGAACAAACCTCTCCCAAGCACACCCAGTCCAGCCATGTCCAGACCAAAGAAACCATGTGTGCCATCCATGCCACTGCCATCTCCTGCTGCAAAACCAAAAGTGCCACCTAAGCCTAAGGAGTGCAGTGATGATGAGGTAAAGTTTACAGATATATTTGTTATAACTGTGTAAATGTCATAGCAATGCCATGGGCTGGTCTCATCTTACCCTTTGTAGTACAAATCATTTTGTACATCACTAACAGTGACCTGCAAGTACCACACTGACTCCTAGGGGATATCTGCCTGCGTTGAGCATCAGGGAGGCTCTTTAGACCGTGCAATAGCTCCTGATCATCCATAACAAGCTGCAGGCAGTGGGGAGAGAGTAACCTCAAAGGCTCCAGGACTGGAGGGAAGGGAGGGCTTCCATGCACCAGTGGAATAATTCAATAAAGGGATTTCAGTCTTTGGGATTCCCTTCCACACAGGATGATAAATGTCTGAAATAGGAGTCACTGTGAAATGGCAACTATTGTAAACTGCTGCCAGGGCTTCAATCCAAACAGTTTGATGGCATGATGGAGGTTTAACTGAGAGATTTTTGTCCTGAATTTCTCGTAGGATAACTACATTGTGCCAGTGGACAATGATGATGATAACTATATTCAACCCACAGAAGGCAGCATGTCACTACCTACAAGATGTGAGTTTTAGTCACTTAAGCTTATAATTATTGCTTTATTAGGACTAATAGTGGAAAAATATGGGTCAAATTAATGGGTCTGTTTCTAGGGTTCAAAGAGTGGAGATGCAGCTATTAAAGAGATCACAGCCTGCAAAAAGGCAGTTGGCTCCTTTGGCTTATGACAAGGCCAAGGAAAATTATTTTTTAACTATGGAAAGACATGTTTAATTTCTGCCTCTCTCAGCTGTTTCAAAGTCCAGCCCTTGTACAACCAGGAGGCTTCTCATGACATATGACCTGCCTTCTCAACCAAGGGAGCAGTAGCATTAAAATTCTCTGTTTGCTGAAGTGCTTCAGGAGAAGAACAAGCATTTTTAGATATTTAGTCGATAAAGACAGACTTTGCTTTTTTTTAATCTCACTTTATATATAAATATATTTAACTAGAAAATGAAACTACTACAGCCCAAAGGTGAAAAGTAAACAGAGAAGAGACTGTAGTTCTGCTGTCTGACATTACTGACAGTATCAAACCTCTTCAGAAAGGCTGAAATACTGAATAATCCTTCATTTTTAAAATGAGAGCTGCTTTATGACTCAGTTGATCTATTCAAGGTCACACAAAAGGTTGTCATTTGGACCTACTTAATATTCATTCTTATTGTATAAATGTTACATTGTTAGTTTGTAAACAGATATATATAAATATATGTCTATATATACACACATGCACAAATATATATATATGTACATTAATAAAATATGTTTTTAGCACCTGTGAACAGATTTATGAAGACAACAAAGCCAGCCCCCCCTATTTCTCCAAAGCCTTCTCTTACTTCTGTTATGCAAGGTATGTGAAGCTTGCATTGCTGTTAGAATAAAAGAATGTAAAACTGTGAAATATTAAATTATGCCTGATGTGTTCACACCACTAACCCTGTGACATACTAAAGTAAAACAAAAATATGTTCCCCTTTAGCTTTTCTGTGTTGTAGCAGTTGCTTTGTCTAGGTGGAACAGTAAATCCATTTTAAGCATGAATAAAACTAGAACAAGCTATTTGCCCCAAATTAATTTATTTTTAGTCTTCTGCTCTAGTGGAGGAACACAAAATTGATCAATACAGTAAAAAGAATTATAGGACTCAGTATGTCAGTAATCCCATTTCACCACAGGAATCAAGAGCCAATACTTCAGACTTAACCATATAGAAATTCTCTACAGGCTGATGTCTTGCATGGCCTTTTATAACAGTGTTCCCATTGAGGTTCTGTAAAGAGCAGTTTATTTGGAAAAGAAACAAAAGCAGAAGCAAATAAGAGGAATCCTACTTGCTTTTGTAAATTCAGATATTTTTGTTAATCTCTCTCTTCCAACTTGTTTTGCATCCTCAGTCTCATTAATTGCTTGGATGTATCCTTTCCAGACATGACACAGTTCTTTAAAAAGCTTTGCATATTCATTAGCAATGTGTTTAGCTTTAAAGTCACAAACTACAAGTCATAAACTAACATTTGTTATGCATTGCTTAAGACTTTGTGAGTAATTTTGCAGACATTTTAAAATGCCCTTTTCAATCTCAGCCTTTCTGTAAATCAGTGTCAAGCAACAACGAGCTCCTGACAGATGTTACTGCGGAATAAAACATCTCCCCCTGGTGGGAGCTGGGACACTTGAGTGCAGCAAAGTGATGAAACCAGACATGAAATTTACTGAAATAGGATTCTATTTGCATCGAAGAAACTGGGCATAGATAAAGATGCTGGTGGTTTTTTCTTCCAAGATCTATGAACTAAAATATAGTTGTGGGTCAGAACTCAGGGAGGGATGTTGGCCATGCAAATGAGCCAGCTTGTATTTATGACTGACCTGATTTCTTCCTCCCTGAGTCAAGGAAAAGCTAAATGCTACTACAGGTGTGATAACACATTTTTTCCAAACTGACCCAGGTTTGCACAACACAAGCATTCATCTTGCTTGCAGCAGGGAGGGAATGAGAAGAAAAACAAAACAATAAAACGGTTTTGCAATGGGAGGAAACTTGATTAATATAGTGACTGTATATCAGAATTCCTTCAGACTTCACCTGAAGTTTTCCCTACAAGACAGGGGTTGTTGCTGCTCCAGGGTGGCAGATTCAAATTCTGAGCAGATTCTTCAAGTTATTTTTCCAGAGTAAGAAGCATGACTGATAGAAATTAAGATCAGCTTTTATGGTAACATGCAGTATGGTTTTGCTACACTAAAGAATGCTTTTTATTTCTTCCCTGTCCTGTAGAAGTCTACGAGGTTCCTGAAGAAGAGGTGAGGCCTTTCTACAGTATCAATCCCGTTGCCCTCAGGCAGGGTACAGATGTGACTGAGAGAAAAGATTATCAGCCTTTCAAAAGGGAAAACTGGGAACATAACTCTTCCTGCACTTAAAGCTTTCTGACACTCCCTTTTCAGAAAAGCTGGCAAACCATTTCAAAAGAGTAAATGGGAAGGGGAAAGTTTCCCAGTCCTCTGTGATAGTGACCCAATCTGTGAAGCAGCAGCCTAAGGGAATGTTTTGCAGAAGAACTGCAGCAGAGGAGCAGTGACAGTTCTGACACAGTAATTTTTTTCCCATTTGCTGGTACTGACATAACATATGGCCAAAGCAGATTTACTGATGTTGAGTTCTTGCCTGTCCCATCCTAATGTAGATTACCACACAGAGCTGTAGTAGAAATCTGTATCACAGTGCAAAAATAATATCTTGATGTGATAACATAAATAGGATCATAATATCTATTTTATGAAATTAAAAAGTGACTAAAAAACAATTCAGTGCATTTTCTCTTACAGGAAAAACCATCACCACCACCAGTAACCAGGTAACCCATTGCTGTCAATGTTTGTGCATTATTTAAAACTGTCAGAAAATATTTTTTCTCATCTAGATACTACATGTCTGGTAATTCTTTCTCTAGAAGAATTACAGTAACAGAAGTAAGAAATACATACAGTAAATTGTATGTATTGAGGTTACTTATTAGAATTTTGAGGGGGTAAGGGAGAAGAAAGAGAGGTTTTGTTTGTATTCACTGTTGTTAAATGTAATTTTCCTTTCTTAATTCATGTTTAATTACTAGGTTCACCAAGCCACTCATGTTCATGCCTGCTCAGAGTACAGAGCACTCCCACATGCACAGCATGACCAGAGAGTCACCTAAGCAGGATAATTCCAGGTAAGTTAACAGCAGCTTAGATCAATAGGAAATATTAGCAGAGAAAAAAAATCTTCTCTCTAATGTGTAGACTTCAAACAATAAACAGTTGTCAGGCCACTCAAATAGCTAGGGATGCTAGGACAAGGTGAGAACCAAAAGCTCTCCTTGCTTTGTGAACTTCTGTGTTGAAGGCAGTTTGCCATTTAGATAGGATTTTCTTAAATAACCCTTCAGGGATCCAGTACAGGGATAAAATATCTCTGCCAGCCAGTTTAAGGTCCTATTAGCCATCTCTGCACCCTTGCAAATTAGATGTTTTTGCAGTTGTATAAAATTGCTTGTCAAGAAACTGGGCTCAGTAAATCCATTGTTTATATCCCAAGTCTCTGTCAGAAAAGGGCAAAGTCATACTTGAGTGGGCAGCCTACCTTCACTCCTGTGTCCCCAGAAGCATAGCAAGCTGCATCATAAGCCCTGCCTCCTCTCTAGGTCATTATTTTACAGAGTATGTTATGTGCCCCCAGAAGGAGGCATCCACAGTACTCTGTGTGTGAGGGTGTTTGATGAGGTCCTGTGCAGTCACAGGGGACCCAAGGTCCAGGACAGGAGCTGTTCCAGAGTAGTTCCACACCAAGGGCACAGCATCCACACAAGTACTCTAGCTGTGTAGAGCTGAAATCAAATCCATTTACTGCAGACCTCCTTCCCTCTAGATCTTAAAAAGCCTATCTGGGCCAATTAAATAAATAAATCCTATTCATTATAACTTACTGTGTGTATTTTTCAGAAATATTTTGCCTCTCCCCAGAAGTCGTCTTCATCCAAAACCAGTGAGTAGTTAATGGGCCACTCTAAAAGAATGTGTTACGTTTAGTCCTGTGTTTCATATCTAAAGAGATGGATTATCTATTTATTATCTGGATTAAATAACAGAAACAGATGACTGAATGCCAGATTCATCTAATATTGTGATTGTTGCTATTAATCCTTTGGGCAAAAGAGCACTGGACATCTGTATTGATCCAAGAAAAAGTTCAAATGTTTTTTGGGATGTAAGGGATATATATATATATATATGTTTCAGTCCACAAAAACAATTTCTTGTACCAGTTGTACTTCAGGAACTTTACTTTAAGCAGCAGAGGATTATTCTGCCCAATCTGAAGCACTTTTCCTTGAGCCTCATTCCTCTCAGATGGTGAATGATTATTACTTTCTGAAAATGGAAACCTTCTAAAATGTCAGACTGGATAGTGTGAATAACCAGTGTCACTAGAAAATGCAGTCCTTGAAGGACTCATTACAAGCCTTGGGTCCTAAGGCTGTGTTTCAGACAGTCCTTATCTCCCTCTGCCTCCCTCTGATCTTATGCCATCTGTCCCTTCCACTGTGCTAAGTTGTTTTAAGCAAACTATTTGGAAACTTGTCCAGCTGCAGAAAGGAGCAAAAGCAAATCTTTTTCAGCCAGATTAGCTCCATTAACTGATCTACACCATAGCTCTACTCACAGCTGTGCTAGTTTGAGAGGGTCTTCCTGAGGAGCCAACCATCCAGACAGAGCAGTGTGTCAATTGTGTCAGCATCTGTGCCGAAAGCTGCGTGCTCAGACCCTGTCCCAGCCCTGTGCTCTGAATTGTCCCTAGGAAATAATCAGTCTACCAATAACTATATAGAGAAATTAGACACTTGAAACCAGGAATTTGGGGTCATATAACAGGATTAGAAGTTATGGTAACAGTGCAGATGGTATATGAGTATCTTATAGTCTTCAGTCTTTAAATTTCTAGACGTGCCAAGCAGTTTGTATGTACAACAGCATTTTAGTTTCCCTTCCACCTCATCACAAAGTTCTTCCCATTTAGATCTGTATCCTGTGGGATTCTGAACAAATCCAAAGCAGTGCCAAATTTGGGATTTCTCTTTTAGGAAATAGTTTGATTTCTCAGCTTTTCTTACCAATACAATATAAGAAAAAATCTCACATCTCAAGGGAGGATATTGGACAGAAGTTCCACTATCTGATCAGCACTAAGAATACTCCTGCTTCAGAACAGACTCAAATGCCACATTGCTGCTGAAACCTCTCCATTAATGCATTTTCAAAGCTTGCATTTGAGATGGATATCATAGTAGCTTTGCAGAGAATAAAAAGAAACTATCCTTTAGCTGGAGCCACACACTGAGTGAGTTACAGCTCCAAGATGAAGCTCCCAGACAAACACTCATTGGTACCGTGAGCATATTCAGCTCCTGGGTGCTTGCAGCTCACGAGTTTGTCACAAGAGTCAGCCTAGGAAAGAGTTATCCAGTGCAATCCCAATCCTGGGATCTTTGCTTGTCTTTTAAGTGGCAGCCTTTACAATTTTATACAAATACAGGGTAATGAGCATGATGTTTGTCCGGTTCTCTGTTGTTCCTTTCCATCCCTGGCTACAGCACACTGACAAAGCCCAAACAAAAACGAAAACATCTGTTAACTGCTCCCATTCAGTCTGCTGGCAGCACTAACCAGCACTGATCATGTGCACAGAACTGTAACCCTTGTTCCTCTCAAAGGCCTGAGCTGACTGGGAGAAAAAATTTGCCATGTCTCATTTCCCCAGCTGGTGGGTGATGGATTACACCTCTCCAGCAAGAGAATGGAGGCATTTGTCACTAACATTAGTGAAAAGCCATTAGCTGGGTAGATGAAGACAGACAAATTAATAACTGGTGCTTCTTTGAAAGATACTTATCAGATGGGAGTCTTGCTTCCCTAAAAGTCAAGAAATGGGAGTCAAAATTAAGATTCTCCCAAAGAAGCCAGGAAATTAGGTGGATTGCTTCAATTCTAGCATGGTGATAAGAAGGTCTACTCAGTTTTCTCCATTCAATGGAAGATGTCGTTTTGGTATGTTCAAATCTGCTGCAAAATTTCTGTCTTCCAGGTCAGAAATTAAACGTGAATCAAAAGGTATCACTGCAAAACTAAGGCTAGATTTTCTCAATACTTACTACAAGCAATCTCAAGATTATTAGAAAGTTCAAAATTTGATGGTTGCTTAAAATTTTTCAAATAACATCATGAAAGTATTCTGGATACTATATGCCTTCTGTACAAATATTTCTTTAAAAATTAAAGAAATATTTGATTATTGATGCAGTTCTCATTTAATAATCAAAGAATCATTCGGGCTGAGAAGGACCTCTAAGATCAAGTTCCAGCTGTTAATCCAACACCACCATATTGACCAGTAAACCATGTCCGTAAGTGCCACATCCACATGGCCTTGAACACCTCCAAGGATGGTGATTCCACCACTTCCCTTGGCAGCCCATTCCATGCCTGACCACCCTTTCAGTGAAAACATTTTTTCTAATATCTAATCTAAATCTCTCCTGGTGCAGCATTAGGCCATTTCCTCTTGTCCTGTCACTTGTTATCTGGGAGAAAAGTCTGAGACACTCCTTTCAGGTACTTGTAGAGAGCATTAAGGCCCCCCTGAGCCTCCTTTTCTCCAGGCTAAACATGCCCAGCTCCCTCAGCCACTCCACATAGGACTTGTGCTTCAGTCCTTTCACTAGCCTTGTTCCCCTTCTCTGCTCCATTACCTCTGTGTCCTTCTGGTAGTGAAGGAATTAAAACTGAACACAGTAATTCCTTTTTTAATTCCTTCATATCAAGTCTAACCTATTTTTCCATTGCAGGACCATGAAGCAAACAATAATGATGAAAGTAAGTATTCAGATGAAAATACAGCAATATGAGAGGAACTGAACATTTCTCAACTGAAAGTGTTGAGAAAAAAATTAAAGCAGTGGATATTTTTTACCTCTATTACTAAAATGGCAATGAGGAAAATCCACTGTTCAGATACAGCTCACATAGCATACTAAATGTATTGCTTGCATCTCTAGGTCAGAGGTTCAATAACACACAGGAATCCAGATTTCCTACTGGAGCAGCTCCATCTCCGTTACCAAGGGGCCTGTGAGTAAAAAATTATAAAAGTACTTCTTTGATGGGGATGGGTTTAATAGGTGTATTAGGAGCTAACTCCTGTCCTTGCCTGTAACAATTAGAATTCAGGAATAATATTTATTCCTGTTTATGAAAGATATCCTGACTAGCTAAAGGCAAGCTGTTATTTTGCTGTTTCTGGAGGAACACTCTTTGTATGCCAAGTGGCCTTGCCCTTCACTGCCTGCCACTGATGGCAGATGCTGGCTGCCCTGGCTGTTTTAGTCCCATACTGCAGCACAGGCAAGCCTGGAGCTGCAGAAAGCTTTCACTAAGTTCTCCTGCCCTCCTAACTCATGTTAAGTATTGGACAGAGCTGTAGCTTCCTTGTGTAAGTACCTTCAGTGAGTGCCCACATTGCATCTGATAATACCCTTATTCCTTTTTTATTCTTCTTTGTTTCTAACTGGTACAAGTATCCAGTGAATCCCATCTTAGACAGAAATACCCTGAGAACCAATGAAACTGATGTTTAGTTGCTAAATGAATCCATGTATCTGCTAAGTAACCATATTCTTTTTCTTTTTCCTCCATACTTCAGCAAGAAAACTTCTAATGCAGTAATTTCACCAGTAAGTTGACTTGTAATTGTATAATCACCCAAAACTTCTATTATATTTTTAATTTATTGTAAAACTTAGTTTTACCATGAGTTTGGTTACAAGATAAATGTAAAAAATGCTAGGGGAAAGAGTTACAAAGACAGGAAATATTTGGGTGCTATTACACAAGTGAAAATCAGTGATCTTTCTGCTCAAGCAGAAAAATATTTTGATCAAAGCAACGTTTCAATTCAATGCCCTGGGATGTAACAATAAAAACAGTGCATGAACTGAATAAATGAGAAATAGATAGGAACACAGACAATTCAGAAGTATTCCCAGAATGTACAGGGCTGCCTATGGAGAACATGAGTTCATTGAAAGTGATAGCTCAAGAAATATGCAGGATTTTACCAGAATTTGTCTGAGGTTTTTCAGTAATTCAAAAAATATCCAAAAACTTCTTGTGGCAGAAAGTAAGAGGACTGGTTGAAATTTTCAAAGAAATTAATTCAAAAAATGTTTCAAAACTGGCAGTTTATTATCATTGTTTCAAAATGAAAGCAAAAAAAAAAAAAAAAAAAGTGGAAGATTGGTTCCAGTTTTACTGTGAGCTAAACTGACAGTTTAACTTCCAGTAAACAGAAGAAAATGTGTTCAGATATTTGTGTGCATAGTTCAGTACGGATGAAAATCCAATTTTCATTTTCAGGTACTTGGGATAGACTTCTGATTTTAGCTCCTGAGATAAGAATGAACCATCTAGATTTTAGTTTTTCTCCATTTATTTATATCCACAAGCTGGGATTCTTTCCAAATCTCCTTTGCAAAATCACAAACTTCAAGGTCATACAACTAGAGACTCCACAGAATGGCTATGTCCCTGCCTCCTAATTCTTCTGGGATGTTGTCAATTCTAAACTGTTTCACAAAAAGTATAAATGATAAACATTTGCTGCACAAGTGCCAGTTAATACTTAGTTGTCCTTCTCTTTTACTGCAGAAACCATGTTTACCTTCCAGAGAGACCTTAACTGCAAATGAAGGTAAATTATACCCACTAATGTGAAAAGTTGACATTTATCCGATTATTTTTTTACTAAAAACATGAAACAAACAGCACCACATTCAAGTTACTGTAGGTTTTTGAGGGGTATTTGGTTTTAGCAGTTTCAAACTGGATCTGGGCAGCCTTAGTTGCAGTGAGTATCATTGTTCTCTGACAGCAGTCCCAGTAAAGCTGCTGAGGTTCCTGGCAGGGTAATGTAGCACAGTGATGGACCAGCAGTGTGCCCATGGAGCCCTGGAAGTGGAGAAGGAGGAAGGGAGGGACAGGCTCTGAACTCAGCCAGAAGCATCCCTCACAGAGCCGACTCCTGGCAAGAGGCAGCCCCTGGCATGGGCAGGGAATCCATCCTGGCTGTGTCTGTGTGGGCAGGGAATCCATCCCGTCCTGGCTGTGTCTGTGTGGGCAGAGAATCCATCCTGGCTGTGTCTGTGTCTGTGTGGGCAGGGAATCCATCCTGGCTGTGTCTGTGTCTGTGTGGGCAGGGAATCCATCCTGGCTGTGTCTGTGTCTGTGTGGGCAGGGAATCCATCCTGGCTGTGTCTGTGTGGGCAGGGAATCCATCCCGTCCTGGCTGTGTCTGTGGCTCTCTTTGTGTCGGGGCGAGGCGGCTCCAGCAGGAGCTGCTGCCTCCTCAGGGCTGGCTGCCCTCCTCCCCGAGTCACAGAGTCCCACCCAGCCCTGCAGGCATCCACAGCACAGGTATTGCCTAGAATTAGTTAACAGCAGCACAATGGCAGGCTGCCATGTCAGAAAAAAACCCAAATTTATTGTAAAAGAAACCCTCCCTCACCTACTGGGACTCCCTAACCTGGGATAATATACTTCTGAAGAAATCTTGACTCTACCATTTGTTTTCCCAAACTCCAGAAAAACCCACGGTACCAGACCGACGGCGCAATTCCAGCCAGGAACTTCCACTTCCCCCCCTTCCAAGTGGTGCCCAAAAGTAAGGTCCCTTTCCATCCTCTTGGGAATATTGCAGTGCACCAGCTCTGAGAGGCTCAGAGGGGAGCACTCTTTTCACTGGAGCCTCCTTGTTCCTTTCTCAGAACTGAGATTCCTGAAGCCTCACAGTGGCAAAAAATAAAACATGGCAAATGAATGCATGCAAATATTTTAACCATCACCAAAAAGCATGAGGGGATATAATCTGTAATAAAGTAATCAAGATTTAAAACACATGTTTAAATTCCTCCTAGTGGGATATCATTTTTTTTTAAATACCGGTATCAGGCCCATGTTTCTCAATGAACACATGGGTGAGATAGAACACATTCTACCACTGCATATTTTCAGTTTTCATATTATCAGGACTGGGTACATCCCCTCAGACCTTTCTGTAATCTCTCAACATTTATTTCAGGCCTCTGCTCCAAAAGCCCTCAATTCTGCCCAGTAAGTATAATTCAGTTTTTGAATTAAAATATTATTAACTTGTTATTTCAAATTAATCTTTGAACTAAAATTATTTCAAAGTACCATGCATATTAATTAGTTTGCAATTAATGTATCTGTAATGCATACAAAGAGGAGGTCAAGTATCCAAGACTTTAGTTCAGCTAGTAAAATTAAGGGAGTATCTCATGATTATTGATGGAAAATGAGTGCTTCATTTATATTTAGGAATACTGGAAATCTGTAGCAAAGGCAATTTGGGTCATTTCCCATCATAATAAAGATTCCATCAATCTTCCTTGTCACAGAAGAATCCTAAATATGACATTTTTGGGCTGCTCCAGGCTTCTGTTGCCTACAAGACAGACATTATTATTACATTCAATTTATTCTTTTTCTACAGAAGGAAAAAAGAAAGTACTTTTATAATAGCAATTGCTGAAGGTCTTTTCTAAGTAGTGCTTTCCAAGATGGACTTTGTTTCAGTTCTCAGCTAAAAACAAATTAGGTAATGTGTATATAAACCCACTTTGTACAGAAGTGTAAATCAGATTTAACATTTTTCTAGTTGCTTGTTAGCAGACACTTGTCTGACCTTCCTGTAAGCCCTTTACTGTACATATTCAGTCTGAACATATCTTTCATATTGTAAACAGATGGTGAGAATGGCACATATAAATCTGCATTTGGTGTAGCTTAAACTGACATGCTGTTATTAGTGTATTTCTTTCCTGGAAACATTTGCTTGATGCATGTTGCAATTATATCTCCTGTGCTGAGGAGGTTCACATTAATACATGGTTCACATCAATGCTCTTGACTGATGCACTCAAGTTTGTCTGCTCCCATCACACAACTGATGTGCTTCAACTGGAAGCATAAATTCTGACTACTCCTGGAACTGTAACTCTTCTTCAAGACCATCTGGTGCTAAATGATGCTCTGATTAGTAAACTTTCTTTAGCATAATCTTATTCAGTGCCAGGTCCAATAACAACTTTATAATACAAACCACTGGTCCCATAATCACTGATGTCCCTTGAGCATGACCTGCCATCTCTTCTTTGTACACAAGCCTAGAGCTAACTTCTGTCTTCATCATTGCAAGTACTTTTTTCCCATATGGCACAGTGTCAAATGCTCTTCTGAAGTCCAGATTAAGTACACTGCCACATCCCCTCCTTGGAGAACTCTGTTATTCTATGAAAGAGCTGTAACATTTTATCTACTTGGCTAAAATTCAGATTTTCTCTTGCTAGTTGTACCTTTGCTTCCAAATCGTGATGTTATTTCCTTCAAATTCTCTCCTAGGGCCTTGTGTTCTGTGGAATCAGGCAAAAAGCGCTGTAGATGCTCAAGTCACTTTTTCCACTTTAGGTATAGCAATTATGTTTGGTATTCTTTAATTATTTGGTACCATCCTGACTTGAAAATTATGTAAAATAACTGTTACCACCCCTGAATTACATGTGCCAGTTTCTAAAATTTCATAGGTAAAGATAATCTGGGCCCATCAGTTTAATTGTAATGTTATTTAAGCTCTGCTTCCAATTTGATTATGGAAATTTCTATTTCTGTGCCCGAACTACTATTTTAGTTCCTAGATTATCTTTAAAATCAATAAAATTCTTATTGCATAAAGCCCCATCTCTCTTTACTTTTTTACACACAGCCAAGGCATCTTTCATTACTTATTTTAATATCCTTTTGTCAAGTCTAATTCACTAATTTGACTTCTCTCAGTTCTTGCTTTATTAATACAATCTACTTTCAGATGTAGCTTTAACAGCCAGTCAGTCAAAATTTGCCAGAAAAACCAAAATCCGTAATATTGAACAGCCTTCTTCAGGTGATTATTAATTCATTGAGAGCTGGAACTGCTCTCTATAATGTCTGCCCTCCACTTGGGATGCAGCTTCCAGACAGTTGCATCTTTACTGCAAAAGAAGTTCTAAATGTACTTCACACAATTGTCTTTGTCCCCAGTCCAACTGCATTTTTTTAGTTCTGGTCACTGTATGGTCTTCTCTATAACATTCTATCGCTTTCTAAACCAATATCTAAATCAGAATTTTATTAGTGAAGATTTAACATTACAAGCTGCAGAGTACCATATCCAGAAAGGGAAGCATTTGTTTTCCCTAATAAGTAAAGCACACAGGAAAAAAAGCCTCCCATAATAGCAAAATAAGGATCACTCAACTTTCTAACATGATCTTCTCTAGTATATTGATTGCATCCAGCTGTGTTCACAAGTACCCATAGCAGACACCTACACTGTTGGGCTAAATTATTTTTTACCAGAAAGCAATAATCCATACTTCTTTCATCATATCATTACTATGCAACACTACTCAAATATTTCACTACTGATTTCTTAAACTCTTACATCTGTATTTCAGCCCTAGTAACTATTTTCAACTATGCTTTGTTATTCCAATTAAGCATCGTAATGTTTTCTATTAATTCTGCTTCTCCATTTTGCTGCCTGGACTTCTTGAACATGTATACAAACAATTCAGGCAGTCTAAATTGGTGAAAAATTATCTCTGAAATAAATTCATTTTCCTGACTTGCTCACCTGTAAGACTGCTTCTCACAGGACTGAAAATTACTTGCATCGAGTTCCTGCATTTTCTCATCTACTGCTACATTCATTCACTTTGGTGGTGGAAGAGGTTTTTTCCTGTACTCTGAGTGTAGTTCTGCTAGTAACCAAATTGTTATCCAGACTGGTTTTTCCTTCACAAGCAAGGCTACCCTTTGGGCAAGCAAGTGTGTCAGCACTTACATAGGCCCCATCTATTTCCAGTAGAAAACTTTCCTGACTGATATCAAAGGTCAAATGTTTCCAGATCTTCCAAACAATTCAATTGTTGTAACAATTCAGTTTCTTACATCATAACAAACATACTTTGAAAATTTATACATGTTGTTCTTTCTCTTTTCTAGAAGTCCCAGAAGCTGTAAACCGATCTTTGGGTACTTCCCCTCCCAGCAGCATTTCATCTGATTCAAGTTCTGCAGACCAGGTGTAGTATTAGCTAAATTCATATTACAAAAATATCCTTTATTTTAAAATAGTATTTCCACCTCCTTTCAGTAGAAAATTACATTCCTGGAGGGCTTCTATGCCTCCTTTTGCAATGAGGCTTTTCTGTAGTACAAATAATCTGAATGTTATCTTTCATTAAAATATGCACAGAACAGGTAGCATAGGAGAGGTTTAACAAACTGTAGAAAAATATGTAAACAGTATTATATTAAATCTTGGCACCCTACCAATCACAAAAAGCTTTGGTTTCATGTCTTCCTGACTCTCCAGTTCATACTTTCAACATCATTGTAACAAGGAAATTTGTGGTGATATACTTAAGTCTAGTCTTTGATACAGATTGCTATAAAGAGTTTTTAATCACATACTTTTTTCTAACTTATAGCTGTACAAATTGTGTACAGGAAAAAAAGGTGCAGTGAGCAAATACAATGATGCTGTGATGCCTCCCCTCTGTTTTAGTCTCTCCCAAGTCCAGCTCCTTTCTGTTCCTTTAAACAGATCTCTTCTCATTACAGTTCACACTGTCAGTTTTATGGCCAATTCTCTTTTTTATGTGTTTTGTTGCAACATTAAGCTTTGAATGATCTAAGCAAATGCAAGGTTATTTTCATTTCACTGCTATTCCCCTTACTCTCATTTTGGATGAAAGGAGACTACAAAATGCAGAAACTCATTCTTATAAACCTAGTAGTCACAAACAAGGTAAAAATAGTTCTGTTGAGTGTAAACCAAAGGCTCTGTCATGCAGAGCCAGTAACAGTAAGCGTTCTAAACTCTGACAAAGATAATACAACAGTGAAGAACACAAAGGATTTGAAGTTCTGGAAAATTTTTAACTGTATGTAATACTAGATATTTATTATAAAAATTACTTTCAAATAAGCAATCCAGAAGACTCTACATAAACAGCTTATAGCAATTACATTTGCAATTTTTATGTAACAGCCATGGGCAGAAACAGAACTTAATCAAAGATCCATTTTGTTTAAAAAAAATTAGCTGTTAGTGTTATTTTCCCAGCAATTATATACAGTGGTATCCTTTGCTGGAGCATCCTCCACAATACAGGTGCTCACAGATTAATGACAATTAATTATGTCATTAATTCCCACAACATTCACTGTTTGCTTGGTTCCCATCCAAACTTTGGCAGCAGCTCTCTGCTTCTACATTATAGGCCACAGATAATGGTAGAAGAAAAGTCTGGAGGCCATTAATTCCTTCTTTTGTTGAACAAAGATTTGTTCACTGGACTCGTTTGCTATGTGGGCAAGTATCTTTCATTTTTGCAATTCCTCTCAGCATTTCTTTTTCCAATGAATAGTGTGAGTGGAGAAATAAATGGAAAAATTTTGAAGGTAAAATTATATGTTATGGCTTGAGCCAGTCTAAGAATTTAGTACAATGCCCCCAAAATTGAGGCTCTGCTCTTTCCTCACTGTCAGCTCCCCTCCCAGCTTGTGTGGTGTTCCTTCCTGATCCTGCAGTGGGTTGAACCAAGTCATTAAACTGACAGAAAATGAGCTTGGCAGTCAAACACAAAAAAAGGCAAAACAAAAAAGGAAAGTTTTTTGGTTTTTTTTCTGCAAGTTTAATGAAGTGAATTATCTCACCATGGGATCAGATGAGCAACAAAATGAGCATAAAAGAGAAGCCAAGACATTCCCTTTCTGGCAGCTCAGTTATAATTTGCAACCTTTAATCTGTTTTGTACAGAGGTGACAAAGGTTGTGTGAAAATTAATTTTATCATTAAACTTGTTACTGTAAAGCTGGAGCAAAACTTATCCAGGCATCATGCTGTCCATGTGGAGTCAGGCATGATTGTGTTCACAAAGAGCATTATTCCTCAACATTCCTCGACAATTTGTTCCTCTTTAAATTCTACTGGAATAGCTTTTGTCTTTAGAAGGATCCTACAGTTGAACCTGACTGCTTTCCTCAGGGCATCTCTCTTTTGTCATTTATCAGCTTCTATCACAAATCTGTTACCGCTGTTTTGACACTCCCAGTTTTTCTTTGCCCTCCCTCTACTCAACTAAAACTGTGAACTCCTGGCAAAGACTTTTTTAAACTCTTGAGTTTTCTGCATTTTAGTTCTTCATAGCTGTCACTGTTTAGCAATAACTCCCCTACAGGCCGTATTCTTTATTATTATTATTATTTTACAGGTGAAACACTGTTCCTCTCTTTTTAGGATGCTGGTGTTCACAGAAAAGCATGGTATGCTGCTACCTGTGATAGGAAAATGGCAGAAGATGCATTGTACCGATCAAACAAGGTGGGTCACTTTTAAAGAATATCTATTTTATGGGGGAAAACCCCAGAACTTCAAATAAAAAAATTTTTAAAAGACAACCAGAAGTATTCAAAGAGCATCAGTTGCCTTCTGAACAGGTCAGAACTGCTGTGCCATGCAAGTACTGTCAAACCTGGAGTTATTGTGGTGACATTTAATTAGGCCAGTTAATGCTGGCTTTCATTGCAACACAAAGTTGCATTAGTGCAACTCAAAGACCAAAGCACTACAGAGAAAGCTACTAGAGAGCTGAGGAAGATCTTACAGCTCATGCACACCCCCTTAAAAGAAATGCAAAGCCCAGTGGCTTTTAAGTGGTCTCCACCACTGTCCAGTGGCTCATGTGGAAACAGCTGTTTGGAAAGGCTGGTGTTGCTATGCCTTTTGAAATAGCAACACTGTGCATTTAGGTATTTGGACAGTTTGAATTTTCTCAACTATTCTTTGTGCAAAATCTAGTGCCACAGGAGGAAAGAGGAGCATGTGGAGTTGCATCCTCAGCATCAAGTACATTTCCACTCTTGCCTAAGTCCACAGAGGATAAAGGGGCAGAGCATGGGGGCTGTCACCAGGTGAAGGCTACTGTGAGTTAGTGAGCACAGGGCTACATAGTCAGGAGTGCAGGTGCTTGACTGTGGTGAGCTCCTTTTTACAGCTCTGGAGAAATGGTGTCACCACCCCTCCCTGCTTCCTTCCCTGCCTACTGACACTGATAGAAACTATTCCCTAACAGTCTGTGGATCCCAACAGATGGCTGCCACTGTGTATTTATTTCTTCATTTTCTCTCTGGTTGAGAGAGAGAACAGGCAGCAACAAAGCTGATTCCTAAATGACACCTTTGCAAGCTACTGTTAGCAGGAATACATGCTACTTCTCATCTGCTGCTATTATTTTTCTAATGGGAAAAAATGGTTCAATGTAAATATAAATCAAAATAAAAGCCAAAAGCAGACTAAGTTGTTGGAAAGAAATGAGCCAAATACACTGACTGCTTTTCTCTCTTTAGGATGGATCTTTTCTAATAAGGAAGAGTTCTGGGCAGGACTCACGGCAGCCGTATACACTGGTGGTGTTTTACAACAGAAGAGTGTACAACATCCCAATACGATTCATTGAATCAACAAGGCAATATGCACTGGGCAGAGAAAAAAGTGGTGAAGAGGTGAGATGATTTGGGGGTATTTTTCCTAACAGTTTTCAGTTATATACCTTTAATAAGCAAGGACTAAGATATATTGCATTATGACCACAAAGATTCCTCATGTATGAAGACAAAAATATACCCTTCATAATGACCAATCTGTCAAGCTAGAGAAACCAGTGTTGTAACAGCTCCTGTACACTGTAACTAAAACCACAGACCAAATCTGAAACATGCTCATAGAGCTGTTTAAATAAAGTTAACAGGATAAGAGCTGCAGCCACTAGATAAATTTTCTGACTGTTTAGTCCTCCACTTACCTTCTGTCTAAAACTGTAGTTATGTTTCTTGGAAAACTGCAAAGGAAGAACAGCCATGCTCAAAAAACAAAACCCTCCAACACTACTAAAAATGAGAATGACATTATTGTTAGTACTGTTTTCACATAAAGAAAATATTAAACTTCAGCTCTGGACTGAAAAGATCACTGGTTATCTACTCTGCCACAGAGATAATTACTCTGATAGGAAAACAGAAACTTGGAACACAAATAGCAATGAAAACAGTTCATCACTGCATAGAGTAGGCTTTTCAGCAGTGTGGAAGTAGGCTTGACATAGCCTAATTATCTGCCTCCCAGGCACCAGTTTTGAGATCAGAGGAAATATAATAGCCTGGAGTTCACCTGGTCTTCAGCAAAGGGTGAAAAATGACCTCAGGATAAATAGATAGTCCAAAGTCTTTATTTGACCAAAGTCCAAAAAGAAAAGCAATAGCCCTGGCAGATTCTGGATACTAATTTACAGTGACAAACATTAAAGCTGTGTAACTAGAACAGGCCTCATAGATGGTTGCCTGTACGTGTTACTCCTGGACACAGCCTTCCCTCTGAGGTGGCTGAACCACATCTGCCACAGCTGCTGAGCAGCCAGGCTGCAGCCTACTATACATTAAGGGAAAATGAAATGTCAGTTCACTATGGCCCACAGCAAACCCAGTGGTTCAGTTTCTTCAGGTGGCAATCATAAATGGAAAGGAGGACAGCTGGTGTCTGTAGTATCTTCTGTTGTCTAAATCTAATCTGTTTATGACTAAAATCAGAACTAAGTGAAGGATCAGTGCTCTCACTAAAAGGCAAAGCATCTAACTTGGTAACAGGTAGCTTAATTCTCTTCAATTAGATGAGAAGCAAAGATAAAAAGATGCAGTGATTTCTTGTCAATATTATAGCATAAAGGAAGCCAGCACTAATTATTTTTTTGTTTTCTTTTTCCAGCGCTTTGACAGTGTTGCTGAAATAGTAGAGAATCATCAACGCACCTCCCTGGTTCTAATTGACAGCCAAAACAACACAAAAGACTCAACAAAACTGAAATATATTGTAAGAGTTTCTTAATCAAACTGAACTGCTAAAATGAAGACCTCTTTAATCATTTCTTTCAACATACTGAGATGTGGACAAAGTATTAAAAGAAGAAAATCCAAAATGATGGGAAACACTCTTCAAGAGCACCTACAGAGTAGTAAGAAATGCATTTCATAGAGTTCAACCCAACGTCACTTTTATCAGGAAAGTTTAACACAAGAAGCCAAAGCAGACACACTGTCATCTGTGACAACATGGGTATCCAGTCATGGGAAGAACAACTGCATACCACAGCCTCTGACTGCTGTTTGGAGACAGATTTCTTGAAGGACATTTTCATTTTAAAAATGAGAATACCCACAGTGATCTATTCTTTCAATTTATATTTACCACATATCACTGCTTTCAGCAACTTCTTTGTAAAGTGCACAGCCCCAGAAATTAGAGCAACTTGACCTAATGTACCACTGTGCACAAGGTGAAAATAGGACTGGACTTTGATTAGTGGTAATAAATCCACCTGAATGTTTTAGATTTATGGACATGTGTTGTACTTTCCGTCAGCTTCACCCTGTTTCACTGATATTTTTGTTTGTATTTTCAAATGTAAAAATAAAATTTAAAATATACTGTAAACTCAGTAGTGTATGGAGACTTTGCTGGACTGCATTTCTGGCACCCTTCCAGCAAGAAAGCATCACTAGTGTTGATGTTTTAATGTATATATTTGTATGTGCTCCTTCACAATGTTATGAAAAAGCATCACTTTTACAACTTTATCTCATATGTATATATATATATATATTACACATACACACAATTTGGCTTAATGACTTTCAAATCTTTTGTCTTCAAATTGCCTACTGCTGCTGACCCAGGCACACTGCATCATTGCTAAATTACTCACTTCTTGCTGAATTACAGTTCATGGAGACACACACAGGAAAAAAACCACTTTTTAATGTGATAGCCTGTTCTATCACAGTGGTTACTGTGATTACTGGATACTGTGATTACTGTAATTTTGTGGAAAAAGTAAACTTCCACAAATATTCAAGTGGTAAAAATTAATTTGATGAATGTAGAAATTGCATCAATTAAAAACTTCTAGGAGCAATTGTTAACTAGTTCTAGCAGTGTTTGATTTCACTGGACCTGAAGACTGATCCATCTTAAAGGTATTTTCCAAAACTGACATATTACACACACTTAGTTCATTCTTTTTGTTCCATATAAAGCAGTGTTCTCTAGGATTATATTCAAGGCTTTAAAGATGAGACCGAGTCAAGACCTGCAAAGTCTCAGCAAGTCACTTAGGACCACAGGGTGGCTGAATTCTGCAAATACTTTCTTGTGCTTTTGATCAGATACTTCTAAAAGTCATGCAGCTGTCTCCTAGAAAGAACTGTATGCCAGCAGGATTCTCAGCACATGGCTACCTACATACCTTGAGGCAGGTCAGCTTCTTCCCTCTGCAACACAGGCAACACTTACCCAAATGTGATGGGATAACACACTGGCAAATAAGAAACAATGTATACAGACTACACACAGTACTACCTAAGGGCTATATTTAGTATATTGCTCAGTTGGTATTTTATATTTAACACTATGCCTAATACTACTGAAATGTTTAGAACGTTAAGATTACCAAGTCAAGGTGTAAAACCACAAGTTAGTAGTGTCTGCAAGCTTCATTTACTCTTTCTATATGTGTACTATTATTTTATTTAGCTACTTCAAGTATCACTTTAGAAGCTATTTCAAGCAATACTCACAATGGAAGTACTCTGAAAAAGTAGCCACTGAGTATTTAACTTCCTTTGCATTCATGTTGTCCTTGCCTTTCAATCATGTACTGCACAGTATTTCAACTTGGTACTGTCTGCCAACCTTTCTGTGTTGCTCCTCAAAATCTCTAGATTCTTCATTCTTTCCAAGTTAAGTGTGCAGTATCTCCATCATTCTAGGATGAGGGGGAAAAAATAGCATGAACAAGGGAAGTTCAAGTGTGTATATTTCATAACAGGGACTAAGTATCACTTTTTTAAAAGGTAATTAGCACTGAGCACTTTAAAACACCACTGTTCCTGCCCCTCAGCTCTAAGTGCTCAGCACTACATAGAATATTGTGGTTGACCTACAAATAACAAATTGCTCTAGATAAAGGGGCCAGTTACCTTCATCCTCAAACCTTACTTTACTTTTTATCCATGTTCTACACGATTATAGGGCTACCTTATAGTTTGGACAACAAAACAAGGCAGGGAGCTGATAGGTAACACAACCTTCCACAAAATAATCCAATCAGCCTGAAATGAGAACTTTTTAGGCACTATTTAGGCAAAATAAGGCTCGTTGGGGGAGCCTCCCCCAACAAACACACAAAACACACCAGTACATTACCACCTACTTTACTACACTTGGTGTTTTGTACAGGAACAAAGGCACCAGACTGGTTACTCTGTTTTCCATACTCCAGCTAGATCTGTTCTAGTTTGGCAGGACTTTGGTGCAGACATACCACGAAACAAAGTTTTATCTGGAGAAGGTTTAAGCAAGTTTCAGGTATTGCACCAAGCTACCATTTCCTACATTCTGGACATAGAATAAATTGGCACTCAGGATGAAGCATGCTGAGTTAAAAATCCCAGTGCTGTGGGCTGAAAAGCCATTACAGAATGCAGGAAATGGTGACTTGGTGTGGCTGTTGCAGTGCCAGCAGTCATCTCCAGGTAAGAGGTATATCAAGTCTGACCTGACAGACACAGCAACACACCCCTCCCCTCATCTTTCTTTGATATTGTGATACTGTTTGCTAATTTCCCTTCCATATATCATTCACTGAATAGTTAAAACAAACAAAAAACAAAAAACCCCCAAAACCTCACACCAAAAAACCACACACTCACAAACAACCCATAAATCAAGAACTAAAAATGAATTCTTTTGTCTGAGAACTCAGGGCAAGTGTCATATTTAATAATACACAAAGGGAGAAATGTTGTCTGCCTACCTGATACAGAGAGTACAATGACTACTGCATATCATTCCTGACAATGTTGCTCCATGAAAGGAATAAGAACCTGCATTCTCAAAAATCCAAGTGTTCAAAGACACAAGGTACAAAACTCCATTCTTCCTTCAATCAAAAGCAGCAGCAGCAAAAAGAGATTATTAGGAAGCATTGTTAGGAAAAAAAAGCGTGTCACATAACAACATAAAGGTGTGTCACGTAATAACAGCTCTGTAACAAATTTTTGTTAAAACACTGGAATTACTGAGGAAGGGCACCATGACTTACTGATGAATGCACATCTTGCCAAGAACACATAATGGGATCGATTTTAGGCCTCTTCAAGTTTGTACAAATAGTTGATAACCTTGTGCTTGCACCTCTCTTTGTATGTCCCAAAACAATAACATCAATTTAAGGTTTATCTTGCTATTTGCAATGTTACAAACTACTAAAATGTTATGGTTGCATAGTAAAGCACTCAAAATCAAGATAATTCAAGTTACCTGTGCAACCTTGCCACATCAGCTATATCCATTACAATACAAGCATTAGATATACAATCAGTGAATATTTTTCCACATGGACTTATGTTTCACTTGGTTCATGCAATACTTCAAGGATAAATCGTAGCTGTATAATGAAAAACCGTGGTTTGTAGGATATTTGTAGAACACCTTTCCCCAGTTACTGAAAATGCTGAGAAATGCACCAACATTGCAGAAGTCAGCCAGTAAAAAGGTGGCTTCATACAATTAAAGTAGTTGAACTGAAGAACTGAACATATCTTCCCTGCATCTTCTACCACACCATATACTGCAACACAGGTCAGATCACTTCAATCTAATTTTCTCCTGATGGTAATTAATTGTGATCTTAATTTCAGTGAAGGCCCACCTGAGTTTTTCTGAAACCTGATCTGCAGAAATGCCAAACTCTAAGAACCTCAAACAATGCACTATGAAAAAGGTCATAAGAATAAAATTATGTATTTGGAACAGTACTTGAGCAACCTGCACTAAATAATATGAGGACTTAATTAAGGGTGGGGAAACAAAATAGTGAATTGCTACCCAGGAGGAAGCAAAAATTCTCTGCACTGAATGAGATGGATGTCCATGGAAAAAGTGACACATGACAATTAATTAAGATTGTATAAAGTAACCTTATTTCAACATTTCCTAGCTTTACAATGTTTTCACAGTACCATTTAAGGTCAATTCATACAAAAATAAACAAGTTAGAAAAAATATTCCAGTGACAGTTGTCACCCTCATGCTTCATCAATACAGAGAAAACTCCCTAATGCTACAGCAGAACTTCCACCTCAATGCTAAGTAATTGTTAATAAAGACTGGTCATCCTCACTGAAATTGCACCAAGTAGGTTTCACGTATATTTTTTCCAAAGGCAGCAAAGGCAATGTCCAAAATTTGCAAGTTCAATTTCAGAGTTTACAGAAGAGCAAGCAGAGGCAGACAGTAGATTCTTGTAGTCAAAAAAGCTCAACATGTTTTTGTCCTTTCCTAACACTGTCTTTCCAACCTGCTTCCTCACCACTACACTGGTCTTCTTCAAAGTTCCTAGCTAAATTAACATCAGAGCTCAAGTCCACTGTGCAGCGCAAAATGATTCAGTTTAGGCACACAACACATGCCAACTGTGTATTAATTCACCCAAAGGATGATGTCTTGACTGCTTCACTTGTCTTCCATACATAACTCACCAGATGCAAGGCTAGTGTGCATCTTCCTGCCAACACACAAATCAGGAAAGAAAAATTTATCTAATCACTGAAGCAATTGTTTTTAAGTAATTTGAACACTTTTTAAAACATAAGTTGAATTCAGGTTAGTGGTGACATGCCTGTGACATCCATGACTTCTTACTGTTTCACTGGTAGCAAGCAATCTTCATTTTCACCAGTAAGAGAAAACTACTTGGGCTTGCATACAATCTAAACCCCAGGATTTAAATGCCCCAGTCCTCTCCAAGCCTACTGTTCAATTTTGACAGCTTTTCCATCAATACTTTATGAAGCTGGCTTACACCTTCATACTTGGGCAAGAGGTGCCAGCCATATGGTAAGAGCAGTCCCACATTAGACTGAAACTTCGAGCCTACAGAGGTTCATGAAGAACCTGGAGCACAAAGCCTCAAGACATTATTACTGTAGATAATAACAACCTTCATCTCTATACGCTCAGTCACTATGGTTAAGAGGTCTTTTGCTGACATGCCCTTGTATAAAGACTAAAAACTGTAATGCATAGAATGTTCCTTCATTATCTCTAAAACTGAAAGTAGAAAGCAAGCAGGCCGCTAAGAACATTACACTTCCAGCTGATAAAATATGGGAATAACAACTCGAGCCTTGGTTTAGCCAAATCCCTGGTGCCCCAAAAGGCAGTACATCAGAATAAGCAATAGTAGAAAACATTAAATCATTATGGGGACAAATTACATCCACCTGAAATAAAGCTATGAAGCAATTACAAGCCTAAAATGGTGCTCTGCACCTCCCCACATCCTGACCATCCCTATAGGGTTTGTGGCAGACATAAGATAGGAACATTTTCTATAAATGCTCAAAGTCATATGCTGTAAACACAAGTTATAGCAAATTTAATAGTGACAAAATCAATACAGATTAGGAATGTTCACCATTCTTAAACACCATATACATTATGAATATATATTTTCAATTGATTTCATTCTGACTCACCGTATTAACACAATCATAATCTGTTTTATTAATTTATATGAAAAATACTTCACTAAGAAAGTAGACAAACTGCACAGAAATAGTACAAGTGTCATGTGCATAGCAATATAGCTTAAAGCATTTACATATGGCTTTGTTTAAATGAAACTGTGGGGGAATGGCCCTATACAGACCCAAAGTTACACAGTCAACATAATGTAAACTGCTTCACATCTTTGAGGCACTTGCTAATAATAGTGTTCAATCCCTGAAAAACAAAATCAAGAGCTAATAAGTGAAAATAACAAAAATCCCAGGATAACAGCTGTGTATTTTTGAAAATATTTTAAAAATTTCTTTTAATAGTGCATGCACAGAACTGAAAAACTGGGGGGAAGGATGTAATTTCTGTGCAAGAATTATACCAAGTAACTTGAAAAGTATAAAAATATTTACATGTTTAGGGATTTTAAGTATGTACAGAACAAAGGCCCTGAAGACTTACTCTATAGAATAAAAATATAGCACATTATAGCAGTAATAAAAATAATATATATTTTCATGGAATTGTATTTGCAGTTAGTTACAAGTTATTTAAACCACAACGTTCTTTGATCTTTCTCCAATCTGATGGCAATAAGGAATACACTCTTTCTTGTATAACACAAGAACTTTGCATACTTTTTCAACCTCAGTTACAATACTGACATAGAAAACAGAATGACTTGTGTATCCTAATCCAGCTGGGGTGCTTTTTTAAACTTTAATGACTATTTTCTTCACTGGTCATCACTTCATTAATGAATTCCAATCTCGAGTAGCCTCCATCAGATGCCTCTGTCCATGTCCTACCCAATTATCCTGATTGTCAAATATTCTACCACAAAACCAGCAGCTAAACTTAGCTTTCAAGGTATTATTGGAGGTAGTTTTCACAATCTGGTAATTGTTTTTGCTAGTCTTTTTCAGTGTCAATTTTAAGACAAATCTTTCTTTTACAGGGTTAAGGGGTTTTATTGTCCTGTATCTTTTCTGAGAAAAATTATCAGTAGTTACATCCGAAGGATTGCGGAAGTCTGGTTGCAGAAGAGCTTCAATGGTTCTTTTTGACAATAAAACCTTAAGAACATGTCCCTTAAATTTAGCAATAGTTTTCATTACATTTACAACTTCTGGAACATCTGCATCAGGATGGTTTAGCACAACAACTGGTTGATTTCTCCTAGGGCATTTTACAAGCTGGTTAGAATTAAAAGGAAGCAATTTCAAAGTCCTTACAGTTTTTTTTGATGCCCTTGGTTTGTAAGGGCTACCTGATTCACTAACAATTTCAGCTTGATTCTTTTCTTTACACTTTCTGCGCAACATTGCTTTCTTTCTAGGAGGTTCTGGGCAACTAGCCTTCCGTTTACGTTTGAAATTCTTGTTTCTTTGCCCACCCACAGTTACCGAACTTTTAGATCCAGCTTGTTTTAAACCAGGTTTTATTTTTGCAGTTCTGTTTTGGGTGTTCCATGTGGACTTTTGAGAACCAGAGTTATTCCTCTTGTTAGCAGCTATTACTTGCATACTCTCGATAGAACATTTCTGCAACCGCATCCCTGCAGATTTAGCAGAATAAACAGGTTCTACAGGAGGAACACGACATGCTGGATTAGAGCTTGCCAAAGAGGCATTTGCTGGCATTAACCCACTTGGTAAGTTTAAGGCATCATTAAAACTAAGATTAGTTTGTTTCTGTGCTAGTGCAGGAGTAAGGGACTGCAAGTTATCCACCTGTAGTGAGGGCACCAAGTTCCTTACTGACTGAGTGTTATCAGACAGTGTATCTGAAGTACGAGTTCTTATTTTTAGCAAAGGCTGTTGTTGCATGGCTCCAGTTTTCTTTGGCTGACAATTCCGATGAGCATTATCCTGAAAAAACATTGGTTTATGAACTACAGGCTTGTTTGGTGTCAAACATTGCAGAAAAACTCCCTGCTGTCCATCAGGCGAAAGTGCATAAACGTGTTGTTCCTGCTTAATTTCCTGTTGTCTTACTGACTCCAAAGACCCAAAGGCAGCATCCCGGTGCTCTGGTAACACCTTCACAGAAGAAGTTGCCTTCACAGATGACTCTGATGAGTTTGGAACTACAAGAGGTGCTTTGAATGGCATACAGTCATTTACTGTACCACATACTTCCTCATTACAGGAACTTCTTAAATTTCTAAAATGGCCATTTTTCCCCTTCACTTCTGAAGGTGGTATTTTCCCAAATTCTCTGGATGCAACTCCCTCTAAAACCTGAGAACTATCATTAGCAGCATTTGCAACTGTTCCAACTGCCCCACTAAAAGTCAAAATCATTCCAGGTCCTTTATTTGAAACACAAGATGCAGGTACACCTTTAGTAACATCTGATGAACTGGTTGATGGAAGAGATTTTCCTGACACCATCTGCTGCCTAGATTGGTTAGAAAGGTGGAAAGGAACGAAAAATCGTGACGGAAGGGACTGAACAAAAAGGGCTTTCTTTTGTTCCTGAAGAACAGGCAAAACTGGTGAAAAGCTGCTAGGATTTTGAGTTGCAGACAGTACTTTATCTTTTACTACCTGCTGTGTAAACTCATCTGTAGGAGTTTTTAGCAATGTACCAACACCTGGAGTTTTGGATAATTTGTCCACATCCTGTGAATCAAGTAATGTTTTGGGTGCCTGTCTTTCTCTCCCACAACATGTACCTTCATTTGTGCTACATCTTGTGTTGAACTCTCTCCTACATAAAGGGAAGCGTATATTAGGTGGAGGCCTCTGAAAACCACACACAGTTGCAGAGCTTTTTAAACACACACAGGCTGCACTCCCAGTCTCAGGACCAGAAAGCAGCTTATCAGAACAAAGTTGGACACAATTAGTCTTGCTGTGAAACTCCTGCTGAGAGGCTGTTTTTACTTTTAACACATCTTGCAGTAATTGGTTTATCTCAGGCGATAAATAATTAGCTGCCTGCTCACTTTGCAATGAGAAAACAGATGTGATTTTAGGCATTAAGAAAGAGTTAACACCATCAGAGGCATTTTCCTGGAATTTCTCAGCTACGTTCTGAAAGCCTTGCTCTAGGTTAGTGTCCAAATACTGTCGGCCATTATGCTTGTCCTCTGTAAAACACTCGCTGTCAACACCACATTGAGATTGGCTTTTAAAAGACACAGAGTTATTCTTAGTGTTTATGTGTTTGTAAGTTTTATTAATATTTGATTGGGCTGACACAATTTTCTCTGCTTTCAAACCTTTCATTGACTCTGAATGTGAAGATGGAAGTTCATTTCCAGAGTTTTGATAAGAACCTCTTTTGCTAAATTCTCTGTACCTGTCATCTGTTGACGTCCAAATGCTACATGGATTATCCAAAGAGTCCACTTTGGAATAGTTGTGAAAAGACAACAACCCTTCATTAGATGAATCCACTGAGGCTGAATAACAGAGATTATTAGTTCCATTGCTATTATTCAGGCCACCATTTTGCATTTTCAGTTCAGGAAAGTAGGGCATTTTCATAGGGTCATAATGAAGGGTATTTGTAATAGCGGGTGATAATACCTGAGGATGACTTGAAGGACGAAAGCTTCCCCATGAGATACCAGTTTGAGCTCCAACTTTTGTTACTGCTTCATGTGGAGGTACAGTTGAGTCCAGCTTCACTGGCAAACAATTTGGACCTTTTCCTTCAGCTATATTAGAAGGTGCTACAGTTTCAGAAACACTCCTACCATACAACAAGTAGTTATTTTGTTTTTCCACTTTTGTTTTTCCTGAATGAGGAGCAGGACAGGAAAACGGAGGGGAAGTTAATGGATGAACACAATTGTTCTTTAAAGTCGACTGATCACTTACATGTGGTATAGCACCTGAAGACAAGCCACAGGGATCAGCAGTCTGTAGCAAAGGAGTTGCAGAACCATCTTTAACAGGATCAACTTTATGACCCAACAAACAGTCATTTTGCTTACTTGTAGGTAGCAATTTTATAACAATATGTTGTTTTCCATCTACCATTTTAAAGCCCATAAATTTTGCACTGTAATTTGCTGGTACTGATATTTTATTGTTTTTAAACATCAATACTGTTGGCCCATGAACAGCAGTTTTCAATAATCCCAGGCCATAACTTGTGCCATCATCTGCCTTATTGTATTGTGCAGTAGTAGCAGAGAGCATTCCACCCATGAAATGACGCTTTTCCGTGTATTTACCTTGATGTTTCTCTTCACTTGTTTCCACGTCTCTCACACACTGATTCAGCTCCTCAGCATTTGGCTGAATTTTATTTACACTTCTTAGCACTTGTGTATTTTCTTCTCCAGCACTGTCACTTCCACTGCTTATCTTCTTCCGTCGCCAGAGTGGTTTTTTTGATGCACCCATTTTATACCTCCTTAACACAAGCTTCAGTCCTGCTGGAGTCTTTACTATTCTTTTTTCATATTTATCCTTTTCCAGTTTTTCTTTTGCAATTAAGTGGTCTCTGTGTAAAGCTATGATGTGTTTTAAAAGATAATCTTTCCGTGATGTGCTGTAACTGCAGTAAGGACAACCAAAAGAAAACATACTGGTATGAACAAGCAGATGATTTTGGAGCTCCTCTTCTGTAAAGTTTTCTTGATGGCATTTTCCACATTTATAGGGAATCTCCTTATGTTTGTGAATGTGCTGAACAAACGTACCCACATCATAGGTAGAAAACCCACATTTTTCACACTGGAAGTGTCCATTTACACAATGCTTTGATATGAAGTGTTTTGTCAAAGCCAACAAAGTGTATATCTGCTCATCATTACAGAGCTCACATTTTACTAAAGTGCTACGATGGATGCGTCTGTGCTGTTTAAACGACTGAAAGTCATTAGCTGAGAAGCTGCACATCTCACAAGGATACAGAGGCAACTCACCATAGTGTAACAGCTGAAAATGTTTCTGTAGGTCATTTGGGCTGTATCTAATGTTATCCTTGCACTTCGTACAAGTGAAATTCAGTATTTTTGCTGCAGTTTTAAATCCTTCTTCAAATTGCACTTCTGGTTTAATTTGCAAGTGACTTCCTTCTGAACAACTGAGATTGCTTCCACTAATTTTCTCTAGACTTAAGGATTTCCTAGCAGTTCGCTGCTTACACTGAAAGAGTTTTCTAAACCTATCAACTTCATGTTTCATTAATACTTCATTTGGAATGTTCACCTTGGGCAATTCAATCTTCACGTTTTTTAGTCCATAAGTGAGATTGATATCTAAAATTGCTGGTTGAATTGTCATACTTGAAGGATCACTCACCAGTTCTTTCTTCAAAGTAATGCCTGTAGAAAAATTCTTCATAGCATTGTGTTTTAAGACACTGATTTGCTTTCTGTCACAAAAAAAGTGTTCCTGTTCAGATGACATGATTTTAGGTTCTACTTTTCTTTACATGAATTCTTGAGATTTAGTCTTACTTCCGGCAGCAAATGAGACAACTGCACCAAGTTACTCTCAAAGATCTACAACTTCCCCATTTCATTCTCCTGAAATTAAAAACAAACAAAGCAAATAATTACTCTTAAAACTAATGCAATTAGAACACCTATTACAATTCACTAACAAATATATGCCAATCTCTGAAGTTGGTAATTTTTAAAATATTACTCAAGGGGTGAAAAAAAAAAGTATGAGGCAAAAAAACCTATTACAGTATAACCTCTGTTTGTTTGTGTTGGGGGTGTTTGTTGGTTTGTTACTTGGTGGGTTTTTTTAAAAAAATAAATAAAACTTGAAAAATATGTTTTAAAGAACATCTACTGAAGGATACATGTCATCAAATTTTGGGTTTCTCCCACCCTGTAGGCATAAAGTCCGAAGACCTACTTTTTTTAAATGAAGCCTGTGTTTATTACTTATTTGATTTCATGCAAATAAATCAAATAAGTAATAAATCAGTTGGGATTTCATGCAAATAAAACCACTCCTTTGTGACATGCCACTAACTGAAGTATTAAAAAGAAGTCAAAATCTACAGAATTTTACATTTTTATTACTCAAGTGCGCTACTCTATTAGTTACTATTGTGTTTAAAAAGGAAAGAAAGTAAAATCAGAATCTGACAAAAGATCCACTTCACCAATGGAGATATGACCTTTACCAACACCAAAAACCAATCACACTGACCTACAATGAATTTTTCACATGCCTACCTTTAGTACCACACAAGTCTGAATCAGTCAACAGATACAAGTTCTCAGGTTTCTCATTGCATGTTCCTGGGTACTTGTTAATATTTTCAGTGCATGACTGACCACAGTACCCCTCTATGGATTAAAAGGCTCAAACAGTTATGGTCAGCATCACTGTCTCACTACAGATTTCATGTCAGTGTTTCCATAACAATTTATATCAGCTCAAGTCTATGTCTGAACAACACTCCTGCACAGAATGTGGACACAGAATCAGCAGAATTGGAACAGCAGCAAAATTAACATAAATTCTGAAAAGCAACACTGGAAAGGAAGAACTGTTTCTTTACTAGTATAACACTTTTTACTAAAAAACTTTTTTTGCAGTACAAGTCACAAAGTCACTTTCTTCTTTCCTAACAGAAGTTAGTAAATCGTTAGCTGAAGGCTGATTAGTGAATTTCTCTCCACTACTCTGGGGCTCGCCCTGAAGCAACACAGACTTGCAACTCATTAGATCATCGTATCTATTCACATTCAAACTGAAAGAATGATCACACCCTCACTGTGAATAAATGCAACGGCTGCTTCTAGATCTCCAAGCCATCATAAGCATTGGCCCTAAGATCTTTCAAATATTTTCCCAGTCCTGGGAGAAGGAAGTATCTAGCATTAGACATGCAAATACCTGACAAAGAAAATGGAGATTGAAAATTTTCAACTCCATGTTCTTGTATCATGCAGCAAGAAAAGCAACCATATTTTTAAAGCACATCCTTTAATGCCTTTCTTTAGAGAAGATACTAGCACTTCGGCACAATTCTTGAAAATAATAAATACAAAAGACTTCGACACTAGACACAGACTCTAATATCAAGTAAATTCACTTAACTGTGTTCTCCAGCTATGAGACCACCAAGACTTCAATTACACATCTGACATCCAAAAAAAAAAACAAAAAACCAAACCCAAAAAACACCCCAAAACAACAAACCACAGAGACATACACTCCCTCCTCAGAATCTCTCCAAATGGAAACACTTTGGGTACAGGACTTTTATTTTTCTTTTAACTCAACGACACACTCCCCATCTTCCACACAGATGATTAATATGTGGGATATTACCCAGCTTTGAGCCCTGAGAAAAGAACAACTCATGTGCATATTATTCCATTTTCACCAAAAGAGTACTGCATTAAAATGCATTCTCTTGCCAATGGTATATCCCTTATTTGAATAGAAGCGAGCTGAACTTCCTCATAAAGAATAAGTAACTAAAAATTATTTGGATTTGTTTGCTTGAACAACATTTTAAGACACGGGCGCAACACAAAGATTACAGCTTGCATGATGCAATACATCATCCTGCTGGGAGCTGCCCATCCCTCAGGTTAGAAGGTTACGCTGCCAGACACTGAAACCTGGAGTATGTTTACAATAAAAACTGTAGAAATCAGAAGTGGGTAAAGTGCTGCAGAGAACAAGGCTCAGGCTTTCAATACCAAGCCAATGCAGTCCTCGACTGGGCAACACATTTGGCAAAGAGTCACGATCTAAGATCCCCTTTAATTAACTAACCTTATACTTAATTTTATTATTTTTGGGTAGTATGCAACAATCAACAAGCTCCTGGAGCATGACAAATAAAAATATTTACTTGAAACAATCCTTAAAAATAAAAGGGCTTTCTTTTATCCCAGGGATCTCTAAAGGAGTATTTTCAAAGCAGTCTGACTTACGTGTTAAGAAAATACTTGACTTCAATTCTCCAACAGCTGGGTATTTTCCACACACACAGAAGAGGTAAGATTGCAAGACTCAGACAAGGCCACAGTCAGGAGAAATACTAGAAGAAGTTCGGGAAACAAAAGAAAAGGTATTTTAAATCGTGTAAATACAAGCAATAACTGAAAGAATAAGCTGAAAAGCCCATGTCCCTCAGAAATTTACATTATGTGGATTTTTACCACATTGAAGACAAGAATATACACCAACTTTTCTCTCACAGAGCAGCATCAAATGCAATACCAATACTGTATATATACACAATATAACAATGCCTATTTTACCTTAGATTTGCCACTACAACTCAGGCATTCATAGCTGGGAAACACAAGCACATGATAACTTAAAAACAGCACAGAAAGAAGTGACTGGTATCTCGGTCCATCAAATTTTAACCTGAACTCAAAAGGCACTTATCTTTTTTCAAGCAAAAAATTTAATGACAAAAACCTAACCATAGACTTCTATAAAGTTGCGCAAAAGCCTGGGAAAGAGGCAGAATATTACATTCACAGTATCTGAAACCAGTACGTAGATTTAAATGCAGTTAAAATGAGTACCAACACTGAAAACACATAAGCATGTGCCACAGCTAACTCTCAGTCAAAAAAATCCCCAAACCACTAAGAACAAGGATAAGCAACCACTTGAGGCTCTCAGCCACAATTTTCTTCCCTCAAAAATGCTGCAATTTGTCCATATTTCGTTTTAAAAAGTACAGATAAGAAGTTTAAGGTATATATTTTGATCTAGAAAGAAATTGCAGATAGCACTTGGACACTGCTAAATTAGTTAACTTTTACAGTTTTTCCATTTCAAACTACATTCAAAATAGGTATCCCAGCAGGCAGGATCTTCAAGATTTCTGAAGAATTTTCGGCTTATGTAAATTCTATTAAATAAATAAATAAATAAAATTATACTGAAGTACATCCCATGCCCAGTTCCATTCTGTGTGTCTGCAAATTTAGAGTGGCGCCTTAATCTCTCCCCAGACCGGGACACAGGCAGGAACTCTCAAAACTGGATCTTATGAAACGCACAGAGCTGGAGCAGTCAGACACAACCCGAACAGCAACGTTTTAGTAAAAAAAAAAAAAAAGAAAAAGAAAAAAAAAGGGAAAAAAAAAAATCACCGAAGCGCTCTCAGAGTTCACACACGCAGACTGCCCGTGCCACAGGGCGAACCTGCCTTTTAGAAACACAGAAGCCGAACGCGGCGGCGACACACGGCCAGCGCCGGCCCCGGGCGGGCTGACACTGCCCCCGCCCGCCGGGGCAGCAGCGGTGCCCAGGAGCAGGCAGGGGCCGCGGCGGGACAAAGCGCGGGGCCGAGCGACGAGGCGGCGGCAGCTCGGGAGCTCCGTCTGACCGCGGGCACGGCAGCGGGCGCTGGGGCACGGACGAGCGAGGCGCGTCCCTGCCCGGCTCCTCCTCGGGAGCCCCGCGGCAGCGCCGCCCCCGCCCGCACGGCCCCGGGACGGCCGCAACTCTCGGCGCGCAGCCCGGCGGAGGGATACGGTCCCACAGCCGGCCCGGCGGCTGCACACGAGGCCATTTGTGCCCGGTCCCGCCGCCCCGGGCGCGCCCCGCGGTCCCGCCCGCCCCCAGCCCCGGCTGCCCCGCGAGCCTCCCGCTGCCGGCGAGCGCGGACTATTTAATGTCTTATCCGCACCACGGGGCACCGTCCAGTCCCGTGCCGCCGCGGCCACTCGCGCCCCCTGCCTGCTCCGAGCCGCTCCGGACCGTCCCTCTCGCCCCGCGCGGGGCCTCCTCGCTCCCCGCCCGACAACCCCCGCGGAGTTACCTCGGGTACCGCCACCGTCCGGCGAGGCGCTGCCGGCCGCCATCACAGTTTCCATCCGGGGACTGCCGGGTACGAGCCCGGATGAGGGGCGGCCGCGGCGGAGGGATACGCGTTCACCTGAGGGATGGGCGGACGGCGGCCGACGAGGCCCAAGGGGGAGGAGCGGGCGGGGCGGTCCCGGCAGGTCCGGCTGCGTTCCGCCAGCTCGTCCCGCTCCCCGTCCTCCTTCTCCTGATGGGATGGGGGCCTGGGGCACATGGCACGGCCGGGGAACGGCCCCCCCGCTCCGCCCGTCGGTACCTTCATTGGCTGTGCACCCATGGGCGTGTTTCGGCCAATGGCAGTGGCAGGGAGAGCCGCTGCCCCTCACAAAACGCTCCCAGGCAAAAGCCTGGCCCGCGATGATCGTACCGCGCTCGTGGGTTCGCTGAGCTGCACAGACACAAGAGTAGGCACAATAAATAAAGGGCTGTTTGTAGGAGATGTCAGCAATTGAAGCATTCAGGAAAATATACGTGCGATAGAGCGGTTAATTTGTTTTAACATGCTGAAAATAACAAAAATCAAAGCTGATAATCACTACAAAGTGCTTGTCGTGTTAGACAGTACCATTTCTGCTGAGGAGTGGCACCAGCAGTGGGTAGGAGCTGCTCCTCACGTTTGTGCAGGTTTGGAGGCACACGGAGACCACCCGGAGTGAGGTCACCGCAGGGAACGAGGGCACGGGAGAAGCAGGAATTGGAGCTGCACCATGGCCAGAAAAGGGCGAATGCCCATGGCAGAAATAGACTGTAAAGATGAATTCTAAATGAAGAGGTCATCGCAAAGGAAATCCATTCTCCACTTCGGAAACAGTGATCAAAATTTGAAAGCAAAGAGGAGAAAGCTTGAGCTTTTTCCTTTGGGAAATCTGACTAATGAACAATTTAGCCTAGCAATTCAGCTAAACATTTCTCCACAAATCTTATGGTATCTTACTAGTTATAACAAAGTTTAATAAGTGCAATATTTGCTCATGATTAAATATGAGAACAAAGAGGAGTGTTGACGTCTTTGAGTGTGCGTGCGTACACTAAGGGTACATTGAACATGAACATATTTTTAATTTCTTGTTCCAGCTGACATCACTTATTTCCCTTGTGTCCTAGACTGTAAAAGAAAATTTATAGATGCCATTTTGGGGTGGGTTCCTTGGCCCTAAAAAATATCTTCAAGGAAAGAATTATATAATTGTTCTACTACACCCAAATGAATAAATCTGTGCCAAAAGCAAGCAGAAAAAAGTATTCTTCTGCTTTCTGAAAGGGGGGATTGTACACATCCATGGTGTCTTTCATATATGAATACTTAACTACAACTGAAGAAAAAGAAAGAAAAACAGCATAGTTCTGACTGAAACCCTAAAGTCAGAAAAGATAACAGAAAAGAATGATCCATGAAAATCATTAGTCTAACAAGCAGCTACAGTATCAAATTGGTGTATTCCAGATGTCAAATTAAAATATACATCATATTGTCAATTATTAATCCCAATGAATTTACATGTAAGATGGGAACAAATATTTTATCTGTATTTTATTACTTTGTAATTCAAATTTAGAACACATATGAGTGTTGAAATTCTGAGTGCTCATTTATTGGCTGTATGGGTTTTCTGGAAGAATTCCTGTTTCTGATAGTTTTCTTATGATGTGGACTAAACATTTCATAATTATAGCAGATAAAATTCTGAATCACTTTGTGGCTTTTAGTGACAGTAAATAAAACAATCTCATGCATTCTTCTATGTCAGCATTTAATAAATATATTAAATACACACTTTATAAAATATAATTAACTGGTATTTCTTTCTTGCTTTGTATATAATGAGATTATAAACCATATTCTTATGTACTGCTTGGCAGCTAGAGCTTCTACTCAGTGTCACCAGAACAGCTGCAATGATTATGTGTTTCTCCAAAAGACAGCAAGTTCTGAATATGTCCATGAAAAATTATTTTAAAAAATATGTCTGTCTTCATGGTACAACTGGGGGGCAATATTACAGGTAGCAGAGGCTGCAAACTCGTGGAAGAAGGAACCTGGGGCTAAACATACTCAGATGTAGGAAGATTATGTTTAGGAATTGACAGGTAGAGTACCTTGTAGGCAGAGTACCCAGCAGGACAGTCTTTGAGTGATAAGCAAGAAAGAATTAAGATTCTATTTCTATTTAAGAATATCAGGTTCACAGGAGTTAGAAATATCTGTTGTGATAGTAACAATAAGTCTGAGTCAAGTAGTCTTACTGCTAGGTGGTTGTTTCAAATTCTTGTAATGACTATAAATAGAAAGTGTAATCTTACAGGTAAACAGCACACTACAAATGGAGGGTTCAAAGAAAATACATCCATTCTTTTCTGTTCTGTGCCACTTCACTCTTGAAAGGTGCTAACTTGACTTTCTGTATTAAACATTTTACTGCTGAATTCTTACATAAAAGCCTTTCAGTGGGGCCTTTGAGTTCATTCTTCAAGTCTAGTATTTTATACTGATCTGCTTACAAAAATCTCCAAACTGTGCTTGTCACTTAAATAAATAATACATTGGTTAGACAGAGCTCACAAAGTACAGTGTACTTCAAACAATGCTTATATGAATAAGCTGTAGGGCTGTAAGAGAAGCTCCATATTTCTAAGATGAAACACCAGTACACAGAGAAAAAAAGAAAATTGCCTTTTTAAGCAGTTCCTAATACACTACATCATTGATTTTGACGATGAAGTATTGAGCAATGGATGGTTGCCTATATGTTACTGTCAGTGACAAATGTCACTGTAATTTTTGACTCTGTATTTCTTATGATAAATAGCCTACTTTTGTTTAGGGCAAAACAGCAGGGAAACATAATGTTAAGCCTTCCTTCTCTACATATATTATCTCATAAACATAACAGCCTTAATGATGACAGCTAAAGGTGTCATTATTAATATCAGAACATTTATGCACTCTTTTCATTTCTCCACCTGCACAGCTAAAGCAATATTGCAACATTGAAAGAAGTCAACAATTAAGTTTTCTTGGTGGATTTCGTGGCAGAAATCAGTCTTGGAGCTATCTCAGCCATAATTGTTAAAACTTTAGGAATAAAAGTACAAACAATAACGACAGCATTCAATCTAACAAGGATTTAAATTAATTTATCTTTCTTCAGGAAGAAGGGTGAAATAGAACCATGCCAAAAATTTGATGACAGTAAGTTTCTTAAGCCAGCTTGGGAAATTGCAGCCTTTGCCATAATCTAGAGCTCTGTTGGAATCTGCTTTTGGCCAAACGATGCTCTGCTAAATAGACCCCGTACATCAGTTTCCCCTGTTAATTATTTTAATACAGCCACCAGATGGACACATCCAGTTAAGAGGCCCTATTATAATGAATATCCTTATTCACACTCTTATTCTCAGCATAGCTTTTTCAAGTACAATTTCTGATCACTTGCATACAAAGGGTCTGTTGTACAACTGAGAAAACATTCTTAGCAACTTATTGAATCTTCTTTGGAAACTTGTGGAAAAAGCATCTCTCTGCCTTCACAATATGTGAAATGGGTAAGAGACTTTTTATGGTTATAATTTGTGAATGGGGAAGTATTGCCAAACAGCAAAAGGAAGAAGCACTCTTAGAAATGGGTAAACAATTTTTTTTTTAAAGTTTATCACTTTATTTATAGTTCTACCATGTGTAAATCAATTCATGATAATCTGCTGAAAGATGTGATACACCTTCACGAGTAGCTTGAACTAGAATTTCTACAGATCTTATATCTTGATTAGACTATTGCTGTCTAATCACTATCACTGTCCTTGGAAAATGCTTTAATCTCATGAAAACTGAGGCTTGCATGGTTAAGTGAAGATCCCATTTGGCTCATTATAGTTTTAGTCTCAATGTTTGCAAGTGTCTTCACCATCATGAGCAGTCTACACTGCAGCAAGTTCAGGCAAGTTAATTTAAAGCAGAAACTGGAGCTGGAAAAGAAAGCGGCAAGATCTAGGAACCAGGGCTGAACACATGAAGGGCAGATTAGGATCTAGCACTCAGTAGGAGGAACTAGGACAAGATCTAGGTCTAGAAAGCAGGAAACTGGATCAGGATTTTTGACAGGAAGTAACACTCAAGATTAAGATTCTAGAGCACAATTACAAGTAAGAGGCATTAAGCTTTCCAGAGTACCTGGTCCTATTTCATGTGCACCAAGACAGGCTATACCAGCCTCTCAGAGGTGAATTACCCTTTGGAAAACTAGTAATAAAGAAAAAAAAAATGAGTAATAAAGAGGTGTCTGAGCTGCCTGTGGGAGATACCTTGACTTCACAATTTTCAGTGGCAGCTGAGCAAGCAGGATGTCTTGAGTGACACAAGCATCTTCCTCATAGTCAGATAGTCATGACCTCAACACTTTTCATCAGCAGTCAAGTGACATGTGAGCAGTGAGCTGGATCATGATTGCCCAGGTGAGACAAGAGAGACTGGCAAACTGCAATAATGTTCATGCTCATAAATGCGATTAACCTCATGCCTTTCTGAAAATGGGGAAGATTTTACTCTTGGTAGCAATCAAACTAGAAACCACACACCATTGCACATACTGTCCTGATGCAACATTGCAAAATACATCCTGGATAGTGGGCTGTGTTCTTTAGCAAGGGAGGTACTCATTTCCCTTTTGGAAGGTGCAGATAAACGGAAATATCTAAACCAACAAGTTGTTCTGTGCCGTAACATAAGACATGGCATTATATATATCATAACAATATAACTTCTATCCATTTTTGCATTTCTAGTAGTTATGAGTATCTGTCAGTAGAGCCCTCTCATGAGTTTTTACCATCTGGATGCACATGTCCACACCTGCACACTTCAGGTCAGGCTGTTTACCCGCTCTGCTTCAGTGTATCCATCAGTGGGTGTGAAGGTGTGCACTCCTAAAGAATTAGTTATTTTAAGATTAATTTGTTTTTCTGACCAATAGCTTTGTACATTCTTTGATATCAGTTAGGAAATTCTTATGTTTCTTTTTCAAGAACTAGGTGACATTTCTCATACAACCTATTTTTCTCATGAGTATTGACAGGACTTTCTGCATTTTAACTGGAGATAACACACATACTCTTCACACCAAATTAAAACTGGAGAAGTAAACCACATTCAGGCATGAATGTTTGATTCCTGCTGAATTCCGTGAAAATTGCAGAAGTATCTCCATGCATAATAAGTCAGGACTTGTTTTCCTCTGCTGCTTGAACAATAACTTCCATTCCAGTCACTGCTGATAAACCTTTCCTAACAAAATACACACCGACTTTAAACACAATGGGAAATGAAATTCCTTTCTTTTCCTCACATACCTTTGTGCTTTTTTGTACTTTTGTTGTATCACCACATGTTGAATTTTATCTGGATCTTCCAGAAGTTGATTTGAAAATGTCTCATCATGGTCTCAAGTTAGATATTGGCAGAAATCTTTCCCAGTTTATCCAATTTTCATCTGTTTAATTGGCTCCCTACAAAGTTTCAAATTGATTTTAAATTATTATTTTTAAACTAAAATCTAGCAATCTTTTGGTTTAATATAGTTTTCAATTCTTAAATTTTGTGTCATCTTGCATCTTAGTCTAGCAGATCCTTCTGCACTGCAGGTCTCACAAAGGCAGCAGCACAAGAGAGTTTCTTTGCATAGCCCCACAACTATGTAATTGCATTTAATCATCTGTAATTGCACTGCAAACAAGTCCCACTCCCATATTCATTCATCTGATGCACTTTTGCTGAGATTGCTAATATCAAGTAACTTTTGAAGAGTGGAGATAGAGACTGGACTCCCTTTATGTAAGAGTCCAAGCTTTTAGTACTGGATAAATTTAAAGTAGGAACCTACCATGGATAATCCTTCATATACCATCCTCAGCCTCTTGATAAGCTGCATATTCTCTTTCTCCTATTTTAAAAGGTTTATTGGAGACTGCAGGTGTCAGGTTGCCTTTTAATTGTGCTCAGTGTCTTCGGGTTTCACTGCCTAATGGCAGGAGATCAGTTACACTGTGATGATGTAGTTTAGCAACAGGCTAAATAAAACCATTTTTGTTTTTCTGGCTCCTTAATTCATGTGTGAGCTATTATTTTAGTTCTGTGCACCACAAGACTTTCCAAGCAGTTTTCCAGACTTGTACATTGTACCCATTCCTATTTACAGAAACAGGCAGACTGCTGGTGTGAACATGTTCATTGGTTTGTAATGAAGTGTCTTTCTGTTGGAGAAACTAAGCCTTTAATTAGAACCAGCTGGCACTTATAAATTGTTTGGTGCTCCATAATACTGACCAGGGGTTTCAGTTAGATATAGAGAAAATGAGAGAAAATACCTAAAAACTGTGGTTGCTGATTTTCCTCTTGACTATTCCATCCCACACAAGAGATGAGTAAAACAACTGCTTTGTAACAGTTTTGTATCCAAAATGCTGCAGTTTTTGCATCACAGAGTGTTTTACAAAAGGATAAATAAACCATGTGACAACCACCAAATACTGCTTCTGCATTTCCAGTCAGCCAATTTCCTTGAGTTACAGTAAAGATAAATAAATGCAGAGTCCAAAAATTTCAGCAAATATCGTGCTCTCAACAGCATTCAACAATTGATAGGGGAGAGTGGCTGGATGTGCACAGCTTTGAAACATAAGAGACCAAGAAGGGAAGCACAACACAGCTATTACAATAATATCTCCCAGAAGCAAAATCCAGTCCTAATTGTTTTCCATTTCAGTTATGAGTTAGCTTTGCTAATGCTATTTCATTATTTCCCTCCTCATGAAATCTATTCCCCCAAATTAAGTGAGTTTGCCCACAACTTTTTGTTGGTGGAACTACAAAGATAAACCTGTTCAGTATTTGCAGAAAGAGACTACAGTGATTAATTAGGCAAAAGATTAGGAGCAAGGCCAATCTGGGTCCTAATCCCAGCTGAGCCATTTATGGTGTAACCTTGGGGACGTTACTTGACCTTCATGTTTCTCAGCAAACTCTGCTGGAAATTGGATACCAGCTGGACCTCAGAGAATACCAGACACGTCTGCTGAACTCCCCCCAATTAGCATTGTTAGAATACTGGTGAGAAGGCTTGCATTATTGTTGTGGAGTAGTATGCACATAAATACAGCCAAGGACCTTCTTTTCCTTTCTTGGCAGGAATAAACTAATATTAAAAGGTGGCCTAAGAACTACATATCCTGGCCAATTGCTGGCTGTATCATACATTAAAATAATAGTGATCATGAGGCAATTAGGCTTTAAAAGAATTCCAATTCTTCCCTTCCAACCAGCATTCTTCTGCACTTTCAGAAAGGACATTTATCAGATTAACTGATTAGAAAGATTAGATTTATAGGCCCAGACTCTTAGCTGTATCCATGATGAACTATGTGCAGTCCTTTAATATGAGATCAGTTCTATGCAACTGGGAAAGACAAGTCCAAGAGTTCATAATTCCTTAGGTGCAGTACCATTTTGGCCACATTAACCCCAAACACAGCTGCCAATTATCCTGTGCCAGTGACTTTATATCACCAAGGAAATTCCACTTGCCAGGTGTATCCCAAAGTCCTTTCATACAACTAGGTTATTTTCCTGAACTGAGCCTAAATTTTCTTCTGTAAATATTTGTTATATTATTAAATTAGAAAGAAAAAAAAAAAAAAAAAGAAAATAAATGAAAGGAACCAAAAAAAAAAAAAAAAAAAAAAAAAAAAAAAAAAAAAAAAAGAGGAAAAAGAAAGCCAAAACTTGTATGGTGAAGAAAGGAAAGGTGAAGAAAGGCTCTGTCACTTTGGCAATAAAATGACAAGAGTCCCACATAATCCTCAGGGGCATGATAGGGGGTTCAGTATTTGTAAGCTCCTCACTAAAGGCTTTGGTGATGGGGCAGAGTGCCCTCTCAGCAGGTTTGCCAGCCATACCTGGGGAGAGTGGTTAATACACCACTCTTTGTGCTGCCATTCAGAGACACCTGGACATGCTGGAGAAATGGGCAGACAGGATTCTCAAGAACTTCAGCATAACAAAGTCTTTGAACTAGATGATCTCCAGGGCTCCCTTCCAACCTCACCATTTCAGTGATTTTGTGAGTCTGAACAAAGCCAAAAAATTTAAAAATTAATGGATAATCTTGTTACCTTCCTGATCAGTAATCCTGCAAGAATTTAAAATCCATAAGTTTATGCAATATCTTTTATTACACACGGTCAATGGGATTTTATTAGAGATTAATAGCTGAAATTTCAAAGATAGTTATTCCTGAGCAAATTTAAACTTCCGTGCAAATACAGATGAAAATATTTGAGCATACCTCTTTTCACTTATTTCTCAAAGGATCTTGCAGAATTTCACTCCATGGATAGCAAAAAGCCTTCTAATTCCCACTTTAATTTTCTTCATGATGTATTATAACATTTCCCTCTTACATTGATACTACTATTTGACATCTTGTTTAACTTTGTAAAATGAAGGTTAAATGAAAACAAAGCATGCGTGAATTTTTTTGAGAAGTAGGTATCAAGATAGAAGCAGGTTCAGGACCAAGGGTGAGTTGAGCAAGATGCAAAAGAAGATGAGAGACTGTCAAAAACTCCTGGGATTTCATTAGGAGCTACTTGTGGCAAATTAAGACTGGTGATTGTTGAGGAATGCAGGAGGGGAACCACAACCCACAGGTACAATAGAGCTTTGTGTGATGGTGCATTGTGGCCAACAAATTACTTAGACAAGAAATCTACATTGAGAAATGTGTGAAACAGAGGTAAGCTCACTCATTAGGAGCCTGAGGATGGAGACACAACTGGAATAGGTATTGTGAACAAACTGAGGGGCAAGCCTGAGACACAAGGAGGAGTTTGTGTGTAAGACTGACACTGCAAGCTGATGACATAACTGAGTCAATATGTTGCAATCCGATAGATTCATTTACCTATGGAACTATTAATAAAGCTGGGAAATTATGTTCATAGAAGTTACTTAGTTAAAATTAAAACTAAGTAAAAACTTTGAAGAGTAACAGGACTAAGACTTATTAAAACATTTTATTTCATCCATCTCAACGAAAATCTGTTTATTATAAGAGATTTTTTTATTTTAAAAAATGTGAGTTTAAACAGTAGTTGATAATAGCAACATTTGGACCAACTCTGCTTTTAAGTGCTAATTGGATGCTGGATTGCTGACATAGGTATGATCAGATTAGCTCCTTGGATGGAACGGCAGAAATGCTTGGTCAGGATTTTATGCTTGTGGTGGTTAATGTGTTATTTTGTCCTGCTGTCAGCTAATTTATATTCCTTGATGTGAAAACAGCAGCTAAGCTTCCACTGAGCCCCTTAATTTAACTTCACTGTGCATATGCAGTTCTTGCTGGAGTTTCAGAGAACTCACCATGGAATTGAATAGGGCAGTGTGGTGAGGGACGCTGGGACAAGACAGGGTTACTGCAATAGTAAGAACAGCTTTGCACAGTAGGTGCAGCTGCAAGGAATGCTGGAGAACACAGTTTTATGTCTGCCTTTTCTGGAAGTCCCCCAGCTTGCTGACTAGGCCACTGAAGCATCATGTTACCTCTGGAATTTCAGTGTCTCGTTTTCTGAATAAAAGCTATTTACAATCCCAGTGAGCAGAAGAACACAGCAGTTGAATCTGCCACCCACGCCAGTGGAGAACACTGTCAATAGGCACAGTGAAATATCATGCTGAATTCTCTGAAGGGTCACCTTCCGGTTTTCTTGAATCAGGCACCCAACATGAATTTCAATTTGACTCTCCTCATGACCTAGATGCACTTCTATACAAGGAAGACAACACTTATCTCAGAGATATTGTGAAGATGATTATTATTGAAGAGACCAATGAAAAAGTTCAAACTTATCTTTTCAAAAGTCTAACTAAACTGCAGTGAACAGAGGCAGAAATCCTGCAAGGAAAAAGAAAGTCTGTTGGGATGTGTGGTCTGTCCTGCTCCAGGCCACAGTGATCAGGTATGGGGCTGCTCAACAGAGACCCTACCACAGCCCTGTCTGCTTGATTTTATATCCTTTCCCCACACACACCTTAAATAACCAACCAACTCTGTATTACTCCTTCCCCACTGGTTTCCATTTTGCTGACTACATCCTTACTTGAAAGTTTCAGCCTCATTCTTCCGATCCCTGCCCTGTCCTTGAAAATTTACACCCACAGGGAGTCCCCTCCCTCCCCTTCACATCTTTTGTCGCGTATTCCCTCTCGTTACTCTGTTGCTCTCTTAGCCTTGGCTTGGCCCACTCCTTTCTCCCTTCCCCAAGGCCAGCAGTTTCTCAGCGATCAGCCCGTGTTGCCAGTGAGGAGCGAGGGCAGCTCCTGCGTGTCCAGCCCCAGAGCAGCCCTTGAGCAGCAAGGCAGCCTGCACAGTGAGCTGCCCTGCGGTGGTGCTGGGGGGGCTGTGGCTTTGTGGCACACACCAGATATCCCTCGCCACCAGGTGAGGTGGAACACACTCCTCCTCTCCCTGGCTGGTGACACTGGTCCCTTTGGGTGGCTTGGTCTGGTCCCTTTGCATGGCTCGTTCTACAGGCAGGTCTGTAGAACCTGGGATGTCCCTCCCGGTGACAGGTGACACACTCCTGGGGCCACTGCTGTGGGCTCTCTCCAGCTGGCCCACTCTACCTTCCCAAAGCACCCAATCATGCCATACAAACCACAGTAAAAATTCTCATCCATTTTCACAGGGGCCATGCTCTGTTTCACAAAACAATAAAACTGACTTAGTGGGAATTTCTGCTTCAGAAGTGTCACTTGGATGGATCAAAGCCAGCTTGGTGTCATTCCCACCTAGCACCCACTTACTGTGTCATATTTGGGGTAAAGGAGTGCATGTGTTACTCCTTGGGGATGTGTTCACAGCTGCTTTTAGGACTTATTATAGAAATTGGATGTTATTAAATCGACCCTCAAACCTGGAAAAAAACCTTTATAATAACAATGAACATAATCTTCTTATTCTGGTTACTTTGTCATCCAGATACCCAAGCCTCTAAAGTTTCTCAACCAGACTATAGTTTACTTCTTCCATTTTTACCCCCAACATCATGATTTCACTTTAAAGTTAAAAAAAAAATTAAAAAGAGAGAGAACAAAAAAAGCTGATCCAGGAACCAAAGTAAAGTTGGGGGTCTGCAGGCAGCAGATGGAAAACAAGTACAGATCACTAGAAAAAATGTGAAAACAGGGTCAGCAGGAAAGTGAATTTAGCTTCCTCTATGGAAAACACATTTGCATTGACTTCATTAGCTTTGTTTAAGAGAAAAGGCAAACTTCAGGCTGTAGAGTTTTTTTTAATTTCCCTTGAAAGTTTGCTAATACAGATTTAAGGCATTTCATAACTAGATCATTTAAATAAATAACAAACAAATGGAAAATTAAATGTACTATAACTCTTCAAAGCCCCTTCTCAAGCATGTATCTATACAGTATCCAGCATAATGACATCCTTGTCTGTGACTGGGCATAGCTTCCCATGGCACCTCTCTGTTACAAACAGCAAATAACAAAATAGAAAAGTGACTTGAGAATATGTCAAGAATATAAATTTAAAAAGTAGGGTGAGATTTTAGAGTGCAAACAAGTGTCTCAGGAATGTAGTTAGATCTCCTCTTGCAAAAGCTGATTTGAAGAGTTTGATCCATCCCCTGCTCCCTCTGGGGTTACTGTCCATGTGCCTGCACCATGACCTGTCCACTGGCAATCGTTGGTGTCAATGCAATTTGACACTTCAATTCTGGGGGTGAAACCCCCCAGGGAAGAAGTATTAACCATGGATTAACAGCAGTGAAAGAAGGTAAGTGTATGCATGAAGCCCGAATATTAATTCTTTCCAGACTGTTTTAGACTGTCAGCCATTTATTTTACTGGAAATAAAGCATTTACATACAGATTTTAGCACCATGGTCACTGGGTCTAGTTTTAACTCCATGTCTACTTTGGTATACTGGACAAAAATGAACATGAAGTTATGGTAACCTCCTCTAAGTTCTCAGGGTTTTGTGAAAAGGAAAATCAGCAAATCATAATGTAATTTAATATTGGAAAGACATTTGCTTTACAGTCTATTAGACATATAAACAGACAAAAGTCACCAGGAGCACTTGAATGTACAGGAAAAAGAAGTAAATCAGTAGAAAAAAAATTTAGAAAAGAAAAAAATAAGAAAGAGCAATAAGGCAAAAACCTACATTCATTAAGGATTCCCTAATCCCTCTATGAGGTCTGTGTATCCAGAGGAGAGCAGCAGAAGCATTAAAGATGGAAGATCAATATAAAATAATCAGTTCTTGGGAGCAGTGACTTCAGCATTTAAAAGTTCAGAGATTGCTGGGGGGAAATTAACCTCTATGCAGCATTCTGTAACAAGGAAATAAAAAAAAATAATCTGGACACACTGCCTGAAAAATTACAAGACTATAACATTAAATATGAAAGTAAATAAAATTCAAAGCAATCAGAAATGCCTACATATTTTTCCTTCACAGCAGCAATGAGAAATCACATATTGTGAGCATGTAACTGATACAGAACATAATTCTGCAGATGCTTCCAAGAGTGGAGAAGCTGACTCATGCAAGTAAAAGCTTGCATGAGTTGTGTGTTCAGCAATGCAGGTAACAAATTCAGTGCATGATAATGAAGACTTCAAACCTGTTGGGCAGTAGAACAGGTTATGTTGGCATCCCTAACACCCATTTCATTTTGCTATGCTGCCAAGAATGGATTTAAAACAGCTCTCTGAAACTGCTGGTTGTGATACCCACATTACTGCCACCTAAATGAGGGTAATGTCCCTTTGTTTAAAAACAGTTGAAACAATTGAAAAGCACCAGCCCCCCAAAGAGATTCAGAGAAAATGGACAGTAATGCTGTCTGGGGCTCTCCAAGGGTCTGATAAAGGTGGGAGAGGTGAAAGACTGGTTGATATGGCAGGATGGATAAGAGAATAAAAGCAGAGAAATGCCCAAGGAACACTCCAAGAGAGCCATTACACAGGGGTGTCCCTGGAATTTTTCTGCTACCTTCTTTTTGCATAACCTTCAGAAAAGAGACAGCAAAATAGCATGGTTGCTATGAAACTGCTTCCTGCTGTTTGGTTACTCTCTATCTACATGATGCAAGAACAGGATGGCAGGAAAAAAAAAAAAGCTCAACCCAGTCACCTTCATCATCACTGTCTTCTCCTGAGAGTGACTACCTGCAACAGCCTGACTATCAGGGTAGCTGTAGGAAGATGAAAATGTAGCATGGGGAAAGAGTGAGGCTGTTTTCAAGAAAGAAAACATTGATCTGTTCTTACAATTTAGCAGGGGGAAAACTGTAGATGCTTGCAAAAAGAAGTCCCTTGAGCGTTATGATCTGAAAAAGTTAGAGTTGATTAATTCATGGAAGAAATTAACCAATTTCCAAGTTTCTATGGAAAACAAAGCTCATTCCATGAAGACATTGATTGCCGGAAAGCAGCAGCAACCCTCCAGCTATGCAGAAAAGACAAGTTGCATCACCCACTGTTGGAAGCAGCAAGACAGACCAGGAGAGTGGCCTATATTGTGTGGAACAATTTCTCCAGAAAAAGGAAAGTCAAAAAAGAGCTTTGGTCAGCCAACTCTCTCCAGAAACGACAGCTATCCCTTTACTTCATGCAATGGTCCCCTCTCTTCCTCTTTACCTCTTTCCACTGGAGAAGAGGTGAGAAGTGTCTGACCAAGTCCCAGGCAGACACAGCTCATTCACCTAAAAGACCTCCCAAAAGAGGGTTTTCCCAGGGATGTGACCCAAACCAGTGAAAACATATAAACTTCACTGTCTACACCCACAGACGTTGGAGCACCTGTTGGACTTGGTTACTCACACAACAAAGTAATCTGTGGCTGGGAAGTCTCCTGAATTTTGCAGTTGGTTTGTTTCTGATAATTTATTTTGCAACCACCAAGTGGTAACCTGGTCCTTGCAGTGAGCTGCTCACTTGCTACATTCGGCTGCTGCTCCACAAACGTAGACACACGGTGATGTATAAGTGTGAATAAAAACACTGGAAAGTCACCTTCCCTGCAGTTTTTCGATTCTCCTTTGGAAGCAGAGCAGAAGCATACACAGCGGAGCAGGGCTGAGCAGTGAGTGCAGCAATGCCCAGCATGTTACACCAACTCAAGGTTCAGTGGTGCTCAGAGCTCCACAAAGCATTAGACAATCAGTACTCTCAAAGGCTGCCTATGTAAACAGCATTGCATACCTAAAGCTCCTCATTTATAGAGGTTTAAGATCAAAAAGCTGAAAATGTATTCAAAGCATTTCACTGTAAGTAGTTATCAAAAATAAGTAAATCAAAGATCATGGAGACACATTTGGCAGAGTATGAGGAAACTTTCAGAATTTTGCGTAAAAGAGTCATGCTGAAGAGCAAGCTCAGACTAGTTTGGAGAGACAGTAACAAGGAAATCACGCTCACCTTGTTCTGTTCTGAATCACAGGCCAATGAGTGATTTCTCATCTTTTGTCAAAGAGCTGTTTTCTACCCTAACTCATCCTAGCAGAAGTTTCACAGTGCAAATGCTTAATGCAGAGACAAAAATGCTACAGGTACGTCCAGACATCACGTAACCCACCATATTCCAAGGGCTCATCCTGCCCTGACGGTAGTGGCAGAGGCCAGACTGGAGAGGAACAGTGCTTCAAAGCTGTTTGAAATGCAAATACAAGTGATAAAAAGCACTAATACTGCCTATTATTGCTTTTTATCACTTGTATTTACAATTCACAACGAAGCATGAGTGCAGTCATCTCCTCTCTCTCACAGGGAGGAAGGGGACGGAGCAGAAGACATTCGAACCCCGTCAGGAGGGATTTCTCACCGCCCTGAACACTACACGTAGCTAGTGCCATTCCTGTAAACATTTTGCTTCCCGCCGTTCCCCTCCTTTCAGGATTTCGTTGTTGCTGTTCCGGAGCAGCCTGGGGCGCCCTGTCCTGAGGCAGAGCGGGTTCGGGAGGGAAGCAGAGCAATGGAGCGGCCGCGCTGCCGCCCGTGTGGCACAGCCTCATCTCCGGTCCTGGGCGTCCCTCTAGAGGTGAAACAGCAGCCTTGTCCCCAAAGCTGCTTTCCGCACACATCCCTGCCGGGCCGGCAAACAGGGATAGGAGTGTGAGCTCTGAGAAGCCGGCACGTATCCGAGCAGGTCTCACTGAGCTGTACAAACCATCAGGTTTAGGTAGGCACCGAGTGGCAGCGCCATGACCCCACCCAGGAGCTGAGCGCGGGCTCTGCTGCAGCGCCCGGCCCTGCGCGCCCCAGCCCCCGAAACCCCGAGGCTGAAGATTCCAACACACTAAGAATGATTATGCTTGGTGGGCTATTTCTGTACCTTCATCCCTCACAGCATTCATGTCTGAATAAAGGGAAAATAAAATCACTTAAAGGAGCACTGTTATGTGAATAAACAAAATTACATAAACAGTGCTTGTTGACTTTTTTATAACATCTAAACTGTTTAATTATTGTCAGGAAAAATATCCAAGTATTTCTAATGAAAAAAATACATACACATATGTGCACAGATAGATAGATAGATAGATAGATAGATAGATAAAGAATAGTAGATCTTTTGCTTCTTTCTCACAGTGATTACATATTGATCACAACAAACTCCTCAAGAGAAGAGATAGCAACAAAAGCTCTTTGTCTGATTGTTCTGCTGCCAATTGACAGCATTTCACAGTCTGGATGCTCAATTTCACACACACACAAATACATTTGCCTCTGCTCTGCAGTTGCACGCAGTCAGTGGAGCTCTCAGCCACCAGCTTGTCACTTACTGTTCCCAATGAACTGTGCAGTTCAAATCAGCAAGGCACCCAAGGGAGTTGCAAAGGATTTTTCCATTTCATTTCAGGGGAACTGAGCTGGATCTGTGGTGAAGAGTACAGAAAAAAATGTACACCTACAAACCTGGAAGCCACAGCTGACACAAGCCCAAGACCAGTGCCTTGCACTGTGCCTGCCTAGGCTGTGGCAATCTGTCTGGGAATGCAGCTACTCAGTCCCAGGCTGCACTGCTCCAAACCTGAGTCTTTGCTATCAGCACCAGCTTCTCACCACAGCCCTTCACTAGATCCAAACCAATCCAAGCATTGTGGGAGACTTTCCAGAGCCAGACATCCACACCAGCCTTTTTCAAAATAATGTGATTCATTATCTAGCAAAATCAAACATTTGTGCACAGGCACCTACTAGACAAATCCATAAAAAGCCAGAAAATCCTCCAGTGTCCTTTAGCTGAAGTGACTAATCCCAATGGCATACACAAGATACCCACAAATATAAGGAAATTCTGTACCTAGAATGACAGAAAATTCAATAAGCTACTAGTTCACTTATGTCTGAAGATGATCCAGAAACTAAGACACTCCCGTACATTCTCAGAGTTTAAATTACTTTCAATGTGTGAGCACTTAATCATTTCTGTTTCTTTTACAATAGCACTGTATATTGTAACCCTGTTTCAAGTGAGGTACTTCAAAATTCTTTGCACACAAACAAACCTGACAGGCCTCCTTGCAACAACCACCTGGCTAAGTCTTTGTTCACAGCACACAGATGCCACCTGGCTTTTCTTTACACCGGGGCAAGCAGTTTTAAATCACACTGCACTATCAAGAGCCTGCAAATGGTCTGTAATCTGTCATAGCTTCCTATTCAGTAACTCTAAGCTGAGTCTTGGAATTTAAATCCCTAAGAAGCATACAAAAAATTGTGGGTCTACATCATATTACTGCAAAGGAAAAGCTGTCTGCTTTTGCTGCTTTCTCCTTATGCTCATTGCAAAAGTCATTCATTACTGAGTGACTTTAGTTTCTGCATGCAGCTCCTTCATTTATTGGAATAAATAATATTGATATATTAATTTACCCAGCTACTTTTGCTAACAACATTCAATGCCTTCTTTTAAAATATGTGAATGGGGCTAATTCTAGATATACACCTCAAAAGGCTCTGCTAATAGGAACAAACCTGCAGCAATGAATAGAGTTAGGAAGAGGGCTTAATTTTGGTTTGTTGCTTTTAATAAATTGTTTCCTACTCCTGTTTGAATCAGGACATTGTGTGATTACCACTGAAAGGACAGCATCATTAGATACTACTGGAGAATTAGACAGCAAGTGGCAGTGCTACATTTGACAGCTCCATAAACAGAAACATTACATTATCAGGAAAAGGGCCATGGCAAGTTCAGCAAATTCAACCCAGAGCCTTCATCATTCTCAGCCAGGGTTTCACAAGTAGAGGTCACAACAGTTTTCACAGATGTCCATGTCTATGCTCTTCCTAAATACTGATCCTGAAAGTGGCCCCCATATTCTCTGAAATCCATTTGATTCATATTGCAAAAAGCCTGCAGGAGTTACTGTGTCTGGGAACATACTGAGGATGGAAGGAAGATGCACTAAGGCCACAAGCCACACTAACACAAAACCTTAGGGTTTCTAAGTAACTGCTCCTTCTGTCAGGTGGGACACCCTCAGTGATCTGGCAATTGATGTAGTCTCTGAACCTTTTAATAAATGGCATGCATACAAAATTATTCAATCTTCTGTTTCTAAAAGATTTATTTTCAATTATATTATTAATATCCCAGGTAAGTAGACTCTGTGAGAGAGAGAGCTACACTCAGATTACAGCTATTCCTACAACTGGGAATAGGAATGGTACCAGAACTGCTTCTGCTGCATGTGGCACTGAGAGTAATAAATTATTTAGTAAAGACTGTACAGGTCTGACAACTTAAAAAAAAAAATTCTCAATATCAAAACTTCAACTGACTTCAGTGGGAACAGAACCAAACTGTTGCAGTAACTAGAATCAGTTTTAAAAATCTGTATTATGGGTAGCCCTCAATTAAACCTTGGTGATGATATGCTTATGACATGTTTAAATTATGCTAATACATCCTTTGAATGTTTTATCAATTCCACTGAGCAACCTGGCTGTTTCCCAGCTGGTTGAAAGCAGGTCAAAGTTAGGCAATGCTTCCAGGGCAGGCTCCTGCCACACATGAATAATTACCCTGGAATCTTACTCCTGAGAACTCTTTCTAAATGATGTGAAAAATAGCCCATGTTAAACTGCATTTTCCAAATGGACATTTTCTCTCCATACCAGGCTCTTAGTTAAGTAGTTCAGGTGTCCATAAGAAAATCCTGGCTGTAATTGTACCATTTATTCCTCTGTTTTAGAAAGTAGCTAAGAACACAAAGGCAAGACAAATGCTTTGTTCTTCTACAATGCTGCTCAGCTCATTTACCTGCTCCTCCTAATACAGCTAGATAAAAGTGATGATTCCATGAAATTATAAAATTAATCTTGATACATTTATACAGATTTGTGTTGCAAATAATCCAAATTTGAAAATGGCTGAAAACAGATGCGTGCACTGCACCTGTTTCAACTTCTCCTACATCTATATATCTACTTTTCCTACTTTGTGGAGATTTTTCTGATCATATTGCTGGCTTGCCTCCCTCATTTTCTCTGCCTAAATTATGTCTTAAGAAGTGAAATGTACATTACCATTATTAAATTTTATATCATGACCTCAGTAGTTTCGTGAGAAACACAAAATCCCAGTCAAAGGGAATGAGGACAGTGAAATAATGTTTCCCCTGTTGTGAGGGGGATGTTGTAGCTATGCTGAAGAACTCTGTCAATTCACTTTGTGTTCTGTAACCTCAAGAGTATTTCACTGCTCGCCCTCATTTAACTGCAGATCATTAATCAGTCAAAAATGTATATTTTGGCTTTGGAAAATATTCACAAACCACTAGAGAAAGGCCATGAAATAATATTCAGTATGACCTAATCTGAACTCAGAAGCAAACCCAGTAGATTCTTTTATTACTTCTCCTGTGTTTTTTCTTTGAATTCAGTTAATCTGTATAAAAGATCCACAAAACTGGTCAATAAGGATGCAATCTTATCTTTTAAAAATAATTTCAGTTTTCAACCTCCTCCACTGATAGTAAAAAAAAAAAAATCTAAGCCTTCATTATCTTTTTGCTTCCAGGAACTACATTAAGAGTTCTCACGTACTCTGCCACCTCATGTTATTAATTTGATTTCAATTTAGTATTTAGGTGAGCATGATTTGAGGGATTATTTGCATCCAGTGATTGTATGGCACAAGTGTCACAAGTTACTTGGGCCACAGCTAACTAACAGTTTTCACAGAACAAGGAGGTGAAACTCAAATACCCAGGATAAAATGTTCTCATCCATAGCTAAGACCAGGCTTCCACAGGCACTACCACACATCTATGGCTGTTGGATCAGTCAGCAGCAGAAATTTGAACAATAGAAGGATCTACACAGATCACATTGAGATGTGATAGAAATAGAATAGAAAGAATATAAATTACAGAGCTTATATTTGCTTTATATTTTTACATGAGTTTTCAGGGTCTGTCAGAGGACAGATGATTCCTGTTCTTGTATAATGTAAGTGTTACAGTAAGAGACAACTGTTGATATAAACAGCACAAGAGTAACCCAATAAGTATTTTAAACAAAGCTGAACTATCAGAGAAACTTAATGCCAAAGATTAAAGTTTTGAGTTTCTGCAGCAGCACATTTTTAAACTACTTATACTAATCCAAAAGTTGAATTTAACATTTTGTTAAATCCTTACCCAAATTGGTTCTAGCATCTGTGACTCCACACCTGCAGCATTATACCTCTGGTTTTCATAAGTAATGTGGGTGAGTTTTTTAATTTCACTTCTAGTTTATAACCATGGAATTGTTTATCTGAAACCTTAAATAAACATCATTAGGCAGTAAAGATTGGAAAAGGCAGTCTAATCTGACATGCTGTTTTCCCTCCACATTTAGCCCCTGTGATCTAACAGACATGTTGGCCCACCAATGAATACCTGAAGCTATTTGAACCACCAACTTTTCCATGGTGACACCAACCAAGCACAATATCAGTGTCTGAGCATTGCTTTGAATATCAATCTCTAAAAATTTACCAGCTCATGATCAATCCTATTAATCATCTGTTTCTGCTCCTCTCCAACTCCATCCCACCATATGCTCCCATCCCAATCACCTGCAGCCACATGTTCACACCAACATTGCTGAGGTGCATCTCCCTTCACCTTCTGCAGTCCAGAGCTCTTGCTTCCCTACAACATCATGGAGATACAAAAAGCCAGTTTTGAGCAGTAAACACACTAACAAATGCTCAGGAGAACTTTAAAAGGCACTGTTTACATTTATGAAACCTTTAATGGAAGATCAGAACTCAGTTCAATTCAATTCTGATGATTATTTACAAAAAGCAACAGTGAACCAACAATAATAACACTTGGCTTTTACAGTTAAGTAACATGGTAAATGACCAACTGCAGATGTAGTTTCAAATGGTAAATTCCAAAGAATTCTACAGACAATTTCAAGCAAAGAGTAATTTACAAACTACTCTCAAAAGCAAACATCCACAAAACAAACACACAGCAGTATCAATCAGCTTATTTCTTACAAGCAATACCTACTCTAATCACAGTCACATACTAGGCAAAGTAATGATTCAAACACAAAGATTGACTTTTACCATCTGTTTTGAAATTGTTGGACCCCCACTTAAAGAAAAAACACATGCTGGCATTTCATGAGACTGAGGCCATTAGTGAGAAGAGAAACATGAAGTGCTAGTTTATTTTCTTGCCAAATAGAATCTTGTACAAATTTAAGATATGGTAGTGTGTGAGTGTTTCACAGATATTGTTTATCTACCATATGGTTAGCTCTAATTTCAGCCTGAGATTTATATCATTTTTTCATATGCAGTGTTTTGCATTCAAAATGCTAAGCAAACATGACTCCCATTTTGCAAGCAGTACAAAACACATGGTTCTTAAACATTGTCCTTTAAAGTACTTCTGAATGGGACAAGAAAATGAATAGATGAGTTCCTCTGAAAATGGCAATGTGCAAAGCAACTAAATAGAGCCCAGAGATGCACACTGACTCTTTACAGCACTTGTCCCCCAACTGTGAGGTTGATTAAAGCTCAAAATGAGCTTTGCCTCACCAGTTCCTCCCATCTCTTACAGAGCAGTTGTGAGGTAGGTTCTGCTCTAAGAGAAGGGCAACCTTAATACTGTATGTTATTGTCAGAGAATCAGTCAGTGCTGACTAATTTCAACAGAAAAACACTTTCGACTGAACCCTTCCACCCACGGGTTGTTAACTACTCGTTAAAGGCATTGCTTTTCTGCATGTGTTCATCAAACACATGTCCCAGTCTAACTCAAAATGGGGGTCACAATTTCAGAGGGGAGCAGCACTTGGCAACAAGCTGTGAAACCAAACATTTTAGGTTCATTTTACCCTTCCACCCAGAGATCCTTTCAAATGTATTGATAATTTAACATACTGGTCAAACCAGTGATCACAGTGCTTTCGGCAATATCCAAATGGAAGTATGTTTCTGTCTTTTTAATAATGCAGTGGGTGTCATGAGTCACAATGCAACGAGTGAAAATAAGGACTACTGACTCATGTCTATTAAAACATGTCTTGACTAGATGTGTGATGAGTAGGTGATTACACAATAAATAACGTGAGGATATTTGGAAGCTGAGGCGAAGGTCTGCTTGTCCATAAACCTCAAGAAAGGTACATCCACACTATCTAGATATATTGTTAATCAGCTCCTTCAACATGGGACCATGTGCCTGACAGTAAAATGTGTCCCAAACACATAAAACTCTCAAATTCTTTCAGCATAGTGAGATGCTAAGATTACATTAGGAGCCCCTGGGCTCTGGCTATCAGAAGGGAATTGGCCACATGCATTGGACACTGAGGCAGAACAAGATCCCAAATCTCATTGTCATCTATGATCATGTTGGGAATCATTATTCCTATTTACTGCAGCCCCAAACCACAGGCTTATCCCTAACAACACAACTGATTAAGGTACAGCACTTCTGAATAATGGATCAAGGAGTACAACACTTTGAATATACATTATGCCTGTGGGATTTGGCAGGATTTACCCCAGTCCCAAATCTGCTGAAATTTATCATTCTTCATATTTGGCCAGGTTTTTTTGTTTGTTTGCTTTGTGGACACAGAGTAAACCATGCTGTGACCCTGGCAAACATCCTGGAGGGAGCACAACACAGGCCAGCCAGCACTGCAGGGAAGCTGAAGGCTCCTACAGCGGCAAGATGAACAAGAGTCAACAATATGCTCTGGCACTGAAAAAGGCTGACAGCATTTGGCCTGTGTTAACTGAGCCATAGCTAAAAAGCAAAAAAAAAAATTATTTTTACCATTTTCTTATCATTCACTGAACCATATCTAGAATAGTGCATCCAGTTTTGGGTCACCTTCCTCCTCCCAGTACAACGACGACACTGGACACGGACTAACTGGAGCAAATCCATCAGAGGGCCACCAAGATGGGGAGAGACTGGAGCACTTGCCCTTTGAACAGAAGCTGAGTGATCTGGGCTTGTTCAGCCCAGAGAAGAGACAGCCCCAGAACGACTTTGGAGTAGCCTTCCCTAACCTAAAAATCAGTGCTGCACTCTTCACATCTGTGCATGTAAATCCCAACAGATGAAACTAGCTTACCAAACCCTCTGAACAGACAATAATTTTTGTTATTCACTAGCAGCAATTGGCCGTTCATTAGGAACAACTGGAATTGTGAAGTTTTCCACTTGTGCTTGGACTGAGATGGAACTCGACTAGTTAAGTACTTGAACAAGAAGCACCACAAAGTTAAGTGCCCCTGTCCCACATCTGCAGGCAGTTCTCCTCCTGGGGACCTCTAGCAGACAAAAGCATTAACTTTGTGGTGCTCTGCCTGGGCTAGCTCCAGATAATATATTTAAAAAAAAAAAAAAAAAAAAAAAAAACAACAAAAAAAACTGTGATGGACCTCAAGTTTGAAACTAAAAGGAATAGGCCAGTTTGCCCTGCTTCAATTCTGTGGATATAAGTAAATCAATATATTTGACAGGAACAACTGAGTATTCCTAACTGCTCTCCCCCCATCCCTAAGCCAACTGCACAACAAATAACCTTTACTAAATTCCAGTCAAATGAGCTGCAGCCCTCCAAGCAGGAAGTACATTTGCTTTAGATGCAAAATTCCTCCATCTTTTTAGTTACTGACAACCATGAGTGCAACTTACAGAAAAGAACAACCCCCCCAGTGCAACTTATATCCACCAACACCCTTCCACGTATACGAATGTTTCCTTCATCCAACACATAATCAAAAACATATACATTCATCCTAATGCCAAATAAAACAGTCATGGGTGCACATTTTTATAATAGCTTTCCAGAAGATGGGAAAATATTTAAAGCCTAATTGTTCATCAAAATGCTTCATGAAAAGCATGTATTGCTCAGGCCTGAGCATTCTCAGATGTTTTCTGTATTAATAGCCATATTAACAACTAAAGTTAACAACAGTTCCAAAGGATATTTACCAGCTCAGATCAAATCTATTAATCACATTTCAGTAGCTATTCTGGGAATTCAAATCCCCAGACAACTTTGAAAATCCTAACCACAGAGTACCTTTAGCATTCAATACAGGATTTACAAATACAACCCCAGAGTATTTTCTGTATGAGACTTCCTTCATTAATCCTTCTGAAGTGTTAAGACTTTCTACCAACATGGCACATTTCATCTACCACCATGCTGTAAAAGAGCTCTGTGAGCAATTACAGTCCTGTCTTCAGGGTGATTCATTCCCTTTAATTAAATGCCCTTGAAATATTACTGCTATGAATGTCATCAGATGCAGCCTTTGTTTGAAAGTAAGACCAAGGACAGAACAAAAGCAGAACTTTCTCAGCCCCAAGAAACTCAGGAACTAAGTCTGCACTTTTTTTGTTGTTGTTGTTAAATTATTCTCAGTTCTACAAAACTGAGATTCCCTTACATTTTAGTTCCAAAAACTAAATACTTCAGAAATGCCTTTTAAGGAATTACCATGTCTTTAGTCAGATGAGAATGACCAAGGAGCAACAAAACAAAAGCAAGAACCAATAAACAAAGCCCACAATTAACACAGCAATTGAGCCATTATTTGTTTCCTTCAGTGCTATGTCACCCCAGAATTTAGCTTCCATCCTGGGTGCTGATTGTGTGTTGATTCATCTCATTCTGCCAGTCAAGATAAATCCAAAGTTCAGAGATATATCTCATGGCAAGGGGCACAGAAGTGTCAGTCTTTAGAAACTTGTTCTCTAAAGAACTGGCTGATGTACCATCAAAACGAAGAACAGTACACCAGAAACAGATCCTTTTATACTGGGAGGGGTAAATGGGTTCTAATGTGGTTTGTAGGATCAGAGCTTTTGCTGTACTTGGCAATTACTTTCAAGTTCTTAATTTGTATTTTAAAAGTCAAATTTCTTTTTTCATAGGCCAAGAACCATTAGAAGAAAACCAGGGGAGGAAAAAATAGCTTAAACACATAAATACATGCATTAACTCCTGAGATACAGATCTAACCTCCCGGTAACTACAAAGAGAAGCCAGCTCACCCACCACGTCTGAAACCGTGTTGGGACTATAACCTGTGAATTACAGGTCCATAAATTGTAAGACTTCTGCAGCATCCTCTTCAGAAGATTCCACAAAAATGTTACAGGGATTTTAGTCCAGATTTCACAGGTTACATTCTAGCCTATTTTGGATGTAGCTCGGGGTAATAATTTTTCTTGGTGAGTTCCAAGAATAACGGTATTTCCTGCTACTTGGCATCTTTTCAAAGCACAGACAGCAGCTCTCACAGCCAATTTCATTCCCCCCCCCGAGACACACATATTTGCTTAGGTGATCCAGGGTCATTTACAGAAAGAGGATACCAATTTCAAAATGGTTCCACAACATTTAATTCTGCTGTTTTCTCAGGTTCTATATACTACACATACTTCATGCTTTCAGTTTCTTGCTAATAAAATGTAACTCTGCCACTGAAAGTCACGTTTAATATCCTCTGTTTATTCTAAGGACTTGCTGAGCCGGTTTTTGTTCTATCCTGACTTACATAGAGGGGACTAAGGTAGGAATACTTTAAAAACTGTACACAGCCTTGACAACTGCAAGTAGATGAAATCTGGACTGGCTAAAAAAACTCCACTGGTCATTACACTTAGGATTGTTTGCAAGGCATGTAGAGAAGCTGTATTAACCTATTCTCACTACAATTGTGCTACTCCCATTCCCATTCAAACCTCAAAAGTGCGATCTTGCAAACTCTGAAAACAACCAGCCTCAGCTCAGCACTCCAAGATTATTCTCAAATCTTCCAGCTGGGGCTAAGGCATAAACTGAGGTCATAGAATACCAAGTTGGAAGGGGAGCTCCAGCATCATCTTGTCCAAACCTTCTTGGCAAAAGCAAAATGTCCCAACACCCTACTCCACCGAATCTTTAAAGTGTCCAACGCTGGGGAATCCTGCACTTCCCTGAGGAGATTATTCCAATGGCTGATTGTTAACAGCTGATAGGATGTAAGCTTCCTGCAGATAACCAGGCAGTACTTAAGTGCTCTGGCTTTTTCAATAGGATGGTTTTCTGAATGTCTCCAAGATTAGAAAAATGCATGCCAAAAGCAATCCTGGCCTTGGGCAGGATGATGAAGCTCTTTCCAAACCTATGTTTTCATTGCGTGAAAAGCAGACAGATGTAACTGTTCACAAGACCAACAATTAACATAGATTGTAATGGGAAAAGGAATCTGAAATAGGGAGTTCCACAGCTCACTCCACCTTGCAGTGGCACTTAACAATGACATCATTGTTTTTCTTGATTATATATAAATGGAATAGTTCTCAGAGTACATAGCCTTATGAGGATGCTGTTTCCTAGCCAAGCCAATCAAGCATATCTGAGAAATAAGTCAGCAAGCATCAGTATTTTTTTCCCTGCTTAACAGTCCAGCACCAGACTAATCCACAGTGATTAAAAGCTCTAGGGGGAGGCAGCACTGCTAATAGCAGTAAGAGAAGGACCATCACTTCCCTCTTTGGGCCCATTGTAACAGGTTTTAGCATGTTGGTGTTTATTAGCCTTCTCTTCATGCAGGCAACACATTTTTGAAGGCAATAAAGATGTTATAAAAGACAGTGTCCCCATTCGGAATCTGGTTTTGAGACTTATCCTTGAAACACACTTTGGTATTACCTTTCTTCAAAGATGAACAATTTAAAAACAATGTATCTGCAAATATAAAAATTAGCTTGAGTGTGCATTTGCCTATAAAACAATGTACAGAAATGAGACAAAAAGCCATTGGAACAGGAAAATACTAATTTGTCAATAGTCCGTAGATCTCAGATAGCTAATCTAAATAGTTAAAATATTTTTGTAGTTATGCACCAGAAATATAACTCCAAACTTTTCTTGCTTTTTTCCTTCAGAAAATTATACATTTTATAACGACATCTGTTATCAATGGAAACAGTCCAAAAATTTGTCCTCAAAAAGAAAAGCTTCCACCTATGACCACACCTCCTCAGCTGAAAGGGACTACTGTAGTCTATAGGGTTACCCATTAGACACAGGAACAGGCTTTTACAGCTCCCTCTAGAGTCATTAAACTGGTTATGTCAAAAAGTTGGTTTCTATTTTCTTAATTAAAAGGAAAAAAAATCATGTATGAGCAAAGGTAGAAACAAAAATTAAATATATTCTCTCAACAAAGAATTGCACCCAAAGCATTTCTTCTCCATCACTTTGCATCACCTGTTGTACCAGGTTTTACAGTCTCATTAACTAGTTGCTTCAATATTTATAAATTCAAATATGTGAAGGACTATAAAGCACTAAGTTTCATTTTGTAAGCTGCCTGTAGCGGGGGGTTACCGGGGAGTAGAAAGCAGCAAGGAAAACGCTCTGTTAGCCAGGGGCACGAGTGGGAGCTCTGGGTCTCCAGCTGCAGGACACGGAGCCCTGGGGAGCGCTCAGCTGAGCGGCACCAGCTCCTGAAAGGGAGGATGCACGCTCCTGCAAACCTCCTGCCGGGACTTCACCCGCGGGGAACCAAAGTCCGGGACTGGAGCCTCAGAGCTCGGAGGAGGCGTGTGCGCCCCGCACCGCTGCCGGGACAATGCGCTGCAGGGCAGGAGCTGAGCGAGGCGCTGCCACCGCCACGTGCTGAACCCTCACAGCTGAGCCAACGGGGAAAGAGGCGGGGAAAATGAGGGAAAGGGGAATAAGAGGACCAAAAAAAAAAAAAAAAAAAAAGTGCTATCCGGAGCTGCTGGGGGCCCACAGACAGCTATGCTCCGGCCGGCTGAGCGCACGGCCCCGGCTGAGGGACCCCGGCGGGGCCGCCCCGCCCGCACCTTCCCCGGGCCCAGAGGCGCCCACCTCCGGCCCGCGCCTGCCGCCGCTGATTGGCGGCCGCAGGCGCTGTAAAGCGGCCAGCGATTGGCAGCGGTGAGGGCCGCGCTGTAAGGCGGCCGGCGATTGGCAAGCGGGCGGACCCGTGCGGGCGCTGCCCGGCTTTGTACACGCGCGGCCCTTTAACAATGGGCGCGGCGCGCGGCGCCGCGTGATGGCGGCGGAGCCCCGGGGCCGCCGCGCCGCGCTCGGGTGTCCCGGGCCGCGCCCCGCCGCCTCCCCCGCGGCCGCCGCCACCACCTCCGCGACCCCCTCGCCCGGCCGTGCCCCGCGGCGGGAGGGGGCGGCTTAACGAGCCGCATTTGTGCCCCGCATGGCGGCCAGCTGGGCTAGGGGGCCGGGGGTGCCCCGCGGCAGCTGATCGCGGTTAGCCGGGGGCGAGCCAGAAAGGGGCGAGGGTGGCGCTGCCTGTCCCGCCCTCAGCGAGTGCCGCTTCCTCCCCGGTGCCTGGGCCCGGGCGCCGCGCCGCGCCGCCGATGGAGCTGGAGGCGCAGTGGTGGACAGGACAGCTGGCGGCCGACATCCACCAAGCGCTTCGATACAAGGTACCGCGGGGGGAGCCGGGCTGGGGGCGGCCCCGGCGTCTTTGTGAGGCTCCGGGCGGCGGTGCCGCCGCGGGGGCAGCGGGCGGAGGGCGCGCCTGGGGCGGCCGCGCTCGGCGGAATTGGCTCTTGTGAACTCGGAGCTCGCCGAGTCGTCCCGCCGTGGGCGCCGGGGCCGTCTGTCCGTCTGTCCGCGGCCGTGACAGCTGATCCGAGCGGCCGGACTGTGCGCCCGCTGCTCCCCGGAGACGGCAAGGGCTCACGGTGCGCCCGGTGCCGGTCTTGAGACGTTTGCAAGGTTTAAACTGGGCAGAAAGCATTGTGGTGTTATTGGAGCACAAAAAAAAAAAAAAACACAAACTACTAGCCAAACAAAAACCCAGTGAAAGAAACGCTGGCAGCGTTAACAGTAGAGGGTTAAGGTAACTGCTTAGAAGTTGCTTCGATTGTCTCGGAGTTGTTCTTCGGGAGTGTTTTGATAAAGCACCTCTTAACACCTGGGCTAAAAATCCGTTTACAATGACCGAACCTGCTAAAACAGCGCTTTTGTTGCTTGATGATACTCGATGAGCGGATTACTTTTCCCGGAGTCTTGATTGTTTTACTCTTTTTCCGGTGATGGAGGGAAATAAAGGAAGGACAAGATCATTTATTTGCTACCGGATTATCTTTACTGAAACTAAGTTGGTGCTGTGAGAAGTGAATTATAAAGCTTAGTAGGTGGGAAGTTTGTTTGTGGGCTTTTGTTTCACTTCAATAGCACGTTTCAAAACTTTGGATTTAAATTAAAACTTTGAAAAATTTGTGACTCCATTGCAACTTGATGTCATTAAGTTAAGTTAATCAAGATAATTTTCGCTGGAAATGTTCTCCAAATCCTACTTTAACACAGCGTGTGGGTGCACAGTCCATATCGTAAATGTATTCATAATAAAGGGGACAGAGGACAGCACTGCTGGTCTGCTGCATACAAGAAGAGGTACTGGCTACTCGGCCGGAGCCTGGTCGGTTTTTTTTTTTACCAGTCCAAATTTTGTATTCAAAATAAATCATGGCACAGATTTTCTCAAATGTGGTGTTTCTAGGACCTTTGTTTTGAGGGGTCCTGCCCCCACGTCTGAGACCCTGTGAGCTGAGGTGCCGTAGAGCGCGCTGCAGTCAGTGTCAGTGTGCCATCAGTCACATCGGGTCAGTGCTGTAACGTGCGCGAGCCCAATGTTGTTCAGGCACACCCGCTCCCCTTCCTGAGGGTCAGCTGGCTCTTAGTGGTCCTTTCCTGGAGGCATCGGCAGGAGATTTGGCAGCTCTAGAACATGCGAACACTTAAAGCACAAAGTCTGGTTGCCCAGATTGATCTGTAGCAAGAGAGGGGTTGAGTTAACTATTGAACTTTGCATTGAAGCAGCTGAGGAATTGCATGCCCTTGTACAGCCTTTGCAGCAGAGACAATACAACAGACATGGTAAAAGCTGAAGTCACTCTGTCTGATTGCCCAGATGAAAGATGCTAAATTTTAGTTTGTTAATATTGTGCAGAAACAAAGTATTTTTTAGTTGTTCTGTAATACAACAAATATATATTTTTTTTGCTGAAAAGGAATTCTGAAATTATGAGAACAGAGGGAAGAAGGGAGAAATCCTTTGAAACTTCCGTTAGAAATATTAAAATATCAGCTGTATTAATCTGATACCACTTCAAACGAAATCATAATTTTAATAAAATTACCTGCTGCTGTTCACCTAGGAGCTAAAGCTGCCCCCTTACAAAGGCCAGTCTCCCCAGTTACACCTGAGAAGATACTTTGCAGACCTGATTGCCATTGTGAGCAACCGCTTCAGGCTGTGTCCTGCTGCTCGCCACCTGGCTGTGTACCTGCTGGACCTCTTCATGGACCGCTACGACATCTCCACACAGCAGCTGCACGTGGTTGCTCTGTCCTGTTTACTTTTGGCAAGTAAGTATGTGGCACCAAACTTTAACTAGACTGATCGATTCTACTGCCAAATGCAGAGCGTGTCTGGGTGGGATGGAGCAGGTGGAGGAAGCCAAGTGGTTATATAAATGATATAAAGTGGATATATAAATGATAAGCAGTGCATATCGGTTTGGCCCAGTTGGTAGAACATTTCTTTAGACTTGTTTTGATTTCTGTTGGCACCTGATGAAACTGAGGGTGGGGAAAAAACAAGCTGAGATCAAAAACGAATGTTTATATTTGTAAACAAATTATTCTAATGTGAACTTAAGACCTGTGTTGTAGAAACAGAAACCCCTAGAAAGACAGTCTATCTCAAAATAGGTCCGTTCTGTGCTGGAAATGAGAAATTTGCCTATCTGTGATAAAGAAAGAAATTAAATAAACCATGTGTACACTGCACTGCATCCTTCTGATTGTGCTGTGTAGTTCTGGAATACTCCAGATTTTTGTAAATGGCGGTGTTATTTAAGCAAGCTAAGGCTAACATAAATCCTGTATTGTCACATAAAAAATGTAACACAGGTAAAATGCATTGGTGAATACACAGTACTCTGAAGACAGAATTAATTACAAACACTCATTATAAACAGTGCTGCTTATATTGACATCAGATTCTTGTGGTGTGTATCCACCTGTCAACATTCGGGGACCCCTTTTCAGTATCCCTGAAAAAATAAGGGTGCCCTTTGCTGGGAAACCTGCTGGCACTTGGTCACAGAGAAATAGAGGTCAGAGAAAATGGTCCTGGCAGCAGAACTAACTGTTGGTTCAGTTTATGCTCATCTGTTTCTCTGAATCTCTTCTCATTTTTCCCAGTAAGGGCTCCAGGCCCTCTTTGCTATAAAACTGGAGTGCAGTGGTATTGGACAGATTTCATCTTTCACTGCATCCCATGTCCACCAATACAGCTATTCAGCAGAGCAGTTAAACCAGAAAAGGTTTATTCCATGTTCTTCTGAGGGCAGACTTTGACTAGGTGCCACCAGCTAGTAATCTTCTCTTGGCAAAGGGTGTCGTGCTGAGTATGAAAACATTGCCTCAGAAACCACTGTAATCCATTTAGGAAAATGGATTGGCTTTGAACTAATGCCAGATTTTCAAATTAAATTCATGTTCTGAAGAGAATTTTTTTTTGTTTTAAACAAACCTCTGCCATAGTTCATGGCAAGCTGCAAGTAGAGATCTAAAAGCCTGGAGAAGCTGTGTATGGATTGGTTGAGAGAGAAGCAAAATGCTGTTTTAAACTTTTGCCCTGTGTGGCTCAAACAAGCAGTTTAATCAGTGGTGTAATAAGTTATGACACTGTGATATATCTGATAAGGTTAAAGAAGTAATAAGAGGAATTATTATGTGACTCCTGAAGTTTTATTTCTGTGATTACTGGAGTATGGGAAACAAAAACTAACAGACTGGCACCAGTATTGGATTAAGTCCTATATAAGTACCTCCACTGTTGAAAAAAGTAAATGTTCATGTATGTTCAGTCCTGCAAAACTCAAAGAATGTGCATTTACAACCTATCACGTAGCACTGAATAGAGAGTGTAAGATGGAAAGAATTTGCAATGAAATTGAAATAGCACAACCATATGGCAAACTGTATGGAAATGTGACACTTGTTTCTCTTATTAATGGGTTTTCTACATACACAGTTTTGCTTTAGGCTAAAAACATACAGGCCTGACAAGTTGAAAGTGCAAGGAAAGTTGCAACAGTTTATGTGGCAGAGGAGGTTTTCAGATGCATGTTGCCGAAATCCCACTTGTTTGCCAGATCTCAAGTACAAAACTGCACCTACCATTGCAGGCATTAAAAGCAGCCAGGTTGGCTGGAGCTCTAACTATGCTCTAATGAGTTTTAGACACAAAAAGGGTGTGCAGGGGTGGGAGGGTGATTAAAGCCAAATGCTTTTGTGGTGTGTTTGCCAAGTCACATCAAAGTGGTATTTCATTGATGGTGGGGACACATTATACAATAATTGGGTGACAAAAACTTGCATATGTAGTGTCAGTGATGTCCCAATATTCTGCTCTTGGCAGCTGGCTTCTGTGTGCCAGCATGGGAAAACCAGCAGGAAACATGGCACTGCACAATATCCTACACAGTGTTTGACATTATCTGCTGAAATTTAGCCCATTTTAGTACATACCCCTTTTTGTCTCTAATAACATAGTCTATTTGAGCTTTGCATCTGCAGGAAAGTCTCAAGCTTGTTTGACATAGTAGAATTGAAATATGACCAACAAGACATTAGCTGTAATCCATTTTATAGTGAATATGTGCTGAACCTTTTTTTTTCCCTCCTCTTTCTGTTCACCTGAAGGTAAATTTGAAGAAAAGGAAGACAGTGTTCCCAAACTTGAACAGCTGAACAGCTTGGGTTGTATGACTAACATGAATTTGGTACTCACAAAACAGAATTTGCTTCATATGGAGTTGTTGTTGCTAGAAACATTTCAGTGGAATCTGTGCCTTCCAACTGCTGCTCATTTCATCGACTATTATCTTTCTATTGCTGTCCATGAGACTGATCTTCATGATGGCTGGCCAATGGTTTGCTTAGAGAAGACTAAGTTATACATGGCAAAATATGCTGATTACTTTCTGGAAGTATCATTGCAAGGTGAGTTACAGATTTCAGATAATGACTTCTTTGTTGTCTTGACAGACAATATCAAACTTCAATGATTTTTTTTTTCTTATTCCTTCTTTCTAGATCATGAATTTTTAAATTATGCCCCTTCTTTAGTTGCTACTGCATGTGTAGCTTCTTCAAGGATTATCCTGCGTCTGTCACCCACATGGCCCACGCGGCTGCATCACCTCACTGCCTACTCCTGGGACTTCCTGGTGCCGTGTATTGAGCGACTCTTAATGTGAGTTAACACCAGTGGCTTTTTTAAGCCCATCTCTGCATCTGTTGTTATGCTTAATTGCTGCCAGCAGTGCAATTACATTTCTTTAAAAATTTCCGTTCCTCTGTTCTAAAAATACTTGTGTATAAGTTTGGTACATATTTTTAGGCAATAACTGTTTTGCTCTTTCCAAAAGGGAAAACTTTATCAGATCTAATCTCTTTCCTGATCTTTCAACAAATAAACTTCTGCCTTGCATTTCCACTGAACATCTGGGATGCTTTGAGCATCTTCAATAGCTTGTTCCCAATCTTTCTAGTCTGATCTGAGAGCAGAGAGATAGTGAAGGGTGCCAAAGGCAAAGGAGCCTATGACTGTATGCCTTGGAAGTTCAAGGCATGCTCCAAAGAGATGATGGATCCAACCTGCAGACTGTTTAGGTGACCAGCTTTGGCAGGAGGAGATAACCACGAGTTTGTATCTATTCTTGCTGTATCCATTTTTGCATTACATCTGACATAAGATAAAAATTCCAATGAATGCCAAATGAACCTTCTTGGGTAGGCATGGTAGACAATCTGCTTTCCCTCTACAGAAATTTGCTGTTACCCAAGTCTAACATAGCTGTGATCAGAAGATGCACAGCTGTATCTGTAAGAACCACATCAGCCTTAGCAATGTGACATTATCACCCTTGATGGCCTCTGTTGGCTTCACTTATGTGTATGATGAAAGGAGTAGTACCCAAAGCATGCAAGTGCTGTTGCAGAAGTGTTTTCAGTATTGCTCTGGAACAGAGGGAGGGCACCATCAGAAAGTTAGTAATGAAATGTGTAGGTGGCATCTGCTTAACCTCAGCATAGAATTGAGAAAGAGAGTGTGTCTAGATACATTTCAGACAGTTGTAAAAGGGAATTCAGATGAGCCATACTAGATAGGGTAGAAAAAAGGTGAGACAAAGGAAAAAAAATGAAGTGGTTTTGCTCTCTAGAAGAGGATCTAATACCTATATGCATATGATCTTTAAGTACTGTAATGTAGATACTGCAAATCTTTCTGGTATCTTTCCTTTAGGAACCTTATACTCTGTTAAATTTAAATTAGGTAGAAGCAGCCAGTTCAGGTTCTGGTAATCCAGCAATTTGTTGGCCAGTGTAAGTACAATAGCAAACTTTACTGCACTGTGATTCTAGATCCCACTCTCTTGCATGTATTGTACTTGGCTTTTATCTGTGTTTTTTATTGCTGTACAATGAAGTGAAATGCTGGAAAGAGAGTGTACTCTAACCACGTTTTGAAACCTTAGGTGATTTTAAAGGGTAGCTAAAACTAATTTTTTTTTTTTTTTAAGTTTTGGAAGCTGTCAGATACTTGCATCATTTTTTAGAGTGCTCTTAAAGTTAACTCAAAGGAGTTCAAATTACATGAATATCTATTTTGATGTATTTTGTCTTTTGTTTTAGTGCGCATGATAACGACGTGAAGGAAGCAAACAAGCAGAAAGGACAACAGGCTCAGTCTGCCCAGCACGCCGTGTTTCAGCCCCCAGCTCCCAGTGCCCAGCAGGCCAATGCTCAGCAGCACCAGCACGTACCACAGTACCTGCAGGCTCACCAGCCCTCCTTGCAGTTCCACCACCCAGCATCACAGCAGCAGAGCTGCCAGCAGATACTGTCATCCACTCACACAGCCTCCTACCCGCTGCAGAGCTGCCCTGCTGCCCTGCAGAGCAGTGCTCAGGCTCGAGGCCACGTGCAGACGGGCGCTGCCATGTCCCTGGCTGTGCCCCTGGACGTGAAGCCGTGTATCAGTGTCTCCTACAACCGGACGTACCAAGTGAACGGACGATATTCCTGCATTACTCCCTGCTTTGAGAGGTGATAAGTACAAAATGCTTTTGTGCTTGTTTGTTTTTTGGGGCAGAGAGTTGTGTGGAAAACGGCTTCATTTTGTTAAACCTCAAAGTTGGAGGGCAAAAAATTGAATTAAAAAAGGTGTCATCCCAGGAAAGAAAGCAACTGGACTGGCAACCGGTACCACAGCTCAAATAGCAGCCTGCAAAAAGTTAGCACACAGACCATCCTCTGAAAAAGAATCTGTATGCTTGGGGATAATGTGTTCTTCCTCTGACACTCAGAATATTCTGCTTCTAATGTGTGTCTGTGAAATACTACTCAAAAAAAAAAGCCAGCTGTGGACTAACTACAGACTTATCTTTTAATGAAGGAGATATGCAGTATTATTTTGAAGACATTTATGTCATCCCACCGTACAGTATTAACACTTACTTTATACTTACTGAAACTTAAGAATCCACTGAATGCCAGACTTCTGCAGGTACATGGAGATCACAGGAAGAAACAAATCTCATGTGGCTAACTCCATCATCTTGCCCCTTTTTCACCACTAGTGCTGGTTATTTGCTTTAGGCTAACACATGTGAATTAACTGGTATTTTGGCTAGTTTTTTAAGTTTTGTACCTTACAGGACAGACAGTATATTTTTGCCTCTTTTATCCTCCCTATCTTTTTTGTGTTTAAAGTAACTCTTTCATACTAACTCAGGGACTTTTCTACTCGATACTCTGTGCTGCTGGTTTGTACACTAAATGGGCTTAACTCGGGGAAGGAAGGCAGAGGGGGAAGAGACTATAGCAAGTGGAGTGGCTTTTCTTCAGGGCATCTATGCAGAGTACCAAAGGGATATGTTACTGTTCACAGAATGTAGATGTGAACTACTGCCCAGCAGTGTGATAATTGAAGAAAAGAGTTTCAACTGAAATTGTACTGTACCAGAACTACTTACAGTGGCTGTGATTCCTCTTTGTACACACACACAAATACATGAATACTATTAACCAACAGAAAGCATCCTCCAGTTGTACTGACAGTACCATCCCTACAGAAAAAGTACACTTAAATGCTGATAGAAATCCAGTTCTGTCACGTTTATAGTGGAGGAAAATTCTCAGGTAATAAAGGGGCAACTTTTTCTTCTGCTATTTGGGAGTTCCAGAAGAAGATGTAGAGATTTGCTCTTCCAAGTGGGTGGATCAAAAATATTTAGCAGAGTGAACTCCTTCACCACAAGTAAGGTGCTAATAATACAACTTTATGGAATTACACTGTCTCCTGTGGAGTGGATAGTCTGAGGGTAGAAAGCTTCACTCATCCACCTCTTGGATGAAAATTATGGTAGAGATATTAACAGAGATGGTTTTTGGGGTCCTTTTGTGTGTTTGTTGGGTTTTTTTTTAACGGGGGTGTTTTGTTTTTTCTTTAAATACAAGAAGATATCAGACTTTCTCCTGTGGTAGAATGTGGGAGGAAGTGGTATGAATAACAGGATTCTTACTGCTTTAAAATATCTTTATAGTATGTGGGCTTAAGGCTTTTTTTGGTAGTTTCATTTGTTTTTTCACCATCTTCTTCCCTGTCTTAGTGGCAGCACTTAAAGTTGTGTTCCATCAAATGACACTGAATTATTGTGAATCTTACAGAAACTGTTTTGAAAGCAGGGGCAATTAAATTACATTATCAATACGAAGATGAAAGCTTTATCATCACAATGTTCAGAATGGAGGAGGACAGCTGTGTTCATTCTTTCTAGAGCTAAATTATAACGTGCTACAAAAAACCTATTTATTGCTGAGGAGAAGAAATCCTGTTTCTCTTGTTTTGTCTTAAATTCCAATTTCTGTTGTGGGCTTTTGTAGCATAGATGTGCAAGTCAAGAAGAATAGGAGGATGAATGGAAAAGATGACCCTCTCCCTTTTATCCTAGAGAATCAACTTTGAAATAGGCATAGTGTGGTCAATTCCTTATTAAAATGAAAGTTGGTTTGGTTTTTTCCTCTCCTCTCTTCATCTCTTAATGAATATTTCCCTGTGTCTGAGAGTAGTGTTAAGTAGAGACTTTCCACCTTATAAGATGCCATGCTTTTCACTCAGCACTGTTACCCGTTTTAGAGGGAAATGGACTTCTTTCTGCTGGTTTCATTTTGTTGCAATGCTGTATCCAAGTCCTCAGTGTTCTAACTACCTCTGATGCTATGAATGTACAGTCTTGTAATAGACCATGACTTGAAATAACAGCAGATGCCTGTAGCAATTTTTTTCTGTAAAATCTTCAAATCATCTAACTTGTCATCTTTTTTTGTGACACAGCAGTATAGGCTCTTCTTTTTTTGGGGTATTAGTAAATTTATCCCATAGGCATTTGATATATGAAAATTTAACTAATACTTAACACTGGAATTATAATGGGTGGGGGGCTTTTTCACTTAGTTAATACCACAGCTTTACATTTAATAGGGTATTTTTTATTTGACTATTTTAAGACATTAGGTCAATTGTAAAAAGATCCACTACATACTGTTTGTTTTTAATTTATTACTTAGTCTGAGTTTTTTTTCTGACACTACAGTTGCATCATGACTACAGAGAAAATGTACACTGAACAGTTTCAATCTATATTATTTAAAAGGGCTTTATCAGTGTACATTAAAATACACTGTTCTTACTATTAGAACCAAAATGTGTTTTTTATGGCATAAATAAGAATGGTGCTTCTAAATGCAAAATGTCCAAAACAATGGAATCTTTGTGAGTGCTATGCATTCAACTTATTTTTTAAAATAAAACTAGTTTTGAGTAAGAAGGCTCCAGTGTGTGTTATGCTTTGTACTGTGTTTTATAAAAGCATGTAAACTGTCTTGCCCTGTGTAGCTGGCTGAAGCTGTAAGGACTTCTTTCTCTCCCTCCCCCTTTGTTTTCTGTGACATATCATAAGCTTCAGGAACACTCAGACTTCACAATTGAAAAAAAAAAAAGTAGGAAGGAAATCATGCAGGAAGGAGCGTTAAAACTAATTGCAGCCACAGCATATGCTAAATATTGCACACTTCTACAATGAGTCCAGTACACAGCTGTAACAAAGAAATAAAGAACAAAAGAACTCGAGTAGCTCAAGAGCCAGCGGGTGGAATTCATTTTGTTCTCATGCAGAAAAGCAACCATTAATGCTGGCAATCTCAGATTTCTAATACTAGAAATCATTTAGGAGATGTGGGAATAGCCTCTTGTCAAGAGCCACAAGCACTAGTGTTATTCACAATAGCTGTGAAGGGTCAGTCATGCTGCAGGCACTATAGAATCACATGATGTATCCTAGCACAGATATTTTTGATTGTTTTGAACTTCTGATAATTCTTGCTTACTAGAAATAGTTCTGCTTCTTTCTAACACTGTGCACACTTTATATTTGTAGCAAGGCCGAGTCACAAAAATTAATAAGCTTGCTTAAAATTTAATTTGTCTAAAGTTAAAAAATGAAATTATGAGGACTTAACTTTTACCCATCCATTTAGGAATAAACCACTGATAGTGAAAACATTTCTGGAGGACCGAGGGCCAGAGGGAGAGCAAGCTGTACTCCATCCCAGTAAGGAACAAAGGCAATGCTCTAATACAATGATAGCATGCATATTACATGGATACTTTGATCTGGGAAGTTTTGTCCTCACTCTTTAGGCAGCAAAAGTCAAGTCTGTCTAGACTGGCCTTGAAATCTCAAGTTTTTATATTTTTTTTCACTGTAATTACAAAATAGGAACTACCTGTGACATTTCTGAGTCTCCTAACAATTACAAGGACTGCCAAATACTTTTCAACATTTCAGTAGAAGTCTCAGCTTCAGATTTGAAATTGCAAGTCAAGCTATTTTTGTGTTTGTACATAACAAGAAAAGCCTTATCTCTGCTTCCCATGACCCAGGTTCATTATTTACTTTAAATGTGAGGCTATTTACGGTCTTCCAGCATTGCAAATTTAGCTTAAAATCTGAATTTTAAAGTCAACATTTTAGTGACTGACGCATCACCAGAAATAAAAACTTTTTCCAACTCTAATACTGTGGTTAAAATATATATAAGCCAGAAAGTAATGTAGCATATTCCTGCAATAATTTATTGATTCTGCATTCTGAATGTTCACAGGAACGAAAGTCTTGTGAGCAGATAAGGCCTTATCTGACTGAGTGCAAGTGCCCAGTTGGTCATCCTGTATTAAAAGGTGGTCAACAGCAATTTTTCAAAACACCAAGTAAAGCAGCAATAACAAAATACACACTGTTTTTAGTCTCCATCTCAGTGATATTTTAGCAGTTAGGGCACAAGTACAATTGTGCAGCTTACCTTAGACTGTTTGCTCTTTCCTGGAATTAAATGTAATGTAAGAAATTTCTCTAACTTCAATAAACAAGGCATGCATTCTGACAAAGGAAAGCATTTGCTACTGGACATTGAAAAGAAAACCCCAAACCAAACAATGTGTAACTGCATAATTATTTTCTCCTTAAACTCCTTCTATGCACCTTCAGGTATCTAGATATCTTTATCATCTTGAAGAAAACAAAGAATATACATAAAGCATTGCCTAGAAACTTAGAAAATTAAAACATAAAATTGAATAGAAGTAATTGAAAATTATTGTATGCACAGTTGCACTATGGGTATTTCAGTACTCAAGCTCACCATTCTGGGGGAACTTTAACACTTGCCCTCCCTTCAGTCTGACCTACAGATTTTTTAATGAGACTCCATGCAGAGGAGGACAGATGTCAATCTGCCTGTTGTTAACATGATGTCATGAAAGATTTTGCCAAATGGTGTTCTGCTTTACCCTCTGCAACAACTATCAGATATGTTACTTAGAGAAGAGTTCTCTATTTATTTTGTTTGTTTTAAGAACACAAAGAGCAGCAAGGCTTTGCTAAGTGCTTCTGTATGCTTGGATGGACAGATTTTGCAGGAGGATGGATGACACTCCAGACAGCACTGCTGCAGATCTCCAGAGGTGCAGAAATTCTTCAGAAATACCACAAAGCCTGAGTTTCCAGGCAAAGTGCCTGTATTTTGGAGAGCAGTTCTGTGCTCCTGACCTTGCATCCCATCTCAGCCCTTATCTTAGCTCCTGTTTGCTGTGGTGCAGTAAGGACAATCTCCCAAGGGCTTGAATATTTCATTCTCTTTCAGCAGAGATTATGAATACCTTGAAGACTATCTGCACTGACAGATGAAGGAGTAGGTGTGTGGCCACACATCCAAAAACAGCTGAATGGCAAATGGGGAAAGTGGATAAGGCCCTACTGGGCAACAGGTCCTCTAACTGGTAGGAAAGTCCCCTTCAGACATCTATACCTGGGTTTGGGTTATGTGCTCTAAAGGGATCCTCCCACAACACACAGGGGGCTGTGAGACTCCTTTGGGAGTTTCTTGTAAAGTATCCTCAGACTTGAGAGAGCTGGTTGCTAAAAAGGCAGCAAGCATGCAGCACTACACCTACAAGAGACCATCAAGAATTTTTTCCACTTCCTTGATCAGCCAGACTGTGACAACACAAAACTAGCTTGGAAGCACTTCCATTGCCACTTTCTCCTGGAAAAAACTGCCTGTTTTGTTTGTTTCCATAAGCCATCCCTGTTTATACGTTCCTGTTTATACTTGATGTTAGTACATGCCTTGGGTTTTTTTAACAGGAAACCATCCTATCACCACATCCCTAAATTCTCCCCATTCACAATGCAGCCAGTACTCTGGAGAGGATAAAAAAGTATCAAACTGCTCATAACATCCCCTTGCAATACAGCCCCACTAAGACATTCCAAAAGAATTTTTCTAGAGTTAGTACAAATGCAATTTTCCCTCCTATATCAACACAAAATGGGTAACAGAAATTATGTGTACTTCCATATAGAAAAGAAAGTAAAAACATTATTTAGCTTCCTTACATACTTGCAGTAATATAAAACAGATTTAAAGGAGCACTTTCTTCTACAACCTTTTGCAAGTTGTTCTCTTTCCTTTGGAAAAAAGGTGCAGGACAACTCTGAATAAATCTAAGTCTTTCATATGTCAAAAGAATAATTACAGCAAAAATCATAGCTGTCTCAAATATTACTTTAGGTTGAAAAAACAGGATTAAAGACATCAACTACCATAAGTATTTCATTTTACCTCACTTACAATTGCAGTGCAATTGACAGATTTAAAAAAAGTGGTATTGTTTAAAAGAAGATTCTAAGACTAAACAGCAGAGGGATGCAAAATAATAAAATAAAGAAAAAAATGGTGTTCTTATTCATCTTGTCATTATTATTTAAAAAAAAAAGCCAAGATGATTAACTAGAACTGAAAGGCTAAATATATTTAAAGCAAAATTAACTAGAACAAATTATCACAGCTTTCAATGAGGGCAAGAGCTTAGCAGGATTTTCAAGAGATTAAGCCCTTACATAGCTAATGAAATCATTCAGGATTTAAGCCAAATACTAATGGAGGTAAGGAAGAAATATCTCTTAATGCAAATTAGTCAATAGGGTCTATGATGGGATTTCTTGCACCTTCCACTCAGTAAATCTGATTAAATGCAGAAAGAAGAGCACTTTCCTAGACTTGATACAGTTACTTTTCAGTACAATTTTGTGGTATAACAGATGTGTATATTCAGTTCTGCTGAGCACTGCATCTGCTGTATGCTTTCCTAGGCACAGAAATAAAGATGTGCAAACATTTATTGAATTAAAGACTTAGCTCTAAAACAGACATTCCCAAAAGCACATATTCTTTAAAAAACACCTTTAGGAATTGTGATAAAATTACATTTTACTGGTTCAGCTTCCACAGCCACTACTAGCAAGTTATCAATTACAGTATTAAATTGTCAGTCAAAGAGTGGGACTTGATGATCCTTGTGGGTCCCTTCCAACTCAGAATGTTTGGGGAACCTGTGAAATTCACAAATTCTGCTTTTTTTACTGGATGCTGAAATAACTTATTTGAGACCAACATTCAATAGCTCTTGTGACACATTCAACACTTCTAATACAGTTCATGACTAAAACTCTTTCCTCCTTTGTTAAAACACAAGTTATTATTTACTCTATTTGGAAATTGTGCTTTACATTTCTTTTAGAAATACATGTTCTTTGAAGAACTATTTCTTTTAGTATCCTATGAACTAGAACAGACAAATTACTTTGATTTGTAACTTCAAAGCCTAACTACAGAGGAAAATTATGTAGGTAAATAATATTATGTGCTCCAAGGCATTAGGAAATAAATGTCTAATTCAAGGTGTATCCAAGTAAAACTTGTGGTATAGTCACATGAAATCCACTACAATTAATTATTTATATCTTCCTCAAAGGATTCTACTTGCTAAGTCTGTAAAAGGACACCAACACTTGACAAGAAGAACAGTAGTGGACTTTTCCCAGGAGGACAAATTATCTTGGGAAACCCTCTTCTAGTCTCAGAGAAGTGCAAGAGGTACCTTGGAATAATGCACTTAAACACTGACAATCTCAGGAACTTGTAAAATTAAATGGACTTGGCAGTCTTTTCCAACCTACACCATTCTATGGTTCTATTCTATCATGTTAAGACATTTAGTATTCTGCAATTCACTTTCCATGCCCCTATTCAAGTTGAAAAAGTTATTTAAAACTTATTTCAATAAAGGGATTCTAAAACAGCCTATTAAACATTTTATTTCAAACAGCCATATTCTAAATACCCCTTAAATAATTTTTTTATTCCCTACTTCCTACTGTGTATATGCTCAAGATAGTCATCAGCTGTGGCTGAACACAGAGTCTGGAGCTTGAATAGACTAAAATCCAAATATTGTGACTGAACTTTCTATTCTTCTTGGAATTCCTTGTGTTGCTCAGACAAATTTCAGTTCCTCCTTGAGGCCTCCATGAGGGAAATATGCCAGCACTTTTCACTGTAGTCACAAATCAGACAAAGAAATGCTTCTTAAAAAGGTTTTGGGAAAAGCCTTTTTTGGAATTATGCTACAAAAGTAGGGAGCTGTCTTCATATCAGCTCCAAGGCATACAGAGACACCAAGAGTTCTCACAAATGATAATACAGTGGGGCTGTTGTTATAATATGCACTACTGGACTCTGCAGAATGTCATCACTCTGAAAACCTTATCACCTTACTTTCATAACAACAAAAGCTCCTACAGAGTTTTACAAATACCACAGAAATATTTTATATTTAATTTTGCATTACTTTCAATTGCTCCAGAGGAGCTGAGAACAGACTGATAACTGATCCAAGCCAGTTCTTTCTCATATGAGTGGCCAATGTGAAACTTAAACACATTCTAACAAAAGCAAAGATGATATAACTGTGAACACAAAGCTAAAACTATTTGTTGGCAGACTGAACAAGAACCAACAGTGCTGCTGGTATAGATAGCAGAACTGGTTTCTCATATGCCAGCCTGGATCTAGCCAGTTTTCTTAGCTCAACATGGAGCACAGAGTTGATGCAGTCATATAATTTCCAAAGCCCACAGAAGTCTGACATGATTTTCATATATTATTGTACTTTGAAGTAAGCACTGCTGGATCCCAAATGATGCTGTGCAGATCAAAGGCTCAAGAGTCCTAAGCTCAGAGTTCACCTTTTCAAACTGATACAAAAATGACATCTAGCAAAAAAAAAAATCAAAACCACAGAAGAGCAAAATAAGTATTCCAAATTATGGTTGCAGTATCCTAGAGCAATTTTGGTATCAGTTCAAGGGTTCTTAGTGTTGAGAACACTTTCTCATTTCACCACCCCTCAAACTTCCCTTCTCATGGAAAGAGAAGCTGTCTGCTTCACATCAAAGCATCTGGAAAGTTCCCTCTGATGACAGATTTGAACTATTTGAAGAACAGTAATACAGCACTAGGCTGTCATAACTGAAAACATGGAAACAGAAGTCTTGTAAAGGGGTCTGGAGCTCAGCATAGGGAAAGATGAAAACTTTAAAATATTATAAAGGCAGAGATGTCAGGTTCTGGATACACAGGTAAAGGTACAATACCAGTGTTTTTCTGCCACCTACTGATACCTTCCAACTCCCTTTTTACCTGGCACTTTACTCATAGATGAGTTCTATAGATGAATAGGTAACTCAGCTGCTTCTGACATCTGCTCATACAACTATAATTTCTTTGGAATTACTAGAATTTTTTAATCTACACCTCTTCAAATAAGCATGTGATGAATAGCCCTGTGTACAGCTACCACTGACAGCACTCATGTGGACACACCTGTTTACAAGAAGGTTATAAAATAATTTTATAATATCTATAAAGATAACAACGGCATCATTAGTCAGGAAGGGATTTTTTTCAAGGTTGCCATGCTACAAAGGGTTTGAGAATTGAGATAGTAGATACTTCAAACTATCAGTCTATGTGTCAGTTGTTTGTATCAATCATCACAGGTTTTATTTCCATTTTATGTTCTCTGTATGGTTTGGGAACCCACACAGTTTTTCCTGGCCTCATCAGCAACTATCAAGAAAAGCATAAACATTGGCAGGAAACTATTAAAAAATCTCTATAAAAATAGACCTCAAAAACTAGTAACTCCCAGAATATACCCATCCTTTGCATGAAAACAGTTTAAAACCCATTAATTTCATAGCTTATCTTGCCATAAAGACTGAGCACTATGAAAATATTTATGACAAAAAAAAAATCCCTAGTTTATTAATTCAATGAATGGGAAAGCTTCAGAAAGAGTTGCAAGAAACATTTACAAGAAAACTTGCATCCTAGAGACAGAGTGAAGAAAGCCAATTTAACTTCACAAACACAGAGTGCCACCAAGAGCCTATCAGCTCTGCACAAGAAGAACACATCTAGTACGGGATCCTGAGCTAGCAGATATGGGCACACCACAAAAGAGTCCAGGAAGCTGATTCATTGTAAATTTAAACTGGAGTACATGACAGAAATAAAGCATTGTGATATCTAAGTATTAGGACAACTCTTCTAGGGGTGTGATAGATATTTTCTCATGATTTCCAATTTTTGAAACAACTAATTGAAAGAGGAGCAATAAGATTTTTTAATGAAGGAAAAGACAGAAGTTCATACCAGTTGGTTTTTGAAAAAAAATTTCCAGCATTTCAACTGCAAAAGTATTTCAGAGGATGTCAGGTTCCTTTGGAAATTTCTAAATGTAGCTGAAGAGTTCACACTTTAGAGAACCCAGAAATTTTCCCAAACCATTAGAAAGGAATAATGCCCATACTGCTGTAATGCCACTGCCTTTGCTGACTCTTGCTCTGCCTCAGAGCTCCATCTCATGATAAATTGTGGCAGCTCCGTGTGAGGGTTCACAAAGCTTCATAAATATACAATCCCACCAGTCAAGAATGTGAAGGATTGCAGTCTACAAAAATCAGCATGCTAGATGCAGTTATCTAATCAAAATGTTGGGTATTAACTACATTTTAAAGTTTTTACCCAGAGCTTCACTTTGCAAATATTCTAGAGAAAAATTGTGAATTTTCTTCAAAGTACCATAGCATTTCAATATGTATCTAATACCTATAAGTAACATTTTGCAAGCTATAATAAAATTCTTACTGGATTTTTAATTTGTACTCTTAACTAATATATCTAATATGCTTCTAATTACAGTAAATCCAAAGGTGTTGAAACTATAGATAGCTCTAACTTGGCATTCAGGTTGATAATGAACAAAATTTCTATTACATAAACATATAAAAGAACAGGAAAGATTGATTCAGAAAATATTAAAAATCAGAGATTAAATGTAACTTATCAACAATCAAACAACTTATCAAATATAAGTTCAAAACAAAGACTGTATCTGAAACACCAAATTCCTGAAATACTGTATGCTGTATCTCCCTATAAACAGAAGTTTTACTACTGCAACAGCTGGAAGCATTTACACTTTTTAATATCTTTTTCAGTAACAAAGTTAAATTCTTCTTGCAGCTGTTCAAAAGTATTTTGGAATGGTTTGTTCCCTGGATCCTGCATACTGTGAAAGAATGTAAGGGCAAAGCTGGAGGGTTTTACAAATTGCCTCAATTTCAAAATAACTTTTTCCTTAATTAACCTTTACAGACTTCTGATATATCTTTCTGACTAGCACCAGTAGCATAAGCATATGCTAGAACATGGCTTATCTGAGCCAAAATTATTTATCAGGTCTAATTGCAATGTCTTTTAGTTTTAAACAAGTTCATACTTTTTTTACTGAAGTGAATTTCTGAAAAGTAGAAAAAGATGTATACTTTAAATTGTACATAAATATTTTTCTGCATTACAAAAATTTTTAAAACGTCTTTTTCTAAGAAGTAGTATTGCAAATTAAAGATGTTTCTTACAAAACAATTTAATTTGTTTTTTCTCTTTTCACTGGATTATCAGATATTACTGCTAATAACCTGTTAATCACCAGGTGCATCAGACACAGGGAGCACAGGCAGGTGAGCTGCACAGGACACACAAATATCCAGCACAGCCCTCAGAACTGAGGCCTGAGCTCTCCAGGGTTCATCTGAGCTCATGCAATAAACCCACTGTGCTCAGAACATCCCAGAGCTGCTGAGTGCTCACAGGACATCTGGGTGTCCTGGAGAGGACAGGACCTTTATCCCAGGCACACAAGTGACCCCTATGCCACTGCAGCTTCCTCTGTTTGGCTATTCTGGTATGAGACCTAATCTCAGGCAACAGTTCTGCTCTGGGGTTTTAAATAACTGTGATAACTGCTTCAGTTTGTTCCCATGCTTTGCTTTTATCTGTTAGACTTTCTAAAAACATAACGAGTCTTAACTTGGTCCCTGTTATTTGTAATCTTGAAGCCAAAGAACTTGCATGAAAAATATTAAGAGTATCTACAATTACCCTGTAATACTCCTACTACAGTATGGACAATATGTATTTCCTTCTAAAAAAACATGTGAAGATGGACTATCAAAATCTGCTAAACATTACCATAATCAATTCCATCATATATGAATACCCTCATACATGAATACTTAGGATATTTGGGATCAAACTCAACTGCTTGAGCCTATTTGATAAATTTGCCTGTGACTGAGCCATCAAATTCCAGTAGCTATTTCTGCATTGATATTTCTTGGCACATTAAAATAAAGCCATCTATCATTAATTGCAGAACATTTAAAGGAACAAATGGCAACAGAAATTTCTTATAACGTAGGCAATTTTTAGAACACATTTCAAATTCTGACAGTTTAATCAGGTTACCTCGTTTAACATTATAGCTATTTTAAAAAATCAACTAGGAAGCACTAAGAAACCCTAAACCAACTGACAAACAGTTCCCACAGACCTAAGCATGAAATTCTAACAGATGAAAATGCTGATAAATCTTAAAAATATTCATTACCACCTGCATCAAGCAGAATTTATCACCTGTGAAACAGGAGCTACAGGAAAGCACTTCCTTCATCAGGTGCCCGTGATAAAGCATGCATGAGTTTGCCTGGCATCAGAGCATGTTGTTTCTTCTTCATCTAGAAAGAAAGGTACATCTAAATCAAAATTTATTGACAGAATAGAAAAAGCCACTCAATATGATTGTGTGTGGATATATATATTCAATATATTTGAAAAGTCACCCTCTCTGCCCCTCCAAATAAAGTAAAACTTCCAGTTGATTTTAATGGACCATAGAAACAATGTGGCTTGCAAACAAAATTTACACTTTTCTGCCTCACAGCCATAGCAAGTCACCTGCATTCTAACATCTGAATTGCTGATGAGCTTGTATTTCCCTGAAGGAGGATGCTGCCTTGAATTTACAGTTAGTGAAGGAGAAAAAAATGAACTCTCTAAAACCTTCAGAAAACATGCTCCACAAACAAATACTTGACAAAACAGTTAGAGGTCAGTATCAACAGCCTGTCAGATCAGAGTTCAAAGAGGACTCTTTCTGGTGAGGAAATATCATATTCCTTGGTATTCCTTCCTTCCATATCCTTCCATCTCCTTTCAGGATAAGGACATGGTGTTCAGAACCCCGCCCAGACTTCATCTGTTTTTTTTGAGCTGTCACTGTAGCTGTAACAGAACTTATTACAGAAAGGGTACAGTCAGGGGCTTGGGCACTGTTTGCATGCTTTGGCATGCTACTTTCACTTCAAATCATTTTACAAACTGTAAAAAAAAAAAAGTAAACTGGCCCACCTTGACTGGTGTAATTTTAAAACCACCTGAGCACCTCACAACCCTCCCTGTGGCTGTCCCAGTAACACTTCATCAGTTAATGAAGTGCCACTCAGCCATTTCTACAAAAGAGCAGCAAGATGTTCCTGCAAGAGCATTAGCTGCTTTTATTCAGGCATTAGTCATTTGACATCTAAATTATTTTCAAAGTGACTATGAAGAACAGTTATACTTTGTAGACATACTCCCTATTTTTAAAGTAACAATGACTTTTTAATGGCTACAAATGCAAATTTTCATAACTGAGTCATGAAGAGATCTGCACCATTATGTATGAGTGCCTCCTTCCAGCAGCAGATTTTTCTCAGCAATTATTTTAGATAATTTTCAAGTAAGTGGGAAGAAAAATACTCAAATTTCAGATTATTAAAAATAACGAGCTGTGGATTCCCCATCCTGGAAGTGTTCAAGGCCAGGTTTGATGGGGTTCTGAATGACATGATCTAGTGGAAGCTGTCCCTGTCCATGCAGGGGCTTTGGAACCACATGATCTTTAAGGCCCCTTCAAACCCAAACCACTCTATGACTCTGTGATTATATGATCCAGACTTACTACTGATTTCACAAAAGGTGCTTCTGTGTGATAACAATTTATCCATCTGGTGACAGTTACAGTAAGGTCTAATTTTTATCCAAATTTTCATATATGATTACTGATACTACACATGATAATTCTTCCTGTACTATTATCTGATAATAACACATTAGTAGTCTTAAAAGATATTTAATTAAGTTTATCAGCTAGGTTTGTAATTTAAGTGATTTTTAAAGCAAGATTTATATCAGCTGAATACATATTCTGTCATTCAGTCATTGATACAATCTTTTATGTTTTCAGTCCTTGAGGGTTGATGTCAACCCTCTTACAAGCAATAGTATTTCTATGAACCTTATTACATCAGGACCATGCAAAGCAGAGATATTCACAGTGTGAGTAAATTAGATAACTGTATTTTAGGATTAAGATCAATTTGGTACCCAAATGCTAAGTATCTGATGAATATCTGATATTGATCAGATAGCACTTTAAAAACTAAGAAAAGCAGTGATGTGCTGAAGACATGCTTATGATTTAAAAACATTTTTATAAAATATTTGTAGAATTTCCAGTTTATTTGTTTTTCAGCATGTATTTTACAATCCACAGGTGCTAGAGAAGAAACAAGAGGAAGCTATTTAGTCAGGAAACAGAAACAAATCACCACAAGATAAATGAAGAATATGTGGACAGAGGGGAAGAAAGTCAATTGGAAATTGCAGAAGACTGAATTTAGTTCTGGTCCCTGCTTTCAGGCAGGCAGATGTGCCCAACCTGACCTGAGTAAAAAAAGCACAGTAGCTGTAGCAGGCACTGTCATCCTGGACTTGCTCCAAGAGCAGGGGGATTGTGAAGAGAGGTTGTTTGTGAACATAAACTTAGAGACACTTCAATGGGGTCACAGGCAGCTCCAGCAGGACCAGGACATCAGGTTGTCTTAGTAAGTTCCACAAACTTCCTCCAACTACTAACACAATACAAGTGAGCAGCTATTTGTATACTTATTTTCTTCTCATAATATGTTTGATAATATACCTGAATACATATACAGGTTTCCTTACTGATCTCAGTAAAATAAATACTTACATGTCCTAAGGAAAACTTGTTCTACCAGATGCTCCATTCACAGTGGTTCCATTAAGTGTAGATGAAGGTACAGAACTGTCACTCTAAATGCACATCATGTATGCTAGACCAGATTTTCCAGTTAATAGCAGTGCCATTTGCCTTATGACACAGCATAAATAGCAGAGAAGCTACAAAAAAAAATTTAATGGGTCAGATTACAGGTCTGTCTAGGCACCATTCAGTCCCCAATAAAGACAATACAATGCATCTGCAGAACAAGTAAATGATACTTTCTTTAAGTACTCTTCCAACATTAGGAAGTCTGTATTTTGCATACTGCCATACCAGCATTGCTCAGGTAGGTGCAAAGTTGAGGCTGAGGTGATGAGGATGGCCAAGACAGCAGCACAGGTTCCTCACTTAGGGCAGTGAAAGCATTTACAGAGGTTTGGGAGCATACCTCCCCAGCAGTAAGACCTCACACAGCATCTGCAGTCACTACTGCTGCTGCTGAGAGAATGAGAAAACTAAACCCAGAAACCTCTACCTTAAACCACGGGAAATGCCACCAAGTTCAATGGGACTGTTCAATGTAAGCACGTAAAAATAAAATTAATACATTCCTAACTGACTCGTTAAGTTTTGCTGCACAATAGCAGGAAATATGTAAATAAGTATTTTTATTGTACTACCTTCCTGCAGGTTCTGTTTTACAAGCCATTCTATTTGTCGTCTACCAACATCCTCAGTACAAGCTTCCAGCGGAGCATAACCCCAGATATATTTTTCCCTCCGCACTAACTGCTTGACCAGCGGCTGTCCCGTTTTCCCAGGCGAGGTTTGTGCGGGGGTGAAGGGGCTGCAAGGCCGGGCCGCTCCGCCCTGGGGTGCCCCAGGCGCGGGGCCCGCTCCCTCACGGCCGGGTCCAGGCCGCGCCCGGCGCCGAGCCCGCCGCACCGGCGCCCCCTGGCGGCGGCGGGCAGGGCCGCGCCCGGAGCGCCTCGGTCAGACTCGCCCCCACACAAAAGCAAGTAAATTAATGACTTTATTTAATCTACTTTGCTTCTGGGTATTACTGCGTTCTTTCAAAAATCAGTGAAAAGCGATTTCGGGGAAATGCTGTAAAGAATCTACCACATTCAAACCTATATTTAACATTTATCAGATGAGAAGTATTGGGTAGTGTCACACTGTACTGCTGAACAGAAAACACAGATGTTGTTCAGAGGGCTGTTTTAATTTTTTTCTGAAAGTCAAGGTCATTTTTCCAAGATCTTTGGTTTATAGGCACGGCTCAGCCATAATTACTTCGTCTTCTTTCAATCTATCAATATAACCAAACTGCCTACGAGCATCCCCCAAAAAAACACAAATATTTATTTGTAAAAAGTCCAAGCCACATCACTTGATGCAAGTTTTCCCTTTTCAAAAAGGACTCCGCTCTCAGCTATGGTTATGCAAATCCACACATTCAAAACCAAGAGCTATTCCTGATCTATAGCAGCATTGTTATTAACAAAATGTTCTCTCTTGTCCTTTTCAATTTCTACTGACATCCCAAAGATTTCAGATTAAAATGAACTTCAATGAATGATTCAATTAAAAATATAAGTGCTGATGTTTAGTGATTATACAGGAAATTTTAAAAAATGGTCAAAGGTTAAATAATACTGAAAGAAATGAAGAGGCGTGATCTATCAGATTATACTGAGCACCAAGAGACTCATCCAATGCATCCAATGCATCATTAGCAGCATATAGAAAGGGGATTTGTAAATTCCATAAATGAGGCACCTCAGAACTGCTGCCCCAAAGAACTTACTGAAGACTGAAGGAAGTCTTTGAGGAAAAAAGATACTACAGAGCAAAGAAAAACAGTCAAAAAAAGATATGCCTAGCATATTTACTGTACTTGCTCCATGAGCCGTGGGAAAGGATACCGTATCAAGCAGAAATAAAAACATATTAACAAAAAAATTCTGACGACCAACATTACAACAGCTGTTTCACAGTAAATCATGGTTTAACTTTTCAGAACGTGCTTCTGATACTGACAACCATCCCTGCTGCCTCCCACAGACACCACGTCAGAGCGGCGTGCAGGAGCACACGGCAATAACAAATGTCAAGAACTTTTAAAATTGGCTTAAGCAAGAGAGATGATTAGCTGCCTTTTTAAATCGACATCACTTGCACATCCGTGACTACCGGAGGCGGTGTACCTCCACACATCCAGCCGAACAACCCCGCACCACCATTCCCGGGGATGCGGCGCTCCCGGGGCCCGGCCCGGCCTCTCCGCGCCCCGCCCCGCGCACGCGCGGAGCCGCCGCCGCCCGTCGCCCCATTGGCCGCGCTCCCCGCGCTCCGCGCCCCGCCCCGCCCCGCCGCTGCCGCGCAGGCGCAGTCGCGGCCCTTTCGGGAAGGTTCTGTGTCGCACCAGCCTTTCCTTCCTCCGCCAGGGAAATCCTGTCCGGGTACGGGCCGCCCGCAGCCCCGCTCCTCTCCGCCCCGCCCCGCCGCCGCACGGGCTCTTCCCCGTCACCGTGTGCAGCCCGCGCCCTTCCCCTCACAGCCCGCCCGCCTCCCTCTACAGCCGCCTGCCCGCCCCCCGCAGCCGGGCCGCGACTTCCCCCCGCCCCGGTCTCTTGTTTGTCCCTGCCCCGAGCTCAGCCGGTGTCGAGCCCTGGGCCGGCCCCGCAGCCGGTCCTGCCCCGGGGACATGCGGCTGTGAGGGGCAGCCTCATCAGCATCATCCGTGCAGCGGGGCCATGGGGGCCGCTCCCCTCGCCCCCCTCCCAGCCCGGGCCCCCCAAGGTCGGCGGGCGCCCGGCGTCCAGCGGGGTCGGACCGCTGTAGGTTAGGGGGGCGCAGGTGATGGTCCTTCCATTGCTGAGGTGCCGGCCTCGCCTCTTGCAGCTACCTGGAGGTTCTTCTCCTTGAGACGGGTTCTAACTGGGAGCGCAAGGGCGGAATAGACGGCTCCGAGCCGCAGAGTGGGACAGAAAGGACTGCCAGGAAGATCTTCGTGCCTGCAGCGCTGCTGCCAGAGTTACAGAGAAACCTGCGCCTCTCCTCTCTCTTTCTTGTGATCACCTGGAGAGGAGAGGTGAGTTGTCTTTCCCTCTTGTCGCGCAGTAGCAGTGGAGAAGTAGGCTAGCTTGCAAGGTGCAGAACTTGTTCAGGACGGCTTCAAGCCCCAGCTGGCTGCTTGGTTTGTTTTACTTGAGACTCAGCCCTATGCAAAGGCCCGCTGATGGAGAAAGAGATTAGCACCGTGTTAACCGCGCGGTTCTCTCTCCTTTGCTGCAGTGCCCACTTTCACCGCTGCCTCCTGCTCTGCCTGCTCCTGCTTTCAGCATGGTAAAGAAGAACACTATCCCTGATGGGTAAGTATCCCTCACACTAAGCAAGAGGCAGGAGCGGGCATCCCACAGAGAGGGGCACTGACTGCCCCAGGCGCTTTCTTGCCTCAAGCGTCTTCACCACCTACAGACAGGTTAAGGTAGGTATCTTCTCCAAGACAGGAGCAGCCCAGCCATTCATTCCCCAGGTGAGTATAATGCTCCAGCCTGTCTGTAAACACTTCTCCTTCACCAGCCGCACACAGTTCCTTCTTCCTAATCTTTTTACTCCCAAGTGTGTTTACTTGGGAAATGGGAGAGTAGTCCATACTCCTGGCTACTCGTGTTTGCTACTAGGAATGGCCAAAGAGTTGATAAGATGGGAGCAGGTGGTTGCATGCACAAGATCAAGGAATATTTTTGTGAATTCGGATCCAGAAACATCTCGTGGTTTTGTTTCTAACAAGAGTATGACAGAAATGTTGTATCAGCAAAAATAATCCCAAATTATTCTAAATGCACTATACAGGCCTTGCGATGACTTGATTGGAGTGCATATGTGGACCACAGAATGATGTCAATTAAAACAGATACAATTCTATTCTTCAGCTCTAATAAAGCACAAGCAAAGAAGTCCAAATTAAGAGTTTTAACCTATGTGTTCTTGATGGCATCTGTACAAACTTTTGGATAGGAGGGTATGCTGAGATAACAGCACACTGTAGTGGGGCAATAACTTGCAGTTTATACATTATTTGAGGAAAGAATTACATTGTGCTGGTTTCAGGGGGACTATTAAGTAGGTTTATTAAGAGCATTCTTAGGAGGAGTAATAAGATAGAAAAAACATGCACTCCTGTAATATATGTTGGGCCAAAAACCAGTAAATAAAAACAAAAGATGAACAGAATTTAAAAAATAAAGAAGCGGAAGAGTTTGCATGGCTGACAAGCTCAAGGATTAAAATTAGAATAAACTTTTAAAAAAACCTGTTTAAACATGTCTTTATCTGAAAATTTCTATGCAATTTCAGTTACATGTTAGATGTGAGCTAAAGTGGATTAGTTTTTAAACAGTGATTCAGAAATTGGAAAACAATTAGTTGCCCTTGCTTTCTTCATCCTTGGAAATTGTTACTAAAACTTTGAGAATCAAGTGCTCGTTTCTCCTTTCTTATCCCCCCCTCGCATTTGAACTGGAGGAGCTGTGAGGTTACACGGATTTCTTAAGTATGGAAGAATCCATGGACTGTACTTTTGACTTCTTCAATTGGAAACTAATACCTTTCAGGGAGAGAAACAGCTACTGTCAAATATTTGGTTATAAAGTTAATATCACCTTTTGACAAAGTGCCTGATACTGAAGTGCTTTCAAGTTCTCCAGATAGTTTTTATACTGCTAAGAAATAAAGTTAGACATCCACAGTAACTGGGGTTTGGCAGTAATGAAGTTGAAGGCCTTGTCAGCCCCTCAGTCTCATGCAGCAGGATGTGGATGTCACCCTTGTGCTAGCACAGCATGTTCTTCACTGTCAGTTCAGTAAGCCAGGAAGACACAGAAGTGAACCCTGGAAGGGACTTAAGGAGACTAGTTTGAGTCTGGGTCATCCTGCATATGCAATTCACTGGCCCCACAAATAGGTGTTGGCAGAAGTGGGATTGTGGTACCCTGGAGCATAAGGACAAGTGCAGACAGTGCAGACTGTGGAAGCACAACCTCAGTCTCCATGTTGTAATAGCAATACTCTAACTCTTTGGGTTTAATGGTTCTGCAAGAGATAAGGAGAGTGACACTAAATACTGGCATCTTTTGTCTTCCTCTTAGTGCCTCAATTTTTAACACTTTTAATCCAGACTTCATTATGCTAATTCAAGCAATACAATAAATTGGGGGTTTCAGTTAAGGTGGTAAGTAGAAATAGTGCAACTAAACAAGAAATGGTGAACCTTTTTTTAGGACAAGGGGTAATGACTTTAAAGATGAAGAGGCTTACATCAGATGTAAGGAAGAAATTTTTCACTATAAAGATGTTGATGCACAGGAATGGATTGCCCAGAGAAGTTCTGGGTGCCCTTCCCTGCAAGTGTTTTCAAGGCTGGTTGGATGTGTCTTTGAGCAACCTGGTCTAGTGGAAAGTGTCCCTTCCTGTGACAGGAGAGTTGGAACTAGATGATGTTTAAGGCTTCTTCCAACCCAAGCCATTCTATGGTAGAGGAAATTGTATTTCTTTTTTACTAGTAATGTCTTGGAGCAGAGCTATGGTGTAGTGTCCACTGCAGTCTTAAACCTACAAAATAGTGCTGGCACTAATTTTGTAGCAAAATGAGACATCAATGTAAAAGAGGGGTTCAAGTGACTCCTTGCACTGCAGTTTCCACATGGAGTCAAGTTCTGGTTCTTCACAGTGTCTGAACTGGTTTTAACCTTCAGTAGTTGTATACTCTAATGTTTTAGTGAAGAATCAGACAGTCCAAGCTGCCTAACAAGTCACAAAATACTATGATGTTTTTACAAATTTATACTCATTTGTGCTTCAGCATCCAAAATCCTGCTGTGTGTATAATTACATAAACTCCAATTTTGAAGAGCATCTGCAGAAATGTCACCTTCTGGCAAGTTTCCCTTGAATAGTATAAAAAATACTGAGTGGGGTCTTTTTGTTAGAAGGGCAAAGCTGAATTATTTTTGCCAATCCACTATAAATATACTTCTTTAACTGATTTTTTTTCTGTCCAGACTTAAAGCATCAGCATTTTCATTTAGACAGGAATATTAAATACTGTGGCATAATGGATTGTGCATGTTCAACAGTGAGGGGGAGAGAAGGATGATATTTTATTTGTAAAAGTATTTCCTATCATCAGTTTTGAATCTAGTGTCTATAGAGGTATGGAAGTCAATTGGAAAATCAGGCTGCATGTATATCATGCAGTATCAGTGGCCAAAAAAAGGGAAAAGAGGTTCCAAGTAGTATTTTCTAAATGGTCTTGCTAGAGGTGACAGTAGTTGTAAAAGTAAATCTTACAATGAATCAGTTCTAAACCAGAACATTTTACTGGAAATTAAAGCTTCCATATGACCTTAACAATGTTAATGTCAAAATAAATTATGAGAAAAACACTTGTTCCATATCTGGCTATATTATTTAAAACCAAAGCAGATAAAATATGCAGCTGGATGTAATCCATAATCAGTTTTCTTCATGCCCAGCCTGGTTTCCACTCAAGCCTCTGTTGCTCTTAGTCCCTGGTACAGGGACGATGATGGTGCCAACTCTTGTGATAACAGCTCTGACTCCTGCCCTTCTTGCTTCCACTCACGTTCAAGCAGGACACAGATCACGTGTCACAAGTCTCACTCACACTGCTAAAATGCTTAGGTGAGGCTTTGCTCCTGTAATTGCTGTTTATGTGACCATGTGCAGATGATCACGTTGGATCATTCTGCCTTTATCTGTACTTACTCTGTAAGAGTTTGACGTTCCTTAGTCCAGGCCACTTTTAATTCCCAGCCATGTTCCTTTGTTGAAAACAGAAGAAATGTGAACTTATCTCTGTGGCTAATCTTTGGTTAATTTCAATCTGCTGGGTTTATTTTTAGTTCTGCAGAGTGTGCTGAAATTTCCTTTTTAAATACCATTTTAAAGATAACATGGAACACATACCCTTTATGTTTTTGATGAAAAGTGCCTTCTGCTCATTTTCTACCATAGAGCTGTCAGCAGCTTTTGAGTTTCTTGCTGATTGTGCAGATTTTTTTTTTTTTTTCTGGGAGGATTGAAATGGCTTTAAATACAAGAGAATAAAACCCCAAGTTTATTAAGGTCTGACAACAAATTGGCTAATCCTGGGGTATTGTTCTGTAAATCCCCTAATATGAAAAAAAGTTCAGAATTTTTACAAAGCCTTTTTTACATTGTTAATTAAAGAAAATAAGATTTTAAAGCCCTTTTTGATACTTTCTTTTTGACTTTTAAATGCTCCTATCTGTAATAATTATGGTTTATTTCCACTCATAGATTTCCAAGAGAAAGCAGGTTAAAACAGCACTGAATTTCTGATCTTAATTGATTAATGTACAATTTATATCTCTTAAATAGGAGTAAATGGACCAGTCTCAGATTTGTTTTCATACTTCACAGCAAGCATAAAGCTACCAGACTCCAGAGTTTACAAACTTAAAAATGCACTTAAGAGGACTTATCCTGCAAAAAAATTAGAATTTAGTAAAAGGTTTTATTTGAAACAGCTCTTAGTGATCTCATCTCTAGTTTGCCCTTACACTTTCTCTCCTTGTGTCTGTCTTCTACAGACCAGCTGTTTGCAGCAGCTTTCCTGATGATGAGTTGTTATTACTCCTGTGTTACTTCATTTGTTGTCCATTAAACTGAGCACTTGTGTGTCTGCACTGTGAGCCTTCATCTGTTCTTTGCCTCATGATGAAGATTACAGAGAGAAGTTAGTGCTAAAGACATGGCTGTAGGAGATTTTTATGTGGTTTGTTAATATCAAATACACTTCAATCACCCTGCTTTGTGTTTCCTTTGTTACTTCCAAGCATCTCTGAATGGTGATGTTGTTATTTATATAACATGACAAATATAATTATAGATATTTCATTGAGAATTTTTCCAGTTTTTATGGTCCAATACAGGATTTGTGAACAAAGCAAAGTAGTCAGTGGTTAGAATATTTTAAAATTAAATACTTTGTTTATTTCATTAAATGTTGTAGCTTTATGAACATCAGAAAGGAATCTAGAAGCTGTTGGATGCTCTCTTCAAAGAGAGAGATTAATTTAAGCATTAATTCAGAAAATTGCAAGGGAGTGGACAACAGCATTAAAGAATCTCGTGGAAATGTTTTGTATTTTAATAGTTGAGATATTAGCCAAAAATGCAAAAATTCTGTGTAGATTTTAAGTCATCCAGCTGCACCTTGTTAGGTTATAGAGACAACTTGCACTTGCAGAAGAAGAAATAATAGTTCTGAGTTTAGAAAGTAAACCTCTTTGAAGGTAAAATTGATCTGCTGATTGACTTGTTTTCCTCTTCAGATAATGCTTTTCATCCTTTTTTAAAAACTGAAATCTCTGAAATACTATATATGGAGAGCTTTTTCAGCACAATGCAGAACTTGTGCATACCAGCTCTTTGTGGTTTTGGAATTACAGGTGTTTTGAGTGTTGTAACAAGTCTTCTTATTGGTGATTTGTGATAAGTTTTGTTGTGATGGAATAGTCTCTCTATTTTTCAAAATGGTGAGAGAAAGTTCAATCAAGAGTGTTTCTTTGAAAAAGAAGCATATTAAAAAGGAAACATTTTTGGAAAATACTGAGTATCTGTATTGTTAATGAAAGTAAACTTTGCATTTCATTGTCAATTAAATGATTGATGTGTGCCTATGGCAACTTTTTTAAGGTGTTTGATTCAGTCAGGTTGAAAAATGCCCACCAACTACAACAATACATTTTTACCTGTTGAACTTTACACATCTGCTTTGCCTTATATTGGTGCTACATGTTTGTAAATGTTATTCTGCCATTTTGAGGAGAGGAATTTCCTGAAGTTGAAGAAGAAGGAAGGAAAAAGATTCTTTTCAAGCGTCCTGATGATACTTTGAAACTGCTTCATGGAATAATTGCAAATCTGGGGACCTAATTAGACTTTATGATAGCAGCAGTTTTTATGTGCTTTGTGCTGAGGGTGTCCTCTGTTGAATCATGCAACTTGAAAATCTTTAAAATGTAATATTTCAATATTTCTTTCCTTCCAGATGGCGGAGTTTGACACCAGTTGGACAGCCTATTCCAGGAACGAGATTTATTGCATTCAAAGTACCTTTAAAAGGGGTATGTATAAAAGTAACTGCAGATTGGCTGTATTAGTTAAACTGCAAAAGCAATAAAAAATAGCATGACTATACATGCAAATTTCAAGAAAGTTTTTAAAAAAATAATTTATTCAGATTTAAGCCTTTCAACCATCTGGCTTTTAAAAATAATATTCTATATTTTTTATTATTTTTCTTTATTTCTGATGTTACACTTTTTATTTATCTTTTAAAAATAATCAAGCTTCTAAATCAATCAGCATACTTCATTTGATAACTATTAAGTGTCTAAATTCATAATCTTATTAAATATCTTTTCATGGCTGTTTTAAGAAAATCATATGGAAGAGTTTATGATATGAATAACAGTCTAGGCAATGTAAGCCAAAGTATAATTTTATGGAAATTAAGCACTCATTGAAGGATACCAGCCACTGCAGAACTTGTAAAACTATAGATCCAAATTGGCAATTTCATAAGCAAAAAGTTTCAGTGAATCTGGTGGGAATGTATTATAGCTAAAAAAAGAAGTCTTCATAGATTTCTCCTATTTTACTAATTAATTAGTTTATGAAGTACTTTTATTAGTATTTCCTTTAGAGTCTTGCTTGCTTGAAGTGCCATCCTAAGCTATTAAATACACTGAGTTAAATCTTTAAATTCTTTGTTTCTACAATATGTGGAGGTTGTGTTGTAGAGACTGTTCAGTTCTTTAGTGCCTAGGCCTTTTTGGAGGCATAGGGCAAATTAGTGTTAATTTATACCAAAGGGCAAATAGGACAAGTGCAGCATAAATTGACTTCTACAAGTCCTTGCTTTAGATACGGAGAAAATAAATGTTTCCAAGCACTTTTAAAGTACAGTGGTCTGACATAACTCTAGCAGTTAAAGGGAAATGTTCTGTCTAAGCTTTTGTCTTCAGATTGCTCTCTAGTATCCATCCACAAAAATTTTGGTTCTTTGGGTATATTACTACCCATTATGTTTTCAGTCGCCATTCAGTTCAGTTTTATTAGGAATGACTGAAGTGAAATGCAGGATTTGCTTCCTGCAGCTGCCTTTACAGGATGATGGATTGGTTCCTTGGACACCAAGGGTGTCATACTTAACATGTCATGTTCTCCAAGATGTGGATGGATTGTACAGCAGTTGTGTGATTTTCCACCAAGACTGCCAGTCAACAAATCAAGCTGTGGATATAAAATCCAGTAGAGTTATAATTGGCTTCTTTACTCTTGCCACAAGGACCACTCCACATCAGCCTGTTACTCATTTCCTGTCCTACTGATCTCACTGGGGCGTAGATCTGTGTTCTGGGAAGCTGTCTTGGCCAGACATAAAGTCTGGTACCCAAGGATGCAAAATCTGTAACATTTCTGTCCCTTCAGCTTGTTCAGTTTCAACTATGCCAGACAGAGAAATGACAAGTCTGCCAGAGACTGTGTGCTTGAAGGCCACAGAGTTTGTGGCAGAACACACATAAAATGTGTGACTGGCTTTGCAGAGGTGGTCAGTAAATCTGTCTGAAAATGCTGAAGACCTGATTGGTTGTAGTTTGTTGAAAGTCCTATTATTTATTAAATTGGTGGAACAGACCTCTTAAATATGCAGCAGTTTGCTTCTTTGCTGTGTATTAGGAACTTGATTGGTGATTTCTTCCAAAGGGAGACAACATATTTTCAGTATTTGAAGATACAGGGTTGTCATCTTAGAAGATGTGCTGTTAGTAAAGATCATATGTTTACTTGGAAGGATTTTCTGTCTTTCCTTTCGCATCACCATTATAATGCTAACAGTAACTTGTAGTGTAGTAAGAATTGGGCAAGTTCTTTCCCATGCCATTAGGAGGATTTTTAGAATTGGTTTGGATTTCTCACATTCTCAAAGCCCTATTAAGCACCTAAACTACTGAATAGTCAGCAAGAGTTTTTCAGAAAATTCCAGAGCCTTTCGAAACATAGTGTTTCATAACACATATAACTGTCTACTTAATCAATATGTTTGGAGATACCTTATTTTTGTAAATTACATTCCTCCTCAGTTTCTGTCATGTCATATAGTAAAAATTCTTTAATATTCTACCATAGACCTTTTGCAGATTCACCTTTGTCACCTCAAAGTTGTTAAATTCAGTTTCTTAGACTAAGAGTCATTGCTGAGTAGCAGTGCCATAACTGACTCATGTTCATTTTGTTTAAATTTCTACAACATCCACTTTTTTCAGCAATGCACTGATGTCTGAAATACACAGGACTGAATACTTTATTACTTCCTTTCTATCCTCCTCCTCCTTTTCAGCTCAAGCTTCCTAATCACATACCAGCTTTGATATGACTGCCCTGCTGTTTATTCTTTACTTCAGTTTCCTGTCTCTATTTCCAGACTCAAGTTCTTGCTAGCATTTTACATTAGAATCTGTACAGTCAAAACAAGGAATGGTTAGTTACCCTATAGCATCTGTGGTTCTAAGAAGTATGTGGTCTGTGGCTGCCTTCCTTTCCAATAGTTCTGAGTCCAGTCTGTTGAATTTCTTGTTGACAAAGGAACTGACAGGTGGTTGAGGCTGCTGCATCTTTTGCCACTGTCTTTATTGGTTCTGGCTGAGCCTGTGTCAAAAGGCTCTCACAATGGACAAGTGCACTGTTCAGAGAAAATCCAGTCTTGAGTATATGAGCCATTTTCATACCTAAAGTGAAGAACACATTTCAAAAACCACAGCTACAATAGGGTGAGTAAACATTTTTCTCACTGTTTGTCAAATGAAATGAATTATTCATTATCCACCAACACACAGCTTTCTTAGTCACGATATTTGGTCTTACTTAATATTCCCCAGTGCTAAATGATATGCAAGTACACTCTGTCAAGAGATGAAGAAGGGATAAAAATGTCTGCACAACATTTGTGGGAAGAAAGTTAAACCTTTAGAAATGAACTCTTGTGTCACAATTTCTTATGTTTTATATGAAATGCACTTCTAGTTTTGAGTTACTGTGCAGGACAAAATTTGGGGGAAGTAGATTGTAGTGTTTTGCTTTTTGGTGTGTTTAGTTATATAAAAATCAATATATACATGCTGCAGTTTTCAGAATTTTTGTGTCTGTCAAGTTATAGCTAATTTCAATAACGTTTGTTACACTGTACAAGCAGAAATGCATTGCCTTGCATTTTCATCTAAATAGGAATACATAAATTTTTGCTTTCTTTTTGGTTCCTCTTACCTGTATAATACATGGATGTGGTTCTGATAATTAAACACTCTCTTTTAAATATTGATGTTTCCTAGTACTAATTAAAACAGCTGAATATTACAAATGTCTTACTATTAGAATGTAAAAAGAATATGTTTCTTTTCCATTTTCTTTTTAGGCAATTAACCAGAGGCTTACCCCAACCCAGAAATTTACACCAAAAGACTTAATTGCTGCAATGAAAGCCCTAAATGTGGAGCTTGGATTAATTATTGATTTAACATACACCACCCGATACTATGAAGTTAAGGTAACAAAAGCCTAACAAAAATGTGAAATAGTTTCTGCAACTTTTGTTTTAAAGTGTTCATACATTTTCTTACCTTGAATTTGGATAGACAAGCTATCTAGACTACTTTTATGTCTCCAGTAGAAAATAAATGTTTTATCACAGAGGAGATAGCTCATTCTCCCAGCTAGTTGCATTTATGGCTGATTAGTATTATGGTAACTCAGTAATGGATGAAGATTTCAGTGCCAGGCACTGCACAAAAAGTGCAGAAGTGTTGTATCCTGTGTCCTGAAGATATTCTCATTTATTCCTAGCTAGTTCTTTTTACTGATCCTCAGTGAAATCCACTTAAGAAGGTGTACATTTTTAAACTACTTTATCAATTTAAAAGTTTTTGCCTGGATGGTTCAAACAATTGTGATTAATCAGCCTCCTGTTGAAAAGGAGAATAAATGACATTGTTATATCAAAATGCAAATCTTTGTATGCACATGGGCTCTAGGAATTAAGGGAGTGAATTTTTGAGTGTGTACATGGTTGTGGGTAGGAGGGACAAATACTCCTAATAATTGAAAAATGGGTTAGAATGGAATGCCAAGAAACTACTCACTACTCCCTTAGTTAATGTGCAGCCTTATTAGTAGGGATAAATAAATCTTATGTGAAAACTGTTCCTTGTCTGATATGGTCTTTAATGTAGAAATGTTAGTGGTAGTTTCTGAGAGTTTATTTCTATAAAATTGTGTCGAGATTGTTTTCAGTTCCTATTCAGGATTTGAACAACTGGTTTACATTGTCATTATGTTGGATACTGATTAAGGTTTTTCATTGTTGCAAGACTTCAGTATTTTTTACCATTGCTTTTTTCTTCTTTTTTTTTTTTTTTTTGTTAGGATTTACCTAAAAGTGTGCAGTATAAGAAACTTTACACTGTTGGACTGGAAGTCCCTGATAATGCTACTATCCTACAGTTCAAAAAGTGGGTCAGAAAATTCCTTTGGGAAAATGCAGGAAATGGTAAATATCAGCATCCTGTACTGAAAAAAACTCACCAAAATTTTATTTCAGTACTAACCATGTCATTTACTACTTTCAATATTCAATAAAATGTATGACACCAGGGAACTCGGGCTTGGGCTTTTTGCAGCACTTTCCACTTCATTATCATGATAAGATCCATTATGCAAACCTCTGTGTATCTTTTTTTTTCAATCAAAACACGTTTTTTTCAAAAATGACTGGTAACTTAAACGTGCTTCCTAATAGTGTTACATTTGTATTATGTGTCAAAGTAACTGCAGCAAGGCCTTCCTCCGTGTGACCCAATTGTTTACCATCAGCTGAGTGAGTGTTGGAGCTGCCTGCCCATGGTGGGTGCTTGGAATAGCACTGGGTCTCTGATGGCACTGGGCACTGATCTGTGTGAGCAGCTTCAGTCTGATGTAGTGTTCTGTGCCTTAGGAGTCCATTATTGCCCTCAGATCTGAGCAGTTCTTGAAAATCTGATTACAGACCCGGTGTCGGTGTTTCCACAGTGTGGCTGTGCTGCTGTTTCAGTGTCTGTGCTACAGGACAGTTCTTGGCTGAGATTAGATAAGGTGCTTTTTGTGAAAATAATTTAATGTGTGTTTTGCTATAGTGTGTTTGTAGCTTTAAGCTTCCCACTCCTTTTGGTAATGAGCAGATTAGGCAGATTTTACCTGTTTGTTTATCCAGTAATGGTGGACCATTCTTTCATGCCTTTTTGTGATGTTTGTTGTGGTTCCTTTGGCATTCTCTTTGAGAAAGTAGAGATATTAACTGCCCAAGTGCATACAGTTTTTACTGCAAAGCGTAACCAGGGTCTTCCTGTAGCTGATCAGTTGTTTTGTGAAGAAGTTCTGACCTTAATTTCAGATATAAGAGCCTGAATTAGAACTGCTGGGAAGATGAAAAAGTATAAGAAAAAGCCTTTGTACTTGCTCAGGAAGTTAGTTCTTCCTTTGCTCTTTTTTGGCTTAAGGAAATTACCTGGTGATTATTAGTTTTCTTTTGGTTTGGATCTAGTGCATTTTTGTGTGATAGAATAGTGTGTATCTGAATCTGATCTTGAGAGAATCAATTCTTGATTTGTTACTGGATGTTGACATGCAGTTATAGCTTGTAAGGGCATTTTGACAGAGCTTATGTAACTTCTGACTTGAGAGAACTTTCCTCCTTGTAATTTGGCCTCTGTTTTAGATAATCCCTAAAATATCTCAGAATTCCTTTTACAAATACTTTTTAAGAAGGTGGTTCTTTTTTGGTGTTTGAGTTGTTAGGACATCAACTTGGAATGAATTTCTGTGGCAATTAGACTGTCGTGATCTGTGGCAAACACATTTTCTCTCAGTTATATTTTATGTCATTCAAAAGTTTATCAATGTCCTGTTTCAAAGACCATCTGTCACTACTGTCTCTGCCAAAACTCTGTTCTTCTGATGATGATCATTTTTCTTCAAAAATCTAGCCTAAAACTTAATCAGTTATGCATTTATTCTTCTACCAGCTTTGCCCTTTATTGTTGTTCTCTGTCCCCACTATTACATTCAGTATCTCAGATTGGTTTTACAGACTAAGACAAGCTTCCTTCTTTTATGAACAACATAGTAGCCCTTTCTATATACATATTTTTTTTAAATTGTTTGTTTTTCATTACATTTCAATATGAATATAAATAGTCTGGATGGGGTTTTACCAGTGCCTTGCATGATTGTATTAGAGTTTCTTTGTTTCTGTCATTTGAAACATTCTGGCAATAGTAAGTTATTCTGCTTTTTAGCCTTTGGCCAATAATCTTTTTAAAAAATATTTCTGTAGAGATTACTGATCCTTTTTCCCTCCATGTATTATGCTCCTAAGCTTTTTATACTTTCAGGTGCATTATGTGTAATTTAAGTTCCTCAGATCTACATTTGCTTGTTGAGATTTGCTTTCAAACCTGTATTTTATTCTTTTTCTCCTGTTACTGCAATGGCTGAGGTTAGGTGCTTTACCTGCCATCGCTCTCTTTTTTTCTACATTCTGCAGAGTCAATCTCAGCCATCACAGGTTTGGAAGTAGTGAGCTAACAGCTGCTGGAGATCCAGCATGGAGAGGACATGTGTCTTATCTGGACGTGTCTCTTGTTTTACAGGCATGACAGTAGAATTTGTAAATAGCCAGCATTATTTATTAGTACTTTGCTAGAAAAGCAGAGATTTTTTTTTGTAAAAAAAAAAAGTTGTGCTAGCTTTCTATTAATTTCACTTTCTGGATTATTAAAGACTCTTTCCTTTTTTGACAGAGAAACTCATTGGTGTGCACTGTACTAACGGAATTAATAGAACTGGCTATCTTATATGTAGGTAAGGCTGTATAAAAGCAGAAATTATTCTTCACAAAAAGTAACATCCTTATATTACTCTCTATTCCCTTTGGGACAATAACATAGTCATACTTTTCTTCAGGTATCTTATAGATGTTGAAGGCTGGGATCCAGAGGCAGCAATTCAGGGTAGGTATATATTTTGAACTAAGGCACATGTCAGGTTGTACTTTACAATTACTAAAAACTCACAAATACAACAATTCTGTTTTAGTATCTTTTCAGCAATTGCATGTGCTGACTTATATAGAAGATTTTATAGCCAACTGTTGATTCTATTCCAGGCAGGACTTGAGCAATAGCAGATTGACAGCATAGGGGGAGTACGTTTTAGCTGCTTAAATTTTTTAGTTTTACTTTAAAGAGTTTTCACTCATAGTTTGTTACCACTACTAGTTTCAGGGGTCTTTTTCAAAAATGCTGCAATGAAGCCAGCTTGCTGAAATATTTAATACCAAGTTAGAATTGTTTCAAATTCAGCATCTCATGTGGAACAGAAACTTGCCTTTCACATTTTTTTGGCTCAGTTTGACCACATTTCATGAGACTGTATTTTTTTCTTTTCTCTAGCATTTGGTGATGCCAGAGGTCACCGTATGGATGGCCTTGTGTATCTCACAGATCTCAGGACGCAGCCCATGCGAAGGTGAGCAAAAGCTTTTAGTTGTGTGCTTGAGATCTTCCAGTATGTCTCCTGGCATTTTTAAAAGTTCATTTCCAGTCCTAAGCCAAAATACTTCCCTCTTAAACCTCTAATATGAAACTACACATAGATGTAAAACGTCTGTGTAGTAGTTTGTGTATTATCAGATGAATAACATGAAGTGCAGGGTACTTTGTTCATCTTTCCAGTGTATATGGTTTGAAAGATTGTTTTTAATCTGACAGCTACTACTGAACATTGTTGTGCTTTTATCATACTGTGACAAGTGTATGATGTACTGAGTCTGTATTCTCTCAGAAGCTGAAAGGAGCCACTGCAAAGGTGTCTTTGTAAGCTCTGTGATCTGTCTGCTGTTGTTGGCACTGTAGAACAAGATACTACAAAAAAAAAAGGTAGAACGGTTTTAAGAATAAAAAATATAGGAAAGTGGAACATTGTTCTTGTCCCCTCTGTTCACAGTAGTTGTATCTCTGATGATTAAGAACATTATGTTTATCATCATCTTCCCAAAGTATTTGTGCCAATGATGCCTTGTAGCAGTAAATGAATTTTAAAATTAATACCTGAGTGATTTGTTTCTTTTCCAGTTAATTGAAGGTCCTTTGTTTTGCTCTTATTGTTGTTTCATAGTCTGTGCAAGATTAAGTTGGAGTCATGTCGGATTTTAAAAATAAATTTATGAGATTAATATTTTCTGACTTGTCTGTAGATTTTACTTAACATGAAATTTCTGTCATTCAGAACTGAAGAATTGTATGGGAGTGGGTTTTTTCTCTGTCAATAGTATGCTTTAAAAAAGGAAGCTTATTTGAGATTTTTTTTCCCCCCTTAGTAACCTTGGAATGGATGTATGGGATGCAGATGAAGATATTATCCCACCACCACATGCAATGGAAGGATCTGTAGAGCGGTTCCCAACTGAAGATTTTCAGGGGTAATAGGCTGAAAAATGGAATTCAAAACAAAAAACCAAACAACCAAAACAAACCAACAAAAAACCACAAAAGAATTGTTTCTTATTGAAAATACCATAGATACTCAAAAGAGATTTTATTAATATAGCCTATCCATGTAAAATGTATTTACAGAATTTGACAAAACAGCAACAAGATATGGCTGAGAAAGGGAATGTATGCTGTTAGAAGTCTGTAAGTAATTAGTTCACTTAGGAAAATGCAGTTTTACTTAGCCTGTCGTTCTTCATTGTTCTACAATAATCTGCAGTTATTTTTAATTAATTTTGAATCACTGGTTTTGCCTGTTTAACAAGTACTGTAGAGTTACAACTGAATGTTTGTCACAGCTTCTGCTTTAACACTGAGGGTTTTATAATCTTACATACAGTTTGGATTATTAATAATTTTAATACCTTAATATTTTATGAAGGTCTTTCATATAAATTCTTGGTAAAAAATGAATTGTTTTCATTAATGACTTGTAGCACTTTTAAGGATGATATTCAATACTTCTTAACAGGTCTGGGAAAAGATTCAGAATTTATGATGACCACTCTCACAATGATTTGCAAGGACAGATGCAGCTGCGAGATTTTGACTTCGTTAATAAGGGGCCTGGACAAAGACGAAGGCCATTTCATGACCATCAAACTCAGGATGAATTAAGAACATCAGTGCAGATGAGAAATTGGGACTACAACAGGGGACCAGAACAAAGAGCCTTTACTGATCATCAGTTTTATGATGATTATCAAGAAGACACGCAGCTGAAGGACCTAGACTTCAGTAGCAAGGGACATGGACAGAGTTTGAGACCTTTTCATGGGCACCAGTTTCATGATGATTTGCAAGCAGACAGGCAGTCTTTTGACTTCAGCAGGGGACGGGAGCAGAGGCAGAGATCCTTTCCTGACCATCCATCTCCTAATGATTTCCAGGAAGACAGGCAGTCAAAGGATTTTGATTTCGGTGGCAGGGGCCGTGGCCAGAGGCGAAAACTGTTCCGTGACCACCAATCTCATGATGAATTTCAGACTCAAATGCAGTTAAAAGAATTGGATTCTGCCAGTAGAGGTCCTGGCCAAAGACTAAGATCCTTCCATGACTACGAGTCACATGATGGCTTGCAGTCACAGATGCAATTGGGAGATTTTGAATTTGTTAAGAGGGGTCGTGGGCAGAGGTCGAGACCCTTCAATGATCACCAGCCTCGTAATGACTTAAAAACAGAGATGCAGCTGAAAGATTATGATAATAAAGGTCCTGGACAAAGGTGCAGACCTTTTCATGACCCTCAGCCTTATGATGGCTTACAGGAACAGACTCAATCAAAAGATTTTGATTATGGTAATACAGGGCACGGACAAAGGCCAAGACCTTTTCATGATCATCCAGGCCACAATGACTTGCCACGTGAATGGTGTTCAGACAGGTAAAGCATCCTTGAGCTGTACGAACAGAAATAGAGAATAAAAGTGTAAACCTCAGCAGTTTTAACTTAAATGAAGTAATTTTTAAAATATTTTTTTTAAAAATCAATCATCCATTTCTATATAAATGATTAGTTCATTAACTTTTCTTGTTTTGACTTACTTGACTTAGGGTTTGATATAAGCTGGAGTGTTGCAGCTTCAAAAGCCAGTGTTTCCTTAATTAGAAGGTTGTGCGTCTTTAAAATTTGTGTTTCCTTTGCCTTTTAGTCAGCTTGAAACAAAACTCTTGTCCTACTTTGTTTTGTACAGAAACTTATGCTAAAAAGAAGTCCTCTGGACAAAAGACGATATGAAATTTTATTTATGCCTTCAGCCAAACAGATAAACAGGAGTGCTACAAAGAAGTTTGATTTGCCTTTGTTTATCCCATGAGTTAATAATTTGTTAGAAATCTGCTTCAGAACTTGCATTATATTCTCACACATACATACATCACTTACTAATAAACCTATAGGGTTCTGACATATTTCAAAATACTTTTAATATTGCAGAATGTATTTCAGATTCATTGGACGAGTTAAATTTGATTTGTTTCATTGTACAGCTAAAACAGAGAATGTTATTACAGTGAAGCATATGATTTTGAGGTATTAAATGAATACAGCTATTTCCATTTTTATTAAGTAATCTATTTTAAAAGAAGAAATATTTTATTTCATTTGATGTGTATTTTTCCCCAAATCTTACAACTGTCTTCCTAACATGCAATTCTTTTGGTTATTTGCAGAAGTCAGTCCTTTCCTTCCCACGAAAATGTACCAGAACCTCATTTCTCCTCATCTCCTTCACTTCACAGAGATTACGGGTCTGATAATGATGACTTTAACAGAAATTACAGGTAAGTGTCAGATATCATACATTGTTTTCTGACTTACCTTTGTAGTATTACTCCCCCTGTTTCCAGCTCAGAAATACAAATTAACTGCACAGTGTAAAAATCTGTGTTAATATTTTTGCTTAAATGCAGTTGAACCCATTGGATCTGAGCACTGAGCAAATTAATGTGACTAATTTTTCCATTGATACTGAGTTTTGAGTGTTATTATTGTGTGAATCTCTGACATAATCATTGACATGGCAAGCACAGTTCAAGCTATTGAACTACATAACATGAAAATGGTGTGTCAGTGAGCAAAAAAGCAAAGCACAGATGCTATATTTAACTCAAGTGCTGTGTACAATGAGCTGAGGAGTTTTACTGTGCAGGGTGGGCAGACACTGAACCCAGAGCCATTGTCCCACATCCTTTAAGAATGGACATAGCCCCTGTACAAACTCATCTAATGAGACTTAGTTTGAGTGACCCTGGCTACTTCTAGAGATCCTTTCCAGTCTGAGTGAATCTATGGTTCAGTAAGGGAGAAGATTTTAAAATTTTAAAGATTCTTTTGAATTGGCTTTATACACCACTTACTTTACCAAGCAAGGAAGGTATTTAAGAGTAAAGAGAATTGAAATATAAATATATATATATATACAGTGTCTGCATTTTTAGACCATTCTGTGTGTATTTTATAGGAGAGTGAGTCTTCTATTGCAGAAAAATTAATAATTAAAATATTTTACAAAATACATTATTGCCTGTTGAGGCTATGTACTAGAGAGCTATTGTTACATATTGTACACAAAAATGAAAACACAAACTTAGGAAAAAAGTCCCCTAGGTAAAGATATCCTCAGTAAACCAGTAATCTTAATTGTAAACAGCACTTGAAACAAAACTTCATCTAGTAGAATTACTTAGTGTAAAGAGCTGTAATTTTAATCACTAGAATTGGAAAGTTAATACAAACAAGTTTGCAATATCCACAGAGAGGATTTTAATTTCAGGGGTTAAAAATGAGAATGAGGGTTTGAATTGTTCTTTCAGTGTTAGACAGTTCATTTCTAGTGGTGGCCGTCAGCAATAAATCAACTGCTTTGTTTCTATGAATTTCACTGTTCATATTTGTTCTTGCAGTAATCGACCACAGTGTCCTGAAGACAATAGGAGAGTGCATCCCTCAGAGGAATTTCATAGAGGAAAAAACAGATTTGCACCATACTCTGCACGAACAATGCACCCATCTTCATCCATACACCAAGAAGATAGTTCAGTAGACTATGAAAGAAAGCATTTTCAGGGTGAAACTACCAGAAGCATGGAACAAAATAAAAGATTACCAGTTGTAACAGTTGATTACAATTATGGTCTGCCACTAGACTATGGACCTGAAGAGGATGAGAGATCCCATTATGATTTACCACCAAGAGACCACTACAACTGGAACTGAACAAAAAGGACAATGTTTGCTCAGCTTAGAATTGCTTTCACCCATTTTATTTTGTATTTGGACCAATTTTTTTTAAAGCAAATTAGTTAAATGAAAATTTCAGTAGTAAAGTACAGGTCTCTATTGTAAGATTAGCTTCTACTGATATTTGGGTCTTTAAATTTATTAGGCTGTATTTGTTAAGTGTCATTGGAGACAATGTCTCTGTACACATGGAATTAAAGCAGAGATGCAATTTTACTTCCTTTTAGTAAAATTGCAACCCTGAAAGAAACAAACCCTTAAAACAAACAACTTTCTGAGTGATTGTGTTTGTTTTTTGTTTTACAGTTCTTTAAAATATATGTGATTTCCAGATGCATAATAAAACACTGCACTATCAGGTAGACTAGCATTGCAAGTATAGGGAAAATACTAGAAATGGATGAAGCCAGGTTATGTACAGTTTTGAAAACAGAACTTTGAATTACTGCTAAAAGTCACTGCAGCACCATAGTTTACTTCCATATTATCTGTACCATCCACTGAACTGACCTAGTTGCATTCTTTTCATAGCAGAACTTTTCCCAGATTGCTAAGAACATGTAAACAATTGGAATTTGAATATTCTAAATGTCAAACTTGCTTTTCAGTAATTGGAATATTTCATCCTGATTGTGTATTTTTTCCTGATCCCTTAGGTTATCTATGTTTCAGAACAGCCCACTGCAGGTAAATTTCAGCAGTTTCTCAGCAACAGATCCTAAGGAAGGTAGGTCATGTATGTCACCTTCACTGTCTCGACTGGCCAAGGACACTGGTGCCCATGTACTTGCACCTCCTTGTTTGTCAGTCACATCTGCCCCAGTCCTCACTTCTGTTGTTTACTAGTTTCTTCTCACAGCAGAGCAATGTAATCAGAACAGCAAACTTATTTCTTCAGGTGAGCTCCTTTTAAGGGTCATGTATTGAGCAGTCTCCTGAACTGCCTGTGGCTCTCACAAAGGCAGTGCAACAAACAGTAACTGAATTTATGCCAGCAGCTGCCCAGTAGCCCCTAGAGCTCCTGCTGTGGATAAGGAAATCATTCCCTAGGATAAAAAACAGTATTACTATTACACTTAGGTAAATTGAAATAGCTACAGCTTTCGTTACTATTACATTTTAACGAAGTAATGCTTGAAAAGGCATCACAGTAAATAAGGATAAAGGTCAAGCATTATATTAAACAATTCAATGCAGGCTACTTAAGTCATACAGTTAAGACACTGCCTTAAAAGCAAAGCTTTAAAGCATCAAGCAAGAGAGTCTAGGTATACTCTAGAAAACTGGGGAAAAAAAGTGTTTGTACCAAAACCCAGAAAAGTTTTTTTTGGCTTTCAATGGCAGCATAAAACCCAGATTTCTGAATTCGTGGTTCTGTACTAAATAAGAACTAGATTGGAGTATCTTGTAACTCCTGTTGTTTGGTAACACATGCAAACAGTTCCCCAAGTCAAAGGACTCCACAGGTATAAATTCATACTGCAAATGCTTCATTGCCTGTGCAACTGGTAGAACAACTTTGGCTTTGTTCATTGTACAAAGTAAATAGTTTTCTCATTTTCACAGCAGCTTTGTATTTCCCATTAAATTGTATTTGCCATCAAATCTGATGGTGAGCTTCATTCATGTGGTCTCAGGAATGAAGCCCTGTCTATATAAACCAGTTGTGGAACTGAACACTAAAAGTCATGAAAAGGCATTTGTTCCTTCACTTGGCTTTCTTTTTTTTTTTAACTTGAGCTGTAAGATGAGAATCTTTATCTACACTTCTTTATTTGGAAGCAAGAAAGATCTGCAACATGGGCTACTATAGATCCTTTTAAAAAATCAACAAAAACCACCCTTCCTGGCATTTTCCAGCAGGGACTCAAGAATTACAGACTGATACTATAAGCATTTGTTTGAGGTTTTTTCCTACTATGTATGCAATATTCATAAAGTGAATAAAGAGCAGAAAACATTTGCCCTTTCTGTTTTGGGGTTTGTTATTTAGGATTGCAGTGACCCTAGAGTCAATCCTTTGCTACTTCAGACTGGAGAGCTGAAAAGCTGCTGCACTGGAAGGCTCAGTGAAGAAGAAATATGGCATAAGAAGTTAAGATCAGCAGCAGCTCTTACCAGCCCTTGTCAGTTCCTGCAGGACCCTTTGAGGGTCAGGTGCAAACAACCAGGTGGGGCAATTCTGTTATCTAACAAAACAAATGTCACTTTGCTGCCTATGTTGAATGCCTCTCTTCAGGGAATATTGTTAGACATGATGTTTCCACAAGTGGTTTTGAGAAGTCTGTATGGAAATAGACATTGTTTTGTTTGTGTATTTATTTATTTATAATTTAGGATAAGGCTCTCCACCCTCTTGTTCCTAATGGAATTATGCAGAACTAAGCCCACATAATGTGTTATGAACTCCAGCTGACATTTATTTCAAATTCCACAGATTGGTTCATCACTGTGTATTCACATCTGTACTATTTAATTGCTAATTAAATTCACATGATAGAGAATGAAATTAAATGTTTCTTGTTTTTAAAGGGAATACTACATTACAGCAGCACTCATAACTAAAACACAATACTTTTATTTATTTCACAGTTGTATGAAAAGGCCATAAAATTTTGTTGGTCTCTTTCATGTATGTTCTCAGCAAACACAGAACTAGCTGTTGTTGTTGTATCACAGAGCATAAAAAGCCAGATAGTGTTGGTTTCCCACTGCCCTGAGTGTGAAATTCTGAAGAAAAACACAAGAATATAGAAAATTCAGACTGATCATGAAATTATTTAAAGAAGTTGTAACAGTTCTAATATATAGAAATGTTGAACTCAACTCTCAGAAAACTTTTCTGTTGCTGTCCTGATGTCTTGTTTTCATAGGATTTTTATCAGATGGTGAAGCCTTCATGCCAGCTTGCTCTGAGCTGTGATCATCCTGAGTTAGGAAATGTTCAGGTGATTCCTGGAAAACCCTGAAAATTCACATGAGCTTTGTGTAGAAGGCTGATTCCCAAGAATGGCTTGGGAAAAGAAGAGGTCAGCTCCAACAGGAAACCAGAACACAAGGATAAAACTAAATTTATATGTAGTAATCTAACTGAATGTGTACAGCATTCAGTTTCCTGTGTGAAGAACAAGGTTACCTATAAAAGGGCTAGAAAGGTTTGCATGTGATTGTTTTTTCTCTCAGCTGAGGCAAAAGGTAAATGACCTACAAGAAGCCACAAGTGTAATTGGGATCCTTCCCTGTTTATTTGCTCTGAAGTAACTGCTAGCAAGCTGCAGGCTTTCTCTTTGTGTGTGCAAGAATGATCAGTGATGTTACTCATCTGATCTGGGGGGCACTGCTCAACCAGTGTGCTGGGACCAGCAGTTCAGTGACCAGAGCAGCATCTTCTCAAAGATCAATTCTTTCTTAAAAGAAAGAATTCTTATGTGAAGCATCCAGAAATGCAGGCACCCAAAGGTCATTTGTGGCCTAAGAAGCTGCTCAGTGCTAAGAAGGAAGGTATCCCCCATGTGGGGTTTAGCAAGGAGATAGGAGTCTTTGGCTGCTGTGAAGAGCAGTTTATTTAAAATGTGTGTGCAAACTAAAAGCAATAGCTTCCAAGCTGTCACCAACCACAGAGCTTGTTTCCTCTCCAGGCTGTTACTTGCTCCAGTTGTCAGCAGACTGTGCCTTACTGGTTCCAGTGGACAGCAATTACCAAACCAGCAGCTCCCTTTCTTCCTCTTGTGGAGAGCCAGAAAAACAGATGACAAAAATGAACCAGGTGAGGAAACAACTTGATTGTTTGTCCTCCTGAGATGAGAAGACAATGCAGGGTTTGTGGGGAAAGGACAGGAAAAGAATTGTTTTAAAAAAGAAAAATGAAGGAGGGAAAATGAAAATGCAAATGTCAGGGGGAGAGAGTCACCATTGTGAGGGAAGAAAGGTGCAAAAGGTGCATGTGTAAAAAGCTGGTGAAGGATTAGTGGATATAAAAAGAGGACACATGCTGGAGGAGCAGTTCCTGGCAACTTCTTATCTGGGTCTTCTGAGCTGTGCATGTGTGAGCTGATGTAAATAACAGTTATCAAAAAATACAGGAGCACTCAGACCTCTAATCCTAAAGTAAAGTCATGTGGGATCTTAAAACTAATTAAGGCTTCTCTCTAAGCCTTAAATCTAGTCTATGTGTAGTATAATATCCTGATGATATTCCCTGTAGAATCCAATGAGAATCCAATCTTGATTTCAGACAATCAAGTAAGTAACTCCTCCACAAACCTATTCCACATTGAAAACAAGCTCAGTTTTTACTGGGTATCAGGAATCCATGAATAAAATTCCATTTGTCTATTACAGGTACATACCTATTTTATCTCACTCTTTCAGGACAGCATAAAAACACACTATAATGTTGCTATTACTGTACCCATCACACAAAACTTACAGTTATAAATTAGTTAAAGTGTAACAAACAAATCTGAAGTAACTCTCTAAGAAGTACAAGCAGGTCAATACAATACATACTGAAAGCAGGAGACATTTATTCCTTTATGAGGAACACTCAGGACTGAATGTTCCACAAAGGAAGATGAAAGAACCCTCAACATAGATAAGTCTGATAAAGTTGTTACAGATGAGGATGTTCCCCATGTAGTTCTTCAAAGGGCCTCCTCTAACATAAACAGAAAGAAGTTTTTACTTTCAGAGTTATACTACCAAACAAAAATCCATAAAACAAGATTAACTCTTTCAGGAGAAGAAAAGAGATATCATTAATATCTGTTTATCTCAGTCCATCTTTGAGATGTACACAGTAAGTTTCAAAGAAATAAAAATGAGTATATCCAAGACCTGATTGATCCTTGTCTGCAGACTTCAGTTGAAAAATAGGATGGTCCCATCCTGGTATCATGTTGTAGATATTCAGTAGCAATTCTGGTATACAGTAAATGGTAAATTATGATATTCACACAACATGCTGGCAATCTTTTATAGGCCTAAAAATATTCTGAGAAACAATATTTGCAAATTAAAGTAAAAGAAAAATAGTTATTGCTTTCTGTCACTTAAATATAGGAGTTAAAATATATAAAGAGCAAAGGGTACGTGCACCAGACTTGTTTTTAAATCTAATTTAAACTCATTAACTGCTGCAGAACTTGTGATGATGGCCACAGATTAGCTTTCTTTTTTATCTTTGAAAAGCAACAGCTTTTGGAAAGAGCTGGACTAGATGTGAAACCTCTGGCCTTGTTTATTCAGCATTATAGTGTGCTTCTGAATCCTTATGTCCCTGATGACAGAGGTGCTTTTCTATTTATGCTCTTTGTATTCAGTTTGTGCACACTGGAATTATATGCACTTTTTTTTTAACTGCACAGACTAATGTCCCTCTTGCATTAGGTCATGAAAAAATAAAGAACAATCAGACTACTGAAATTAAATAAAGAAAAAAGCCCTTAAAAGCACACAACTTTAGATAATAGAAAAACTTAGTAAAAGGACTCTAGTTGTTTCTGTCATGTTATTTTCATGTTGCATTTTTCCACGGGGCTATGTAGAAAGACCTGCAGACTTATAGGAAGAGTTTGACCTCATTATTTCCCTTTCTCTTTGTGTCTGACTGGCTCCTTTGTGTCTGTTACCTTGATCCAAACAAGCCCAATTAGATACTTGACATGAGCTTTTCTCCCCTTCAGTTTTCTTTCTGGATATGAAATACTAAATTCATTTTTATATAGGTGTATATATGCATGCATATCTATGTATAAATGTAGGTGTATGCATATGACAAACATTAAATATATATAAATATATATATTTCTATGTATAAATGGAGATCTCTGCTATCATAAATGTCAGTGAAAGAGCAGGTGTATATATAAAGATGCAATTGTCCATGGAAGTTATTACTGTTAATCCCTTAATAATGAAGTATTAAGTTTATTTACTGAATGTAAATTTACTTTAGTTACTTTCTTGACATAGGAAGTGGTGCAGTTCCATGCACAGAGGGGTCAAACAGGGAGGCTTTAAATGTAAACATAACAGCTTGTTTGAAAAAAAGACCAACAGTATGCAATGCATAGATAACACCGTTTCCTAAAAATACCACAGGAACAATAAACTACCCAAACTATAAAATATTTATTTAACTTAGGATAGCACAGATAACTGCTAGACAAAACTAAGAAACTTACAGTTTTTGTATATAAAAGATTTCCAAAGGGTATCAGTAATTTATGTCTCCATGTGTTATAAGATAGGGTGGAAAGTAGAGCTGAGTTAGAAAATGGGAAGTTCATGATCATGGAACTAAATGCTGAGGAAATTATAGTCCATGGCTACCAAAAACAAGGTGGTTGTACAACCTTGTACAACAAGGTTGATCAGTTGTACAGAATATCTCTCTAAAATGGAGATGAGCAAGAAGCAACACTTCTGAACAAGTCTGTGCCACCTCATGAGATAAAATTCCTGAGAGCAGAAATCCACAAGAAAAGAAACACAAGTTTTCCCTCTCTGCCATATCACGAGCCTCTCACTCGGGAAAATTGTCTAAAATTGACAATGTAAAATATGATCAGAGGTAATGAAATCTAATGAGATAATTACACAGCTCTGGTGACATTGGGAATCTTTTAGATGTTGGTGATTTTCACTACCCAGTGGTTATTGCAATCCTGTTTGATGTTGAGAAACTGAAGCCCATCAAACATTTTTCAGAGATGTTGCTGCTGCATGTTGTGGGTGGCAATGCTTTGCCCTGGTTTGTCTCAGAATCCAGCACTTCCTTGGTATCTGAGCTGTCAGTCAGCATCCAGCCTCCAGCCACCAGCACTTATTGTGAAGAACTTAAAAGGAAGGCCATGAACAATATGACTTTCTATTAAGAGGCTTTTGAGAAGGTTGTGCCGCTATTAAAAAAACTCCTTGGAATAAAAATAAAACAATTAAAAGCCGTGAGAGTTGGCATGGAAACTAGTGAAAAAATAAATACACCTTTAAATAAAAATCAAGCAGAATAGCAAGAGACACTATTATCTAGCAAGAAAAAAGAGATTACTCAAGATAAAAATTCTTCAGCAATCAGAACTCTGATTTTAACAACACTGCTAAAGAAGGGCCTAACCTACAGAGATAAAATGTCAAATAAGAACAAGGAAGATTAAATAATACTTGAAGAAAAAGCAGTTAAATATATAAAAACAAACAAGAATTTTAAAGTTTAAATGTTAGAAATAGTCTACAAGATATCTAGTTACTTTGCAGACCTCAGAACAGAAAGTATTTTTAAGAATTACATGTTGGAAAGAACCTGCACAGTTTACCTGCATCAGTTCATTCTGCAGAAATGTATCTCCCAGAAATGGCAGGGACAAGCTTCTAAGACTAGCTTGTCTTCTGGCAAGATTTCCAAGGGAATTTGGAAATCAAGTAACATAGACACGAAGATACATGTAAGCTATTATGAAAATAATATTTTTTTATCAGACCAGAAGGCAGCAAATGTTATACCTACCAGTACAGAGAGGCTGGTGTGATCCAGAGCAATACAAATCTACAAACCTTCAGGACACAAAAAACTAATTGGAAGTTAGTCTTCTAAAATTCCAGAACATGTAAAAGATTATGTTGTGTCAGGTCTAATCAGGGGGATTCCACCTGAAAAACGGCGCCTCTGTCATCTGCTGTTTGCACAGCTGGAGCTCTTGGAGGCTGCACCACGTTCTGCCTGGGCTCTGGCAGCCAACAGGGCCCATACCTGAGCTGCTGCCACTGGGAATCTGCAGCCCAAGCAATAAGAGTCTGCGGGTGAACACAGCTGGCAGGAGGAAGAAAGGAAAATAAAAACAGTTGAGATGAATGCAGGAAGTACTGATTAAAACATACTAAAGGAGTGAAATTATTGAGTTTTATTTAATTTAGGAGCAGGTTGGGGAGAGTATACTGGCACACAACAGATTTTCAGGGGGGGTTCTTTTAACAGAAGAGGGAAGGAAATGTATAGGTACTCCTTGAAAAATAGGTCAATAAAAATTGCAAACAAAATTGGTGTGACTTACAGAGGCACTGAACAGATGCATGGACAAAGAAGAATTAGTTTTCATAGGGTATAGGGAAAGGATTGAGCAGAAGATACAAGTGAATGATGTGCTTTACATAAATGTCACATCAAAATACAAATATATATGATGTGATACTTGAATGAATTGTGTTTGTCCAGAATGCCTGCTATAACAGATCATTCTTTCTGTCTTTTGCAGATTGTTTTGCTGGAAGTGCAGTTTATCATAATTTCAATAAGTACTCAGTGCATGTGACCCACCACCAATATCTTCCCTGCATTTATTTTTATCAGGTAGGAGCTGTTCAAAACAAACTTTATTTCATGTTTGATGTGCCCTCTGCCTTGACTGCTATTAAAACTGTTTCTAAAGAACCTTAGAGGAAATAGGATGTTAGAATTGGAAACATCACCTGAGGATCATTTCAATAACAGCCACAGATGACAGGATGGCTGCTGATTCCTGGCTAAACAAACACGGATATACTATCAGGGATGTTTGCTATACATCCATGTCAACAGCATCAAACATACCAGGAAAATATCTCCACCCTCAGTCTGTTCCTTGCTACTCCCTGCCCCAATTCCCTGCTTCCCTCCCATGCACAGCTAAATCAAACAAGTACACACAGAGAACAGGGGCAGGCATGTGCCTGGGATCATGGGCAGGGACCCAGGCAGGTGCACCTGCAACGAGGGTATGGGATGGCAGAAAGGAAGGTGTGGGGAGTTTATGGAGTACTCTGGTGAGAGGCCCTTGGCCTCCAGCTAAATCCACTGTACTTTTTGTGTGTATTCAGCTACAGAAGGTATATTGAGCTATTTGAAGGTAGTTACTGCATCAGAACCATGACAAGCAAAAGGCATTACCTGGGTCATTGAGTGTAGCAGTGTGACAAAACCCACGTCCACCACTGCAAAACAGGTCTGTGCTTTGCTCTGGCCACAATCTGTGCTCAGAGGCCTCAGGCTGACTCTCATTGCCAGTGTTTGGGGCCACTTCAATGCCAGTTTCCAGCTGCCACCGTGCTCCCACCAAAGGACAGAAGAGACAGGCAGGAAAGCAGCACCTCGAGCATACTTTAGGAAAGGCTGAAGTCTAGGCGGGACCTGCATGGAGAAGGGCAGATTGAAGCATTATCCCAGTGTCCTGAAAGAACTGTCAAAAGACAGTGATAATGCACACAGCATTAGAATGTCTGTTTGGAATATGTGCTCGTGGGAACGGAATGAGTGAGCCCATACATGAAGAGTTAACTCTCAGGGGAGAGGGAGACCAACCAGAAAGGCTGGGCGAGCAGAAATCCCTGGAGAAGGTTTGGATGTGAAACATGCACAGCACAATGGGCTTCAGAGGAAAACTTTATTATACAGCACTGTGCAAATTCATGTGTTTATCCAAGTTTATGCCATCACAGGAAGAAAAAAAAAAAATCTATTATTTTGTTTCCAACTTATCACATGAAAGATTACCTGCGTCAGCTAACTTTATGTACCAGTCTGGGACCATTAATTTAAATGATTAGTCGAAGGCTAATTTCTTAATCTGAATCTGATGGAAGCTGATAGCGAGCACTTGGGAGCCTGGTGTGCCTGCCGGGAACAAGGGGGCGGGCCGGGCGGGATTCCAGGATCCTTCAGCATCGCCCGGGGCCCGCCCGGCTGGGAGGGAGGACGGGCCGCTGTCCCAGCCGGGGCGACGGCAGAGAGCGGGAAAGAACGTGGCCCCTCACAGAGCCGGACCAGCCGTCCCGTCGTTGCCTGGCGTGGCCGGCGACATTTAATAACCCTGGGGTGTTGCCATCCTCGTGTGCCATGGCCCCTCTGCGGTACCAGCCCGCAGTGCCACAGCCGCCCCTCACTGCGGGGGCTCCAGAGCGGCGACCGCCCGCCCGCCCGCAAGGACGGCGGGGCCGCGCGACCGAGCCCGGCCACAGCGCAGGGCATGCCGGGAGTTGTAGTCCCACGGGCAGCGACTTCGCGCCGCGGCACCGGGCATGGTCGATGGACGGCGGACCTCGGCAAGAGGGAGGTGCGGCGTTGGTTCGGCGAATACCGACCGCGCTGTCCCGCCCTGTTCGTGGGGCAGAGGGGCCACCACCCAGTGGACATGGAAGGGAAAGCGTTTACTCCGCGTTCTCGGGTCCTGTTCTCCCCTCGGGGTTCGGGATTGGGGTGCTCTCCTTTGAGCTCGCCCCCCTCCATCGCCCTGCAGATGGAACGCCCCGGCACAGGCCAGCGTCCCCCCCAGCCGGCCCGGCGGGCTCCATGGCCGATCCTGCTCAGTGCGGGCGCTGCGCGCTCCCGCCCTCCTTGCTCTTAGAAGCGCTCCCGCCATTGGCTGCGGCTGGGCGCTCTTGCCAATCAGGAAGCGGCTCTCATGGAGGAAGGGAATAAATACAAGATGGCTGCTCATATAAAACCAGGCATTGGGCTTCGCCCCGGTGATGGGGGAATCGAGGCTTTAACCCGCGCTCCGAGGGTCCTTCGCCGCTGCCGCCCACGCCGCCGCCGCCCCGCCCGGGGGAGCGACACTCCGACCGCCGCCGGCCTCTGCCGCGCTCAGCCGCTGCCCGCGGATCGCCGGCGGGGCCGAGGCCGGGTGCGGCGCCCCAGGCCCGAGCGAGGCCCAGCGCCCTCCGCCGGGGCAGCACCCCGGCCCCCCCGTCCCGCCGCCCGCCGTCAGCCCGGCCCGGCTCCGGGCGGCCATGGCCGTCTCCAGGTCGGTGGGAGCTGGGAAGAATGGGGGAAGTAGGGCCGACAGCGGCGACCCGGCACTCCCGGCTCTCCGTGTGGCCTCGTGCGGGGTGGGGGGGGAGGAGGGGTGCCCGCGTTCCGTCTCCTTTGGCTTCGGGAGCCCGCGGAGACCTCGGCAAGGCCGCCCCGCCGGGGTCTGGGGGTGGCTGCGTGCTCTGGAGCCTGGGTTTGTATCCTGCCCTGCGGTGACTCCCGTGCCCCCTCCTCCCTCGGCCCGCAGGAGCTCTGCCTGGGGCGTCTCGGGCTTCCTCCCGAATTCGACACCTTCGTTTTGCTGGCCAGTCTTTCCTAGGGTGGTTAAACTGCTAGGGAGTAGGAAATTAGGATATCGAGTCCCAAAAACTGGCAAGGAACTGTTTTTGCGTTTCAGAGCCCTCAGTTGTAAAGTAACCAAAATAAAATAGGCTTTCATGGAGAAAAGTGATCCGTGGATTCTGGCTCTGCCTCAAAATGTTGGGCAGTATCTGCTTGCACACATGTGCTCTGGGGTGTGCCAGCGTTTAAAGCATTCACAGATACAGAGGTGTGTCTTAACAGCGCTGTTTTATAAAAAATGCTGAGCACAAATTCCTGGGGTTGTTTTTCTTTTTTTTTTTTTTTTTTTTCTTTCTTTCTTTTTTTTTTTTTTTTTTTTTTGTGTGTGTGTGTGAAACGGGCGGGTTAAGCTTCCGAACAGGATAATTGAAAGGAAACTATAAATCCAAATTAAGCTTGTGATAGATTAGCTCCAACTCACATGTTACAGTATCTGTACTTCCAAAGTGCTATCACAAAAGTAAATTCTGTTTCAGTAGCTCTGTGTGAATAAGTTCACGATTCTATGTAGCAAGGTAAAGGTGTGCACATTTATAATGGAAACCCATTCTTCATCAAAAATAATGGCAGCAATGCACCTTTTAGGGACTTCTAGTAGCAGGTGTTTTATTTTAAGCTTTGTGGTTTCCACAGAGTATCCCTTTGTTTTATTCTACTCTTATTTTTTTGTCAACTTGTTATATGTTTGTTGTGGGTTTTTCTCATTCCCCAAATCTGTCCATAAGAACGTGGAAGTAGTGAGGATTGCTGTAACAAGATTACCGTGTACGTTAAAATAAGTCATCATGTAAAGTAGAGGAGTTGTCTAATTACATTAGGTCTGATCAGTCTGCTTAACCAACTTTGCTAATGTACATGTGATATGGGGGCTAACAGGAATATCAAGATAGAGCTTTTCACTGTGTGCTGAGGCTGTGGCTGCTCTAAAGGCTGCTTTAGTGGAAAGCAGCAGTACAGAGATTTACTTAACACCTTTTGGGAACTGAAAGTAAAACTAGATGTGCCTCATTCTAAGATTCAACGTGAAGCATTGAAAGTTGGTGTCTTAGTATTGTTCTGTATTGCTTCAGATGATAGTTATAGTATCCAAATGTTGCACAACTGAGCACAAGGTACTGAACGTCAGTAGAGGTGCTGTAATACTGCTGAGTCGATTCAGAGTCGTTTCAGCTTCACGTGTAACTTAGGTAAAAGAATACATGTTTCACAGTGCTGTAACATCTTGGCTATTCCTGGTGAGCACCAATGTTTCTATAATTGTAAGAAGTGATAATGTGTGAATTTTGTCTGTCTCTCTCCCTTTGAAGTTAGACAGCAGCTCCTGATAAGTTGAGTTTCCTTTCTGCTGCTGGACCATAGGAGCACCGCTACAGTGTCAGTGCTGCTTTTGTAAATAAAGAAACCTTTCTTCACCTTTTACTTCAGAACATTGAGCTTCAAAGGTCCTTTCCTTTCAGACATATTACAAATAATTGTTTGTGCTCTTGTAATAAACCACATATCTATTTTTTGTTCAGTTTAGTTGGTCCATCATCTGTTCTAATTCCACTTTTCCTCTAGGTAGTTACAGTTACTTTTTTTTATGGACTAATGTAATATTTCATTGTTGAATGTCTCTGTACCTATACAAGTTTGGAGAGTGAGGAAGAGGCTGACTCAATTTAATCTTTCTGAAAAGCCCACAGACCTTGTGGACTGCGTACCAGGCATTACTATTAACAATCATTTCATTAGGCATAGTTCTATATTGGAGCAGCTATTTTAAAAATATCTTTTTTTGGAAGTGAGGGTTGGAGTAGTTTTACATTCTTAAACCAATAAAATATCAGGTGGTTGTTTTCCCAGAAATTTTAGTTTTTGCTTTTTTTGTCAGTTGAAAACCTTTCTCAAAACTCTAATCTGTTGAGGGAGATCCAAAAAAAACATAGTGCATGCTTTGAAATACCTTCATATTAGATTGAGAAATTGCAGCTTTGCTATTAGTAAGGTCATCTTAAAAGTAATTGTAATTAATTGTAACCTATTGACAAAAAAGTCTGGTATTTAATTCTGCATTTGATGTTACATGGATTGAAGACCTCCTTCTATAAAGCATCTGTGTTGATGCTCTAGAAAACAGACATAAAGTGAAACAGTAGATACCTCATCCCAAAAGATGTTGCAGAATCTTTGCACTGTACGTGTTCATCTCTTTGGTAGGTTATGCTGGGGAGACTGATGAACACAATCCTCCAGAAGCAGGGATAGGTGGGTGGGAAGGTTGGTATTCCTTCTGTGAATGTGTCATGTGGTAGGCCTTAGCTTCTGTCACTTAACATTATCTTACAGATGAAGTGGTATAATGTTTGCATAGCTAATAAAAAATATCCCAATGTTTTTGATAGTGGAACTGAGAAAGAAAAAAGGAAGTGAAAAGTTTTGGTTCAGCTTCATTCCTACAAAGTGCATGATCCAAGTGAACAGTTGCAGTGGCTCACCAGTGATCTTTTGACATACTTCAGAAGGGAAAGTAGTACTTCTAAGAGGATGACAACTCATAGATTACTCAGGATAGTAGAGTTGCAGTAGGTAATAAAATGGTGATAGTCTTTCAGTATCTAATAAAACTTTTTTCCAGTTTCTTAATGTGTTCAAAGGCGCCTCATGTTATTCTAGCACCAAGGTGTTAATGCCTATCTCCTGTTTTGAGTGCCTTTGCAGTATGAGGGAGAACCAATGTACTTTTAAAATGTAAATGTTTTAAAATTAGGAGTCTAATTAGTCTAAAATTAGAACTTGAAGGATACACCAACTAAAATAAAATTGTTTACTCTTAATGTACTCTTAAGGTACATTAAGAGTAAACAATTTTATTTTAGTTGGTGTATCCTTTAAGTTCTCCCTGAAATACCTTGAAGGCAACCTCTTCAGGGTGTATTCAAGACAGTTCCTTACAGAAATATTGAGAGCATTATTTGCTGCTCTTGCAACCCTTTCTTGATTTGATCTGTGTAAGATTAATACTGTTTTCTAGAGTTTCCAGTGGTTTTGTTTACTTGAATTTCTGTTTGACTTGTAATATGTAGATTAGGAATCTAGTTTTTATTTTAAAACAAATAATGTCAAAAGACTGTGAGAGTAAAGCTCTTGTGACCTAAGCAGGCCCCATGTGTTGCTCTCAGCTTTTGAAGTGTGGGGCTGTGACTTCCCAAGAACAAGTGGCTGCACTGGGTGGCATCATTACTGTTGGAAAATTTCAAATTGAATACTGCATCCAAAATCTCTTATGTGCACTGCATACCTTTTAGAAATCTTTTTGAGGTTATCACAGACTTTCTCTGTGAAGAATTCAGCTTTTAGCTTCTGTGGAAGCTATTACTTCATGGCTGCTCTTGCATAAAAAGCAGGAGTTAACCTGAGCAAGTATGTGTTCACTGCTGCTTAAAGGCCTGTGCCCAAAGCATTGGAATAGATGTTCTAGAACCAATGTGCTTATGGGAATTCAGACTCAAACGGGGGGAGGAATAATGTAACTCTTCCCTTGTTGGTGGAGATTAACTTGAGGACCAGAACAGGGGACTGCCCTTCTGTGCTGCTCTTTGTGGGAGGGCTGATGCAGCCATGGGAAGGGGGGAAGCAGAGCTGGCGTGTGCCCTGCTGCCCAAATGAGACAGAGCTCTCAGTTTCTTACGCGCACTTTTCTAATGGACTGAAAATTGAAAGTCAGGATTGTGTGCTGATAAGAATGCCAACCTGCTCCAGCAGATGGAATTTGAATAGTCACTGAGGTGTTCACTTTGTAACTTACTGATACACATCTTGTGTTAGTCTGTCCTGACAGCTGCTTCAACTTGCAGTTCTCTCTCCCAGGTTTTGTAATGTAATTGGTCCCATTTTGGAGTGCATTGTTAGTTGCAGATACATATGTAATAGTTAACAAGTAAAACTTGTACAGCATGAAGTTGTAGGTCATTCATGAAATACATAGTCCATATGGAATCAATTATACTAATTTTAGCATTTGGTTGGATTCCATATGCAGTGTATGGTACTGTGACCTGGTGTGGTCTTGGAGCTGTTGTTTCATTCCAGATGTTACTTCAGCTGCTGTGTAGGAAACAAGATTTCTTCATTGTCCACAGTCCCACCTTCATAACTGTTTGCACACCTAGGAGAAGTAAAATCACAATCCATTCTTTGTGTATCATTGCACTTCTGGGTCTTGTTCTGAATTCTGTTGAGTGGGTTTTTTTCCTCTTACTGGCTGATTCTATATTTGAAAGTTGCTTATTTGATTACTTAACTGTTCATGTGAGTGAGTGTTAAGAGCTGACCAAGCTGGGATTTGACCAAATGATGAAGTGACAGCAGAGGGCTGTCAGGTCAACAAGAAAAGTCAGACTCCATTAGAACTTCGGTTGAATTTCACCCTTGTCAAGTCTAAAGTTTAATTTAGGGATGTTTTCAAGGTGTCTGGCCTATTTCTGTATTAAGAAATAGTGCCTGGGAGGAAGTTTTCTGGATGTTGGAAATATCAACTCCTAAGAGGATTCCCTTGCCTTCTGATGGGTGCTAGCTAGCAGCTTTTCAAAGAGCTCTAGGCAGAGCTTGACATTACTGTTCCAGGGACTTTGCCACTGAGGGTTTTTTGTAGTCACACAATTTTCATGGCTTGGAGGATATGCAGAGGTAGTTGCAAGGTGTTCATACCAGATGTCCTTTACTATTAGAGATTACTCTCAGGACAGTTTAACATGCTGGGGCACAGAGATGTAAAAGTCCAAACAGATTGTTTCATGGGCAGCAGTGATCAGGTCACTGTTGCTTTTAAGCCTCCACTCACTGAAAGCAACAAATGGAAAGTTTCATCATCTCAAGTCCTGTGGGCACCCAGTCCAGCCAGAACACTTACACTGGGACAGTTGGGATCTTTATACAATGCAACTGCAGGTATGTTCTTTAGCAAACACTTTGAAGAGACTGTAGCTTACACCTGTATCTTGACATTAATTATGCAGCTACTAGCTTTGTAATGCCTCTGGAGCTGAAGGGCTCTCAAATCCATGCCATCCTGTTTCCTCAGGAGTGCCATAAGTTCACTTTAAATAGTATGACAACTGCCCCTTCAAATGGAGATCAGCCCTCTGTTTGGGGCAGCAGCAAAGATCTGCAGATCAGCATGAGGAACAGAACATGTCATTCATTGCAGCATTTGCCTCCTGTGCCTGGGTGAGGGTCAGTCTAGCCTGGTTCAATGCTGAATGTGCAAAACTGGTGGCCAGAGGTGGAATCACTGTGGTACCTGGAGAGTGCCCCCACCTGGGTGTGGTGACTCTTCTGGAGGTGAAGCATCTCAGATGATGGTGATGTTTCTTCTGAAGCATCTGCATTGATGTCTGTGTGAGAAACATTTCTAACGGACTCAGTGTAAAAGGTGTTTCTTACAAGAAAAATTGAGTGGAGTGCTGATCATAAGAACCTTGAGTTGTTGCTCTCAGTTGTGTCTTGCTGATACACTTCAACAGAGACTAGAAAAATTGTGAATTTCTAAAGTGAGAGGAAGAAATGATCTCTTTGAGCCAGGTAGTGCTTTGTGCTTGCTCACACAGCATGAGTTCATATCAAAGGTGTGTATGGTTGCTGTCCTGTTGATGAGAAGTAGTTAACATGGGATTGGAGAATGACAGAAGGATATGAACCATTGTTTAAGAATTAAAAGTGAAGAACTTGGTATTTTTAAGTTCTGATTGCAGCAGAAGTAGTTTTAGAGATATCTTTAATTTTTAGCATGCATTGGTATTTCAATTTTCATAATTATTTACAGTTATTTTTCATAATAATTTATAAGCATTTTTTGTTTTAATCTTTTTTTCCCCAAAGTATTCCTTGTGTTTCTGTTGTTTGTTTTTGTCTTCCATAGGCTTAGAACAATTTTTTGGATGGAGTTGACAGATTTAATAAAATAATTAAAAACCTTATCTACATTGTAGAGCATCTCCCTCTACCACACTGCTTCACACTTCTGGGAATGATGTGAGGCACGTGGTGCCCTGCTTACAGCACTGTCTAGCATGAGAAGCAGAGAACCACATGCCACTAGAAAACTTGGTTCTCTTTGGCTTTAGTAACTTGTTCAGAGGCTGCTAGTTTGTTCTGAAAATGAAAACCTTGTCAGAACTTCCTTTTTAAACTGCAGGTACTCAAAACTAAGTAGTTTGGAATTTTTAGTGGTTTTTTTCCATTCTTAATGAAACTCAGTCTGAAAGCTTTAATTTGAAAAACAAACCAACTAGCACTGCTGATCACAGACAACTTTTTTAGTGCTACCTTTCCAACTCTTGCAGAATTCAGGCTCTGCCATACTCTGCTGCAGCAACACCAGCACTCAATTTGAAAATCTTAATAGCTCCAAAATATCAGTTTGGGAGTTTTGCATCCTTGTGCGGGAGGAAAAGAGAATGATTAGTGTGACCAGCACTGTTAGTCAGATGTTGGCTGTGTTTGCTAATCCTGTTTCCATGTATTTTGCTGCAGTTGAAAGCTGAAACCTTCCTGTAGTGATGTCAGACAAGGGAAAGATTTTTTTTGTTTGGTTTGCATTTGTGTGTAAGTTAAGCAGATTACAGTTTAAAATAACAAATTCCAAACCAAGCACACTGTAGGTTAAGGAAAACTCCAAGAAAACAAGCTGTATTTTGCAGGTAACACAGCTTCAGAAAGTTGTGGGTTTTAGGAGTGGAGATGTAGTGTTGTAACTACGTCTGGAATTCAGGTTGAGTTTTTGAGGGTAGGCTGACTTAGTGGTTTCCTCCTGTTTTGACTCATGAAGAGTTCTAGCTGGGAAGTGGTCACAGTTACACATGGTGCTTGATTTTGAGATAAAAAAAGATAATTTGATAATTGAAGGAGCTGTGGTACTATATGGCAAACCTGAGTATGGAGCACCAAAGTTTCACAGAGAGCAGAAGAATGAAAGGGGTGAGAACAGGCAAGTTGGAGCAAACAGTGGTTCTTCTCAAAGCCACTCTGTTTTGTATTGAAAAATAGTGACTGCTGCAAATCAGGTTGGGTTATTACTGCCAAAAGTACAGGAGAAAAAATACTGACAGCTAATGAGGTACCTGGTATGTTTCTCATGACTAGTCCACTATCAGGGATTCAGAAGTGTTGGATCTGTAAAGCTTTTTTCTCCTTGACTGTATGATCAGACAAAATTGCTGGATTTCATATATCTAGGGTTTAATTTTTGGGATTTTAAAACAACTTTCTAACTAGTAAATCATAGCAATTGAAACTTTAGTTTTAATCTACAAAGATTGAAATAAGTTCACCTATTTTAGTAGTAGGAAGAGAATTATTTCTGGGATGGCAGATAGTAGAATTGTCTAAAAAGTTATAATTATTTTAAATCTAATGAATACTTAATGAATACTTAATCTAATACCCCCAGTTATGAGAGTATTTTGGTTTTGGTATTACCTTGGCCCTGCACTGCAATTCCTATTGTATTGTGAACCCATTAAGATAAACTCAGGATTAAGTGCAGTTTAAGCATGCCAAAGAAAATACAAAATCCAGTGTTGTTGGAAAGAGGTTTTGGTGGGTTTTTTTTCTTTTTATATTTTTTGATCTAATGTCAAAGGCAATTTACATGAAATGTAATTAGTAGCAACAGACTAACAGGGACAAGGCAGTTGTTATTTCCTGTGTGTGCTCAAACCAAGGGTGTGTGGTTATGAAGACAGGTTGTCCAGGATACCTGTATCTTTATTGTGCCAGGCTGTTCTAGGTGAGCTTCACTGCTGTGCAAGGTCTGGTTTTGTATTGTTGCAGTTCTTGGAGGAGTACTTTTATGTAAAGCTGGAGTGAACTATTTTTATTGCACTGTGTGAACAGGTTCTAGATTGATACTCAGTAATAACCTCATACAGCCCAATAACTAAAGCATAAACTTGGCACTCATTAGAGAGCTCTGATCAACCACTGATGGTAAGGGAATAATGAATACTTGAAACTCCAGTCATGGATTTGAGTATCTAGATTGTTATGTGAATATATACATAAAGACAGGCTTTATTTCTCATTCAGTAACTAAACAAGGAAGAAATGAATTGTTCTACAAATAGATGATTGGAGTCTTTCACTAAATACAGAGTTACTGTGGAAACAGATCTGCTGGTTAAATCCCCGTATTTTGAGGGCAGAGCAGAAGCATCAGATGACTTGCAAGCTGTAAATACAAGAGGTTTGGTTTTGTGTATTCCAGGTAATTAGGGGGAAAAGATGTGAAAAGTAAAAATTTGTCAGCCTGGAGAGGCAGAGTTTGGTGTTGCAGATAATAGGCTGTGTTGTCAATAGAAGTGATAATGTGCAATAGAAGCAGCTGAGCCCTCTGCTTTTTCTATCAAATAGAATTTGATGATCACTCACAACATATTTGTTTCAAGATTGAAAATGTTCTATCACAGAACAAAGACGGGAGCAATTAATTTTTTTCTTGTAACTGAAGATTTTTTAAACTAGCCTTTCTTACTGTTGCTTTTTTTGTTGCCAAATTAAATGTGCTTTTAAAACAGCTATGCTTAGTGTTAGAAAAATAGTACATTATTCACTCTGCCAACTGACAGTCTTCAGACAGACATCTCTTCTCTTTGAGTTACATAAACTGCAAAATGTGGGGGAATATTAATAGAAATGGACAACTGAGCTATGAATAGCATAACTTTTCGGTTTTTGTCAATCACATTTAGGCTCGATCGTCTCTTTATTTTACTGGACACTGGGACAACACCTGTAACAAGAAAAGCAGCTGCACAGCAACTTGGGGAAGTAGTGAAACTGCATCCTCATGAACTGAATAATCTCTTATCTAAAGTAAGCATATGTTTTTCCCTAGTACTTGAATGGTGAGAATCAAACTAGTTTAAAGGGATGTGCTTCTGTGGGAAGAAGAAAATGCATTGTGGTCTTGGGTTTTTCAAAAGTAAGAGAATGAAGAAAATTAGGGGCTGCTTCTGTTTAAGGTACTGTTCTGTCAGCTTCTGAAATGATTATGTGAGGTTTCGCTTAGCATTCAGTATTGATATTCAGCATTTGCTGTAAGTTCAGAGCTTGTTCTATAAAGAGAAGCTCTGCTGCCTTACAAAGATTTTTTTCACTTGCCTTTAAAGGTTATTACTTGTGTGATAAAACATTAAAAAAGAGGCTGCATGTCTTTAAAAGGAAATTGGGAAGAGTTTTCCATTAGCTTCAGACTTCAGTCTGACCAAGTCTAGTAAAACCACCAAAAATAGTCCATCTCTGACAGGTGGAGATGGCTCAGTGACCTCAGTTCTGTTCTTATGGAACAGGTGCTGTCACCACAATTGATGCTATCAACAGAGTGGCCAAGGAATCACGAATATCAAACTGCTTTCAGAGAAAGAAATAGTTTTTCCAGATGTGTGACATAGTGATAAATTAGTTTAGAAGAGCATACATTACTTCAAGTGACCCATGTTGTAGCTCTTCTTGGGTTAAATTACTTCAGGGTTTTAAGGTCTGTTAATCAATTTTGAACACTTCCTTATAGAAAAAGACAGCAACAAACCAACCAACCCAAAAAATAAAAACATGTCTCAAGCCTTGTTCAGTACCTGGAGGAAATAAAGTTTCAGTTTAACTGATTGGACTAAATATATCTTGTAAAGTCTTAAAGTCTGTCTCTGACAAGTGTTCTGCTAAGCAGTGAGCAATATAGAGAAGGCTGGTGACATTTCTTGGTTTGTTTTTTTTTGTCCTTTATATTTTTGTTCTGAATGTTTTATTAAGTCATAGCATTAAAGTAATTGTGTTTTAATAGAACATAACAGCTGATGGATTGTTTTGGAAGTACATTTTGAGCAAATACTTATTATTAATCTCTCCTTCAAGGTGTTAGTGTATTTAAGAAGCACGAATTGGGATACTCGTATTGCGGCTGGCCAGGCTGTCGAAGCAATAGTGAAAAATGTACCTGAGTGGAATCCAACTCCAAGATCAAAACAAGGTGCTCCTTAAACTCATTGTGTATAACTCATTGTTTGTCTTATGCAAACCATCTGTGATATGAGCCTTTTCAAGGCATCTGTGTCATTTGGTTTTTTATGAGCATAAACTTCTATTTGCACGTAAGTTGTTTGGAGCAGGGTGCTAATAATGCCAAGGTCAGGGGTTCAGTCTCTATTTGGGCCACTCACTTAAGAGCTGCACTCGATGATCCTTGTGGGTCCCTTCCAACTCAGACTATTCTATGATTCTGTGAAGTAGGACTGTAAGTAAACCTCTTTGGCTTTAGATGCTCCTGACCTTTATTTCTTTCAGAATTCCTGTTCTTGTCCTTTGTACTCTCTTAAAGCTTTTATAAAGAAAAGGAGTAGCTTGTAAAATGGTAATATGTTTAACCAATCAACTTTGTCATGATAGTTTACAGAAACTTTTCTTCTCTGTTCCCTTAATCTGAGCACCTTTCTGAGGAAGGTGAGATGGCAGTTTGCTTGTCTGTTCTGTTTCTTCTCATCTGAAATCATCGTGTTAGGGATGTTAGTTTCCTTAATTGTTGAATTATGGACTAAATGATTTTGTCCAAATCCATTGGTACTGTCTGTGTTCACAGCTTTGTGGTGCAGGTTCCAGAAATTCACCGACTTGTTTAAAACCAGACACATACACACCCTAAAACAGCATCAATGAAACTCACATCTGTTTGAGGTGATCTCATATTTGTTTCACTTGGTGCCTCCCAGTTCTGTTGGCTTTGAATTTGACAAGCAAGTTCTGCATTTTCCTTGTCCATTGTCCTTATTTTTGTAAACCATCATATTTGCTCTCCTCCAGCAACTGCTCTTCATATTGAAGGTTTGCATTCTCTTCAGTCTTTCCTCACAAGCTGCTTTGTCTTTTAGGTAACTTTTTTTTTCTCTGTGCTTTCTCTTACTTGTGTCCTCCATGAGATGCACAGAACTCCACACAGTCTACCTACATCTCTAGAGTACTGAAATTTACACATAGTGACAAAATGATGTGTTTTGTCCTGCCATCAGTGTCCTTCCTGGTGAGACCCAGTACTTTGTTGTCTGCCCTGGCTTTCACTGCTCAGTAAACAGATGAGTACAGAAAGCTGTCAGAAATGCCTCCAAGATTTTTATTGAATGCTGTGTTGTGTAGGCATGGTTTAGATTATTCATTTTACACCTTGTGTACTTATTTGCCCATTAGTCTGTTTTGAGAGTCCTCCTTGGATTCCTTAGTGCCATTGTGACTTTAGGCTACCCAAAAGAGTTTGCTGTCACCTGTGTGCTTGGAGAAGAGTGCATTAGTGAATGTCTTTTCCATCAATTGGTGCCCCAGAGGACTCCAGAACTAATTTTTACCTTTCAGTTTGTGAAAGGATGTTCTCCCCAGCTCTGTGCTAAGTTGGTTCTTTTGATGTATTCTTTCATATGAATCTTTGCCAAAAGCTTTTGAATGTATTATGTTCACTGGATGCCCTCTATCCACTTGTGGCAGCTCTTTAAGGACATTGATAATCAGGTTATTAAAGGGTGTTTTTTTCCAGAGCAATTCTCTTTCCCAGTGAGTAATATTTATCCATATGCTTAATCAATTGGTTATAGAATCATAGAATAGTTTGAATTGGAAAAAACCTTAAAGATCATCTAGTTTCAACCTCTTCTACCACAGGTGGGAATTTTGCTACTGTCTACTCTGTATTACCAAGGAGAGAAGTTCATTTCACTTGTCTAGTTCAGGGATTACTTCTAGCATGCCCTTTGTACATGGAAGTTGGGTAACCTGTTAGTCTTAGAGTACAGCACCCTTTTAAATTAATTGTCCAGTTCTGGCACCTCTGCCTATCAGATTGTTAATGAAATTGAAAAGATTATTGTGTGCTTAAGAAAAAGGTACTGTTTGAGAAGAGCTCACAGCTGGGCATCAGCAGCCCTTTCTCCCACACCTGTTTAGGCACTCTCTAGCTTCCCAGCTTTGGATGCTTGGCTGGTAGGGACACACAGAAGTGTTGGTGTTTGTGATACTGTTTGTGAGCTGTGTGCAGTTCAAAACTGTAAAACTGTAAGCTGGCCCTGTGTGTACAGAGAAGGCCTGTAGGTCAGTGTCCAAGATTTTAAAAGCTAAATTTATCAAGGGAAAAACATTTTTTTTTTCTCTTCAGGTACATTTAGTGACCTATTTCAGTTTGTCTTTGTGAAAATGGAGCCTTTATACTTTGAATTAAAATGCTGTATGTCTGCTGATTCTTTGGAGGAGAGATATTATATCTTGTTTTTCCTTAATCTTGTGCCAGAATTTTGGACAAAAATTTCATCATGTTGTCCTTAATATTATTTTTATTTCCTACCTAGAACCAGGCTCAGAAAGTCCCAATGAAGATTCACCTTCCACAGACCGGTTGCGCTTTGACAGGTTTGATATCTGTCGCTTGTTGAAACATGGTGCATCTCTTCTTGGATCTGCTGGGGCAGAATTTGAAGTCCAAGATGATAAATCAGGTATCTAGATTTTACTTGCAGACAAGAAAACTTAGTGATTTGAAAAAGTTTGTTTTGGCAGCATTATGACTCTAGCCACCCATGGATTCTCAGAATGTCAGGAAATAATGGCAGAACCTATTCCCCAATGTGTGGTTTGTATTTTCTTCCTCAAATAACACAGTTTTTTAGGAGGGATGTATTGTTTGTTTAGGTTTTGCCATAGCAAAATAATGTCAGGAAATAATGGCAGAACCTATTCCCCAATGTGTGGTCTGCATTTTCTTCCTCAAGTAACAGAGTTTTTTAGGAGGGATGTATTGTTTGTTTAAGTTTTTGCCATAGCAGTATTACTGTGTATACAGTGGGGAAGAAGGGGTGGAAAACTGAAAGCATCAAAGATTTCTGTAGACATTTTTAGAAGGAGCAGGCACTTCACTGCTTGTTCTTTACCTGAACAGTGTTCCCACATACAGAAGTAGGATGTGGCTTATTGAAAAGCTTGAAGGTTTCAAGTATAGAAAGACTGCATGGAAAATACTGTGATAGGACTGACAAAGTTGGAAGATCAAATACCAGTGCCTGTGTGATGTTTTTTGTTTCAAGTGACTTGTCTAACATTTTTCTGTATTTTTTTTAGCTGAGAGTTGGTTTGTCAGTGTAATGGCACTGAATTATTTTAATCTAAGCTATTTTTTGTTATTACTGTACTTCCCTGTTCTTAGTTCCAGGCCATCTACCAGTTTCTGCACCAAATTAAGTGATGCTTTTGATAAGAATCTGACTGTGTAGCCCTGATTCCTTTGTTCCCTGTGTGTGATGGGTTCTGTGCAGGGTACTCAGAAGATCAGTAGCTCAGCAAGGAGCAGAGCATGTGGCTGCTGAAACTTGAGCAGTGTCCTGTCTCTTCAGGCAGGTTGCTAATTTATTGCTTGCCATCTTTTAAGCTAGATTAATAAAGTGGTGTACAAGTTCCACCTCGTCTAATGAAACCCAACACTTCATTTCATAGAAGCCTGATATTTATTCCAATGTCACATGATTTCATCCTTGAATTTTATGTGAAAATAAATAAGAAATACAATATCAAAAAATAAGAAAATGAAACAAAAATCCTTAGTTGCTGCTTTTTTTATTAATGAGAAAATGTACAGTCTGCTTTCTCTTCTGTGTTCTGTAGCAACTTCCCTTTTCAAGTAAGTAGACAACATAAATGGACATAATGTAACTTAATCTTTAGAATTAGCAGCCTTTGATAATTATTCCTGAGATGATGTTAGAAAGCAAAAATATTTTTTAAAGAATGGAAGTTGCTTGTCTTTGCTTGTCAGTTAAATGCAGTTTAACAAACTTACTAGTATACACAATATTAACTACTAGTTACTACTCAACCTGGTGTACACCCCAGAATTGTATCAATATTGGTCATCTACTTAAAAGTTTGTGCTGGTAATTGAAAAATAAATCCCACCACAACACCAACAAACCAAAACAACAACTCCTTCTGACTGGTTTCTGTACTGTGCATGTGAAGTGAAGTCTGACAGCCCTACCAGCTACGGTTTTGGGTTGCTTGGAGGTTTTATTCTACTTGGGTGCTAAAATCTTGTCTTTTTAATGCAATTGTAGGTGCTCCCGAAGCCTAGGTGTTCTATAGTTAGTGTTGAAACATCAGGCATTCTTGAGGTGGCATCTGTTGATTTCCAAAATGAACCTTGCTCAATCACAGTTGAAGTACTTGTGTAGTTACAGTAGCAGAAGAGGTCTTCCTGGTGTCAATGTGATTTGTCTTAGCAGATTGTATTAGCCAAGTGCAATTGAATCCTGTACATTTTGGCTTTGTTATGTACATTGAGCAAGTCATCAGTAAAATATCCAGTTGGAAATCTGACACATCTTCTTTTAAAATCCCTTTTTAAGGTGAAATTGATCCTAAAGAGAGGATAGCACGACAGAGGAAACTGCTGCAGAAGAAACTTGGCTTAGATATGGGTGCTGCAATTGGAATGAATACTGAGGATCTGTTCAATGATGAAGATTTGGACTATTCTCCTTCTCCAGTTTTACTAGTAAACAAACAACCTGTAGGTAAAACCTTGGGCTATTTGACTGCAAGAAATAATACAGTGGGTTTGCTGTATTTGAGCTTCTGTGGTTACAGTATTTCTGTTTTAAGTAAGATGATTGGCATCTAATGTGGTGTGCTTTGGCTTCCTCAGTTCTTACATCCCATAGTTGCTTGTTAGTATTATTTCATGTCAAACTGCTGAAATGTTTGAAATGGAGGGTTGGGGAAATTGAGAGCATTGTGGGTTTGAGAATTTTTCAGGACTTCCATCATAAGAAGAATTGACAATGAATGACTTTTCTTTCAGACTCTTCAGGCTGCTGAGTTAATTGACTCAGAATTTCGAGCTGGTATGAGCAATAGACAAAAGAATAAAGCCAAAAGAATGGCTAAGCTATTTGCAAAGCAAAGATCCAGAGATGCAGTGGAAGCTAATGAGAAGAGGTATAATAGTGAACTGGTTTCCTTTTATTTCTGTTAAGCTGGGATTGTGATTTGATTTATCTGTTCAGAAACTTCCTACAGTCTTTGCATCTTAAATCTCTTATGTGCTAATTGTGCTGATGGTGGAAAGTTTGCATGCAGTGCTTGTTCCCAGGAGAGCTTTGTTGAGGACCCAGCTTCAGAGGCATCTTGACATAATGGGATGCTACAGCTGAAATGTGTGGTTATTAAATATGGCTTGAGAATAATGCATGAAAACAGGGGATTCTAAGAAAATGAGCAACTGAAAATTTAGGATACAGTTTTCTGATGTGTGCTGTGTTCTTCACTGTAGTTTATAGTGGCACATTATTGTATCTACTGTGTTCATAATGAATGATGAACAAAATTCTTGATCTTATTTAGGAATTGCTGGGTTTCTTGGATAAATCTGAGACAGATTGTGAATTTGGGACAGCGTTCTACTGTCTCCTCACTGCATTTTTTGGTTTTACATATAAACTCAGCTAACTTGCATATTTCACAGTGCTAAGCCTCCTTGTTTTGTATTCTTGCCATACTTTATTGTATCTGAAGACATCAGTTGTAGATGTAATTACTTGCCTTAAAGCATACCTTGAGTTCATAAACATGTATTTGCTCCTTCTCAGCAATGATAGCACTGATGGGGAGCCAGAAGAAAAAAGAAGAAAAGTTGCAAATGTTGTCATCAACCAGCCTGCCACAGACTCAAAAACATTGGTAGAAAATGCTCAGGAAGAGGTATGATATATTGTTCTGCTGTTAGCAGGAGAGATCATTCAGTTTTTCAGCAAAGTAATTTGAAACAAAATTCCTTCATGTGCCCAAATTCTTTAGTCCATTTAGCATTCAGGCAAGTGGAATGAAGAATGTCATGGCCAGCTTACTTTTAACATAATGAAGCAAGTGAGCTTCTAACTGTTACAGCATTGAGGAAGAAAACACATTTAATCCTTTGGTAGCAGTTTGTGACCCAAATTAACATGAGTAGGTGGCTACAGGTGTCAGACCTGGGTATTAAACTGGAAAACTGTGCTAAACACTACATGGTAGGATTACAGTGAGCCACAAATAATTTGATCTAAATGCTTATTTAATCTTTATTTAATCTTTGCTGTACTTTAATTAGGCTTAATTTAGAATTAGATTCTATCTTTAATAGTTGAAGATTAAAACAATTACCTTAGTCTTGGAAAAAACTTTTTATTTGTTTCAACAGACTGAAAAGCTAAAAATTAAGAAATGCTAAACCAGAATATAAATGATGCATAGAAGTTTATTTGAGAAGACTTTATCTAGAGAAGTCTGTATCCTACAAAAATAGCTTTCCAGACATAGTTCAGTAATTAAAATTTTATTTGCATAAAAAATGGTTGGAAAATTAATCTGAAGTATTAATAACTACAGGCTGAATAGCTGCTGGTTTTTAAATGTCTTCCAGTTGCTCTGTGTATGTGATGATGTGAACTTACTAATGGGATAAAAATTTCTTTCCACAGTCATGACAGTTTCCTTGTAAAAAATTTCGAGATAGTGGATATCCTTTGGTTTTCAAAAAGTAGAATGTGTTTGGAAAAGGGTGCTGTTTATTGCTGGATTCATTGACCCAATTTCATTAATGTAGTGTGTTTTCAAACTGAGACTTACCTGTTATGCTCTTTGAAGGCAAACTTCATAAATTTAAAGGATCACTGGGTAGAATAAGAAACTCTGCTTAATTTTCTTCTTTAGCATGGTTTCTAAAGGAAAGGTGAATTCCAAAGCATCAAAATTAAATCCCGTAGAGAAGAGGTTACACTGTTAACAGAAACTTCATGAACTTTTTAAGAGATCCAGTGCTAATTAGTGAAGTTTCTGAGCTGGGGAGGAAGATTGTTTTTTCAGTTCTGTCCAGTAATGATAAAAAGTACTTATGCTTTTGGAGTTTTTTGTATGCCATTGAAGTATGCACAGACAACAATATAAGAAGTGTTTGTTCATGATTCCTCTCTTTTTCAATCTCATACTTAATAATTTTTTTATGGATTTAGACAAATGAATGGCCTCTGGAAAGCTTTTGTGAAGAGGTGTGCAATGATCTCTTTAACCCTTCTTGGGAGGTAAGACACTTGGACAATTTAAGGTGGAGCTAATGGTTTTTTAAAAAGGGCTTTAACAGAAATGCAAATGTTGTATGTGTAGAACTTGAGAGAATTTTGCCAGATATCCACATTTAAATCATTTATGCATACAGATTACATAGCCAAGACAAATTTGCTTCTAGCAAACTTAAGTGTTTTTTAGACTCATTTAAAGGGGAATGAAAAATGTGTAATGTATACTTGTGGAGAATGAGAAAGATATGAAAAGTAATCGTTATATAAGTGAGAATTATGGGAGTGTTGAAATTCAAGCAAAATAAAATCACATCAATCTATGGTTAAAAGACAAAGCAATTAAACTTGGGTTCATCAAGACTTTAAGGAATATTATGTGAGTGTTGCTGGCAACAGTAGTATGTTTGTCTAATGCTATGCTAGTAGCAAAGGAAGGGGAATCAATCCTTTAATAACTACAAAAGCTATATGTTTGGTTGCTTAGACAATTTATTTTCAAGATTCAAAATGGTTCTACTCACCTTTTTATTCAGTCCTTATACAATTGTCCACAAACTTTGGTAGAAATTTCAGGTAAAAATATGAAGTAGCTGATAATGATCTAACAACTTGTGCAGAAGGTGGACATAACTGTTGTCAACTAACTTCATTTTCTTGAGTTGATCTTGTGAAGGGTTAAATATTAACAGCAACTCTAACATCCTTATGTGTATCTGTAGCACAGTCTCGGTGATGTCAGTATGGGCAGAGCCAGCTTGCTCTCAAACTTGGAAACAGAGATAGATCATATGCAGCCAGCACAATTATTTTGGTCCCAGAAAAAGAATCATTATATTTGTGTGGCACATCACTGCACCTGAGCTAAAAAGCCTCACCTTATTTGAAAGCAGGCTGTTTGCAGTTGAAGGCCAGGTCCACTTGTCTTCTGGTATGTAGATGTTCTCATAGCTTTCTTAGTACATTTGATATAAGGCACCTGTATCTTAACAGGGGAGGTAGATCAATACAGAATCATTATTTCAGTATGTTCTGGGTGAAAAACAGGCTAACCTGCCTCAAAATGTATGTTTAAAGTGGCTCTTTGGCAGCATCTTGCAATGTCTAGAGGTCACCTGAGTGACTACTTCAGACTGCTTGCCACGCTCACAGGCAGCTGAAGTCAGGCAGGATGAATCCTACTACTGCTATTGCCTTTATACATTTGTGTCTTGCTGGTTTGTATTTGCAGAAGCTGAGACATCAGCTATCAAAGTCTCCTTCTTTTGACTTTTAAAAGCTAGCCCATGATCTGTCTTGGATTTATGACCAGTTAGGATTTTAAGACTGGACTCTGTTTTTTTATTGGCTTGCTTATAGCTTTAACCAGCAGGCACTGAGCTGTACATAGGGGTCATATATGTTTGCATTTCATGTAAGATGTTCTGGTGAAGGGAGGAGCTACCAAGTACTCAGTTCTAGTTGTTACTGCCATGAAATGAAATGCAATCATTTTCTGCTAGCAACAAACATGTATCTGAGCTGTTCTTAAAAAAAAGTGTTTATTCTCTTCTAACTTATGTAATGGCCTCTCAATGAGAGCCTAGTTCAAAACTCTGCTTTTGCAGCTTTGCATATCTCTTGAGTGAGCTTTCCTTCACTCAGCAGAAGGAAAGCCAATTGCTAGTCCAGCTAGGTATCAGAAATCCCAGAAACAGGTGTGTCTTTAGCACATCTTTCTACTGGTCTTTTCTTACTTCCAGAACTCTTCCTAGTGTGTTCAACTGTTCAAGTTTGGTGAGAGCATGCATGTGCCTATAATTTGCTTTCCCATATTGCTTGGGAAATGTTATGCAGAATAGTAATTCCCAGAAATTTGTTTTGCAGACTCCAGAATACTCAGTGAGGATCCAAACTCTGTTTAAGCAATACAGAGAGTGATAGAAAATATTAAACATGAAGTGCTTGAAACTATAATAATATGTATTTGCTTTAGCTTATAAACTTAATAAAAACAGTAATATCTTCAAACTTCTCTTTGACAACTAGTGCCACCATGGCACTAGTTTTCAAAAGTAAATGAATGTAGGCTATGTTGCTGCAGATGTCATAATGTGTTAGAAAATAGAAGCAGTTCTTAATTGCTTCTGTTCATAAGCTGGCAAATACCTGGGGTAAAGAAGTTTGGTTTTTGGACAGGTGAATATTTTAATAGGTGGTTTGATTTTAAAATTGCCACAAGTCTAAGTAGTGCTAGTTCTGCAGCTCTTGAAACATCTCTGTTAAGAATACAGTAGTATTATTTCAATTTTCCAGCATGGGTTTTGTCTTCTGTCCCCTAATATTTTATTTATTGACTTTTTGCTTCTCTTTCTTAGGTTCGACATGGTGCAGGTACTGGACTGAGAGAGATACTTAAAGCTCATGGTAAAAGTGGTGGTAAAATGGGAGATAGCTCTTTAGAGGAGGTAAGTTTCCAGTCATGTAGACTTAATATTTTACTTAAATGAAGCTTAGAAAAGAGACTTCTTAAATTACTTTGCAATAGGTGTGTGATATGGGGGAATAATATCAAGACTTCTCTGTTCAGAATCATCTGTATGACATCACTGTGTGCACTGACAAAACATTGTTTGTTTTTAAAAGGCTTTTGCAGAACCCAGTACTACTGTATAATTAGCCATTAATATGTTGGTTGCATATAAAGTTATTAAACATTAGCTTCCATATTAGAATATACTGTTTTCAAGTCCTGGTAAGACTGTACTGAAACAAAATTGGCAAGTTAATCGTGTTACTCTGGTAGTGTCTCAGACCATTTAACTCTCCTTGCTTAAATAGGAAGAGGACTCTATCAACTGGCTCTCTTTATTATGAGAAAAAGAATTAAATTAGTCTTCTTAAAAGGACAATAATTTTTTAAAAATATCCTGACAATAATAGCTTGTTTATTAATAGTGAATTTCATCCAGATTCCTACTGACTCTCTTGCTGTAGAAGCAGCTGGAAGAACTTGTGGCTTAGAGAGTTGAAGAATGAGGTCTAAATCAGTGTACTTCAGCATACTTTGTAAATAGTGAGAGCAAAAACTTCTCCCTCCTTGCTTCCCTGTAGAGTAGTATTTGTTCCATGGAGATGGCTGGGTGGGTAATAATAACACAATCTGCAATAATAAAATACTTTAAACCATTTCTTAACTATTTATGGAAAGTGTGTGTACTCCAGCTAGCTTCAAAACCTGCTATGTATGCCCTCCTCACTGGCAGAGCCTGAGACATTCAGAAGTCTCTGACTTAGGTCAGCATAATGTAGCAGCAACCAAAACTTCAGTGTGGTGTCACCATTATTCTTACACTGACTCCAGAACACAGCACTGTACCAGCTATTGAGAAAAAACCCAACTCTGTCCCAGCTGAAAGCAGGACACTAGCCTTTGATAAAAGTACTGTTTTTAGAGAAGAAAACAGTCAATGTGAGCATTAGTTGTCATGTCTTTTACAGATTTTAGCTAAAGTAAGCATATCAGAAATGCTTTATGAGTAAGTGTAGTCAAGGTGTTAAACTTTTCTCTTCTTACAGATGATTCAGCAGCATCAGGAGTGGCTAGAAGACTTGGTTATTAGACTTCTTTGTGTGTTTGCACTAGACAGATTTGGAGACTTTGTTTCAGATGAAGTAAGTTTAAGTTACCTTTGCATGAACAGGTAGATCAGCAGGCTTCTGCAGGAGATAACACTGCAGCAGCTTAGCTGTGCCTTGTGTAGTGCTGCTGCATGTGCCTGTTAGAACTGCTCAGAGATGCTTATTAAAAGGTAGCTGATACATGAACTTCACCTTGTTTGTACAGCAGTTTGGTCATCTCTCTTAAAGTCAAATTTCATACAGAAGTATCTGTTTTATCGTTTACTTTTTCCTAGGTAGTGGCACCAGTACGTGAGACTTGTGCTCAGACTTTGGGAGTAGTATTGAAACACATGAATGAAACTGGTGTTCATAAAACTGTGGATGTTCTCCTGAAGCTGCTTACACAGGAGCAGTGGGAAGTGAGACACGGTGGTCTCCTAGGAATAAAGTATGCTTTGGCAGTACGTCAGGTAATAACCCTCATGACAAATTGTAGAGAGCTTGGGATCAAACATCTCTGCTCTAAGTAGAGGATGTGGATGAACAGTAGCTAAGTGTGATAAAGCAAGATTGCTTGCAGTGCAGTCCTGTGGGTTGAGATGTGTGACTGCACTTCTATATCCATGCTGCAAGTATATAGTGCAAGCTGTGCTTGCAGAAAACATTAGAAATAGAGATATGCCTGCCTGGTCTTGGTGGTATTCTCATATGCAGGTAAGAGAGCAGTCTTACAGGAAGGTTAGACTGTCTGTGGTATTATTCTGTAGACACTGAGCTTTGTTTATACCAAAACTGAGCTGATTTACAGTTCATTAAATTTATAACCTATGTTTGATTTCATGAATGGTAACTTAAAAATACTTAGATTACGATGTTGGACCTGTACCATCCCTTTGAAACAGGTTCATTCCCACACACAGAATGCATCTTAGTTGATTGTATCATTATAAGCTTTTTTGGTTTAAAAATGCTTTTGATCTTTTTGGCAGGACATGATCAACACTTTATTGCCTAAAGTGTTGCCTGCAATAATTGAAGGTCTGCAAGATCTGGATGATGATGTCCGAGCTGTTGCTGCAGCATCTTTAGTACCAGTAGTGGAAAGCCTGGTCCAGCTTCAGTCTCAGAAGGTGACTGAACTGTTTTAAGTTCACTTTTGGTCTAAGTAAAAAAAATAATACTTAGAGGCAGCACTGGTTTTGTTGTTGTTTTTTTTTTTTAATGATAAACCTCCTCTGCTTATTTGTGTAGGTGCCTTTTATTCTTAATACCTTGTGGGATGCACTTCTGGAGTTGGATGACTTGACAGCTTCCACAAACAGTATCATGATCCTTCTTTCATCCCTTCTGACTTACCCTCAGGTCCGCAAATGCAGGTAACTTTTCAATTAGTTTTTCTTCATTATTACAGGTCTGAGTGTCCACTTACTGTCAAATTGGAATTACCAGTTTTTTTCAAATCATGTACCAAGGAGATGATTAATGTAACTCAATATTCTGCTCTGGTTTTTCCATGAAGTGAAGGTTACGATAGTGCTTCTATTTTGATGACATTAGTGAAATGCAACAAAGGAATTAAGAAGTGTACTAGACATGGTTTATATGTGGCTTTCCCCCCCTCCTTCTGTCTCTGTCCATTTATCTTGGTTGTTTTAGTAAATGATATTTGCTTCACTCACATGGTGGTCCTGCCCACAAACATCTTGTTTTTTAACAAGGAACAGACAAAACTCCACACGAGACCAAACTGTTTATTGCAACACATTCATGAGCCTGTAGAACTTTACTATTGGAACAGTTCTGAAATAAGCTATAAACATAAATTCACATCAGTAGTACAACCAGTAATTCTGTGACTAGTTGATGATGCTGCCTAGTTGCTATCTCTTTGGGACTCTTAACATACTAAGATGCAGTTCCTTTAGTTTGTCAATTTTTCATAGTACATATGGTAAACTCACAGTATCTGCACTTAAGGTAGATACTATACACATTTGGTTTTTCTCATCCTGTATGATTAGCACTGCTGAAGCTGATGGTTGCCCAAATCTAAAATAAGGAATGAAGTTTTGTTACTAATGTAGTCTTAAATTCAGCATGTACTACTTGAATCAGCTGGGATGCCAGTTGCATCAGTTGATATGCCAGTTCTTGCAAAAAAAGATGCAAGCTTGTTTTAAATTATTGGTAAAGTCATAACTGCCCAACAGCAACTGCAGAACAGAAACAGCTCCTCCTTTTTTCTAAACAGTTGAAAAAAGCCTTAAGTATAATCTGGGGGAAAAACGTAAAAATATGTGCTTAAATTGACTAGTTCTCCATACCAGTTTTACAAACCCAAATCAGTATTTTCCTGAAAAAGGATACCAACTTGAACTATTTTAAATGTGTAAGCTGTAGTAATTTAATCCTTCACTTAAAATCCCCAAGTATATTAAATACTTTCTTTTCTTAAAGAAAGTATTTTCTTTTCTTCTTTTGGATAAAATGAGAATAAACAAAATGAACTTAGCTCTGTGTGTATGTATGTTTTTATCCCTGACACTGCCTCTACCTCTCCCTCTCCTGTAGTATTCAGCAATCCCTGACAGTTTTGGTCCCACGTGTGTGGCCGTTCTTGCACCACACAATATCTTCTGTGCGAAAAGCAGCACTGGAAACATTATTCACATTGTTGTCTACCCAAGACCAGGTAAGAATTAGAGTTATTAATGTCTTACTGTTATGCATATTGGAATATACTTGGTCATATGATTTCCTTGTTTCAGAGTTCATCAACATGGCTGACTCCAATTCTGCAAGACATGTTGAGGCACATATTTCAGTTTTGTATCTTAGAAAGCAACCAAGAAATTCTGGATCTTATTCACAAGGTATTTGCAAGATTTCTCCTGGATATAGTGCTTGTGTATCCCACTCTTTCAAATCCTCTGTACTTTTGTGCAGATGAAGAATAGTGTGCTAATGTTAAATACTTCAATGCTTTACTGTAGAGTGGATGAGAGAGTTCCTGCAGTTTCTCAGGATGTGTATGATCTTATGTAGACCATGTACAAATTTTTCATTATTCCTATTGTGATTCTTTCCCAAGGTGTGGCTGGAACTGTTAAACAAGGCATCTGTACAGTATGTTGTTGCAGCTGCTTGTCCATGGATGGGAGCCTGGCTCTGCTTAATGATGCAGCCATCTCATTTGCCCATTGACTTAAACATGTTGCTAGAAGTAAAAACCAGGTCCAAAGTAAGTGAAATGTGGTCTCACTGACTGTTCTGATGAAAGTAAGAAATTGCTTAGCTGCATATAAAACACGTTCTAAGGGTGTTAGAGGGGAGTGGTGGTGCCTTAGTTCTAAATGTAAACTGTCTTACAAGTCTCAGTTCTGTAGAGCAGAAGGTTTCTTGTCAGGTTATCCATGAAGAATTAAGTTCTGCTGTGTAGTGGTCTCTGTGTAGAGATACTCAAGAAGTCCTTATTTGCATGGCTCTAGAGCCATCTGTTTGTAGGACTGAGTTAAATCCAGAAACATTGTGTTGTTTCTGAAAAGATGCTGAGAGAGGTTTCCTTTTTCCTCTGTGTGTTTATCAGCTGTATGTCAAGTATTAGCCTTAATGTTACACTGAAGGAATGTAGCATACATTTAACTGGACTACAGAATGATGACTACAGAGATGATTTCCAAGTATTGACTGCTTTAAGAAATCTGTTACCCAAGAAGTGTTCTGTCTTAGTCCAACTTTTTCATGATGTGGTGATTATTTGTACTGTTATGGAATATGAATTTATCTTTTCATTACAAACAGCCTTTCAGCCTTTCCTTTATTCCACAGGAAAAAGCAGGTGCTAAACTGCGTCAAGGGCAAGCCCAGAACAAGGAAGTGATTCAGGAATACATTGCTGGGGCAGACAGCATTGCAGAAGATCCAGCAACCAGGGACTACGTTGTCATGCGTGCTCGGATGATGGCAGCAAAGTCAGTTTACTGGAAATATGAAAAAAATACTTAAAAGCAATGTATTTTTTCATAAAATATTGTGGTTTTGTTAAAATCTAATTATCATTTTTGCATCTTCACGTTGAATCATTGATTGCAGAGTAATTATGACATTGAAGTGACTGTTCTTTTTCATCTTGTCAGGTTGCTGGGAGCACTTTGTTGCTGCATTTGTGACCCAGGTGTAAATACTGTTACCCAAGAAATAAAGCCAGCTGAATCATTAGCTCAGCTACTGCTCTTCCACTTGAATTCTAAATCTGCCTTGCAGAGGATTAGTGTTGCGTTAGTAATCTGTGAGTGGGCAGCCTTGCAAAAGGTAGGATGTTTCTGCAGCAAAAATATATTTTACTTACTATCTCAATCCACTGCTTGTTGTGTGGTACTTAGCTTGAAATAAGATTTCAGTAGGTAAGCTAAAATGGTGTTTATACATCTAAATACCAAAATCTTGATCGTTAGACAGTGGAGGAATACAGGACTCAGTAGATAAATGCCAGCTGTCAGAACTATGAATCAGTAAATATGCTTACATTTTTTCTACAAGTAAATCTATTCTCAAGATGCCTTTATCTAAAGTCAGTGATTCCTTTTAAGATGACTGTCTTTTATCTGCTCACTATCATTTCTAGTGGCAGACTTTTTGTTCCTAATCCTTTATCTTTAATATTCTGGTTTATGAATGTTAATAGTCCCTCTGGAATCTGGATTTTTGTAGCTAGATTGAGCTGCCCAAGACTGAACAAAGAAACTGTGATTATTCAGAAATGCAAATTGTGTTTTTCTGTTACAGGAGTGTACAACTGTGGCTATTTGTGTTCAACCTCGTTTACTTGGGGTCCTTTCTGAACATCTCTATTATGATGAAATTGCTGTTCCTTTTACGCGGATGCAAAACGAATGTAAACAACTCCTCTCATTGCTAGCTGATTCTCACATTGACATTGGAAACAGAGTGAACTGCAGTGTATTTACAATAGATCAAGCTAATGAGCTGGTAAGTAGAGGCATGCCTGCCTTTCCTCCCAATCTGTCTTGTCTTGAAATACACCTTCAGCATAATTATTACATAGACAGTAACTTGCAGAAATAATATGGTGACCTTTGCATATCTCATGAAAAAAAAATGTGTAAAGATTCTTACTGTTTCCCCTGAGGTGTGTTTACAGTCTGACAAAAATAGAGTGCAATGCAAGGTACGTAGTTAATGGGAAAATAAAACTGAGTGTTCTGATCCTGGGTGTGGATTCACTATTGAAATCTACACACAAGTAAACAAAGCAGGCTTCAAAGCCATTGTCATAAGACTTGTAAATAGACTATCTAAATTCTAGACCTTCTCCCCCACCTTGCCCCTGACCTTTTAATCTGCTTTTAATCTTTTTCCAGTGAAAGATTTAGGCAACAATAGTCAACCACTTATGAGTGGGTAAGGATATGGAAGGTTCTGCAACTACTTAGCTGTGCTTCTTTCTTAGATTTTTATCCCAGTCTCTTTCCTCAAAAGACAGTCAGCTGAGGAGCAATTTGTTCATGTACAGGACCTTGCGCATCCGTTCTGGATTGTTGTAGTCACATTCTACTTTGCTAATCTGTCACATGCTTAAATATTTCCAGAATATCTGGGTAGAACTGGTATGGGATATAGAACAATCTAAATTTGCAGGAGCACATAAACTGGTCTTGTAGCTTTAGGAATCTAGACTTTAAATGTCTGTGATGTACCTGATTTTCTCTTTGATCTGCAGTTCAGGTTTCCCAGCAATACATTTTGGAGCATTTCCTGTTATTTACTGGGAAATGGAGATGGTGATATGTGGTCAAGTGACTCATGTTGTGCCATGAGGATATCATGTTTTACAGTCAATGAAGCAGATTTGTAATTCTTTCTTTTCCTTTCTCTTAGGTTACTTCTGTTTTCAATGAGGTGACATCATCCTTTACTTTGAATCCTAAAGTTCTGCAGCAGTTGGACAGTAAAAGGCAACAAGTCCAAATGACTGTTGCAGAAACAAATCAGGAATGGCAGGTGTTGCATCTGCGAGTCCATACCTTTGCTGCATGTGCAGTTGTGAACTTGCAGCAACTTCCAGAAAAACTAAATCCTGTTATAAAACCCTTAATGGAAGCTATCAAAAAAGAAGAGAATACACTCATACAAAACTATGTGGCTTCATGCATAGCAAAGTTACTTCAGCAGTGTACAACCAGGTCTCCTTGTCCCAACTCAAAGATTATAAAAAATCTTTGCAATTCCCTGTGTGTGGATCCACATCTGACCCCACTGGCAGCATGTCCTGCACAGCCTCAGAGTAGCCATGAAAACTCAAAAGGTAGGACATCTAAGACTACCAGGATTCTTAGTATGTCTGTGCTTATTTCTGAGCTGATGAAATGAATATTTGAATGAGGCTTCTTTTCACTGATTTTTAAAATGCCAGGATCTGAGTATTTATTAATAATTATTTCATTTAGATATTTTAAACTGTGTGCAACTAATGTGCATTGTTTTATATCTACATATCTATATATATGTATAAAATGCTATAATTCCAATTTCCATGTATGGACTGTTGTTTAGTTAATATCTAGTTCTGATGCTATTTCACTTACAGATGTTAATGAGTAAAAATGGAAATTAAAGCCTGTCAAAAATGTGTGGCTTGTGTTACATTCCATGGGCTAATCATAAGATAAAAAGATGAGGACAGTGTTCAAAATTAATAAAATAATCCTGTGCATGCAATGGTCATGAATTTTTTTAAATGGCTGTCCATTATTGAAAGTGTATGGATTGAATGAACCCAGATTAACCCAATTAAGATCGTAATACTCTCAAACATTCTAACCTTTTTTAAGATTTGACCATTGTACATTTTACTCTTTCTTAATGAATGTGTCCTCCTTTATCTCAGAGTAGAATAACATTCACATCTGATTGAAAATGAAGCTCTCTAGTATAAATGGAAACACTCACAAATGCAGACGTACTGATGACATCTTTTATTGTACCATGACAGAAGTATTAAACTGTTTTAAAGGACACAGAACATAAATTGATTGGAACTTTAGAACATAATGTGTTCACAGGTAACATACATGTTACCTGTGCCTCTTCCTGAATGATAATTTCTGGCAGTTTGCACACTTAACTTCTCATCCAGAGTCTGTAGTGTGGTCCTAGCACAGTAGCTGTTTGTACTGAAGCTCCATCGTCCTCAAGAGTGGAAAAAATTAAGGTTTTTTTAAAGCACAATCAGCAGATGACTTGTAGGTAGCTCTCACTTCCCCCTATGTGTTAAACTACAGCTTAAAGTGTTGTCAGCTGTTCTCCCTTTTCTTTTAGGTCCCAACTCTGATAAAGATGGGATGCAGCACACAGTTACTAAGCACAGGGGAATAATTACACTGTACAGACATCAGAAAGCTGCTTTTGCCATTACAAGTCGGCGAGGTCCTACGCCAAAAGCTCCAAAAGCCCCTATTGCAGATCTCCCCACAGGCAGCAGTGGAAGCATTCCTACAGAACTTGATGAGGTACATTTCTACAGCTTGAATTTGCAACTTCACATCCACCCCTCCTTTCCATTACTTTGAATTCACTGGAGTTGATACCTTTGTAGTAGGGTGGCAGGGGTTTTGCGCCACAAAACAGGAAGTTTTGTGATTGCAAGCAGCTTATGTTTGATGTTTTAAATGTTTGTCATTAAGAAAATTAACTCCTGAGATGTTGTATTTACTGTAGAATATGAATATCAACATAAGTTCATGGAGATGGATTTCCACAGTGGGTGGAACAAACACAAGATGACATGAGCTGTGACCTGGCCATGTTAGTGTTGGTCCATCTCAATGCCTGGTGGATGCTCCTGAAGCATTAAAACCAGCAATTGAAATATGGTTGTAAAACAGCATGTCTGTGCGACTTCCATACTTGGTGTCCTAAACTCTTCCCTTTTGTTAATTTCAAACTTCAGCATGTTTTAATGAGGTTCTAGGCAGGATTGTGAACTCCTAAACAGTGTTGTGGATTTTATTCTTAATAATTAATGTTTTCTATTAATTCTGCTTGCCAGAGAGAGCAAGAGAGAGGGATAAATAACAAATCAAGTATTTTAAGTTTTCTAGTAAGTACTGTTCTTGGTATCACTGTATTGGCCATATCTGAGGTTCTGGAACCAGAACCACTTGGAAACATCTTGTTGAAATGGACCGGTACCATCAAAGGCCAAATCTCAGATTTATAGACTTTAAATAATTGGCTGTGAAAGAATTTTTGTTTTTTACACATGTATAAAGAATAAAGGAATTAACTCAGGAAAAAATCTGTTGGTGAATGTGTTGTAGGTAGGTGTAAACACAATCAGAATTGAATGCCTATGTAATGAGAGGTCACCCTTGACAATAATTGTTATTAAATGTATCTAACCTTTGAATTGTTTCATTCTAGGCTCAGAAACCTTATGTTGTACAGAGAAGAGGAGCTGAATTTGCCTTATCTACTATAGCTAAACATTTTGGTGCTGAAATGGCAACGGGATTGCCACATCTCTGGGATGCTATGGTTGGTTCGTTAAGGAACAACATTCACATAAATAATTTTGGTAATTGCACTTCTGATTTAAGCTGGGGAAGGGTGGCAGGCTGGAGTCAGTATGTCAGTCTGAAACTGAGCACCATTTCTGTTTTTACCAGACCGAAAGCTGTTACTGGAAAAAGGAGATGCTCCTGCCCAGGAACTGGTGAATTCCTTGCAGGTTTTTGAAACAACAGCAGCTTCAATGGACACTCAGCTACATCCTCTGGTAATCAGCTTTTGCATGAAACACTTCAGTCTCTCTGTGGCTAGTTTAAGTCTTTATTGTGTCTTGTTGTGTTACACTGGAATCAGCATCTCTGCTCTGCTTTATTCTAACTCTGTATTTCCTAGACCTGGAGAACAGACTGGTAATATGATGCCTTCTGTTTGTTATGAAAGTGCAGATTAAAATGTGGTGATGTAGCACTGTGTGGCTGACTGAAAGACTTTTTTAATACATGCCTTTTATGTATATATACATAAATGTGGTATGTGGTTATTGTGTAAATTGATTTTGGTGCTGCTAATACTGTGTGCAGTTGAAAAGAAATTTGTAGAATGTCAGAGAGGCTGAACTTGGTTCATCAAAGCTAGTATTTAGGGACTTGCACACTAGGAAAAACCTGACCATCTGTTTAGGTATCCAGTACAGAGGCATATCTGCTCTGATTAAAAGGAAGACACATACACACACCAGAGACATTGATGTATACCCTGCTGGGGAGATGCAGATTTCCTTCTGGGTGTCCTCCTTGTCACACAGAATTATTGAGATTCCCAATATGAGTAATTAATCTGCATAAACACAAAGGGAATGAGTCCAGGACAAATTTGCTAGCTGGAAGGAATTCTTAAATCTGTGTATCTGTATTTAAGAAATAATTATTTTCTCTTTAATAAAAAATACTGGGTATTTAGTACTATCTTTTCAGTGTGAAATACTTCCTTGCTAACTAAGGACTCAATTAATTTTGATTTTGACTGAAATGCTGAATATTTTGTCACTCTGAATTTTGTCTGTATTGGGGAGTAATACATGTTCAAAGTTTCAATTGCCTTTTTCTTCTGAAATAATTTTTTCATTTTAAACAATTATATCTTGCAAAGGAGCCATTCCAAGCATTCTTAAATTACTTTAAAAGACTCTGTAGTTAAAAAAAAACACTATTTTTTTTATTATTCATATTAACCTTTACTCCCTGCACCTTTTTCTTTTGTTCAGTTAATACAGCATTTGCCTCATCTTTACATGTGCCTTCAACATCCCAGCACTGCTGTGAGACACATGGCTTCCCGTTGTGTGGGTGTTATGAGCAAAATAGCAACCATGGAAACAATGAATATCTTTCTAGAGAAAGTTCTGCCGTGGCTGGGAGCAATAGATGACAACACCAAACAAGAGGGTGCAATTGAAGCACTTGCATGTATCCTTGCTTGGGTATTCAGAAATGCAGAAGATTCTTTGTTGTTTCACTTGGGTGAACAAAAATAGTTGCCTGAAAAAAATGGGAGGAGGAATGAAATAAAATACTAAGCTGGTTTTTGTTCTGTGGAAAGAAACAGAAGAAAGTTTCATTTACATTGCCCGTATTTTATCTGCCATGTGACATTTTGGTGGAGGTAATTCGGTTTCTCAAACCATGCACTTTGCTGGCTAAATGTAATTGGGTAGATCAGATTTCCCTGCTTCTGCATTGCTTTGTTACTAGAAATTTCATTCATCCAAGTGTAACAATTAATGACTTACTGAGTGTGAAATCTCCTGGGTGAATATTTGTCAGACAAACCTGAACTATTAAAAACTATTTCCTTAATGAGCACTGCAGGTGTAATGGAGCAGCTGGATGTTGGTATTGTCCCATACATTGTTCTCCTGGTGGTTCCAGTTCTGGGCAGAATGAGTGATCAGACAAACAGTGTACGTTTTATGGCCACTCAGTGCTTTGCCACACTGATCAGACTGATGCCTCTTGAGGTAAGCTCCAGCTGTAAGTATAGGGATGTGTGAGCTGTCCTGCATCCACTCTCACCAGCTGCAAAGTCCAGGCTTCTGGCTTATTAAATGCTGAATGAGTAACTGGTTTTATAGGTGTTGAGTCCATATCAAATAATAGAAGATGTGCCATTTAAAATGAGCAAAATTGGACCCTGTGTTAGCAATTTTCTAATTTAATGTTAAAATAAAATTTTTCTTTATAAGAAGCTCATGCCAGCTGCATGCACAAAATTAAACGGTAGATTTATTAATTTTGTGTGTAATGCTGCTTTTCTTAGCTTGGGTTTAAAACCTTTAGGCATTGTGTGTGCACTCTCCTTAGGTATGTGTGTTGCTAAGTATGTTGTCAAGAGAAATGCACAGAAGCAGTACTGGTTTAAAGGCAAAATCAAAAATAATAGAAATAGAAAAGTAATAGAAATAATGTCGGGATAAGTAGGGTCACTTATTACTAGTTCCTAAAATCAAAAAGCACCACCCTACATATAGAGGTAAAATATTGTATATTATGATGCAGTAGTGCTTAATCAGTACAGATCTGTTTCAGTCTTTCATTCCTGCTATAACTTGCATAGCTCAGACAACTTCTGATGTTGTGCATCAAGGACTACAATGCTTCTAAGTAACTTAATGTGACCACCAGATGGTAATAGAAGACAATTTAGAATTTCCACAGCAGTAATGAAAAGCAATTGTCAGCTTAATGCATTTTTTATTCTTTCACTTTTTAATTTAGCACAATAGAACCTCAGTATCTGATAACTAGTGATCTGCCTTAACAGGAGCACACTTACTTTGTGTGCTTACACTGAGATGTTCAACTGGTTGAAAGGGAGCAAAGAACTTAATTTCTAGCATGCTCATTGCAGTGCCATTTGCACCAGGCCCTTCTTCATATGCATCCTAAACACAGTGCTGTGGAATACTCCTAGCTTGGGGGAGGGTTAAAGCTATTTTAATAAAGTTCAGTGAGAATCTCTTAAAACCTACTGTACTGGTTTTATTAATTGCATGCATATGCATGATCACGTCATATTTATTTTCCATATTTATGGAAGAAGTGCCTTCAAATTTCCATTTCTGGTCAAGTTCAGTATCAGATACTGAACTATATTAAATATGTGAGCATAGAGTGAAGCAGATTAATAGTGAGAGAAAATACTCGTATTGTCATGGAACAGTATTTTATTTAACAATAGATAAATAGCATTAAGTGAATTGGGGCAACTTAACTATGCTCTGTTTTCTGCATCTTTATGCTCAAATTGAATATTCCTGCAACCATAAAAGTGAAAGTATTACTGAGAGAGGGATTGTAAGATAAATGGTTCAACTTGATCAAACTTGTATTGATAAGCAATTCTGCTGCAAGCTGACAACATATTTGAACCAAATGATCTGCCACAGTGTTCATACTGCAGGTGGGATCTGCAAAAGGGAGTGTAGGCAGAGCATTGAACAAGGAGGCTGCTGTCCCTGTCTGTGTGTGTATTTAAATATCCTGTGGGGCAGTACTAACATCCCCCTTCCTTACTAACCACATACATGGTGGCAATATTTGGTAGAGGATTTTTTTAGTCAGGAGCCCTCTGTAAGTGCTCAGTAAGATGGGTTTTGAAGTAAAGCTGACTAATTGAAAGAGGATGGAAGAGGTCCAGAAAAATGGGATGACAGATGTGATGTTGGTAAAATGGCAGTGCCTCTGCTGCTGCTGTGTGTTATTTGCAAGCAAGAATGAGTATATTTGGCCCCCACATGCCTTCTTTGGGCCTCTGGCCTGGTATGGGGAGTACCTAGGAAGTAAAGGTCTGCTGTTACAGACCTAGAGGGGTTCAGGTTTTGTTTTTTTCTCCCAACAGTTTCCAACTGCTTGAATTCTTCCTGTGGGTTTCAGTATCACTTTAGATCTAATTCTGCTAAGTAGGAGAAAAATCCATCAAACTTTGGATGGTAGCTTGTGGCTCAAGAGGAGTGGGTGTCATAGGATTCTCTAGCAAGCCAGATAAACCCTCTGATTAGAGGTAGAATAGCTCAGTCTTTGTAGAATCTTAGCAGCTTGACCAGAATTTTCTATCTCTTGTGTAATTTTTATCAATCTTTTCAAAGTGTCCTTTTGGGGCAGGATTTATCTCTTGAACCTTGCAACTCTGCATGTTTTGACCTGCAAGTAATCAAACAAGTATAGCTAAATATAGTATTTAACTTTTGAGTTTAGAATCATACAGTTGAGAAGATTGCAGATCTTTACTGTGTGTTTAAAATGTCTGAGTAATGTGAGGTTTAAGTTCTTCTTCTCTGTGTGGCAGTTTAGTCCTGTAGCCCTTACATGACTGCTTTAAAATGTTACCCTAGGCTGGTATACCAGACCCACCAAACATGTCTGAAGAATTAATCAGGATGAAGGCTAAAGAACGTCACTTTCTGGAGCAATTACTGGATGGAAAAAAACTGGAAAACTATGAAATTCCAGTACCAATCAAAGCAGAGCTCAGAAAATACCAGCAGGTAACAGCTTATATTTTTAAAGTTCCAGTCTGATATGGTTTCATGGGATAGTAGGAGTTGTTCAGATACATTTTTCTTGTGAATTTTTTGGGTGTTTGGTTTTTGTTGTGCAGTGTGTATCTTGGACTCTGGGTATGGAAGAACAAATGAAGTAATGCATCCTTTCTATACTGTTCTAGTGATATTTTTCCCCTTCCTGGATTTTGCCTTTTCTGGGAATGGTCAGTGGGCTGTGCCTTGCTAACACTGACTGTGGCAGCCCAGCACTGCAAAGCCAGGCCTCACTGTACTATTTGGATGTTTGGTTTTCCCTTTATTCCTCCTGCTTTTAGTGAATGGGCTGTAGGGGATGCATTTGTGGTGGGGAACCAGCTCCTGGTTTGGCAGTGCTGGGTCACTGAACATATGGATGTGTGAACTGAAGCTCAACTAGCAAAAAGCCAGGTTTTATTGAGTCACTCTCCTTTTCTAATTTCAGGATGGAGTGAACTGGCTTGCATTTCTCAATAAATACAAACTTCATGGAATTCTTTGTGATGACATGGGTTTAGGAAAAACTTTACAATCCATTTGCATTCTTGCAGGTGATCATTGCCTCAGGTAAGCTTAAACAAATCACATTTTGTCTTAGACTTTAATTATAAGTCTTGTGTGGTAATGAATCTGGACATAGTCCTGAGCAACTGTGACTGTGTGTGGCTGTGCTTGGATAGAGGGTTTAGACCAGGTGGACTCCACAGATCCCTTCTCACCTCAACTCTTCTGTGAAAAACAAGTTTTTTAAACTCTTATTTTATATTCTTCAAGGGCTCAGGAATATGCAAGAACAAAACTGGTGGACAGTGTTCCTCTTCCCTCCTTGGTGGTGTGTCCTCCTACACTCACAGGACACTGGGTGGATGAAGTGGGCAAATTTTGCTCAAAAGAATATCTTAATCCATTGCACTATACAGGACCTCCTACTGAGAGAGCAAGGTAACAATCTTGCATTTATAACTGGTTTACAGTAAAATATCACACATGGAAGTTTTCAATATACTTTACTACTACTGAAGCATAGTTTGTGGGTATGGAAACATTTGTGGTGGTGTCCTTAAAGGCTGAAATAATAACAAGTAAGGAACACTTCAATTAACTAATTTTTTTTTTTTTTTAAGATTGCAACACCAGGTGAAAAGACACAATCTCATAGTGGCTTCATATGATGTTGTAAGAAATGACATTGACTTCTTCAGGTAAGAATTGGCTTGTTTTCTGAGGTTTTTAATAGCTTACAATTTTAAATGCTACTTAAGTCTGGGTTCTTCTTTTCCAGAAATATTAAGTTTAATTACTGCATTCTTGATGAAGGCCATGTAATAAAAAATGGAAAAACAAAGCTGTCAAAAGCAGTAAAACAGCTGACTGCTAATTACAGGATAATTCTTTCTGGGACACCAATCCAGGTAATTGATTTTCTATTTTGGATGAATAGTGGAAAACAAGATAGGTCCGTCTTGCACTCAGCTTTATTGTACCTTTTAACAATCATCTTGTTCAAATTATACATTGTAAAACAGCTTTTCATTTCTAAATGCTCAAAACATCATCTTTCCCTTTCCTGGTATATCTGTGTATAGGGGAATGAATGCAAGTTTTGTGGTATTAATGGAGTTCAAAAGTTGGCAGCAAGACTTTCTCTATCACTTCCTCAAGTAAAATTAGCAGGAAACTCAATTCTGAGATCTCCAGATTTTGAACTTTGTCCAGATGACTTGGCTCTGCAGTATCTGTCTCACCCAGGACTAAGACCACTGGTGTGTCCTGGGTTTTGTTAATCAGGAAAACTCTGGTTGTGGCTTAAGGCACTGGACACAGTGGAAAGTCCATTTATACATTCAGGTGCATGCAGAGGTATTTTTGTTACTCAGATGGATGAAAGAGCCACCAAGCTCCAGGAGCTTGGGACCTAGGTTATAGTGTGAAGTTTGTAGGATTTTAAATATGTATGGAAACATTTTCTGATACCTTGCAACAACTTATTCCTTATGAAAATAATTTATCAAATGTTTCTTTTATGTGCAGAACAACGTGTTGGAGTTGTGGTCGTTGTTTGACTTCCTAATGCCAGGGTTCCTGGGCACTGAGCGCCAGTTTGCAGCTCGCTATGGCAAACCAATCCTGGCAAGCCGAGATGCCCGCAGCTCCAGTCGAGAACAAGAGGCTGGTAAGGATCAAGTGTTTCATCTTTGGGTTTTTGTTTTAGCCTTTTAAATGAGATCTGCTAATGAAAAGAAGTGTGGTTATTTCTAACATCAGAGATTGAGGGGGAGCTGAATGGTTTGAAAAATATGTTTTTCTTCTAAAACACTGCTGCTGTTGCCCTCACTAGGGGTACTTGCAATGGAAGCTCTGCACCGCCAAGTGCTGCCATTCCTGCTAAGGAGAATGAAAGAGGATGTGCTGCAAGATCTGCCACCCAAAATTATTCAAGATTATTACTGTATTCTCAGTCCTCTACAGGTATGCTTAAAAAGTGGCTGAAAGTTTATTTCTCAGCATAGTTAAGACCACAACGGCATGAATTCTGTATTCCTGTGTCAATTTGATATCAGCTCTGACAGTCTCTGGGTGTACTAAAAGAATTTTGTAGTATGTGTTTAAAACACTAATTCCAGTCCTGTATTAATACATATTTCTTGAGTTTAATTTTGGGCATTGTTCAAGAACAACATGTAGGTATCTGCAGATTGTTTTTCAATAACCCTTTCCAAGTTGAAAGAGAATAAATGGCAAGAGATTCTGTTGTTAAAGTTTATGTTCTGTTACATATGAAATAGCTTTCTTGATAAATGATAATTCTGAATTTTAACTTGAAACTAAACTCTGAATAGAACTATCTTCTGTCAGAAAAAACACACTCATTCTCTGGTCTGCAGGTTCAGCTTTATGAAGATTTTGCCAAGTCTCGTGCCAAATGTGATATTGATGAAACAGTTTCTTCAATTTCACTGAATGACGAAACTGAAAAACCAAAGCTTAAATCTACAGGTCATGTATTTCAGGTACAGTTTTTTTCAGTAATTTTTATTACCTAGTATATACATTTTTGGTAACTGTATTTATAGGTTTAGTAGAAAATTAAAATCAAATAGTAAACTTAGACATTTGTGGTCATATGATCTAAGTAGAGTATTTATGGCTGGAATGTGAAGTATAGCTATTATGTTTAAATTATGAGTTTGTGTCTTATGATGCATAACATTGCCTCATTTTAATGTGATCTGCTCAGTTCCGCTCTTTTGTGGATCTTGTAAAAACTGAGTACTGAGAGAGCAAAACCTCAGAATGAGGGAAGTAATTCTGATTGCATCAACTCTTACACTTCAACATTAAGATTCTGAAACATGGACAAAATGTTTCCTTAATGGTAGATCTGAATTTATGAAGGTTCATGATCTTATAGAACTGAAGATTAACTCTTGGTTAATTGGAAGCAATTATTCTCAAAGTGCTCCCAAACCCATTTCCTCTACTGCAGACTCAGATCAAAGTGTGAAAAATCCTTGCATTTTTCCAGAAAGAAGGGACCAAGATCACAAGGAGTGTAACAGTGTTTGGATACAATTTGAAATGCAGGTTTTATAATGTGTAACTTTGATGAAAATACACCATAAAGTCCAGATTGTGGAATGTGGCAGAGTGACCCCTGTACTTACAGTTAATTCTGTTAATCCTTTTTCTGTAACTGTGTTTTTGCTTATCATTTCTTTGAACTTCATTTCTTAAATAATTCAAGGCATTGCAGTACTTGCGGAAGCTCTGCAACCATCCAGCATTGGTGCTCACAACCCAACACCCAGAGTACAAGAGAATTACAGAGCAACTTGCAGCTCAGAATTCTTCCCTTCGAGACATCCAGCATGCACCTAAGCTGTCTGCTTTGAAACAAGTGAGTACACATTTGTTGTGCCTTAAATTCCCCAAATGTCTCTGCTGCTGTTACAGTTTAGGATGCTTTATATAAGCTTTCATCAATAGGAAAACTCTTTTTAATAAAATTAAGTAGTAAATGAAAAGAATGCAAGAGTGTTTCAGGGATATGCCCTATTTTCCCTGATAATTTAAGAAGGAGGGGGAAACACAATCTTCATGGCGATGATGTCTATATAATTTGTTGGCATATGAAAAACCTTACTTATGTTTTTTTCTTGTCCTCCTTGTTGCAGGTTTTTTTCGTTTTTATTACACAGGAGACTACTTGATAAAGTTAGATTGCATTTCCATAGTTTTACTTACAATAGAGTTTAAGAAAAGAAAGTGGGGTTTTTTAATTTTTTAATGGCTCTTAAGTTTTTCATAGTTTGACAGGGAAGCCAAACTTTGTCTCCTTGTCATTTAAGTGACTGTCAATTAGATACTTCCTTCTGCAGTTTGTTTCTCTAATTTCTGCTTTTGATAATCAATGAATGTCAATATTTATATGAGCTCTACAGTCATTTTAATGACACACTTTAATGTTCTTTTACTTAAAGCTGCTGCTAGATTGTGGTTTGGGGAATGGTGGATCTTCAGAAAGTGGTACAGAAGCAGTTGTGGCCCAGCACAGAGTGCTTATCTTCTGTCAGCTGAAGAGTATGCTGGACATAGTGGAGCACGACCTTCTGAGACCTCAGTTACCTTCAGTTACGTACCTGCGGCTGGACGGCAGCATTCCTGCTGGGCAGAGACATTCCATTGTTTCCCGGTATGCCTCATCCCCTAGAACCACTGTGAGGCAGCTTTGAACTGTGTTATTTAGATGGTGCAAAATTGGGTTTTTTTATCTGCCTCAAAGCAGATGAGGTTCATAAATTCTTTATTTAAATGAAACTTACCATGCTTAACCTTTTCTTGTATGCAGGTTTAATAATGACCCATCTATAGATGTTCTTTTGCTCACCACTCACGTTGGTGGACTGGGACTTAACTTGACAGGGGCTGACACCGTTGTGTTTGTGGAACATGACTGGAACCCGATGAGAGACCTGCAAGCCATGGATCGGGCACATCGCATTGGGCAGGTGAAAACCTCTTCATTTCCCGTAAGGGTGGCTTTTCTCATGCTGAATTTGCTTGAGAGAGTTTGTAATGTATAACAAAGTGACATCTCTGGGTTTCTATCAAGCTTCCATTCATACTTCTTGCAAATATCCCAGCTGCTGAAGTGCATTCTTCCTTATTCTACCCTCAACTTGATAAGTCTTCTCTTCTGTACTTCCTGAGCTGCTGGGGAGAGGCCAGAGAAGAATCACCCTTTGGTGGAGGAAGAGATAACTCAGGACTGAGACAAGGAACTGAAGGGACAGCCTGCAGAGTTGTTCCTCTCTGGTGCAAGAATGAGTGGTGGTAGTTTTCCTCTAGAGCTGTAAAAATCAGTGAATTCTTCCAGAGTACAGAGGCAACTGAAGATGTTTCTACTGTATAGTGGCAGTCTTGTGCTTTCCATCTAATGTCCGTCAGACTGAGTAGAGTTACTGAAGGGTGGCTCCAGCCCAAACTGCCTTTAGACTGTCCATGCTAAACACTAAAATCTTATGCTTTCCTGAATATCTGAGATGATACTTGTTAGCTAAATGTGTTTTTTTTTCTTTCAGAAACGTGTTGTTAATGTATATCGCCTGATAACCAGGGGAACTCTGGAAGAGAAGATCATGGGTCTTCAAAAGTTCAAAATGAATATTGCAAATACAGTGATCAGCCAAGAAAATGCAAGCCTACAGAGCATGGGAACAGAGCAGCTTCTTGATCTGTTCACTCTTGACAAGGTAAAGAAACAGTTTTACAAATACCTACCAAAAATAGAGTCAGCTTAGGGAAAAGCTTTGCTTTTAAATGTAAAATTTAATCACATGAATGCTTAAGTTGGACTGATGAATAGTAGACAGCTCTCTGAGCAACAGGAGGAAGTGATATTTCCCCAGAAGAATTATCAGACTTGAAGAATTTATTAGATTGTTGAAAACATTATTCTGTATATTAACAGGAATTTTTTTTCTTTTGTGAAGGATGGCAAAACTGAAAAAGCAGATACCTCTACCTCTTCTGGGAAAGCATCAATGAAATCAGTACTTGAAAACCTTGGAGAACTATGGGATCAAGAGCAGTATGACACTGAATACAGTCTTGAAAACTTTATGCATTCATTAAAGTAACCACCACATATTTGTAATACAACTGCTGCTAGTTCACATATTTTTCTGCTGATATTCAGCAAACTTCAAAGCATATAGAGTGAACCTTTAGCTTAATGTGTAAATAGACTTACTGAAAGAAGAATCTTCAAAAGACTGGCATGAAGTAGTGTCAGCTCTTTCACTGGGAAGTTATTCTGTCTTAAACGTTTGCACTGTATAAAAACTTTAAATGTAAACATTGTGAGGTGGTTCAAATTTTACTTGTTCTGAACAGCTGCAAATTCTTACTTGGTAGAAGAATTAAAACATAGCAGGTTTTACATCTGTTAACAAGTGTGACTTGTGTTTGCAGTTAAGTCCACCATTCTTTCTTTCTGTATCTATAATAGTTTTGTACAGTTGTTTCAGTGAGTACTTCAGGTTGTTCAGTGTACATTTTTCTTTTAAACACAACTTACTTTTATGGTATATTTAAAAAGCAATTTTCAACTTAAGCTTTCATTCAGATCATTTCAGGAGTTACATCACCAGAGGCAAAGCCTAGAAGCCTTGAAAGTATTGAAGAATGGAATGGCACTAGGCCTGTGCACCCACCTTTGTATATTGGCTATATATATATATATATCATGCTCTTCAGTCTTTTGACACCATCTTGTGAGAACAGCTGACTTGAACTTTTTAATGTAATGAGCTCTATTAAATACAGGTAATGGCCTATTTGAGGCCATGTTTGCATCCTGTTAGCAGGGGTGTACTTTTTTAATTTATCTATAAGGCTAGAATATAGCCACTTTGAGAGATGCATGTATTCCATATGTTTCAATCCTATATATTTTTTGTAACTAAAAGAAGAAATTAAATATACAGACAGACATTTTCCAGAAGTAGATTTTACACTGTCTAGGATTCTAAAATCCATGCTAAAAGTGACTGTGTACTAAACCAATGCATGATTTAAAGCTTCTTAAAGGAATAGGGAGGACTTTTTTCTTTAGGAGAAAATATACATAGAAGTACCTACATTCAGTTTGAGGTAATTGAATAGTTAAAGTTGTGTAACAAAGATAGTAAAAGACTTTAATAGCAGTGAATGAGAAAAATATGGCTGTATGTTATGCAGCTTTTTATAAAAAAGGGAGGCAGTATAAAAGTGTGTTTCTAGATGTGCATATGTACCAGTATATGCACTTTTTTATAAATATTAAGTTATAGATAACTTACAGCAGTTGTCTGAATACATAGAATATATGTATAAATATAAAACCTAAGGTTTATAGCTTGCTGTGTGCTTAAGCATCAGAGCTTAAAAACCACCAGAGACCTCAACTATTGTAAAATAAGATTGTTTTAAAACTATATAAATCAAGACAGTTCTATAGGATTGGAGAAGAATTAATGTCACATTTCAGTAGTTATGAACTGCCAGATTGTAACTAAATTAGCATTCCATGAAAATAAAACAAACTGGGAATATATAAGTTGCATGTTGGGTTTGTCCATGTTTAGTTTTGTTTCTCTAGGGAAGATTTATCTGGCTGTATGAAAAACCTAATGCTTTTGGAAATTACAGCTGGATGATGAGTGTTATATTGGTTAATTTCTACCTTCAGACCATTTCTGTTGTGCTTTCAGCTGATGATCCAAGCAGGGGAGACAAGATGGGTCTTGGTGGTGTTTGCAGAGAAGTTGCAGTGCTGGAATAATGCATACTTGAAGATAACTTGGTGCAGTAATTTGGTGATAGTGCCTAGAAATAACAAGATATTTGAATAAAGAAACATCTTTAGTGGTAAAAATTGCATATGTTTTTCTTCAAGAGTTCTATTAGGTGCAGTGATAAGAAACTTTGGGTTCTGTTGGGAAAGAAATAGCCTAGGACTTTTTAAAGCCATTTATTTATCACATTGTGGTTGCTATGCAACCATAATAATTTTAGTGATGGCTCTCTTGGATATCACATCAACAAGACTCCTGCACCTGAAAAACAGGGGAAGGCAGAACCTAGAATAATTATCTCAAGAATATTATATGTACTGGCTGATGTTAAGTGTTCTGTGAATTAATGCTTTGAAATGTAGCCCAAGAGGAACGCTGCACCAACTATATAAAAAAATTGAATTTTGTTACCTTAATATTTAACAAAAAGCTGTTGTGTGCTTTGCAAACTAGCAGAGCATTTGGCAAGATCTGGCTTGTTTGTGCAGTGTCCTCAGTGCACAAACTGGATTCACTTACAGTGAAACTCCAGCAAGAAATAGCTCTTAGAATGCTTCCAACTGTATTTGATCTCTTTAATGGGTATTCAGCTGGACCAGATCAGGGTCTGGGCTGGAATAGGAAAGTTTATTTATTTCTAGGCTGAAATGAAACCTTCAAATAAGTCAGATTCTCAGCACCAGCCATTTTGCTCCCCAACTCTGCCCCTAGTACAGGTTGTTCCTTGCTAATGAGGATACAGCCTAAGCCTTGACTGACTGCAGGTGGAGTCACTGGAGGCCCAAAGAAACCTGAACTGAGTAGAACCATGCACAGGCTCAGAATGCTTTGGGTTGGAAGCAACCCTAAAGATCATCCAGTTCCAAAGCCCTTCCATGGGCAGGGACACCTTCCACTACACCAGATTGCTCCAAGAACTGTTCAACCTGTCCCTGAGCACTTCCAGGGATGGGGCATCCATAACTTCTCTGGGCAGCCTTCTCCACTGCCTCATACTCAAGGTTTGATGCATTGTGTGTAATTTGCACTGACCTAAACTAGTCTCTCTCATCGTTTAATAGCATCAAAAAACCACTAATAGTCACCAAAGCCAGACCTCCAAACTAATGTAGTTCCTGATTCAGAGCTTGCTAATCTGTGAAAACTACATACCTCTGACTGGTGGCCACATTCTGGGCTGGAAAGAATGACTTTCAAACAAGTGTACACATAATGCTGCTTTTCAGCCAATCCTAAGGACTGCTTGAAATACTACTTAAAACTAAATGGAGAACTACCTTCTGCAAACAGGTCTGCATAAACACACCTGCCCTTCTGCTGTGTCTGTTGTACTTAGTTAAACTAAGAATTCAATCTAACAAGTCTGTCTTTTTCCATGCATGTTATATTTGGAATTCACTTAGGCAGGAAGCTGCTTGCTTTCTGCAAATTTACTTGTAACTATTGCAGGTTTCTAGGTTGTTTTTTTATCCTTCTCCCTGATGCTTTTATAAGGTTTTTTTTTCCTTAGTGAAAGTGAAATTACACTGAATATCCAAGGTATGCATAGTGATTTAGTTCAACTGAAATTAGTTCAAGTTGAGTCTTTTGCTTTAGCCCATTATCTTTACAAATCTTATATTTTACCTTAAGATTACCAGATTTAAAGAGAAATGCTTGCATTTGCTATTAGTGGTATCCCCAACTTTCTGCAGGTTGTAAGGCCAAGAGCACATGTTTCTAATTAAGCCTTAATTCAAGCAGTAGTAGGGCAGCTTTTGGCCATATTAGAAACTGTGGAAAACTTCTAAGATGAAAACACATTCACATACCAAAGCTTTTATTACCTTGCTTACAAATGGTAAATAATGAAGTGTTAAATCTAGCTTGGTGTGCAGTGTCAATAGAGCTCTGGCATAGGGCAAGCTTTAAAGTTCTTAAGCATCACAGCAGCAACTGACTTGCGCTAAGTTGCTTTGTAATCAAAAGCTTGGAAGATGGAGTTCTTTCTTTAAACCAGGCAGAGAGATGCTTTAGAGTAAACATTATTTTTCAAATCACATTTAGGTGAATTACTCTCAAGGAAAGTTCTCTGAATATAAGGATTTTTATAGAGATGATAATCCATCTAAATTCTTTCAGTGGTCTATTAAAAGACATGACATTTGAATTTGTGTCAGAAACGCTTTCAGTTGGCTCCTTATCTTCTAGTAGCTTCACTAGTTCTTCAGTATTCTCTTCTACAGCAGGTTTGAAGTATCTGTTCAGATACATTGTTTTTAAGGCCAACTCCCTGTTCAGGAATCAGGATTTAATTGATTCTGGCAGCCAGACCAGACTCAGGTATTGTGCCCAGCAAGGGAAAGCTTCCTTTGGTGTGAAACTAACAGCACCACCCTCTCCAGTACAGGAATGCCACTCCCCTCCTGGGAGGACCAGATAGCAGCAGGGTAACAGAGCTCTAAGTTCACACTGACAATCCTGTGATCTTGGATGTCACTGAAAAGGAGATGCTCTTCATCTGTGTGTGTGCACAGGCAGAGCTCTGCTGGTTGGAGCAAGCATGGTGCTCATAATGCCAAGTCATCTCCATTCATAAACCTTATGCAATAACAACAAAACCTTAATTTTCTTCAATTGCTAACAGGTGCCTTAAATTTAGCATAAAGAGTAGAAGATCCAAGCTCCTCTGTATCTTTTTTTCTTGGGCAACAGCTAAATACACAATGCTGAATACACTGTGCATATGCTGCAGTAGATAGGCAAGAAGACAAGAGAGAAAGTTGTCCTTTGCCAAGGTTAAGACATTTTTATTAACTTGTTGTAGACACTAGGATCCAAACTTGCAACTTGCTGGTGGGTAGATCTCGAGTTGTACCCACCAGCCTTCCATCTGCACAAACCAGCACATGAGGGTTTAGGAAATTTGTTAGGCTATTCTTCCTTAAGGCTGTCAAACCTTTAAAAAGTCATGTGTTCAAGACTTGTTCTGCTTTCTTAGCTCAGTCATGTGGGTAGCTAACTTGGAATTGGGTGTTTGACAATTTACAAAGTAATAAACAATCACAAACTCTTTCAGATAATGACCTTCAGTATTTTCTTTTAAAGTAAAATTCAGACCAGGATTTGCTAAGTTGTAAAAGGTATTCCACATACTAAAGGAAAACATTTACTGCTCATTTTCCCTTTTCAGATGAGGCAAGGAAGTTGATCCAGAGAGCAGAAACTTCAAACCCATAAATTCAGCCTCAGGTGCAAAAGCTGCAGGAAGGGGGAGAAAGGAAGGATACACTGCATCCTGCCAAATGGCTGTTCCGGGGATGCAGCAAAGTGAACTTCTCTGCAGTCCAGTGAGAGGCTCAGAAATAGCTGAGCTATCAGAACATGCTGGCCATGTCTCCAATGCACTCTGGTTCCAGGGGCCTTTGCAGGACTGTGTGTGCTGCCCATGCCAAGGCTGTGCCTGCCAGAGTTTTCCCATATGGCAGGGTAATTACATTTCACAGTTTATGCAGGCTGGGTGCTTAGATACTCCATTGAGAAAAGGGAATAGTGCTCCGTGTAGCGGCCCAGGCATTTCATGTGGTCAACTTGTGTGCTTTTTGCTGCTGTTTCAATGTTAGCTCTCTCTGAGTAAATACTGTGCTCTCCAGATACACATTTCTGTATTCTGACCCTGTTTCTCATGACTCATACTGCACTTACAGGGATTTAATTATCAATCACAGCCCAGCATCTGAGAAATAAAGCCTTCAAGTAGAAATCTGTAATGGTAAGCCAAGGGAAGAGCTAACGCAGATGTTAAAATCTGCTTTTGCAACAACAGAGCTTGAAAAAAGTCAGTTGAATTTGTCATGATCTCTGCTGTAGCCAGAGAGGGAAGACATTAAAAATGCATCAACTCCGAGAAAATTATGCTTTCCAATTCCTGCCTTTCTTCTGAATCAGAGCTGCCTCACCTAACAGCAAAACTGACCTTTAACTTTGCATTACCAAAACAAGTGTGTGCCTTTAGGAAAATACTGCACTGTATTCTGATCTATTTCTCCATGCTGCCCTTGCCTCCACACAGTCCAGATTATAAAACTTCTGGGACACTTGTAACTGTTCATTCTTGGCCTCTATTTTGCAATTATTATCACTCACAAAGCACAACAATCAAACTTGTCAACTAAACTTTAGGTACTCGGGTGCTATTTCATGTTCATTTGGACTCATTTGGATTCATATAAACACAGGCAAAGTTCACTTCTTGAGCATAAAGTCAAAATGTAGCCCATGCTCATATTCAAGAGAATGTGTTTTCAAGAGATGGCAGAGGAAGGAATCATGCAAAATAAGAAAACCCACGGTAAGTGCCAGCCCACCAGTGTCTGTCTTCATTTATGACTAATTTAAAGTTCACCCACTTAGGCATCATATCAGTTAAATCATCAGTTCATTTGCAAGCTGGAAAGGACAACATGGTAAAATTCAAAGTTGGTACTTCTGCTGTCTTTGCTGCCCTGGTGAGAGCTGCAAGATGTGATCAGCATTTCAGGCTTCTCACAGCCGACACAGTCAGCAGTAGTTAATTATTGTTTATAAAATGCAGAACTCTGTGTTCTCACAGTTAGAAGTTGCATCACTCTTTGGCTGTGCCTATTATTTATCAGCTGAAGAGCAAGGCAGCAAACAAAGCAAGGAGAGTGAAAAAACACCAAAACCCATGACAATTTACATGGGCTGTGTAGGGGCAGGAAAAGTAAAGGAGGAGGAAGGGACATGGGATGCACTTGCCATCAGCCTATTTTCCCTGGCTCTGTTTGGTTTATTTCTCTCAGTTTCCCACTGTGCAGTATTTTTGCCTCCAATTCAGATGTGGTCACAGCTGGCAAAGCCACCAAAGTACCGCTGTGGAAGAGATTAGAATGCCTTACCACTGGGATCCTGGTGTGTGCTGCCTCATCCCCTTCCCACTTAAGCAGGAAAAGTAGCTCCAACCACCACCACAGGAGCCTGCTGTGCCACCCCAAAGGAGAAAACAAACCAGCCAGATTGAAAGTTCTGATAAGTTTAAGTGGCAGATGGCTACAAACACCCCACAGCTTCTTGCGCCTGCACAGAAACCCAGAGAGAAACAACAACCCTTCCACACGAGCTGAGGCCCAACACAGGCCATGAGGATGTGGCAGCCAGCGCCGCCTTCACGGAGTCATGAAACCACAGAATATCCCCGACTGAAAGGGACCCACAAGGCTCAGCGAGTCCAACTCCTGGCCCTGCCCAGGACTGCCCTAAGAGCCACACTGTGCTCCTGAAGGCACTGTCCAAAGAGCTGCTGAACTCTGTCAGGGCTGGTGCTGTGACCACTTCCCTGGAGAGCCTGTTCCAGTGCCCAGCCACCCTCTGGGAAGAACCTTGTCCTAACACCCAACCTAACCCTTCCCTGCCTTCATGCCCTCACTATCCCTCACTCTCCAAATGGCATAACAGAAGAAAGGGCCTCAGAACCACCACTCTGCTCCTCGGGCTCCTGCCATGGCCCTCACGGGGGAAGGGATGGAGGGACGGCTCCTCAGCGCCCGTGGGGCCGCGATGGCCGCGGGGCTGGCACAGTGTGGGATCCCCGCAGCGCCCTCCGCCCTCAGGGCTCCCACTGATGGCGGCTGCCCAGTGCAAGCCGGCCTCAAACTCCCCGTCTTCCCATTTCAGCCCGCTCCGGGTTTGCCATTGTGAGCCCCAGAAAAGAATCCTCTTCCCGTTCCCGGGTTTGCCATTGTGAGCCCCAGAAACCAGCCCTCTCCCCGGACCCCGGGGCAAGGCTGGGGCCGTGCAGGGCCCGGCAAGGCGGGGCCCGGCGAGGCCTTTGCGCTGTTGGGGCGTTCAGAGCAGCAGAACCGACGGCCTCAGCTGCGGCTTCGTGGATTCCTGCCAGGTGAGGATCATCCCGGGTTTGGGCAGAGTTGGACACCTTGTGGGCTTTTCTAGTTATCCACCCGAGGTCTCTGAAGGCAAGGAGGGCCCCTCTCCGTTTCGTTAGTCTGCTGCTGATCTGTCACAAAGTAAGAGATGTATTCAAGGCACTAAATGGCTTTTGCAATTATTAGATGCCTTTATCAGCTTTGCTTTGGCACTTAATCAGCCGCAAAAGCTATTTATTGCCTCATAAACTCCTCTGCAGCAAACATTATCCTTTAATTAATCCCTGAAAATTACAAAGGCTGATGAGGTAACCCCATTTTCACACCACCCAGTCAAGATGAGGAGGATTTGTTGCTGTTTTCCCCTTTCATTTTGTTTTTAGGCATTTGTCAGCTGTCTCAGTCGGAGGGCTTGTCAGGACAGGTAGTAGCAATTAAGCAGCATGTCCCAGGTAACAAATACCAGCCAAATCACTGAGCTGTGAGGATTATTCACAGCCGAGAAAGTTAGGAGATGAGTAAAAGTTAAACCTTAATTTAGGTCACATTAAAATAGGAAAGGCAATCTGAATGGCATGTTGCTGCAGAGTTAAAGGATGTTACAGACTCATTAAAAGATTGGACCAGTTGCTAATTAGGATTTTTTGAAGGTAAGGATACAATGGCAGAAGTAGATCTCTTGCATACTGAGAGACTTCAGATGCATTCTTGTTTTATATATCATTAACTTTTGTATATCAGCACTCAGAGGAATTCAAAATAATTGAAAAGCATCAAGATCTGTTTCTGCAACAACTCAATACCTTAAAATTTTCACTAGAATAGTGGTTTTTAATCTGGATACAAGTTTTCTTTACAACACAGACATAAAATTCTGCTATTTCCACATACCCCAACCCATGCCCCTGCCAGATTCAGACATTAGTTTTAAAGTAAAGCAGTTCACAAAATAACAAAAATGTTAGGCATCACTATTTCAAATTTAACTGATCTTATGAGAACTAGAATTATAGCTAGAAATTCAATGCTTTTGTGTAAATGTGCCCATTCTACTTTACAGGGGGGTGAGAGGAGCAAGAAACATTCCCATAAATATTTGGGAGTTGGCAGTTCTGAGTCCTATCTCATCGCTTGCCATGGATGACTGGTAATTGTTGGGGAATTATCACTGGCTGCTTGGAAACCTGATGACAAGAGAGAAGGTGTTTCATCCAGGTCAGTTGCTGAGTTGCAAAAAGGTGATGGGACCATGTAATCAGCCTGTTCTCTGCAGATGTGCAGAAAATGTTTCATAAACTGTAAATTGTATTTTAGGAAGTACCTAGTGATGCAGGTATTTAAGGTAGAATAAATGTGGTAGGAGACTTAAAGTATAGGAAGAAAGGTTGCTCTAAAAATTATTGCAACAGGTTTCCCCATCAGCATTTAAAGCTTCCAAAGCAAATTCTGAAAGGGGGAAAAAAATATCTTGTGTTTGAGAAATAGGCAAAGAGAAAACTGGGAAAAGAGAAACTATGTCTCTTAAAGCTCTTTATTTTTCCTCATCATTGAAAGAAAAAACACAACCCAAACCCACAAAAACCTCAACCTTGTTCTAATCCTAGCTCACAGCTGCTAGGGAATTTACATCTCCTGTGGCAGGTGTTAATCATGGTGAGGCTAAAGAGCAGTTCCACTTCAGTGAGCCTTTCTGTGTGTTAGTAGGTGGTAGCATAGTCAGGACTCAAATTATAAGAGATTATGTTTTCAGAGATGTGTTGAAAACCCCAACCCAGCAATTATGTTTTCCAAAGTGTCCATTTGTTACTGCTGGAGACATCCTGCATTGCCGAGTGGTGCGTTCTTGCCGCCTGAGTTTCTGAAACACAAGCAGGGGGGGAAAGGATTAAGGAGGTGAATACTGTTAAAGCAAAACTTTGGAAGCTAGAAAGTCTGAGGCTTTACATCCTGGGAGGAGATGTGTTGAGGTGCAGCTGGTGCAGTTTTTTTCAGCATTAGATGGTCCAGCAGCCATCTTGCTGTCCTGCAGGGGGGTGGAGGGCAGGGCTCTGCAGCAGTGCAGTCACCTACTCTAGCCCCAGGGACAGTCACACAGGCAGAGGGACACACCCCAGGGTGCAGGAACACCTCAGTACCTGGAGTCCACAGCTTCTTGAAATTCAAGGAACCACAGTAAAAAACTTGAGTTCACTGGGAGTTACAGTGGGTTAGTTAGTTAGTTCTAATCTGAGGTACTTCTGAATTAACTGTGGTAGTGAGAACACATGCTCAGGAGCAGTGACATTCAGGACTGCCCGGTCTGTATCTTGCCCTTTGGCTAAAGGTGAGGCCAAAGGTCCAGACCTGTGAGTAACCTCACCTGAGGAAATGCCAGCAGAGGTCCCTCACTGTGACAGGTTTGGTATTTCTATGCATTTAGTTGCAGCTTTCTCATGTGCCTGTAACTTCCTTTCTGAGCAGTTTGGTATTTTTGTCATGTCTAAACCAAAGGATTTGGATTCAGGAATAATGTTCCTCATCCTGGTTGCATAACAGAGCACAAATACCAGCTGCTGTCCTTTTCTTTTAGAGCACAGCTGGAGCACCAGGGGGAAATGGCAGTCCCAGTCATATTTCCATTTTTATGGACAAGAGTGATTGTTCAGTGATGTTGGTGTAAAGGCCTGCAACATGCTAGGATATGAGTGGATTTGTGTGGGATTCCTTTTACCCTGAAACTTTTCCACAATCTGAAGTATCATGGGGAGTATGGAATGTCAATGTGTAAGGACATCGGGCTGCTCACTCTCGTCTGGGTTTTATGTGCTTCCCTATGGAAGAGAGGGAGAGTGGTTGTGTCTCTGCATCACAGAGAGACTGTATCACAAAAGAAACTGTGGCTGTGTCTCTGCATCACAGACTGTTCATTTTACACATGTTAAAGCAAAACTTCCTTTGGCTAAAATGCAAAAAAAGTCCTGGTAATGTAATTGCTGCTTACCTACAGCTACTTGAAAAACATTCTCCTGACTCTTCAGGGGATACAGAAAAAAAACAGAGAAGGGATTTTGTTTTCCCCAGATTACATCACATCACACAATTTTCTATTAATCTTCTTTTCAGTGTAAAGAATATCCCTGTTGTTTCAAAAAGATGACAGTATGCTGCTCAGTGGGCCAAAGGAATGATAGTGCACTCTTAGAGCATGAGGAAATCAGCCTTGTTAGCTCTTCTTCCAAGAATAAAGCTGAGCAAAAAGGTTAACACAGGGTTAAATCCTTTAGAGTAATTAATCAAATATGTTAATGGGAGCACCACTTTGTTATAACTTCTAAAAAAGAGAGGTTAGATCAGAACAACTTGAAATTAGAAACAATCTCAGCATTCTGACTCTAGGACTTGGCAAGATATTGAGACAGAGCTGCCTGAAGAGTCCCTTGCATCGCTGAGCCCAGCCTTGCCCCAGCAGGAAATCCACAGGAGGAAGCTGCAGGTGAAGTTTCTGTGAGTGTCCTGGGTGGGGGGCATTGTCTCCTGCAGCTCCAGCAGCAGTGAGGTGCAAGAGGCACACAAAGGCAGAGCTGTTATTCATGCTTTATTTGGTACAAACAATACATTTTAACCTGCCTAATAGAAACTGAGCCAGACTGTGTCAGAGCTGTTGTCAACTTGTCCTCCTGAGTTGTTCTAATGTCCGAGCAAACCTTTTCTTCCAGTTTCTGCCCATCTGATTTGCAATCCAAAGGGGTTTGTAGAGTTAACCTAAGTGCATTGAATAGGTTTTGACTAGCTCAGTCTCAGTTGGAAATGTGTATGTAATGGGATATTGCTGAGAAACAGCTTCTTGTATTGTGCTTTTCTGTGTACAAGTTTTGTTTGAATACTGCCAGTCCTTATTGAACATCACAGCCGTGTCTTTGAAATGTTGACCTAATAAAATCCTGTGCTGGGGATAGAGAGCCAGTGAAATGTTCATAACCTCTCTACCCAACACAGTCCTTTCAAAGAGGGATCAGACTTTCAACTTCAGTTCTTTACACAGTGAGAAAGAACCAGCAATTAAAGCTCCTTATATCCTTGTAGTTGTTAGTAGTATAGAAATTAAATTATACCAATATATGTTCTTTACAATGGAGATGGAAGCAGAAAAAGATCATCACATTAATTAGTTTTTTCTTTTGGGAAAAGGACTGGCTTTATTGAGTATTACAACTGACACCAGTGCATTCCTGACTGGCTGTAAGATCTCAGACAAGTTATTTCTTTTTGGTCACTTTTTTTTGTTACTTTTACGTGCTCATTTTGGTTTTTGTGTTTCGACTGAAAGCACTTCAGGACATAATCTCACTCTCTCTGCCTTTTGTAATGCCAGGCCTAACAAAGCTTTGCTTTCCTTTGGGGCCTTTAGACACTGATGAAACATAAATATTTTCAAAGATAATTAACTACACTGACTTTGAATGGAAAGTCATAATCAGGCCTGAGAAAGAGGAATCTTTGCTGCTCTACCCTATCTGCTGATGAGTATTCTCTTGGAAAGGAGGAGACTGGAAATTTTTGCAAACATTCTAAATGTTCAAGATGCTTTCAGAGTTGCAGCTGAGTCTGAAGGAGCTGGAATGTGAGTGGTTAAATTGTGTTTGGCTGAAAATCAAATTAGCTTGATACCTGCATGTCTCACTAGCACCTAAAGCCTAGAAGAGGTTTAGTAAAAATTGAAGAACTCCTTGTCCTACACAGACAGCTGTGATTGCTTATAAAACTTCGCTATCAAGTGCCTTGAGGGGCACAGGGTTGCAGTGTGGTAATATTTAGGCTGTAAAACAAACAAATCAAATCAAAATAGGCTTTCCTTTGAAGAATTATATAAATTTTCCATTCATTCTTTTTTTTTTTTCATATTATTTTTATCACAACAGTACCTGAAAGTCCAGTCAGCATAAAGAGCAAGGCAACATACAAACTCTGCCATAAAATTCTGCTCTTCCTCTAAAGCACAGTTGGTCTTTGGGCTCAGTAAGAGGGGCAAATTAAGTTGCTTAAGAGATGCTTGGTCTGACTACATTTTGTGTCTTTTGTTTCTCCAGAAGTTCTTGTCATGTCAGTTCTACCAGCTGATCCTACTTTATTAATTATTTTTTCCAACTTGAGTTTTTTGTAGAGTGAGATTGAGATTGCATTCTGTAGTAATTAGATAGATAAGAGCTGAGATAGCTGGAACTCTGTCAGAGAAGCAGAATTAAGTGTCCAGGGAGTGGAAACTTCTTAACCATGATCAGCAGCAGAAGACACAGCAAACGAACGTGCACTGATTAGATGAAGTCAGCCCTGGTGGCACAGGTGTGGGAAATAAGTGCAGTCAGAAATTCCTTCTCACTGAGTTAGTGCCAGGCCATGATGGGGAGTACCTGCAAAGACAGTTACTGTTGCAATTACTCTGGCCTTTAATTTCTTTGTTTTAAAAGCTAAAGGAAGTCCCGCCCTCAAACACTTTAATAAACAGAATGACTGATGTAATCATAGAAGGGCACATTTAAATATGGGTAGAGTATATACAGTTTGCTTTGCCCCACTTCTCCTGTACAAGGCACTTTAAACATAGGAAGTGGCACTAATTAGTCCGCAGATGCAACACAAAAATTGTGGTCTGTGTGTTTTCCCTCAGAAGATTTGTGACTACCAGAATGTCCTCTGTAATCAGAGAAAATATTTCTGTCATGGGAGTGGTCCAGGTTTAGATACTCTGTTGGTGTCATCATGGTGGACTATTCTAATTTGCCTTTAGTTCAGTAACAAGCATTCCTAGTAATTGCAAGTTTTTTTAAGAAATAACACCAGGTCACTAGATCTGCTGATCCTCAAGGCAGGCTCATAATTCACTTACCTGCAGTCCATATAGGGGCAGCTAATAATATCTCAAAACCCCAGTAGGACAGGTGCATCTTTATAGGCTGCTGGATGCTGGTTGGTTGGTTGGTTGGTTGGTTGGTTGGTTGGTTGGTTGGTTGGTTGGTTGGGGAATTGTGAACCTGCCCAGTGTTAAGGGCAGTTAATGCTTTCAGCCTTGGCAATGCCACTTCACCAGGAGCAGCCAAGAGGAAGTGGTGTGGACAGCAGTACACCTGACATCTTGCCCTTCTGTAGCATGTGGGATTGTCACGTGGGACTCACACCTGTGTGTCCTTGCAGTCAACTATTTTTTTTTCCTTCTTCTTTAATATATCATTGCAACTGAAGCTTTCTTATGAGTTGTGAGAAAAGGTGGAGACTTGGTGGTGGGAAACCATGCAGGCCTGCAAAAGCACTTGCTCTTTGGATTTTGGTACTTTTCAGGCAGCTATTATATAGTTACCTACTCTGCTTTGCCAAGGCAGGTAGTTCTGGGTCTGTGCAGAGGCACCTTTAGGCAACTAAGTCAGCCAGAGAGTTCAGACAGATTCAAGGTTATGCAGCAGCTGAGTAGGAATTTTCAGGAACAGTTTTGGACTTCAATTTTTAATTACATCCTTTTTTAATTTTTTCTGTTTGGCCCTACAGTGAAATTTGATTAAGACGGTACTAAAGGTTTTTCCACACCAACAATTTCACCTTCAAAGGCATTTGCAGCTGTGACCTCAGATATTGTCCCTGTTTCATATATTTCTTCTCTACTGACAGAAGAAGGAATTCGTGTTCACTGTTCGTAAATAGGATCATGCCAGAGAACATCCTGACTCTGTGTGCAATCTCTGCCTGCAGTCTTCTGCTTGATCTGCCAACCCTGAATTTTCAGCTCCCCACCTGATATGAAAAGGGGCAGATATTAGTTTTTCTCTGAAATGAACTGCTGAATTAACAACTCTCTCATCTAAGGGCTACAAATGGAAATGAACAGCTCTGAATGATGTGGCAGGCGCTCAGAGCAATGTGTGTGATATTCTTAGAAACCATTTTGATGAGGTGTCCTTACATCAGCCGGGAGCAAATGCAGATGAAAGGCTCAACAGGTAACAAACCAGAGGAATTTCCTTCAGTCCAAGGTTCATGTCCTCATTCAGAAGTTGGATTTGGGATCTGCTTGTCCTGGATGTCATCAGAGTATGTTTTGAAAGCAGGCACACAGCTGTCCAGAAAATCTGAGAGGATTGCTGGCCGGCTCATTTGTCTTTACAGCTTACATCTGGCTTTGATGAGCTGCACATACGTGCATATGATCTTTGTCCAGGTGGACAAATGTCTAGTTTAATGTTTAGCAATAGGTCCTTCTTAGCCTTTCAGTCAAGGGCTTCAGTTACATATTAATGGCACAGGTCTTTGTGCAGGTCCAAGAGCAGGAATATTGGGACATACTGGGGTAGGGAATGTTTTGGCTCACCATGTCAGACATATCTGTTGGCCCCAGTTTGGCAATTACTTCAGTGTCCATGTAATTTTAAGCACATAAGTAATTCCAGACAGTCAGGCTTGTCTTTAAAAGTGCATTGCTGACTGGGGAATTTCTGGCTTCTATAGCTGTTCAAATCTTGGCTCCCAGGAGTCTTCCTCCAAATTTAACAACGTTTCTGCTTTACTCTCTCGCGGTAGAAAACTGGTAGCGTGCTTTGCTCTGTCAGCACAGACAGAAAATTTGCTTTAGCTTCTATCCTGTGAGATATTGGACAGAGACCTTGATGGGATAAACATAGGATGATTTACTTGAGAGGCCATACAATGTGGGTTGCTGAAGCTGAGACTTGTTATTTAGGTTGAATGAAAGTGCAACCCAGAAAACTGGCAAAAATTTTGCACACACTTCTACAAAGTTGGGTGCTTGTTCCACCAAGTTTAGAAGTAGGGCAGTACAGGAGCCAGAAGATGTATTGGAAATGGAATTGGTTTTGCACCAGGATTGGGAGAGAAATGTGTAAGCCTCTTTGAACTGGTACATGAAGCTATATCAGCTCCATGCTGTATGTGAGATAATATTGTTCATGGCAGTGGGGAGAATATACAGCAGCCTAAATATTAAGGGAGAGGAAGGACTGTTTGGGACATTTGTAAGTAAGTAATATTTAAATCTAAGGTGCTATTCCTTGTCCTGATTTTTTTAAAATGGATCCTTCACTGTATTGCACCATAACCTGTGCAAGTGATGGAGTTTCTTCTTTCCTTTGGGGAGTGATTTTTTGTATCTTTTTTTTAATTATTATTCTCACGTACTAAGAAATGTCTGCAGGCCATCAGCCATTTCTCCTTTGGCCATGGAAGAATGGGCCTATAATAGGAAGACAGTGCCCTATAGTGTACTCCTTTCTCCTCCTTTTCAAACACATCTCTCCCTTGAAGAGCAGAGCCTGTCCAGCCTGACCCTGGTCAAGATGGGAGAGTGGCAAAAGCAGATTTCCCTGGGAAGCTTTTTTTTCCCATTTAGAGCTAAGTGTGTAACTTCACATCAGAGTTGGTCTAGCTAAATGAGCACCTTGGACACCACCATCCTGACTACATCCTGCCTGACTTCCTCATCTTCAGCTCTTCCTCCAGCTGGAAAAGCTACAAGTAGCTGGGGGCTTCTGTCAGCTGTACTGACAGAACTACAGTCTGCAAATCCACAGCTGTTCCCAGGTGCACCCCAAATATCTCCAAGCAAAGCATCAAGAAGTGGGATTCAGTTTATGACACATTTTCCTGTCTACTGTAGAATAAATGGGAGCATGCAGCTCGTTGCATCAGAGAGCCCAGTGAGGTTTTGCTCTGTCCCTTCCTCAGCTGTGCACTTGAGGCTTCTGTTCATACTCAGAGCAAGGATGATCTGAGGAGAGGTATGTGAAGGGTCTAGAGCATGTCTGGGACTGTGCTCGTGGGGAGAGGTGGAACTGACAGAGGGGTGATATCAGCACCTTCCAAAGCCTCAGAAGGGATATCATGTTCTTTAGATCTAGAGAGAACCAGCATCTTCCCCAATTGCCTTGTCCCACTGCCAGGGTGAGGCTATTACAAGTAAAAGGCTGGGTAATAGGAGGAGCTGCAGAAGGGCCCCAGGAGCCCAAGCAGGTGCCACAGCTGGTGATGACAGGCTCAGCCTGTGGGAACAGTATGTGTGCTGGAGATAGCCAGGGAGAACCCATTTTAGCAAGAGCTGGGCAGACTCACAGTCACATGGCTCTGGCTCAGCTGTACAGCCTGAGCTTTAGGAAGCTGAGAGAACCAAGTTTTCAGAATTTGCATATTGCAGCTGAGTGACTCCACTGACTCCATTTCCTGGGGCCAACGAGTTGTCCTCACAATTTCTGCAAGAATCACAAAATGGATGACAACTCACTCCCCCCCCCCAAATTTCTAATCTGATAGCGCATTTGGAATTGGTTTGGAAATTGGGCAAAGATTCAGCTTGAGTATTTGATATGAAGTGTTCACTTCTGGCTAATGCTATTTCTGTTACATCTCTCCTTCAGAGCATGATTTAAGAGGACTGTCTGAGAGAAGGGCACTGCAACTTGCTGACTCTGTGTTACCTCCTGCAGCATTTTGAATGCAGCTTAATTTCCTTGTGAAAAGAACTGATACAACCAATCCCCATGAACTCTTCACACTTGACAGAAACACAAGTGAAGAGGGTGATCCATAATAATTAGGAAATTGGGATCAAAAGTGGGCAGGCTTAGCCCAGTCTGTTTTGCTCAGGGGCAATACTGCATCTTATAATACACAACTTAATTACTAGAGTACATCCTTTCTGCAAGTGAAGGCAGTTTCCAGAGTGGAAAAGCTGCTATAAATACAGTTCTAAATTCTACTCAAAACTAGGTTAGGAGAGCATAAGCTTGAGTAGTATTTAAAAGAGTAAAAGGAGAATGTCATGTAGTGTTGTCCTATTTCTGGCATCACTCCTCAGTGGAAAGGCCATTGTCACCTATCTGCCCTCATATGTCATTCAGAAACAAGAAATCAAACACAAGATAGAAATGATGGTCCTTAAGATCCCTTTCCAAACAAAAGTGGTTGTCCTATTTAAGGGCAGGGGCAGACATCTTCAGCTCAGGGCTGCAGTTGCTCTGTCAAAGGCAGACTGAGCTATGCTTGTGTGAAGAGTCCTTTGTGTGTCACAGCTACTGTGTTAATGAAAATCTAAGCTGCAGAAGAAGTTCATCCCCACACTTTTCTGCTTTTCCTCTTGCTTTATACATGTACCCTACAGTCTACAGGCTCTGTTCAGTGGAGCTAAGACTCACAGGATGGAGGTAAATTTAAGATTTAAGGGTTATCTAATATGTTGTGTAAGAATAGTCTGACAAATGCAGAAGGTATCACATATCTTAGCATTTGTTTTCCTTTGTTTAATACAACTCCCAGTTTCATTGAGGATTAGATGTCAAGAGCCATTACACAGCAGGGAGTTAATTACAGAAGTTCTGGGTTATATAATAGTGATTTCCAGATTTCCAGCCTCAGTAAGGCATATCTCCTCATGACCAGGATTTTTTCTGGCCTTCTGGCTGGATAGTCTATATAAACTTTTTTTTCAGGGCAGTGATTGAAATAGTTTTACTGAAGGAATTTTAGCACTGAAGTTTCCTGGTATCTGATGGATTTTTCCAGAACAAAACATTAGCAAAAGACTGTTACAGTTTGTCATGTTTATATCTGATCCTGCTCTGAGGGTGGTGCTTTCATTACATGGCCATAAAGTAATGGTACTTCTCTGCCTTTAAACTCTTTTGACAGAAAAGTGCTTAAACGTTGTTTTTCTGGATTTGCTTGTTTTGTCCTTTGTAGGATTGGGGTGAGGGGCGTGGAGGGAGGCAAGGAGTGTGATTGCATTATCAATTATTTTATGTTTTGCCTCACAGAGTGCAGGTCTTCAGCACTTCAACACTTTAGAGTAATTTTCCTTTGTGTGGCAGGTAATTTTTTCTCTGTGCTTGTTGGAATATGTATTTTCTGCTGTTGTCTGGCATCAATATTTAGCATGTTTGAATAGGACAACCTAAGCACCTAATGTGCTTTTATAAAAATCTGAACTGAGAAAAAGAAAAACAAGTCAAGGTCTCAAAGCTGAATCTCCAAATTAAGCTGGTGATGTTGAATTTGAGCATCACTGTGTCTAATTGTTTAGCTTGGGGTGGCCACAGCATACTCCTTGTCCTTGAGTTAGGCACCCGTAAGTAAATGTGAGGCAGAGCTACTCAAGGTGCTTTAGCATGGCCCAATTTAGTTTCTTTTCAGGGTGGTTTATCACACAGAGTGTTTTATACTCACAACAGTAGTGCTTACTTGCATCATGCTGCCTCTGGCTGGAGTAAAGCTTTTGCTTTCTGTTTTTCCACTTTATGTAAAACAAATCAAGTTTCTCTGGACTAAGAGGGTGGAGCATAGGAATGATTTACTAACTGAAAGGCTTGGACACCCACTTGGGAGGGAGGAGTTGTTGGTTCTGGTTTCTGTCCTGTTTCTGAATTCAATGAAATCCTCAAATACTTTGCTTAATTCAGCCAGAGTGACTGAAATGTGCCCATTTACAAATGGTAGCATGCAGGTCCAGTCAGAAGTAAGAAAGGTAGAGGCAGATTGCTCAGCAGGGAATTTCTGGCACATGTGTCTATGCTGTCATTCTGTGGGCCCTGAGTACAACAGTATGCACAAGGCACAGCTTTGGAGGAATTAGATTCATTGTAAACAAGAATTTGCCCATCTCCTAGAATTTCATGGTTGTTATTTGACTCTGACCATGTTCTGTATTCGACAATGAGATTAGAGGGTGTTTTGGAATTCTGAAAGGCAAAGATTTTGGAGGACAGATGACATGAGATCATATATCTTTGCCATAACCTTTGACAGTGTTTTGCAGAATTATTTTGCATATGAATTGCACCAGTTCTCTTTTTCAGGCTGACATTTCAGTGGATACATGTTGAAACTGGCAAGGAAGTCAAGGTGTATCAGAGGGCACAATCTTGTTACATATAATTTTACGAACAAGCACTTTGATTTTCTTTACCTTAATGGTGATGCTTGTGCTCTTCCAGAGACCATTCTTCTTCACTTGGTAGAGAGCAAAATACCACATAATATCACATAATAGTTAAGAGTAGTTGCCACAACCATGACTAAATAGGTTCAGTTCTTGCTCAATAGTGGAGAAAATTTTGAAAAAGAAAATAGTAAAAAATAAAGATATCCCCAAGTGTTTTGACCGCTCAGACTATTGGATAGAGAAGGAGAAATACACCTCTGTTCTCCGGTATGTGAAACATGATAAATACATTTGCAAGTGCTTTCTGTATTTAGGCCTGCAGGTGAAAAAAAATGCAGGGGAATATCCTGAGAATCTAAGTAGACCTTGGGTCATTGAACAATTGTGAAGTATTATAAGCAGGTTTATATATTCCTGTTCACAACATGCTAGGGCAGCAGCTCAAAGGGGATTTTAGGAAGTTGGTAGCAAATAAACATCACTCAAGCTCCTAAATGGAGACCTGGTTTTAGTGATTTAGCCCCAGGTGCCTCCCACAGCACTCAGGTAATTCAGGCACAGACACACTGGGAAGCTGCTGTGCTCTGGGTGGGACAACACAAATTCTGTCCAGCTGTTGCCAAGGTCCTGCCATATGACTTTATATTTGCTGATAGTTTATTTCTCCTTCAAAAACAGGAAAATGAGGAGATTTCTGGACCTTCATCATGTTTCCTTCTCTAACTGCTGTATGAGCAGTTTGTCACCCAAAATAAACTGCAAAAACTTGCTTGCCCCAGGGGAGAGAGAGGATTCATTTGAACAGGCATCATCTGTGTGTGCAGCTGGTGCATTCAAATTCATCCTGTGTTCAGAATTGAATTGTGTGCTAGAAGGGTTTTGCAAGTACCTTGTAAACTTGTTTTCATGAAAACAGCTTACAGAGGTTTCTTGTTTTAAAACCCATTTCTTGGTTCATCCCTGGGAGAGACTGCAGCAATTCTGCCCCTGTGCTCATGCTGTTTATCTTTTGCTAAACAGAGGAAAGCAGATTATGGTTTTTAAGAGCTAAGCTTCAGCTTTTCTGCAGGTCTGTGTGAGGGGGAACATGTTGCTTTGGTGCCTTGAGTGCAAAAATGTTCTCTTGGGAGCATGTCTAAATAAGCTTTGTACACTTTCACAGTCACATAGGTGACTATTTTAGTTCAGTTTAAGTTTGCTGAAATAACATACCAAGCAGAATCAAAAGAGGCCGTGCAGCCTTTTGTAAAGTGCACTGGTTTAAGTTACTGCAGCCTTTTTTAAAACCAGGCAAAGGCTGAGGTAACTGCTGTTATCAGCTGGAGAAGGGAGTTGGCAGTATCAGTGTACCTTGCCAGAAGCATGGCTGACTTTATCAAAAAGAGAAGGACTGAGGATTAGAAGGTTCAAAGGAGCTGCACTTCTTCCCACAACTGTTTTATTTAATTTAGGAGGGGCTAAAATCAGATTGATTTTTGTCCAGATGGACTTGGAATGTTGTACTGTGAGAAGCTACACTAAGCAATTAATTGGAAGGTGTTTTTAAGAACTCCCTTCTCAAATTCAGCTTTGAAGTAAGAAGCTCACAGCTTCTCATATATTCATTCAGTCCAGGAATGAGTATTACAGATCACAATACTGCTCACAAAAAGCACTTCTCCTGGCAGAGCATTCTGACTAGACCATTCTCCTGGTAGTTACAGGTACTCACTACCAGTGTGAAAACAAGTCAGCCTGTAATTCCTAGTGCTGATTGTTCAGCAGGGCTCTTGAGCTGCATTTACGTAGACACTGAAAGAAAGCAGTGACAGACCATGCAGTATTCTTGGGGCTTTCATTTGCCCTGACATAGAAGAATTCCTATTTTTTTCAAGGAAGTGTCCTGTGGCATTCCAAACAGCTGTATTGCTGAACTTTAATTGTCATATATTCTTAAAAATTAAACTTCTACAAGCTTCTGTTGCAGTGCTTTTTTTCTTTTTTTTTTTTTAACTGATCAGTCTAATTTCTGCCTGCAACCACTGTTAAACTGCTAATAAAAGAGTGCAATATGTTAGCCAGCAACTTCTCTTCAGCTCAGAGAAAAGAATTCAACAGTTCCTTTTCTCAAGTCACTTCATTCTACATCCCCAGAAATATTTCCATTATATATATATTTGTATTTATATTCAGTTTAGCATAATAAATACCTCTTTAAGGTGGCTTTTTTATTTTAGAGAGAATACATAATTGGACCATATACTTGCATTATAAAATAACTAGAAAAGACAGTTTGTGTGCATGTAAGGTGTGTCTTTGCTTAACCTTATCTAGTAAACAGTTTTCCAGTACAAGATTTGGGGGTTTTGTATCTAGTTTACATTCCCACAATGCATATCCCAGGATTTCCTTAGCATGTGCAAAGGATGACAAATATCAGTACTTCATACAACTATATTTAATAAGTTATTACAGAAAAAAATAAAGTTCAAACTACAAAGTTTAAGCAGTTGTAAGCAATAGCAGCATTGAGCTCCATGTTTAGTCACAGTACTGCAGTTCCATACAAGCATTAGTCCAAGCCAAAAAGGAAGAAGCCTTGTTAGAATTACTAGCAAAAACAATCTAAGAGAACATGTAATAAAAGATACAGTACATTTAAAATTAGTTGAAAAACAAGTACAGAGATCTTAGCTGTGAATGCTCTAAAAGTTATGTCCATTAGTTTGACAGTAAAATTACAAATATCTAATACTTTATACCCCAACAGAACTACATCCAGGAAAGAAAAAAGAGCAAAAATTATCTCTTGTTAGCACCCTGGTTTTCTACTTACTGATGATCTTTTTGTCATGTAAATTTGAGTGTGTCAGACTTATGTGACCAATGTGATTTCTGACCAGCTACCCATTTGGGGTATAGAGTAGTCACTAACATGAATATAAAATACTCCGTGGTATGATAGAACACTATAGCAGCAGAGATTAAGAAGTTTGTCTGTTTAAAAAAAAGAAAGGAAGGAAAAGAAAAAGGGTTTAGCTGACATCATACAAACCAGCATAAAAGCAACTACATACAAGCCAGATTAAACAAAAGAGACATTTCTACAAATCTGTGACTAATCTTTCACTCATACCTTGCAAGTAGAGATGTCACAATACTGAAATATTAACATGGGAGCTTTTCCCAGTTAAGCTTTTTTTTTCTTTTTTTTTTTTTTTTTTTACTACTCTAACAGATAGTGAAATCAGCAAAGTTATTTGCTAACTGCATATTTGCAATACAATTTGTTTTAGCCCATGCCTTGCTAGCAGGCTATAAAATACAAGCATGTCGGCAGAAATATAAGCATAAACTTTGTACCACTTAGCAGGAATTTTTTATTCCCTCTTCATTCCTTAATCTCCTTTGTTTGCAATTTGTGTACATTCCAACCAGTAGTACCTAATTTGAGTCTAAATTTTACTTCACTATTTGATCTAGTCTATACATTACTTACAGAACTGAACACACAGAGGATACACAATAGACCAACTCTGGGCACATTTCTTCCCACAAGTCACGGACGAGCCACTCTAACGCTCGAGCAGAAGTTAACTCTAAAAGGTCATCAGCAACTTGTGGAAGCGAGAGTTTTGTCTAGAGAAAGTCATTGTATGCCCTGTTTACGCAACACCAGTCTTAGTCTGGATTGTTTCAGGTGCCAGAACAGAGTCACTGGCTTCAGGAAGGGGTTTCTTCTGGCTGCATAGGGAAACAAAGGTGATGGAAATGGAGGTGACAAGCGTTTTGATACTGGCCCTTGGTATCGCCAATACAAAAGAAAAAAAGGACAAAGACACAAGAGAGGCAGAGAAGAACGGAGAAAGACAAAAGCTGAACGGATGTTCAGACGTGGTGGCAATATGAGTTACTCATTGCTACCAGGGGATGGACAGAGAGTGTTTTGCATTAACTTGGCAGCTGCCACCCACGTGGGGTGGCTGGGTTAGGAAATGCTGTGGGCACCGACAGTCTGCTCCACGCTGCCACTGAGAAACACATGCACAGAGGACTCGTGCAGGAAAGGGGCAATTTCAGTAAATAAATAACACGGTGGCAAAATACAATGAAGAATATATATTTTAGGAGGTTCACTCTAAGGCTATTGAAAAGAGAGTTTATTGAGTTAATGACAAGAAAAGTAATGAAGAGTTATGCTGAATGGGCAGGGTCAAAAACCCATTGTTCAATAGATTTAGTTCCTTATAACGGCAATAGTATTTCATCAACACTGGTGGTGTATAAATCTAGACAGCGAACTGGTACTGTGACATCCCTATTATCTCCCTAAATCATTTTGATAAAGGAAAAGGCTTTTCAAAATATCACGTTTTTTCTGCTTCATTCTGTCATTTTATTGCCCAATTCTTTGTTACAATTTTCCAATCACTTTACATAACCAACCATTTTCATCATTGCCACACTATTGTAAACCACATCAGCAAGTTAATACATAAAGCTTTGCATTTCAAAAAACTAGACACTTTAGTAACAATATTACAAAGATTTTAGCTTCAAAAATAACTGAAAATGAAAAAAATAAACTTTTAAAGAATCAGCATCATAAAATTAATTTATTCCAAGTAAAAATACAAAATAATATTAATGACATTGACCAGATATGAAAGTCTCTCCCAGAAACAACTATATTAATGGTTGAGAAAGCACTCCTTAAAGAAAATACGAAATAAAAATGAAAAATATGTAAATATGTTTAATTTTTTTCTTAGCAAAAAATCTTTCTAAAAATAACAATGAAAATTTGTCTCAGTACAAAGGCTACATTACTATTGAAAAAATACCAGCATGAAGAAAAGGTACATATTTGACAGTAGAAAAATGATTTTAGTGAATCACAATGTCTAAAGTCTGCAATGAAAATAAATCTGCAATAAAGATTTATGCCTTTTTTCTTTTCATTTTTCTTTTTTTTTATACAAACAGTACAAACAGTATTGCACATAACAACAAATAGTCGAGGTTAGGTTAGCCTTCAAAAAAATCGACTAGTTCAAGTCTCACATCAGAAAAGGCCACAATAGGACCTGTTGTACCCAGGGGCTTCTTAGTCAAGTTGCAGTTCAGAACTCCATATTTTAAAAAATAACTTTTTTTGAAGGACCCTCTTTTAATATAACATATTAACAACTCAGGGGCACATTCATTTACAAAACAAAAGGGAGCATGTCATAATTTAATAAACTAAAAAAAGTTCTCTTTAAAAAAATACAAACAGAAGAACTCTCACAATTCTGGTCAGTCGTGCATAATCACACTTGATTATAAATATACAAATTAAGGGAAAATATTTTTTCACCTTCTATTCACAACTTTCAGCACCAAATGGAGTTTGTGTTTACACCTGTTCTTTATGATGATTTTGCTTCAGATTTAATCCAACATTATGCTATATTGTACATTTTCCAGCTTCTCTCGCTCTCGCTCTCTTTCTCTCTGGGAGTATTTTTCTACATGAAAGAGGGGTATTTCTTCAAAAAGGTTTACTTCTTTCACATAATTAGGTAGACTTCTGTAGGTTAGCTATGATCTTTAATATTACAGTTATAAAGCTCTAACTTCTTCATTTTCAAAAAAACTCAAATAAGCATGAAAAAAATAAAGTTACCCATCTGTTAAATCATTTTTCTTGCAGAATTAAATTAATATATATTTTTCTGAATAAACTTACTTAGAAAATATCATTTTCTTTCCTATATTTCAAAATTGAGGTATTGCAAAAGATCATGTCAGTCAGAAAGCATGCCTTTTTCTTTAAAAAAAATCATCAGCCAACTGTTGAAAACTGTCTAGATACAAAAAGTAGTGCATAACAAAATGTCTTGTACAGATGAAAAAAAACAGAAAAGACACCTGGGCTGGGAAAAGCAATATCACAAAACCGCCCAGAAGTAACTTCAAAAGGGATAATTATAATAAGCATTTTAAACCAGTAAAAAACTATTTTTTCTTTTTTTTTTCTCCAAAAACAGAAAAAATCCTTTCAAAGCCAATACTTGCAACTAAACATCGGGAAAACCAACTTACTAAATTAGACACAAAGAAGGACATCACAACAAACAAAACCCAGAACATTTAAATCTACTATGCGGTGTCATATCCAGTCAGATTGTCCCCAGAACTGCAAAAACAAAGGAGGAAAAAGAAAAAAAAATAGTGTACACATTCTCACAATCATTAGTATACCAAGTGTGTTTATATTTATATGCTATCTGCAGCCCCATAGTTCATGCTAAAAAAATGTCCACTGTGTTAGCAGGTCTTAATTGTATTCAAGCTTCACAGGATACATCCAGGGATTAGAGAGATAACGCCACATCCACAGAGCAGACATCTCATGTTACTTTAATATGCAGACATTTCTTTAGCACCACTTTGTTTCCTAACTTCCTTAAATGTGCCTAGGTTAGTATTTGACAGACTATCTAATCGGTAGTGTATGTACGCCAGCATGAGCTCTTTGGTTTTCTGGACAAGGTCTGCAGCTACGTAAATGATGCAAGCATTAGGAAAGAGATTGTAACTAAGAGCTCATTTCTGTTTATGTACCTGTTATGAACTGTCAAAAATGTGTTAATGTCAGATACAGAGGCTTTAACAGTTAAGTTTGATCACAGTACTAGACATAATCACTTTACTATATAAAATAAATTGCACGATATATAACAGAGCACCGCAAAGTACTTCATCTACCATCCACAAATTTTTTTTAAGAATATCCTACAGCTAGTTTTTATATTTGTTGTAATATAGGTCATTCTGTAATGGGCTGATCCTAATTTCAGAAGCATTACATTTACTGAGGCATGCCTTCCTCCAGTCAGTAATCAATTTTTTTTTGTTACTGAGCATTTTGTAGCCTACGTAGATTCATAATTTGTGCATTGTGGGCAGGTTTTATATTAGACATATATAAAATTTATTGCATGCAGCAACCTGATTAAGTAAACATGCAGTCAAAAAATATTGACCTTCCTTGGAAGCTTTTCTGTATGCTATACTGATCTCCTTTCAGCAGCCATCACTATTTTAATCACATATTCATTTTTAATTGATACCCTAGCCTGAATAGAGTATTATGGTATTAGTAATACCATTTTAATAGCAGCAAAAGCTATTGCAGCATACATTTACATAACACTAAAAGACCTAACAGAACAAAACAAAAAAAACCAACAAAACAGAACAAACAAACAAAAAAAAAACCCTCAGCAAAATAAAAGAAAAAAGTCTGATCCAGCTTATGAGGTATCATCCTTACAAGTCAAAATCGAGAGCAACTAAAGGCTTATTTTCTTTAAGGGTTATTACTATTCTAAATGACCCAAACTAATGATTGCTGAATATCTGTTTAAGTTTTTGCTACATCTGCCACCTACTCGTGAATATTACCTTTGGTAAGTCATCTGCTAGGGGCAAGTCTAAATTTCTGAAAATAAGTGCATGCTCCAGTTTAAAAATAAAAATAATTATAATTACAATAAAAAAATCTTCATCACATACGCATCAGCCCATGAAGACTGATGAGAATGGCAGTCTACATAATGTCACTAGTGACAAGTCTTGTGTAGGAAATTAAGGTACCAAGCAGATGTTTGTGTGAATCAAAGTGCAAAATCAGTACAGTTACACTCTGCCGGTTTGTATTATACTGGACACTGAGTTCAGTAATGTGACTGTAAATAATAATAATAGTAATAAAAGACCCATATCTTCATTAAAGTCGAGGACGAATGCACAGATTTCCAGAACACTAAGCCCTGAGGCAGCGCTCTCTTTTCACTCAATTTTATTTACTCCAGTACTTCTTGCTGGCTGCGGCCGGGGTTCAGCTCCAGCGGAACGGGACGTGGCGGGGCCGGTCGCCTCCCTCCTTTACCAGTGGTTTGTGGAACTCCCGCCCAGCACGAGAGTGTATGCTGGCCCAGCAGTATTCACAGTAATACTGCAAGCAGGTAACGTTGGCACAAAAGAATGGAGCAAATTTCCCACCACAGCGAGTGCCCTGGCATTCGTCACACATCTGATCATCCAGCACATATGGCTTCACTTCCACCTGCACCAGGGACAAGAAAACAACTGTAAGAATGTTGCATGGTTCTGCTAAGCAACAACACAAACCTCAATATTTTAATTCTTTCTGGCTCTACTGAAGGGTTTCAGCTGATGCAGGACTAATCCAAGAGGCTGGTAGTTAGATTTTCATCCCATGCGCTTTACCTGTCAGAAAATCTCAAGGAAGAAGGGTGTGCTTTTGTAACTATTCAACATTCCTTGGAAAAGTTGGGTCTGGGAAAGTACTAAGATGGAAGTACAGTAAAAATCTCCGAGGATTTTCCACTAAGAAAGCTCCAGGAATCGGAATAGACTAACAAGAAGGGCAGGCCATGAGAGGAGCATTGAGCATTATAACAAACAAAAGTATATTTCTAAACTTCAGAGGTCTAGTGAGTTTCAGAGGCTTTTTTCCCTCAGAATATTTTTTTGGTCTCTTTATTTTTTCATGATTTGCAAAATGCAGGACCAGACTAATAAGAGATTGAAATTAAACAAAATTAAATGCACTTGTATGAAATACTCTCAACTTTGTGGGCAAAATCACTATCTAAAGATTGTTTGCTCTTGAGGTGCAATAAAATTTCATTGCAGTTCCAACTAGGGCCTTGCCATCAATTACAAACAGTCTGGAGAGCTGCTGACTTTAGTCCTACACTCATTTGTAAAAAACTTAGGGCTGGAATGCCTTTTGTTCTTAAAGCATTTGTGCCAAACACAGCAGGACTGATGCATGATTAGGCACTTGCAATAATGCTATTACAGACCTTGAACATGTTCCTATGAATTGTGCCTACACATTTAAATTGAGTGTTCATTCATTACAGGGAAATCATGAGTTCATGCATGTCTAATTCTTATGGCTCTCTAATGCTATTTATAAAGTGGTTTAAGTACAGTCAACTGCACTAGAAAAGATAGAAAAAAATTGAAGTATACATTTATTATAAATAATTTTGCTGTAACTGTGCAACTGCTAGTTCAGCACAATTTGTATATTGTGAGGAAAACCTGAGTCTAGTAACAATATTTAAATACACATTTAAAGAGATTTAAAGAAACATAAAATGAGATGTTAAGCTGAAAGACAAGAAGCATTCTCAAAAAAGCTTTATGCTGAATTTACTTCAACTTATCCTGATCACACTTCAATAAATGTTACTCCTTTGAAGTAAAGCTTCTGTAGTGAGTTGCATTTCTTGCCTAAGAAACAGCTTGGGCTGCCAATCTATTTTTTTTTAATTACACCCTGCTACTAGTATTGCATGGAACAAGTCTGAGTAACTGCCATTTTGCATATCAAATGCCATATCACTAAAATTAGAAGCATCATGTAAAATAAAACAGCGCTGTCTCAAATGAAATTGGAAGAAAGCAGGTCCAATGTCCAGCACAGCTCTAGATCCCCACCTACTCAAATTTCCCAAGCATGAATTGTGAAGGTCTCAAAGAGAGTCTCTTCCTGTCTCCTTCTCTCATCTTTTCTTGCATTGATTACTAGTGAAATAATTTTATAAAGTTGGCTGTGTAGTTCAGAGATTTGAATCTATTAGATTAAAATATAAGGACTCATTAAGAGACTTCATACTTCTTCAAACTCATGCATAAATCTATTTTTAAAATAGAAAAAAGATAACTAAATAAACTTATCAGTCCACCAAATGAAAAAAAGAATAGACTGATTAAAAAAATTACTAGAAAGTGACCTTTTGTGGCTTTAGCCTAAAGCTTAGAAAGTACCCTCTAGTAAGCATGGCTAATATATAAATCTCAAAGGGTTCAATGTGTGATTAAGACTCCAAAAGTAATCTTCTCAATCTCTCTGTAAGATTTTTCAGAATCTAACAGACAAGAAATGTTTAGGAATAGCCTTGTCTGAGTTAATGTAATATGGTGTAAAACACCATACACAAATTGCTTGAGGACTTATAACGCCATGACCTCCTCAAAACTGACAAAAAGTACAATTCAGATTTGTAAAGACAAAGTCAAAATAGTTTGAACTTTGCAGCTGTGCAGATTTATAAGCATACTGCACATAACAGACACACCTAGTACCTGTTAAACTGACTTCTGAAGAAATCATTTACACTGGATTAAGGAAAAAACAAGCCATCCCTATCAGAAAAATACATAGCAGCAGTCCATGTCATGTGTCCTTTTGAATAATTCTAAATGCAGAGCCCTCAAAACATGGGTGTTGTTTGTATGTGTAATCAAGAGGTGAAGATAGAAGGTCTAAAGGAAAAAAAAATTTTGGAAATTAAGTAATGCTTTCTTTTAATGTGTTCAAGACAAATTTCAGTGAATACTGTAACTTCACTCCATATTTGAAAAGCCCTTTAGGGATTTCATATGGACTGAAAAAAAGAATCTCATTTCTCACCCTTCTGCCTATCAAGCATCTCTTGGCATTTGGTTTTAGTTAAATAATTCTGAAGACTTTTGAGGTCAGCATTACCTATTTTAATTACAATAAACCTGTGCTTTAAGGACCTCAACTCTAGACCTACACTACTGACAGAAAATGGCCTAATAATAGCAAAGTGTCAGAAGCTACACAAGTAGTCACTAAATGAAAAGTCACTGATGCACAATGAGCAAACATCTAAAGGAGGAGGAAGAAGTTGGGAAATGCTACAGAATTTGACTTATGGAATTCAAAAGAGAACAAGGACAAATAAGCTTACACTCAACTATTTTCTGAGTTTAGCACTAAACAGCTATTTAAGATGTTTAAAGTATTTTTTCAGATGCTTGAATAAGCTTTTAAAAAATTGACAAATGTCATTTAAAGAACAGAACTTAATGTTCTTCAACAAAATTCTAATAAGGATTTTTAAAATACCTGTACAGTCTGGTAACCACCGTTGTGCTCCATGCAGTTTTACTTACCCGTTTATCAATGTCATTGTGTTGGAGCTGGACAAAGCGAGCACTGATAGCAGCAATGTAGCTCTGCTGATTGGAGAAAGCCACTCTGCCAGCACCTTTGGGGTACTTCAGCTCTGGGTCTGTATCAATGCCAGCATAGCAGACACCTCCATATAAACGGTCCATAATCATTGCCAATTCAACTGCAAGAAGTCAATTGTTAAATATCATAGATTTAACATAAATCATGGTGTTGCATTTGGATTGTTGCATTTTAAAAAGCATCATTTGCCTCATCAGATGTGTCTTCCAAAGTCTAAAATTCCAGAGTGAAACAGAGATTCAATCAACTTTACATGAATTATTGTAAAATATAAAGGCAAAAACCAGAATCTGTAAAAAGTTGATGTGGCTGAAGTGTGAAAAAAACGCAGAGTTATGCTGTTAAAATAGGTATCAGATGAACAAGAATTTACAATATTGCATAGTAAAGCTCTAGTCTTGGTAGGCTTTTTAATGCTAGTTTACATGTAAAATCACTTAGGGATATTCCTGTTTTTAGAATCTGATATTTTGCCCTAAGTACTAAGGTTCAAAAGATATCAAAGATGTGTTTCACATTTGAAACAAAAATCTGTGAAACCCACAAAGTTCCTCCAGCTAAAGCAAGCCTACATTATAGATGCAATTTAAAATACTATTTTGGTAGAACATTATCTTGGTTGTGGATCTTTTGAAATGGTTTGTTGCTTTTATGATATTAACAATAACTCTAAAGAAGTTATAAGTATCATTCATAAAATCAGACAGGTTGAATGCATGGCTGGGACACATACAGAAGGAAAGTTAAGGGAAAGAACTGAAGGAAGTAGTAAAGAGGCTGAAGAAAGCAGGGAAGACCAATGTAAATTGTGCAAGGTTGTATGGCCACTGAGCCAAACTCTCTGTAAAACCTCCCAAGCCAACAAATTTGTCAGGTGGCCAATGCAAGAACTCAGAGCTGTACAGGCCCTGCCAAGTCAGCCATTTTCTAGTGCTAATGTGTGAAAACACTTTCTGTAGCAAGTTGCCATTTAACTACCCAAAATAAAATTTAAACTCACAAATACTAAACATTTAAATTCCAATCATTCTCCCAAAATTCTCATTAACAAATTGACTGATGTGTATGTGTTTGTATAAATCTGTGTGCAGGGAAGACTGTATGCTAACTTGTCCATTTGCAACAAGCAAACCAATGTCTGACTCATTCTACTCAACCAGGTAATACTTCTGCTCCAAGGAGTAAGGAAAAACTACCAGCGTAATGTAGTGATTAATAGATTGTTCTGCTTTCTAGTGATTTGGAATCATCCCTTGGGTAGTGATCTCCAAGTGACAGTACAGAATAAACATCTTGAGCAGAATTACAGTAGTAGCTCCACTAAGTTACTCTTGCCAATAGACAAAGAATATATAGGATTCCAGGGTAAAGAAAGCAGACAGTGTTCAAATATCTTAGGGAAAACTTCTGTATCTGACCTTTAAAGCTGCAAACAAGAAGAAATGGAAACTGTTTATCTGCTTTGGAGAAGTTACCTATTTAAAGGCATCAGTTTTCAAATGTAATGCATTTCAAATGGATCTGTGACAGGCCAAATGGCATACAGTTTTATAAAGGCACTCATTAGGAATGAGCTAAGGTTTAATTGTTACTATTTACATAATTACCACCTTACAGTTGGGCCTTTTTTTAAGATGGTGAAGAAAGTGAAAGCTGCCAAGAAATGTGGAACGAGAGAAATCTTACTGTCAGCAACGTCTGGGGGATGCTGGTACAGCTTCCCAAAAGATTTAGGATTAGGCAAAATATAAAGTGAGGAGCTGAAGTTCCAGTGGGTTGGAAAGTGGCTGCTGGAGCAAACTGAGGGCTACGAGGAAAGTCTTTCTTCCCGACAGTGACTGAGAGGCCTTGTCTGTTACAGTTTCCCAGGATTAGGATTAGGGTTGAGAGGATGAGAAAGACAAACCATGCAGCTGCCTTGGAGTGAGGCTGGAAAGGGAGTACAAACAGAAGTGAGGGCTGCCAAAAGATCTGGCTAGGAGAAATGTTTTAAATTGCTTCATGGCTTTGTCGTTGGCTCACCAAAAATGTCAGAATTTAGAAGAAAGAAATTAGGGTTGAGCTACAATTAGGAGCAGTGCTCAAATGGGGCCTTCATAACAAAATGAGGACTGCCAGGAATCCTGGGCTGGGATAAATCTTTCCTCTGGCCAAAAGCTAAGGAGTCTTGTTTATGGCTCTGCAAATAAAAGTGAAGAAAAAGAGCTAAGGGCGAAGGAAAAAAAATTGAGTGAGGAAAGTTACATTAGTAAGTAAGGAGTAAGTCTGGAAAATGCTCTTCCATGTGAGGCCACCAAAAGACCTGGGCTGGGAGAAATTTTTTTGGGGACAATAGCTGAGAGGTCATGTCCATGGAAAAATTAAGGTAAGGGTCGAATAAAAGGGAAACAGAAATCATAGGGCTGAGGTTGGAATTGGTTTGGAAAGGGTCTGGGAGAAGGGTCTGGTCTTTGTCTTCTAGTCAAAGGAAAAGGAAACCTGTCTGCACCTCAGCAAACAAATCAGAGTTCAGATTAACACAGTCTACATTACAAAAAAATCAGCCAAGTTCCAGGATATTATGCCAAGCTGGGGAAAGCTCTTTCTACTGGCAATCCTAATTAGTAACCTATTTAAAAGATAAAGAAGTTCACTGTTTGTATTTTGTAAACAAGAAGATACTCCTTGTCTTAGAAAGCAAGTTGTGATCTTTGGAAAACAGAATCCATTTTCTGATCTTTTACAGATGCTATTTATCTTTCCTCATTTTTTCTACTTAATCTGCTTCATGTCCTACATTTTCCTTCTACTCACCAGCTCGGAGAGGCCGTGGAACTCCTCCAACAAAGATTGTTTTTCTTGGATCCAAAGGCTGAGACCCATCCATCACAAAGTCACTGTCACTTAGGTTCCAAGGTCGAATTTGCACCTGTATTAAGGATCATTTTTAGCAGAGGAACTTGGCCACTTAATTAAAATTAAGAAAAGCATACCAAATATTCCTATAATTAAAAACAAAATTTGAACTTTTCAAAAGCAGTAAGTTGGTTTTATAAGAACCAAGACAATTAGAGAACATAGCTTATCTAAGTATCTGAAAGAAGGGGGACAACTCACTTCTGACCTCTAGAGGCCAGGCTTGAGTTAAAGGTCCTCATGACAAACTCCTACACTCATTAATTCCCTGCCCCTAATCGCCATCATAGGAAGAAACCTGTGAAAGGGCTTTCAGAACATTTTACCGTGTATGTGCAATTACAGTTGCAGTTTGGGCTTCTGGCTTTCCTGAAATCACATACAGTGATCCACAAATTTAAAAGCATTGATAGGAGCTGATAAAATTAATTTCTGTGCTTAGATACAAAAGGAATTTGTATAATATGTGAATTCCTATTTCTACTGAGCAGCAAGCAATACAGCTGATAAGAAATCTTTAGATTAAACAGAAAAAACTTCTCAGAAGTTATTTAGATAAAGCTGTTCATTAATCCATTTTTTTGATCCTTGGAATCACACAAGACTGCTCACTGTGCTGCAATCCTAGGTTGTTCATTCATCTCTGCAAGAGTTTTAATAGTACTTTTAAAAGGTAGCACATTTTTTATCTTATCTTACTTGCCTGCAGTTTTCACCTCATTTCTATATCTCCATGGGCACAAAAAAAGACCAGCATTAAGGAATGTTAGAGATGTGAATAATAAAAACAGGCTGCTGTATGTCTTCTATTCTGCTATAGCTGTCTGCAGTAGTTGAAATTACCTCATAGTTTCTATAAGGTAAATGAGGCCTAAATTATAAATTGATTAGCTATTGAATGCATAAAAAATAATAATAAAGAAACTAACAAAATTCAGGGGATATTTCGTGCTATCTGGATCATAATTTGGCAGGGTTAAGTTTCTTCATTTCATCACATAAGGCTTTCTTTTCCCTTAAATCAAATAGATGAAACATTACCATTCCATTGTTTTACAGCTGTAAAAGGATGCACACTCCTGAAGCATACCAGGAGTACCAAATATAAAAGTTAATTGAACATGGCATTTATCAGAAAAAAGCAAATGTTAAAGCCATGTTATGCTGATACAGGAAGCCAATTCAATGCAACAGCAAGGTCAGAAACAGGAAATGACAAATAATTAACTTATTAACTGAGCAGAGTAACAGCAAATGGCTAGCAAGCAGCAGAAGTGTCATGGCATAAGCTACTTACTGGTTTATCCTTGATTGTGGGACTTGACACACATAGGTAAAGTTTTCCATCTTCTTCCAGACAGGCATCTATCAGAGCCTGTACAGAGCTTTCTTCCTGGAACAGCAGAAAGGCGTAACCTTGAAAAAGATAAGGGCACAAGAAAGAAAAGTAACAGATTAATTTATAGAACATTTTTAAACAAACAAGCCAGAGAAGTGCGTAAAATATACGAATTACAAATACTGTTGAGGTTATCCACAGATATTTGGATTCTTGGCAGAGGAGAAGCAATCCAGCTCCTCCTCTGCTGTTGGTGCAACACATCACCGCAATGCTGCCAATAAATATTGGAATTCTCTGGGAAAAAGGCAACAATGTATTTTGGTGTAAGAAAAGTCACTACAACTTTCCAAAGGGTACAGCAGGGGAAGGATAAGGAGAAAATTAATTTCCCTAATTTAAGAAACCAACCTAGGAGATCCTTGACCCTGAGCTCCGAGATTCATTACTTTATGGAAAGCAGTGTGAGAACTAAGCTCCTTTGTACATGTCCTATTCTGACATCTAAACAGTGACACAATTTCCATATGAAAGGGTAATTTAGTCCAGTTGGTCTAATTTCAGTTAACCTTGCTGAGAATAAACTGAAAAATTTGGCATGTACACTGTGCCCCACAAACTTGAAACAAGGTTGCCACTTGAAATGCAAGATACACTTGGAACTAAATGAAGTTGTTACAGTCTGGCAAAAGCATTTTTGCCAGCCAGTCAGGAAAAAAAAATCTCTATTTCAATTAATACCAACATTGGCATATCTTCTCTAATGACGGGAACCTTTCTCTATTACTGAAAGCAGTTTGTAATAAGGCTTCCGTGACCTCTTTCTTCAAAACAACGTGCTAGATGGAAAGTGTATTAAGGTGCCTGTTCTGCCTTTCTAATAAAAGAAGATCTTGATATTCATACTTGATGTTAAAAACTGGCATTTTGGTACAAATTACAGGCAGTCACACTGCAGTTTTAGCTAATAGTGCATTATGTTTGTATTCTGCCCATCTTTCCTCATGTTATTAACTGAAAATAAGGACTCATTCACCATTATTATAGCAGAACGTGCAATGTGAAAGAACATAAACTTACTGGCCCTGTGGACACCATTCAACTTAGCAAGCCACAGCTGGTAGAGTTTGTGAGAAAAGACCTAAAGCAAAAATTTCTCAAGAGTTAAAGATTATCCAGATTCATGCCTGCCATGGCTTACCAGAAAAAGCCTGACTGCATTTCGCAGCATTCATGAGAGGAGCACGTTTACAAAAAGAAAAGGTTTTCTTTTAGTCTTCTAAATCTAGTAACACCTTCCTTTTACAGCTCCATGGTTGGGCACAGTTTGGTGGAGTAAAAGGAAATCACTGACTGTTTTATAACCCATGGGAGAAGGTAGGAAGAAAGTTTGTTATATTAGAATTTTTATACTCTGTTCCGTTCAAGTGATTCATTACAAACACTGTGAGAGTAAAGTTATCTGGACAGTCTCTAGTTACTCAGTGGTACAGGAATATTTCAGAAAGGTACTAATGGAGTAAAAGTACAGGCCTCTTACTTAATGAAGTCCAGAGCAGACTGAGTTTAATCAAGAGTTTTTCTTCAGAATTTCAATTAATTGTGAATTAGTTCAATTTTATGATAATACCTGAAGGGTACCATTTTATGCTCAACTTGTGAATACTCAATATAATTAATAATTTAAGTTCTTGCATTTGAGAACAACAGTAGATAAATTGTTGTTCAAATGCATCAACCATGAGCTGAATCTGCTGGTACAAAGTCAGCATTTGGTATGCAAATGCTATATAGCCAACAGGGAAGGATTAACCTATTTCTGGTTCTTAGAGTCTGGGCTCTTTTCAAACAAAGTGAAATACTGTAATGAAGAGTTATATATAAGGTCAAAGAGTATTTGAATCTCCTTGTCACATGTCTGCATATCATCTACTGTTTTCATATGTAATTGATCTGAAATCCATACTTCCCAAAATTCAGCCCACGTGCAAAATCAGACACAGGAATCATAATCTAAGGGTGACAGGTTTCTAGCTTTATAGCACTGAGGCTGGGTGGCAGAATTAGGAGAATGAAGAGAAGAACTTCCTCTTTACAGTGTGCATAGCAAGTCAGAAACATCTTTGGGTAGTCACATGCACTGATTTCATCTCCAAAGGGAAGGACCATTTATGCTTGAAACAAGCTGAACTACCTTTGAAGCACAACTTTCTGCCATTTAGACAGTGTCTTTTCTGATGTTTTTATAAGCTTCAAGATCACAATAAAATCTAGCATCGACCTCAGATTTCGTATAGAAGTATTTCAATATGTAAATCTACCTCATATTATGTAAAAAAAGGATGGCAAAGAAAATTAATGTTCTAGTCTCATTTCTTTAGGGTTATTTTAGATGGTTGAGATGGCTGCCTCACAGAAGTAAATTTAAATAGACTTAACATTTTCATGAAATATATATTTCACTTTCTTTTTTTCTTTATTTTAATAGATTTAAAAAAATAGTTTTGAACTGAATTATGGTGGTATTTACTAGAACTTTTAGAATAAAGTTGTTTTAAAATCTCACAGGAAAGGAACATTTAGAAACAGTGTGAACCAAATTTCTAAATCAGTTAATGTGATGACAAGGGTCATTGCTCAAAGTCACCTTAGTAATCTTATTAGAAGATGCTTTGAACATGAATAAAACACATTTGAAAATCCAAAGACTAAACTACTATTAAAAATTAAATTCATTTTTGAAAAATAAAAATCCAAGGTGTTAAAAAAACTGCAGACTTTCCTTTAAACATTGCAGTGACATGACTGCATTTTCAAAAAAACTTCAAAGGCTTTAAATACTTAAGAAACCTCAAAATAGCAAAGGCTGTAATCTCACTTAGCTCCTGCAGAAGAGTGAAATTATGTATTAGTCAGGGCTGCAAAGATTAATTTCTTTTAGTCAGTCTAATTTTATATGGCAGTGTTTGACCCCGTCAGCTGATTCTTTTCTCTACAAAACAAAGGTGTATAAGAAATAGGAACAGTCTAGAATCTTACAGAGACTCTTCTATTTCTGTACATTTACATTTTTACATGTTTTTCATGAATACCAGACAAAGCCTGGCTGGTGTGATATGTAAGAAATTCCTCCTATGCCACATTACAGACAGGTACTGGGGAAGGGTTTGTTTGATTTTAATTAAAGGATTGTACTCCATATCCTCAGTTACACTGGAAAATAATTGGAGCCTGAATCTTAATAGCTATAAAATGAAGTGTACATATCAAATGGAGCCAGGAGACATAACAAGAGAAGTCAGCAATGGAGTGGGTCACAGAGAAGAGCTGAATGAAAACTGAGGTTCTGTGTCAGTAGTTTCTGTAAAATGAATTGCCTGTCTTCATAACTCCAGTCTTCGCACTAAATAGCCCACATCACAAGATCACCAAAGAATTGAAACTAACACTTAACCCTTACTAATAATGATCTTACCATATCACAAATATTTATTTCTATTTTGTCATAAATATTACAGTGTTTTTCTCCAATTTTCTCCAGTTTTAAGTGGAAGGAGAAACCCAATCCCCACAGAACCTCTGCTTTCTGGACATGCATTATTTGTGGGAGAGGTGCCCCAGTGTTTCCTCAGAAGAAAGGACAGCATTTCTATGATGCTGTAGTAAATACCTACAGCTAAAGATTTATAAAGTCTCTTCAGTTCCAAAAAAGCAGAAAGATTTTCTAGGCATCATTACATTACTTTCACCATTTATGGATAAAAAAGCCCCAAAAGAACAGTATACATATGCCATCTCAGTTTGTCCTGTAGTAAAAATACTCCCACCCACCTGTATTAAAAAAGAAAAGACTGAAATAAATTACTTGGGGTTTTTTTGTTGGTTTTTTAACGAAAAGAATATTCCACAGGCATACTAAAGTCTGTCTTTATCTGGCATTTTACTTCTGAACTAGTGTAAAACATTGCAACAGCAAATTTATAGTGTTGTCTCCTCTTTCAAAGGTCACAGCCATTTTCAACATCAGACTTCAGACTGCAACATGATCTATAGGAGCTATAAATCAGAATTAAAGGATATAAAAGAAAGGCTCTAATATACAATTTGGTTACTGTAGTTGTAAGAGTAGTCACATGGATTTCATATGAGAAAGACTAAATATTTGATCAGGTGGATGCTATCTTTGTGAAGTTTACTGAGTCAGCAGCATGAAAAAAAGCATTCAAATTAGTAAATATAAAAAACCCAAATTAATTCAGAACTGAAATTTTTAAATTTTGATTTTCAAGGGCAATATGCAATGGTGACCACTCTGGGCAGAGCAGCTCATGGTCATCATCTGGAGGGGGTCAGGTCTGCTGCTGCTGCTTTTACTCTGAACAGATGGCTCAAGAGACATCTGCTTCCAAGTTTGAACAAAACCTGTTACTCTTCTTTGCAAGAAAACCATCTTCCAGTGCTACTCCAACCAACATTAATGTGGAAAAACTCTACAGAAATAGAAATTATCTGCTTGATTTCAGCTTCTATTTCAAGCACAGTATCAGCATTGTGTAAAAAAATTCAGAGGAAGAAAGCACTGGTCCAAAAATTCAGGCTAGCTGGATTTAAGTTATTTTAAATTAAATTTGATATTAGGTTTTACAATAAAAATAGATTTTGCTTTGAATGATATGTTTTTCTTAACAAAGAAAACAAGCAGCACTTGCTGCTTATCCCAAAATTTTCGAGACTGTTGTCAAGAGCTTCAAAGTAAAGTACTTCAATCAAAAGAAAAGACACCCCATGTCATTTGCACAGATGAAGTTAGTAACATATTTTCTGATTTTTGTATGTGTCTAACTCTTCTCTGAGCTGTAGAACATTTCTAAAGGCAGAACGCAGAGCTTCAGCACTAAGCTTTGACTTCCCTTCTTTTAATCAAGTTATTTGCTGCTGTGGTGCTGCTAATAACCATTTGAATATTCACTCACATGTGGATTGTTTTCAGATTCTGGTTTGTTCAAATTTATTGTCTTTGTTGACTGAAAGAAAAAGATGCAGCTTGAAAAACCCTCCTTAATAACAGAAGGATTTTTTTTTCAAAATTGGATTATGTTGAACAACAAATTCCTCTCAAAACCAAAGAAAATTCAAAACTGTTTCTGGTGAATAAGAGTATGCATCTCCCTGGGAGATCAGATTAGTATATAAAAAACAAAAATAAAAATACTGGACTTACCAAATCCTCTAAAAAATTATGTGTTTAGCTTTATTAATGAAACAGCCCAGCCTCCACTGCATACAGCTGACTACTGGTTACACTCCTGGTACAATCAGTAGTCAGATAGACTGCAGGTCCCAAAGGCAGGTAGGATTGGCAGGGCATGGAGCAGACACAATGTGCCCAGCACAGCACTGAGCCAGCGGAGGGAAACAGCAGCTCTGAGCCCAGAGAGAGGCAGGTGCAGTGCCTTGGGCAGAGGCACCCACAGCCCCTGAAATACTCACACTGCCAGCCCTAACCTCTGATTGCAGAGGACACAAGTATAATTAGGGATATTATCTTTGATAAATTTATGATGTGTGTATTCCAATGATCTTGCACCAATTTTAGATTACTGCATCATTATTTTAAGGATAGAATCATTGAAGCGATCCTAGGAACCAAATACTTAATTTTATACATGTAATGCCTGTAGGACTTAATTAAAGACTTCAAGTTTTTAATGCATTAAATAATTAAAACTGATTGGGGGTGGGAGTAGGGAACAACTTACTTTTTAGGTGACCATCATCTAAACAATGAATATGCTGCAGTGGTAGTACAGAGTCTGTCTCTGCACCACCACCTGCAACAACCCTTCCAACATATTTCAATGATTTGAAAGGATGATTTTGTGCTTCCTAAATTATTAGCAAAACAAGATACCAAAAGTTACTACAAAGCACAAAATAATACTAAGTCCTCAGCTTAAACACTATTCAAAGGACAGCTTTTATCCTGAAGCCCATAATACTTAGATCGATTCATGTATCTCCATTTATAAAACAAAAGAAAACGTGACATTTAATAAAAATAGTATTGGGGAGGGGTGACATGTACAACCCACAGTAAAATCTACTTGGGTTTTAGGAGAGGTTAATGAGAATAAGACAAATAGTTAACTCCTTCCATTTGACAAAAGTGGTCTGGCTACCTCTACAGATAAACATGGAAAGCTTTTAATGTACTTAGATATGTTCAAATTATTGAAAAAGGGTTAAATGCTTGCTAAAAATTGTGGCTTCTTCTATAGCAACCCAGCAATTCTGGAAGAAAGTAGGATCTGTTGAAAGCTGGGAGAGAATAATGCTGCAATGCTACTGCAGGATCAGATTTGTTCTGCCTAGGCTTGGATGGCTCAAAAATACTTTTGTATTTTGCTTCACCAGATTCTTGTTTACCCCTAGAAAAAGAAGTTGCAAATGGCATAGTTTTAGAGAACAGAAATTCTCTTACATGAAGCAAGCTCCTTGAATGCTCTTAGATACCTGGCACAGCAGTCTCAAAGACAGACATTAAAAAATCATCATTATCAGTACACCACGTAGAATCCTCAAACATTTAGGACAAGACAGGAAACAGTGTTAAGAGCTTAAAAAAGGGAGGCTCAAACAAAAGTCACCAAAAACCTTAAAGAAAATTCTCTGTAAAGCATGCTAAAGTCACACAGCTACACAAGAGCACATGAGTGCCTACTGCATTTTGCCACCACATATTTTGTGACTTGCATTGATTTGGGATGATGCTGCCCTGCTGTGGGAAGACACAGGGACTACAAATTACAGACATGGCCTCAGATGTCAGGAGGTACAACGACTGACACTGCACTCAGTCCCTGTGTTGGAACATAAAAAACATCTAAAAACCCTCCCAGAATCACTCTCTGCCATACAATGTAATTCTGGATAGGAAATGCCAGTTTCCATTCTAACAAATATTGTCATCTCTGACTTCAGTTTATTACATACAAAAATTAGCTTGGCATTTCATGCTGGACTGTGCTGGTATCATATTTGATCAGTTATGCCAAAGCAGGCTGTTTTCTAGAACAGAGTGCTGTATTTGCACAGACCAGATACCTCCTTGTGAATATAACTAATGAAAGTGGAATTATGATTCCATACTTTACCTTTGCAACTGTTCACTCTTGTTCCTCTGGCAGAAACTACAACTGCCACTGCAGTGGCATTGGAGTTAACCATGGAAATGGTCTTCATCCATGAAATAAAGATCAGTCAAAAGACTACAACAACAGTGTTCCCATCTAAACAGTGCTTGGGAGAGAATCAGAGAGGCTCACACTGTCTGTCCACCAATTGTTTTTAAATTAAAGCATGAGAATCATTTCATGTTTCTTTTTGCAACTTTGCTTACAGTGTTTTGTTTTCATGAGATCTCCCTCACCCAAATGTGCTTAATTTTATCAGATAACAGCATAACAAACTGAAGAACAGGGAAAACACAAAAGGATCAGACTGCTGCATCACACGTCTGAATCAACTGTAAAGCCAAAGCATTCCTCCCATTCCAAACCCATCCTATCTTCAAGCTCTGCCATGCTTCATTTTCTAACTCTAATTCTCATTTCTATCCAAATATCAATCTTTCTAAATGAAAAAAAAAAAAAAAAGGATTTTTTGGCATATTTTTTGGCATTTTAAAACACATGGTGCAGTTCTAAGTGATTATTAGAAAAATCGTAATTATCACAAGGAAAAACCAGTAAAGAGTTTTTAAAAAGTTGGTTTAAAGCTAGCAATCTGTTAAAGGAAAAACAACTGAAAAAATGTTTTTGAAACAGTTGGCACCATCTGTTTAATAAAAAAAAAGGAAAAAAAAATTACTGTAGTTAGCATAAGCATTGCTTAACTCAGCACACCAGCAAATAAGTGAAAACCCCATCAATTTATATTTAAATAAAACATGAATTATCTGGATTTTGCCAGAGATAAATAGACTGTGACATGGTAATGTGCAACTACTTTTGACAGCATCCTTTAATTCATATTTCTTTATTTCTCAATGTCTCATAGGTACTCAAAAGATACTTAACCAAAAACCACATTTAATTCCCAAATTCTGGGGTGAAAGCCAAGTAAACACATTATGAACTGGGCATCTGCTTACCCAAGACCAACACATGGCATTTATAATTTTGCCAGTTCACTCAGTGACATATCCAAACAGATGCCAAAGGAAGTAATCCAAAGGCTTCTCAGGCAATGGGAATGAATTAGCCTTATTCAGAGGGAAAGCATTAAAAACCACCTCATGCATGACACAAACATACAAACATGGTGCTAAGCTTACAATGCACAGGAGGGGTAAAAAGAAATGTTAAGGCAACAATGCAGATGCTCAGAACTAGAAATAGGAACCTCTTCCACACATTGTCAGCTGTTGGCAGCTTCTCTTGCCCAAGTGCACAATATTCACTTTCAGTGACAAGAGCATCCCTGTTCTCTCAGCAACCTAAATATGGAACTCACTGGCAAGCAAGGTAAGGTAAGTTGTGCTTGATCTACAGAATGATTTTGGGTTTGCTGTTACAATGCCCAAAACTCAAACACTGACAAAGGCAGACTGCTTTCACAAACACTGATCAGTGTATTCTGTGACATCAGGCAAGATTCAGTAAGGGCAACAAACCCCTGGAGTATCTGGGAAAACAGGAAAACCTGGAATATACAGATAGCAATGATGTGCTTGAGGAATATGGTGCAGATACATCTGTGTTGCTGTGCCATCCCCCAAGATCCACAATGGCACTGTTAAGCTCACACTGGGATAAGCCTGGTGACCATGCTGGAGGCCCCAGCTCAGCATCATTTCACACACAAACATTTCTGTCCATCAGGCCCAGCACTAAATCTGAGCTAATGTGCCCAAGCAGACCTGTGGTGACACCATCCTGCCCAGGATGCCAAATCCAGGCAAACCTTTGTTCAAGCTCAGTGCTGCAGGAATGTTTCTGGACTCCAACTGGTCCCAATGACAGCTTACAATGCCACTGCAGCTAAGCTAATCAAGCCCACCAACGAATAAATTAGCTAATAAGGCTTGCTGGAACTGGCTACACATCTATGGCCTGACTCACTCACTAAACTAACCAGATAAAGCCCTTGGGGAGGCTGGTGGGTGCTGGTGGAGGTCACTAGACTGTAAGCAACATTTTAATCTTTCAGATTTCATGCTTGATCAGATTAGCCATGGCTAATGGTTTCTGCAGCCTTCTCTTCCTAGCCCTAAGAATATCAACAGAGTGCTCCTAACACAGGCTGACTGCAGGGAATTCATGTATTGCACCAGCATAGCAAACATTCCAGAATTCAATAAATTATACCAACAAGTAGATACTGAAAATCTGTATTGATTCATTCAGGACTGCAGGGGATGTTGCATCACCTGGATGCAACTGAGGACAGAAAACCCTGATGTGAAGCATCAGCAGCATAAAACTTCACTGCCTGTGCTGACCCATGGCCTCACCTACTGATGTTGTCTGCCCCAAAGCTCCCAGTGAACACTTACCAAAGCAAACAGACAAAAATCCTGAACCTTGCTGGAAGACCAGACACTGCCCAATGACCTGGCCCTCCAGCAATGGAAAAGGCCATCCATCAAAAGGACACTGAAGTCCATCTGGAGGTGATGACATATGTTCAGAGAGAGCAGGGCTCAATTTTACTGCCTCTGGGGCACATTCAAGGAGCTGGGAGAAGCCTTGAAGGTCAGGCTTTATCAATGTGTGAAAAGCCTCTGCATCATGCCCACTTCACTCCAATTCATTTCTCTTGTTTTCTTTCAAGATTGCTGGCATAGAAACCCCAGCTCTCTCCTCCATAATTTAATTTGTCCTTTGTTTTTTTGGACATGTTTTCCATTTGAAAGACTCATATTCAAAACATCAGAAAATTTACAGACTAGCAATGGAACATGGAAGACAAGACATCTAGAAAAATGAAGGGAGAAAACATTCGAATTCATGAGTACTTGACAGTGGAATAAGTCTCACTGAATTTTGCACCAAGCATAATTGCAAATATCTCTGTTTGTATTTTTAAGGGAATGTCCAATAATGCACCAAAACAGCTTAAATTAAAAAAGTAAAACAAAACAAAAAAAATCCAAAACCAAAGCCCACCAACTTAAATTTTAGGTCTGAAGGAACTTCTGATCAAAATGAGCATTAGAGACATTTTATTGTGGTACTTCTGAAAATGATTCCATAATAACTTTGAAAAGCAAGTACTCTTTTGACTCCTGGAAATAATATTCTGCCTTCTGTGTAGGTGCTGCCTGTGTGGGATCATAGTAAATCAAGTGCATTTGACCTAGGGAGCTCACCATGACTGTGAGTGAATGTCAGAGCCAGGCATGCAGGATGTCTGATGCTGCAGCCCTGACTGATAACTAAGAAGTCAGATATAAATAAATCTGGAACAGTTGGGATTGACTGTTGTTTAGCACTTTCAGACAGACGTTCAGGGCAACTGGCAGGGGCTTTGAAAGCTGTTTCCTATATTAGAATTGTGACAAAAATAGAAGTGAGGCTGCATTCCCTTGTCTTCTGCTAAAATAGATCTTACTCAAAAACATTTTACAAGTTTGTCAAGGCATAACTAGTCCACAGTCAGATAGAGAACAAAATCAAAATTGGAAGTCCCATGTTAATTCAACAAATAGTTACTTATTGAATTAATAAGAAGAAAAAAAATAAAAAAGGGAAACAAGGAGATAATACTAAGAGATAATAAGGACAAGGAGAAGCTGGTTTCTACTTAAAAAAACCCAAACTTCTAAGTGAAGGCACAATTAGAATTCACTAGCCAGAAAGACCCCAGAGATCTTTAAAAATAACATAAAAAGGGAAAAGCATGTATTTTAGCAACTGTCCTTAGGAATATTGCAGAGGGGTTGGGGGTGTTTTTTGTTGTTTTTAGGGCTGTTTGATTTGTTTTTAAATTCAAGAACAGATGCTGCATAACTGCTGACAGCAAGGCTGAGTGGTGAGAATGAACAGGAAAGAGGAAGCATGTCTGGGCTTCTCTTCTGATTTTAAGTGTCCCAAATACTGTTCACAGGGCAAGTATTTGTCACAGTGTTATTTTGCCTCCGGCAATTAAGCTTCCAAATAAATTAAGTTGGCTTTTATTTGTGTGTTTTTACAGTCAAACTATATCAAAATATTTCAGGATTAGCTAGTTCACTGACTGAACAGCCCATTGTTCTGCCAAAATAATCAGTGGCCCTAATGAGCAATTAAGAGCTTCCAGGGTCAATGAGAAATGAAAATCTTTGCATATAGACCAGAAATTTTGCATACAACTTCCTGCTACTGTTTCAGATCAGGAGTGAACTCAGGAACTACATGCAAGAGGCACATGTGAAAGAGAGCAGAACGTATTGCACAAAATCAGAGAGAGCAGGGTACAGCAAGGGCAGTTTGATTTAGCCAAGTGACCCTCCCAGAGAGATTTCCCACCAGCACCCAAAGCAGGAGTGCACAACGTTGTGCTGCTGATCAGAGGCTGCCCCGCCTGCTCACTCTGGCCCACCCTGGGTGCCCTCTGAGCTCCAGCACCCAGGGAGCCCTGATGTGGAGCAGGACCAGAGCTCCTGGCTCACAGCTCACACTGGAGTCACCTCCCTGCAAAACACTGCACACCCACCCCAGTGACCCAATCCAAGGCACTTCCTCTCTTACTCCCCTGGGTTTGGCAACGTGCAAACCACAACAAAATCAGCTATGAAATTTCTGCAGCTTACATTCTACCTACTGCTGGTACAAATGAAGACATAATTCAAGGGTTCAAGGTGGGCTGAAGAAGTACACACAGAGGAGCACATTTCAATTACCAAATTGTGAAATTTTTTTCCATCAGGACAATGGCTGAAAATATGCTTGATGAAAGATAGAAAATTCACTATAAAGAATCAAAACTTTGCTTTACCACATGGCAGACGTAATTTCCTTTTACCAGAACAGCCCTCTTAAGTGTATTTTAAACCAATTACCTTTAGGTGGAAAATATGACTTGCTTTCAGCTTTGTGAGGCCAGTCCACCACAAGAGGTCCAAACCTACGAAAGCTGGCAGTGATCTCATCTACAAAAAAACAAATGAGGCACCTTAGAGAGAACATAAAAACTGACAGTGGCAAGGTAAAAAGGTCTTACTTAAAATCAAAACAAAACAAGAACAGTGAAAACTGCAATGATGTCCATAGCAAATGCCTAAATATTATTTCATCTCTGTGCTGTACATGGCTGCTTAAAAAAGTGATTTTACATTCCACTAGTGGAAGTCAGCAGCAGGATTAAATGCAAACCTGATCTATCAGAAGTGAATATGCTTCAGCTGCAGTCTATTTCTAATTATAGCCACAAAGCAGGGTCAGATGCAGCCACATGGGACTGATGGAGGAGCTCCATGTCAGCACGGCTGCTCCTTGCAGCCTGCCCTAGAAAGAGGCTGCAGCAGGTCATGCCACTGTGGGCATTTCACCTTCCTCAGGCCCTTCAGGAAATCTGCCTTGAATTACCAAGTTTTTTCTTCACTTTTTAAGCATCAACTTGGAACCACCATGTAACACACATCAAGAGGAAAAAAGTATTTAAACTTCTTTTTGAAAAAAATCTTATTTTCTCAATACAATTTTAAACGCACTTTAAAGAAAGAATTAGTTTAATGTGATCTTAGGTGGATCAGAACAAGCCATCAGGAGAAACGGCAGTGGGGTTTTACAGTTTCTGGATTGCTGTTTGAGATGTGTCCAGTTTCTCTGACCCCATGAATTGCATGCCAGAATTTCAAGCATCTGGAGACAGAACACACCGGTTGTGTACCTGAAGAGCTGAAGGATAAAGGGTTACTGAAGGAGACCTGTCACTCCCTCACAGGACAGACTGGGCACGTGTTTTGACTCTGAGTGTCCCAGCAATGTGTACATCAGTCATCCCTGTTGGGCAGTTGCTTCTTACAGCTGCAAATCCAGATTACCCACCAGACCCCATACAACAGCCCTGCAACTCTTGGTGTGACATGGGAACTGCATTTGAGGTGCTTGTAAACAGACTGGCAACTCATGCTATTTCTTCATTAAAACTGTACATGGTTTAGGCTTCAGATTAGTAGATAAGAGATCTCCCTCATTTCATTACAGGGCATCCTCAAATTCCCTGTGTATGCCCATTGAAGCTAGCCAGTGGTGGATTCCAGCTATATTCCAGCCATGAAAAATACACCAAGAACTGTGATGATTTTAGTTTGGGAGTAAGAGTTTGTGGGGACACATGCAAGTAGAGCAGATAATGATTGAGAAAAACTGACCATCCTTGCTGGGTAGGTCATTACTTTGAAACTATATTATTACCCTATATTTATCATCTGAACCCAAGGTACGTGCTGGGTTATTTAAAGCCCACAGTATTTTGGAAAGGACTGCATTAAGAAAGTCTTTAGAGTCAACCACATCCAAGAATAGGAAAAGACTACAGAGGAGAGACAGTACCCACTAAGTTCCCTTTTTCAGCTTTCCCACTTGGCAGTCGTGGGAAGACATGCAGATCAGAAGACCTGCCAGGCAGCCACTTCTGATCTGCAGTACAAGAACGCCAGGTAAACGCTCGGGTGTTGCAGGGGTGGCAGGGAGTGTTTGTTCTAAGCAGTGCCACAAGCACTACAAGAGACACACCTGGGAAAATTCATTTGCCTCTATGAAAATATCATCACCTATTTAATAGTAATTATATGAAAGGCAACTCCCACATGTCAGCAGCGCAAGTGATTCACGGTACCTTCATCAATGTCAGGAGGGAGCCCTCCAACAAACACCTTCCTAGAGTAGCGTTCCACTCGTTCCCCGTTTTGGCAGCGCGTTGGAGAGCTGAGGCCCGAGGACAATGACTGATCCCCATGGCTGTCATCTAGGAAGCCATCCTCAAAAGGAAACAGTGAAGACCGACCTGGAACAGATTTTGTAGGATCTACAGTTAATGCTGTTTCCTGGAGAAGGAAATATTTCAGTAAAAAACTTTCCTTTTTGCTGTTTTACTTTAACAGAACTTGCACTAAAGGGCTAGGTGGTCCAGTTTTCCAATTCATGTTCATTAGTATTGTTTCCATTTTTCCAAGAGTGTGTTACCCTTACAAGACAATAAAACTAATTTAGCTTTAAACAAACCCTTGCAAATGGATAGAAATGAAAAACAAGTTATCTGATGAAATTATGTGTCACAGCTATAGAAATAACCTTTGCAAGATTTACATTTCAAACCAGTTAGAGATTTACACCTTCCAAAACAGATCTTGAAGGAATGATTTCAAGATCCCTCAAGCCACTGCACTGCAGAGCAGGACAGTCCTCTGAGTGCTGTACAGGATCCTGACAGCAAGGGCTGCAGCACTTCCACCTCCAGGGAACACAGCCCACGCTGAGTAGGGGGGCAAACAGCAAAATAAGCATGGAAAAGCTTTGGGTTGTGGATACTAAACAGGAAGTGAAGAGAATCAGTGAACAAGAAAAAAAATCTTGTTATATAAACCACAAAGAACTTGCACTTGAAGGAAAACGGTGTTAGCTAGAACAGCCTGTCAGCCTGTTTGTTAGAGTTAAAAAAAACATCCTTCCAGTCATGAACAGGCAAAATCAACATTAATGGCTCCTACTCAATTTGTTAATGAAAAGTAAAGAATTTATTTGTAACCATCTGATGCAATAGCAACTTGTTTCTATTACTAACAAAGAACACACACATTATCTTAAGAACAGATTTATTAACAAGGAAGAGAAAAAATACTCAAAGACTACATATAAGCATTACTTGCCAACTTTGGAATTTAATAATTCCCTATACCTGAGTAAATACATCCTGCAATATAGAGAGATGTATAAATAAGAACCACATCTCAACTTTGAAAAGGCTACCTGTCCCCTCATATCAAGGAGGATTTCTCCCAGGGATGGAATTGGAATTAATTGATACAAACAGTTTATAGGAGGGTTGATCACAAGTATAAATGTATTTATACTTTTGTAAGTGCACGTAATTAAATTCAAAGGTAATGAATCACATGAAATTCACACAGCCAAGACCTACAGTTTAATACCATACTGGTATTAACAGCACAGGAAGTGAGGGAAATAAAAACAGGGGCAAGGAGAAAAATCAAGACAGAGGGAGAGCAGTCAGAAAAATATATACACTGAAAATATCAGTGATTGTCTCCAGTAGCAAAAGAGAGATTAAAAAAAGAAACAGTAATCCTGTGTATGAAAAACAAGCTAATAAAGTCAGGAAAGTCACTGACACACAACATCAGCCTGATTTTTAATTACAAACATCAGGCACCAGAAAAATATATTAAAAATAATATATTGAATGTTAAACAATGGAAGAGATTACAGACACCAAAAACCACTGAAGTAAAAATCCTACCGTGCATTTACGCATCAACATAAAAAATAGGGTAAATGCCACAATCAGAGAAGGATGTAGAGCTGCTACCTTTCAAAGACTTGTTGTCAGAAATGGTGGGTTCAGAGCATAAAACACAAAAGACTTTTGATGAATATTCCATTAATGGACAAACACGTCATGCATATATATAAACATATGCATCTCAAAATAAAAGAGAACATTTGCATGAGAGAAAAAATAATGAAGAATACTACAACTGTGTAAAAATATCAAATCAGAACACTCATTGAAAAGCTGGAAATCTGAAAATATCTCAGAGATTGACATTACTGGAGAGATAATTCATCTTTTAATTCCTGCCCATGAACCTACCTTCTTGTAAAAAAGTAAACAAACAACTAACATGAGCCATTAGTGGAAGATGACATATCAAATTAAGAACAAGGTGTTCCACCAAAATACAGATCTGCAGAGGAGACTGAGTTGTGAAGGAAATAATAAAAATTCACAGCAACTTAGAAAGCAAGGTATCACCTCTAAGCACCATGCCAGACACTTGGCAGTCTACAGGCACCACACTCACCTTAAATAAATGCAAATGATGTTCTATAAGTTTATAGCTATGTGAAGTATAGAGCTGAATGTAAGAAGAATACATTTAAAATAATGGAAAGCATACAGACAAGGGAAAAGGGAATAACTGTTCACACTCTTCTCCAGTAAGGGGAAAATGAATTGCATTGAACACAATCAGTACATGCCAAGGCTGAAAGCAAAGCAAACTTTGCAAACCCTTGCTACAGACTTTTTGGGATGTTTAAAAATTTATGTAGGCTTAGAAAAGGGAATGAGTAAGAACAGGAGAAAAAAGCAATCTAAGGCAATAAATATTAAAACATCACCTCAAGAGACTCCCTGGGCAAATTTCTGGGAGAACAGTATGGGAAAGCATCACTAAATGCACTTTTTTTGTAACATGCTCCTGTACCCCTCCCTGGGCATCTCTGAGCTGTCAGTGTAGCAAAATAGTTTGGGCTGATTTCCCACAGTGGTGCTTAAATCTGTACCTGAAAAACTGGTTGTAAAAGTTAAAAAACAAGGTACCAAGAACATGACTCAACAGCTCATAGCATGATACCTACAAAGAAATGCTCATTTCTTTTCCCAAAGGAAAGAGAGAATCAAGTAGGGAACTGAGAGTTTATGGCAAGCCTCCAGAAATGTCTGACAAAACTACTTCTCATTGCAGAGGCTTAGTGACAGTGACAGAATCAAACACTAATTAAAATAGCCAAGTATAACAAACATAAAATGAGTCCTTGCACAGACTTGCCTGTGGTTACTCTGCATATTATCCCAATGCAAATGTTAAAAGCAATAAGAGAGAGTGATATATGAGAATATTTGATAACCAACACATTTTTTAAAAGACTGTTGTAGAATTTCATGCTTAAGGTTAAGGAAACTCAAAACCAACCTTATAAAAGTCAAGGTAATGATAAAGCATGAACATCACAGACTTTAATATGAATGAGGCAAGTCAAAATCCCTAACATTAATGACAAGAAACACACACACAAATCTACTTGTTAGTATGGAAAAGCCTGCATTTCATACAGGAAACAAGTCTTGTGGAATGAAACATGCTTCTTGGTAGTGAGAAAATAAATTTGAAAAGCCAGCACATTCAGAACTTGTTTGCCCTGTTTTGTCTTCACTAATATTTATATAAAACAGCCTAAATTATATTCATCACAATTACTTCTGCATTATTGTATTTTGTTTCTACAAGTAAACAGGAGTTGCCAGTAATTCATAGTATCCTACTGATTCCTACCTCCTTTCCTACTTTGGTGCCATTTGATCAATCTGAAAACACCTGCCACAATCTTAAAATTAAATTAAACAGTGTTCACGTTCACAGAGAGTAAGTTTGTGAGGAAAATCTGAATCTTTTGTTTCAGATTTAGCTATCGAATGAACACTAAAATGTGTCAGCTTTGAACAAGTCAGAGCAAATTCTGAATTACAAACCATGTTAGTATGGCCTGTACATCCTACCACCTCAACCCATACAAATGACAAAAGCCCTTAGACATACTGGTTTGTTGATGCATACATGTGTCTCTAAGGTGATGCAAATTCTACATTTGGAAAAGGGGGCAATGTCACCTGCCTACCTGGCAGAGAACTTCAGGAAGGGAAGATAAAATTAAGTTTAATGCTGAAGTACCCCTTGCAGATGGCACTACCTAAATGTAATTGTTAAAAGCTGCCATTTTCACTGTTATTTTCTCAATAACAACCAGTCTGTGTAAGCTCCAGCACAGGACAGAAATGTAAGCTGCATTAGTGGCTTGCTCGGTATAGCTGTTGGACTTGCTATTGTCCTTGTTCCTTCATCTCTCAGAACAAACTGATACATAGCACGGTACATTTATAAAATATTTTCAGTTTGCTTTTATGTTTTAAGGGTTGTCTATGCTGAAATACTGTTAAAATGTGCTCAAATACTGTATCTTTAAAAATGATTATCAATATTCACTGCTGAGGACAGTTACTAGCATTGGTATTCATATGTTCTATCTGAGGCAATTCAATGTAATGAAGTCTAATATTCAGAAAAAGCTGTTTAATGTAAGAACAAAAGTAATTTTTGAATGTTCAATGCAGCAGTTAAACATTGGACTCCTACAAAACCAACAAACACCAAACATAAACCCAAACCCAATCTTTTTTTGGAACACTGCATTTCAAGTCACAAATACATGTCATGAGAATCTTTACATTCAGCCATCCTCCAGTTCTCTAGTAATAGCAACACTTGCAGTTATCAGCTCAGGATCATCACTGCTTTAAGATGCTGTTAAAAGGGAGCTGTTTTGCAAAGGAAGAATATGAGATTGATTTATACAAAGCAATTGATCAGCTACATGTATTGTTAAAATTGGCAACATCATCTTACCACAAGAAAACTAGATATTTATTTCTCCCACTATTCAGCAAACAAAACATTTAGTAAATACTTTTACCTCTTCTCCGCCCATAGCTCCTGGCTGCATGTAAACACAGAAGAAAATTGTGGGTACAGCTGTCATTAGATTTAGCTCCAAAAGCAATGAGAATGTAGCTTCTACCTCTTCTCTTTTTCCCCTCCCACCATAAAGAAGGAAAAGACATTTAAAAGTGCAGGATGAAATTCAAACAATCCAAGACAAGAAAAAAAAGTTGAAGATGATACAGCCAGGGGAAAAAAAAAAAAAGAAAAAAGAAAAAAAAAAAGAAGAACATACCTGCTGTGGAAGGTTTCTACATAGCAAAGGGCAAAGGTATTTAAAAAATCAGGCATATAGGACAGTATTATAAAATAATAATTTAGGATTATGGTTTTAAGTGGCAATAATCATCAACAGTAATTCTAATTAAAAGAACCAGATTTGCATTTTATTAAATAGTTGTGGAAAACATATTTCCCAATTATGCTTCAATTTAAATAATTAACCATATGTAAATACTAAAATCCTACTAAAACAATATGAACTCAAGAGCCAGTACCTTCCTATGAATCAAACTAGATTGACAAAATGCTTTCATAACTACCAGAATAAACACAGCATTTCAATGAGACATGCATCAATGGCAAATCCACAATGTTGGACAACTTTAGAACTGTATTTTGTGATGAAGTGGCAAATGCAAAACCCAGAATTTTTGATCTGAAGTTTTAGAAAAACAGAAAATAATCTGGAAAACACATCTTTTACACGGGATCACTGATGGTCACAAAACCATCCATCCTGCCAAGGTAATCAAACATGGAAGGCCGGGGATCAAGCGGGTTTTTCAACAGAAGCGAGCTTAGGTGAGAGGCAACAGAGCTTTGTTTTGTTTCCTTCTCTCCTCATTGTAACACTCTCAGTGCTCCTGCTCCTTCCCAAGCCCTGCTCTTATTTCTGAACAGTGCCTATATTTGCATTTACACATAGTCTTTAAATCCATAAAAGTTACTGAAACTCCCTGAAGGTATATTTGCCTGTAAATTCCAGGGGCAAAATAGTGCAATTCACTTAAACAGGAAGACAAGCAAGTTAGTTTTTGCTGATTTAAAAACACTGCATCATATTTAAATACTCAAAGAAGGTGAAGTTTCACCCTTATTGATTACATTTTGTATACATATACACACAATTTGAAAATTATCTCAGTTGTAACTAGTATTTATATTAAAATGTTAATTTTTTCCAAGAAGCTGAGTTATTCAGCATGACAACTTCAGAATGTCAATGCACATTTTATTATGTTGCTTTCTCAGGATGTGAAGTTTGAATGTGCCATTTGAGACAAGTTAAATAAAAAATACCCATCTTGCTCACAAGTCAAAATTCACAGCACAACACATTAAATAGCAGGAATAGTTCATCAGGTGAATTTCACAATGCCTCCAGTAAATACTTTAGAAAGTAAACAATTTAGGAATTATTCTTGAATGAAGACATGCAAGAAAATAAGAGTACTGCACTATTACAAACAATGAAATTACCAGAGCTATGTTCATGAAGTTACTTTCTCTTTTTGTCCAACAGAAGACAAAAAGCAACTGGGAGCTCCTTAAACGGTACCCCCACTAATGCACCTGCTCCCCATGTACTGGTTTTGGTGCCACATATAAATGTCCTTTTGCACAGAAAACCATCTCCTGGAATGTTTCTAAATTGAACACAAATGATTCTTTCCTAGGTGCGTTCTGGATCATTAATATTAAGGCAAACCCAGGTGCTTTAGGAGGGGATGAGCACATTTCCCCACGTAAAAAGTGCACGGATGGATTGTGCAGCTCGCAGCAGGATCATCCCTGCCTTGGTGTTTGTCCATCCTCAGCAACGTTCTGTAACTGTCAGGTACAAAGTTACATAACTGCTGTGTCCCAAATTGCATGGCCTCAAATGCAAAGGAACAAATGATTCTTTTTCAACCACTGATAACTCTCCTGAAACTATTAACTCCCCTCGTCCCAGAAGCAAATCCTATTTTTATGAACATGAAACTCTAGCATGAAGGACAGAATTTAAGCTTTTAACAAACCAGCACAACAAACTCCCAAAACCTCAAATCTTGTAATGCAATCAAGGAAACTCAGTGTTAATGCTTTGGAATTCCCCAAAGCCTGCAGCAAAGATTGCCCATTGTTGCAGTAAATCAAAACTCACTCAAATTTTAACTGCATCTCAAGGCCACATGAAACTGATGAAAAAGAACTTTTCTGGGATTTTTTTTACTCTTTTATTATAATGTGGGACTGAAACTGCACCTTGTATTTGTATCAAATAATCAGCAGTCCTAGGAAACAATAAATTTTTGAATCCATAAAATATTAGCTCAAAATATTTTAAATAAATATCTACATGCTCTCCATATCATAATTTAAAATTAATTTGATCATATAATTTCAAATTTATAAATACAACATTTTTTTGTATTATCATATTTTATGGAAGACTTAATAGGCAGTATTTTCAGATTTTTAAGAACATTATTTCTTCATTTCTGGTACTTATCTTGTTCATGCAGTTATGTGGCCACAATATCAAAGATGCACACTTCAAAGAAATCTTGAAGACACATGTTAAATTGATGTAAAATAGCATTACCTCTATGAAAAAAAAGAGTTCAGCATTTTCAGACTAGAAATTTTGGAGCTATACTGGCTAAAGGAAAGTTTATTTGACAAGACTGGGACCCTCCTTGATTTATAAGGTACCAGAATCTTATTTCTAGCTTGGAACACTCATTTGTATTCTTGAAGCAGTCAGCAGTTCAGAACAATACTTGCTTTAGGACATTATGAGTTATGCAATGATTTTCTAAGATCAGAAAGGAAAACATGTCAAGCTTTTGCTTTTGAACAGAGGGTCTCTGAAGTTCTTAGGATCTGGAAGTTTACAAGTGAATTAAAATACCAGGGAAATGAATTCATGAACTGAGAGAAGGTGACACAAGCAAGTATAATTATGCAATGTGTTTTTCTGCTACAGAGGGATCATCCAGAAGAATTGCAAAGATGGACATTCATCTACAAGTGGTTCAAAAGGTGGTTCTCAACTTCCATTAATAGATCTGCACATCTGGATGTGCAGATGGGCACTACAATGATTTCGTTATATGAACCTCAACAGTCCCTTGTGGTTGATTTTTTTCCAATATTAACAATGCAAGTGTTGCAGCAACCTCCCTTCTAACATATACAACAGAATCTCATCACCAGAAAATCACAAGCTACATGTAAGCTGTATGCAGCTAAGTCCCACACACTGGGCCTCAAACACTTGATCAAACACATGAACTGCATTCAAAATCCAACACCAGCTTAGGTGTCCTTTCCTGAGGCATACAAGCAGCCAAGCAACTATACACCTTCCCAAGAGGGAAGGTTTATCTATTTTCATCTTCTCATTTTAGTTTAAAAAATCTGTTACCAATAAAACTCACATTTTTAACAGCCAGGCTGCTTCATCTCTTCTAGCATCATATATAATGCTCTTGGAGTAGCCTGGCAAATCTTAAAATTCAGAGGAAACAGATGGCACTAACCCACAACAGAGAGGATCACAAAGATGAAAGGAAAGCACATTGGTGAGGTGGTGAGGCAGGAAAAGCAGTGGGGAAAACAAACAAACAAACATGAAGGCAATAAAGAGCTCCCAAGCTGGATTAAAAGGAAGACAACAAATCTTCCTCTGCTAGAAAAAGCCTTTATCAGCCACTGATAAGAGATTCTGCCTTCAGTAACAGCCAGACTGGATCTCTGGAAGTGCAGATGCCAATACAAAAAACTGAAAGCAAGAAAGAAGAAAAAGCATGTACTTACTATTGCTCCCCTGCTTCCCCTTTACCCTTTTAAAAATTAAAATAGGTATAGAAGGGACTTTGAGATATCAGCAAGCCCACCTCACAGCCTCCAAGGCAGCATCAATACCAAATGCTTGTACAGCTGCTTCTGAAAAACCTCACAAGGTGATGAGCAAAGTGACAGCTCCCACACTCTGGGCCTCCTCTGAACCCCACTGCCTTTGCTAGCTCACACTTCACATCAGACATGTTTTCCCTCCACTTATATTCACTCAGATCTCTTCACAACTAAATCAGGACTAGTTTTGCAAACCTTGTAAGTTTTCTCAGTGTTTTTTATTCCTTTCTGTTATTCTATATATGCCATTAAGATGGTGACACATTAGTAACCAAGCCTGGCAACTGGGCTAAAGAGCTCAGCAAATTCCTACAGGCAAGAACTGAACTATTAGATGAGATTGATGCCTCTTGGAATTTAGTCACACATTTGCCCAGTATATTACCACTACAAGAAGAAAGCTTGTATTAGCTGTTAAACAGCCCACCCAAGATCTTGCAAGACAAAAGTAACTCAAGAAGCTTTCAATTTGGAGCAGTTTATTTCAAGGTATAACAGTAGCACTGGCAAAACTTTCAAACAAAATGCTACTTCAGCAACTCTTACATCTAAACACTATATGTGTTTGAAAATAGCACATCAGGAAAAGCTAAGTACAATAGCTCTTAAGGAGACAAGCAATTTTAAAAACAACAGAAACATGAAAATAAAAAATGAAATGGTTCTGTTGGCATTACATTTCCTGTCATGGCATGACAACTTCCCCACATAAATAGGATTAACAAAACAAAACCAAAATCTCAACACAGACATCTAAAAAAGTGCCCCAAATCCTTTCCTTAATGTCTTTTTCAAATTATTTTACTCTGAATAAGTAGAACTAAATTACACTAATGAAAAGAAAAGACAGTCAGATGGAGAGCAAATAGTACCAGACCTCACAGATGACACATTTTTGTATGAGACAAGAATGAACAGTGGAAGCAGATGGAACATTTGTAGCCCAACAGGACTGCAAAGTCACTGTGCAGAGAAGCTTTACAAAAAACAAAATTCCAGCATTTCACAAAGGGGTTTCATTTAACTACCTTTAGACTACATTTATTTTACAGAAGATTGTTGGGGATCCCAGCACAACACTTCAGTGCTTCTTTATAGAGATCACACACCCTCATTTATTCCCATCTTCCTTTTTCACCTGCCACACTTCTCTCCCACTGAAGTCACTGAGGCTTTCTGGAGTTCCCAAGAAGCCCTGAAGACAGCTCACCACCTGCCATGTAGCTGACTATGCATTCATGCTCATCACTCAGCCCTGGTTGCTCAGCTAATCAGAAAGGAGCACATCTTCAAGAGAAGCAAAGGCTGCAGAAATGTATGGCTACAAATGGTATTGGACATTAGCAAGAGAAAGGATGCAGGACACCTTTGAGTTAAATTTATGCCACATTTCCCCTACAAATTACAGTATCAATTATTTAATAAGGTGTTGTAGATGAAAGTTTATAAAAATTCTTGCACTGTTTGGCCCAGTATGAACTAAAAAATTACCTTATGTCACTAATTGATTCTAAATACTATTTCGATTTGAGAAATTGCATTTAGATCTAGTACAGACAAAAGCTATACCATTTCCCCTTCAAAAATGCTTCCAATCTAATATTTGCATCTTCCTTTTCTTTAGCTGTTCTTTAGGACTCTGCTTGGATCTCTCTGAATATTTGAACATTGCATTCCTCTACAGAAGGATATTTCTGAACTTTCAGGGCATTTATAATATAAACATGTTTATACACATGTTCAACTCTGTATGTACACTAGCATGATGCCACTAATGACACTAAGAGATTCATAATAATTATGCATATAAAAGTAATCTCTTTTACCCCATGAATTTCATTATTTCAGAACTCAGTGTTTTCAGCTGCTGATGATTTAGCCTCGCACAATGAACAGAACGGTGGTGGCACATCCCCCTGTGCTGCCAGCTAAGCAAACAATGCCCTCCAACACCCACAGACAGCAGCTCAAGGCAGGCAGGCAGGAAAATCCCCAGTTTCCAGAGGCTGGAATGAGCAAACAGGAATAAGAGCTGAAGCACAGGCAGAAGTGCTGCCACAGAGGACGAGGAGCTGGAGACAAACATCCCCCAAAATCTTCCCCTCTCCCTACAGCATGTGAAGTTTTGCATTGCTCTTGGCATGAGCACATGTTCTATTCCACCTTCAAAAGACTGCCTACATTGTCAGTGTGAAATTGAGCTCTGAGTAATAAATCTTAAAGATTATTACTATGTCTTCACAGAAAAAGAGAAAAATGCTTATGAAGCAATGCATTTAAATAGAATGTGAAGGTTGGGTTTGCAGACTCAGCAGAGAATGTTTGGTTTCACAGAAATTAAACACAGATATGACAAGTATTATGATTTAAAGACATTACATAAGTTTTCAAAACTATTCCAAAAAATACTGTGATGAAGTATCTCTTGGGAATTTTTATTTTACTTATTTAATTTTTTTAACCCAAATCACAACCATTCCAGCACATAAAAGAATATTTCTTCTTGAACTAAATTTTCCTTGGTATATTTCCCCATTACAGGGAAAAGGTAATGAATGACATGGGAATTACCTAGTTCTAAATTTTTCAAGTTTAGCTACATACAAAAAAGGATTTCAATCACAGAAAGTAATTTTTAAGCTTGTGTACTTGAATATTGGCTTTTATTCTCACCTCTTCAAAGATTTAAAAGTAAAACCCAACAGGTTTCACAGTACAATAATTCTAGCTAAGGGCTCTCATTGATGGCCAAAAATGGTGTGGCCTTGCCTGGTAGAGAAAGGAAGGGAAAAGAGTCGCAGAAGAGGAAAAATATATGGGAACTTATTCAGACTGGGAAGTTGTACTTCATTTCATTTTGCATAAATTGCATATTTATGATTCCATGCTTATTTAAGTCTTTAAACAGTTAATATTTGAATAAACCAATAATATTTTAAATAGTGCAAATACATACATATATATATAGTTTTGGTCCCTCAGTTAGCTATGCTGATATGTTCACCATGCAACAGGACTATAGCTACAAAAAATGATTGTTTTTTATAAACTATTGTATAGTTGTTGTAAAAAGTTCAAAGAAATTGGACAGGAAAATAGCTTTTTTCATTATTTTCATCAAAAAGGAATCAGAATAAAACACAACATTCATTTAAGATAAAAGCAAGTTATTCCAAAATAGTATAACTTGTTTCAGTTTTTCATTCCCAACGTTCAAAAATCTCTGTTAGACTTTGTAAGAAATGCTATCATGTATTTCATCATAACTGTCCATTTTTAAAGGTAACTCAAAATTCAATCATAGTATCCCATCTTCACAAATATATTTCTATTGCAGTTAACTTTTTGAAATGGACACTGTAGAACAACAAATACATTCTGAGACCAGAATTCATGTCAAACACCTGAACTGTGTAGACCTTATTTACTCAGAGAGGCATGAACAGCTTCCTCCTTTAATAACCTCTTTAATTAAACACAACATTTCTCCTAGTTAATTATTTGATTTCCCATAATTTCATGTGCCATAAGGAAATGGGCTTTATATTCTAACTGTGATAACAAAAACTCCCCAAAGTATCACCTCACCATTAACTGTGTAAAACTAAGAAGAGGACAAGCAAAGTCCCAGTTTTCAAAAGCTGGCCTTTAAAGCCAAATGTTAAACACCTTGTATCTTAGCTATTACAAATTTTTGGTTCTTCACATCTATAAATTATTCTTTGTTTGGTACTACACAAAAAACCCCTGCAGTTTTCAGTTATACACAGTCTAACCTACATAGACAGTACAAAGGCAAAAAATTTTAGAGAAGTTTGTAAGTAATCCTAAAATGTCTAACTCAACACTGTAAACAAAAATGGACATTTTGAAAGAGTCAGCATTTCTCAGGATTAGACAGACAAATATCTGCTTTGATTTGCAGAGTTCAGTTCAGCATTCTGCTGGTGCTGCCTCACACCGTCCCCCACCTTCCCACACAGGAACTGTCTTCCACATCCCTTCTGCCAGGTAGATTTAGTCCATATGATCATGACTGGACTTTCAATCTTACTTTTATTTCCTGACAGTAAAAAAAGCAATAATCTCTCAGTGAAGTGCAGTTTTCCTCATTATTTAGATGTCTAAACATTCTCCCAATTCCTATCTACATAATGGAAACCAACAAGGCAAACAAAATCAGTCCATGTAATTGTATGCAAAACTTGTAACCGCTCATCCCAACAGGAAGAAATATGTCTGGAGAGATATCAGAAATCAAAATAACAGCTTTAACACACATACACACCCACAAAAGAGGGAACAAGAGAGACAGTTCTGTAATATTCTCCATAGCAGGCATTATGAAGCTTGCAGTGAAACACATAAAGCCATTACCAAGTTAATATAAAGAATCAGAGGTGATTGACTTATGAAAAACATTCTCAGAGAGTGAACATGAACTTCTATGCAAACATTACACATATTTATGTCCGACTGTACAGCTACACACACAGTAGATGTAAGAAATAATATTCTACATGGCAATATAAACCACTAGACATCAACTACTTACTGTTAAGAGCCATAATATTGTCTGTTCCTGGATGATGGAAGTTTATTCCCATACGCCCTGCAATGTAAGTAAAAGCTATTTTCAATGGTTTTATTTCAAAACTGAATTAAATTCATTAATATGAAAAATTTCTAAAGGGAATGAACAGTCAGGGTAGCTGAATCTTCCACTGATTAAAGAGAACTTCCCAAGAATACACATTTAAAATATTTAACACCACAGTACCTTCAGTATTATGTACTTAAAACATAAACAACTAAACAATTATTTTAATACATTCCTTTACTTTGCACTAAGCAAGCATTATGCTTACCCTTTCAAAACAAGGCCTCAAGTTCAGCCTTGCTGCAGTTACATCATTTATAGTTGGCTTCCAATAACGAGTACAGCATTACAAAACTCCACTTAATTGGTAAAAATAAATCATCCTTTTTCATATTAGATGCAGCACCTTTAGCTTTCAAGTTAACAGATAGTTGGAGAGGGAGTTCTTTCCCTGGTTTTGCATTCTTCCCTAAGACTCTCCCATCACCTACCATTTGAGATAAGACATTGGGCTGGAAGGAATAATGTTCTCAAGCAGTACATTCATATGTACTTTGAAAAATAGATATTCTTGACCTAAAGGAGACTCAGTGCAGAGAAATCTACTTTTACTGTTAGAGCAAAAAATGAGCTAATAGCAGCAGTGCTGTTCAGATTCATTTTGGATGCTTTTTAACTCAGCTGAAGTATTAAACTTCATCCTGAAGACACTTTAGCATAGGCCTTTTTAAATCAAACCACCCAAGAAAATCTACAAGCTGTAATTTTTATTGGTCCTTAATTGGAAAAAGATGTAAAAGGATAATTATGGTCAGGTAAAAATTTATTTCAAATAAGTATTGTAAGTTCCTGTATATAATGGAATTCCATTTCATAGGCTTCTCCTATCTCCAGGTCTGTGGCTAACTTTGGGAGCTAAGGAAGAGATCATTTTACATTTCTTCACTACATGGACACTCAAGTATGGGTGCTCAAGATCCACTCACCACACTGAAAACCAATATAATGGTTATGTTCCTGTACTTCTGCAAACCCAAATTTTAACAAACTCTGGCAAAGCAGAACTAAAGCCAATCCTCTCCAACATTTTTAGTTCCTATTGATAATTAAAACTTTCTTTTTCCAGTCACAGAAACTGCTGTGCTATAATGAATATTCTTTCTGAACAGATGCAGCATGAAGTTTCAATACACTTCTGAAACTAAGTCATAAGCAGGTTAAGAAAAGTAAATCAATCATTTCTTCACATTGAAGTTTTCTCCTTCTTTTAGAAAACAATGACACCACAATAAGGCTAGGAAGCAAAGAGCACCTCCAGAAAGAAGTGAAGAACAAGGTATATAGAATTTCCATTTTTACTTTCCAACTCCTTGAGCAAAGCTTCTTAAAGAGATGATCTTCATTAACCACTTCACATTTCCTAATTACAGACATAACTCTCCTATACATATTTTCACATTAATCTGGCACTGCAGAAACATTAAAGCTGCTATTATTTCATCTAGTATAACCTTTGCTAAAATACGTCAGCCATCTCCAGGTGAACATTAATTCCCTTTTCCTTACCAGTGTATTAATGAGTGTGAGGTTACAGGTATTACTTGTAAAGAGAAAAGGTGTCTGTACTAATTTGTACTTTAAAATTAATACTTGGAATAGAAGGAAAAAAAACCAACTATGAAAAAATGGAGTAAAATTTGAATGCATAATGCTTGGATGGCTCCTTCTCTTTTCCTTTGCTGAAGCTGAAATTCTGCTGTTAACCAACTTCAGAAATAGAATCCTATCTGTGACATCTGGGTTTGGATTTTTCCTCCCTCCAGGCTGTCACTGGACCAGGTGCTGCTTGTGTGACATTTTGTCACCTGCCCTTGGCCTGCTATTTTTAAACAGTTCTTGTCAGCTATCTTTTGAGAGGAGCAGAAAATACAGAGCAGCACAAGCAGAAGGACAAGTTCTCCCACTGAGCTAAGCCAGCCTGCAGGATAATTCTGTACATCTTCAGAGCTCCCTCGTGCCCCTCCACAGAAACAGATTAATGGAATCCTTTCAAAACACACCTGTACTAAAAGCATTCAAAAGAGACTGCCAATATACCAGTCATGAGACAACAAATTAATTGTGAACAATTATACAGCCTTTCATATTGGTTATAGTGTTTTAATATTTTGTTGCTTGAAGCAAATTATTCAATTGAAAAAAGAGGCCATCTGTAGATTACAAAACTGCTTAATTATCTAAGGAACAACAAGAGAACAGAGAAAGGAAATTTAAATTTTTTAATTTAAAGGTGCAAATGTAGAACTGTGAAATATAAACTGAACTGTAGAACTGTGAAATATAATTAAGAATATGTACTCTCAAAGACCTATTTAGATGAAACACATAAATGAAAACTAAAAAACAACCAATTTTAGGAAAAACACATGTATGTTACCTGAACATTTACAAAATCTATATAAGCACATATTACTAATTATAGTTACAAAACAAAACCTCTAGATAAAGGGTTCACTTTTCAAGAATATTAAGCACACTAAACAGAAATGTAGGGAAGTTAAGAGCACAGAAGTTATGGATTCCAGCAGTTCAGTGAAATCATAAATAGGAATCCTTCCAGTAACTACATCCCCAGTACTTGTGTTCAGTGTACATCTGCCATTTTCAGTCTGCCTGTCTTGGTTTCATAACTATTTACTGAGTATATTTCCAATTACGTGCTTTTTTACCATACACTTAGAGCATTGCAGTTAGGCTACAACAATAATCACTCTTCCATGTCTTTTCTATTCCTAGTTTAGAAAGAAAAAATTCTAGCTGTATACTTCCTGCTCTTGAAACACTTCAGAGCATGAATGAAGGCTTGATGATTCTTGTATAGCCCAGGCTGCACTGTTGCTTACATCATTAAATTTCCTAAATTATCTCTCCTAACAACATTTGGAGAGACTTTTCTAGCTGGACTGCCTGGGTGCCCTGCTGCATATGCAATATCATATTTGTCATGGCAGAGAGCCCAATTCCTTTTTAGAGCACATCAAGTCTGTGCATCCTCTCTTCTGCATTGTACTGGAAATGAGATAATAAATAAATTTAACTTTACCTTGTTCTTTGTAAAGGTGCATACTGATCCTGAATGAATTCTGAAATCTTTCTAACAACTTCAGGAAGTATACCCTTCCCACATATGAATCTTTCTTGATTCTTTTGCAAATAAACTTTTGAAAATTGTCTAGATAATTTTGAGTTACATGATCAGTTTTGAGAAATAATTCTGTTCCAAAAATAGTAAAAATTAGTATCAGACACAGTTTTACCACTATTGCATTTCTTCTTTTATTCATTTGCTCTTCCTAAGTGCTTCATGGTATTTTGAACTTGTGTAACCCTAATCAGCACCTGGATATGAATACTCACATAGTGAAGAGCTTTTAAGATTACAGTTACCTATTTTAACCTTTCTGATGTTACAATCAACATTCCAAGAAATAATGTTCATTGCTTATATATTGAGAAAAACTTCTATTATACCTCATGATTTGCACCAGACTGACCACTTATACCAATTCAGCAATTAGTATTTGGCATAAGATTTGCTAGAAAATGGTAAAGTTGGTCTGCTTTTGACCTGTCCTGAACTTCCTTGGAATGAGAACTTCCTCTCACATAATTGTTAAGATCACTGTTGATATCAATTACAATTTATGACTAAAGAATTCTGTGGCAAGGTCAAATGAAACTGGCAACAGGACTAGGTCTGCTCTATTTCTTTTCTATATATATCTCTTTTATCACTCTTATCTTTTCTATCATTTCCAAGTTACTGCCAAGAAAAGGCACTAAAACCCAGCAATACTTATTTGAAGAGACAGGTAGCATGTGGGGAAGGGTCAAGTTTAGACACAGCAGAGTGCAAAAACCAAAGCATGACCAGAATCTTACCCCAAACATGTGAAATAAGATTATTCATCTGACTCCCATGTATTTGGGAGCCCAGATAACAGCACAACCTACAACTCCCCACACCCCCAGCTCAGCCATGAGTGTGTGCTCCAGGCTTCACAAATGGGCACAAAGCATGAAGCACATGTGCATATACAGGAATTGTAATGGTTTTTACCTGAGCAGACCTTCAACCATTCTCTGTCCTTTTCCCCAAAACTACAGATATGTGAAGCTATGCTACATTAGCAGACATGCCCAAGACAATTTCAACAGCAAGAATGTTGTAAGCAAGGGTCCACATGAAAAAATATAAAAATAAGAAGTAGCTCTCTGAAGAAGTTTATTGACTTTATCCTCACCTCTCTTTTTTATGTATATTTGCCATTTGTTCACACCCATAATTTAAACACCCACACTTACAGATCTTTAAAAAATTAAAATACTGAGCAGAACAGAAGTACTATTGTTTGCCAGAAGGGAAATATGAAGAACTATTACTGTGTTCACATGTATATACTTTAACTGTGCAAAAACTATTGTGGCAAAGTGAAGTGTATAATTATCAGCTATGAATATCAGTAGTGAAACTTCTTCCTATCACTGACTAAGCAAATATATCCTATCAGTAGGGAAAACAAAATAGCATAAAATAAAACAGCATATACATTACAGTGAAATGCAGACTTTATAAATAAATTACATTGCTCCAATAAAACACAGCAGTCTTGCACATATTTAAGTAGTGCAAACATTTTTAGCTTGAAACAGCTATATTTTCAAGTTAATAGTACTTTGAAAGCAATACTTGAACTTAAAGTTAAATTTTGCATTACTGATAAGTGGTAGACAAGTATTTGTACACATATGCTCATTCTACATGAAGTTCTAGAACTGTATTCAAAAGAGCAATATTGGCATTTTTCACTGGTGGTTTGGGAGGACTAAAATAAAACAATATCAAAGCAGACTTTACCATTAGCAATCTATACTAAAATATACAAAACCCTCAAAACAGTAGCAAAGTGAGAAAGAAAAAAAGCAAAACAGCTTTAGGTCTTTGTGAGGCCAGTCTTCACTAGGACAATGAAAAGAGGGAAATAAAGACAAGGAAAATTTGGTATCTCTATAATCAGTTCTTAAACTAAACAAAGCAAATAAAAAAACCCCACCACTCCTGACCAAACAGATTCAGCAGGTCAAAAACAAGGACATGCTGTTTGCCAGCAGCAAATTGGGAAGTATGACCATACTACAGATTGTTGCAAAAGGCACTTATTTAATTTTTAAAATATGAACCATTTAATGACCTTATTCTGTCCTGAAAAAAAAATTAAAGAGGATTTTTTAAGATAAGCAGAGTTTCAAATGGAAAAGCAACATATTCCCTTTCCTTCAAAAGGATTAGAGGGGCCTAATTTTAAACACAAATACATGTGCAAACATCTGTCAGCTCACTCTGTTTTTCACGAGCATTGAGATTTTGGGAAATGCTGGAACACTGCACTATTTTTCCTACTGAAAGTGTTGCAAAAAGCTCCAACAGTGTAGCACCGTTCCCAGCACTGAGATGACAACATTTGTTCTATTTGCATGACCTTTGTGTTCAGCTGCCGACTGCAAACACAAATATTATCCATTCACCTTCACTTTTCTTGGGTCATGTGGCAAACTTAGTGCTTTGCTTACAAAAAGCTTAGGAACACTATACAGCTGAACAAAATCAGGTGGTATGTACTGAAATGAATGGAAATTAAAGTGGAAAAATGAAGGTCCATTCTGTGGAACAGAATCCAACAGTCTTAAATTGCATATAATCTTCAAACACTTGGCTGTCAAAAATGTAATTTAAATGTAAACAAGAAATCCTAAATTTTGCTGAGTTTTCATATGACCTGATAGAGTCTTTACAAAAGTTATGAAGTAAACAGTTACAAGTTAGTAACCCAGTAACTTCAGTTTTGTTTCACAAATAAATGAGTGACATTAAGTACAGAAAATCAAGATAAAAAACTTCCCCACAGTTGCTATTTCTGCCTGTGAACTGTTGTACATTTATATTCAACATCTTGATCTCTACTGAAATATTGTGACACAATCAACACACGCTTTGTGTATCTCTCTACAGTGTGATATCCATTGAAATTAGATCTATTATAAAGCCTGCTCTTAAAATCTCCCTGTACATGTGTTGTCTCCAATTACTTATATTTGAAGCTGTGTCACACTTCTTTTAAAAAACCCACAATTTTTGTTAGGTGGAGATTTGTAAATTACAAAGTTTGTTTCTGTTCTGATTTAGAATAAATAAGCAAATATTACTGTTATCTAGTGTAACAGTAAATTTAAAAGAAATACTTTGATCTAGTGTAACAGTAAATTTAAAAGAAATACTTTGAAGGACATGATTTCTTTCCTCAGTTTTATACTTAGTTTCATGACCTGTCAGTAGCACATGTGCACAGCGTATGATCTAACACAGCTGAAATATTTTATTTAATTATTTTAAAATAGAACAAAGGCAGCTGCTAGTTACTTCTGATCAAAATATTTTTTATAGATCAGAATACCTCTGTTTGTGTTGTAATGCAATAGTTTGACACGGATAAACATATTGCAACAGTGACATATTACACCACAGACAGGAGACACTTTTATGTAGGAAAGAAATGTTCTGGTCAGTGATAAATGGCATCTACCCATAGCCATTCTGATAATTTACTTTTGCCCTACACCTTTAGGTCAAAGCAGAATGCAAATAAAGAATGCAAACATAACCTTTCCTCATTAAAGCAAAACTGTCACTCATACTTTTGTATGTATAATATATTTTATTGGCCATTCAGAAAATAAATAAGACTTTTCAGAAAAACATCTTAGGAGATTCTGCACATTTCTGTCCAGGAGGCCTCCTTATGACTGACATGGGGAACAGCCAGATACCCTGGGCTGTACACTGTAATTTGTCATTAACCAAATGAAGCTTAACAATTCCTTTACTCAACTTCTGCCCTCTTTTTTCCTTCCTTTTGAAAGAAGGAAAGTATTTACGAGTATTGACTGAAAGAAAGATGTTGAAGCTGGCCTTGATGGTAGAGAAAGCAGGTAGGGAATTCTGCCAAAGGGTCTTGGGACAAACGAAAATGAGAATTCTTTTTCAATTCATTTACATTCCTTAAATCTCAAAGTATGAAAATGACAAATGACTTTTAAAGTTGCACAGTTCCCAGACTATGAGGACAGAAAGCCAGGAACATACAGAAGGGTTCCCCTATCTGGCAGGAAAAACTGAGAAAAAGAAATCAGTTTTAGAAACAAAACAAGAGCTGACACTGAGCACCTTCTCCCAAGACTGGGCTCATGATAAAATGCAACTTAGATGGATATGCTGGTAATTTAGGTCCAGAAAACTCTGAGCTAGATTTCAAATCTCTTTTACAGCAAGAAATACACAAAAAGAACTGAGTGATTGAGTGACCCTGGCTGTCCTCACTGGAGAGCACCCAGCCAGCCTGGCTCAATGTGGGTAACGCAGCATTGCAGGAGTGAGGGTCAGATCATTACCAATAATCTCTCAGACTGGCTCTGCTCCACACCTGAAAGCAATAAAAACGTCCCTCCCAAAAAATGTCACTTAATCACATGTCCTCTCAAGGTCAAGGGGATCATGCTTTAAAAGAAGTGATCTGCTTGGGTGACCTTGAAATAAACTCAATTTCCATGGCCCACAGGACAAAGCCTGACCATACCTCAGACAGTGAAGGGTATGAAGCTTCAGCAACTACAAACAAGAGACTCTTCCTTTCTCACCTTGAGCTTCTCCATTACCTCCTCTGAACCAAACAGAGCATGAGGAACTCAGACCCCAAAAAAAGAACAAAATATCCCAGAAGCATTTCAGTTTGGTCTTCCCATCAGAATCTTTTATGGTTAATCCTCCTACCCACATTCTAATTGAGAGCTCTCATTCCATACCCAAAAGAATTATTTTTTGTTCCAAGCATCTGCTGGGACATGAAGGACACACATACCAAGAAGGATGATGTTTCAAGCAAAGTTTCAAACTTCATATAAACTGCCTGCAATATTTTACTCATTAATACATATACAGACAGTACTTCTAAAAATAAGTATTTGCTGGCAGCAGCAGGGTGAAATGATCCTGAAACATGGGCCTGTTTCAGGCTCTGTTACATGCATTGAAGGCCCCAAGAAATATACAGTTATTCTAGAATCAAATCTTCCTGTATTTTCAAAATCAGAGGATTTTGGTACTCACCCTTTTCATACTTTCCACTTAAAATCTGGATAATAAATGTATGGCAAACTGACCTGTAAGTGCTGCTAACTGTGATTGTTTGAGAAAAAAGGGCTCATTTACCAAAAGAAGAACAATTTTAAGAAGTCATTTGAAAGCCATCTCATTGCTTTTATTTTATATTAGGATTTTTGTATCTACAGAAGAAATAGTGCACAAACCTAAGAGAGGACAATCAGATGCAAGAGGAAGTAAAGATTTAAAGGGAATAAACAGTTTACTATGAAAGACAGAGTTGGTAAAATGAAGAGGAACTAGCTCAGAGGGTTGGTTAAGTTAATAGTATTCCAAAAATTTCACACAAGAGGCATTCACATGGGCTTGTCTACAAGGAACTGAAAAAATTAAGTTGAAGTACATAACCAATATATTAAAAAAAAACTTCAAGGTAAAAATAAATGAAAATTTGGCAATGACTTAAGAGCAAGCCAAAGCAAGCAGAACTGATCACTTACTTTCTGAATGTGCTAACAGACTAAAATGTCCTGGTACCTTAAGGGGGAGAGCCAGAGGAGTGTGAAATAAATAAGAAAAAGCAAGTGAATTTATAAGACAACAAAGTGAAACGTGAGGAAGGTGCAGAGAAGGACAGCAGCTGAAAAGCTTCTGCACTTTTGTAGAGAAAAAGTAGTGGGATGTACAGGAAAACATTCAAGACCAATTTTCACAGAAAAAGAAACAGCAAAAATACAGTAAGAAAGTGATGTCAGGACTGAATCAATTTTTGCAGAAGAATGGTTTTCAGGAAAAGGATTCAGCTAAAATGGGAACATAGATCTGTTTGACACAGAGGAAAGCAACACCTCCTGCAAGGGAGAATGAACATGTCCTGTAAGAGCTGCTCCTGTGAATATTCCCAGCCACACTGCAGTGTGAAAACAGGAACAGGGAAAGTGCACTCCAGGCCAGGGCCAGGCTGGGGGCTGGCAAAGTCAGCCCTGTGCTTAGATGGAAGAGAAAAAAGAAACAGGGAAAGCAACAGTATCACTGGGGGAAACCCATAGGCAGGGAGGTAACTAATAGAAAAACAGACTTCTCCAACAGCTGCTGAGGGGAAGTGAGCTCATTAGCAAGGGAGGAAGGCCAAAATGGGTGAGAAACACTGAATGAGAAAATGAAACAGTGAGAAAGAGCACATCCAGTCTGAGACAGAAGCCCTTATTAGAGCAAAAGTAAAGCTAATGGTCCCATTATCAAATGGAAAAGATCAATTTAAACTTTACACAATAACCAACTTCAATAATTAATATCCAGTCAAATATCTAACCCCATCTTTTTCATTTTTTCCACACTATGATTCATGTGGAAATTCATTCTTAAAAAATTTGTTTCTATTTGTATATGTAAATAAATACTGAAAAACCCCATAAAAATAATGAGTTTTAGCTAAATTACAATGTATCTAACAAGATACAATAAATAATTAATTGTACTTACTAGCAATTTGAATTTTATTAATATTCTAATGCCAGCCACATGAAACATATATCCAGTAGAAATGTCAATTTTGTTGAGCATGGTTTTTTAAGTTCGACTTTAACCTTTATTTCAGGGTTTATGATCAGAATAGACATGAGACTGTATTCCCTGCCATTTTAGACAGATGAATAATGGTTAAAGACACATGAAGGCTATGGCACAGCAAATGCCAAGATAACAGGGGTACAGAAGCCAGTTTGTTTGGCTTGTGAATAAAACCTGTACCCAGAAGATATGGCACAAAAGGCACAGTATTTTTGACCAAGAAAAAATATTTTTACAATGGAGAGGAGAGTAAATGAGGCAGTCATGACATCAAAAAACATGTATATAGGCATTAGCATAGGAAGTGCCATACATAACTAGATTTCTTCTTTGTGTTCTGACTTAGTATTTGGGAATCATTTCTTGTTCAATACTTCCTTGGTATATGGCTTACAACTATCCTCAGTCTTACAAGTCAGCAAGAATGCATATTAGCAAGAATGTGCACCTATTTTTAAACACAACCAGTGAAAGATAAAGACAAAGGAGGGTGCAGGTTGATCAGGAATTCAATGAAATGCTGCCACACCTTTTACTATACTATCAGCCAAGAATTGCAAATGGTTTCATCCCTAATGCCAACACCTGGTAGAACAAAGAGAGTTTAACAGCATAAATAATGACAACTTTCCCAGCACTTAAAAACAGCTAATATCTTTTGGCTTCCCCTAACAATTTGAAATCCAAATTAAGATAAATTTGTTTAAAAGAAACCTGAAATTAACTATAGAGAATAACCTTGATACACTGGTTGGTTTAGGACCAGTGCATCCTAGCTGATAATCCACACTTTGTATAACCTTTTAAAAAGATGTTGAACACAACAATTGGACTCAAATGAAATATTTTTGAAGTGACTGCAGCAAGAGATCTTGCTCTACAATTTGTTGGTACAAAATCCCATGTTTCAGAGACGCCAGTCAGATAATACTGTGATTGTACACTTAGAATAAATGGATAGACATTTCACCTTATCTTCCTAGTAGAGAAGTTTATCTTAAGATGGGAAAACAGAAATTTCACAAAACTGGAAACTCATTCATTAATAAAAAAGTTTATAGAAATACTGAAAAGCTGATTTTTGTTTAAACACCAAGCAAGCATGGACATATGAATATTCCTAACCTGTAAAATGATTCCTCCACATTATATCAGCGAAACTCATTGGTGGGCCACTGGGAGGGTAGTGTTTACCTTTCAGAGGCTCATGATCAGTCCTTATCATATCCATTAAGGAATTTTCCAAAGAGTGCAAGTTAAAAGTGTCATAGGGCCTATTCCGGTCCTAGAAGAAACAAAAAAAAAAAAAAGGAAGAAAAGACAAGTGTTATTGAAAAATTTAATTTTCTAACATAGGCTCGTTTCTTGTTATATAAATTCTAGCATCTAATTCTAGATTATAGAATTTGATAGAACTTTCTATAAGAAAAAAAATATAAATATGTCTGCAGTTTAAAATTATACCCTTCATTTTGCAACTGCTGTTTTCCCCAGTACAGCTATGCAAGGAGGCTTTTAAGTATTTCTAAAAATATACATACAAGCAACTGCTAATTCTAAATATTGCCATTTAAATAAGAACTTAGAAATAAAGCAGTATTAATGCTTACACAGGAGAAATTAAATTATTTCAGAGATATTTGGTTTACAGCTTCATCATCTGCTTCCTGTCACTGTGCTGCCTTAATATCAGAGCAGAAGCAAGCAATGCTCAAGACACCAGCAGGCACCTTTGTGCCAGAAAGTACCAATTAATTCTTCCAATGTCTAACATTAACCTGATGGGTTTAAGGAAAGTACACTAGGTGCAAGAAAAAATAGAGGCGAGCTAGGATAACACTTCCACTGAAGGGCACTCAAAAACCTGAGCAAGGGCTGGTCTGTAATGTTTGAACCTCCCATTTTTAATTCAGTAGTTCTGCTTCTGCTTTTGGTAAGTAAAAGGAAAAAATAAAAGAAAAGAAAAACAAACCCCAGAATCAGTCTTCAGCAGGCCCACTAGAACAACCAGTTGCAAAGTTCAGGAACAATTCCAGGGAGGAAACAATCTACCAATGCCCATGTATCCAGAGTACTGTACACTATCAGACAGCATAACAGAATGGCCCCTTATGATCAACCAGTTGTAAAAAAATATTTGTTTGCCTACTCTCTTCACTACCATTAAAAAAAAGGGGGGTGTTGTATACTATATTGTGCTACAGTTGATAAAAAGTGGTAACATCCTATCCTGCAAACCGAAACCTTCACTGTAATATGCTCCCACAATTCCTGGAACAATGTTTTTCACATGTTACTATAAGATATTCTTGCTTGCAAAACTAGTATTTAAAATCCTCAGAGCAAAAGCAGTATCCGTAGAAAAGGTAATAAAATTCTGTCTTAATAAATACTATTTCTCTTGAACCATCTTGTTATTAGGTTGTCTTTAAATAAAACTAAAGGAGAGAACACTTGCATAAATTCATCATTGTTTTAATATTCCTGTTCTGGAATTAAAATAAATACACATCATTAAAAGCTTACTATTACAGAAAACTCTGAAATACAGATAATCTTACTGTCAAAAATCTCATGTTCCTACAGTGCCTACTCTAAACTGAAGACCCAATTTCCCTTATTCAGTGTGCTAATGTTGTATTTTCTATAAGTGGACTACCATTATTGTCTGTACACATTTATTTAATCTATTGAGCATTTCTGGCAGTCAAACATGATGTTCAAAGAATAATACTTGATTTCTGTTAGAAGCTATACTAAGTACTGAAGTTCAAATGAGCTCACTCATTTTCAATTCTCTTTGTTGATGATTCTTGTCTTCTACAGTTGCTTAGAATTCCATCATTTGTATACTGTATTTAAAAGAGTACTTGCTCCCCTATCCAAATGGAGCAATACACTGAAACATAAAATAAAACGTATGAATGTCCAGCAAATTCAAAGTAGATCCTAGGGAAAAAACCCTCAAACCAAACAATAACATCCAAAGTACTGAGGTTGGGTTTTTTTTTCCAAAAAGAAAACTTTATTTGATTAAAACAACCCACTTCTTAGTAATATGCGCTAGTAGAGAAGAGTTTGTTTCATAATCACTTCCTTAAAAAAAATGCAAGGGTAAATCAAAAAGAAAAAACATTAACTTTGATGAAAAAACCCATTCTAGTGATGCATTAGTAAATTGATTAAGTAGGTTTTATATAATTCCTTTAAACAAAGAACTTTTGTTGGCTTTTTCTATCTGCCTCTTAGATATATGTAAGTGAAGAGGTCAACTGCTTCAATACCCAACTACACCATCCTTTTGAAGAGAAAATATGAATGCAAAGATACAGCTTATATCCTAAATAGAGGTAAGGAAGTATTTTTCAGTCAGATGTGTGCCCTGACCTGTTTTACTATACAGCCATAGCAGAGCTGCGCTGGCAAAACCAGCACTGGCAGGAGAGCTAAAGGGCAGGACTGCAGCTTTTGCCACAGTGGTAGTTTATTCCAGCTTCAAACATTCCTGAGATTACAGTCTTAGAGGTCAGAAGGCTTGAGTTCAGAAGAGGACACAGCCTACAAATTGAATTTAATTAGCCTTTATTAACATATGTATGTTATATTTTAACCATGCTGCTATAGTAGCAAATCCCTGGGAGGTCCTGCTTTGTTCTGTAACCTGCCAAGGAGCTGAGCACAAGGGGGAAAAGGGAGAAAGAAATTGTAGCATGGCAGCAAGGCTGTGCAGGGTAGGCTTGCTGGAATGCTGCATCTTCCTAACCGTTTAAGGGGCACACAAACCTGCAATATATTTTCAAGATTAAAACAGACCTACATTAAACACAGGAAGATCAATTTAATCAAAACCCTTTACCAGGCAATTATAACACTTCCCATTATAGCACTTGAGCAAGATAAATCTAGTAAAAGAAATTTTAGACACAACAGATTTTACAAGTGTGTTGTGGCAGTGCATAAGTATAACGTGTGCTGACTACAAACTTTGCAGTGTGGATGATAAAACACAAGAAGGGGCTAACATTCTAGCTCCTAAATAAAAGGGCTATTACCATTTTTCTCAGTAGCTTTCATTTCAGTAGCAACTCATTTGTACTCAGCAGATTTGAAAACTGTTTTCTAAATTCAGCAATTTCTTCCAAGATGACTGGTGCTTCTGCACACACACACACAATTATGTTTCCTCATTTCTCAGCATGAACAGGTTCTCCTGGTTTTGTGAGCTGATACTGTTCCAGCTCCTGGATTTGCCTTTTGCATTGTTTCCATAGGCCACCAATCTATTGCCAAACAATCCCAACAACATAAACAATTCATAAAAGTCCTCAGCAGCACATGAGGATTTTGCAAGAAGGTTCTGGGACTAGGAACATGAACTAAAAGCACAAGATATACAAAATACAGAGTGATAAAGCATAATAAATAACTTGGTAAAGAAGTTTTAAAATCCAGCCAGTCTGGAAGATTTGCTGGGATATCTTCCTACAGAAGGCAAAGCTCCTAAGACCTACTTAGATAAACTGCATTATGGATAAAAGAGAAATCTCCAGCTACCAGGCACTGCCTTTGGCTACACAATAATCATTAAGTCAGCAAAAGATTAAGTCCAGCCTGCCCATGTTGGATTGTATTTCTGCTGTGTGCAGACAGCAGCTCCTTCCTTGTTAGCTACTGGTATATATGGCAGCATATTTCAGTTCTCAGAATTATCCAGACTTGAAAGAAAGAAAACCAGTTTATTAATAACAGCTCTTAGAGAAGAGATGCATCACGTAACTTTAAATCCCAGCCCTTCATGGCTGCTATCTCTACATTCATCTATGCCATGGACTTCCTCACAGTGGACATCAATATAGTGAGAAAACACAAATGCATATCAGGATCAGATTTTGAAGAATCACAAAGTGAAATGGACCTTTAGTTGGAACTGGGTCTCAACTTTCCACCTCTAAATATCTTACCTGTAAGTCTGATAAACAATGTCACATAACACAGTGTCTATAATATTTTACTTAAAAAAAAAATCAAAACCAAAGAGTAAGTGCCAAAAATAATAGCAGAGTCAATGCACTAAAATAAAATGAGAAAATATACCAATGTGCATTTTATCTGAATCTTACATTTTGGTGCATATGTATTATGCTAGTCTTAATTACACAGCCATGATAATTATTCACAAGTCTCCAGTCTCCCTCCAACACACATAATGAATGAGCTTGGGAATGAATCAAAATAGTGCTTGGAAGAGGTCTGATTATCTCCAGGACAGATGCCTGTGTCACTTACTCCAGGAGATGGCTGAGTTGTCATATATGCATCACCAAATTCCAGGAAGGCAAAAGTAATTTTGAAAGTTATCTTATTTATGAAACAAATATTACTTAGCAGTACTGAAGTACTGACACATTTGTAACATTTGAAATAAAAAGAACTTTTTCCAATTTGTTGTACCCTGTAACATGGTAGGCTTTGCTCTGATCCCTTCAGTCTCACAGCAGGGGCATGTAAGGGCAGGGCATACCCAGCACTACTCCAGGTCCCTCCCAGTAGATACACAAACCATGTCTTTACTGCTGAGAGGGAAAGATAGAGAATGAGAAAAAAATATATAACTTCATCACAAATGACAATGTCAAGATCAAATCTATAGCTAGGACCATAACAGGTGAGAAGTGGATCTTAATACAGCCTGATTTCCTCATTAACTCTCAGCTTGAACAGTAGCCCAAAGTAATTGGAACTAATGAACTAAAAAAGCAAATGGCTGACCTATCCCATGGCAGAGACATCGACAACACGCATCTTGCTCCAAAACCTGATGCTGTATCATTTTCTTCTGACTCTGCAGAGGATTATGGCAGAAAAGACACTTGAGCATGAATCATTAAAGTACAGTTAAAAAGGGACAAGTTTTTACCCTAAGAATGCATGTCAGCAATCTCACTCATGGTGCCCAAGCCCAGCTATCATCCATAATCAGAATCCTTAACCATGAAACACAAGGTTGCATGTTTCAATCCTTGCTGCCATGGTCATCTACATCCATACCATAAGATACACATGGAGTTGAGAGACACCCCTCAGCTGCATATTTTTCACTGTGCAAGCAACAAATCCTCAGGTATCTTGACCTTCCAAAGACACACTTCCCTGGGTCTACATATTTCAGGTCACTGACTTCCTACTAAGCTTCCTATATTCTGAGCACTATCTCAGTTCCAGTAATTTATTTCAGTGCTCTTCATTTTCATGCTGCCCTAGATTTTTCAGCTTTCTGCACCAGTATGTGGCACAACACAACCCAATTCTGCTGAGCAACAAGATGGCTTCAACTCACAGGAATATTAACTGTTTCCAGAACACCACAACTCCAGTGAGGCTCCCAGGAGTCATCAGAGCCTGTGACACTACATGTAGTATTTTGATCAGAACAATGAGATCTAGGGAACAGCTAAAACTCTTATGGCTTAAACAACTTTCCTATCAATGCAAACTTCTTCACAGGGGTCACTGCTGTGTTATTTTATTTATCCATAAACCTGGATTTGGCTGGACAGGATTGCTAAGCATTGCCAACAACAGCTGAAGTCAATGGAAGCACAGCTTTGAATAAATACAGGGTAAAGTGCCAGCACTGTTTCCAACAGGGCTCACTCACTCTGTTCTAGCACCTGCAGCACAGGTAGTTACTAAGAACACAAGAAAAACAAGTTTGTCTTGTTTCAGTATCTCAATCCAAAATAGCAAAAACAACAACTGCAAAAAAAAAAAAAAATTCTGAAGTTTAGCTTGGGACATGCTCAACATGCCATGATGGTGCACATGAATGATCACATCCAGCACACTCTAAAGGCTCGCTGGGCAGTCCTTCACCTCTCAGCTTCAGGTGGATGCCCAATCCCACTTGCATTCTCAGAGAAGTTTTAAAAAGTCTTTCAAAATATAGGAAATCTGACAATATGATCACATGTTAAAGTAAAATTATCACTGTCCAAAAGGATTTTAAAAATTGTACATAGCAAATGTTACTTCCTTTGCAGCTTGGTGCTGGAATGCTGCCAACAACATGACTGACAACCCAGATACACAGAACTAGAACAACCAGAAATTTCAGTAATTCCTCCTTATATTGGATTTAGTAAAAAATGAAATAAACCAAAACAAATTAGAAGACATAAAATGTAGCTAGAATGGAGCAATACGGTAAATTTGTCTATGCCCATAATGAGGTATAACTACTAACACCAAGTCTTAATGGAATTTTATTTGAATTCCTCTTTTTTTACCTTTCCTGTTAATTTTTAAGGTGGATTTATTGTGTTCATTTACTGGAACAAATTGGGGAATGTTTTCTTATGTTATTGTTGCTCTTGGAGTGTGCACAGAACACATCAACTTCTTATACATTTGTCATTTTTCAAGATTACCAACTGTAGCAGATTTTATTTTCTTAGGTGTTCAGAAGTTCACTGGGCAAAAGGTGAATTTTTTAAAGCCTATTTAGAAGGCTTATAAGAAAAATAAGGAAGACTAATACACATATAAAATGATATCTTACTATATAAAGATGATGGAAACATTTCTATGTAATCTGAAAAATATTTCAAAACTCTAGTTAGTTAGTCATCTTTTGTGTGTTATATAAACTTTTATAGTTAACATGCAAGAACTCAGACTGAATCCAAAAGCCTTGAAAACTTGACCTACTCAAGCAATTTTTCCAGAAAGAAAGGTAAAGTTGTATTCAAACTTTAACAGCCTATAAATTCTGAGTTCTAAAATCTTTTAGTGAAATGTTTGTAATTTAAATTTTCAGATTAACTAAAAAGCACAGAAATATGAAGAGATACAATCACAATCATCATTATACAGAATTACAAAAACTAATAAAATTATATTATTTGGTTCAAATGCCCCTTTACTTTGCAGTTGAGATTCCCTTTTTGCACACCCCTAATGTAAATGTTCAGAATATATAGAAGAAAGTTCAGCCTTTATAGCTATCACACTCACTAAACTTGACTATCCTGTCAAGTTCCTGAATATTCAATATTTGCTTGCAAAGTGGAGGCAGAAAGTCCTTCAATTTACACTGCTTTTTCCTAAAAACAGCTGATAACTTAGTTCTTCTTCCAGTACACATTTTTATAACATGCCAAGCATGCTGTTTACATGATCACTACTGTTATTTCTGCATTCAATGGCAGTCAAGCACCAAGAGTCAAATGCTCCAATGGGGAACACCATCTTTTACTTTGCTTCCATCTTTGCAAACAGAAATATGATCATATAATACAATTAATATTTCAAGCATCATCTTTTGCCATGAAAGCAATTGAACAACATATTTTAAAAACCCAAACAAAATCCCCACAACAACAAATAAAAAAAAATCAGAAGAATCAACAAAACATCTATTCTTTTTACAGCCATTACACTGCTGTAGGGAATGATCTGCAGACAGTACAACTGACACAGAACACTCAGTGACAGGATTTATGTTTAGTCATATTTTGTTCAATGTGATGCTTTAGATAAAAATCTGCTCATCAGTCCTGCTGCTGAATGCATCTCAAAAAGCTGATGTATCCACTTTCTATTATAGTTCCTGATTCCAGGAACAAACAGTTCTAACACTTGTAAAATATAGGATTAAAGTAGTTATACCCAAGATGACCATCAATTCACAAAAACAAGCAAGTAAAAAAAAAGATGTCAGCAGCAGAATTTACAAGCCCATTCATTATACCCTTGAGCTATTAAAATGACATAATTTAACTGGTTCATTGGCCTGCTGTGCAAGAGTTCAGCACTGATAAGTCACCTTTGGGCTTCTACCTCTCTGCTCAGTAGAATGCTGCCTGTGTCCCATTGCAAGGAAAAAGTAACATTGACCTAAGAAATCCTTGCCAGACAAACCAGCACAAGTGCAAACCTCAAATCACAAAATGAAAGCACTGCAGAGATGCAAAGGAGGAGGGAGTACTGGGGAGGCTACAGCTCAATAATCCCACTCTGCAGGCTGGACCACAGAATGTAAAAGACAGAAGAGACATGTGGTATAAGGAAGATGTTGTCTCAAAGATTTACAGTCTGTCTGTGGTATGAGAGCATAATGAGACAAAACGGGAGACAGAAAAGAACACCAGCAATCACTGTCAAACAGATCTCTGCACACCATTGCCCAGTGGCTTCATTTGCTATGGCCACCAAGCAAAGGAGACTCAAGGATTTCTCTGAAACTGGTTTTGTCTACAGTTACTGATCATCAGTGACAAGGAATATATTGGTAAGAGGGGAAAAGAAGTGTCACTGAAATGTTTAAGCATGCTGACAAATAAAATATTGTCTCTCACCCTAAATCATAGTGCTTTTAAGAAAAATGCAACATAACATCTAACTGGCACATTCCATGTCACATTCCTGTTCCATTTCTGTTGTGCTCAGGAAATAGTGCCTCCTAACAAAAATCTTGTAGGTGTCAGAACTCCAGCAGCTATTTCAACAAAAGAGAGATACCACATTTCATCTGCTCACACAGGACAAGATCCTCTCCTACCTAAAGGTCTGGAGAACTTAGAGAGGACAGTCATGCTCCATTTGAGAGGAGGAAATGGTACAGTGGGGATTGTTGCTCCTGAGGCCTGGGGGCACTGGGCTATTCACCAGTATTTACTCACAGACCTAAAGCAGGCCAGAAACACTGGCAATGAAAAACAGCTCCCACAGAAGACAAAGAGGTGATATCACCTTTGCAGTGTGATGTCACTTTGCATCCAGCAGGATTTAAAGAAAAAATTTAACCTATTAGTTGCAATAATGCTTTTAATTATTAATTACTTATGTGAACTACCCAAATCCTAACTTTATACCATTATATAGCATGATTAACATGCATGATAATTGTGGCACACAACAACCCACTCTGCCACATTCTTCCTAAGGGGATTGAGAATAGTCAGGTAGCAACTCCTGCCCATCCTAGGACTTTATCAAGGACATAATCAGTCACAGAATCCCAAAGTGCCTCAGACACCTTCATGGAAAGGAAATAGAACTACAGGCTTTCTCAAGCTGTGCACCTACTTCTAAACACGAGTTGAAAACTCCTGTATAGCCAGTGAGATACCAGGCAAACCTTTTCCTGAAGTGTCATTATGTCAGAAACTCTAATTAAAAAATATTTGCTATTACATATTTGATTGTCAGCAAAATTACCAAAGGCTGCATATGTGCAACTGAACAAGCAGGAAAGAGCACACAGCAGCAATCCAAAAACCACTTGTAACATCAAGCTCCACTTAGAGGAAGGAAGGACAGAAGCAGAGCAAAAAAAATCCCAGTCCACGATTATGTTTTAATTAAAAGCAACTCTTCAGATCAACTATATGCAAGCAATTCCAATTCAGATTAAATTTTATAAATAATTTTTCAGTGGCAAGTACTGAATCATCCCACATATGAAAAAAAAGTTCAATTTAATAACAAATTCAGAATTAATTTATTAAATATATTACCGTCATAGGATAATATATTAAAATAGTAACTGAATAATGCTATGCATACTTCCATCTTTTATTGCCTAAGGGGCCTAAAGGCATAGAGGATATGAGGAAAAGAATAACTAATATAAAATGCCTGAACACTTACATTAAAATTCTTTAAAATAACCAGAATAAAAAATTCTTCCCCTTAGATAAGAAGAGGCCATGAGCAGTTGTGTTGTCAGGTAGGTGTTATGCATTCAAATTACTGCTGCACATTTGGACTTAATTAAAATAATTCGGAAATCACTTACAAGACACAAGTGTGAACAGCCAATTAACCAAAAGGAAACCTTCTTTATGCAGAAATTGAAAACCATATTCATAGGAGCAGGAAAAGCACTTTCCTTTTACATCATAAGAGCTATACTGATTAGCACATGGCAAATTTAGTAAAGATTGCTACAGACAGGAAAAATGTCTTGAGATAAAAGCCTATTTGATTTGCAACAGAATTCTTTTTTTTTTGCACAGAGTAATAAAAACTGACAGGCACCTTAAGAAAATATTGCTACAAGGAAAGAACCAGGATGTTCAGCCACTTACACATATTCAGGGAAACTGTGAAAAGGTCAGCATGAATACCATGGACAACAAATGTCTAGAAGAAGTCTAGGAAGACTGAGAAAAAAAAAATTAAAACACCAGAAGTCAGGAGAAAATAATGTAGCCTCCATAACTGCTTTTCACATTGATAGAGGAAAATCAGGCAAACAGGGGTAAACAAAGGAGACAGATAAATAGTAAGAGAAAGCAATATCACCTATCCAACTCAGTACCTGATGAGGAGCATGGCAACATTGTAATCAAAAGGAGCCAGAGTCGGTAAGGCAGTCAGTGGAAGCACTAAAGCTAGTCCAAATAATAATGTCAGCACTGTGTGTATCTGACTAGAAAAATAAAAATCAAAGAACTGCAACAACTGAAGCAGAATATGAAACTATAGATGACAAACACTGTTTCTAGTTTTTATGACTGAAATGCAAGGATTTTGTCTCTTACAAAGCACAGTGCAGAAATAACGTAGCATTATGCATTATTGACACAATACCCTGGAAAAGGTGGTTCCTGCTTCTTGAAAGAGTAGGACATGGCTGATCTAACAAGGACTTCCACAGAGCATTTCACATGCTGCTACAGGCAAAGTGACCACACAAATGGAAACAAAAAAGTAACCTGTGCAATTGAGGTAAGAAAGAAAATGGCAAAACGGGAAAGAACTGCTAGTGCTCAAGAGAATCTGCTAAAGTATAAATAATGCAGTTTCTCAAGGGTAAATCTTGAGACCAGTTTCTTTGAGATCACTTGAGATACTTGAAATGAGTAATATTGGTTATTGAAGTAGAAACATAATAATAATATTTACAAGACATCATCAACCCTGAAGAGAGAAGCTCATCATACAAAAAGAGCTGAAGAATTGCAGCAAAGCAGACTGATACTTAATAGCACTAACTACAAGGTCATGACCTCAAGAACTCAATCTTCACCATCAAGTAGGACCTCATCAATCAGTAAGAGTGAGACAGAAAACAGAAATACTGGAGTTTTTTAGTTGATTTCTGGACAATTATAAACCACTTATATAAATGTTATATGTGAAAAGGTAAACAAAATTGTAGGTTGTATGAAAAACGATGCATTTCATATGGTTGCCTTTTGAATCTGTACATGCCTGTATTCATAAAAAAAGTTATTTTCATTGTGGTTGTCCTTTCAAATAAATTCTCCTTGCTCTACATGTCCAGTGGAGCCAAGGACTGAGCTATATTTTGAGACATTCACCAGTTCATGTTTATATTTGAACAAAGCTACTGTGCAAGCAAAATGATTTGCAAGAAAACTTTCCAGTTCTTATACAAAAGTGAAGCCTTTAAAAAAACCTGTAAAATTAACTACAATCCATTTTCAAGTGGTTTTGAAAGGCATACACAACAGCAGGTACTTCTCCCTTGCCTGGCAAGAAAAAAATGTTATGTAAGTAATCTACAACTTTGTAAAACCATGTCAGAAGAGTGTGTTTCTGTTTAGACAAGGGAGGTGAGACTGTCTGCAGAAACTTGCATCAAAACATCACCAGTAAAATCTGCTGAGAATTATGGCTGATTTATTTACTCAGAAGTCACAGGTACAGCTTCACGTACTAGCAACCAAAAGCAGCAGGAGCCACCCACCTGAGGACCCTTACCACTAAATGTTCAATCTGGTCCAACCTTTTCAAGATTTTATTTGCAGAAATTCTCACCCGCAGAAAGTGCATGGGCATATGGTCATGTTGCATTGCCATATTTGAACATGCCACAGCTCCCCTCCATTCTGTACTATAAAAGTCCTACTTTTTCTGGTTCCTGATTTTGTTTTCTCTACTCTCTTGTTCTTTCTTGGTCTTCCTGCCACACAGTCAGCTGCTACTTCAGGCTTTGTGAGTTTTAAGAAAAACCCTTTCATTTACTGTCAGAGGTCTCACTGTTCTCAATTTTTTTTCTATTGTCACAGAAAGAAACAATACGATCCTGGAGAGAATACATGAGCAAGAGAATTATTTCGTGAGGTGAAATAATTAGGTCAGACTGTTGTGGGCATCATGATTCAAAACTAGAAGTTATCTTTATAAGTAGTTAAAAAAATGTCAAACCCACAAAGAGTGCTATGAACATTTTACACAGTTGGTTATTACACACCTTAACATTTGCTAAGCACATCAATGGATGACAGTAGATTTGCTTATAAGCCATCTGTTAACGTGCTAACAATCAGTTAATACATAAATAATTTGTTAACCCTTTACAAATGTTAAGGTCATGAAGTAAATGGGAGTAACATTAGCTACCTCCATGTTAATTCATTAATGCTTTAAACTCATCTGTTTCACAAAGCAAGATACTTCAGCAGAATGAAGCAGCAACTTTCAACAAGGAATTAGGATATTTTCATTTAATCCAAAACAATATTTAACCACTAAAGTGTTTTAAAACAAAATGTTTGCTCTATTTATTTCAGCAATTTTGAGAAGAAGCTACAATTCCAAAGACTTTCTTTAGGAAATTAGTCTTACTTGCAAAAAAGAGCCTCAGTCAAAGAATAAAACCCAGAGAGCTTTGGTGGGTGAATTTCTTTGTTGTCTGACATTTCTCATTAAATGATCAGCTTTAAGTTGCCTACAGTGTTGCCAAAAATAACTTTTTAGGATGAATCTTTTTAAGCTGAGCACCTTCACAACAATTCTACATCAGAAAGGTGAATTTCACAAGAAAATCCATTTATGGCTATGACATAAAACAAAATCATATATAAAAAGTCCATGAAAAAGCCATAATGAATGCTTTTCTCATTTATGTCAGAAGTGGTTCTTTGTCAATCTGTGTGAAAATCCATCCCAAGCCATACATTTTCAAAGCTCAGTTTGGGCATGGGGAAAGAAAATCCGTTCTGCATGTTCAGACTAAGTTATCACTTGGTTAAAATGTCTAAATTTCTAGAATTCAGAACTTCTAGCCAGTATTTCTGAAAATTCCATTCTCCTTGAATTTGATTAAACCTACTTTTAAAACCCCTCACGCTATTAATTTTGCACAGGACTAAGTGAACACAACTACAGGGATTTATTGGGCTTTCCTCTGTAACCTGAAGCTTTGACACTGAAAGTGGAATAGGGGAGGCCAACTCAAATGAGAAGCCTCATTGAAAAAAAGAATCAAAATTCAGGAGTAGGAAGAAATAGATGTTTGAAAGCAGCTGAACAATTCAAGGGTGGATAAAACAAAGAAAATGGGCCATGCCCACTGAAACCTATTGACAGTGCTCTGTACACATAATTTTCATTAACCTTGTTAAATCAAGAACAAAGAACTATAGAGTTGATCAAAAGCTTCTTAACTTGGGTGATGAATCATGTGAAGTTTATCATTCTAACATGCAACAGAATCTGTGTTTTGCTTAAGTGGTACATTTAGACTCCAGGAATTTAAAAGAAAACTGTTGCAAATTCTCACAAACAGAAAAAAAATCATTAGGAAGAGCAGGAGTAATTCTCCAGAATCTTGAATATGCACAGAGAAAAACATACACAGTTGAAGGAAAAGTTGGTATCAAAGAAATTAAATATTTTGCTTCTTTTCTCTTCCCTGATGAAAAATTCTTAATTCCTGAGTATTTGCTATGTAGCGTGAACCGAATATTTTCACAGGAGCCAATTTGTTGTCTTCAATTTTTCATGCCTAACTTGAGATTCACACAAACAGCAAACTTAAGAGACTGCAGTGGATGTTCTGTGTTCAAAGACCTATTTTCTAAATATTTCAGAAAAAAAAACTATGATTTTTTTAGTCTTCTCAGATTGAGCATTGAGAAGAAAATGAATTTCCCAAACTCTGTGCACCTTATTTACCTCTGCAGAATGGACTTCACATCATGCCTTCTAACACTGTTGTGACAAAGCTGATCAGTATCTACCCTGATTAGCACAGTGCTTCTCTCCTATAAGATCTTAGAAAAATTGACAACTCTGTCTCTGGAATGAGCTTGAGAAACATGCAATAAAGGGACAAAGCCACTTTTCCACAACAAGGAGGAAAAGGAAGACATCAATTAATTGTGATTTACAAATCTACTCATAGCTTGTAGGAAGACAGAATCATATAACTGAAACTTAAGGAAATGAAAATGTTGACCAAGTCTGAACAAACACAAGCAAAGTTTCTGTGACTTTTCACAACATGCATTTTTTAAATCCTAAAATTTACACAGAATAATAAAATGATTGCACAAATGAAGATCTAATTCAATGAACAAAAATTTTACATTCTTCTAACTACTGAGACAACTGCTTAGTACCAGCATGTGCAGCATTCTAACAACTGCTTAAAAGCAATCTTTTTGTGAAACATAGAAAAATTGGATTTAAAAAAATAATGAAACAGAACACGGCAGTGCTACCTAAATTTAGGTACACAACATATAAGATATCACAATAGCCAAAAAACTGTGAAGTCTAGAATAGAAGCAAAATTCAGATGTGTTCTGTTTAATGTAAGATCACTTTTGAACTTTAAACTAAACAGTGCTATATTTTAGCTTCCCCTTAGTATACGTCTGCTAGAAATTACTCTTGAGTGACCTTCATGAAAGGAGAGCTATTTTGCCAACTGCTAACAAATGGAAATATTCATCATTCACTCAGCAAACAGTTTTTTTTCCTTGAAGAACGACTGGAACCTGAAAACACTACTTTTCCAGCTCTCTCTTCCTCTTACATTCCATTCACAAAAGCAGTCTAGGCGAATAGATGAAAACTGGGAGAGATGATCCAAGAGGGGAAATTGCAATATTAACTCCATACTCTTCTCCTTCCCTTCTACTGTTCCTCTCAAAGACAGATAAATCCTCTATCAAATTTTTAGAACAGAATTGTTGATTCACTGTTTGATATTAATACTTCTAATGTTTTTAAGGAAGTCCTGTCTGTGTTCAGAGCTGATGAGAACATCAGCTGCCTACTGAACTCAGACCTTTACTCTACCTTCACTAACTCTGACAGATTAACCATGATTGATTACTTAAAAATCAAAATTCTGATCAATAAGCAATTAGTGCTCAATCATCATACTTTGAATATAAAACAGTCATGTGCTTTTTTTGTACCATTACTATGTTTTAGTTAATTTGAACATGCAGACATTTACCATGCCAAGAAGCTAGAGCCCAGAATGAAATTTAGACTAAAGAAATATAGTGTTTTAAAAATTAATCTTTAAATAGACTTATTACATAGTTGCATTCAACTATTTCTCACTGAAAAAACCCTCTAGATTTAAAAAAGGTTTTTAAAATTAGTCACCAGAGTGTATCAGTCAGTAAAACTTCTTTACTCAAAAACACAGAACATTAATTGTTACACTCATGAATGATCCAATATTTGAACTCTACATTTATACAGATATATGCACTTATATTTAAACACAAACTCATTGCATGCTAGAATTGGCATTTTGTTTAAGCATGAAATATTGAAAATTCCTAAATTTAGCTTATAATTTTATCTGGTCCAGACTAATTCCAATTGAAAACAATGAAGAAAAAACACCAAAACACTTGCCCAAAAATCCTCTCTCAGTCTCCCTGCAAAAGATAGCATGTTAAAACTATCTTTATACACAATAAACACCACCTTTTTTATTTCTGCTAGAGAAATATTTATCAGTAAAGCTGCCAAGAATGGTTTGATGCACGCCAGAATCTTCAGAGCACAAACTGCAATGCATTTTTTTTCTAAAGAACATTACTTGGAAAACAGCAAAACTCAGCACAGTTTCTGGAAAATTGTTACAGTGTTGCTATAATTAAAAATCCACAAGGTAGACATACTTAATTAGAATACCGGTGTGCAAACGTTTAATTCCTTCTCCATCTTCCCTGCAAAGGGAATTTCTTATCCTTGCCTCCAAGGGTCTATTTCAGGCACTATCAGTCCTCCTAACCCCACAAGCTGTGTCCCAATATCTTCACATGGCCAAAAGCCAAAAGAAATACACCATTTACCTGAGAGAAGAGAGGGGTGAGAGAAGCAGGAGATGCCAACAGTTCTGCACAAGCCCCAGCACTCTGCTGGAAAATGGAGCCCAGCCAGCGCCGGGAGAGCGGCGGCCCAGGGACGATCAGTTAATGCCAGCCTCGGGTGCCAGGGCTGAGGATCACCTCACACAACAGCAAACGCCACTGCGCCACACCACAGCCACAGACCCTCACCTGAACCACTCAGAAGCCAAAAAATATTCAGGAGAACAAACTGGCCATGTGTTTGTATTTCCTCTCTGGCCTAGCTCCACACCTGTTCCCATGATCTCGTCTCCAGCTCTTACTTGCTACATTACATTTCATTCCAGACTGATCACTTTTTTACCTTTCAACTAGCAGCTTTGTATCTCCATTTTTAAAATACATACATTGCAATTGATTTTTCCCAGGAAGTGTATGAATGTAGTCTCCCTCAAAGTATTTTTAGTGGCCTTTCCACGCCAATCACAAGGCAAACACCAGAGTTCCTACCAAGTTGTATTTAAATCTTCTGATATGTTCTGCAGCACAACTCCTTGGGACAGACACCAACTGGTTTTGACATAAAAGATGCACTAGAGAATTACTCAAATTAAGGGATGAAAATATATAGCATATTGCTTTATATATATGTCTTAAGAGAAATATTTTCAAATTCAACATTTTTTCCTAGAACAAGATATATCAATAGCTGAGTATCAACTATTTTCAAATATTACAGACTCAGAACACAATCTCAGTTACAGATCTTTTCTGGTCAAAATTTGTGATGACTGCAAAGACCTGAACTACAAAATGGCCCTCCCTGATGTGAAACAGTGAACATATTAATAGTTTTCTTCTTTCTTAAAAAGCCTAATAATCCTAACATAAGATAACAGGTTAACACAAAGAACTTGCTAATGTGCATAAGTGTGTTGCTAGGAAGTTTACTGGAAGGTATTTCTAAAGTTGCTCAAAACCACACAGCTATGGAGGGTGGCAGATGTAAACGGATAAACCTGCCAGAACTACTTGATAGTGCTGACAAGCAGAACTTACTGTGTCAACATATTGCCCAATTTAGGGGTGGGGGGAAGAAGAAAAAAGACAACCAGAACCTTGGCAGCAAATATTAAACTCTTAATTTGAATTTCATTTTTATCAGCGCAACTAAACAGTCGCCTCCTACCAATACTATGGTTTCAAGATGTCTTTGGCATTTCGTTAAGTACAGCAGCAATCAACAGTAACCCAGACTACAATTTTTAATAAGCAAAATTCAGCAGCTCGTATTAAAGAAAAAAAAAGGAGCCTAATAGGGAAAAAAAAATACAAGTGTTCTGAGTCTCTGAAATCAGACTGTAATACCAGCTGGTGCTTAGAATAGCCTACGCATTTGCTTTCAGTTGAACATAAAAATACCAGGTTAAATCCACAGAGAAGAAAACAAGTTTCCAATTTACATATTGGCTAATACTTTAGCTTTTTTGAAACCCTAATTTCAAAATCAAAAGAACTTTTCTTTAAAAGCAGTTAGCTATTTTTTCCTTGTGATGAGTAAATATCTGCCAGTTCAATTTGTGACAATTTACAGTCACAATAATAAAGTTCTGTATTCATTAAAGATGTATCTCACTAACCAAACCACAGAAATAAGACCATTTATTGTTGTTTTCACTACTAATTGAAATATACCAAGATTTGTAATGTCTTACATGTAGACAATTCAGAATACTTGTAAATTGAAACACATTTCTCACTCCTAAAAAAATGACTGGGAGCTATTAGCTTTTATGGTGCTGTGCTCTGTGCAACATAGTATTTACAGCAGGCATATTGTGTCTAAAGTGTAATCTTCCTCCAGCCTTCAGTGCTTCAGAGACATTAACCAGCAGCTCACCAGAAGCCACCCCACCTTCATTTAGGGCAGCCAATAAAAAAATTGCAACTCTCCCTTTAAACAGAATGAAGCAGCAAAATGAAATTTCAGGGCTGACTATAAGATGTCCTCTTTGAATAGGTTTGGAAAGTGAATATATTTTACTTCAACAGTCTCCTAAAATAATGGGGGTGGGGATGCAGTTGTTTGATTTCTTTTTTTCACTGTGTTTCTAAAACTAAAGTGTCGATCTAAATGCTATTCTTAACAAACTGATAAGTTAAAGATGTTTGAAAGTTCATATTTCTTGAGAAAACAACTACCTAAAGAGCAAGCCTATATGAATGATTTAACTGTATTTCAAAACAGAAAATTTTGACCTGTCGGACACCAAAACAGCTAACCTAGAAAAGGTCTGAGATTCACTTCACCTAGTATAGATATAACTGCAAGTGCAAGCTCTGCTTTTTTTCAACTTAAAATGGATTTCACACCATGACAGGTTTCATTCTGCATTAAAATTGCAAATCTTCCATTTGGCCCAGTTTCAGCTGCAATTGATCTGCTCTGTCGTCATAGATTTAAAAAAAAAAACAGTGAAGGGCACTGCAGCTTTAAATATTTCAGAGCTATGTAGCTAGTAAATAGACTCCATTGCAATATGGCTCTGAAGGTCGTGTCCTATTGTCTCTTTTCCCTGCAAATATTCTGAACAGCATAAAATGGTTTATTTTATACAATACTTTCCTGCCATTTCTAAATCATGTCAATTGTATCAGGCATTTCCTTGCTGGAAAGGACAGATACGCCACTCTTTCCATACACACCCACGCTGCTTCGATGAATCTAACAGCAGGGTGGACGTGTTGGATGTACACAGCTTTTCATATGGACGCCTTATGTGAGCAGGCTCCCTGTTAAATCCCACCACAACATAAGGACAATTAGTTATTGCAATGATGGTAAAATAATTAACTGAATTTCAGGTCAAGAAACATCTTTGGTTAAAATTAACAGCCCAGTTAGAAAACTGAACCAGCAATTTCAACATCTCAGCTTTCTCACATATGGGAGAATAGGAAAAAAAAAATTCTAACACAGCACCAAGGGAACATAGTCTGCCGAACCTGTTTTTCATGAAGGCTACTACCTTTCAGATGCTAAAAAAAGAGCAAAAAACAACAACAAAAATGGCCATACACCACATTTAACAATAAGTTACAAGAAAAATTAGATTTTAAACCTTAAGCTAGAATTGGAAATCTTCGTGTATGCACTCCCTAGGTTCAACCCTGCTTCTTTCACATAAGGTGACTATTTGGTGAAAATATGAGTTATGGAGATGCCACTCAGAACAGTAACACGAAACACAGCCCTACAAAAAATAGAAATCTGTAATAGCTGTCATCATGCAAAAGGTGTGTGTAGTCATTTACCTGAAAAGGCAACAGATTGTTGCCATTGTCCGTCCTGAACGCGTTGTCTTCCATCCAGGATTTGGGGGTTAAGGGTGCAGCCCGTGGGAACTTCGGAGGGGCAATGACATTGCTGGAGAAGGGTTTTTTAAGGGGTGAAATGGGATTGAGGGGGGAGGGCACGCCGACTCCCACTCCCACGCCAACCCCCACTCCAACTGCCCTTCGAGGGTCCCTACCAGCCTGCAGCCCACCCCAAGGGTTGGAAGGTGTACTCCAAGCCGCGTTTTGATGGTTATTCCAGCTGGAGGAGGAAGAAGAAGAGGCAGAGGAGGAAGACGGTTTGCTGGTCATGATGGGCTGATGGCTGTAAGCAGCATTTCTCTGCGCGAAAGGTGCCTGGTTAGGACTCACAGGTGACCTCCGCTGCTGCTGCTGCTGCTGAGCTTGCTGCTGCTGCTGCTGATGTTGGTGGTGTTGAGTCTGAGCTAGGCCAATCTGAGGTGAGAAAGTGCCACCAAATACAGGGTTGACATGGTGTGGAAAATTCTGGAAAAGCATTGTCCCATTGACTGGAGTAATCCCTTGGAAAAAGCTATCATCCACCGTGTTTGTGGTCCCCGTAGACCAGGTGCTGCCAAACGAGGGAGACAAGGAGGTGCCGGCTGCAGGTTCTTGTTGAGGCTGGTGAAAGCTCAAGCCAGGCAAAATGGGAGACTCCATCTGCATCTTCTCCTTGCTATTTTGGGAAGGAGCCGATGTGCCGATACTAGTCACTGAGCTGTTGTCTTCTGGTTTGGGTGTCTCCGACGAGATGGGTGTAGAGGGGGCTTCTGCTGAGTTTGGATCTTGCTGCTGCTGCTGCTGCCGCTGCTGCTGGGGCTGGGCTTTGCTTTTGTCCATCAGTAAATCATCCTGCATGGTTTGCGCAGCTGAAACAGTAGGGGAAAAAACCACAAAGACAGATTATTAACATTGTCATTCATACCACAAGCCAGTCTGTTTTAATCATTTGCTGGCCAAAAATCTCGTCCTATCGCTAGTACTATGCTACAGCATATTGCAAGGCAAACCCGTAATCTTCCCCCTCCCCCATTTAGGAATATGTAACCTTTGATCGTGCTAGATTGCCCTTAAAATATTTTTTAAGATGCTTCACCCTTTTTGATGCCTTGTTTCCCTTCAGTCTAAATGAGAGATGTGCTTATAGGGCAGAGATATACAGCAATTTCGCCACGTCTCTTTTCTCTTACACCGGAACTCAGAGCTCTCACCCTGCAATGAGAAACTGATTCTGGTTCCTGTTTTTCCAAGCACCCTCCTCCTCCACCTCCTCCCCCTGGTTATTTGCATACGTCAATAAATACTGCTGCGTCCTTCAGCAAGGTTAAAAAGACACCAGTCTTCGCTCTTCTCCACCCCCTTTTCTATTAGGGGACCTTTAAAGGAGCCGGGTACCGATTTCCCTTAATTACCAAGCAAGCTGGCAGTGATTGGGGTTTATGGGAGCCCAGGCGCACAGGGACGCTGGCTGATACGGGAGCGGCTCTCGCTCGCTGCACAATCGCTTCCTGCCGGCTCCGCCAGCCCGGGCGATGGCACCGCCGGGAAGGGGGGCCGGGGGCGGGGACACTCCGCGTACAAAGCCACCGAGGGGTGTCACATTTGCCTTCGGTGACCTTACGATCTCTCCGCCTAAAACGCTATTTTACATCAAATCAGTCCTTTACTTGAAGGTATAGCTATCTACTCGCTCTATTTATATACATACCCGCTCTATTTATACACATACATAAGAAATCATCGGTGATTTCTCCATTAGAAAACCCTAAGGTCAAAATCAGCAGACCGGGGAGGTATTATTAGATTATGATCTTTCTAATGCTTTCAAATGAAATATAAAACCAAGGAAAATCGAAATTTTTACACTATAGACATGCTGCATGTTGAAAATCATCTTTATATGCACCAGACAAAGACTAGTGATGCAAATTATTTGCTAAATCAATACATAAGTTTAAACTTCAGAAAGGAAATATATATGGAATGGTTGAGGCTTATATCTGCTAGAAAAGGTGTTCCATATGAAACAGGGCAGATCATATAATTTTATAATTATTTTGAGACCCAATAGTATTAATACAATACAGACATCAATGAACAGCAATTGTATGAAATTACATCAGGAACCTCCACATTTTGCAGACTTTTCGTCAATTGATGAGATAATTCTAAATCTCAGAAGTATTTTAAATGAGCCCCAAATCACTTGAATTGAGTAACTATACCAAAGATGGCCATCGCTGAATATCTAACTGCATTGCTATTGAGTTAATCATATGACATTTACATTGCATTTTTTAGGATTGTTTTTGTATTGTAACAATGTAAAGCCAAATCAATTAACTGTTTAAGAAAGGTGGCAAAGTGTGAAACTGTCAACACTGTCCTTTTTGACATCAAATGATCCAGGTGTACCTTGCATTTTTTGTTCTTTCCTTTAAATATTTTCTGAGGCATGCACACACATTTTAGTTAAAATGAATTCCAGGAGAGGTTTCTGGTATCTAATAAGTTCCTGCTACTGCTGCCCCTGATTTACCAGTTCAGTATGTAAAGGGAGCAGCAAGGCTTCCTGAGCAGACCATACTGTGAGACCACATTAAGCTCCTAAGGACGGGGTAACCCATTGCATCTGTTCCAGGCAGCGCTGCTGCTGCTGCTGGGAGTGCAGAGAACCTTGCAAGGCGTTTTAAAGCAATACTGCAGTAAAGCACAATACACCAAGCTCTGTCTGTGTAACTTTCCATTAGCTTCGCTTCTGCCCACATCACTATTACTGCTCAGGCTACATAAAACTACTGATGACTCCACATCAGAGGGAGAAAAGGATTATGTGTATCCCTCTCCCCTGGGTCTGACCTATCAGTATAAAAATACATTTAGAGAGAAAAACATAGCAGCTGAAATGTTAAAATTCTGTCGTCAATAAAGTTATATTTAAATGAGTTAGTCACCAGGTTATCTATAGTGGCTAATACAGCAGTTGCTTCAAATATGTACTTTGACTTAGCTAGCTGGTTTTGAACTTTATCCTAAGGACTGTGATTCATATTCCCTTCCATATTGCTTTTTAAAGGCAAAAATCACTGCACTGTTCAACCCTCTTGTCAAGGTCAAGACCTTCCTTTAATGAATGAAGCCAGTCCAAATGAAAAAACTGGTTAATAAGTGACTTTGACAGCCAGGCCAGCCACTGCCTAATGTGGGACTAGTATGCAGTACTCTTGATTATTTGGTTTAAGTATTTGTACAAATTTACAATCCAGTACTGGAAAATCTAAATCCCCACAGCAATACCAGATCCATTTGCATGCAGAAACCCACGCAGCCAACACAGAAATGGTTAAGGAACAGTTACCTTTGGATTTTCTGTATTTAAAGATCAACAAAAGGACAGTATATTTATTTTCTTCTTTCAGGTTTGGTATATGTCAAATAGTCGACCAGACAGGCAAGAGCACTTTGACAACTGGAAGCTTTCAGCGCATGCTCCCCCAAGGAATCATGGGGTTTGAAGTCTTACCACAGACAGCATTTCACTGCTGCTTCCTGAAAGGAAGAGAGCTCGAAAGGAAAAAAACATGTGCACACTCCCTCTTCTCAGGGAAAACTGCTGCAATCTGAATCATCAGCTCTGAGGAAATATCTGTCAGACTGAGCTGAAAGTGACTAACTAAATGTGAGCTTTTAAATAGTCTGATTTAGAAGCCCAGATCAAATAGCCACCTATTCAGAACAACTGCTAGACAAAGAAATAGTTCCAGTATTTCCACACTTCCCTTACAAACTCCTAGCATAAGAAATTAATTATAAGTTCATACCAGCTATAAAATTTATAGCTATTACAAAGGAAATTCTGCCACGTTGCTTAGCTGAAGAATATATTAAATAATCATGTGTCATAATATAATTTCTAAATATATTCTGAAACTCAAACACAAATAGGTCAAGTATGAAAATTTTAAAAGAAATCAAAATCAGTACACAGGTGAAAAGTTGTACTATTTGAATAGTTTCCAATTTTCAAGTTACAACTTTTTTATTACGGAGTTGTTACTACACTGAAAATTCCACCAAAAAAAAAAAAAAAAAAACCAACCCAAAAAACAACAACAACAAAAAAAAAGCAGCTGCTCAGAAGAAAATCAAGGTGTGAATGTTACTATTTAACATTCCCATTCCATCTACTCTATACATGGTGGTGCCCCACTTCACCTCCCTCCCCTTCACTGCTATCTACATATCTCCAGCCCTCACATCAATACACAGCCTGACAGGAGTTTCTCTCATAAGATATTAATATAGTGATCATTAATGTAGGTTGGGTAAAATTTTCAGAATTTCATTCACTGGCACTTGGTGCTCTGTTTTGCACTAGTCCATGAATTATTCTGCTTATTTATTCTGGGTAATTCATAATACTAATTATTCAGACCAAACAGTAATGCTCATAAGGAAATACATCGTGGAAATCAGAAGTGTGAAAAAAACAGTGTTTAATAAAAGTGCAGGCTGATTTTCCAAGGATGAAATATGCACAGCTTTGTGCATGAAAGAGAGATGACTACAGCTGAGAAAGATAAATTAGGGCAGTTAAAAGTGAGCTGTCCTAACACTTACATCCCTGCTTTCTGCACTGTGTTTATGTTGGACTGGATGGTCTGCCTGCCTAAATCAACTCTGTAATTAAGAGTTTCTCAACACTTGCTCTAACCTGTTTGTGCTACTCTGAATCATTAAAGGCAGCAAAGCTGTTTTCTTACAGCAATAGAAAACACTTAACCCTATGAACTGTCCCTCCTCTCACAGGGCTGGCTCTAGGCATTCCATGCCCCTCCTCTATGTCCCTATTTACTTGTGGGATATTGCTTTTCAGATGATTTGAGGATCCACATGCAAGGGACCGTTTCTGTTGGTTCTTCCCAGGAGACAGTTTCACTTCATAGATCAGTCATTAGGATAAGGAAAAGCACTCCAGGACCAAAGAAAATCAAGATATAAAGACAGTTTTTGATCAAGTAGCCACTAGAAGGAAACAATTTTTTTTCTGTTTCTAGCAACCAACTCCCTCATAACTGGAAGTTAAAAGATAGTAATGACAGCTGAATCAGAACACAAGAGCTTAATTCAACCTGATACATGAACTGCTTGACCGGGGCCAGTTCCAAAGAAACAAATGTAAGAAAGGCCCAAAATAAGCCAAGCTAATTCAATTAACATTGTATAAGGTGTATTTTTATTTTAAGCAATTCATTATGAAGCAATTTAAGCTTCTTTAAGCCTCCTGTGACTAACAAACCATGCTAGGCTTTTTGAGAGAAAGTGACTATTCCAACTAGCTTGAAGGTTAAAATGAAGTGTTACAGTACTGAAAAAAACACAAGTTTTATTGTAGAAACATATTTTTGACTTATATTAGTTTCACTTTAGACTGCTTGAGGGCTACTTGAAAAAGACCTAACTGATCTAGTAATTTAATTTTACATATTACTATCATAGCAGATAACATTTAGATTTGCCAAAATATAGAATATTCCTATATTGCCAGGTTACTGAGCTTTGTTGTAAACAGCAAATCATTTCCACAGTTTTAATACTGCCAGGTCAGAAGGACCATATTAAGGTACAGCTCCTTCCCTATTTGTCCTCTTTTCCAGGCCTCCCTGGAACAGTCATATATACATACATATTTAATCTACTTCCATGTCATTCTTTCAGTACTTGCTTGTCAACTTCTTTATTAAGCTTAAATCTGTTTAAATTTGTTATCAACCCATTTCATATTTTTAAAAGTTTATATTTTGTAGTAAATCCAATAGCCAATTTTAGGGCTCTATTTTGAGCCCTCAATAGCTTATATTTGGTGATTTTCATTAAGTTCTGTACTTGCCTTTGACTGTGCAGTTTTACTTAATTTACTTAAAATGGCTGCTACCTGCAGTCAGTGTCTGGGAGCTGAGCCTGGCAAAGCTCCAGGAGAGCAGCCACTCTCCCTCACTCTGCACTGGCCAAACAGAGCCTGCTCCCAGGAGAGTTCTCTGGGCTCAAATGCAGCCACTCACTGCCAGGTGCAGGTGAGAGATGGCAGAGTGAGGCAGAGTGCAGCCAACATCAGAGAAATGGAAGGAAGAAACAAAGAAGGATCTATTAAGGGATGATATAGGGAGCAATAGTTGAAAAATGAAAACAAAATGCAAGAGGCAATCTGAGATTTACAGTGGAAATTGTCAATGCATAGAAGGAAGCATAAAGAACAAAAAGAAAAAAAAAAGAAAGAAAAGGGGGATGAGGGAGAATGAAGGAAGAGATTGTAGGGAGAATAAAGCAAGCATTTAAATAGAGCAGCTGCATATCCAGTCTTGTTAAGAAGAATAGAGAAGGATAAAATGACAATTCTTGCTCTGTCTAGGAATAAGGAAGTGGTTTTTGACAAATTTAAAACCAGTTAGTTATATATGTATTTTAGGATCGCACTTTGATTCTGGAAGGAGCAGAAAAGGAACATATACCCCAGCCTGACCAACAATTTCCTCAAATCAGTTTTTGGATTTCAGAATCTTTATGCTATTTATGGAATGTTCAGGGGTCTACCACTATAGAATGCTTTGGGTTGTAAGAGACCTTCAAAGCTCCTCTAGTCCAACCTTCTTGCAATGAGGGATGTCTTCAACCAGATCAGGTTGCTTAACCTGACCTTAAATGTTTCCAGGCTCAAGGAATCCACCCTCTCTCTGGACAGCCTGTGCCAGTGCTTTACCACCCTCATAGTAAAAGATGTGTTCCCTATGTTCAATCTAAATCTACCATCCTTTAGTTTGAAACCACTAAAGCTTGTCCAATTATGCTTTTATGTATTCTATTACATTAAAAAAAATAAATTAAAAATTGGGAAAAAAATTAAAATAAAAAAAAAGTCCAAACCTACCAAGTGTTCACTATTTGATCTGATATTCAAGTTTTGTCCATTCCAGTCTTGTCATACCTTCGTTTGCCAGTGGTAGAGCAAATTAGCCACCTTTGCTACAGATAGTTCTATAGCCTCAAATGGTAGCCAAGTGATCCTGGGTTCTAGCTCCATTTCTCCAGGTAAATACTCTTCACAGCTATTATTAGCCACTATGACCTTTATCATAAATGGCAGGCAACCAGCATATCCTTTCAACACCAAAGCAAAAATACAGAAACTGCACAAACCACATACTCCTAGAAATAAAACTGGCTTCCCTCTTGCAATTGTAACACTTGAGAATAAATATAAAAAACCTAAGCTAGGCTAGCCTAGCTGCTCAATGTACTGGCCAATAGGCATTGAGCTTAGTCCAGACCAAGAATAGGAACCAGAAACTCTTGGTATCCAATATTGCTCTTACATGCCACGGACAGCTGTAATTGGGACAGTGTGTATTAGGATCTCTTCCAGGAGGTCATGCCCATGTGGTTTACTCAGCCCACTGTACATCCAACACTCCTCAGCAGTGGTAGCAACACTGAATTTTATGGTCCCAAAAATAAGAGCAAAATACATTTTCTGGGAGAGGATGTCGATGCCTTCTTCCTATCTATTTCTATACCTCTTGTAAGAAACATTTACAACTCTGTAAATACTTCAGCATTCCTCTTTATGACATTTGTAGCAATTAGAAAATAAACAACACCCTTACTATTATGCATATAATACTGCTTACATGTCCAAGTACTTTACACACATTTTCACAACACTTTTCTTTCCCCAAAGACTCTCAAAACCCAACTGATTTGCCCCTAGCTAAGGCAGCACAGTCAAAGAATCCAGTATATTCCCTAAACTTGCCTTCCTATTCCACCTGATGTCTGTTGTCACGTACATGCAAAAGCTTGACCTCAGCCAAAAACAGCTCCAGGCTGATGCAGCTGCACAGCTGCACCCCGGGCTTGGCCCTGTAAATTACAACCTTGAACAGCAACTGCAGTGTAATTTACACAAGGTAGAGGAACTAGTTTCATATAGCAAATAAGCACTACTCTTTAAAAATATAACATGAAAAGGGAAATGAAAAGTTGATTTTTACTAACAAATCTTTCCAAGAATCTGTCATGTCACAACAGCCTCTGAAAAACAGGCTATTGCCCTTGCTTCGGGAGCACGACGTGAGGCAGGAGACAAACACCCACGGTGGAGGTAATTGGAAAGGCAACTTCTTTCCAGATACTATCCACCTCTTTGCTCTAGAAAGGCTCTTCAGCTTATAAATTTCCACTTTTCCAGATTGTGATGCTCTAAATTGACTTCTTAACATACAACAAATTCCAAGATCACCTTAGAAGGATTTTTTTTTCCCATCTGGAAGTACACCAACAAAAAAGAGCTTTGCCATTACCACCGGCCGTGCCATCCCTCACCCCACTTGCACATAGAAACCAGTGGTCACCGGGCCTCCATCGAGCACCAAGTGCCACTTACAAGGGCGCTTGTCCTTGTCATCGACAACACCACCACTGAAACGGATTCATTTCCTTTCCGCCGTTCCAGCCACCGCCTTTCTGGGCAGCCCGGTCGGGGCTGGCACCGGGCAGGGTCCCCCCGCCCTGAGGGCAGGTCAGGGCCCGGCGGCCGAGCCGAGGCGGGGGCCGCCTGCACCTGTTCGGCAGGGGAGGGAACGGGAGATGCTCCTGCCCGAGGGGGTCCCTGCGGGAGCGGGGAGGAGGCACAGCAGGCGGCCCAGCCTCTCCTTCCTTCCCTCCCTTCCTCCCTCCACCCGTAAGCGGTCCCGGCCGGCGGCGAGGGGCGGCAGGAGGGGCGGCAGCTGCCGGGCGCGGACCTCCCCCCGCAGACCCCGCTCGGTCCCCCCGCCGCGCTCCCGTACCTGCCCCGCGCGCGGAGCCGGGCAGCGACTGCGCGACGGCGGCGGCGAGGAGAGACATGGGCAGGGCAGGGGGAGCGCCCCGCCGGACCTTTAAACCCGCGCCGGCGGCGGGACTACAGCTCCCAGCGGCGGCAGGACTGCGGCGGCACCGCGGCGGGACTACAGCGGGACTACAGCTCCCAGCGCTCCCGGCGCTCCGGGCACGGGCTCGAGCCCTGCCCTTGGCGCAGGCGCGCTGCGGGGCCGGGCGGCGGTGACGGCGGCGCGGTTGCGCTCAGCGCTCGCCGCCTCTCCCCGCGGCGGCCCGGGCGCTCCGTCCTGTCCCGGCCACCCGCCCTGCGCCGCGTCCCGCCTGCCGAACGAGGGAAGGGCCGCTCCGGCCGTCCCGCGAAAGGGCGGATTTGCCGCCCTCCCGTTCGCTCCCCTTTCTCCGCCGCCGCACGCGTGACGCCTTTGTCAGGCTCCGGGCCCTCGGCTGGGCCCGCTCCTCCGCCCGGGGCCATGGCCGAGCAGACGGGCTTGGCGCTGCCGCAGACCATGGACAGGTACGCGGAGGGAACGCTCGGGCTGGGCCTGTCAGCCCCCGCGGCGGGTTTGGGGCCGGTGTCGCGGGTCCGGTTTCGATTTTTGCCTTCTAAAAGCCTCGGTGGCCTGACTGAAGTTGTGGAGCGCCGTCGTAAAGCAGCGCCAGGTACCGCGGGCAGCTGAGGGCCAGGAGGGATCGCTCCCGCTGCCCTCGGCCACAGGAGGGCTGGGGCTGGGGGTGTCTGTCCCTGGGCCCAGCAGAGCCTCCGGGAAGGGAACGCGCTGATGTGCGCGTCAAGTGAGGCACCAAAAGATGACCTAAGCATAGCCGGCCTTGTGTGTTTTGTTGCTGGTTTTATGATCTGAAGAAAGCCTTTAATTGCTTTCTGGAGCGTTTTTTAAAATTACAACCTTAGAAATATTATGACTTAAGCATCTTTCTTCGTCTATAATTACTAACTTGTAAATTCTATTTATTGTATTTGTTTTCTCTATATATGCTTTTATTTGAATACGTAACACTTTCATCCTGTTCCACTGAGCACTTCAGGTTCCTTAAGTGTAATTTCTACTCATCTATGAAGCCCTTGCAACCTATTCATACAAACAATAAAGCACATTCACAGCCTGTTATTGCAGGAGTTGTAATAGCCTGGTATCTCAGAAGGTGGGGATCCAGAAGCAGTTCAGGCTTCTGTTGACGAACCTGTCAATTTTTCATCATAAGGAATCAAAAAAAACCCTGGTGGTTTTATCCTTTCCAGGTCGCCTCTAAGGAAAGAGTGTTTAATGAAATACAGCCTGTCATCAGGCAGGTGATGGAAATACAAACTGTGGGAGGCAGGGGTGGAACTTGTGCAGCCTGGAAGGTGGGAATGAGAAGTTCCAGTTTGATATAGAAAGAGGATAAAGGTGATTTGGGGAGGGAAAGTTTGTGTTCTAGAAAAACTGAAAAGGTAAGAGATGACAAGTGGATGATTTATGTTATAAAAGTATTGCTGAATCAACTCCTCTTAAACTAAAAAAATAAAAAAACCCAAAAGCAAAAAACACCAACAAAACAACAAACTTTCATCTGCATCCTGAATTTTGTGGTCTAGTAATAAATATTTAGAGTTCAAGGAAGCCATAATACTCTCTGTGGCTGCCCTGATGCCCATGGCTATTGTCCTGGTTCTGAAGTGCTGGTTCACCCTGTTGGGAAATGGCTGTGAGGTTGTGTTTATAATCTTTGTTGTGACCAACAGTTGAATTAAACAGTTAATTAAAAAGAAAAAGGGAAATTAGTTACCTGGTTGCCAAACCAGTTTACTGTTCTTCAGTTGTTACCTGTAATAGAGATGTGGGTTTTGATGTACATTTAATATTCTTGTGTTCTTTAAAGTTTGTCAAATTATAATTTGTGTCTCTGTCTCTTTTCAAAGACTTTATGCTTAGAGTAGCTTGATATGTAAAACAGTTGGACAGCAGGGAAAGAATTTGAAGTACCTAAGTAGCATAAAAGGAGGTGTGATATGCAAAGTCTTAAAGAGTAATTGCAAATGATTATAGCTTAATGCAAAATGCATGCTTTAAAATAAAATACAGATCTTTTACTGAAGGATGCAGAAAACATCTTTCCAGATTACTTTCATTTGGATTCTAATAGTTGAGGAAGGGGAAAAGAAAGGTTTTCTTCTGTTTCCAATACCTAGATGGCCACCAAGAGTGGTGTCATGCTGTTGTATCAGGAATTAGGTGGTGCTGTAGGTCTGAGTGCATGCACTGCTTTGTGAACAAGGGTCAGAGCTCCCAGAGCAAGTTCTTTGATTCTCTGCTTGTGAGAGGGAACAGCTGGATTCTTCTCTTGACTCTTAGATTCTATACCTGTATGATTACAGGTTTATTGCCTTAATAAAGTTGGATTTCTCTAGTGCAAGGACTGACTTGATAGCATCACCACGTTCTTGCCTGGGATTCATCTTTCTTTGATGTATTTTGTGCTCCATCCTTTATTTGCCTGCATAATTCGGTCTAGGAAGCAACCCATGGATTTATAATGAAGGTAAATAGCTGTTAAAATGTAAAGAGTCAGTTACTCAAAATTTCTACCTAAGGATTTTATACTTACCTGAAGGATTGGCTGTAGCATAAATACAAGAAGCATGACAGTGACACTACATTGTGGATTGTCTCATCTGCAGCTTTTAGGAGACTAATCCATATGATTGGCATCATCTTTTCTAGCCCGAAAATTGGAATTTCCATCCCTCTTGTAATTTTTTTTCTTCTCTTTCATGTTCACGTAACAGTTCCAGATAATAATTCTTGAAATGCTGTCCTTTTCTCCAAGCAGAAATCTTTTCAGTCTATGCTAAAACCCCATATTTCTGGACTAATGCATACACTTTTAAGGCAGGTATTAGTAATCTGGCTAAATGCTGAGATTTTATTATTATTTCATTATTTTAATGCCTTTGTTCATGTTAGTTTAATGCATAAATTACAGAATTATAGTAATCTTTGTTAAAACTTGAAATTATGTGGCAGTGGGTTAATGTGCTGCTAATGTGAGCTGTAATGCTAAAATGTACTCATATTTTTAAGCTTTATTCTCTTGATTTCAGTTGGATTGTGTGTGGATTGCTCTTGCACTTGGTTATGCCAGTGAATGGCTGGGGTTCTGTTTTCCCAAGCATATCCTGTGGCAGTGAATTGTGGTATTTCATGTACTATCCAAATTAAAGACAGCTGCTCCCTTCTGTGCATGTATTTGCCACCATGGCCAGAACGTGGTCACCATTGCTTTCTGTTACTTCAGGCTGTAGAGGTGTTAGTCAACATTTGATGGATAATCTCCTGAAGGCTTGTGCAGGTACCTGCTGAAGAATCAACATAGTGATCATTTTAGCATGGTTTAGTTTTTGAATTAGCATTCTTAATTTTCTGACTCAGTGGTAGTTGCTCAGTTGTGGTGAATATCCTTGATAAAAACTGGAGCAAGATGATGTGGCTTTAAGTCTCTGCCATTCCCTATTGAAAGGAGATGAGAGCTGAAATTGCTGGTAGACTTTAAAAGCAATTAAACAATAAATTGTAGTTTGCTTAAGAAATTACTCTTACTATCTAGAGGGGAGTGCTGTTGCAATTAAATTTTCTCTTTCCAGATCACCGATTTATTGGAAAAATGCTAGCAATTGTAGTTCAAAAATTGCAGAACAGCATTGGATTTTCTATTTCAGTTTTTTGAGATGTCATCTGATTCCATAGTAATTTTATTTTTTTTTTCCAAGAATAAAGAATATGTATGGTATTGTACATGACTTTCAGTTTCTCTTTCCATTCCAGTCACCATTTGTGGTGGTGTTTGTGTTGAGATCAGTTCATTTCCTTCCTTCTTTGAAAGTGCAGGCACTGTTTTAGTTTTATTTGCACAATGAATTGTTGATACTTTAGTAAGCTAATACAGGGTTTTGGATTATGACCCTGATGCTACAACCTCAGTAGTGTAATTAGTGCAGGGTGGTCCTTGATTAAAGATGTTTATTCTGAACATCTTAGACTTGTACTGTATGTTGTGCTCTGATTTCTCTCACTGAGGGAAGTTGACACGTGACTCTTTGACACGAGAAGACGAGTGACTCTTTCTAGGAGTGGAGTTCCCAGATAAGATATGCAGAGTAATAAGCAACATAAAACACAGTATGGGATTTAGGTATTATCTTTATTTTTTACAGAATGCCATCTCTGCAGTTACTCAGTCTGTTTGTTCTACTTCTGCTGATTAAGCACTTCTCTTTTCCTTGTCCTACCTCAAGTAATTTTTTTCTTTCTTCACAACAGAGTTAAACTCCTTTGAGAGAGATCTTCCTAACTTCTGGCTGAAGTGTCTCAGTGCCTGGAAGTACCTGGCTTTCTGTTCTTCCTTGAGAGTAGGTTAGAAGGAGAGGCTGTGTGAGAGTAGAGAATGGACTGTGCTGAGTTCATCTCCACCAAGGAAACAAGGAGTTTGTTTTTCCCTGTCCTTAGCCCAACTGTTTGAAAGATGATGTTGATACAGGATGGAAAAAGCAAAATCACACCTATCTTGGAGAGTGGGTTTCAAGAAAGAAAATTTGAAACAGTAATAGCTTTATAATATCTTGGCTTTCTCATTACTGCTTCATCCCAGGTACATCCCTTAGTATTTTGCTTCACTTTATCCTGAGAGTTCTATGCAGATTGACTTCTTCCTGTGTCTTACCAGTGAAGATGATTAATGGAGACTTGATGCAGACCTGGACATTGACTTTTGCCCATGGGAAATTTACAGGTGTCAGCATGTTGTTTATGAACTGCCTTAACCTTTTGACTCTTGTCTAATGTATGTTATTTTTCTATCTCTGATGTCTGCTTTGATATGCTTAGGAACAAATGGACGTGTTTTAGTCGTTGCTTAACAATTAACTTCTCCCTGCAGACAGTAGGTAATTATTCTTCCTATTTAAGTGTGAAGAAACTCCTGAGAGACAACTTACAATTTTTTGTATTCAAACTCTTGGCATCCCATGTATTATGAAGGCATTCAGATAATATTTTCATTTGTTACATTCACTTTATCTAAAAAGGCTGTACAAACTCCTGTTTATTGATCTCTTCCATATAAAAGTGTTCAGACTCTGTAATAGTGCTTAAAGTTTTAATGGTTTGCCGTGGTGTCTTTAAGTGCTCACTGAAATGGAAACTTCTGACAGTTAATGCCAATGTGTTGAATAAATATATGTATAATAATTTACAGACAAATATCAAAAGGTTAAGGTATCAATTTTGCAACAACTTCTTAAAGTAATACTTAAAGTGGTAATAAATATGCCAGCTGTTTTAGGCTTGTTTGGTGCTTTTGGCATCTCAACCTGCTTATGGCCTTTCTGCATTGCAAAGAGGGTGGAAAATTCTTGGTGTGAAAATAAGTGCTTTCTCATGAACATTTTTGCTTTCCCCTCAGCAGCAGAATAGGCCAAGTACTAGATTTTTATAGGATATAAATACCTACCTTTATCAAAAGAGTGTGTGACTTGCTCATGCTTTTACTGGCATTTGTAGTTTACCACAAGTAGCAAGTTCATTGCCAGTGCAAAAGAGTAAGAGGAGTCAGTCTGAAGTGGTTAAAGCAAACTGCATCTGGCTGAAGTTTCTAAATGAAACTGTTGAGATTACATAAGTTGGTGAAGGGGCTGGAGCATGTGACTTACCAGAAGAAGCTGGAGGAGCTAAGCCTGTCTGGAGAAGGGATGGCTTGGGAGGCTTGATGACCTTCTACCTACCAAGGAGGCTGTTCAGAACACTGACTGTGGAGGTTCCTGGCAGGATGGTGAGAGTCAGCTGTGAATTTGAACAGAGAAGTTTTCAGCATGTGGGGATGGGAATGATGCAGTTGAGCTTGGGAACAAGTTCCCAGTGCAGATGTGGATCTTGGCCCATGGGGCTTTTCAGGACCCAGCTGGAGAATGCTCTGCTGTCTGCTCTGAATTTGGTGTTGATTCTGTCTTGGGCTGGAGGTCTGATAAGATCTCCTGTGGTCCCTTCCAAGCTGTAATTCTGTGATACCAGGTCTGGATGCAATCCCAGTTTAAGGGAAAACAGCACAGTAGCATTTGCACTGCAGAACTCAAGCATAGGGGAGGTACAGCCCACTGGCACCTTCTAGCAAATCTGCACTTGGTCTTTTTTAGCACCAGCTCTGAAATTTTTACCTAAAAGTTGAAATAACTTCCCCTCTAGTTGGATTGGGAATTTGCTTTTTTTCTCTTGAGAATTTTTGCTCCTGTCATGTTAATACTAATATGAGTGCTTTTTGTCAAAAATTTCTAAAACTGAATGGAAGTGCTTATGCTCAGGATTTTTGTGTGGTGTTCTGGGGGAAGGATTAGACACTTCCTGCCTAACGCTACTGTAGGATAAGAAAACTTACAATCAAAATATCCACTTTTAAATGCTGCTTTAAAAAATTGCAGTGAAGTTATATTAAATCAGGGGCTAGCTGTTCATTTGTTTCTAAGTTAACCTAAAAATTAAACTGGCCTGCTGTATTATAGTTTCCCCTATAACAAGTAAATACCAGTTGATTTAAGGGCTATCCAGGGAATCCTTGTATGTGCTTATGTTTGGAAACAACTTTCACAGAAACAAACTTTTTGGATAAGTGTTAGTGTTTCTAGGTTTTCAGGTGATTGCTGATGGAAAGTATGGACTGTTTAGTGTTCTCAGTTTATGTATCCCTGCCTGTTTCCTCCTATGACCATGCAGCTCTTCTTCAATGTGCACATAGTAAAAGAAACTGCTAAAACAGTGGGAAGATGGTAAATAAAAGAGTTGTCATGGACAAGAGGGGCTGGCATTCAGTGCTATTTTTTTTAAGCCATGTTGATATAATTAATTATTTCTTCACATTCTAAAAAAGACAAGACCCTCTATTTTAAACCTGCAGTGTGGTCATTATGTACCTTCCAGACCTCTTCTCATTTGTTTCTTCTAAGTGCCTCCTGGAATGTGAATATTTTTGTTTCAAAGTGGATATTTTTTATTGGCCTGAAATGTGCCAACATTTAGTTAGCTTTCTGTGAGGGATGTAATTGCAGAAGACCATGTGCAGGCTGCTTGTGACTGTTCTGCTGGTGAGTCATGCAGTCAGTTGCACAGCTTGTCCAGGAGAGTCACTTTAGTGTTACCATCAGACACCTTGCACTTTTGTTCACATTTATTCAGAGTAAAGACATTTCCAAGTTTTCAATGTCTGCCACATTTGATCGGTGGTTTTTGTTGTTCTTGAGGTATTAACATCCCAAGAATTTATCTTGTTGACATTTAATTTTTTTTGTAATTTTTAGGTCAGAAATTGTTCCAATTTTTATTATTAGGATTATATAAGATTACTGACTTAAGTAGATCTTTTTGGTTTGTTCTCTTATACTGTAAATTTGCTGGTAAAAAATAGAAATTATAAACTGAGAATAACTTGAGTAATATTATCTGTCATAAACTCTTGAGTTCAGAGCAATTTGCTTGCTTTGGAGTTGGAGGACTACACTTCTTTTTTTTTTTTTCCTTCTCTTTTCTTTGGAAGAACTCAACAGGAAGATTGCTTACCCTGTATGGTCAGTTTAACCATGAAACTCTCTAGGAATAGATAAAAACCATCAAACTTCTATTTCTCAGGTACTATCCCTCAAAATTGAATGTAAAGCAAGGAACCATGTTTAGTTTCTAACAGATGTCTGTGCTAATATATTTACTTCTGTAAGTAAAGCTGCTGTGCCTAAAGATTCATTTGTACTTCATTTGTACTTCTGCATTAACTGACTGGAAAATGGCTGCAGGAGATTGAGCTCCCATGATACAGACTCAGTGAATAACTTTGCATTTCTTTCCATTTGCTCATCACAGCAACAGCTGAATGTCAGGATGGTTACAGTTTTAGGCAGGTCAGACTTGGTCTGTTCTGTATGTAGGTCGCTCCTGGTATTTGCAGCATCTGTCATCCATTCTGTACATGTAGCACAAATATCAGTATTGGTGTTCTTCTGATGCAATCCCTTCCCTTTTCCCCCAGTGCAAAATAGCATTGGTTGGTTATAGAAACTACATATTTTGGTCTTCATTTGGAGTCTGGTCATCTTAGAGGTAATTAATAAGTAATTAAAATGTTTAAGTCACATTCAAGGAAGTAACTTTAAATAACCTCTAATGCATAATTTCCTAGTTGCTTCACATCTCCTGTGTTTGTGATTATTGACAGATTTGTCAAACAAGACATGAGAAAATGTTTTCCCTATATTGTATCATGCTGTCTGCACTATAAAAACACCATTAAATATTTAAAGCATTAACTTAATGCTATTAGAATTCTTCACTGTTTGCTATGTATGTACTTGACTACATGTCAACTTTCTGTTCAAAGCATGTTTCCATTTTGGAAGTAAATTGTTTTGTGCATGTGTATGTGGTTCTTTGTTTAGGTTTTGTATGGTTGATTTTTCTTTTTTCACTTAGTTTTAGTCACTTTTGTGTTTCTTCCTAGGCTGGTGAGAATCAGTGTTACCCACCCCAGTAGGCACTGAGTAGCTTGAATGGTTAGTTGTAGTCCAAGCTGCTAATATACATTAGTAAGAGTTCAGTTAGCAAAATGTATAATGCTTTAGTAATAAAGTGCTTATTGTACAAGTTGTTGTTTTTCCTGATTAGTCCTTTGTGCATGTGTAGAAGGGCCTCATTCTTCCTCCCTCGCTTAGGAAAGAAAACAAATGTTTCTAACATCAAAATTCATTGCATATTTAAAGGCTGATAGCAAGGCCACCAAGCCTTGATGATTTCTCACCTTTTCCTTTTAAAAAAGTGAGAGTATGGTAATATTAAAACCTTTAAAATAACTGAATTTTGGAGACTTTGTGAAAAGAATGTGTCTGAATAACTGGTTGCAAAAATTTAATTTATTCAGAATGAAAGCTAATTTTTTTTTTACTGACAGTCTAGATTTTGGCAAACTAGAGACCAAAACACAAGATAGCTAGATCTGAGGAGGGATTCCTTATTCTAAGCTGGCTAGAAGCAAAGACCATAAAACAATAAGGCCAAATTTAAGCACAATAGGTGATGCTGGCAGTCAAAGGTGTATTTTTATCCACAAGCTAGAAAGCAGCCAGCAGGATTTGGGAAACTGTCCTTTACTTGGATCTCTGCCTTTATATAGTGCAGTGAACTCTGGTGTGAAATATTTCCCCTTGATTTAAGCTGTAATTAAGAATATAAAAAAGCTTGAACTGAACTTCTGATAATCAGTAGATCTTGCTGGTGCAGTTTCTAGTTAATTTTTCTGTGGGGTTTTAATGGGTTTGTTTACTGAGTTTTAGTTATCCACATGCTTTTATTAAAAGCTTTTAAAAATCTAGTTTATAGGATGTCATCCTGAGGTTAGAGGAAGTCAGAGCCTGTATATGAATACCACTTGTGTGACCGTGTGTTCACACCAGCATTCACTTGATATTCTGTACTTGAGCTGTTTCTATTGAAAGCATTGCTTTTGTAGCAAAGTGTCTTTACTGTTCTATCTGGGCTCTTAACAATATCTCCTTTACTCAGCTTTGCAGGCTATCATTGATGCTAGGCAGAGCAGAATTGGGTATATGGTCAGATGACTTTCAGGACTTGCTTTGAGAATTTTAGACTTTGTTTCAAAGTGACAGCATGTTTTCTAGCTGAGTGAGACAGGCTGGCATATGGCTGCTATGCTGTGCTGCCTTGGAAGCACCCTCTGACGTCCCCAAGGAGCATCTAAGACCACTATTTTTGCACCAGTGTCTGTTCTTCACTCAGTGTAGTTCCCTTGTGTGTTTTTCCTGTTAAGATAGTGGAAGGGTGTTTTGAGTTTGATAGGCAGGTGTTGGATTGAAGATTAAAGTATTTTTTTGTGTGTTTGATGGCTGGGAAAAGAGCAGTGTTCCATCCTACAGGTGGGTTCATCACTTCTGGCACTTCATCTCCTCTGTGAAGCCTGACATAAGCTAACATTTCTCAGGTTAATGGTATTCCTTTGTAGCCTTTATCAGGGATTTGTAGGCTATGGTTGCATTCTCTCATGACCAGGCAGTGTCCCTCTAGCACAAGATCTTATTGCTGCTGGTTCTTCACACTCTGGAAAAGGAAATGCTTAGTGGTAGCATTTGCAATGAGGTGTTTCTCTTGCTTTTTGAAAGAACAGTTTACTGTCCCCCTACTAAAATTCCAGCCAGCTCCAAAGCAGCCTAGTGCTACTGGTAACCCCATTTTTCTGACATCCTAATCTTCCAACTTAAATATGATCTTGTAGTGTGTAGAGTGTAGCTGGCAAGTTTAGTGTAAAGCTTATCACTGTTCATCATCCAAGATATTTTATCTGTTGACATAACCATGCATAAAAAGTTGTTATGGAAGCTCATGAAAAATTGCCTCTTCCAAACAGCAGACTTGTGGCTCATCCTTTAGAACAGTGCCTTTTAATGCCTAGTGATTGGAATGCTTTTGGTCATTTCTTTCAAGGTACCTTTTCACCCCTCACTGACTTGGCTCTCTGTGCTACTGTTGTTACCAGTTGTGTTTCAGCCTTTTCACTTTCTTCTTTTTGGATGTGAAATTCAATTGCAATAAGCTGCTCTGACACCTTGTTTAGCAGGACAAGGATGATTTACTCTTGCAGCAAGATATCAGCAATTTCCTGCCACTTTAAGGAATAGAGCTTTATGATTTGAGAGAAATGCAGAAAATGTTTTGTTTTGTGAATGAACTGTAATGAGAGGGAAAATGTGTTTCTAGCTCATGATTCTAGAGCATGTCACACATGTTCAAATTTGCATTTCCCACGGTAAGAGTTAGATCTAAAAGTCAAATAGGGCTTTCTATTCTGAGAAGTTTTCTGGTTTTGCTGACCATTCATATTTCTATGCCACTGAACATAAGGTGGAAAATTCCAAGGTGTTTCCATTCCTACTTCAGTACCGAATATTTGAAACCAGATCATAAAACAGCTATACTGCCCCAGTCTAGCAAGTCATCTCCCATTAAGTGTTGTGGATACAAGGATATCTGCTGGGCTTTTGGGGCTTTTTTGTGTTGCTTTACACAGTCATCACAGTCATGCCTGCTTGAAAACAAAACTTTTACATGATGGATTCAGCTTTCACAAATTGAGTCAGATTTGATTTAAATAACGTGAATTAGATACTGTCTTCCCTCCCATCTAAGACTGGTTTTGGAAAAAAGTAACTTCTAGAAGGGTTATAGCTTAATAAAAAGGAGAGCAGTCTAGGTATGTCTGATCCTGGAGGTCCTAGGGATGTGCTAGAGCTGCAGCTCCAAGCAGGTACCAGAGAGAAAAGCTCCTTACTGGTAAGAAACTTGTGGTTTGGAGGAACCTGGATTTAGGCAGGCCCTGGTTTCTTAGTCATGTAACATTTGGAGTGTAGGATCTCTAATCTTCTGTACAGCTTTCTCCCCAACTGCTTTGCTCTTAATACAAGCAGTGCCCTGAAAAGAGTTGTCTTTGCTAGAGGCAAAAAAAACAGATCCAAAAAATGCTTTATTCTCAGGGTCAGAATAGAATTTTTGAGACCAGAAAGCTTCATCTGCTGGGGAGCTGAATCTAAAAGGCACTTGTAACCCTATATTCAGAGCTGCAATAGTGATATGGTCTGGAGTTTTGTATGTTTTGTTTTGATTTTTTTTTTTTTTTTTGAGCCAAGGAAGTGTGGAAAAATGTATTGGTGTTACTGATTTGGCTATGTAGAAAGTCATCAAGGAAAAGGGTTCGAGTTTCTATCAGAAACAATGCTTTGTTCCACCTTTTCAGCCCTTTCTGTTTCAGGTTATCTGAGTAGCAGCCTGATTGAGTGGTAAGAATCAAGGTCATATTTTATTCAGTACAAGAAAATGGAAAATCTGGCAAGAGCCTAGATACCTGTTTTGAAATGGTTTTATTTAGTCCTTTCTGCTACAGCTGCTGTCAATGGAAAGAGATAAAGCTGATGACAGTATACAGGGACTTTACTGTTCATTATTCATGACTTGCTGAAGGTTTAAGTCTGTGAAGGATTTTGTTATTCATTTCATAGGTCTTTCAGGTTTTCAAGCATGATTGGCTGGCAAGAAGCAATTAAAGAAAAGATGCATATTTTTCTTGACTTACTAACCTTGACAGAGAACTTGAGAACAGAATTTAATCTATAACCATTGTCACGGACAAATTCAGTTAAAATTGCAGTGTAGCAAGATTATGTTCATGCTTAAATCTGTCATTATTTGAATAAACTCTAGACTTGCATTTTGTGATGGTATTCTTAGACTAACTAGCTCTGTTGTGAAGCCTTTAATTTATAAATAAAAATCTGAATTACAAATTTAGAGCAGTTGTAGATTTAAATAGGATATGGAATGAGTGAGTGAATGTTTACCTGTAATGCAGAAAAAAACTTCTGAAGAGGAACAATTATCAGTAGTGTTGTATGGTATTATTTGTTGTTAAAGTAAATTTGGGGATTCTTAATGTAAATAAGTCAGACTTTGATTTTACCTTCCCATTAAGATGAATGGAAGAAACTACAGTTCTGATTCCAGATGTCATCAACTGAGAAGCTCTAGTTTTAGACCACCACACTTTAAATTTACATCTGTACCTACTATAATGTGTTCTGTAATTAAAACTGGACATTACAGGTTCATTTTATGGATTGTTCAGTATTAAATTGCTTTTTCTCTGGTCTTCCCTGGAATCTGAATCTCAGGTTGTATTCCCTTTTACAAGTATGCCAACTGTATGTATGCCTTTTACAATGTGCTCAATTATATTCCCTTTTTACAAGTAAAAAATTGCTCCAGGTTGCCTTTTGCTCTGACACACTTGCAACTTTTTCAGTGTACTTCTACTACTGTAGATGTTAAAAAGATTTCATGCTTTAAAGAATGGCTTGCAGGTACTTGATAGGCACGGTCATTTCTATTAGAAAAGCATGGCTATTCTTCTCTAAAGGAACACTTTCAATTTACACATAGAATACTACCCAAAACAGTGAGGTCTTAAAAGCAAAGCTGTTAGACAACAATATTTTTCATGTCTTGAAGTTGGAGCCAGACAAAATTAAATTTCCCATTGCAAATTCCCCCTTCCTTTTCTTCAGAGGAGTTAAACAAAAGCAAAAGTGAGAGGCAAAGCATTGTGAACCACTAACATCCTGGCATAGAATCTACAATCATTATTCTTAAATAATAAAGTTGTTTTGTTTACGAGAGTCAGAGCATTTCTCAGTTTCTTCTTCCTCAGTTACTGTGTTACTGTCTGTTACTCATTACAGATAAGAAACCTTTTAGTGTTTTGTCTTAATGTCGTTACACAAGTTGTTAAGAGAACGAAACTTCATCATCAAAATTGTGATGTTAAACTTCAGTTTGGTCACAGTGTCTAATTAGATTGTGTCTTGGAGGTTAAATTATAAGGAGGCTGTTGCTGTGCTCCTTTATAGGGGTTTAACTATGATTGTAGTGACTTGCATAAAATATTTTTTTTAAATCAGACCATTATAAATATATATATATATATAAATGTATAGCAATATTCTTATTTTGCTAGACTCTGGTTTATTATGTAAACTTCAATATCTTCAGTATGGGAATTAGCAAATTGTTTCACAGTAAAAATTACTGGCTGAACATATCTGATATTTTCCTAGTTTAGATCCATATTTTGCTTTGTCTTATAAGTTGGCCAAAAGTCTGGCCTAATCATCAGACCAGATATCTGGGAATTCCTGGTTCTATGCTCACTTCAGGTGAGGTTGTATAGACTGTCAGTCTTGTGTTTTCTCCTTACAGATTAATATATTTGAATTTTTATGCCCACATAATTGTCAAAAGCAGAAATTTCCTCCTCTACTGGTCCAATAGTATTCTTGAAGTCCTTTGTAACTTAATTTATATTATACAAAGTCAACTTGTTTGAACTAAATACTTCATTTTTTCCAAGAGAGCAAATGAATTTGATAAAATTGTTTAGAGTTTTTTGTGGTATATTGTGTCATTTGTGTTGTTTTATTATTTAAGTGGATTGGACTTAGTTTCCCAAGTAACAGACTACAGTATTGATCATATATTTTTAAAATTAAAAAAACTTACCAAAATGTTGTAGAAGGAGATGATAAAACATTAAAAAATATGGATTTTCCATATGTTGAATTATTCAAAGGTTGGACTATAGTCTCAGTGCTTTTTAATCATAAATTATCTAAAAGTTATTAATTAATAATTCAGAATGTATAAAGCAGTTGTTTAGCCATCTGAAAAGTTATGCTTATTATGTTGATTTTGTAGCAAAACTGGTACAAAATACTTACACTTCTGGTGATTAAAAGTGAAGTAATAACCATCATCTCCTCTAGATGCACATTTTCTTAAGCTGTATGCTTTCACATGTGAATGTTTATTTTTAGCATGTAAAAGTAGCAGCAAACACCTTTGTTTTCCCTTGCTGTGCTTACAGAAGCTGCTGGGTTTGCTTTGCTACGGACGAGGATGACCGGACAGCAGAGTGGGTGCGGCCCTGCCGGTGCCGGGGCTCCACCAAATGGGTGCATCAGACTTGTCTGCAGCGCTGGGTGGATGAGAAGCAGAGAGGAAACAGCACTGCTAGAGTTGCTTGTCCTCAGTGCAATGCAGAGTATTTAATAGTATTTCCAAAGCTAGGTAAGATACGGATCGTTTCAATTATTGCTTATTTATTTGTTCTTGTGTTCCTTTGTTTTCCCCTTTCTTGTGCTCGGAGCACCATTTCTGTTGGAAACTTGTCTATTCCCTTTCCCAGACAGAAAGAAATAACTTTATATTCTGCTTGCATCCTATTTGGTGGCTTAGTTAAATACCTTCTAAAACTTTTGGATCCATTCCACTTAGGTATATAGATAAATCTTGTGTTTGACCTGTAATTATTTCCTGGCTAATGGGATTGTTTTTCTTGTTGAGCAGAAGGTGACTTCTTTCAGCAGTTGCCACACAGCACATAAACACATCCTTTTTTTGACTCAGCTTGCAGAGACACTTATCAGAGGAAATTTAGTGGAGAATTTCCTAAGCAGCATGTGGCATTACTGGAAAAACATACTTTCACTTTGGTCAGGAGGTGTTTCTGAGACAATATTGCCCTGTGATCACGAGGCAGAATATTTATGATTGCTGGGTACTGCTGTAGCTCTGTTTGTCAAGGTCAAAAGAAAAAGTTGGACATGGTCTTCCAGAGTCTCTTACTTGAGTAGCCAAGAAGGATAATGCACAGTATGTTGCATTTATTTAAATTAGCAGTGCTTGCTGTTATTTCAGCCCTCGTTTGCCCATGTGTTCTATAGGATATATTAAGCAAATCAAGAAAATGAAATGTTGCCATGGAAACTTAAATTTTGTTTAAAAGTAAAACTGATTGTTAGAGAAAGGGTGATGTAGTAATTGAGTGCAGGCATTCAGAGGATTTTAAAGAAGATTTTTTTAAAGTATCTTATTTCTGTAATGAAAGAGCTGAAAATAACTCACTGTCAGTTCTTTGGGAGAGGACCTCTTTCTTAGTAGCTTAAGGGCTGATGAAATTAAGGTGTCAAGGGAATTTTGAGTGATGACATTTACTTCCATGATAGAACACTGAGTAATGGGAAAGAAAATATACACAACAATATTGCATTGTTGATATAAAAATACATAAACCCGTAGGAAACTTACTACAAGTTATTCATATAACAGCCACAATTTGGCTTTGCTGAATAGGGTAACTCCCCATAATAAAGAAGGCATCAAACAGTAACATTTAGAATTGGCTTTGGGAAGAAAACTGGGTTTCCATCTGGACACAGAATGCACCATGAAACTTTACACTGTTTGAAATTCTTGTTTGTATCTTTACTGATGAAATTGTAATGTGAGATGTGTTTGCATTTTATTTTGACAATGGCCAAAAGGGGTAGCAACTATAATTTGGACAGGATACATTAACATAACAGGCATTTTCATTTGTTCCTGCAATTTGTGGCAAACTGTATATGAAAGCTTAGATTCCAACATTCCTGGATTCTGAAGCTGGCCTAAAATTCTTGCATGACATTGTTCAGTTCTTGCATGCAGGTATATGAGACTCCCTTCATGTATTTTGATATATTTTTCCTCATAATACCATCTTCTTCTGTTTTTAAAGATAAGGGCATAAAAATTCAGACTTGTCTAAAAGTACACAAGACATTGGTAGAAGAGCAGGGAAATTAATCTGGGTCCATGGAACATCAGTCATGACCTTGAAGTGCCTCAAACAACTGAGCCGGTCTTGCCCTTATGTAACTCTTTCTAGTAACCCAAAGCTGTTCCAGCACAATTCAACTACAAGTCAGTCAGGGTCACACCAGGCAGAGTAAGGACAGTAAGAATTTTCCAAGAAGCCTTGGAACACTTCTTTTGAAGACAGTGTTTGTCATACCCTTCCCTGAGGCATCACAGTTCAGAAACTTACTTACTTTTAAGACTTCCCTTAATGTACTACTGGAAACTTTTTTCTAAAAATTCTGTGAAAGGATACCCTCATCACAAAATTTAATTTATGATTATAGTTTAGAAGTAATATCAACTTGAGGAGACATCAGTGAATATAAGTAACAGTGGGTGTTTCTTTATATATTTACTAGTTCAAAACAACCTCTCATGAAATATCTCAAAATCAGAATTCCATTTTCGATTTGATACTGCCTATCAGTTCTGGTGATTGGTGATAATTATGTTCCTGTGAGCTGTTTTCTGCTCTTTCAAGTACTTTCACTAAATAGAAAAAATATTGTTACCACTTTGAAAGTAACCAAAGAATCTCTTAGATAATTATTTCAGTTTAATAAAAAGAAAACATTTTGGCAGAAAAAAACTCTTTAAAGCATGATCTATTTTTCAAAATAAAAAATATTTTTGTTTCATATTTCCTTCTTTAATTTGAGTATCAGTGATATTTATTTTTCTGTTTCTTCCTCCGTACCATCTTAAAAATCAAAACTAGTTTTGTCCTCCGAAAACTAGTTTTGTCCTCCCTAATTAAAAGATTGCTTCAATAATTTTTTTCTAGTATTTTCTCAAGATTCGATACCTGATTCTCTAGCCAGGTTTCTCTTAATGATTAGTATCAGTAGGTGTAATTTGTTAGTACTTGTGTTATAAGGCAACCTTCAGTGTCATTTGAGTCTCCTGTCTTCAAACATAAGTTTTCAAAATGGTAAAACCAAACAAGTTGTTCAGTGCCTCTGGGAAACAGTCAAGATGTGTAAACTACTGTGCATTTAGTACTTGCAGTTATGACCTTGTTGCTACTTCCAGCATACTGATAGACATCTCAGCACCTTCTTAAGAGTGTTCTGGAAAGTCAAACACAGCTATTAAGAGTTGAACTGGATGTTCCTGTTGCCTTTTTTCCACCAGCTGACTTGAGCTGAGTGGAACTGGGGTTTTTGAAAGCATTCTCAGTAGAGTTGTTCTCTAGAAAAAGTACTAAGTCATGAAATGGGAGTCACAATTTTGTCACTGTGGGTAAACTTTGAGAGACATGGAGGATTAGTTACTTGAGGAATGCCTGTAGGCTGGTTTTGAGAATTTTCACTGATTTTGGTAGGAAAAAGTAGGAAGGAACTCACAGGAACCGCTCATGCATATGAGCTGTGGGAGGACAGTCTGTATGTGGAATTTGTTGACAAATACAAAAGTAATGCGGATTATGGTGGTGATGGCTTTCACTTCCATGTTTACATTTCAGTGTTCTGGCTTTTGCCTCACTCATACTCTTGCAGTCCCTCAAAGAAAAGATGCAGGCATTGCCCTTGTTTACCTCACCAAAGGTAGTCAGGGTATTTATTGTCTTGCCCTGTGTAAGTCTGGAAAGTGCAGTTGTGCATAGACAGAACAATGAACCTATTCATGTGTTGTTGTCAAAGGCACTGAATAACCTGGATAGGAGTATTTTTTCCTCCAGTGTTTTGAGAAGTGATCATTTAAACATACTGAATGCAGCTTCTTCCAGTGGAAGGAATCTTTTGTATTAACTGTGCTACTTTTTACTACATAGCAGCATAGTTTAGTGACAGAATTTTCAGGTGAAGTTGTCAAAGATAAGGACATGAAGTATATTACAACAAATCGGCATTTTTTCCTTTAGAAAACTAAAATATCTAACAAATAAAAAAGGCACTAAGCCTAAAGTGGTTTGTACAAAAGAACAATTCTTACTCAACACAAAGGAAGCTAATCACTGGGTAAATTAGTGCTTTAAGCAGTGTATAAATCTCCTGGAAAAATGAAATGGTAGGTAGGCAGAAGTTACAAGTTTAGCTTAATAGCTTTTTAATTATATATTATATTATATATATTCACTTAAACAGCACATGTGGTATGTCAGACTTCCACTTTGCCTCGTTTGTTCTTCTTATTGGTGATAGATGCTGACTTTTCTACAGTATGCTTTTATTTGTGTGTATCTATATATATATATATATATCTCTCTTGAAACCTTACTTTTCCTTTATCATAGGTCCAGTTGTTTACGTTTTGGATCTTGCAGATCGCCTGATCTCAAAGGCATGTCCCTTTGCTGCAGCTGGAATCATGGTGGGCTCCATATACTGGACAGCCGTTACGTACGGGGCGGTGACGGTCATGCAGGTACACGCTCTTCCCTCTCCCTGCCTCTGAGAGCAAAGTCAATCTGACTCCTCTTTGCTTGGCTTTCAGTGTAGTTACCAGTGAATTCAAGATGGTTTTTCATGTTTAACTGGCCATAGTTTATAACTGCAAGTATGCCTGTTGGGCATGGTTCAGTCTGCAACTAACAAACTGCACTGCTGCTCTAGCTGGCTGCCCTGTGTATGGCAGACTGGTGAACACAATTCTGTTCTCATGGGAAAAGGTGCCATTACCACCTAGCTGCCAATAATGAGTATCTTCAGTAAAGACAGGAGATGTAATCTTTTCTTTTACTTGGAGAAAAACTTTGCTAGTAACATTCAAACTGTTGAAATTGAAAGATGGTAAACTATTTTCTGGATATTGTGATTTTTTTTTTAATTGTATAAAGGAAAATACATGCTCTGAATGATGCAGTTCATTCATAAACAAGAAATACAAAACACTGCAAATTAATGTTTTAATTACTTCAGACTGTATGATTAGTTGAAAGGGGAAAACCAGTTTTCCTGCTTCTGTTCTTGTGAACTTACTATTTAAATAGAAAAGTAATGTTGACAGGTGGTACACTGTTACCTATGGAAAGACTTGGTAATGGTGATTCTAGTTCAACCACAAGACCAGAGTTTGCAGAGATTGTACAATCAGAAGCACTTCCTTACTCCTTCAGTTGTTGATTCCTATCTGAAGTCTATAACCTGTGTTTTGCCTGAAAGCATAAAAGTATTTCTGATGCTAATTCAGCTGTAGATAGAATTAACAAGCCAATATGTTAATAAATGCTCCTCTACACAGTTCTAATTTTAAATATACAAACTGGTTCTTCTCTCATAAGTCATTTGGCACTAGTTTTTGAGAAGTGTGGTACTGCCCTGCCCTGTGAAGATGGTGTGCTGTTTTGGTTCAGGTTCTGAGTGATCTGGAAGCAGAAATGGAGCCCAAATGAGTGGTGCAGTTTCCCTGTACCAGTGTGGCCAAGGGTCAGCAGCTGCATAGGTGATGTGTAATGGCTTTCAATACCCCCTCCATTGCAGTGGGTGAGTCTGTGTATTACAGAGTGGTGCAATTAAGTATTTTTTATTGGATATTTCATTGTTGTGGCTCCAACAGGAGCATTACACCCATCTGTAATACTACAAGGAGACTTTGGAAATGCATCAGTCCTTTTCTCCTTGCTCACTGCTACATTGATCTCTTTTTCTGTAGGAAATTGTGACCTTTTTAGCTGCCCTAGAGCTCTGCAGCCAGATGGAAAAATAAATGCTTTGTTCTGAAGTTGTTTTGCTTTTGAAGTGAGGATCTGTGTAAACATTAGTTTAGGCAGCTGGTCAAATCCCAGATATGAAGAATTAGCTATTTTCATGATTTAATGTTTTGATTGTATGGATGGCATGCTGGGCAAGACAGTAATTTAGTTTTGCTTGTAGAGGAGCAGACTGAGTGGGTAGTAGAGGGAAACTGTTCCAACCCTTTTGCCACCCCAGCCTTGCTAGGTTTAATGTAGTTTTTCTCCTGATGTATTTCAGACTCTTTTCCCTTAGTTGAAGGGCCAGAGAGAAGCACAGAAGCTATTTTTAGACTTCAGGTGCAGAAAAATATATACAGAATTGACATTGTGGTAGCTAAGTCAGTAACAAGTCAGATGGAGTTACTGAAAGCAGAGAAATACAATAATCTAAAGCAGAAAGAGACGAGATACTGAAGCATTTTTTGATGGACAATGACAATGGACAATGGAGAAAAAGGAGAGTGTCAGACTTCACAGCTTGAGTAGAAGATACTGAAGCTGGAAGACAAATGCTGAATGTTTTTTCAGGAATAATCTATTGGCATCAACAATATTGGTTATGCCTATTTTTAGAGGCTGTGGTATATAACATAACTTCCTGTTCTGGAGGTGTAACATGGAATGCTTTTCAGAGCAAGGCAAAAATGTACAGTTGGAAGGTACTGTGGTACATTACTGTAGCTTCTTCCCTGTGTCCTACCTATTCCAGAAGTACTGGGTTTGTTATTTTCCTTTTTTACAATTTTGCTGTTCTTTCATGTTCTTACCTTCTAATTCTAATTTTTGTGCAATTGAAGACTTGATAAGTTATTGTACTTGTGGGGAAAACAAGAAGTCAATGAAAACACATCAGAAAATCCAGTGCCTGGCAAACATAATTATTATTTTAGTGTTTTTAGTCCTACCAGATTCTTACAGAAAAAGTCATGAAAGAGCCTGTTCTTCCTGGAAGCAATTCAAAGACTATATTAGCATTTATACTGATTAAATTGAGACAAATCTAGAGGATATGTACCACTCTAATGTAATTTTTTTATCCTCAGTCCTATTGGATTTATTTAAAATTAATGTACTTTTAAAAAGACATAAGGAACCATTCTGTTGCAGTTGTAACATCTGCATTTTATAAATGGAAAAGTCTGATTAATTTTTTTATATATCAGCAGAAAAGTATAGACATAGCAGTAATAATGATCTTTTCAAATCCTTGAACTAACTACATATGAAAATAAGGTACATGTGAAGATATGCTGCTATTTCCAGTACAGTTGAAAATAATGTTCATCTTCCTGCATTGTCCAGAGAAACAATAGTTAAATACTGTGATCTCTGTTATGTAAGGTATTCCTAAAAAACACAAAATATGGATAAAAACATCCTGAGGTACCTACTATCAATTTATCCTGTGAACAGTAGTGTCTGATCAGTTTCTGAGTGTAGAATTACTTGTTATAAAACTGTAAATTCTTAAATGCCTTTTGGAAAGCTTGCTGTATTATTAGTGTTTCAGATGTTAAGGCTTTTACTTACACAGAAACACATAAAACCTTTCTTGAGATGTCTGGGAATTCTGTTACAGCTCTCTGCAGTAATAATGGTTTGCAAAATAGGGCTGGTAGCTCACCTGCATTATCCTCTATAAGCAACCAAGGATACAAAGAGAAAACTGTGTAAATTAGGTAAAACAGTGTTCTTTTTTTCTTTAACTTAAAACACGTGGGCAGCTTCAAACAAACTCAACTTTTTAAGTTACATTTTGTTTATTTGTACATTGTAACAGTGTTGTGGCCTATGTTTGTCAACTATATGCATATTTTCTAGGTTGTGGGTCACAAAGAAGGTCTTGATGTGATGGAGAGAGCTGATCCTTTATTCCTTTTGATTGGCCTTCCCACTATCCCAGTCATGCTAATACTGGGCAAGATGATCCGTTGGGAGGACTATGTGCTCAGACTGTGGCGCAAATACTCCAATAAACTACAAATTTTGAACAGTATATTTCCAGGTAATGTGATTCAGTTAAAAAAGAAATGCCAAGATTGAACTTCTGCCTTTAGGAGATGGGGATAGGCAAGTAGTTTTTGCTATTTTTAAGTAGAGGTTATTAACACTGTCCCTCTATTTCATGGTCATTCTGTTTAGATTGTGTTTGTGGAATATGTCCTGAGATGGGTGTGGCAGGAGTAGCAGGAACATGGTTTCAGTTCAGGCTTTAGTAACAAAACAAGCTACTGCAAGTCATGGGTCCTACTTGAAAGTAAAACTGCAGTTGTTGAATGGAAACAGAATATTCACTGAGAAGAGGGATAGTTCTCACAAAGCAGTTGGCTATAGATTTGTACTGGAGTGGGGAGTGGGCAGTATTGCACTTTCTGTGTTCTTTTTTGAGGCAGTATAGGCCATGTAACCTTTTCTTATCCCTTTAGGCATTGGATGTCCTGTTCCTCGTATCCCAGCAGAGGCCAACCCTCTGGCAGATCACGTCTCTGCCACACGGATTCTGTGTGGAGCTCTAGTTTTCCCTACTATTGCCACAATAGTTGGCAAGCTGATGTTCAGCAGTGTTAACTCAAATTTACAAAGGACAATCTTGGTAAGATTCAATACTATGTTTCATAAATTATACGAGAGGAATATGAAGTGTTGTGAAGGAGGGAGGCAAAGGAAAAAGGAACACAAATTGATCTGGAATTTTAAGAACAGCATTTGATTAAAGGAAGGGTTTTTTTAAGATTGCCTGTCTTAGTAGTGGACAAACATCATGTGTGTGAAAGACTCTTTATGACTGAAACTAATCTCAGTTCATGACAAGGATGAAAGTTTTATCTGGCACTATAGTAGAGCAGGCCTTAGCAGTAATAATGCTGACAGTGAAGATGAGGAGCCAGCATCTTCTAAGAACAGTCTCTGTAAGGGAAGACTGGGATTTATATTATAAACCTTTTCATATTAGCTTTTGTTTGCTGATCTGGAGAGAAACTCTTTGTTTCTTATTTTAATAAGGAGAGGAAAATTAACTCTCCATAGAGTTCATATGGAGAGGGAATGGCAATCTCTTGCTTTGTGAATAACCTCTCTAGTTGCAGCCTTTCAAGGACAAGTACACTGAGTTTGGTAATATGGAATCCCTGCTCATCTGACTGTCACTACAGCCTGTTTTCAATTCCTGCATGTTTATGCACCCCTCTCCTTTATGCAGATCAAACAGTGATATTGCAAATGTTCATGCAAACTGAAAGCTTCTTGGTGTCTCATTTTGAAGACTTGAGATAAATATATTGTAAAGCTTTCTAGAGGGGAAAAAAAGGTTGTTTTACAAAAATAGATTTTATTTTACTCCACTTTTGGCAAGTGCCATTTTTCACAGTCTAGTTATAGAATGGTTATCAGTACTATTCCTTGTGCCTTGTATAGTATACATTCAGAGAAGAGAGGAAAGCAGATACATATCTGCATTTTCTTTGTTATTGAAATAAGATTTTGATTTTTAAAATTTAGAATACTGGTGAGACTTCCAAGGAAATAAAAGCTTTTATAGATTCAGTCTGTAATCCCTTTAAGTAACGGTAACCTCTGTAATAGTGCATTGTGACAGAAAACTTTGACACACTCGTTTGGAACTGTACTAATTAGTTAATCTTTAGAAGAAAATACCATATGTATAGAAAACAAATCTTCTCTAACTGGAAATTTTTAAGAACATTTGCATTGATATGACACTGAACTGTGCAGGTTTTCAAAATATTTTTTTATTTCAGGGTGGAATTGCTTTTGTTGCTATAAAAGGAGCTTTTAAGGTTTACTTCAAGCAGCAGCAATATTTGCGCCAAGCTCACCGCAAAATTTTAAATTATCCTGAACAAGAAGGAGCGTAAGGCTGTAACCTCCAGATGTCACAGAGTCTCACCTAACAGGTTTCCATGTTGTATTGGTTCCATTGTTATTGCACAGTAGTGGAAAATTGTGATAAGTTGCTGCTCCTCTATTTTTTTTTTTCCTTTAAATACAATAAAGCACTGTGTTGTGGCAGGGTAAATCCTTTCAGCAACCACTGAACCTAAGAATGTGATTTGGCTTTCATTATTTTTTGGGTATTTCTGTTGGGCAATAGGCTTTTGAATTATTTTCTTTGAGCCAATATACTGAATGGAAAAAAAAAAGAATCAACTACAGAACATTTTAAGTGTAGTTAGGTAGGCTATATCCAAATGTCTTTTCTCTAGGTGATTTTGTACCCAGGCTGTCATTCAGTTTAGCATTTCACACAATGAAGGGAGATTGCTTTAGAAGGGGAGTGTGAGTCATTACCAAGGAGAAAGAATTTTCCTTGAGTTTTGCTGGTATCAAACAGGGAGTGTGAAATACTCGAATGACAGAGAAAGCAGAAGATAGATCACTCTCTGCAGGACTTGTATGTCAGCTTTAACCACCTAAGTATTAGGTGTTAAAATTAGCATGGCTTTCAGGTGACTATTTTACTACTGGTAATTTTCAGTGTCCTGTTGTATCTTCTGCAGTGCCTAGTGTAATTTTCTCATGGCTTTACTGGTTTGTAACTGGTGCTGGATTGCATTTTTTCCTCCAGTTAAAATAATTACAAGGGGGAAATAAATTTCACTTGTTTATTTTGTAGTTAAGTATTAGAACACTTGTTTAATTTCCATATTCCTTTATGTTGTGTAAATACCCATAGAAAACCTGCGAGAAAGCAGCATTGAACACTAAAGCTCCATGGGAATTGCCAGCAGGGTATCCCCTGAAGCATCCAGACCTGAGAGTGTAACTCAGCTCTGCTCAGGACTGGGCTCTGCTGCCCTGCTGGCAGTGCTGGCTGCAAGGGGCTGACACTACACTCTGGGTACCTGAGCTGAGCATCCTGCCAGCAGGGTCCTTGGCTTAAGGTAACTGGGCTCCATTTTGTAAAGGACTACAGGATAAATCTTAAATGTGTCATAAAGTTTATTTATACAGTAAGCTTTACTGTTCCCATATGTCTAAAGTAGTCAGTTGAGGGAGACATTAGCACTTCCGTTATTTGATGTATTTCTAAATCTAATTTCAACAGAAATTGATTGTTTTGTGAAGTTAAATTCTGACAAACATAATTTGAATATTGCATATTCATACCAGACCTAATCTGGATTTCATATTTGAAGTTCTTTCTTAACAACAATTTCTTTGTTTTTCTCCGAGTTTTCTCTTGTTCATATTAGTATGTCAAATGCATGAAGAATAGCTTAAAAATATTTGAGTGGAATTATTCATTAGTAAATATTTCTTTTCACCAGAAATGAAGTAAATGCAGAATGGACTTCCTATTTGACTGCAATAATGTATGTTAGGAGAAATTCAAAGTAAGGTACCTTTTCTATAGTATGTTTATCTTAATTACCAAGATGTAATATTTTAAAACTGTACAAAAGTGTATATAAAGGCCAGTTAGTATTAAAAACCTATACAGGTGTTAAAAATTATACACTCAATCAATATCAAATACTTTTGAGGCTCTTGCTGTAATGGAAGAATTACTATAACCTTGTAAGTCTGCTGATTATATTTGTCTTAGTAGGCTCACTTTTATATAAAACCTAAACTAAGTAGCAGCCTCTGAAAGTTGCTACAACTCTGTAAGATAGTCTTGAAACAATATAATATGTATTTCTTACAGAATTCCTCGTTTCAAGAAAACAACTTTTCAGTGGTCTTCACTGTATATATTTCCAAGCAATTTATTACTGTTTTTTAAAGTCTCATGGAAAGAATTGAATGATGCAAATTAGTGGGTTTGAAACTTGTTTCATGGAAAAGCTCATTGTCTCCTCTGGAAGTTAAAGCTATTGTAAAAATACAATTATAAAATACTGTATGGACTGTAAGATGATTTCACATGAGTAGTTAAAGGTCATTGATCTGTAAATCTTGTTTTTAAGTATTGAAAATTATAGTTATGTTGAATTAGGTTGAATAAATATTTTTTACACTCCTTAGTGTACTTTGTCAGTTGAACAAAAACTTCTGAAGGGAAAGTGTTTTGTTTTATTGCATACCTAAATATTTATATAATTAATTTTGAGTTGATGGACTTCATCTTTGTGATGAAGAAAGAATTACTTTAAGACTCAAGTCTGACATCACTTTTTTTTTCCTTCTCTGTAGTGATGAATACATGATACAGGGGAATGTGTTTCTTAAACATTTAAAGCAAAAGAACTGTTGCAATATGGGCAACTTCCAGTAACACACAACTGTGGGGAAGTGACAGCGTATCCTTGGGCTGGCCGATGTGCAGCGTTGATTTGGGCAATAGATGAATCCCTCCTCATCAAGAAAGATAATACTGGCTGAAGGAATTGTATTTTTCACTGATAGCCAATTTATGTCCCATTGCTTTCAGGACAGGGACTATGAAATGTTGTCTGGCATTTCTCAGTACACCCTTACAAGTAACGTGGTTTCTCCTTGACTGCCATTACATCGACATAAGGGCACAAATTACTGCACTGTGATTGGGTAATACACAGAAGATGCTTCTCCCCTTCTCTCTAAGACAGACAAATCCAGATAGGCTTTATCAATTAATTTCAAGGCTTACTCAAGAACTTGGGTGACACAACTCACTCTCCAGAAGGGCAGCTCCCAGTACACGTGCACAGAGAAGTATTGCTGTGAGTGAAAAGTGTGCTCTGCACAGGGGGATGAACTTCCCATTGGGCCATGGCTCCTAGGCCTTCAGAAGGTTTGAAAACCTGTGGCCTCTTTTTCCATTCTTGCCAGTTGCTTGTTCACATGCTCTGGATATTTTATTGCTTTTGCTCTGCTGAATATTGTGAGCATAAAGCAGTTATTTCTGGGTGCTGTACTGAGTTGTTGAGTAGAAAAATTCCATTCCAGAACCACTAAAAGCAAACATGAGACATGACTTGAAACTGCCTCAACCAAACAACTCAGCAGCACCTGTCAAAACATATCGTGCAGGCATCTCATTTAATGCTGGATGACTACGCCATGGAAAAGGAATTGACTAAGCAGTGGTCCTCCAGAGGAAGTACTGTGCTTTTAAAATAAAAAATAAAAGCAATTCCTGGCTTCAGACCACTCTGTGATAGAGCATGCACAGCTTGATGTTTGGGGTGTTCAGTGTTTTTCAATTGCTCCTCTGCTCTTACTACAAGTCAGTAACACTTGGCTGCAGTTTAATGGGAGCTGATAAAGGAACACACTGCTCTGAGTATTTACTGCAGGTTTAAGGATGTTTTGTCAGCTTTTGTCATTTCTCTGACATGAATCACTACAAGAAGCTACCTCTGAAAAAGCCTCCCCTTCCTAATTTTCTAAATACTTCTCATGCACACAAGATAGAATGTATAAGAATAGAATTTAAAACATTTTTAGTTTGATGAAAAGCAAGAATGATTTTTGGGGTTTTTCTCTGCAGCAAAATGGTGGCTGGTTCAGAACTGTTTGACTAACTTGATGGAAGAAGGTCTCTATCACATTACCTCTCTTGCACAGTTCTAGGTTAACCTTGATAATTCCCTTGGGTAGTTCAGAGTTTGTTACTAATCATAGTTTGCTTCATTTCTGTTGCTTTATTCTGTTTCAAACAAGACCACAGTGCAGGAGGAAAGTCCTGCTTATCCAATATGTTTGTACTTCAGGTTCAGGGCCTTTGTGTATTTTATTTTATTAATCCAAGACAGATGCTGGTTAAGTATAGATAAAATATTACAATAACTGCCTCTGGATCCAGAGCACTGCACTACCTCTATGGAATCCAAGGTACATGATGAAAGGCATTTGGGGTAGGGTGGATGTGTGTAGGAATAAAAACAGAAATAGAAGAAAATGCCATTTTGACACACAGAATCTGAGACGTAGACCCAATTCCTTTAGCATGAAGCTATGAAAGGCTAGTGGGATTTCTTGTAACCAAAGACAAGAGCAATTCTTTTGGAATTGCTGAGAGGAGCATAGAAAATTGGTGGTGACCTATAAAAATATTTCAGTTTGAATTGCATTAAACAAAGATTTCAGGTTTTAAATTTTTTTGGTACCTTTTAAATGCAAAACAGTTGTTACTGTGTTCTTGTGTTGGTTTCTTTTGAAAAAGCAAATGGCATCTTCTAACAGCAGGATTCTCTACCTCAGCATGTTTTTAAATTTCAAGGTACTGTGAAAAAGAAAGTGCTTTCCACTTAGCATAAATTCTGTACTGGAGAATATAACTGACCTTCCCCATTACCAAGCCCCAAGTGTGTCCTACTGCAGACACAGAATTGTGCTATGGATTTATGCTACACAGCACCTTACTTATAATTAGGCTGCTTTTCTCATCTCATTTCAAAGATTAATTAAAATGCAGATAAAATTAAAGAGTAAATTCACAAGTGATTTCCAAAGTATGGCTGCTTCCATTTCTTTTTTCAGCTTTAGACCCTTTTTTAACGCAGATTTTTTATTTTCCTTTCTAAAGGGGCACAAAAGTGCTAAGACTCATTACATCCATTTATTTTTATTTTTTTTGAAGTACAGGTACAACATTTTCATAGGGGTACTGTATGCCAAATGACAGAAAACCTATGTGTATTTCCTGAGCCTTGAGGCCAGAAGCTCTCTGGCTAGAGTCAGAGTAAGTGACCATAGATAGTCTATAACATTCCCCAGCATTTCAGTTCTCACTGAGCTAAATGACACACACTGTGTGTTGAAATCCCTTTATGTAACACTGAAGAGTAGAATTATTAGCAGCCCACAGAAATATTTTGCCCTAATCTACAGATTAGGACCAAGAAAAACTAAACCAGCTTTACTAATAGCATCTGGGGAAACATTTTAGTGCTGATTCCAGCAGCAGATGATGGAAGTTGCCCCACATGTCAGGGAAATAATTTTGTCTCTTCAAAAATCTGAGCAGCACGGGCGTCAGTCTTGAGTCCATGCCTTGCAAGGATCATGTGGCTTGTTGTGCTGAGCTCTCTGTGCCTTGGTCTTTTCAACCATGTACCAAGATGGGAATAAACCTCTGCCTTACAGATAATGGAACTACAGAATATTCTTAGAAAAGGAAACAAGAGTGCCAAAGCCTCCCAAAACTCTGTAAGTTGCATATAATAACTTATGTTACTGGCTTCTTATTTCAAAATGATGGCCCAGTCCTTTTTTATTGCATCTGGCATTCAGATGTTACATAAGGAACTATTTGCAAACCTCCAGCTGACAAGCAGAAGGTGTCTTTCATGGTTATCTTCTTTTTCCTTGTTACCACATTAATTAACTCCCATAAACCTCCCTTAGACTGTCTCATTATTGAGGAGTACATCCATTTATGGCATCCACATACGAAGAGCTTTAAAAAAAGTAATAAAAAAATCATGCTGTATAATAAGCTGGACACCTTCAAAAGCCTGTTAGACTGTCAGATTTAGGAACCTCATTACAGGGTAATCAGCTGCATCTGGATAGTCCTCACGAGCAAATTAACAAAGCTTTTTAAAAAGTAGTGCTTACGATGAATTCATCCCTTTTGGCAGCTGCATAATCATCATCTGGGAAGTAATGTAATCCTTTCCTTGCACCTTGTGAATGGCCTCCACTGAGCCAATGTTAAAACACATTGGCAGACCTATGAACAAGACCAGGAGAAATGGAGGATTTCTGCATCAGCCATGATGTGCAGCTTGGAGGGTGATTTTTAGTTTTGGGTTGGTGCTTTTCTGTTTTTAAAACAACAAGGCTTTTCATATTGCACACCCCAGGAGAGGCACAAAAGGCATAAGCAAGCTGAATTGATCAGCATGTGGCAGTTCTGCTCCAGTCAAAAAGCAAATAAATATGCTGAAATGTAACAAGGGTAAGTCAAATATACACCACAATTACATGGCTCATGGTAGGCAGACTCCAGAAGTGTATTTTTGCATTGTCACATGTCTTGGATTCTAAAAGCAAATTCTTTTCTTATGATTGCATTTTTGAGATGTAATTAGATGCCTTCAAAATATGCTTTTTTTTCTGTAACAACCCTTTTTTGAAAGTCGAGTATCTTTTTTTACTAATTGACTTATGAAGGAACAGAATAGTATTGCCATCAAAATACAGTAACAACACTTGATGTTCCCTGTCCATTAGGTAAGGAAGCAGAGGGAGAGACTGTACAAAGAAATTAAATTCTAATACTTATTAACAGGTGAATTTGGTGCTGCCTTGAGTACTGCAATTTTGTCTTTTAAAATCTATTTGCATTTTAAAAAATTAACACTTAATCAGTATTAGATAAACCACGACCCCCGTGCTCACACACACACACAAACCGTGCCTTTTTGTTCAAAACTGATGCCAAACCAAAAGTGAGACCCAGAATGAGAGCCAGGTACCTTGGCCATGCTGCCCTTGCAGTTCTGCTCTCTTCACCTTTTTGGGTCCCACTGGCTGGAGGGAGCAGCACTGCTGCACAGCAGGAGCTTGGGAAGAACCACTTGGGACAAAATCTGCAGGTGACTCAAGTGTAGGAGGTGATTGCTACAGGCAGTGACTGCAGGGCCACTTCTAGCTGCACAATCTGGTCTTTCAGTCCCAGAAGTCCTACAAATGCCCTCTTCCATCTACAGAAACAAAGCAACCACCTGTCAACATAAGCTCTCAATTAGAGGACTGGGATTCCTCCTGCACCTCTGACAAATCGATCACAGCTGGATGTTGTTGCAGATAAAATTTCAGCAGGTTTAAGGTGCAGTTACACAGCTCAGGAATGATGTCTCCTGGACAAGCAGATGCACAAACAGTAATTGTGACTGTATGAGCCATGGATGGATATGCCACCTGATGCTTCAAATCCTACTGCACCTTGCCCATTGCTACTTTCCACATGATTGCTGGATGCTGTTGGGAGTCTTTGGGGTGAGACCCTGACCCTTTGGGCTCAGTTTCCTGGCCAGGAAGCAGCTGCAGTGCCCAGCAGTGCCCCTGTCCTGCAGCCAGACTGCCCAGCAGTCAGAGGCACCAAGGGCACAGGGAGCTGTACTGGGAGAGCAGAACTGAAATGCAAACAGCTGAGCTGGCTGGAACTTGCTTTGAATGGGGCTAGGACTGATCTGACCTATGGAACAAACTTCATGTTTAAAAAATCCTCTAGTGGTGCATTATAAGGCTCTGACACCAATGCAGACAGACCACAGTACAACTTCACAGAAGCCAGGTTGGCCTCAGAGGGTGCAGAGTAACAAAAGATGGAAATGAGAGCGTTGTGGCAGAATTCTGGGACTGTAACAACTGCTTGGAAAAAAGAGATTCGGATTTCATCTAATATCTAGAACAAGATTATCCCTCCTTATCACAGCAATGTAAGCCTAGAGCAGATGCTGGAATTCGGAATACTGCACCAGCTGAAAGCAGATCTAGGTCCCCAGCAGGTAAAATGCTGGATTTGCCAGCACTGTTTTCTTTTTCTGGCTTCTGCTGCTCCTGCCAGTAGCTGCAGTAGTGCTGGAAAGTTATTTGAAAAGGTCAGAGATAAAGATAGTTGGATATGGATTTGCAATCCTGAACACATGCGGTATCTGAGAAGATGATCTGATCTCATATTCTGGTTCAGTCCTTTCATAGTTAATCTCCCCATTTTCCAACTGTGTAGGAATTGTACATTTTGGCTAATCCTCATATGCCTCTGGTGGTTGGAGTTTTTTCCATTGACAGCAGTTCATCAGTACAGCTAAACAAAATCACTGTAAGCTGTCAAACAAGACAAATGAGAGCTTAGAAAACAGGATACTCGCTGAACTGAGACAACACTTCAGCACCGACAATGGTGATGGCAGGGGAGAGAGACTATCCAGTTATAATTGCCAATTTAGCAACAGCTGAGCCTGTACTTATCTGCATTAGTACTTCTGCTAAATTCATGATGTTTTTGTCCTGGGCTAAGCCTTGATGTTAGCAGACACAATGCAAATGCAGTGTGTCAGGGATAACTCCTCTCTCAAAAGCAGCAGGATGTTGTTAGTCTGAGGACTAACTCCTAAGGGAAGGGCTCTTTTTTCCCTTATGTGGGCACCTGCTGTTGAGCTGAGCTTTTTTCAATCTGCTTGCAAGCCTCAAGGTGATGAGCATGCACTATTTTCTTCAGATATTTGTTCTAGCCTTCACCTTTCTCTGTAAGCCCAAAATATGAATTCATTGGTTTAAACTTGCATTTCAGCTGTTATTTGTCTCAGTAACAGCTTTGTTCGGATTGTACCTCATAAATCCAGCATTCTGTTTCATCATGAAGGGGGTGCCACCAAACACTGGTGACTTATTCTACCAAGGATAGGTGATTTGTGGGAGGTAATTACTGTTTAGCCTCTTGATATGCTCTCTAACCAAACGATGCTTCAAATTAATGAAGTGTTAAAAGGATATATAAAAATATCCTATATAAAATATAGGATATATTTTATATATAAAATATAAAAATATAAAAGCCCATTTCTCAGAAATGAATTTTGCTCCAATGCACCAATGGGCAGATGAATGGAGTAGCAAAACATGTTGCCTGCCCTTTTAAATGAAGAATGGCATCTCAGGGAAATTTTTATGGCAGCAATCATCCTCATAATTAAAAATAGTCATCAGCTGTAATATTAGGTGCATTGATGATGTGAGTATATAACATGGCAAACCTAAATCAGAATGAGAATACAAAATCCTGAAATTAAAATTCAACTGTTCAAGAATAGGAGACAGCAAAAAGCAGAGTAAGAAACAAATTTTTCCACCTTTCCTGTACAGGCATCCATATCCTGCTGTGTATTTTGGGACAGGAACCTTCTAACAGTCTTCTAACCCCCATGACATACAGGAGAAAATGTGTCCTTTCTCCAAGCTGGCAGTTATTTTAGTCCCATAAATAGCTTGCTGTAAATCATGCCACAGAACAATAAAATTGCAGGGATGACACAAAAATTAGCTATATGATACAGAAAAGCAGAGAAATTTGTCTTCAGCTGAAATTTGAAATGTTGCAAACCTATGTAGCACATCCTAAGAGGCTTTGACAGGCCTCTCATCAGCTCAGCAGTAATTTCCTTTCCTACCATGTATTCTCTAAGTCATGGCTGCAGGCCCTTCCTGTTTCAGTATGGGGAGCATGTTTGGTTTGCAGGGTGGATTTGAGGCAGACCATGTGAAAGGGTCACTGTGATCTGAACAATGCCTGTGGTCTGAAGCATTAATATTTGATGCAGCTTTGACCAAATGACTGCACTGGAGCTCACGTGGTGGGGGGGGGCAGGGGCTGGCAGCACAGTCTGTCAGAGGCCTGACTCAGGCAGCTGCCTAGTCCAGCTTCAAAAGCAGCTGTTTGTGTACAGATTTCACTCTCTTATTGCAAAGTCATACAAATCTGTGCCATAATCGTGCCCAGGATTGCAAATAGGGCTGTACATTCATGGCTAATGCTGTTACTCATGGAACTGCTACTGGAAAATTTAAGGAGACTTCAGATTTACACGGTTGAATTTAAAAGTGAATGAAGAAAGATGCTGGAACAACAGATTCATCTACCCTTTTCATACTGTGTGTAACATCATATTAGACTTCCCATAAATCTGCAAGGGCAGGGGCATGGTTTAAGCTGAGCCAGGGTACTGATGGTTGGTACTGTCCTTCCTAGCAGGAGCTGTTTGAGTTGTCCATTGCCAGGTCCTGGCTGAGGCCCAGTAATGTGAGGTGGGTGGCTGGAAAGGAGGGAGCAGACACACACCTGATCCTCCCCATACAGCCATGAGACTGATGCAGTCACTCATGAAACCACCCTTCACACTCACCCCTTCTCACTATTTCCTTTGCTGCCAGATTTAGATTATGTATTACAGCTCTGTGAGTGTGAATCTGACCTGTTTGCCATGACAGGCTGGAGCAGAGAAGGTCAGAACACAGCTGAGCAAGGGAGCTTGAGTTTTCTCAGTCTTGCTCTTTAAGATGCAAGTAACATCACTTCAGACTTGCATCTGGGTAGTCAGCAGGGATAAGTGCAGGTCTAAGGCCATTCAAGCTGACAAATCTCTGACTCATCTCTCCTCTCTACTGGGGTGATACACTTGGCCTGTTACTGAGGCCTTTGAAATAAAAACGGACAAAGGAAAGACAAAAGGGAATTTAACAAAATGTCATAATTAATTTAACAACATTTTAAATCACCAACTGCAGTGTTATTCAATTTTGGTGAATGGGAAATTAAATAAATGCTTTTTTTTTCAAATCTCAAAGAGCTGAAAGCTCAAAAGTTTAGATCAATCTTCAGAGAGGTATATTTCTAATGGACAGGATTTCTCTCAAGCCAAGAACATTCATTATCTCTGCAATGTTCTTTTCAAGCTTACAGCTCTGGAGAGTGCAATTTATTCATCTGTCAGATTTTATGCACTTCTTGCCAGGGTATCATTTATATATTATTTCTCCAAACCAGAAAAATTATTTTTAGAAAGGGAGAGCAAGCAGAATAAAGCCTTTAAATACAAATCAGCTGATTCAGAGTCCCTTCTCCATTTTCTATCTCCTTCAACCACATTGCCTTGTATTTACCCTTAAGTTAAACCAGTCAGATGAGCTTTTTCTCTCTGTGACAGAATTACAGAAAACAGGATAAGCAGTTTATCCTTTCAGTGTGCAAACAAGCAGATGTACTAGCGAGTCACCACAGCAGGTGCAGCCCAGGGACGCTCACACCCAGCAGAAAAGTCTGACCCAGGGGAAAAGGAAGGTGCTGCTGCATGGCAAAGCACAGAGGAAGGGGCCTGTGGCTCTGTAATTCTGTTCTTTGCTCACTGTGCAAAGTGTGCAGGCAATGAGCTGCTGCTGCCAGTTTCTGTTCTTGTGCTGTCGTAAGGCTCGTCCTGCTGCCCTTCCCTCAGCGCTCGTGTGCCTGCACTCCGCCTGTGCATCCTCACAGCTCCCCCTTGGGAAGTGTGGAGCCAACAGGAGCCTGTTATACAGACCTTGGGAAGGCAGATGTGCAGGATCTAAAAGCTGCACATCTGCAATCATACCCTTGATTCCATTCAAGGGCATGTCAGCCTTAAGTTACAGAGCTCTGCAAGATGTTTCCATGTCCTCCTCCTCTACTTCCACCTGACACAGGAATGCTGCTTTCACCACCTGGTTGCCTGGTAATTCCTTAAATAAGACCATGTTTCCAATTGCTAAGATTCATACTGAGCTTCAAACACCATGATCTGTGGCCTCAGTGAGCAACTATGGAAGAGTTCTTCTGGCATAGTTTGGACACTTTATGGGCAATGGTAGCAGATCTCTGACAGTCTTACAGTTTGAAGCAGGGAATTGAAAACTAGATGGTAGGGGGGAATGGGGAATTCAGATTGACTGAGGTGGTGTGCTTTATGAATTGAGGATGAGTATGAGGAATCTTCCAAACACCCTGAAAATCTGAATGTTGGAGGTGCTTAGGTGGGATTGGATGAAACTGAACTGCAGTTTCCCAAGGGTTTGGGTTTTTTTAAGGGCCACATTAAGAGAAGAGATGGATCTTAGCACCTTATCGCCACCTGCAGTGCTGTATGGCTGGACCTGAAAGCAAAAAGGCTGTTCTCCACAGCTCTTGGTGACTTCCCTGCTTATCCTATCTTATTCCAAGGCAAAAGATAAAACGTGGCTTTAGCAACACGGACCGAGCCGTCACTGAGAGAAGCGCATGAGAGCTGGCGGGCATTAATCTGTGACAGAGAGCCGGGGGCTGCAGGAGGCTGTGGGGGGATGTTGATCACACATGGGCTGAAGGAGGCAAGTGACAAATGGCTGAGGAGATGAGGACTGAGTCTGGCCGGAGGAGAAGGACGTGGATGGGAGACGGGAAGGGGATGGTCGGGAAGAGAAGACAGTGGGTCTGTCACCGTGCGAGGCAGGAGCGAGTCCGTCCCTCAGCCCCTCGCTGCCCCTTATCGCCCGGCCCTTATCGCCCGGGCACACGCGTCCTGCACGTGACGGGCCCGTGTGTGCCCCGCCAGATAACGCGCCTGGTGTCACCGCGTGCCACGGGACGAAAGCTGTCCCGCACTGACCCTTCTCCCTCGCTGGGACACCTGGCAACTGCACCTCCCAGTCTGTGCTACGAGCACGCTACCGTCAAGGCCCCATTATGCCAAGCGCCGGGACAGACCAGAGCCGTTCTGTTTCCCTCAGCCGCCTGTGCGCCACTGTCCCTCAAACCTGCTCCGTGGGCAAAACCGCTGTTGTCTCCATGCGTGTCCCTGCAGTGGCAGCTGTCGCGGTGCCCAGCAGTGCCCAGCACAGCCTCCTGGGCACGCTCAGCTCTGCCCTCAGAGAAGGGCACGGGGCAGAGCGGCGGCCGCGCTCGGTGCTGCCCCACACGGCCCCGGTAACTCACGGGCACCCGCAGCCCTCAGGGGCCGGGGCGGTGACAAACGGAGCCCCCGGCGGGAGGGGAAGGCAGAGGCGGGGCAGCCCCGGCCTGGAACACCCTTGGGAAGGCCGGGAGCGAGGGGCACGGGCAGCGCGAGCGGGGATAGGGAGTCACGCTGTCCTGCTCCTTAGAAAACACACACCGGGACCAGTTCTGCGATTTAAAATGATTTATTTTCTCTGATTAAGCATTCAAAGTTCCGTTTGGGTTTTTATCTGTAGAATCGTACAAACACGATTTTCATCTGCGGAACGAGGGAAATAATTTTCATGCATAATGGTGAGATGCACAACTCTTCACATTGTTACAGGGAAGAACAGCAAACCTTGTATGTATAGCACCAAGAAGAATTTTAATTACAGTGTGAAAGAAAGGTACCACAAAAGCTTCTTATTTCATGGTATATCATTTAGGCTGACGTTTTTACTCTGAAGTATATGCTGTTTTCCAAGCAACGAAAATTAAGCTTCTCATTAAAAAATTAAAATATACCTGTTTAAAAACTTTACACTTTCTAAAAATTAAGATATTAGATTTTACTTATTTTCTTGCATAGCATATTCTGAACTTTGAAACAGATAAGAAAATCTAACAAAAGAAAAAACCCAACCCCAAAAAATTAATTCTTCCTTTCCTAGTCTTCCCTTACCCTAGCCTGGTCAAACAGCAGGAACTAATTATTGAATATGTACAACTACATCATGAACTTGCACATTCCTCTGAAAATTTAAGCCTACAGTCCTGCTCCTTTATTTATTACTATAAAAATGGCACTAAAGAGTTCAAAATGTACTGTCCAATAAGTCACTTCTACTTGACTTTCAAAAATATTTTGGGAAGTGCCAGCTCTAAAGACTCAACAAGTGACCCCAAAATTCATACTTCAGGTCTTTCACTCTCTTGCATCACCATAAATAAAACATCCAGTTCTGTTGCTCATTTCAAAGATGAAGAACTAGATGTGACAAGCAATTTCAAATACTTATGCACATCCATTACCTGCAGGCACAGGTAACTGGTTGGAAATAGCTCTAATTAATGCACTATAAATACTGCAGAAGAGGAGATATATTAAACTTCCTTTTTGACAAGAAAAAGGTAGTAACATGTGACATTAAATTGAGCCAAAGGAAAGACCTGTTGAGTAAGGAGATGTGATTTGATGGAGTTGCTGCTCAAGAGCAGAGCTTTACACTTGCCCAAAGCATCCAAGATTGCCAGGGGCCAGTAAAGGCAGGATCACTCTCCTCTCCTGAGAGCTTTGGCCATTCTCACTTTCAGGACCAGGAAGGAACATCACAAACAGTGCTGAGCTGCTGTGGCTCTGTGGGTGCTGCAGTGCTCCCCACTCTCATTACAGCTCCCCAAACTGGGCACTCTCTCCTGCAATGCCAGCGCACCAGGACTGTGCATGGCATTGCCAGGACATTTCTGGTATGGCTGCTGGGGGCACCTCAGCACGTTCAGTGCACCAGAAATAGCCACCAGCCTAAGTATAATAATTTATTAACTGTGCTATCCCTTACAGTCTTATTTATTATACACATAAATTGACACTTGGCTTTGATTTTGAGCTGCAGTCCATTTTCTGAACAATTGCTTCTGTTGAGCTGTTGGTCAACTAGATCTATTAAATCTTTCCACACAGTTTTGAGAAGGTATATTATTTACTTCAGCTTAAGAAAAAGTGCCAGATTCATTACACTACAGATGCATACTTCACAAAAGTAGACAGACATTATTGTTTTGCTTGCATGATGTATGGTGGCTGCAGGGGATTAGCAAGGCAGATCCTCTGGCATCTTTTTAACATCTCTGCCACAGATCTCTGTGACACCATTGCCAAATTAAAGCTCAGTCCAACAATCTGTGAAAATGCGGGATTATTTGATTATTATCTGATTATTTGTATCCAAGAAATAATGTATCTATCTACATAGATACTTGTGCAATATTTCTATCCTGTAGGTGGATTCCACATTAAAACAAAAACATCAGTGTTGCAAGACTTCCAGGACTGTTAACTATTCAAAAAATATTTAAGATTATTTAAAATGACTAGCCAAGAATGCAGCCAAACCCATTGTTAAGATATACATATTTCATAATCTAGGGCCATCAATAGACCACAAGGCAACACATTTACTCCAGCTGTCAGGCCAGCTTAAGGATTTAGTTATCAATTATCTCAACTGCCTTTATTTTTTTGGTGTCTGGTTGGGTAGAAAATGTGGAACTAATAAAGTCAATGAGAAATTCTGGTAATTTTATTCTGTTGCTTTCAAAGAAACTTAGGACTATTTAGACACTACAAACTGTCCTGAAATGAAGGTCTTGTCTTCACTCTAAATTACTCAATTCAACATTTTAAAAAAGCCTAACACATACTATTATTAGCTGTACAGCACCACAGTTGTGCATTGGTAGTTCACACAGTAACACAACCCCTTTTCCCAAGAATTTATAATTTTTACACAATGACATGACAGACAGACATGGTTATCAGACAAGAAGTGCAAAATGGCATGCAACTCATATGCATTATCTTCCATTTCAACATCATTTTTATGAAGTGGCTCACAGTGTGGGCCGGCAGCCCAACTCATGCTTACACTTTGTATACACTGAGCTTAATACAATCTTTTGCATTTTCACATTCATAGCATCTTTAAACTAACAATTACTGACATTTAAACTCAAGTGGACAATCCAAACTACAAGCATTCTTTATATATGCATTCTTCACATTACACAGAGCCTACAAGCCGTTCTACTCTTAAATATTCTACTCTTCCTACTTCCAGGGAAAGGCTGCATAAGGTACATTTTTCTTAGCTTATTCACAGCAATAGAATCATGTTGTGCATACATCAGCAGATGTCTCCTGCTGCAGTTGAGTAGCACCTGCTTTCAAATTATTTCTGCAATCGTTTCACTTGCTTAAACCTCCCACTTTGCTGAGCTCCAGCAGCAGCCCAGGGTGGCTCTCCAGGCTTGGACATACTGTAGGTGCCAGCTTTGTTCAACTTCATGGGTAAAACTTCCCAGGGTTAGAAGACAAACTCTAATCACAGAAAAAATATCCAAAGGCACATGCATGGTGCCTGCACACAGTGTGTGCCAGTGCTAAAGGGACACCAGGGACACTTTGGGCTGGTGTGACAATGGCAGTGTCTGCTCACCTCACCTTGGCAGGGAGATGTCACACAAGGTGAGGTGAGCAGCAGCCATCTCTGCCTTTGAAGGTGACACACAGAGTGGCAGAACTAAACAATCAGCTTGTGGAGATGACAGATCCAGTTATACATACAGATTCCTGTCTTCCTAAAATACATTTGTCACTATTACTTTCTCTTCCTACAATCTTATCTGGAAATAAACTGTGAACAGAATTATTTGCATAGATTTTTTTCAGACTCTTGAAACTCCCCCTTAACAGGTATGTGCCAGTGCATGATATGGGTATCTCCCAGTCAAAACAAATAACTTCACTTGGACTAATGGGTTTTAAGAAATTGGTTGTTAAAAACACTTCTATGCCTCAGGCCCTGCAGAACTGTTAGCAGGCTGAAAGTTACTGTAATGCCAATGGGATACAGGGAGGAGGTGCTTTTGGCAGCTGACTGACTCCAGAGCACTGATGGGCTCCAAGCCTGTGAACGTCCCTGGCTTTCACATACATCTACAAATAATTATTCTGGTTAAAACCTGTCCTGCTAAACTTACTTGATTCCAAAGCCAGCTGGAAAGTTTTAAAAAAGACTATTTTTGAGTACTATTACTGTGAAATGTTTATGTATTTCTGGTATTTTAAACTAGTTCCAACATTGTCTTGTCAAGTGCACCACCTTTAGTATTACTCAGAAAATTTCTAAGATCTCTGTACACTAAAAGGCATCACACCTAAAATTTACATCTTCAAAGGGCTGCCTTTTCACTGACATTGGCACACCCAGGTTTTCTACATTCAATACCCCATAATACCATTTTTGCACATGCTCTGAAATGACTCAGCCTTAGCCATGTAAAATGCACTAGTATTGGTCTCCTACATCTGCCTGGAACTCACAAATAGCTCTTCTTCCTTCTCTGCCATCACAGGAGTCCATCCTTTACAACAGACTTCATATTAAACATATGCTCTTCTAGACACAACACAGTGGTTAGCTGAAGTTACCAAAACATCACCCTCATTTCCATTTTCTATTAGATTCTTCCCTAGCCTGTTCTTCCCACTTTCCAGGTTACTAACAGAGGATTGCCTCACTCCCCTCTGTGGAACCTGAGCTGATTCTGTAAGTGTTCCCCACCAGAGCAGATGTGTGTTTGAGCCCACACAAACCACAGGACACCCAGCTCTGGGTATGGGTGGGGGAGAGGGCTGGAAAGGTCCTGAGTTCCAGCTGCTGCCCCAGTAAAATTTTACATGTCTTTGGTAGTCACTGCAGAAGTACCATAATTCCTTGCTTCCCTTTTTGAAAAGGAAGCTGAGCAGACAGTGAAAATCTGTAATGGAAATCTGATGCAGAAGGAAGCACATCTAACACCCAGTAAAGTGGTGGCAAATCCCCAGAAAGATGTAGGATTTAAACTTGGATGGCTCTCTCTGGAGTTTCCCAAAGGCTAAGCCTGGCCACTCCTTGCACCTGGAGCAATCCCATCCATTGTATCTTCCCCCACCCATTGCACAGCCAAGGGATTTAATGGGGAATTTTGCACTGCACCACTAAAGACAGAGTCTTAAAAGTTAAAACAAATGCTCATCAATGTGATGTCTACATCCTTTAATGCTGCACTGGGGCTTAGAAATGTTAATTTAGAAAGCCATAAATATTTTTCTTAAATTATCTTTAGATGCTAGTTCAAGTAAGTTGATTTAATTGTGACAATCTCCTGGGCCTTAGGCCTTATACACTTTGCTCCTTTGAACTGCAATTCAAATTTCACCCACTATTACCATTATATTCCACCCACAACACATACTGTAACTTTTATTCTTTGAATGGTAAATAGAAACGTTTCAAATAAAAGCCTTTCAGCAGAATCTATCTAAGTCAGGCTTCTTTTAAAATTCCAAGGTACAAAAGGGGCCTGACTTTCTGATCTCTTCTGGCTTTAAAATACCCAGAGGTGCCTTGTACTAGCAACAATATTTAAAACTGACTTGCAAACCACATATTTCAGAGTTGGATTTGAATTTCACGTTAGGTATGAGCTCAAGCAAAGGCCCCAGTGTCACTGTGGATGACCATGTCAGCTCAATGGTCACCTACTGAAAGAACATGGGAAAAATGTACAAAAATGTAAAAGATAATGGTTTTTCACTTTACAGCAGACCTACAGTAAAAGCACACTAACCAGTTAAGCAGACAAGAAAAGGTAAAATTCTGCTGATCCTGTTTTAAAACAAGAGCTAGGTAATAATAAATGAAGTTAAAAAGGTGTGTAACACTTTTCCAGATGCTATGATTACACTGTGGAATGTGTTATCAATAAGGGCTGCTCACATCCAAGCACTTAAATAATCTGAACAAGCTCAAGCATTCTTTTATGGCTAATACTATTAGTTAAAGTAGATTTGGATAACTTGATTTTTTAAAAGACAGTAAAGTCAGTAAGTCAAGATTTGTATCAGCCCCTAACAACTGGGAGTGGACAAAGCCCTGGTGTTGGGACAAGTAATTTTCCAGGTGGGCTGTTGGAATTTCTTTCTCCCCTGAGAGTACCAGACACTCTTCCCAGTGCCAAGGACAGAACCTGTCTCTCTTAATGCTGCTCACTGTCATTATTACTTCAAGGAGTCCCCTCAGACTTTTATCTTTATGCTGCCAGAACTGACATTATTCACTACTATAACAATCACACACTCCTCACCTTCTGAAATGTGATCTTTTGGTGTGCACAGAACCAAGGAAATGACCAGGCAAAGTAATTTCTCCAAAGCAACACTGTAAAGCTGCACTAGGCAAGATTCAGTCTGGCTGCAGCCAGGCCCTAAATTTACAGTTTCAGATTAAATAATTAAAATTCTGTCTTGTGCAAATATTTCTACCTTTATATTACTAAGTTTTTCATACACTTAGAGGGCAACAAGGTGGATCTACCTAAGAGGTGTGGGATGCCACGTGGGGAAGTTTTCTGAAACTCCCCAAGAAGTGCCTGGGAGCATTTTTGCAGCAATGCTATTTGGCCTAAACTAGTCCAGCTGGATAGCAGAAAATCCCATTTAATGTCTAATAAAAAGCATGCACAGACTGATAGATGTAACATTACCAGTATGCAAAAATTAAAATGAAACAAATTAAGAACTCCAAACATTAAATTCAGATTGTTTATTGTAAACAGAATAACTCTAGCACTCTGTCATACTGGCTGTGTCACATGCACCCAATTCCACATCAACTGCTTAAAATAGCACTTGCAAAAATTACAGTTATGTAATAATAATTTATGTTTTCTTACATAAACTAATTAACAAGCACTAAAATTGAATTACAGTGTATTCTAGGTAGTTCTTTATTGCTTGTAGACACTGCAGCTTTGGATCCATTAAAATGAACCCATTAGTATGCCTGAGTTTATCAAAATTTACTGCTATATCAAACTCAGAAACTGTAAAATGCTGGAGAACACTTAAAAGCAATTAAGAGTTGTTGGAAAACTCCATGGGTTTCCACATCCAGTCACAGAACTTTGAGGGTATACGTTTTTTCCTCTGGAAAACATGATTTGTTAGCTTGTGTTAGATACACTACTATTCCAATTTATTTATATAATCTGTTAAGAGTTGATAATACTTCCATGAATATATATATATTTATTTTTACACACAATAGGAGCCATTTCATTATATTCACCATAAGAGTGGTATGTTTAGATACTAAATCCCAAAATATATATTTTTATAATATGTTGTCAAATCTTTTAATATATATAATACAAATACTTTTACTAAAGGAAAACTATAAACAAAAGTGAAATGCAAGAGGGCAAAAAGCCTCATGAGAAGGATCCATGAAAAATGTGAGCAGAGATATCTTTACTGGTTTTGTTAGACTGTATTTATTTTTTTTCTCTTCATCAGGCTAAAAAAGATGCCTAGTGGCCTTCCTTGGCAACAGGTTACATCACAAACTCTCACCAAATTTATTAAAAAATACTGAAACATGTACCATTAACCTTTGAAACAACTTTTAAATGCACCATATTTATTCAATTAGAAGAGACTCTCAAACCCAACTTAAGGCCCTTTCCCTGACAAGCATTCATTTAATCTGGCCTTAAGCCAGTGTAAGAACCAACATTGATTCAATCACAGAACAGCCCCACTGATTACACCAGGATTCTGATGTTTGACACACATGCCCATCCCATCAGGGCATTACCTGCAGGCTCTTTTAGTAAGAAGCAGATTCTCACTAACACCTCTGAGCAGATTATACACCTTCAGAGCTTTACATACTCTCTCCTGTCCCATTAAGTGCCCTCTCTTTTATGTATTACACAGGTAGGAGAACTTCCTGCTCCTTGCCTTTTCCTGTTTGGGTGCTGTCCCAAGCACAGACCACTCTGCAGAAGTCAGTAAAGTTGGTGAGACACCTTATATTGTTTTATCATTTTACTACATTATGGAATATATATATCTATCTATATATATAAACATCATTTCAGCATAGTTCTTGATCCTTCTGAGTTCTGCCTTCTTCCCAGAAGCAGGAGCAAACCCTTTGTGATGTAACCTGAAGCACAGGCTGTGCTGTAGCACTGCTACCCCAGCACTGCACTGTCCCAAACACCTTCCTGAAGGACAAGAAGGACCCAGACAAGAATCAAAGTAATGATGTATCTGACTCATTAGAGAGCCCCTATTTGACATGCACCTGTTCTTGAGTAAAGAACTCGTGTGTGTTTAAAGTTATTTGCATTAATGAGTGCTTTGCTGGACTGAGACCCAACATAACAGGTGAGGCAAAACAGACTGAGTTCTCCATCAGCACATATTCAACTGAAAACAAAAGATGACACCAAAGAAAGTATTTGATATACCAAATGGACAGTTCACAGTAATGCTAGAAAACTGAACAGGATGTTGACGGTATCAAGAGACTGGGACAACACTTTTGGTAACAAAAATAAGATGCACTAATAAAGTGTTTCCAGCATTTTACTAGTTTTAATATAAAATGTCCCCAAATTTGTATAGAAAGATTAAAATCATGCCCTTATCTTCAATTATTCTCATTAAGACAATTCTCTCACCTATTACTGTGTTGTCAAATTTCCTTTCTTCCAGCCCCACTGGTCTTCATAAAACTTAAATAGAAAATATGTTGGTTGTTGCATTAAGGATCAATTAAAAAAGTATCATTCAACACGTCACTTCAAAAAAATGTGAAAATCTCTATTTTTAAGAAAAATTGTTGACCCCATCCCAAAAAGGACTTACTTATCTCACCCCCTCCAAATCCCAATAAGATAATTATTGGGATACTGAATGGTGTTTTTCAGGAGTAACAAGCACATTTCAAGCAACTTCGTTTGCTCTGGAGGGTTATTTCATCAAAATGAAATTCTGAAGGGATATGTTATTTTAAAAATATACTGCATCTACAAGTTTTTTATTATTGTTGTTGTTTCAGTTGATTTTGGTTTTTAACAGGTTGTCTGTAATATAAATGAAACATGACCACAACTGATTTTTATATATCCTCTATCCCTAACACACAGCTAATGTCAAATGAACCAAGGAGGAATTTGGGACTTTCATAATGAACAGAACCATTTATCCCAATGATCTTTAATAATTTTGTTCATCACAAAGTCCCCTGAAACCATGTCAGTACTGATCATTTACATTTCTTCATCCATTGGGGTTCTTCACAGTTTTGCAGCCATGAAATTGATATGTGGTTTCACCAGTGGGAAGAGCGGCAGACTGCGCTTGAATTCTGTCATATTTTCAATCACACTTGGCTGCAAAAAAGTGCATGCAAGAAAAAGTCTGCTCAGTATCTTCAATCAGAAAAGTGGCAAATTCCTTTGTGGCTTTTCATTTCAACTGTTGCTACAGCTACACATAAATATACCTGCCTTGCTCTTTTCTACAATATTAGTGATTCATACTTCATTATTACAGGAACCTCCAAAATACAATGTTATTTCTTACTGAACAACCAGTTTGATATTTATATCATTCAAACAGCTATACTGCATTGCTAACAACATCAAAATCTCCCATAAATGCAGAGCTGATCTTTTCATTTTCATTCTAATTCAGAGCACCCCACCTGTCCTTTGAACATCAGACCGAGATCCTAACCACAATAGCTATTCTATGTACTATTATTTTTAGATGTAGTAACAAAGTAAGCTTCTAATATTTCAGTCATAATGGCTAATATATCCTCACACAGAAATTTCTGCTCATAGGAATTATTTCACCTTACAGGTGAAATAATGTTCTTCTGATGAAGAACACAGACCTACCACATTGTGAAAAGTTAATCACCTGTTGGTACAAACACTGCCATCCTTCAAGAACAGTCACTGAAGGTCCAAAAAAGACCCAGTGCTGTCCCATCCAGCCACCGAGCAATCTGTAATACTTGTATGAATAGAATTTCCCAAGTTGTTTCCTCCACAAATAAACACATGAACAGGAATGTGCTTTAATATTTTAAGCTTTAAGAAAATGACCAAGTAGTTGGTTTTGCTGTTGCTCTGGGGTTGGTGGGTTGTTTGGGTTTTTTACACAAAGATGATAAATTTGTTGATGCATATGCATCTCTATCTTGACACCTGATTTATCTGATCACATACAATCAGTATTTTCAGACAGTCATCTGTATTTTATCCACAGTGCAGATAACCAGTGGAGTTTACTACACTGGTTAGCTCTTGTTTCAGAGGACTGAAAAGAATCAAGGAAAAAGGACAAATTGATAAAAAGAGAAAACAGCAAAATCCCTGTTGTTAGGGAGGACAAAAATGCAGGTAGAAAAGAGCTAAAACGTCAGCCCCATGACAGCAGCAATTTCCAGAGGTCTGTTTCTCCCTATAAACTTGTACTTAATGATACAAAACCTCTAGATTAAAATGCAGGCTAGGATTTTTTTTTGTGTGTTGTTTCTTTTTACCTGTGGTAGTGGTGGTGCTGGTGCCAGGTTCACATCATTTTGGCATGGAAATTCTCCTACAACAGGACCTATTTAACATCAGAAAAATTAATTTGGGACCATAATTTAATGACTATCTTTTACAAAACTGATTAACTCTTTCTCTTATAAGACAGGTATCTAAATAAAGCATCTTTATTTAAATATTTAAAATAAAAATTTTTAAATATTTAAATTTGAAGTATCACTAAATAAGGTTTCATAAACATTTTGCTTTTATATTACAAGTCTGTCTCTAGAAATACTGATATTAATCCATTATTTTATCTGAAAACATGAGCTGAGGCAGGGGCTTTTATTCCTTTTACTTATACATAAAGAAAATTTAGAAATAAAAACTGCTCATCTGTTGATCAACCAATACTTAAAACTGCTTCTCAGTACAAATGATGAGCACAGTAGCAAATGCCAGTGGTACATACAAGAGCAGTGCAAGAACAGCACATCATTTGATAAGGATGTGCCTACAGAAGTGTAGAGGTTTCTCCAGGCACCAAAAATCTGGACAGCAATCCCAAGTATTCCCTGCCTATACCCATGCATGTCCAACTCCAATTACCCCCAAACTTATTTTTGTAATTCCAATATTTTTTTTCCATAGCATAAGAGAGGCCAAATACCAGATTAAAAGATTTAGGACTGGGGAGCTGGTTTAGGACTTGTTATAATTTCTGTAAGCAATCACTTGTCAGGTTGTCTTGCAAGCTTAGCCTTGTCTTGGGAAGATAGCATTCCAAGCAAGTAATACCCAATCTGGCAATACAATTACTACACTTTAAGCAGTCTTCTCTAGATAGGAAAAGTTCTAGAACTATTTGTATGTAGCAATTTCCAGTCATGAGAACTGGAAAGGTGCTTTGAAGCAAGTCTTCCTTACTCAGCTGCAAAGCCACAATTTTTACACTACCATAAAAATCGGTCCTGAGGCAGAAGAGAGTTTTTATGACATGCATGCAGTATGAGCTTCTCTCTGTACCACACACCAGCTTTTAATATTTTTGACTTTGCAAATAAATGTTTGTTGGAATTTAAGTCCAGTATAAAATGGTGAAAGATTTGCAAGCAAAACCTTAGAAGTTTTTCCTCTCAGTTTATTTCTATTAACCAGAAACACTTCTTGCCTTTTCCTTCTTGAATTCTAAAATGGAACAATACAGTTTAGATTGCACAACTGATCTATATTACTTCAAAATAAAACTCAAATAAAAGTTGACCTTCTGAAGTTTTAATAAAATGTTTTCTATTCCCAGAGGTTTTGGTTTTTGTTTGTTTCCCCCTTTGAGGGTGTTCAAATACTATCATGGGCATTCATTGCTAGTTTGGCAAAAAAATGCCCACACTGGATTGGTAAGTGCACATTCTAATTTTGGGCTGGTTGGAGGTATTGCTCCCCTGTAGGCTATTACAAAGTTTAATGTTTGTTTGAAAATATCTTGTTGAAAGCAGAAGTAGTATTTTAGGATATATTGTTTTATTATCAATATACTTCAGAATATTGATAAGCCAAAAAACTTGTCTAAAAAATCAACAAAAAATCTGAAGCACCCATGTGAAGTACACCTAGGATAAAACCCACCTTATTCCTCTGAAAGGTGCATTATCTCCAAAGCTGAGTTTTTCTTACAGTGCATTTGTATGATATAACATGGCTATCTGTAACTATCACTTGCTGGAACAGGAATTGATTAAATATTATATTCAGCACAATACTTACAGGAATCCATTTCCCTTGCAAGGACATGTACTGATACCTTGTGTCTTCTGGGAGCATCTATTGCCAACAGCACCTACAGTAAAAAATATCAAGTCCTTCAGGTTTAGGAAGTATTCCTTAGACATTATAAAATAACAAAAAGAATGAAAGAGTTTAAATTTTAATTTAAACCTTAAAATGGGGGATGAATTTTGGGATGTGCCTTCACCTATTATTAAAAGTCATCCATACAGTACTCCTGAATTATTTTACAAACAAGTTAAGCAATTCATGTACTGCCTGGAAAAACTGTAAGTAACAGAAATACAGCCATTAACTATCATAGTATCAGGAATGCAACCTAAAATCTCTGCAGAACTTTCAATCCCTTGGCAGCCTCCTGGAAGCACATCACCCTGAACACTCATTAAATTCAGCTGGACTATCCAATCTAGCCTGTTATTTCTGCTCTGGAATGCTGGATAATCACATATTGAGCACTGATGTAAGCAAAATAGTATAGATTCCTACAAACCCAGAATATGCATACTCTTTCAAAAATTCTCATTTATTAAACACCAGGTACTGAAATTCCATTTACTAACTTTGCATTTGCTGCACAACTTCATGTATGCTATAGTACTATTAAAAAAAAAATAAAAGTAAACAACCCCCTCTGCCCAAGAGAGGAAAAAAGAAGACAGACACACACATGCCCATGATTCTTCACAGGCAGAAATTTTTCTATCCAAGAATGAATTCTGAAGACATTAAGTTGATCTTACTTTCCAGAGAACTCCCTGAGCTACCAGTACTCCATAAGTAATAAAACTCCATGAGCACTTTGCAATATAGTGAAATACCATCATCTATTACACATTAAAAACCAGACAGAATGATGCCCAAGTTTTTTTATACTGTTGGGGGGTGACACGGACAGGACAGGGACACATTTGAATCACTTACATTATCCATCTGAGTTAAAATGTACATTTACTGCATCATTATGCTGTTCCTTTGCTCTGCCTAACCATTAGAGCAACAAAAACCCCTACTGATTTTACAGTGAACAAAGCTTCAAAAACATCTGTTTTATTCACAATTCATTCCCATAAAATAAGCTGAATCACTGATTGAAGAAAAATATAAAAGAACAAATGTGCAATTTTGGCCAGGCTTGGTCACAGAGCAGCACATTTTATATCCACAAAGGAAAGATAAATGAAACAAGAATAAGAGCCAGCAAGGAAAAAACCACAACAAAATCCTATCATTCTGTGCAATTTTTACAGTTGCTATTAAACTAAGTAATATTCAGGAAATAAAAGACACCAGCATCCATTTTACCACCTCCCTAAAACAGGTGTCAGTATATCCCTTCAGAGCATGCCCAAATAAGATTCAGTTGTACTCCATCTCATTCTCAGTAACATTTTAGCTGCATGACTAACTTACCTTGTAGAACTGTATAATGTCATCCTTGGTCAGGGTCTTCAGATAAGCCACTTCAATGTTATCTGCACAACAACAGCACAAATTAGAGTAAGTCTGCAGATCACAGCTGGTTATTAGCACACTGCTTATACAAAGTATACTTCTTTCAAATTCAGATGCTGCAATTGACTGCAAATGAAAAGCTTCTCATTGTTATCTTTCAAGTTAATACTTACTTCACTCAAAGTGTCAGTAGAACCTTGGCAGAAAATTGTACTTCAATGAGTCTACTTGATTTGACTTACTAAAATATGCAAGTTTGAAGAATACTGATTGCACTCTGGGCTATTCAGTAGCTAAAATAGATATGCCTGCTCTTGCATATGATCTTCAAATCAGCTACACATTTCTAATACAGGTCATAGATGGCTTTTTGTCAGAGTTAGGAAACAGGATGGTAGGACATGCTTTTACAGACATGTTAAGGAATGGTGCCTACCTATCCCTTAAGAAGCAGTCCCACCTTTAAGATATTGGGGACAATATGTTTCAGTTACTACATTCCTTCATATTAATTAAACTGTCATGGACTAATCACCTAATATCAGTGCTGCTTAAGCAGGAAGGTCTCCTGTAGGCGTGCTTGCTTTTCTTAGGATTAGCAAGAAGATCAAGGAAGAAACACATGCAAGAGAACAGAGTGTGAACAAGCCTGTAATGCAGGCTCCAAGCAATATGAAGTTCTATATGGAGGAAATAAAAAAAAATCAACAATACAGTTTGGAAAACTAGGTAAGATTTGGGAGAAAACAGTAAAAGTAGTAATATTAAAAATGTACAAACAAAAACATCCTTTCACTGCTTAAGGCTGGGAAATGAATTTCTGATTTTGACAATTCTAGTCATATTAAAATAATTAATGACATAAAATTACTAGTGGGCAGAGGGGAATTAAAGATACAAAAGTCAAGGGAAATAATAAGAAGAATTTAGGTATCAAAAATATGGCTACACTTAGCAGAAATTCCAAAGAGATACTATTGATCCAATTATGGTATAATCAGAAACACTTAAGGCTGAAAAACCCCACACTATTTAATCAGACACAAAAAAAATACTGGAAGTGATAAGTTTCAATTCCACTTCTTATGCTCAGACATGAAACTTTTCAGTAGCTCTTATTCTCTCTACACCAAGCTAGATGACAAGTCAAAACTCTTCATTATTAATCAGCTCAGTGAGTCATCACGAAGCAAAAAGACTGTATTTGCTATCATGGAAAGCCAATATGGTACACATAATGCAGAAGAGAAGCCACAGAATACAGAATGAGTTTTATGGAGGAAGCATATTATGCATGAAGACAGAAAATTAGAGCTGTGAATAAGAGTCGAGACATGAAGCTGTCAGGAAAAACTGATCTGTGCATAAAATGATTTTTTTTAATGTCAGAAACTGTATTACTAATGTGTCTAACTGTATTAGCAATGTATATCAATTTTTTAAAATTTAAAATACATTTTTAAAGTATTTAAACAAATACAACTTAAATATTGTGTAGGACCACACAGTAAATAAATGTCAGTCCATTTCCAGTAATCATACTAGAAGCTGGATCTCATTTGGTCTCCTACAAACCTATAACCTTCAAAGCACCACAGATGAAAAAAAAACCCAAAAAAATTAGTGTTTCTTCAAATCCACTCTAAGCTGAGACAGACTGCATGTTAGTTAAGATACTTGCTGTTGCCTCTGTCAGCACTCCCTCAAAACAACTGCACGATGCAAAGAGAAATAGGGTTCATGTAAATGTGTGTGCTGTCAGGCATGCCAGTGTGTTTCTGACTGCATCACAGGGAAACAGACAGTAAATTATGTACAGGCTGTGTAAAAGTTTCAGTTGTTCCCAAATGAATATGACACTCAACACTCACAAATGCAGCCAAACTAGAGCATTCACTTTTAAAGGAATTACCATTTGTCTTACCTCTGTCAAAGTTGTACTGCTGGGAAATGATTTCTCCCCAGTATTTAGCACATTCTGCAGACAGCTTCTTTGGTTTGTCTAGACGACGGATTGCTAAAGCTTGGATGTGTTTTTGGAAGGCCTCTTCTGTCATGTCTTCTATGCATTTCTCCATAGTCTTTAAGAATGCTTCAACTCTGCTCTCTAAATAGTGTGGTGGCTTTTCAGATTGGATAATAAATCGCAGTCCTTGGATGCCATTTGCCCGACGTGGGCCACTGAACACAATGTAACCTTGGCAAAACAAGAACAGCCAAAAATGAAAAGAAATCCTTTGTCACAGCATTGAATTTGCCAAATGCAGCATGCTTGGCAAGAAGGCAATTTTATGCTAACTTAATTCTGTATTATAAATAAAATAATGTAGGTTTTCAAAATGTGACACTGTATTTTTTTAGAACATCTTTATTTCACTGAGGTCAATATCAATTTAGGGGAGGGGCAAGGAGGAGATGAGGCACACTAAGACAAAACAAAAGAAATTCTGTCATCAGGATTGGGTTACCAGAAATGAAGCTGTACTCTAGTGCTTCATTAGACTCAATATTAGAAACTTACTATTTTTTCATAACATCCAATCTGAATTCTCTTTGCTGTAATGTAAGATCACTACTTCCCATTTTACGAGTTAGAGAAAGTATTTTTCCCTTCCTTTTTGTTGCATGATTTTCTAATCTGAACAACTAATCCTCTCTTCAGTCTTCCTCTACTTTTTTAATAGCAAGTCTATCACATAACAGTCTTTTAAAGGCTGTTTTATAGTTTTCTTATGGTTTCCTGATGCTCATGTCAAAGCTGGTGACAGTATTTCTAAGTTTTTATCTGAACAATTTAGGAGTATTACTGTGAGTGCATCTTGAATGTGTCCATTTATATATCCCAGCATTTTACACAGCAGCATGACACTGCTGATTTATGTCCTACTTCTGATCCACTGTACCCTGCAGAGTTTTCTACAAAATTGCTACCTAGCCAGTTGCTTCCTGGCTTGTATCTGTGCCATTGGTTGTTCCTGCCAAACTGTTCCTAACAAATTGCATCTTGTCTTCATTCAAGTCATGTTTCCAAAATGTCAAACTAATTTTAAATTCTAACTCTACCTTCCCACACACTTGCAGCCTCTCCCAAATTATCTGAAAATTCAGTGAATACCCTCACTCTTCTATCATCCAGAATTTTGATGAATACAGCATGGAAGACTGGATCAGAGCAGAGGTCTGTAGAACACCATTTTCCAAATGAACTATTCTCTATTCTCCAGTCATGACCTTCCAAACTCCTGTACCCAAATGTGTAGTTCTTCCACCTAGGTACTTCAGTAACAGTCTCTCAGTTACCTTCTATGAATTTAGAGCTAGCTTGAAAATTTATTCCATGTTTTCCTGGAATTTGAATTAAACTGACTGATTTATAATTTCCCTGCTTTTTCTCTTCCCTTTTTTAAAAAGAAACATGTAGCATTTAGCTGTGTCTACCTTTCCAATACCTTATCATCCACACATTTTCCATTATAAGACTTCTAATTCCAGGATTTCCTAATTTCATTCTTTGGAATAGAATGCAGAACTCATCACACCTTGAACTTTTTAAAAATTTCTAATTTAATCTGACTAATCTGTTATTTTCCTGTTCAAAAGTAAGACATGAACTTTGATCCCCAGTATTTATTAAGTGAAAACTGAGTAAGCCATCCTGAATTTTCTGATGATTTGAACATTTTTATTTTAATGATTTGAACACTTTGATTTTTTTCCATCATTGCCAACTTTCCTCCCCCACTTTCTCATACTGCTTAACCATTTATTGGAAGAATTCTCGTTACTACTTCTACTGTTTAGCAAACTTCTAACTCTTTAACTTCTTTTTCCCAAAGCTTTCTCAGAAATCTTACTAACAATTCCATGACATTTACTGGATTTTGATGATATCTCTGTTGCCCCTCCTAAGTGTTGTGAGCTCTGTTATTTGGCAATTATGAAGTGCTGGACTAAACTGGTTCTTCCTCAGTTCCCCCCCAACTTCAGCTGTTACTTTCAACTTCTATACAAAACCAGCCACCAGAACATTTCAAAATCCTGTTAAATAACCTGGGTCTATCCTATTTTCAGCAGGCATACACAGGTAGTTGAAACTGCTGTGATGAGTATTGTATGGCTGGTTCTGCCAGTTGCTCACAAAAAGCCTAATCTTGCCTGACATCCCTGGCAGTCATCACACTGAAATATTTGTCTGCTTCTCACCTTTGGAAAACCTGTACTCCTCCTCATGAGTATTACAATCATGTGAGCTGCCATGCAAAGTCTCTGTCTCTCCTTCTTACTCTGTTTGGAATAACCTTGCCAGTTCTCAGTCTTACTGGTTCAGGTAACAATTATTTGTACTTATTGGTGAACAGCTATAGTCTTAAAAAGCCTGAAATGTATTTAGGTCTTCACCAATACAGTAGATTACCATTACCCACACAGCAGTATTTCTAATTTAGGCCTTACAATTTAACAGTTGGACTCAGTGATCTTAGATGTCTTTCCCAACCTAAATGATTCTGTGATTCTACGAATCTTGAAGTGCACCTACAAGTAGAGTCACAAGGAGGAAACATCAAACCACTATTGATTCTTTAAGAAGATCAAGAAATTTAGGGGACTGATCCAATCTCCTTTTGGCAAATTCTAACATGAAGTTTTCTGCACAGTGATCACACTTTTTTGAGTTGGAGCTGATTTCAGATATTTCAGACATCTTAAAAATCATGCCTGCTTGTTCTTATTTTAGACTCTGTGCACAGAATTTCTTTGAGTCATCAGCAGTTAAGACGATTTGCATTTAGCAAGTGCCCTTGAAATGGCATTCAGTAAGCAGGGAGAGAGCACCTCCCCAGGTCCCTGTGGCACTGGTGTGCACACACAGCTGCTGAGAACTCACCCAACTGCTCCTGGGTGCGCAGCGTGTTGAAGCACGGCTCTGAGATAATCTGGCAGAAGAGCTCCAAAAACATATTCTCAGAAGTGCTCTGCATGTCTGTCTGGTAATAGATTTCAATGCCACAGTTGTTATGAACTTCATTTCTCTGCTGATATACAAACCAACCTCCTAAAAGACAAAGTTAAAACACGGAAGTTCATGCAAGTTGACAATTAAAAACATAATGGGCTAAGGTTTGTAGAATGGACTTATAATAAGTGGTTTAGGACTGTTAAAGCAGAATTTCCACTAAAAGCATACTTTTCATAAGACAAGAAAAGAATGCATCATTTTACCATCAAAATGTTACGGCTTGGAAATATTAGCAAGTAAATTGAAACTGGCTGCTTCTCTTCAAGCAAGTATTTTTGGAACTGCAGTGAAATTCTGCATAGGCTCTACTGTGTAAACAGTTTCTAAAGATAATCTGACAGAAATTATTATGAACATTAAAAATAATTCAGCATTTAATACCAACAACTTCTTTTGTATATGATAGTTCCCACAGATAATCAGCTAGGGGTAATTAATCTTATCTGTACAGCTACATATGTCACCACTCTCAGCAATACCTTGAACCTCCTTTTTATAAAAAACACTTTTTTCACTATGGAAGTAAAAACATACAAGACCAAAAGACTTTGTGTAAGGAAAAAAAAGTTATTTGTGTAAGAGCTTTTTGTTTTTGCAAAGAGTCATTACATGCAATTCTTAATGGTCAATTGACAATCAGAAATGCTCAAAGAATGGTGTTTACTCAAATGTATATACTCTGTGTAGCAGAGACTCGGACGGGGCTCTTATTTCCATAAATTATAACAAGTGACTTGGAATTGAAGTGCAGAATTGTATGATCATAGAAGGGCTGTGGGTTGGCAGCCACCAAAAGATCATCCACGTCATCCCAAGGAGTCCAATTTACATACACAAATTAAAAATGAAATCCAAGTAATTGTCAAGTGTGCTAGAAAGGTCATGTATTAGTACATAAATTTATCAGTAAAGCCACACCCTAACTATATTTCTGAATTTTAAGTTTAGAATACTTGAAGGAAGTTCGACTTCAAAACACACTCCTAGCAACACAGTAATATGCATTTTAAAATGTGAGCAAGGAGAATCTCAATTTAATGTGCCTTAAATATCATAAATCAATCATTTAACTTACTGTCAGGAAGCTGCACTTCTCTGTACCTCACTAGTTGACTGGGAAGGAGTGGCTTTGTATGAGCATGCTCAATGAGAGTGTCCTCAACCATCTGCATAATTCCTAATGCAGCCTGGAAAAGAAAACATAAAAGGGTTTTTAATGATCATTAGTTATTCTGTATTTAACAGCAGCATAAGACTTTCCAATTACTGATGGTGCTGTGAGAGAAAAGAAAAAAATCAGAAATATAAAGCAGGGATATTGTAATTCAATACAAATACAGTAGAAGTTAAGTAGATGAGAGGAAGAGTGAATATGGAGGGCAAGAGTTTTTTTGTGTCTTCTTCATGTTTAAATTGTCTACACATTTAACTACTCCCAATTCTCCCCAGTGCTTCTGAAATTAAAGATCAATGGGTTTTTTTCACTTTCCCTCCACTACTTGATGTGCTCATCTTTCACAGTGAAAAGGAGATATCTCTCAAATGAATGTCTGAGAGCAAATAGCATTTCAGTAGATGAAAGTTTTAAGAAAACAAATGGTTAAGGTAAAGGATGCATTTCATTGATGTGTTGGTGGTGTTAAGACTCATTGCACAAATACTTTCTTTTATTTGATGGATTACAGTAAGAATTAGAAAAATATCTATAAGGAGTGAAAAAAATCCAAAGTCATTACTTTCATTCAAGGATTTAACCTCAATAGCTCCATCTCTTAAGGGTTATGTGTTCTTGTAGCCTGCACACAGGAAATTACAGGAACCTGCTCAAGTAGTTTTGGCTGAAAGCTAAAATGTCGCATTCTGCATTGCCATAAACTCACAACACAAGTGATTTTATAAAAAACATGCAAAAGGTTTGAAAACTTAATAAACATACACCCTACCAACACCTCCAAAACCCCCATGCAGTATCAAAGACAAAAAGATAGAGGTCTAAAAATAACAGTTTAAAAAGTTAGAGAAAAAGACTATTTATTCTTTCAGTCAAGTCATCATATTAAAATACTGACAATAAGACTGCTCAGACAGATGTTCTGAACAGGATTAGTTTACTTTGCATCCACTTACAGCAAATATATAAAAGAAATTGTCAAAAAAGCCCAAGCATCAGAATGAATTTAAAAAAAATTAGGAATTTCAAGCAGCTATATAAATCTAATTTTTCAAGTCCAGATTTACTGAAAATTTTTTTCATGATTGAAAGGTGTCACATGACAATGTAAATTTTGATTTATTTTAGTTGGAAAAATTTCTTAGGTCCAGGTTAAAATTGCTGAGTTTTATCAGTGATTATCCCATCATGGGTACTGAAGGACAGACAACTTTTTCTACTTTCTATTGAGGGAGGTCTGCAGATAATTTCTAAACATTACACAGCTATGGGTACACCAGGATATCTTTCCCAGTTCTTTAGCAGTAGGACTTTCAATAGCCACCCATTATGTCAAGTAAAGAATGCACTTCTCTGACATAACTGCATCATCATGGAAATCTAAAAAATTCTGGGCACTCAGTTCTATTTCCAAAAGCAACTGACTTTTGTATACAAACATGTAAGGGATAAGGAAGGAAAAAGAGACTATTTTTAAATTTCTCTGCAAGAATTCTCTGCAAGAACTCTATAAATTTTTTTAACAAATACTTTAGAGACATTCTTGACAAAGAAAAGTTTGTCTCTCCAAGCTATTAGCTCCTTCCTATCTTATTTTTTCCCACTTTACAAATTAACTTTCTCCTCCATACACTCAGCAGTCATAAGCATTGTCTGTAACAGCCCTTGCTAGTAAACTATCCCAGAGCTGTTCTAACACAAAATACTCTAAACAAGCCTTATGAAAAAAGAACACAAAAACATAAAAATAGTATTAGAATTTGTATTGGTACATATATTAAAGTATTTCTTATGAATTCATATGCAAATACAAAGTGTTACTATTTTAAAGGAAGACAAAACAAATGTTTTCTGAGTTTCACTCCCCTGAGAGCTGACACTTGGCTTTTTCATGATCCACCATTCCTGTTTAGCTATGTGCAAACTACTTAACTGGAAGGATACTGGATTCTTAAATCTTTGCTAGTTATTCTGAAGGTTTTCAGTAGAAAAAAGCAAGATTTGCAGCACATCACTCCTTCTGCAGCTTGATCACAGTAACATGCAACATAGACTTTCAAATAAAATAGACTTTCAAATCCTAAGTTGCTTTTATTAAATTTCCAAGAGCAATATAGAGGCAGCACTTAGCCTACTAAAGCTAAAGTGGAAAAAATTATACTCTCATACTCCTATAAAGATAAAAAAGTACAAAGTAAATTATGAAATCACATTTGGCATAACTGCTTCAAGAGCTGCAAAGATTAAACCAGTGCCTCATTTTTATGCTGCTTTTAAATAAAAAATGTTTTATTAAGAAAGTATCAAACCAACCTGTTTTGTTATATTGCCATGGAGAAGAGCTTCAATGTGTAACCGTGACAACAGCTGTGCTATGAAGGCCTTGAGACGGGGAAGGGTGACATCTACAATACATATTTAGACAGTTAAATCACTCAAATGCATTTTTAAATTATGAAGGACCTAGGCCTAAATCATCATTAGATACAGTGCATTCTCAGAGGAGGAGAATTCTGTCATTAGGAAGAAGTGAAATCTCTCCTTAAAAATGCAGCACTGGAATGCTTCCAGGTCTAAATAGCAGCACTCACCATATAGTTTATTTCACTTAGAATTCACATGCTGTCTTGACCCAGATTCAGGGGGAAAAAAAAAAAGTTAAAAAAAGCTGCCTTTCCAATCATGCTGAACAAACACTCATTCTCCAGAGAACACACTTGCAATCATTCAGGTGGTGCTCCAAGGAAAAGCCTTAGTTATTTACTAAACAAGCAGCATGTAGTTTATAATGCTCAAGAAAGACTCTCTGCATTTACCATTCAGACTAAGAAAAAGAACCTCAACTCAAATATAGTGTTTTGCTATTAACTTTGGAACAAAGGGTACACAAGAAAAATATTTTGGCAATATATCCTAGAGGACACATGCACAACACATACACACACATTCTATCCAGCCTGGCCTTGCAAAGCAGTTTTCATACATAGTGCAAAATACAGTTTAACCTATAGAATCAATGGAGTAAGAGGAATGATGGTTGGATGGGGTATTCATGGATGGGTGTTCTGAATCAAACCCCACAAATACTAAAGTCAGGTATTCTTCTTGTAAAGAATGTTGGTGTATTCCAAGAAGATATTACAAGACATTTTGCAAACTGTCCCAGGAACAGCCTTTTAATACAACACAGTAAAATACAGGTAGGGAAAAGTTCTTCAGTTCTACAAACACAGAGTTACCCCAGAATGGTGTGGGTTGAAAGGGACCTTAAAGATCATCTAGTTCTGACACCCCTGCCATGGGCAGGGACACCATCCACTAGGCTCATTGCTCAGAACCCCATTCCATCTGGACTTGAAAAATCACTTAAATCTCATAATTAAAAATTTCTTCTTCCTTCAAATATACTGGGGCACCTACTTTGTGTTAAGATCCACAATGTTTTATTATTTATATATAGTTTTATTATTGTTGCCATCATCTACAGAAACTGCATATTTTTTCTTTATTAGCTACAGGTCTTTATTATCTACAGAAACATAAGCTAGGATTCCCCAACCATGGAAAAAACAAAATAGTTTGCACACTGGGAAGTACAACGCAGATACACTCCAGTGTGCCTGTAAGATGTCAACTAGAGACAAATTATTTCACCAATGTTGATTAAGTACTGGATTCACCACATCCAGGTTCATGTACCCCCAAAGTTAGTAAAGTTTTGCCTGAACTTGTATCTGCAAGTTTTGCCATTTGAGACCTTTTCCATGAACTACTCTTACTCTCTTGAAACTGGAGGGCAAGAGCAGCACAGCCAGCATCAGCTCAGGCCTGGCACTGCAGGGGCTTCCCTTCAAAAGTGAGCAGAGTTCAAAACAGGTACCCTCAATAGTTAGGTAACATAAGGAAAAAAACAATAAAGTGGCAGAACATTACCATCTAGGGCTTCTTTTAATTCATCTTTGGTCCAAGCAACTTCAGTCATCAGGAGTCGGAGATAATACATTGCATGCTGGTGAGGTTGTTCAGCCCTGAAGTTGTTAAGTGATCTCATGTACTAAACCAAAAAAATCAGGTGCAAGTTAGAAATTCAGAAATAGACTTCTAAACATATTAACACTGTACTCTCAACATCAAAAATGTACAGTTCAGGTATTGAGAACATTCCCTTGCTTGTTAGAACTCTAAAAAATTGTGTTATATCACCTTAGTAATAATGCAGTCTTCTGAGCCTTTGGATTAGGCAGAAACCATTAAGATGGTTGAAATGTGTATGAAATCAAACTTGTCCATAAAATTAATGCCTAGAAATTAAATTATTGCAGTAAACAGGAGTTTAGATCAAATTTCCTGGGTAGTTGTTCTACCCAGGAAATTCACCTTCTATGATGACTGACCAGGGGTAGGAGAATACTGCTAATAGAAAATGTATTTTTCTCCCTGTCACCTACTTTGGCTGACTTGTTTAAACAAAATCTGGAGCATCTGGAAAATTCTCTGCATGTTTTGCATGGATAAAGGACGTATGAGAGAAGAACCAGGGAGCTTCTGCAAAAAAACTCCTTTCTAGTCCAGCTGTGCTTTTACAAAATAAGCAAAACCTTTTTCCTCTACCAGAGAAACTGGAAAGTGCAAACTAATAGTTTTGGCAAGCTGTAAGCATTTCCTATGTAGGAAAAAGTAACTCATTTCAGGGCATGAGTGACCATGCCTCAGGTTGCTGAGGATGTATCCTTCTGTCTGCTCCAAATAGAAGCCCAAAGTTGGGATCTCCCTCATCTGTCTGGCAGAGACATGGCGAGTCTCCCCAGCTGGTGTAACCGCTAGAAATCAGCTTGTACTAAACCAGGTGGTCACCTTTGCACCAAAGGATCAAGGCCCAGGAGCCAAGACAAATCCAGGAAAAAGAAACATTGCTAACTTTTTCAACACTTCCTTTCCCCTTTCATCTATTTCCCACTTCTTTTATGCCTAATTCCTACTGCAGCCTTTCCAAATTGCAAAAAGGATTTAAAGCTAAGACTTTCCCCTCCATCCCCCTACTTTGATTTCTACTCCTACCAAAGCAAGCTGTGCTTCCTTGATACATCATAAGAAAGACTGACTAAAAAAAGATTCCAGAACCGGTTATTTTTAACCGAAGAATGTTACATACACAACTCTGAGAAACTCACAGCCACAAAAAAGGAAAAAACCATCCGAAGTCCCACTAATGCAGCATTTCACCCTCTATTTCCACAGACTGTCAGCCCTCAGATCTCCTACCAGGTCAATGCATTCAGTTGTCAATTACTCCAAAATGGGAATTTCTCATGCAGCTTACCGCTTCCTTGATAATTTCAAATCTCTTTTCATCGATCTCAAAAGTAGCCATCTTCTCAATGATCTTCTTGAGCAAGATGTGTTGCTTGTCGTTATAACCTTTCACAGAGAGCTATGGAAAAAGTGCATAAGTTGCTTTAAATGTGGAAAATAAAAGAATAAACCCATTACCAAGTCTTGTACAACGCCATGAGCAATGCGCTTTTCAATACTTACGCTAAATTCACCATTACAGAACATTTAATCATTCTTCAGTTAAATCCTTTTACCCATCAAAAGGTAACTCACTGACAAATACATTATTGCGTATTTGCACAGGAGTTCTAAATGCACAGAATTCATGGAATTTCATGTTGGTGTAAGTAAACTGTACTCAGAATACAGATATTTAATGATTATAGTCTTGGAGTACTGAAATGGTTTTAATCTAGGTTTCCTCACTTTAGTAGTGAGGTCTGAATTCACAACTTTCTAAAATTTACTTCTCCGATATACTTTAATCCTTGATTCATATCTATGTTCTTGATCAAAGAATATTTAAGGGGACGTAAGCAATACTACAGAAAAGGGGAGCTATAAACAGCAGCACACCTTATAACCAGGATGCTGCTGAGCTAAAACATCAAGGTAGTCATCCTAGAATTGTGATGACACATTGATCTGATCATATATATTTTTGAAAGCATAAATGAAATAGACTTACTCATTTAAAAAATAACATAAAACTTAAAAATGACTGTATGATTTCATCAAGCTATAGAAAATTTCTCTGGCAAAAAGGCATTAAAAGGTCTTTTTTTGCAGGGAAAAACTTCAAAATTTGGTATCTCAAACCAGGAATTTGATTTGATTTGTGCAGTTTAATTAGAAGTAAAACTAAACTTTAGAACATAAACCAACATATAGAATTCCTGCTTTTCAGTAGGAAGAATACATTGTTCTGTAGTTGCTGAAACATAGCTAACAATGGATCTGAAGACAAAGTTATCATAAATAAATTTATGACAAAGGTTGGTATGCTAAATTAGCATAGGAACCAAAGAGTTCAACAATCACCATGGGTGACTTCTCAGAGTAGCATCTGCCCTTGCTCAAAGCATCAATATACTCATTAATAAGTTACACTTATTAATTATAAAACTTCTTACAATATGGAAAATAATATTAAGTTCTCAAATAATTAAGTTAAGTTAATAAGTTAAGTTCTCAAATAATATTTAAAATAACTGTGACTTAAAATTAAGAAAATTACGACTTTTTTTTTTTTAAGGAATTAACCCTGATCATACAAACATCAGCAAGCTTTGAAACTGAGGTTAACCTCATGTTTGCAGTAAGTCAGGTGAATGCAAACAGGAAATTATATTTGTGTTTGATTTTAAAAAATGCAGCACTCTCTCATGTAGAAAATGTAAAGACAATACAGAGTACATTCTTCTGCTAAAATGCTTTGGAAAGTAACACTTCTACAGGAAATTTCAAAACACATTCTGGCACATAAGGGTGGTTAACAAAAGCTTTTAACCAAACTTCAAGAGAGACTACTAAAATCTCCTATAATAAATCTCATAAGAGAAGCTGAATAAGAAGTAAGAATTTATCATAATACCAGTATTTATCAAGTATTGTCAATGCTTTATAGCAGATTTTAAAATGTGATAAAAACAAAAGAAAAAGGCATAAATATCCAGCATTGCATTCTAATGAACACATGCACAATCCATCTCCACAGCTCACTACAGTAGAATTAGATAATTATAACAAAATCTGCAAAGCTGAGGATTAATTCAACAGAAAAGTTAATATTTTTATACAGAAACCAGGAATACTGCTTTCCAGATTATCATGCGACAAGTAAAAATGTGAACCAGAATGCAACAATTGCACTACACACGTTCACAAGACACTGCAATCTTAAACAGGTCACTCAGTACCGATTAAAATACAGTCTTGCATTGCCTTCAATTCATGAGATATATGCAAGGAAAAAAAATCATTAACCATCTCATTTAGAAATGCAGAAGTCCAATGTTTTCTCCAAGCTCAACAACTCCCAAGCTGTTTCATTTCCTCCTGCGATCTTTTCTTACTTACAAGTATTGCATTCATTCCTGATGCAATGCCATAGACCAAACCTGAGAGGCGTGCTGCATATGTATACTCTTTTAAATCATCCTTCAATAACCTGATAAACAGGTATGTCATGTTGCAATGGAGAGGATCAGCATAAATGTAGCGACTAACAAAAAGAAAAACAAAAGAAATGCTTTGATACCTCAAGCAGTGACAAGGTAATGGATGAAGAAACATGACTGAAGAGTATGTATATGCAGCCTCATGATCAGTAGTTCTTGAACAGGAAAGCAGAAGTATACTATTTATTTAATAGCACGAAAAGGGGGTCTTTTACCCCATCAGTCAGAAAGTTTTTAGTAGATATCTGACCAACAAATATGTAAGCTTGGTTTAGGGTTGTGGGTTTTTTTTTAATGGAGGAAGAAATCTTAGAAACTAATTAATTTCACAAATGATATAGAAATAAAGAAGAAAATTTGCTTAATGTGAACTAAAAGACTGTTGAAGAATTTTAATGAAATTCAACTTAAATTCAAATCAAAGAAAGGATGGCTAATAACCAAGATCAAAAAGACTAACAGCCTTTATTTTTTTTATTTAGAAGTCCTTCCATCAAATCAATATAAAAATGTTGATGAGTGGAAGTAGTTTTAAGGCTCTAAGCTTTTCCTTGACTTGAGTACTTACATACATCCCATAGATGGTATTTTGGAGATCATAGTTCAAGCCAGCTAGTTCTGCTGCATATGCATACTCGTTGAGGGAGTCTTTGAGTAGTTCAAGGTACAAATAGGCCATGTTACAATGCAAGGGATCCACGTAAGCAAATGGGCTGGAAGAAAATGTTGAAAGTAAAATATGCAGTTTAAAATTACTTCTCTGTTTCTTTTGGCCTTTTAAGTTTGATCTGAAGGAAACAGTATTTTCTGGGGTTTTATGTTGATGGATCCCATTCTGAAGGACTCCTATTTTGAAGCCAAATATGAACACATCTGAAAAGTGTTACTTAGCTTTCATATGGTTTGATGACTAAATTCACTCAAGATCCCAGAGATATTCTATTTATGCTCATAAATCAAGACAGGTTTTATTTACTTAGCTGCACAGTCAGAATTCACCAGGAGTAAAAGAAACTAAATACACCAACATAGCTTAACAGACCAAAATAAAAGTCCATGTACCGAACATTAATTAATTAATACTCATACACTATAAGTTTCTATTACAAAAATTAGGAGATCAACAATTTTTGGTATGATAATATGCAGTACATGCCAAGGTCAGCTTAAGAGATAAGTCTGTGTATCCATTTTCTTACTGTTGTAATTTTTTTGTTATTTTTTCAATGGCAACAACTCTCCAAAACCTACTGTTGCATTAGGAGCACATGATCATATACAACACTCTTGTAAATTTCTCAAAAAGAGAAATGCAACTCAAAGACTCAAGTAATGCTTCAACCATGCTAATTGTTAAATACCTGTCTGTTTTAAAGACTTGAGAAGACAAGTTATTTGCACTACATGTATTGGTAAAATCTCTGAAGTGCATGTAAATTCATTCTCAATGTCACGGATATGATCACCAGTATCTGAAGCACTGGCTGTCAGGATATGGCTTACAATTCAAACCTGACTTTTTCCTGAAGCAGTCAGATATTCAGGCTATTACATATGTTTACATCTATACAGCAGGGTATGTCACTGTGTGTATCAACATCAATGTAGTAAAACAAGATCTCAACACACCAACTGATTACTAAAACACATGGCAAAGATATTTTTAAGAAGGTTCCTCATAGCTTTTAACTTCTCCTTCCTTTTAGGTTAAGGAAGCACAGGAAGATATTTTAACAAACTAAATTAATAATTTCAAATATACGTATTTGAGAAGCAGAGCCTGTTATAGTCTGAAATCTTAGCCCAGATTAAACAAACAAGTCAGTAAAAAAGACAAAAGAACTTGTCTTTGCATTTCTCCCTACAATGAGAATTTCCCAAAACGGAGCAATTTTAATATGCCAAATGATATAAATCCAATTACTATTGAATTTTTTAATTAAGACCAAATTCAAAGTGAGATGTAGGTCAATCCTATAAACCTTCCTCCAGACTCATTAAATTCTTTCCCATTTTTCCCAGACTTAATCAGTTTGAGTGATTACTATGTCTGTATCACTTTTAAATTCTGTACTCTCACTTAGCTGGCAAAGGCCAACTGGGAATTTTGAACAAAATCAAAACTACTAGATCATTAATCCTCAAGTGAAAAATAACAGAAAACAATTATTATAACACTGCTCTGGGAGTTGCTTCCTATTATTTGACAGTTTTGTAAACAAATGCTTATTTCTAGTTTACCTTTTTTTCACTAGACTCAAAGAAGTAGAACAACTCGATCACTAATGATTGAGTTGTTGAAAAAAAAACCCCATAAAGTCCAGTCCTTTCCCCTTTCAAACAGCAGTAAGTGACACAGCTGGAATCAACACTGAAGTGCTGAGTCTCAAAGCATTACCACATGACATGGTTGTTTTACTTCCTTTTTAAAAAGGATACTTTTTGAGCTTTTAAGTTGCAATCCATACAAATGCAAAAGGTTATCATCCTCTTTTAGGCTGGGCAGTATGCCAGATGTTTTTACTGCAATGTTTCTTTACCACAAGGATGCCTAGGTTTTTTCAGTTTTGGAACAAGGTGATTTCAAGAGGTTCATACACATACTGTTCCTGTGAAATTTGTATATTTAAGGGAGAAACCAACCTCATCAACTTCCTCTTAATTTATCTACACAGCAATTGCTACTACTACATCAGGACCAGGATTCTTTCTATGCTTCAAGTTGAGCAGGGCTGCAGGCAGAAGAAATCCTCCTAGATTTTGTTATCATACTGAAGCAGTCTATAGTGTGAACAAACTCTTGTAATCCACTACAAGGCAGCACAGGCTTCATATTTTGATCTAGAATTAAGGCTTAGACTTTTTATGAAAAACTATGTCATAAAAGTGGCTTTTCACCAGTTCACTTGGTCCCATGAGACATGAGTGATTCCATCAAGTCTCATAAATAAACACTCTGCATTTCACCATTTCCTTCAATGACCATCACCATGACCAAATAGAGACAGATTCTCCAAGAACCTTTAAGTATCCAAACTAGACAAACCTGCTCACAACATCTTTTAGAGGTGATGTACCCAGTATTGTCAAAATCTCCTCACTCATGCACAATTACCATCTCATTTTTTAGGAAAAGGAAAAAACCCTTGCTCCCAACCCTAAGGAAAAAAGCCAGCTCTCACCTGGAACTGCTCCTAGGAGGAAAGAGGTAAATCATTCCATTACAATGGTCAGCAAAGCTCAAGTACTTTTGGCTTTTAATAAGGGCACACTGAGATGAAAGCACACATCAAACTGGGAAATACCATCTCCACAGGTCTAGATAAGATATCCCCGCTTGCTGCAGGAGGGCTGGACTGGACCTTTAAAGGTCACTTCCAACACAAACTATTCTAAGATACTGTGTGTATTGCATACACTTATACCTTTGTGTGCTCTCCATAAACCCAATTATTATCTTTTATTCATTCACAGATTATTGATATTATAGTTCATTATGGTTCACCTGAATTGATTTAAAAAAACACCGCAACTGTAAACTCAGTGTCCATCAGTAAAATCCTATTTTGGATTTTGGCCAAACACAGCACAAAGGAAAGCCACCAAGAATGAAAAAGAAGGCAAAGCACTGCAATTGCTGTTCTCTGAACAAGAGATGGGGAGCTCCCATTTTGATCCTCCATTTCCTGACACATTGACGTTCTAACACACATTGAAACAGTTCTAACATCTGGCCTGTGGTTTCAAAAAGCAAAAAAGAGAAAATGCCCAAGCAAACTATTTTCCCCAACTAGTATCAAAACCAGTACCAAGACATGACACACACTGAAAAAACCTCTGTATAATATCCTGCAAGGAAAATTTCAAGAGTTCTCTCAAACCAAGAATTCAACAGTGCATCTATGGGAGCCCCCACAATGGCCCTTCCATCAATATCACCAAGTAACTTAATTAGGCAAAAGGAGAGTCCCTGAATTTTTTCTGGCTTTCAGTAGTTCACAAAAACAGAATCAGCTGCACTTTAAAAACAGCACTTTAAAAACTTTTTTTAATTCTAAAGCTAGAAATTTATTACTTGAAAGGAACAAAAAGAAGTTCCACTGTCATGCTCACTCAAAAAAGACTATCTTCCTATGATGAAAGTCATGCAAGACCAGAATAAACACTACATCATTTTATCATATATCTTGAGATCAGAATCAAACACTTATTGATAATATAGACAATGCTCTTCAAAAAAAAAAAAAAAGTACAATCAGTTATGGGTGTCAGTTAAGTAAAATCCCAAAATTTTAAGCACTTTTTTAAACTGATTTGCAGTATGCAAATGAAAAGAGAATTTGAGCCTAAAACTATTATCAGAATAGCACTTCATAAAGAAAATACATGTTAAAATAGCTGTAATTTAGTAATTAATTTAAAAATACACAATTATTTTCAAAGAGGGATATTACAATATGTAGTGGGTTCTACTGGCAGGTATATTTTAGGTATAGCAAATCAAATATAAAAGAAAATGTGGTTTAAAAGTATTTTTAGGTAAACTTTTCCTTTCAAAATGGAAGGAGCACATAAAATTTCTTGCTACTCAACTACTGCATTTCTTAGATGTGCCTTCCTGCATCTAAGCCTTATTTCATATTCAAAGTAAGGACAAAGACTCTGAAGTGCAAGAAAGCGTTTGCTGCACAAATGCAGATTCCCAATAAATAAGAAACTTTTGGAGATAACTTTATGTGATATACTTAACATTGCATACCTGAAAAATTCAAAGTTGAGACAAGCTTTTGGCAAAAAAAATTTGTCATCTTGCTTGAACCACAGTTTGCTCATAGCAGTGTCCTGTGTCAAGAAAAGAGGTTTGGTTAAGTCATCTTTTAACTGCAATATATGCCACAGCTTTAAAAAAAGTTTCTTCACCACTTCAAATCACCACTTTGAATTATCCCCTTAAATTCCCATTGCTTGAATTACTATATTCAGTATATATAGTGAATATAGATATATTCAAAATATTGAATATATACTCACTATATTTTGAGACCACTAAATGACACTTCTCTCATTTTTCCATGCAATCACAGGCATTACAGAGTTACAAAACAATAGCCTTCCCTACACCCTCAGCTTACTCAACAGTGGTCAAAAATATGTAAGAGTGGCAGTCACCCTTCTGCTGAATAAACAGCTCTACTGCTATTTTTATCAACTGTTGACACACTTTCAAAAGGGCAGAGAGAGTTCAAGCTGTATCTAGATTCACTTTCCTAGGAACACAAATTGTCACAGTCCAAAGTTCAGCAAAAAATTAACTTTCTTTGCTACTGTCTTTGTAGCAAAATATTCAAGTTTTCTACTTTTTTGTTTTCTATACTTTGAAATATGAGGTGAGCTATATTTTATAAAACAGAGGAAATAAATTCTAACTTCCCAGAAGGTCAAGCAGTAAACAGGACAAATACAGATAGTTTACCTTGACAAGGGCAGGGTACTGTGTTGCATCTTTTTCCAATGGCAAAATCTCAAAGTTTGTAGGAATAAACTCATTCTTCATTGGAAGCTTGAATTTCCCATTCAGGTCAGCATTTTGCCATTTCTAGATCAATAGAAGAAACAATGAAGCTACGCCAATTTCTGCTTAATTAAAGCATATATGGGTTTATTTATTTTACACTAAAACAAAAGATTTAAAAATGTATTCCAGTACGTTCTGTGTAAATATTATTAAGATAATAGGGAAAGAGGGAAATAGCTGGGAAAAAAAAGTGGAGTAGGCAACCAGCAGGATGAATTGCTCTTAGAAGGAGGATTACAGAAAAATAATTTTGAAAAGTTCATAGTAGAGAGGAGGGTAGGTTTATATCTTATATTTTCTGCTACTGCGAACCATAAATGAAGACATTAAACTGAACACTTAACTAAGAATTCTAATGAAGAACATAGGCAAGATCAACCTCAAGGAAGTGCTCCTATGCAATGTCTGTTCAGAGCACACTCAGAAGGTTCAATTCAGCCCTAAGGCAAATTTTACAGCCATCTCTTCTTGGAAGATCAGAACAATAAAAAGTTTCGACATGGATTTGCCCTCCTCTTTTTTTTTTTTTTTTTTTTAGTTTTGATTTTTACAGTCTCATTTAACTGGCAAAACATACTTTCTATGCTGCAAAAATCAACTTCAGAAATAGTTACAAAGAACAGTTTTTAAAAATTCCTTTTTTAAGTAGTGATCAGTTCATTAACAGATAACAGAGAGTTTTAAGTTTTGAGATATTAATGCTTACATTTTTATTCAACCACTGCATATTAGGGATCTTCTTCTTCTTTCAGGAAAAAACTGTAACATTCCCTGCACTTACCATGGTTTATAACCATTAAAATATATCCCTCCTATGCAATAAATATTTGATACCTAAAGACTGATACAACATTTTTACTTCCTTTAACATTAAACAGACTCATTGTATGATTTTCATGCTATGGAAAGCAGTGGATTTAAGCTCCCCCTTCAACTATATGGAAAACTGGACAAAGAATTTACCACTGACTTTCATTTGCAGATATTAGAATGTTACAAATTTTAACATGCCTTAATAACTTCATCAGAAATTGCTTCTTGCTTGTACTGTGTTCCATACCACTCTTCTGTTCGATCTGTTTTTCCTTCAAAAGACTTGGAAACTATTGCAACTCTGAAAACAAAGAGACATTTGGGCATGAATGGGTCTGAGAAAACACTGAGACATTTTTCCAAGCACGCTTCATCACCAGAACACATTTATTTCTGCCAACAGTCCACAGACAATTACAGGGCAGGAGAGCAAGTATAAGTATACTGAACTACATGCCAAGGTTAACCATGAAATCAGGTTACCACAGTCATTTAATGCCACTGTTTTTCTGAAGTGTTACAACCTGGGGTTACACAACAGAAGTGCAGCATGCAATTTCTATTTTTAAGACTTTTGTTTTTGCAGAAAACAAAGCAGTTCTTGCAGTCTTCTAGAAAACTGATGAAGCAATTACATTTTCTATACACCTGTATGAACATCCAAATATGTGAAAATACTGATTATAGAAATTTTATTCCATTCCTAGTGTCACAGGAATTGTAGATAACCTCACATTTGAAAGGGACTCATAAGGATGATCTCACATTCAACTCCCTGCTTCTTGCAGGACTACCTAAAACCATGTGACTAAGAACTCCAATCATCAAGGTGCTGCCTGAACTAAAGAATACACTAAAAAAGAAGAAATCCAGAATAAAGAAAATTACTAACTTATCAGTATTTTGTTAGTAGCCTGCATGATAGGTATCAAGAAAATTCCTTTAATTCTACTGAACAATGTACACAACAGACACAAAAAACTATTCAATGGAAGAATAAATAGATGTTTCTAAGAAATCTGAAATGGTCAAAAAAGGAAGCACAACTACCTGCTCTCCTGGACTAAATACCTGCCTGCCCTTGGGAAGCAGCACATTGATTCCTTGCTGTGCTCTTTTTTTTTTTTTGCTTTTGCTTTCCCTATTGAACTGTCTGTATCTGAACCCAGGAGTTATCCAGCTTTTACCCTTGAGATTCTCTCCCTGATCCCACTGGTAGGTGGGTGAGCAAGTGGCTGTGTGAGGCTTGGCTGCTGGCCAGGGTTAAACCACAACAGAGGCACAAAGTTGCTAAGAGACTACAAAAACTATAAAGTCTCTTAGAATTTCAGAGCAACCTACCTACCAGATCTTTTTGCACAGTAAATAATAATAAGAAAAAGTCAGAGTTCTAAGTGAAAAAATTATCCTAATAAAATTCCAATACTTATGTGGCTAGAGCAGCAAGACAGATGTTGAGTGCTAGAATATACTCTTAGAATATGTTTGTTATTCAACCTTTCCTCCTCCTACCCTTCTCCAACATACTTACAACTCAAGTAGTAATGACAATCCAAGCACCCAAACATTTCCTACAGGACCATACTAAAATTCAAGAGCTAAAAATAATTGTCTATTCACTGTATAGAAAACAATATTGTGGAAATCAACATTGTAATTCTCCAAGCAGTTCTGCTTCAACAGAACAGTGATTTATCACAAATGACTACTGGAATGATTATGACATTTTGAGTTGTCAGAAACATACCCACAACAATAGAAACAAATCAAAGGCATTTTGTCTGCCCAAGAATTACAACTTAAGACCAACAGGAAAGAAGACCAGGACACAAAAAGAGGGGAAGAGAAGCACAGCAGGTAGAAATGCTACGCCATGCAGGTATTTCTATATATAATATATTTCTATTTCTATATATAATCCATCTCTAAAGTCACCAATTATGTAACATTACTTTTGCTTTTCATGTCTCTGTTGTGCTGTACAGCACTATGAACATCCAGCACTATGAACATCCGTATGTTTTAGGACAGTGTGGAAATGCAGTGGGAAATCAAAACAGGCAATCAGGTAATCTTCAATAGGACCTGTTTAAGAATATTTAGGCTTGAGCCATTCATAAATGCTATTTACTTCTCTATATACATTCCTGTACATGCAATCTGCTGTAATACCCAATTTCAGAAACAACCACAGTGATGCATATTTACTAAATACTATCCTGTTTTTCACCCTCCTGAAATCTAAATTGAAGCTACAGGTGACAAATCCACAGGACAGTGTTACTTGGGAAGAGGATGTGTGCTTTAAAATGAATGTACTTCCACCAAATATTATCAACTATAATACTCTAGATTTATGTACTGAAACTCAAGGTTCTAAAGGTGGAAAAGTAATAGACTTAGAATACTTAGTCAGTATTTGTGACATTAGTAACAAATGTGTAAAAGCACATCTATACTTATAAAGGACTGATTTTTTTTTTTACCTAATTTAAACTTTGTCTTCCAAATTGTGATGCTATCAAACAATGGAAACAGTAAAACTGATGTGAGGTAACACAAGCTCCTCAAAGGCCCTCACATATAAATCCCCTCAGAAAGCAGAGTAAGGGGAAACTACACACAGAGCTGCTGCTGGGCTGCAGCACTCTGATCACTGCAGAAGCACAAGTTATTTCTCAGTGTTCAGTAAAACTAAGTTGCTACCAAGGATTTGTGGGGGGAAATAAGTGAAGAAATTGTCATTTTCAAAATGGATGCTCAGATCCAATGCAATTAAAAACAAACAGATATTTCTAGCATGTTTACCTTCAGGGTGAGCATCACCAAGTGCACTGAGATAACTTTGCTGAGAGTCTGTGAAATTCCAGTAGTAAGAAATTTCTTTATCAACACTTTTGGCTTTCATTTTATTTGTCTTCCCTCTAGGACAGTACTAGTGCTGCACTTCTGCTATCAATAGAGGAAAAAAAACCCACTTACTATCCAGGGGAAAATGTTCTTTAGCTGCTTAATCTGGTGAGTCACTATCCTCTTAAATTTTAATAAGAGCATTTATTCTGCAGATGTCGAAGGGAAAAAATGCCTTGGAAATGATAGGAAAATTACATTTTTCAGCTAAGATTGCTACACATGCCAAGTCTATTCCCTTATCTTCACAGGCTGGTAAAACCCAATACAGTGTGAACAAGTAAAAATAATACTTACATTTTAAAGTTTCTCTCTTAGGAAAATTAAGGCACTAAATGCAACAAGTAGTGTGGAAGTGGGAGGAGAATATGAACACTTTCTATTATGGATCAGTCAAATGGAAGCACATGCATACTTATATGCATACCATCTGTATGATTTTTTTCATACTTTTTAAACTCAAGGTTTGTTAAGAAAATAATAGTTGAAAATCCATACTTTGGAAAAGACACTGAATGCAGTTACTACAATATAGCTATGCCAAGAGGTCCTTAGTATAGGTGAATGGAAAAGAAATGATAAATAAAACCACAATACAAAGAAAAAATTCAAATCAGTGCCAAGTAAAGCACCTCAAGACAGAATGTATGCAAGACATAAAAAGAAAAAAAAAACAATAAAACCAGGAAAACAATGCCAAACAACAAGCAAAGTTAGGATGTGGCACATAATAATTCTTTCATAAAAAGGGAGAACAGAAAAGTAAACATGAGCATACACATCAGTAAATGGTGGATCACCAAACAATATAGATATTGAAAGCAGATGTGCAGAAGTTCTTTTACAGGCATATAAAATTGCTCAAAAAAGACAAAAGGGAGCAGGCTACTGAATTGGTAATTCATTCTATTCATATAGATACAGATGTAATTTTAAAAAAAGTGTATCACAAAGGGACCCTTTTATTAACATCTGTAATCTCAACTCATTCTTTTAGAAGAGCCCACTAAAAACAAAATCCACAGTGGCTTTTTTGAATCTTCATAAGGTACCACAAAATCACTTTTAGCAATACTTAAGTAAATTTCCCCTTCCCAAGATAATGTATCTTGCCAGCAATTTAAAACAAAAGATACTATAAAATTATATTCCCTGTTATATTTTACTATACTTTGAAGGTCTTAGTTAAGTAAAAGATTTTTAAAAATTGCAGTTCATTTCAATCTACTTCTAATTTCACAGGGTAAGTGCTTAAAATATATCTAAAAGGAATATAGTACTACATACAAGTTAGTATTTTCTTTCAGTCAAATCAAAGTAGGAAAGTCTGATAAGACAATATATAATTTCTTTAAGAGTTAACTGAAGAAGCCATAAAACCAGGTTTATTCCAGTTCTGAAAGTCATTTTTTTCTCTCAATATTTAGCACCTTTTTTATACAAAAGTTTAAAATGACACATTTCTTCATCTATTAAATGACATCTATTTCTTAAGTCAGGAAAGAATGTCAAAAGGCTGGCACAGCCAGCAACAAGAGTAACAGAAAAGTGGTAAGTGGTCTGTAGCATGCAAAGCATCTGACAAGCTGAAGAATCTATGAATGTATGCACCTGTACTAATCTCCTCCAGCAATTTTTCAGTGTTTAAGTAAGAAGACGTTTTGGAAGTTCCCTGGGCAGTAACAAAGACCCAATTTACATTATGAATCAGATAATACTGACTATTTTCTTGCAATGTTAAGACCTATGCTTCAAAGCTATGTAAAGCTATAATAAACATCAGATCTCATTAACACCTGCAGCTTCTTTACTAAATCAGCATCAGCTCAGGTTTACCTATTGCTTGTAAGCAATTCTAAAATCAGTTATAAGTTCACATTCAGGTGGAATTTGGTTAAGCTTTCTACAGAGATCAAGTAATTACACGTTCTCTATGTTAATTACTAAAAACAGTGCTCATATGTTAGAGGTATCAAATGTTCAAGAACTTGGGTGGTAGAGTAAGATGAAAATACATTCCAAATAGAGAAGCATTAAATACTTTGGGAAACAGAACTAGAGACTTTAATTAAGGTATTGTTGGTTCAAAAGATGATCTTTCGACACAGTCAAGCTCCAGCTGAAGTATCCCACGCACATTACACACAGATGCACACCCACACACAAAGATATGGGCCCTTCTTTAAAGGGCATTAATTACTATGGCAACTACTGCTGCTGATATAGGCAACTCCATTTATTCCATCATTACTTGCATATCTCCAGAAACACCAGAACCCATCACATTTGCAAATATAGTTCATAACTCAAGTTTATTTGACATTATCTAATAATTATTTGAAATACATTAACTTTTGAAAATAAATTAACATATATCTAAGACCTTCTCATACAAAGAAACATAGTGAATGTTTTTCAATCACATTTACTTTGGAGCTGCAAGAGACACCTAAGATTTTGTGTTTCCATTAGTTCATCTGCTTTCCTATGATGTTTGTGTTAAAATACAGTTTAACTCACCGAACATTTTCTGGTCTCAATTTATCCAGTACCATCTCTATTAAATCAGGTCTGAATTCTTCAAGCAAATATTCAGCAGCCAATACTTCTTCTATAGGATAATACTAAAAAACAAAGCCGAGGAATACGTGGGTGAATGAAACAAAAGCAAGCATGAAAAAGGTATGGTTCAGTAGAGGAAACAAAAGCAAACACTCCTGGTCACTAAAGCTATATTACTTTGGTAATTTCCAATTAGGGATGTGTAGGATGTTTTAAAATCTCCCTCAAAACTAAACAAGAGGGAGTAGCATTCTAACTATGTAATCATATTTCTCACGTACTAGGCAATTTTACATAATTCATATTTACCATTCTTCTCTCTTAGAATATTTAATGTCTCAATATAAAAATCACCCACCTTTAAATGGTATTTTGATTAAAGTAAAAATAACATGGCAAATGCTGACCCCTGCAGGATATTTCTGAAGGTAAAAGAAGACCAAGTACTCACGAGAGTACATTTATGGAAAACAAAACATAAACAAGCAAAATAAAACAAAGAAACACAAAATCTAGGCTTTTTTAGGACTCTTGAACAGTTCAATTCTTATTTACAATAATTTAAAGAAAATTATATTTTAATATCTAAAAGTATAACAAATGTTTAAACACTTAATTCTAACATTTTTTATTTAGGGTCAATCTGAAAATCTCTTAAGGTACATGGCAACTTCAGAAGAAAAAAAAAAGCTAAAACTCATCTAAAAATGATTAATGTAGTTGACAGGAAAACTTTCTTGATAAACACCTGTTTACCAAGGGAAAATTACCAAGTGACGTAAGTGCTCAGTACTTGCACTTTGCCATACCAATGTACTTTTCTCAACCAGAAATATTCCAAAATGGCTTTCTGAATTATATACATCATACAAAAAATTACAGTGGAATGACTTCCAGAACAGAAAGTAAGTCACAAAAAGGATTGTGGAAAAAAAAAGGGAGATAGGGGGTGGAGATCAAGGACAACAAACCAAACCTGTGTTATTAAAAATTCAAGTGGGAATGCTAAAGATTCAGAATTTGATGGTCATTTAACTAGTAAAGCAGAACAAAAATTACCATTCACACTGCAAAGCAAAAGAAAGACAGTTAAAAAAAAAAAAAAAGTCCTCATTCAATACCCTGCTCTTTGTAACACTGCTGGCAACTTCCTGGCCTGATTTTTGGAGACAGCAATTGTAATCAGAAATAATCCAACAATTACTGAAAGACTGTTTCAGAAGTCAGAAGTCCATTTGTTAGAGATTTTAGGCATTGGACAGAACAAAAGCAAGAGACAGCATGCCACACTGGAGCTCTTTAAATATCCATTTACATGTTTTCAGCCAAGTCTAATGCTTTTCAGCATTCAGATAGAAAAGTTGAAAATTAAACACCATTATTTTAGACATGCAATTCCTGCAAAAGAATTTAAACCGGTAATTCCTGCAAAGAAACCAAAAATTTCTCTGAACAGATGGAGACAGACATTAGGTATAAAATATGACAAATGGCTGCAATGTAGAAAAGTTGTGTTATTTCACTAGAACAAAAAAAAAAAATCAGTAAACCCCCCTAAATCTTCCATTAGCACAAAATGAGGGAATTTTGCAAGAAGCATGAAAGACCAAGTAAAAGTACATGATTCTTTCAGTAGCAACATGCAATCACATCTGTGAAGTCAAGCATTTGCAATTTGCAATCTTAATACAAACATTTCTGCTTACTGCAGTATTTCAACACTATGAACTAAGGAACACAGTGTTTATGAAAAAATATTCTTTGTCTAATATTTCTCTAGAGAACACTTAGCTACCAAATGCAATGGTAAGGTACATATGTCTTTAGAAACACTGAAACAGATCAAATAGCACCTCCAGTTACTGTATAATCAGTTCTACCAAATACAGAAGTATAAAATGGAAGAGTGAACAGAATGTGACTTTTTGACTGCCAAAATTAAGGCCTATGCAGTATACAAGAAGTGCAATGGACCTCACAGATGCCGGTATTTATTAAGTGGATAATCAAATACACTGGTAAATTATTATTAGAAAAAACAACAACCAAACAAAAACAATCCTCTCCACTTACGTGCAACATTCCTCCAAGCTTTGATGTGTAACCTCGTGGTCGTTCCTTATCTTTAAATCTGAATGCCACAGCATTTAGATCCTAGAAAACAATGTATGAATGATTAAAGATCATAAATTAAAGCCTACTTTAAGAATAATTACTGGCTACATAATTCCTTTTTATAATGAAAGAAAAGCAAGTACTTTTGCTGTATCCATGTTATAGCAGACAATACCTAAACTAAGTTTTCAGGATTATTCAAGTTGTATCAAACTCCCAAGCAATTTGTGATAGTGTCATAATGTGAAGCATTACACAAATCTTGTAAGCCCTTTTCAAGCTAAGAGATCTGCCTCATCTCTCATATATTTAAATTTCCTGATAATTTGAAAACACACCAACTCTGATCCCACCAGTACACAGTGTTCCAGTGCAATGTTTGTCATATATTAGCTAACTGAAGCCTCTCTCTCCCTCTTCCTTTTCTCTTCCTTTTGTTCAGTCAGCCAAGAGTAAGTTTAGAGACAGAAAAAGTGTGTTTCTTTTTGCTGTCTCAGCCAGAGAAATAGAACACATCACTCTTAGGATATAATGGCAAGGGTGAATTGAAGAGAGCTAAGACTTTAAAGCCAGTGAAAAGTACAGTCCATCCTTCCATGAAACCATGCAGAGAGACTGATTAACTCAACAATTCAGCTGAAAGTAAACTCAAAGATTCTTTTCATACTAGTCTGCAAGCTCTCTGACTCATCCCACAGTCCCACAGTCTCAGGAGTTCTGGGACTGCGAGAAGAGGAGCAAGGGAAAGGCACAGGGATGAGACAGAAGGATGGAACTGCCTTTTCCAAACCTTGGATTTGCTTACTCTGTCAGTGAAACAAATCCACTGGGACTTTTAGCAGAGGATAACAAGACCTGAGAGTACTTTCACAGGTATATAGTGTCCAAGTGTATGAAACAAAGGTAACCCACCTGCAGAATTTCTATTTCAGGGAGACTCAATAGTTTGCATCAAAAAAAGCTGAGATGGAAAAGGAATCTTTACCCAAGCATATGTACTGAACCAATGAGGCTACATATATATATATATATATATATATATATATATGACACTGAGAAGAGCAGTGCTATCTAATAAGACACCAAATTTTTGCTCTGTGCACACAGAACTACTCAGACTTGTAAGAAGCATGAACAGTTCAACAAAGACTGACATGTACTGCCAAAGTACTTCATGAAAAGCCTTTAGCTGACTCTTCAAAAAGATGAGGGGAACAAACAGCAGATTCAATGCCCTATTGCCTTTACAATCTCAAAGGGGTAGAATAGCAGCCATTTAAGTTTCCAGTTCAATGTTACTCCTCAAAGTAAATGTTTCCCCCCTTCTCCAGTGAAGACTAAGCAAAGTTATGTAAAACCCTTGTGGGCAGAGCAAGATCCTTCTTCCTCCACCTCCATTGTGCCATCCTAATCCCAGCTCTGTAAGAGCATTCCACACCAACACTAAGACAATGTATTCTGAGTGTACTTGTCATTTGTGTCATGTTGCATCTTAAAAACTAACAAACTTAATTACCATGTGATTATTAAATGCTAGTTACAAAGTCAAATAATCTAATAATATATAAAGTTTGTAAAAAGACAACCATCACATATGGTACAGCCCCAATTACTTACCTTGCACTCTTGGAAAACCCATTCTTGAGGTCCTTCTGTGCGTAGTTTTTGAATATATTGAAACATGTGCAAAATAATATCTTCAACATGCACTGACAAGAAAAAAATACTTAATAATTCATTCAGTTCTGCACAAAGAAATTTAATGAACACAAATATAGTTTTATTTTTAATTACACTTTGAAACATCAAGATCTTTAAGTACATCCGCAATCCCACCAAAAAAGTTGAACTTGCTTTTTTCAGATATAAATTTAAGGTAAGTGTTTATGTGCCCAGATAATTCCAAGAAGTGCACTGAACATATCTTATTATGTGAAAAAATTTATTTACAATATAATTTAACTTGGGTCTAAATAGTATGAATAAGTAGCACGCAAATGTATTAACAGCTCTTCTTCTCTAAAGAAGTTTATTTAAAGTATTTAATTAACTAATTTACTATAACCTTAAGTTGATTTCTTATGCTAGGTGAAATGTGTTAGCATACTTAGAGGAACTAAACACAGAACACTAACAGGTTAATTAAAACAAACTGGCTTTCAAGCTATAATACCAATTAGTCTCTTCAGATACAAACACAAAACCATCACATCAGCAATAACATGGAATATAGACAAAGTGCTTCACTTACAAAGTCCTTCTTCTGTCAAGTCCACATTAATGATGAAAAACATGAAACCTCTAGCACCTTCCTTCTGGCCTCCAACAAGAGTATTTACCCACCCTATGTCATAAGAAAGAAACTATATTACATAAATTTATAACAATTTCTGCAACTTTTTGCATGCTTCAGGAACATTAAAACCCATTTTGATTCATTTACATGTTTTCCTTTACTTCATTAATGCCCAAAGCAACAGTGCAAGTTAAACATAACCCAAGTCAGCTCCATCTGATTTTGTACTCAGAGTGATATGACAAACTCAAGATCACTGGATTACTGGATTCTGTGTGGAACAAAATGATAGAAAGTAAATAGCAAAAAATACACCATTATAATGTTCCAGACATTAGGAGACCTGACAGTAACCTCAAAGTTAGTGACAGAATAGAGACAAGATCATTATGCCAAAGTTTAAATAACTCTCTCTAAACAAGGCACATAAAGGGGAGTAAAAGAAATAATAGCCTCACAGCCTGAGTGACTGTTACCTATTTATTCCTCCCTGCTGCAGAAATAAAAATAAAGCACAAAATGACTTAAGAGTTCAAATTATTCAAATAGATAAAGTCTTTAACACAGAGAGATCTATTTTAAGTGAGACACAGTAAAGTTTAAAAAACTGTATGATCAAACATTTTTCAATTCTCCACCCTTGAAGGACTTACCTTTGGCTTTAAGCTCTGACAGAAGACTCCCCGGGCCCTCATGCCCAATCAGATGGCCAAGGTAATGGCCAGGGTTTGATTTATAGTATTTCTGAAGGTCTGGTATGGGAAATGTGACATAAAGATTTCTAATGTCCTTAATGGGTACCACTTTATAAAGTTGCTGAGGAGAGAAACAAGCAAGGAGACCCATAAACAAAGGAAAATTCATTTACTGTATCCATCTCAGGAGCATGTATCATGTTCCATTCACACACACACACATTACAAACACATCTCCTAAATCTCAAAAGTATCTAAAACTTAGGGCAATACTTCAGACATTCCTTATAAAAACAAAGAAAATTCATTATCGCACAGTAGCTTACAACTGCAACCAAATGTGCAACCTTTACTATAACCTATATAAAACTATACTCAGCATGGGAAAGTGTGTGCAAAATCAATAGAAAAATATGGAATTCAACAGGGACATTGATAAAAGAGTAGTGAAGTGCACAATGTATTATTGAAACATAAAAAATAACATTTAAAACGTACACTCTGGATGGAAGACATATCTCTATACATACCCGGAGATGCTCTTCTTGGAAAGGATGCTCAGGAAACTCTGGTATAGGGACATTTTTATTCTCTACTTCTGAAAATAACTTGACCACTAAGCAAGTCAGCTCATCCAAGGATTCTAGAATAAAGAAACATTAGGAAAACCACAGTAATTATATAAGGATTCCAACGAACTTTTTTTTTTTTTTTAATATTGTTTGGGAGAGTCATTAATTATACAGAAAAGTAGTTTTAATGGTGTTATGATTTTTCATTTCAGAAATAAACCAATTATTCATATTTAAATTTTAAACTGCAACATGCTAGAAGCACCATGCTTATTAAAGGAAGGCTTCAATCATGAATAAATTAAATCCTGTAACTGAAAATATCTCTACATTTTACAGATTAAACTAAGCTAGAACTGAAAGATACATCAGATGTTGAACACCTACAAAAAGAAACATTCTACAAAAGTTTAAGGGACATAGAATTACACCTGCAAATTTTCTAGAGTGAAAGTAGTTTTGCCAAAACTTGAATTTTCTTTAGCCTCAGCTCATGTCCAGCACTTTAAGTACACTTTGAACCAGGTCTGTCCTTGGCACCCAAAACACACACACCTGTGACCTGTTCAAGCACTTCTAATTTCAGTCTGTGACTGCAGTACTTTGCAAGAATGAGAGAAGACTTTTTGCAGAAAGAATATGATGACGTGCATTAACTCACCCAAACTGACCTAGATTATTTCTGTTGAAATGCTGCCTTCAAAATTGCTTTCTGCCTCAAGAAATGCATTTTGGAGCACTTCTCAAAGTGAGCATAAGATAAAAAAAGATTCTACTGACAATTTTTTAATGAAAGACTTCCAATGGTGGGTATTGGAAGAAAAAAAAATCAATTGCTTGGACATCTCAAAATGAAAGATTTGATAGATTGAAAGATTTCTTAAAGCAGTTACCTTGTTAAACTCAGTTAAACTGAGAAAGTAGAATCTTTCCTGCCCAACAGATGCATGGTCCTAGACTACACTACCAGAGCTGTGCTGGGGAAAAAAACTAACAAAACAATGTGAACCAAGAAGGTTCCTTATATATTAAAATTTTGTGACCTGCATGTTATTCTATTAAAGGCCACCAGTTTCTATGCATATCAGCAAAATAAGCATTCATTTAATCTTGCAGGGACAGTTTTCTTTTAGTACAGATTTACAATTGCCAATGTGATTCTTACTGTAAAAGTTTCCATGTACAATTCCTTAGTGAACTTGCCCTTGATTAGATAAAAAGCTCACTTTCTTCCATTCATACTCACCATCTAAGCATTACTGTGAAACACCATACAAATACTAGTCTGCCAATGCATTTTCAAAATGCAAACAGCTTTCAACAAACTGCTATTAAGCTTTTGGCAAACTTCTCTAAAATATCATCTCAGCTGTGAAAGGTTCTAAGCAGTTGGAACCTCCTTTTTTTTTTAAGCATATATGCAAAGTCTTACTCAACCAAGAGAGCAAACTCACCTCTGCCTAAGACACAAATAGCCATTAAATTTGATGAATAATAAGTAGAATGGAACTTCAGTAGCTCTTGCCTTACATCTATTCCTTCTTGGGTTGGTCTAGTTTCCAGAGTGAATTTGTTCCCTGTAACATGAAAATAATTAACAATATGTGAGGTTAATGACATTTAATGTTACAGATTAATCTTACAGATCAAAAAGAAATATATAAATTAATCAGTCTGCTTTCCTTTGGATGGATATTAATTTTAAAAATAATCAATATGCATAATAAGAAAACTGGCTCAATATTGTCTTATGTTTTAAATATTTGTCTATATTCCTCACCATATGCAGACAAATTAAATGGTGAAGTTCTAGACACCCTACTCTGTTTACTCCCACAGCATCAATACATAAGATAAAATAAAATAACAAAGTTTCAGTTGGTAACTGTGCTGTTACAGTACTGGAGGACTTTAGGAAGCAACAGTCAAAAGACACCTTGTAGCTGTAGGAAAATGGACACTAGCCAGTGCACAAGTGCCTGGAAAATTACTTGACACTGAGGGTAATGATGGAGAAGAATCACTGTCACAAGCATTAATTCAGGGAGATCAGTGAGAGGTATCTGGGAAAATGCACACTCTTAAAAAGAAAAGGGGAAGGTGCATTTGTTTCTATGCACAGACAAGGAATAATAGAAGGTTTGCTGACCAAACAGGGTGCACAGCAATGAGGAGTAACCTGAAGCATCAAATGGAGTAATTCCCATACTCTGCTAGATTAACAACATCTCAGCTGATCAAAGGGAAACAATAAGGTTGCCAAATGCATCACAGTTGTCATATCTTTGGGTAAATAAAAACCATCAAAGCTGAGCTCTACTTCTGCCAAGTCATACCTACTGGATAGCTACATGCTGTAATTTAATTTCAGAATCAGAACCTAATCTAAGGAGAAAGGAATATGACTGTTACTGTTGAATTTGAGCACATTTTGGGTATTCTCCCCAAGAAAATATTTCCATTGTGTGAGCTAGACAACCTTCTTAAACTGTACAAAACTATTTCTGCAATTTCCACTTATGTTTCCTATGTGTGCTACATAGGAATTAAATAATGCCTTCAGTAGCAGAGATTACAGAATGTACTTTGAACACCTGCCTACTAATGCACAGCTCCCAAGGCTTTATTTTAAAATTTACCTGTTTGGAAAATGGAGTTATAGTTTTATACAGAGCCTCTCTTTACTGGTCAACACAGCAATACCTGCTCTTGTGGCAGGTGGCTACCAGACCCAAAAATATGCTCTCCATCAACAGATGTAAAGGTACATCTTGTCTTTTTAGAGACAGAGGAAGAAACCACTGCCTTAAAGCCCATTATCTGCTCTCCCATCCTTCTACCACACTCAATATTTGTATCAATTATTCATAAAGCAAACTGACCCATCCACAAAACTTTTTTTTTGCACACATTATATTCAATGATCAAACAGTGCAGTCCTGTTACTTCAAAGGTTTCAAAAATAAATTCATGTAGAAAATAATGCCTATTCAAAAAACCACCCAACACTGAAACTTCTACCAAAGCATCAAACATTTGTGACTTTGTCCAGAACTATGGTATCTTTATTGCTTTTTGAATTGCTTTTTTATGCTTAGTAACAATTATTTTAAATTGTTACTAAGCATAAAAAAACTACAGTCATAGGATTGGGATTTGTCCAAGATGATTTTGTCTATCAGTCTCCTACTGTTGTGTTCTATGGTGCAGATTTTTGTTTCTATATTCCTACTCAGTAATTCTCACAGTATTTTGCTGATCTTTCTGATTTAACCTAGTCACTGTCATCTAGTCTAAATGCAATATTAAAAAACAAAAAGCATGTGGCTAACAACAATTTAAACACAATTTGTTCACATTGTTATACACAAAGACTCAACAGTACCAAATGATGACCAAATCCAGTAACTGGAAAACAGCACTCACTGCAGTAATTATCAGGATCACAAAGATTTCTTCATCATTGTACTCAAAGTTTTGGATCAAACTTTTTCCTATGCTATTGTCTAGCTCTGGTCTACAATGTGAAAAATGCCATTAGCACCATAATAAACAAGTATGGAAAGGAAAATGAGAGAACTGTTATGGTCTGTCTTTAGCAATTTTATATAAACAATAATGCTATGTATGTTACAAACAATGCCACTGGATAAGAATATTCTGACAAACCTGTTCCAAATTTACTGAAGGGATGGTTGGGGTTTCCAGTAGCCTTCTCCAATTGAAATAACCTCCAGGCATCATTCATCAGATTCTTCTCATGCTCAGAATCAACAGCATTCACTTCCCTATCTTTGCAACTTTCATCAAACAGGGGGCACAGGAAAAACTGGGCAAATCTAAAGAGAAAAAATTTAGTTAAGTCAAGAATACTGTACATAAATTGCAACAGAAAAGTATAAAACTTGGTTCCTCCTGAAAACAGCTGAATAAATTCTTTTTTAATGCAGAACTTATGAATTCTTTACAGTTTTGACACTGATTTGATATCCTTATTTCTCAATTTCTTTGTTTATAAATGCAGACATGTTCATCATATAAGGTAGTACAAGAATCAAGGGTCTTACATCAAAATTCCCATAGTGAAAATTTCTCCTACTCTGAATTTTAGCTAAAAGAGGCTCTTAATTTCAGCAATCAAATAAGTCTTGTCAGATATCCAGGGAGAAGCCAAAGAGAAAACTCAGTCTACCTCACTGGCTACACAGTTTTCAATTTTTGTCCCATCCCACAAAACACTGAGATTTCAGCAAGCTCCCTCTACTAAGAGCATCCTTAAATATTTCTAGACTTCACCCTTGTTTTGCTGTCAATAAGGATCCCATGGGAAGCACAGATTTTGATTGCACCATCCCAGTGTTTGCACAATGTGTAAATTCATGATCAGATTCTGTGCCTTGCATTTCCAAAAATATTCAGTGTAAACACAACATTTAGACTTCAGAAATTCTGTCTCAATGAAGAACTCTCCTAGATGAAATAAATATGAATAAGACTTTCAAACTGAAAAATATCTGGTTATCAATTTTAACAAAAGATGGTTTTTACCTTTTTTTTAAATATCATAATGATAGAACTATCAGAAAACTTTTACAGTAATAAATTCAAGTAGAACATATATAATAAAATTTAAATACTAAAAAATACGTTTACCTGTCCAGTGCACCTTCTAGATGTTCATGTGACACATCAAAGTAATAGTTGGTATGTTCACCACTCGTGAAAGCATTTGAGCTCCCAGCATGCTCACTTAGAAATTGGCTGTACTCATTCTCTTTCGGATATTTCTTGGTTCCCAGAAACAACATATGCTCACAAAAATGACTAAGCCCAGCAATGTTGGGGGGATCAGACAAGGATCCTGCAAGAGGAAAAATTTCATGTAGCCATTCATAAAAAAGTAATACTAAAACATTAAGTCTTTTAAAGAACTCTGTATTATAGTATGGTGCTTCAGACAATTATATCAATTCTGTGGCTGTAAGAAAACACTTCTGCAACTACAGTCAACTAAAATTATTCCTCGAAAAAATATTTGAAAATTTAGAATTAGTAACTGAACCAATTAGTGTCTCAAATTGCCTCTCCAGATCAGCTTACACTTCCTTATACAGATGATTTTCAATTGAAGTCCATGACTCATAATCTGTAAAGACCTGGCATATCACAATGTTCTGAGATCTATACCTTGACTTTATTAAAAGCATTGTGTTAAGAGGCAGCAATTGCCAACCATAATTAAAGAGGTATTTATCCTGTGGTTTATAGGATGAGTGATAACCTGTAATTGCCTGAACACAAGCAGCTACGGATGACCAGCTAGCAGGTGTGAAGACAAACAGATTAAAAGACAACAATGATTTGGAAGAATGGAAACAAGAAGGCAGAAGCTGGAGAGTGGCAGCCTCTCCTCAGAGTGTGCAGCAATGCTGCAGTTGGCTATCACTGTCACAGGACCTAAACAAAACCACATTCAGGATGTTCCGAACTAGATAATGATCTGGGACAGCCATCCCCACAACAGAAAAGGCCAGAAGTTTTTGAAGTCCATCATGATTTCTGCCCTAACACAAAGGGGGGCAAGAGCTCCCAACTACAGACATGGCAAGAGCGTGTTTAGGTTATGCACACACTGCATCTTATCTTCCAATAGAACTTGAGATGTAACTCAGTTCTATTATCCCGAAGAGTCAAAGCAATTGCCTCCCCCTTCTATTTCCCATATTTCTGTTTGCACACATAGGCACCACTGAAGTTAGGGAGTGCCTCTCCAACTTCTCTAGCACTACAGCATTTTCTCACCTCTACACATCAACAACTTAGCATGAAAAAAAAAGTCTGACATGACAGATGGAGCTGTCTGAAATCACTGCACTTGCACCCACCCCTTTTCTGCTTACAAAAGATCTTTCATAACATGAAACTTAATGGTTAAAAGCAGTCTTTCAACTGACTGAGCTACACTTGAGTAAACACAGAGTACAGTAAAAGCATTTAGCTCCAATAATTTTGAATTTGATGTGTCAAAGAATTAAATAAACTATAAATTACAATAAAAGACTAGGCTACCAACTGCATACCACTCCTGTCAGTTTATTTGCATCAAGATACCAGAACTTGAAGCATTTTTATTAATGACATAATTAACACAATATGAATTGAATACCTATGTGGACATCAAGTGCTGCTGAGGACTTATCTGTGGTGGGGTCACTAATGAGAAGAGCTTTAATGCCATTTGCCAATTCCAGTCCACGATATTCTCGTTTATCCTCAGGTGATTTGATAATTTCATTTGTTATTCTCTTAATAGCTGGATTGTTCATTTTGTTGTTTGACTCCTTCTGAAACCTTAAAGAAAAAAGAAAAAAATTCTTATTATCTTCACTTAAGCCTTGCTAATTTTTTAATATTATGTTAAGACAATACAGGGCAATATCAACAGCTAGAAGTTCTATTACAAGCAAAATTCACTGAACTTTCCTAAAATTCAGATCCTGAAAGATATTGCTGCTGAAACAAAAAAAAAAAAAAACCCTTGAAGACCAAGAAACACAATAAAGATGTAGATCACTTAGTTGAGTGCTTCAAGTATCACATTAACTGTAACTGAAACAACCCAAACTTAATAAATGTCAACCCCTTAATCAATTACGATAAAAATTAAATCAAAGGAAGCATATACTGCTACCTCAAGTATACTTTCAAACTTCAGGAAAGTATTTCATGTATCTGAATTGTTGATTGTAAGTGTTGTAACTCTGTCAAATAAACAAAATTTTACTAACAGACCACTGGATTTGTACACTCAAGCAAAAAACAGTAACACTGTTTACAACAGTGCCACAAAAATACAAAGACTGAAGAACTGCCATGATAAACACGAATAGACTGTCTACCATTAGTTTAACAGATGCTACAAGATATCCTTCTTTAAAGGCATAATTCTAAAAGGCTAAGAAACTAGTGTGATTCAGAATCTGAATGTCTCCAAGCAAAAGCTATAAACAATATCAAATAACTTTTTTAAAAGTGTGGTTCAATGCATTTTAGAAGAAAACATATAAACTAGTAAAACATTGTTCTCCTAGTATCAAATGCTTTAAAAAACAAGTGTAATCACTAAACAGTAACTGAAATGCTGAATTTAAATTTAAATATGTACATTCTCATTTAAACAGGTCATTTATCCACTAGCTTAACCCCCTGCTCAGGCTAATCCTGCTTGGAATCCCTATGGCCTTCTTCCACTGAAAAATGCATATACTATTGAAATACAAAGATTCAAGTACCACATCTCTGTTTCTCTGTATCATCAGCACTGATACAAGCCATGCTAACAATTAAAAGATGCCTCCATGTTCAGAGTTTTAAGAAATACTCTACTAAACTTAAGCTACCGTGTAAAATTTTTTAAGTGAGTGTAGATACTCTTCATATATGAAAATCAGTAACTAAACTGCTTCTGATTGTTTTTCACTTGCACACAAGTTAGATTGACAGATCTAAGTATGCAGGAGAACAAGGACATCCCTTAAGCTCCTGATTCCATGTCTGCTAATGAACACCTACACCTTGGTTTTCAGCTAGAATATTCCATCTCAATAAGATACTAGTTGCCTCTCAGAAGACACATATATACGATAAACTATTCGAGTTGTGGCGTTTTTTTAAATGTTATACAATTTCCTTATCACCTGATATCTCCTTGTTATTTCCATACCACATCACCAAGTCACAGAACTTTACTGTTTGTTCAGATGACTCATCTTTCCAATGTGATTCATCAAATTACGCAGCTCTGAAACCTTAGGAGATTTCAATTGGTGTCTCATGAAGCTGTACACCTCCACTTCATTTTATTATGATTCCCTACTTCTGCCTCCTTCACAGGCTACTTCCAGCTTGGTAAGGAAATTCCAGTACAGGAAAAAGCTACAATTTTCAAAAGGACAACATCAGTAATTAAACCTTCAAACTAAGGACTGAAATTTTTATCTCTACCTTCACTGTTATTTCACTGGGCATTGTGAATACAACATCTTCTAACTTCAAATGGGTTTGCATGATTACCTACGATTATTTTGCTGCAAAGTGAATCACAGTACCAGACAACTGGAATAAAAGCAAGGGCTGATCAACCAAGCAGTGCTCCTGGAAGGCAAATATGTCAAGAGGACAAGACCAACACCTTCCTGCTTACGTGCTGCTCCTCCTGCTGATATGTTACTACAATACAAAAGTGAGAAGGAAAATTTTCACTTCAGAGAGAACTTCTATATCACTATGTTTTCTTAAGGAGTGAACTGTAAGACTCAATACTAAACATTCCCTCATATGACTGTTTTCCTGTGCAGCTTTTAAGTAAGTGCAATTGCTTTATAAAATACCACACTCTTATTCTTTCACACCAGAATCCTAAAACTCTATAAATCACTTTTTGACAATAGAACTGCTTTTAATCACAGGCAAAAAAAAAAAAAAAAAAAAAAAAAAAAATTAAGAAAAGCAGAAATCCTGTACTTATTGAGAAGCAGCTTTATTTCTAAGGCCATGTTCAGAAGCTGTCCTAAAATCCATGTGCTACAGCTACTTGCTGTACTGTCATTACAGCAAGCACTGGATGCTGCTGGTCAGTAGCAAAACAATTCTTCCTCAAAGGAGGTGCTATGTTTATTGCAGAGCTAATAGCCTAACAAAAACATTAAAAGAAATACTGCCTTACTACTTTCATAAAGCAGAAGCAACAGAGAAAGAGTCAATAAAGCCAAAATAGCAGGAACAATACGAAGCATTACTGTGGCAGTGGAAATTCTTCCACTGGCTCAAAAATTACAGGTGGAAAGATTACAAAGGTAGAAAGGAAAAAAGAATAAGGATGTCTGAGCTGAAAACAGTGTCCCTATTCAATGAATGGGAAATATTCTTCCTCCTCATCAAAACTATTTCACTTGTACAAGAAAAGTATCCTTTAAAACCAACACTGAATTTTCAATTACAGTACTTCTAGTGAAATTATATTCTATTCTTTGAGGTTCCATTTTTGTAATCATTTCCAGGCAGGCAGTCCCTTTGAAGCAGCAAGGCTCTCTGGGGATGCCAGGTTTCACCTGCAAACAGAGTATTACAGAGTGGGATTAAGTGATATATGATTCTGCTTCACTATTTTAATCTCTCAGAGTTATTTTAGCAAAGTTACTTTAATTAAAAATTAGCCTGTGTAGTCAAATCTAAGTCCAATGTTTGAACAAATTAAAGGACCATATTTGAAAACCAATTAACAGAAACTCCTGAGGGTTGCTTCAATGCAAGAATGTGACTAGCTAATAAAAATATGACCCCCAAGGCACAAACTCCAAAGCGCTTCTCAAGGTTTTATTTGTCATGACAGTATGCACACACTGAAGTCAAGTACTAGTACACAGGTCTGCTCCAGATGAAAGGCAAGTTACCATCTCAGCAGGTTTTGATGCTTGCTTTCTATCCATTGCCTTAAAATTCACATTTGCTTCAAGTTTTTATGCGACTAATTGCTTACCATTTACCAGAGTGAAGTGAAACCCTCACTGAGTGAGAACCTCTGTTCTGTCCTGCATGGGAGTTACCATTGGTAACATGTTCTCTGTGCTGTTTACCAATCCATCTTGGTTTACATGAAGACTTCTCCAGCTGCCAATGTATGGAGTGAAAGAAGTGCTGTGTGCTTTGGCAGGAGGCCCGGTGCTGCAGAACTACCAGCCAGAGTTTTCTCACCTCTTACAAGGATGACAGCACCAAACTGAGCACTCTGGAGGAGTCCATGAACTTCTTCAGTCCCAAGCTCATGGCTTTGCAACAACCAAGTAAATCTGCATTCTTGCACAGGTCTGCACCCCTCTTTTTTTTTCTCTTGCACCTACTGCTGATCATGACAGCAGTAGAATTATGCTATCAGTAAAACAATCAGGAATCTACCTACTCTCTTAACATTTCCATCCACCTGTATGTTATAATATTTTTTTTTTTAGACTAAACTGTAGGCAGGAAAGTTAAATCAATTCAGGTTGAACATTACCAAAAAGGATCCTTCTGGAGACTATCCATACTTTTTCCAGTTACATGTTCATCAATCATTCTTTTAGACACTTAGAGATTAAAATACCTCATGTTTCAACATCCATAAAGCATCAGTCTTGTATGAATTTGCTTGCCATGAAGCTAGAGAATGTATGAGATCCCAACACATTCCTGATAGTGATCTAAACAATTCTGATTGCATGCACAGGCAGACAGACTTCGTAAGTAGATAACGTGCTCAAAACGGAACATGTTTTATCACTTTTAAACTCATCAGGAATTCAGCCTACTACTTCATACACAAAAGGTCCAACTACAAAGCCCCACAATGATTTAATCAGTGTTCCCAAGTTATTAAGAACAACTAATCACGCCAAATCAGGCAAGTCTGAAGATGATGAATATTTATAAGGTTTTGTTATGTAGTTCATTTTGAAGAAATTCTAAAGTCTCGCTACAATTAAAGCATTTTCAGAACCTCAGTCTGCATCTTTTTGCCAAGTCTGTAACCGACTCAGAAAATTCCCTCCTAATGACGGTGGCCAGGGCAGATGCCTGCCATGCTCTTGTTTCCCAGAGTCCAGCTTCCAGAACTCTAGATCACAGCAGTAAAACTCGGTCTGCCACAGCTGCACTGCCAACGTGACAGCAGAAACACCAGTGTGTAACACGGGTGTACAGGAATTACAGTAGCATTAATGAGACCACACCACGTGTAACCTCGGCTAAAACAAGGGCCCTCCCTGGTAGTTTCACATGTGAGATGAGGCCCCAGCTGAGTAACTGGCCTGATAATTACAGTGATGTGGTGACCAAACGAGATGAGACACAATCAGGCACCATAAAGCCAGTTTACTGCCCTACATCTACAGTCCTTAACTTGACCAGTTTCCAAAGCACTGGGTAAAAAAAGTCAAACAAAAATGCAGGACCATATACAATTTGATGCTACACAGAGCAATAAAGGATAACAAGTTTTTTTAATCTCTTAATTACTTAAGCTTACTTTTCCTATGTCCTCAAAAATTGCTCCAAACAATTCATCCAAACCTCCAAAGTAAACAATCTCTAACCACATTCACCAGAAACAGAACAATTAATATTTCCCTAACAATTCTTTGCTTCAATATTTTACAAAATTCCAAAAGGGTTTTGAAGTATTTGATTGACCTGGGGGATGAGGTGGGAAACAAAGGGGGAGGGGGGTAAGTAAAATTATCTGGTCTTAATCTTTAGATATCATTAAAATATAGTATCATTAAAATTTTCACGGATCTGGCATAGTAATTTGGTTTACATCAGTATTTTCAAATTGCATGACTGATCAGACAAGTTTCTGTGCTACGTGACCAACTGCTTGCTTCAAAGTGTATTTTACAGATTTTCCTAAGAAATGTACTCACTAATTCAATTAATTGCTTTGTTCATTGAATACTTGCAGACCAGGGGCTCTCATTCTCTCTTCCTCCCTGTGACATTTTTCTTCCATCACCCTACAATTGCAGGGCTTGCTCCACAACCCCAGGACTGTGTTGGTGTCTTTGCATGGCCCTGTACACACAGTGGGAAACGTTACACTGGATGCTACAGGAGACATCTCTGTGCTTTATTCTGTGTTCTGATGTGTATTTCATAGATTTTATGTGTAAGCAGCACATCAGATTGCCCAAAACTCTCTGTAAAGCCAACTCACTTAATGCTTTATGCTACCATCTGTCTTATACACTCAAAAAGAAAAAACTTGTGAGGTTTGAATCAGAAAAAAAAACAAAAACCAAGATGAGATTCAGTTGTACTGCATAACAACATGAAATTCACAGAAAGATGAGAGAACTGGCAAGAAAATCTGATCTAGTGACAAAAACAGAGAGAATTCAGAATTCTGAATCATTAAAAGCACTGTAATGCCACAGTAAAAGCAACTGTTTATCTAACACTAGAGCTTTGACATGAGAAACAAACCAATAACAATGAGCAGTTTACAAGAGTCAGCGGTGTGTTTCAACAAATGAAGTCCTGGCTGTTCACCTATTTTGTAGTTTGGTTTTCACTATTTTGGACAATTCTGGTTCTACTGTTAAAATTATAAATAAACACTGAGCTCTACTGCATTCTTTTCCATATCAATTGTTCAGGCAAGCTATAGTTCTTACTCATTCTAAAAACAAGGGGCAGAAGGTAATACTTTAATAGAAAGCTGCAGTGAAGCAACTTTCAAACAGGATCCATCAAAAATCACCTTATTATATACATACAGTACTATGTGATAAGAACATTTTACCCACTTATGGGCATCAGAAAAGGTGAAAGCAAAGATACTCACTGACAGATCATGCATATACAAATACACAACCAGACACAAAACCGATCAATTTCTCTAGATTTTTATGAACTTTTTGATCTCTATGCTGTTAGAAGACTGGACACCAAAGTTACTATAAAAGCATCAAACACAACAGAATTAATACATTAAAAATATCAACCCAACATGCCATTTCTGAAGTGGTCTGACTATACTTTTAGTAAATTACTTCTACAATAACCAGCAATGACTCCCATAGCTAGAAGCCTAATACCTTCCAGTACAGTGAAACACCAGAGGTAATGAACTTCTTGACCCTTCCCTCTTTCTTCTGGATCTTACAGGGGAGGGGAATGCTTCTGTATTCATGCGCAAAGTAAGTTATATACTTGACACTTCAATCAATTCCCAAAGGTGCCATTTCATCCAAGGGATGAGACCACAGCCTTACACTGACTGAAGACAAAAAGCAGAAAGCGAGCAAAAAAGCAGGCAAGCATAGAAATAAGAATCCTTCTAGGGACTTCCCAAATAGAATAGATAATTTTAATTCTGTACATCAGATGAAAAGGAGGTAAGTTGTAACTGAGAAATTATCTTGCTACTTGACATAAAGATGAAAGTTAAAAATATTACAAAAAGAAAAAGTTCAAGCATGAACAAAATACAGATATGGAAAACAGGAACATGTAACTGAAGAAAAAGATTCTTAATTTTCACATCTCAAAAAAATTATCGCATGAAAGAACTATGCCTGCTCTCATTTCATTATCATTTATGTAAATCCTAATTCACAATTAAAATTAAATGGATGATTAAATCATGGTTGTAGGCAGTATGAAAACACAACAGGCCTGCTCACATACATAAAGTCCAAATACTGCATATATTCACAGGCATAAAGAGGAGTAATCTAGCAAGACAAACTACAGCCTGAGAAAAGCATTGGCTTTTCTCCACACTGTGAATTACCTTTACAATTCTGAAGCATAAATAGCAATAATGAACAGTAACAGTGCATTCGAATTTTGACACACGAGCACCGACAGTATGAGTCATCATAACTCACTTTTTCCCCGGAAAGATGCTACTTTTGACGTCTCTAACTCGTGCAGCATTAAATATAGGTTTGGCTACTAAGGTAACAGCTACAGCGTTAATTAAAGAAAGAAAACAACTTAGCCTTTGTCCGTAACCCTAGCTCCCTTCCCGGACAAACTTTGCCGAGCTGTTACGCAGTTTAAACTGTCCCTAAAAGTGATCTGTGCCAAGGCTCCTGCCCGGTCCTCCCTTGATCGAGGTTAGCTGCGCTATGTCCACCGGAGCTGGGGACACTGGTGACACAAACACGCAGTAACAAGCCCCGCACGATGCCACTGCCAGATAACTCGGCAGAAACTGAAGAGGCCGCTCCCATCAAGTTTGAGTAACTGAGAGCAGTCTCTTCTTAAAGATTTGAAACTTTTTTCTTTTTTTCATAATTATGCCTTAGGAAGACATGGCAAGTTAAGTAACACGACAATTCACTGAGGTTTTTGGAGAAGGAAGGAGAACAAAGCAAGCCCCCGGGCAACGAAAGCCACACGGCTGATGACCAAGCCTGCTTTGTCAAAGGAGGTGCAGCTGCAAACACCGGAGCGCGTCAGCGCGGGCTCTCCCGGGCAGCAGAGCAGGACACAAGGCAGGGCTCAGGCCTCCTTGGCACGCACGGCCCCGCCGCCCCCCTCTCGCCCACCGCCCGCCCGGAAAGCTCCGGCGCCAGCCCCACTCCGCGGCCCGAGCTCCCCCTGCTCCCCGCCGCGCTCGGGGGAGGGCGGGCGCTCCCCTGGACTCACAAGGTGCCCCCGCCCGTCCGCGCCGCCGCCTCTTACACAACACCGCGGGGGCTCTCCGGCCTCACGGCCCCGGGTCACACGGCCCCGGAACCCGCGGCCCTGCCCCGGCCCCGCCGCACTCGCACCGTACCCGAGAGAGCTCCGCCGCCAGCCCGGAGGGAAGGAGCGCGAGGCCGGGGCGGCCCAGAGGCGCGTCCGGCCCGGCAGAGCCCGGCTCAGCACAGGGAAGAGCCGCTGCCGCATATCCCTGGCGGCCCCGCCGCCAGCACCGGCCTTTCCCCGCCGCCGCCCGGCCCGGCTCCGCTCGCCTCAGCACGCGCCGCTCTCCGGCGCCATGTTCTCCGCCCGCCTCCCCCCGCCGCCCGGCCAATCCCTCCCGGCGCCCGCGGGGTCCCGTCCGCCCTCCGCGCCCGGGCCTGGCGGGACCCGTACCTGGGGGTGCCGGGAGCTGCCGCCTCTGCCGCCGGGAGGGCCGGGGCTGCGGCTGAGGAGGGGGCCGGGGGCCTCTGGGAGGAGGCGGAGGCGGTGGAGGGGGTGGGTGGCTGGGCGGGGAGCCGGGGCGACACTCGCCGCGGCGGGGGGGCCGCGCCCGGCGGAGGCGGACGGGGCTGCGGCGCGAAGGGCGGCCCCGGGCTGCACCCGCGAAGGGACCGTGTCGCGGCCCGCCCGCTTCCTGGTGGCCGCGCTCCGCTCCCTGGCGGCGTCTGCCAAACAAAAGGTAATTAGACGCCTCGTAATTTGAGCACAGTGGGTGCAGTGCCGTCCTGAGAGGCAGAGATTTCGGGTGTCAAAATCCTCCGTCCCCCAGGGAGAGGTCGCCCTCCGCTCTCCCTCCTTCGGGCGCTCCCCTTGGAGCCCGCTGGCCGCCGCTCACCTGCCGTGCAGCTCCGCGGCCCCGCCGCGCCGGACACAGGACTCGCCTCGCAGGATGGGTGTACGAGGTGTAAATGCTGGATAAGGATGAGTTTCTGTTATAAACCCGCAGATTTGGGATTCTAGGGTGACTTTACTTTCCTTGGTAGATTTCCGTATGGGAAAGTCGTGGATGTGGCTGGTTGCTTTAATTCTTTTCTAGGAAAAACAAACCCCCAAATAATTTTTTTTAAAAGCAAAACAAAAATGCAAAACAAACAAACACAAAAAAAAATCCCAAAAACCCAAAAAACACCACAAAACCAAACAACCAACAAGTCTCCTTCCCCCCCACCCTCTTCTCCTTCCCACCCAAAAAAAAAAACCCAAAACAACCCACTGGTTGAAGTTCTGGTAATGTGCTTTCTTCATATGTGTTTATTTTTCTGTGTCTTATTTTTCAGAGTTAAGAGGGGGAAAAGACAAAATGTGCTACATTTAATGCCTGATTTTAGCTTCCCCACTGCTTGCCTTCTAGAAAAGGTTGTATCTCACAGCTGGAAATTCACAGAATCCTCCTATCATAAAAATGTAGGAAGACATGGCCAGACGAGTTAACTAAGGTAATTTCTGTACCCAAAGATGGAATTGAAGAGGTATCAAAAGTAACTTTAAACTAGTCAGCTTTGGTTAAAATTGCTGTTAAGAAGTGACAGCACACTTCATATGGTCAGCAGAATCAACCAGGAATCAACAAAATCTGTCAGGGAATTTGGGTAGACGTTCATCTGCTGGTTTCCAGGGAGGTCTGTGCTGCTATAGAGATGCTCTTACCCCTACCTGAGCTACCCAGTTTAAAACATTTGTGCCTACATCAAGTACACCCACACTTCTGGCCTCAGTTTAGACATGGAACTGTCTCTCAAGTTAACTCATCCTGGTTGGAGCAAGGCATTTGGTAGTTTTCACCTCAATCAACTGTTTGGATTTAGAACTGTGTGGGTGCCTAATTTTAACACATGTCCTCATGGGATTCTGGTTTGAGGCAGTCTGGGTTTTTTCCAGTCCCTAGTGCATGTAAAAGTGAAGACCAAGCTGGACAGAAAGAGGACAGGATAAATGGTGAGCTGTTAAATCTGAATTCCACCCTGTTGCTGCTGCCAGTGCGTCAGAGAGGCTCATCCCGTGGTGCCTGACAGAAGGACTGCAGGGTGAGTGCCCCTTCACAATCTGTCTCCTCCCTTTCAGGAGCAGCTGGGGGATTAAGGGGTTGTGAATTGCAGTCTTTCTGTTAAATTGAATGTACAGTAGAAATAGTTCTGCCTTTGTCTTTAATACAGTTGTCATGTAAGGGTGAATGCTACAGAATTATACAGGTTCAGGCAATTTACTCTTTTCGGGTCCCAACAGCGAGTTTGTTAGCCTAATGTAGTATATATTTAGCTAATGCTGGCCTGATCTATATTTAGCTGCTCTAATAAATCCTGCCTCTTCCTGTAAATCTTGCCTAGTATATACAGGGGCAATCCTGGGGAAGCAAGGTAGACTGTGCCAGGAGGACTCTGGTGGTCTGCTAATACGTGAATCTAAACCGAGCACTTGTGTTTCTGTGGTGTGATGAAAGATCACACCTCCTCATGCATCTAACATGCAGAGGTATGCAACAGAGGTCACGCCTACTGTACTTTACACCTATTTTATCCATTGTAAGCTTATTTAGCGGCTGTTCAAAGTCACTGGTGTGTCCTGCTTTAACCCCAGCCGGCAACGAAGGATCAGGCAGCCGTTTCCTCCCCTCCACCCGTCCCGGTGTAATGGGGAGGAGAATCAAAAGTACAACTTGACTTGAAATAAGAACAATTGAGAACTCGACTAGAAATAAGAACAATTTAGTAACTGAAACAAAATAAATTATAAAAATAATAGTAAGTAATGATAGTTATGATGGTAAAAAGAAAAAGATAAGTGATGCACAATACAATTGCTCACCACCTGCTATCCAATGCCAGACCTTGCCCCTAGGCCCAGTCAAGCCCTTCTGGGTAACTGGTAATATAAATCCCCACTTTATATTCTGGGAATGACATTTTATGGTGTGGAATATCCCTCTGGCCACTTCAAGTCACCTGTCCTGGCTGTGCTCCCTCACAGCTTTTTTTTCCCCTGTACCTCCTCACTGGCAGAGAATGAGACACAAGAAAGTCCCTAATGCAGGATAAACATGACTTGGCAACAATCAAGACATGAGTGTGTTATCAACATTGCTCTTATGTTGACAATCCACAACACAGTATTGTGCCAGCTACTGAGAAGAAATTAACTATATTCCAGCCAAAACCAGGGCACACTGGTGTTTATTCAAATCAGATTGTGTTCTTTGACTCCTCTCTGTGTCCATTTATACTACCCAAAATTACACTCATATACTGTTTTGGACATATTTTCTGTCTTTTAAAGATATTTTTAATAGGACACCCTCAGCAAAAGTAAAGAGGACTTCCAGTGAAATTCCTTTCTCAGGCTGGTCCTGCAACTAAGATTTCTTCCCCATGAAACTTTAATTGCTCATAGACAATTGGTGCTTTTGGTCCTGCCTTCTTTATCTGCCCTAGTAGAAAAATAGGTGTTGCCTAAAAGACCAAATGAGCCTCAGCATAATTTAAAGTGTGGAAATTATTCAAATACTCCCATGAAAAAACCTTATGAAGTAGCAGTGTAGAGATCCCTCTTCAGGATATGTGACATAAATGTGCAGTGAGGGAAAGTGATCTTCAAAGTAGGTAGGTTAAAAATAATTTAGAATGAAACAGTATTTTATGTATGGCCTGAAAGCTGAGACACAGTTAAGTGTGAAACTCTTAAGTATAATCTTGTTAGGCTTCTAATGTAAGCATGGCTTTTCCACATAGATAAAATTGTGGATTAAATTTGAATTGTAATTGCATATAATAGAGCTTTGTAGCAAACTGGCCTTGTGCTGAAAAAAAAGCATAACTCATGATTGTTATTTCCACTCCAAAATAAATAGCAGCAATTTCATGACAAGACATACATGAAAAAAGGATTGTCCATTGGCTGTTCCCAAGATAAAAGTACTGAATGAATAAAATTAAATTAATTAAAGAATTAAGTTAAAGGAAACGAGGCGAAAGAGACATTTCATGTTGCTTCAGTCTGTGTGTTTCCAATTTTCACATTCATTATTTCTTTTCTTGTTGTGTAAATGATGTCATCTAGCTGCACATCTTAACTGAAAATAGGTAACTGTATGGAAAATTACTAGCTTAACTCTAAGCTTATCACACAAATGCATACATCCCCCTATGTTACTGCTAATTTTTTATTACTGTGACTATAAAATTTATAAAAGTGCTACTGTCTGTGTTGGACAGTGATCTGGCACACAAGCCTAAAAAAAAGAACTCTTTTATTCTGTGTATTTTCCTGGTTAGTTGAAACCAGTTCTGGTTTTAATCCTGTTATGTGCATTGAGTCCCTAATTTTTAACAGTAAGGTATTTAATTTATTGCATTTTCTCTGTTCTTTTAACAGTGACATAGTTATCCTTTTACCTTGACTGAAGGTAGACTTCTCAGCTGAGAATATAGCAGTACTTATTGAGAGTCAGTTCTTGTTATTTAACTTACTGTATGTGGACAACACAGAGTTTAGAATATTACTGGCCAACTGATCAGGCTGTTCAAAGGCTACAGCTTGGTTTATGTTTGTCTGAAGTGCAGGTGATTTCCCCTTTAATGTGAATATGCAATTAATCAACAATTTTCTTTACTATGTCACTGATAATATTAAATATTAAACTCTCCACATGCTCAATACAGGTGATACATTGTGTACCATGTTGGGAATCAAATCAGGTGTTACTAAGCCTTGAAGAAGTCTCACTGAACCTTATCATTTGTATTAATTATATCTCTCCATTATTATACCTTATATAACCTTTTTAATTTGTAGGTAATCATGTTCCATGTAAACAATTTTACTACTTTTCAGGCCTCCATACCTACCATTCCCCAGGTGATCTGATACAGGCCCTAGGAAAACAGTGTTTGTTTTGTCTATGAATACCACTGCAATTTAATGGCTTTTTGCTTGCAAGCCTTACTTTAAAATTGTCCTTCTTGATCCATACGTGGGGATTAATACCCTCTTCTGAAATTGCTACATTTGCTGTTGTGTGTGCTATTATATAATTCAGATTTCTGTAATGTCTTTGTCTCTATTTAAACAAAATAAAACATTTGTCACAGATGAACTACCTGTCTTCTTAAAGGTCATTCTCCCAATGACTGTGGCCTGAATATTCTTGTTTCCTTTTTCTCATATTTATTTTTATTGCTCTGGAAATGTTAGCTCCCTGTTACTCAGTTTGTATTTATGGTGTATTAGTATCATTAGGCTCTACCTAGTCTAAGGAAATGTACAACCTATGCTATAAGCTGACCTTGTAAAACAGACTTGCAGCCATTAATCTGTATGCTTTTTTAAGCTAACTTGATTACCAGAAATACACGTTTTCCACTTCCCACAGCTATAGCAAAGGTAGCTATTGGCCAAATTTAACTTTCAGTAATCAAATAAATTCTTACTGCTTTAATGCAAGTTTAAATGATCTCTTCCGTGTTTGTGAGAGATGTTATATTTTCAGGAAAAATAATGGATTTTTTCATTTAGAAATGAACAAAAATGCATTATTTGGAGGAATTCTTGTGTTCCAGTGCTGCCTTCTTTTGTGTGATCCATATGAAGGTGTATAGAGCAAAAGGTAAATATTTAGATTATTTGCATACCTGTATTTGACTTTTCAGTCTAGCAGTAGCTATTGCACAACTGTCAGTACAAGTGATTTTTGCTGTTAGCATAGATGGTACACAAAAAAGCAAATAATGAAGTTAGTTTAAATATGTTTGCCGTGGATTATATTTATTTTCTTGTTTGGTTAAATCTTTAATTAGCTGAAACAAAATGTGGTGTTGTGATTTTTAGTGTTCACTGTTTGTTCTTTGCACGTAACTTAAGATTGATTGGCTCTGGCATTGTTCTGACTCTTCAGATAAATGGTAGAGGAGCATAGTGGGATGTTGCTTCATATCACTGTCAGGAAAATGACTGCAAGCCTTATGCGTTAGGATTAATTTGTTATTAACTTTAAGAATTCACGGAGGAAAGTAGTATAATAAGATTCAAAGCAGCTAACTTTAGGGGGGGAAAAGGGTGTGGACACCTGCAAAATTATATAGATGGGCAATCTAAATTTCAGAAATTGTGAAGGGCCCAGAACAAGAGCAAAGCACTGTAGTACTGCAGGCCGTAACAGGTAGATGATGGGCTGTAGGAGCCAGTACAGTTTTAACAAAAAAAAGCACATCAGACAAGTTGAATCTCCTCTAACATCTGCTTCTTCACTTCTACCCAGAAGACCTCTTATCCTGTCATAGATCTCCACCTAGCACAGCATTTAATAGTGCCTCAGAGGAAGCTCTCACAGGGAAGGCACGGTGACATAAATGGCAAAGTGGTTCACACGATGTAGTTTCAAAATAAAAGGATGGATGTGGTGCACCCGTGGTGCTTTGTCCTGAACCTGTAACTACTTATTTTCATTCTTACATACAATTTCCCCACTACTCGATAAGGCAATACCAACTTGTAAATACGGGGAAGTTAGGTGTGGCATTCAGACCGACACAGACGAGTTGTGCTGCAGACCTGCCTGAGCTGAGGCGTGCACAAGGCGCAGAGGGACCAGAGCAGAGCTCTGCAGGGATGGCCAGAGGTGCACGGCTGGGAGTAGGGTCTGCCTGGCAAGCTGCACTGGGGCACCTCCGGCCGAGGGGGCAGCCGGGGCCCTGCTGGGAGTGGTAAGCGCTGTGCCCCACTGGGTAAATAGAAACCTGGGCATTGTTTTAAACGGGCCAAGTAACACTACAATTCCACAAGGCATTGGCGAGTTGTATTTATTTGTTATGATGTTTAACGAAATCGTGGGCCAGCTGGAGAGCTAGAAGGGACAGAAGAACGGAGGGCTTGACCTGTGAGAAAGGGTTCCATGGATTACGTGACCGTGGAAAATTGATAGCAGGCGGGGAGTTTGGCTGCCCCCAGACCCGTGGGTGTCAGCGGCAGCCGCAGAGAAGACCAGACACTGTCCTGTTGGCCCCTCGCGGTACTGGCGGCGCAGACGGGCCCTACGGTAGGAACGGGTGGACAGCAGGTACCGTGTCAAGTTCAGCGGGACCGGGGGCTCGGGGAGCCCGGCCCGCTCTAACTCCCCGCCCTCACGGCGCCGCCGGCGGGGCGGGGCAGCGCTGCAGCTGCGGCGCGCGCCACCCCCAGGATTTGAAATCCCTTCCCGTGGTGCCCCGGGGCCGCCGCTGATTGGCCGGGCCGGGCCGTGCGCGGTTCAAAGCGGCGTTGGCGGGGGCGCGCGCGGTTGAACCGAGCCCCGGGTCCGCGGTAGCGTTTCGGTGCCGTGCCCGTCCCGCCATGGCTTCCTTCGGCTCCCAGGGCGGCGGCGCCAAGAAGGAGGAGAAGGGCAAGAACATCCAGGTGGTGGTGCGGTGCAGGTAAGCGTGGCGGCCCTTCTCTGGGCGAGCGTTGGGGGCCGGTCCGCGGGCAAGCCCCGGGGAGGTCCCGCGTTGGTGCCTCCGGGACTCGGGCCCAACATTCTGTGCTCGGTGCCCCGGACAGCCCGCGGGGCCGGCGGGCCGAGGCCGCCGCCCTGCGACAGACACTGTGCGGCTGTGGCTCTGCCGGGCCGCTGTGTCCGGCTGCGGGTACGTGCTCCGGGGGACCGGTGTGTCCACCCGGAGGGATCGCGGGCGAGGGAGCCACCCCCCGCCCCGTGCCCCCCGTACTCCTGAGCGGCCTCGGCACCGCGCTGGGAGCCGCCTGTCCCGGGCACCGCTCTGCGGCTGACGCGGCGCCTCCGCAGAGCTAAGGCTGTTATGAGCGATTTTTTATAGCTTAAAAAGGCAAAAAGCTGCAGTTTGCGGTCTTCATTCAGCACACACCCAGTATGGAGCTGTGTTGGAAGCTCAGGAAGAGCTACGCAGAATTAGTGTGATATTCGAGACACACAAAACCCAGGCTGAATTTTGCCCTTCTGTGAGCTCCTGTGGGAAGTTGCTAAGCTTTGACAGCTAAAAATGCTGTTACTCCCTCTGTGATATAACTTCATTGATGCAGACTTTACCGGGGACAAACAATGGGGTGGCGGTCACCTGCTGAATTAAAAATGACCAAATGTCTCGGTTGACGAGATGAATTTGCTTTTTTTGTATGAAATGATAAATTTCATGTACTATAATATTAGGTTTTCTTTGTAATTCTGAGGTGGTTTTAAAGGATTGCATACTAGTGCTAGGTCTTAAATAATCTTAAAGCACTGTATGTTAAAACTGTAATATTGGTAATGTATTATGTATTATGTTTAAATCACCTGTAGAAGTTAGGGTTTTTTTGAGCCAGACCTCAAAATATTAGTTTATGTATTATGTTTTAAATGCCTTTTGCAGTCAAATTCTCAAACTTACAAATTTTGCTTTTACACGTGCACAATGAATATAGAAATTAAAATCAATTTAGCCTTATGTTTGCAATGCACCTATAAAGCTTCTGAAACAAATGTGGGATTGGTGAAAGTGTTGTGACTCAAGGCTATTGCAAGAGAATAAGTTTATTTGAGCAATTGGATTTGAAATACTGTCAAGAGCAGCTGTTTTGTTTTTATCTCTCTTAATTGTTCTGGAATAGCTTTATCAAGTATTAATATCTATTTTAACTACATATGATGCTCCCTATGAAAGTAGCATTAGGACTATCAACAGTGGAGTGTTCTGCTGTTGTTGTAGCCCACAGATTAATTACTATGTCAAGAGTTAGTTTCTAACCTCTTAAAAGTTCCTTGCCTGCTCATGCCTTTGCAGAGCTTTTTTTTCTTTTTAATAGCTTCAGTTTCTTTGAGCTAGTAAGTGTTTCTTCCACCTTTCTTTTTTCTTTTGCATCCAATCAGATTGTCCTTATCTTACAGATATGAAAGCAGATGCATCTGTGTTCTTTGGTGTCCTGATTTGTTCCCAAAACCTGATCAATCTTAGCATATAATAAATCTTTTCAAGCAGCATGTTTATTGAGCTTTGGTAAAACATTAATTTGGAAACTCAAAATGCATCCATTAGTATTGTTAATATGCATAATGTGCTTCATAGCTATGGGGATGAACTTGAGATCAAATGTCTCCATGGCACACCAGGCAGCTCCTTGTGTGATGGTGATGATCTGTATGCCTACTCCAGCCCAGCTAAATTGTTCCCTTAGTAGCACAGCTGTGGGCTCTTGTGCCTCCTGCCATGGACTGGGTCAGTGTTTCATGGTTACACAGCAGAATGTGTTCATTGCTCTGTTACTTTCAAAGTCACGAGCTTGAAGCTGTGACTTGCTCCTCTGCACCAGATTTTAGTGATCTTGTGTTGTCATCAGTCAATCTTGCACCCAGGTGTCCCATGGTCTGTTTAGAATCTGACACTTCAGCCTCAGTGATGTATTGAGGGAGAAATGTTAGCCACAAGGTTCAGGAAACTCGAGGTGCCGTGTGTTGTGGTTTTCTTGTGTTTTGTTTTTTTTTTCTTTAACATTACAATTGAAAGAGTATTTGAAGTGTCTCTAGTGTTAAGATATTTTAGAGTACAAGCTTGTAGAAGTTATATTTTCAAGCTGACTGCTCAGGTCACCTACATATAGGTAGCATAGACATTCAGTACAGTAGCACTACTAAATGAAGAATAAAATAGGATTTAATGCCTTTTAGGGTATTTCCATACATTTCAGGAGAAATAGTGGCAAATGTCTCTTTAAGAAAAGTGTCGTGCACCAAGTTTGAATTAACTTAGTGGTGAAACAAGATGCTCACCATAAAGTTCAAAAATTTTATTGTTACTGTGTTAAATATTTTACTATTACCTTTCAATAATCCACTTTAAATTAATGTGTATTCCACCCCCCACACACACCCCCCCCTCGTTGTTTTATTCAGGTGCATCAGTACCTGAAGGTTCTGGTATTGCTGCTTACTGTCCTGCGATTAGTAGGGTCTCTTGGTATTTTTGGTGCTTTAGAGTGTTTTGTTATCAGCATTTGATTCACTATTGCATTGACTTGCATGTAATAAGTGTCTTTTGGATTTTTTAAGGCTCTTATTTAGACAGTTGCTTGATATGTTTAATCTTCTGCCCCCTGCAACTGAACGTGTCCTGATGCCTGTTAGCTATGTGAGCATCTATATGATCTTGAAAGTGGTTATAGGCCTGTTAAAAATATGTATATAACAAACAAAAAGCTGTGGATGCCTGAATTGTCTCACAGTGGAAAAAAGGGCCTGTAAACTGCCAAACTGCGGCATTTTTTCTTAATTATTAAACAGATAAAGTTAAAGACTTTGGGGTTTTTGCCCAGTTTTACTATTCTAGATCCTTAAACTGAGTGACATTACTGCTTCATCTGTTTGTGTTCTTGTGATTGATTTCAATGATTTCAGTCTGATATTTCTGACTCCTGTCCTTTTAGGCCTTTTAATGCCTCAGAACTGAAGGTGAGCTCCTACGCTGTTGTGGACTGTGATCAAGCCAGAAAGGAAGTCAGTGTCCGCACTGGAGGAGTGACAGATAAGTCATCAAGAAAGACTTACACATTTGATATGGTTAGTAACTGCTTGGGGTCTTCCAGAAACAAGCTAATACTGGGTGTGATGTTACACATTATTGTATGGCTGAATGGGACGTGTTGTCTTGTGCCAATAGGTTTTTGGAGCCCAGGCAAAGCAGATTGATGTATACCGGAGTGTCGTGTGTCCCATTTTGGATGAAGTCATTATGGGCTACAACTGCACGGTGTTTGCGTAAGTAAGCCAATAATTAGCGTTAGGAAACTTTTTGTATTTTAGTTTATTGTTTACATTTTAATTTTTATTCTCACAGTTATGGCCAAACTGGTACTGGTAAGACCTTCACAATGGAAGGGGAGCGGTCACCCAATGAAGAATATACTTGGGAAGAGGTATATTATCACTTCTGAGATTTTTGTCTGTACTGTAGTTCACAGTTGGAAACTGCAGAAGACTAAAGAAAACCAAAAGTTGATGCCTTTCAAATTCTGAAGCTGACTTTCCTTAAATGTTTGTAGATTAACAAATAATCTCCTTCATTTATATGAAAAGGACAACTTAATGTTGCAGAATGGTCCGTTTGTCTGGGACGAGCCATTTGTCAGGTGCAGGGAAAACTCAGGACTCAATACGAGTCTACAGCAAGTTCAGTTTATTGAAGAGAGCATCAGACACTTATACAGCAAGTAATAAGCTTATGAATATTCTGTAAGCCAAGCAATCCATTGGTTAAACTATACCATCAACTCTTCCTCATTCCTTTGGGCCAACATTCCCTATTTCCCATGTCTCTCTGTCTACTTGTTATCATACCCAGCTAGGCCCAAGGACATGCTATCTTGCAGGTGCAGGACTTGGAATTAGCAATGGCCTTGTACTTTTCCAGTCTCTAGTCAGCTAAACTCCCAACAACTTAATATCTTTAATGTATTACACTCAACTCTTGGTGACTTTTATATGGAAGGTCATCTTTATTCTTATTTATATCCAGTCAGACTGTTTAGTTGAAACTCTATGCCCTAGCTCCAAATCTCTTTCAGTACATTTATAAATTAAATATTTCTTTTTATTTTATAGGATCCACTAGCAGGTATCATACCCCGTACATTGCATCAAATATTTGAAAAGCTCACAGAGAATGGAACCGAATTTTCAGTGAAAGTCTCTCTTTTGGAAATCTATAATGAGGAGCTTTTTGATCTTCTGAATCCTACTCCTGATGTTGGAGAAAGACTGCAGATGTTTGATGATCCTCGAAATAAGGTGAGTGCTACAAAATTTGTTGTCTTGAGGCTTTCTGAATTGTTGAGAGATGTATAATAAGCATGTATTAATTTCTGACAGAGGGGTGTAATTATTAAAGGCTTGGAGGAAGTAACTGTACACAACAAAAATCAAGTTTACCAAATCCTGGAAAGGGGTGCAGCCAAAAGAACAACCGCAGCTACTTACATGAACGCATATTCCAGGTAAAAGTCTTCCCCATTTCAGAAACCTTGTTTTGTTCTTTGTTAAACAGAATCTTACTGAAGATGTAAGCAGCTAGTGCAAACATGACATCATGTCTCTCACAGTGCAGACTATCAAATGTTGGTTAGAATGCCAGAGTTACAATATCTTCCTTACCGCCTGCTGTGGGATGATTGCAATAGGAGTATGAAGGGGAGTCATGGTTTAACCCCAGCCAGCTTCTGTAAAATTTGCAAATTAGGTTGTGGAAGCTGGGGATAATATTCTATGGCAATAAGGGCTGCTTCGTGTGGTTGCAGGTCATAGAATGTAATAGGGGCACCTGGGTCAGAAATAGCATTCTTTTTATTACTGCTTTCACATTCTTGAGCTGCAGATGTGAAATCTATATCACTGTGAAAAGTAGTGATCCAGTGCTGGAACAGTAAGGAATGTACCCTCTCTGTATTGTATTTTAATTTCAAGATATACTGAGCATGTCTGTCTAGTGGTGGAAGGAAATGGGTATTTTCTGCTACTGATTGGAACACAGAACTCATTTTGTCTGAGATTCCAGGGAATTTTGGAAATGGATGTGCCAGAGGTGTTTTATGTATGGTCAAACTGGTGTTATTTGACATCTATGGCTTCCTATATATGTCAGCTTCCTACAGTAAAAGCTTATTAAAGCAATAAACTCAGCCTGAAATCATTATTACTATGAGAATAGTGAAACACTGGAACATGTTGACCAGAGAAATTGTGGGTGCTCCATCCCTAGAAGTGTCCAAGGCCATGTTGGATGGGGCTTTGAGCAGCCTGGTGTAGTGGAAGGTGTCCTTGCCCATGGTAGCAGGGTTGGAGCTAGATGCAACCATTCCGTGATTCTGTGATCTTAAACTGTATTACTGTTTTTGATTGAAAAATTAATTGAACTTCTAAATTTTTAATATTGAATTCAACTAGTTGCTGAATTTTCTTAGCCTGCATAAGGAAAGTTATGTTCCTTAATCTCACATTCTGTGAAACTGTTCTTAGCACAAGGACTGAAAAAAAAAATTGCAAGTCAGTTTTCATGTGATGCTTGTGAGTTGAGAATACTCAAAGTTAAGCAAAACGAAGGCATTTCTCTTGGTTTTCCTTGAAATAAGAGAAAATCTATAGGATTGAATAAATCAAATGTCAACCAGTTGCCTCATCACTGGTTTTAAATACAAATTCATATATACACACACAAAATTCTACTTAGCAGAATAACTTTGTGTATTAAAAATGTACTTTGTAGTTCATGGGCTAAATGTATTCTCTATAAAGAGCACAAAACTTGCAGCAGTCAAATAGCAACTAATATTTGGCTTTAATGGAACATCTGAAACTGGTGTCTTTTGCAGCCGTTCCCACTCTGTGTTTTCAATCACCATCCATATGAAAGAAACAACAGTAGATGGAGAAGAACTTGTTAAAATTGGAAAGCTAAACTTGGTAAGTATTGAACTAAGTGTCATTGATAGAATTTTTAGCTATGTACTGGAGTTTATTAGAGTTTTTTCCTGATAAAGGGAAAAATTATTGCTTTCATAAAGTGATGTGAAGTGCGTTTGTCACTCTGAAAAATATCAGTCCCATTTGTCACCCCAGTGTCTCCTGAAAAACTAGTTAGCTCTTTTATGTATTCTACAAGACTTTGGGGCAAGCATTCTTCAGAGTGATTGAGACAGAAGTATAACCTGCCTTTCAGGTTGATCTTGCAGGAAGTGAAAACATTGGTCGATCTGGGGCTGTTGACAAAAGAGCTCGTGAAGCTGGAAATATCAACCAGTCTCTGCTGACACTTGGAAGAGTTATTACTGCTCTAGTGGAAAGAACCCCTCATATTCCATACAGGGAATCTAAACTCACAAGAATCCTTCAAGACTCTCTTGGAGGACGGACAAAAACATCAATAATTGCCACAATTTCACCTGCATCTGTAAATCTTGAGGTAAATTTTAAGTCTGAAAACCTATTCCTAAAATAAGTAATATTTTAGGAATAATTTTACTAATGATACAGAAATATGAGTTAATTCATCAGCTTGACCTAGTGTTACATCTGTTTTTCACAGGAAACATTGAGTACACTGGAATATGCCCATAGAGCAAAGAACATCATGAACAAGCCTGAAGTTAATCAGAAGCTAACCAAAAAAGCTCTTATTAAGGTAACTAGACAGATATCTTAAAAAATTAAGTTACAGGTTAGGTATGACTTCTTGTTAATGTAATCTTTGCTGTACAGGAGTTATGAGTACAGAAGAAACTAACTAGTAGCTGTGCTTCTCTGAAGTGATTTTAATTACTGAACTGATGCTTTTAAACTAAAGCTGCACTTAGATTGCCATGGACTCTGCAGATACTGGCACTGTTAATAAGACTGAAGTTGAACAGAGGGCTATTGCTACTAGCTATGACTGTGGGGATTACATGTTTGTAGTTTTGCACTTTCCCTAGAAAGTGATTGAATTAGAGGGAACTTGTCAGTAAGTACAAGTGAAGAGCCAATGTAAAGTAGCTCTGTCCCTAAGGAAGTTGGGATTCCTGTTGTAAGCTGCTAAATGCAACCAAGTATGACCTTCAAATGGAAAGTCTCAGTGCTCTACATATAGCCAATGATATGAATTTAAATAGTGCTGTACTGAATTTAGAAGAGAGGTGAAGTGCTTTGCTCTTGTGCTTATGCAACACTTCTGTAGAGCACTACCTTTGTGAGGTATCTGTTAAGCTGAATCAAAACCAGAATAGAAATGTTCATGTTCATGTGATTGTTTCTTTGTGCAGGAATACACTGAAGAGATTGAGCGTCTGAAGCGAGACCTTGCTGCTGCTCGAGAGAAAAATGGAGTCTATATCTCTGCTGAAAACTATGAGTATGTCTGCAAAATTTCTATAAAATAATTAGCATCAAATCTCAGATACTGGTACCTATACTTATACAGAAATACTTTCAGATATATTTTTCATCCAGGAAGTTGCAGATAGTTAGGAAAACTTAGCTGTTTGGTCAACTTGTTCTTTCAAAATTAATGATTATACAGATAAAATCTCATGGGCTTGCACTGAGGAATTTATGTATGTGTGGAACTTGCTATAAGCATTAGCCAGCATGCAGATTTACACATGCAGCCTTTTATTTTTTCAGTGGACACTAGTACAGGAAAGTAAACTTGATATACTTAACTTCACTTTAAATAGGGCTAGAAAGTTTACAATAGAAAATTGCCTTAAATCTTCTCTGCCTTAAGTGAAAATGACTTGCTATTTGTATAGAATTTTCCAAAATTACTGAAAATTTAGTGTAAATCTTGAAACTACCTCTTACTTAACTAATTTGTTCATTTATTTTAATCCTTGCTTGAGAGCCCTTAATGGAAAGCTGACAGTCCAGGAAGAAAAAATTACAGAGTATATTGACAAAATCAGTGTCATGGAGGAAGAAGTGAAAAGGGTAAGTTATGTTTTTCAACTGTGGTTGAAATCTGCCAAAAAATGGAAAAAATTCATTCCTCCTGTCAAAAGGAGGAAAAAAGTGTGAAGAAAGAACAGTCAGAAGATTGGTTTTGTTGTTGTTGGTCTTAAAGTTCCCCAATTAGTCAAGAATGGAAGCTTCCTAGTCCTTGAAGTTAGGAATTTGAAATAATGAATATGAAATTGCAGATCGCAGTACTTATTTTTAAAGCTGTTTTCCTGTCTACTATAATTTTCTTTGCTGAATTTTTAGCAAAAAATCTGCTTGTAAAATGATATAATCTCAGTTGACAGGTATCTATCTGCTTAGGAACAAAGAATGAGGGGAGAGTGGTCAGGAGCTTCCTTTTAACAAATTACACAAAAATTGGAGCTCCTTCTTTAGGAGCAATGTAGATATTAATTTGCTGATAGATGTAACTCCTCTATGTAATCAGCTTTACTGGCTCTTCTCAGTCTATCTGGTTATGTTTATTCAGTGGAATTCTTTTCTGTGTTCTGTAATGGTAGTTTGCTCTTATGTTTTCAGAGGAGAAGCAAGCAATTATTACAGTGAGAATGGTGTTGGCTTGATATTTTCAGTGATTACAGAGACTATACAAACCTGTAGTTTAGATTTAAGTCTGGAGTCCTACAGCTGAAGTTACATTGCTAGATGACAATTTGCCTTCTGTCATTGTAGTGTAATTTGAGAGATGTGAAATGAGACTGTCACATTTGTAAAAAGTGGTGTTGCCTTTTTGATTATTGTCTTCCTATTTAGGTCACTGAACTGTTCAGAATTAGTAAAAATGAACTTGAACAGTGTAAAACAGATTTGCAGATCAAGGAGAAAGAACTGGAAGAAACACAGAAAGATCTGCAAGAAACCAAAGTTCAGCTGGCTGAAGAAGAATATGTGGTTTCAGTTTTGGAAAATACTGAACAAGAGCTTCATGACACAGCTAGCCAGGTTGTCACAGTTCTTGTTCCTAATGTAAAACAGCTTCCTGGTTTTGGGAGTTGGATGGGCTATTGTTGCTAAAGCATGATGTGAGTGAGACATGACCTGAATTTAAGATGGAAAACTAGGATTAGATTGCAGGACTTTCTCTGTGGTAGTGTTGACAGCTGACTGCTAAACACTCTGGTTGGTCTGGAACTAACTTTCCTTCAGGCCAGTTTGTCATGGGAGTTCCAGTGCTTTGCAGTATCTATTATTATGAGGTTTTTTGCAGAATAAGTAATTATCAAAACACACTTGAGTTAGGCAGAGAGTGTATCCTGCTATTTAAACTGCAAACTGATGAAACTTGTACCTTCAGGCACCATGACAATTTCTTGCTATTTGGATTCCTGTAAGATTAGGAGGGAATGCCTGGTTTTTACATGTGGGTTGTGGAGTGTTTGAGACAAATAGGTGCAGAAATTATTTATGCTCACTACAAACAAGGACTTCACTATTTCTATGAATTCTAAATTGTTTATCTCAGGACTAGTACTAAAACCTCTTGTTTTAGTACTATATTGAGGAATATATTTACTGTCAGATTGTTCAGAAAAAAAGTTGAAGTGCTCACTCAGGTATTTTTCAGTTACTATTCTGAGATAAATGATACCTTTATTCCTTAAATACTGAGGAAGTAATTTATTAATGCTTTGATTTTAAAACAGAAGAAATTCTCTAGTAGGTAACTTTTTCCCATGTTCTAAAAGCATAAATGACATAACACCAGGGTCCAGAACAGTTGTAATTTGATGGTGTAAAGGGAAATACCTGTTTTCCTAGAGAGATAACTTCTTTAACTTGGAACTTTTGTTGCCTTTCCTTATATAATAAATGCTTGACTTCTTGTTTCAAGACTTACTGGAATAACTTTAAAAATTCTAGTTACTAAGTACAGTTGAAGAAACGACAAGAGATGTGTCTGGGCTCCATGCGAAACTGGACCGTAAGAGGGCTGTTGATCAGCACAATGCTGCTGTCCAAAATACCTTTGCAGGACAAATGAATGCTTCATTCAGCAAAATACAAGATTCAATTACTGAAAACAGTTTCAAGCAGCAACAGATGTTGACATATTACACAAATCTTATAGGTAAGTGTAATACCTGTATTAGTAGTCATCCTGTTGTAATCTCAAAGACTACTTCCTGAAATGTATCTGTTTTAGGAAAGAGGTGGCTTTATTTAAGTGGCATAATGGTTACAGTTCCACCAGTAATGATGTGTCTGGGATGATCCACAGCCTTCCTGTGAGGGGCAATAAAGTAATGAGTAATAAAAAGAATTCTATCTTACAGGGAAATTTTTAAAAAGTTTGTAACTCTGGATTTCTTTTGCAGGTGACCTCCTGTCTACCAGTTCTTCTACAGCGGATATTCTTGCATCAGTTGTATCAGCATCTTTTGCCTCTCTTAAAGAATTGGTGTCTACTGAAGTTTCTCACATATCTGAAAAAATAACACAGCATGAGAATCTATCACTTGATTGTAAAGCAGAGCTGCTGAGATTAATTGTTAGTACATTTGCATGCTCCTACTTAAATATTTAAAACCGATTTTGATCAAAAGGGATTCTGTAAATGTATAGCATTTTTTCTGGTGCTCTTTACCTGTGTCTGCTTCACCACCTGACCGTGATTGTCTCTCCCATGTCACTCCCACAAGCTGTAATGTACTAAATAGCATATACTGCCATAATAGAGCACATGGATATGTACACAGTAACTTCTTGCAAATGTAGATGAAGGAACAGCCATGTTCCGATTTAATTTTTTTTTTCCTCTTCCTAGGAAGAACATCAGACTGGATTAGGAAGAGCAGTAAATAGCTTGACACCAATGGTAGAATTTGTCTTGGGGTTAAATTGTCAGTTCCAGAGTAACATGAAGAAATATTCTGCTGTGGCTGACCAGGTAATGCACATAACCTGGCTCCTTGCCTTATGCTCTCTTTCTATTTAATTTACAGATAATATGTTCTTTGTTTTTCTGCAGTATGTCAGAGTGTTTCCACTTCTTGTCTGGCCTTTTCCCCTTTATCTTGTTCTATAAGTCCTGTCTTTTAACTTTCTTTCAGACTTTTTTCCTCTCCTGGGTGTGGTAAATTTGCTTGTTCTCTGTATTGGCACAACCTTTTGTGTGAGTGCCACAGTAGAATGGCAAAACACAGATGCTTAAATCTTTATGTAACAAATATTCGATGATACATTGAAATACAAGGGGGAGAGTATATTAAGAAATCGGAAAAAAAAAGTCAACTTAGGCAAGTCCTACCACTCCAAAAATCTTCTGCCTTCATACCAGACTTTTTCTGTAGTCCCTTTGTTTCCTGGGGAATGTGATGCTTTATCTTGTTAACAACCATAAGTGTAAACAATACTGCACTTATAAAGCCCTTTGCTTCAAGTTAGAGTTCTAGTCTATCTCGTTATGCTAGGGAAAAATACCAGTTTTTTCAATCAAGATACAGAAATATAACTATAAGTAAAACTTTTTTTTTTAAGATGGAGGACCATAAAAAGGAAATGGATACCTTCTTTGCAGATCTTTCTCTCACACTGAAAAGAATACAGGAACAAACAGCCGGTGGCTTTGCTCAGCTCCAGCATAATTGTGACAGCTTAAAAGAAGAAGTGGAAATGATGAGGTTGGCACATAGAAAGGTATCCTTGGAGTAAAAAAACATCCTCACATCAAGTGTGATTGCTTGCTTTGATTTAAACTCTTATGTGATAGTAAGCCATTGTACTTGTTTCACAAAAATATTAGGAGGACGGTAACTTGATCCTAATTCTATTCAGCTTTTGTTAGGCTGCTTTAGGTAGCTTATGTAGGAATGCAGCAAAAACCCCCTTCCCCTTGCTGTATATCACTATATGTCCATTTACATACATCTCCAAAAAGAAGGTGTCTGTATCTTCACTACACAAAAATTGTATCTTCTGCTTTAGAATTGCAGAACTCTGCCTTTTCTGCATTTTTAGTTCAGGCATTCAAGTATGCTTTAAGACTGTTAACAAGTGCAGAATTAACAGCAAAACTTGTGGTAATTTTCTTGGTAGAGTGCAGCTGAATTGATGTCTTCACTGCAAAGCCAGCTTGACCTGTTTGCTCAGGAGACTCAGAAGAGCCTAACTGATGTACTTACAAGAAATGGAAGCCTGAAGACCACCATCACTGCTATGCAAGAAAATGTTCACCTGTAAGGGGCACATTCTTTTTGCTGTACACTTACACAAGATAAAATATATATAAAGAGAACTTCAAAGTTGGATGCTCTCCATCTTTATGTGCTTATAAAGCCTGCTGGGCATGGCCTGTGTGTTAGAGCTGGGTTCTGCCACAGAGTGTAGATCAGAGTTGGCCTTTCCCCAGAGTAAACAGTAGTTCTAGAAGGCTTGCCCTTGAACTTGTCTCTTGAGCATGTTGAGATAAGAAAGTATCATTTTGGGAGCAATATGCTGAGGAGTATCCCTCAGTGTCTGGACTTCAGAACATGTAAAGGTTTAGCATGAAGCATAATAATGTGTCTGTTGCAATATGTTTCATTCAATTGCAGACTGAATAACTAAGGTCTTGCTGAAGTTGTTTTTGATTTGTGGTTAGGGTCTTTCTGTTCTCTTTTGGGTTTTTTGGTTGGTGGGGGTTTTGTTTTTTTAGCAAACCTACTGCAAGTGCTGCAGATTTAATAAGTAGAACAACAATATTATAATTAATAGTTTGATGGAACTGTGCTATTTCACTGGCTCTGGTTTCATATTTCTAAAAGTATACTGTGTTAAAATCTACCTTTCAAAATCTCTAAACTCTTACAAATATGTTGTTGCAGGACAACTACAGACTTAGTCGGCAGTACAAATTCCAATCACAGCAAATTTACTGCCTATCTGGATCATTTCTCTCAAGAGCTCAGGAGCATAAATGCTGAAAACAAGGCAATGCTGGAAGAATCCAATGACCACTGCCAACATCTTCTCGCCAATCTCAAAAATGTGGCTCAGGATACCAATACATGGGGTGAATTTACAACTGCTCAGATGGTCAACTTTACTAATCAGCACCTGTTGTCATTAAAGGATGAGAAACAGCAATTTCAGTATTTACAAAAGGTACTTATAGTCATTTGTAGTCTAATGCAACATCCTGAGACAAACTTTACTGCAGAATTTATAGAGGGGAGAAAAAAGTTGTAGTCAAAACAAAACTATGTTTTTTTTGATAGCAGACTCATGTTACTGAGCTTGAGAAGATGTAACTAGAGGAAATCAAAAGCCTAAATTAAGAGAAAGACTTTGAACTTCAAGTGCCCCTACCCTCAAAAAATGGTGTCATGGCTAATGCCATACAACTGACTTGTACATGTAATCTGAGTGTTTTGCATCATCTTGGTGGTGTTTAATTCTAAAGCTTTATCTACAGTACTCTCCTTGGGAGATGCACAGTGATCACATGCAGGCTATTTTCTGGAGTTTGCAAATTACTTTATTGGTCAGATTGAGTCAATATGGGAGAAAGTATTCCTTTTAAGTATATACAAATTCTGGCCTCCTATCTAAGAGTTTCTCTCTCGTTTTTTGGGGGATTTTCTTAATTTCTATCACAAATTTCACATCCACCCTGATTTTTATTGTTGTAATAGGCAAATCCAATATTTTGCAAACTTTTGGAAGGAAAAACTCACTAGAAACTTCCTTCACACAGAATACTCTGAGTTGGAAGGGATCTCCAAGCATCAAGTCAAACTCTAAACTAAAAGCATTTGTTGGTCTCAAGACCTCTGTATCTGTTGCACCTGCTGAACACTTCAAGAGTTTCATTTCAGTGGGAATGGCTGAAAACACAATTGCCTTTTCCCCTACAAATGCATAAATGTTCTAGTACTTACAGGATGTTCACGTTCAGGTGAATATCCTAATTCTGTGCAGGGTTTGTGCATAGAAGCATGAAGAGTCTGGTCTGGGCCAGATGGCATCATCTTTATTCTTGTGACTAGCTTTCTAAAGTGATCATACTTTCTAAGAAACTGACTCTTCTGAAGATAGCTGTCAAAATGAGAGTGTAAAACTGGCACTGAAACTTCTCAATTTGAGGTCTCAGTTGTTTCGTTTCAGGTCATGTCACTAATCCTGCACCACATCTTAGAAAAGAGGCCATAGTCTTACCTTTCCTGTTAACTTGTTTTTAGTTGGGTTGTTTTTTTGTTTCATTTTCAGAAAAATGAAGAAAATTGTGATAAAGCAATAGCTGAAATTGCTGACCACATTGGCAGCCAAAAGGTTGCTGAGGAGAAGGTGCTAAATGGCCTTCTGGATCAGATAAAGGTGGATCAGGAGATACTTGTGGAGCAGAACCTGGCACTTAAGGAAAAAGTGCAGCATGGACTAACTCAGGTTAATGGTTTCCTGCAAGAGGATCTCAAAGTGGATGTTCCAACAGGTATTTAATCAGGTCAGGGGCAGAATGGTCTTAAAGAAAACAGCTTGAGTTCCAGAATTCATAAGTGAAGGTTGATGGGGACATAACCTGGCAGCCTTACACCTTTAAGATATGTGCAAAGAATGGTGTGTGAACAAGGCATGATTTCTGTAATGAGTTGATATAAAATTGTGGATCTGAAATTAAAGCAAACACTGAAAATTGTATCATCTTCATTACAGGGACAACTCCACAGAGAAAAGACTACTCCTATCCTGTCACCCTTGTGAGAACAGAGCCCCGGCAGCTGCTTCTGGAGCAACTGAGGCAAAGGCAACCAAATCTTGATGCTATGCTAAGCAGTGTGGGAAAGGAGATGGAGGATAGTGCAGGTCAGGTATGTATATAAATGGCAAATGAGGGTCTTGAATGAATATTTCACATCTTTGAGGTTTTTCCAGGCCCTTTAGAGAGTTGACTGGAACCCCAGGGCTGTTGTAGCCTTTGTGTTTTACAGTGTACTTGGGCTCAAATGTGCTGAGCTCTTGACAAAAATAATCTCTTGAAAAATAAGCAATGATATTAATAATTTAGATTTCTTTCTTGTTTTTCAAAAATAGAAATTCCATGTCTTTTATAGGTACGATCATTCTTAATACAGTCATTAAGGAAATTCAGACATTAAATACATCTTTCTGGAAAACTTCTGTTTTAGGACCTGCTGGAAGAAGGAGTGTTGCAAGAACCCAGTGAAGGCCTTGCTTGTGACAAATACTCAATGGATACAAATGTATATTGTCACACAAATGGTGGCATTCCTTTTTTCCAGGTAACTTCCTCAGATAAGCAAAACAGCTTTGTATTTGAGAAGAAATAGTACTTTCATAACAGTGCTGTAGTTTCAAGTCACTTCTTAACATTTCAGGGGAGTCTCACAACTTGTTCAAATCCTGTAGATTAACAAATCCGTTGTTAACTTTGTGCTAAAGTAACAGCAGATTATGATAGCAGTCAATAGTAGATAAAATAATGCAGATTTCTGACAAGCTGGGCAGACTGTTGAAAACTCCTCAGCAAATAATCTTCCATAAAGAAAATTGTCATAATTTGCTAGGCATGTGTTAATGGGAGAGTTGAAAGTATATGCAGTATTTTCTTAGAGGCTTGACAGAAATATTGGCATTGTTAATACTTACTTGCTTCTGACCCTTTTGCTCTACCAGCACATCAGTGTAAACTTCTTGGTATGTTAGTCTAGGGATTGTCTTGCTGGGGAGAGCATGTTTTCTTCTTGGGGACCCTTTAAAAATAGCTGCTGAGCTTCTCTATGTCTACAGTCAATCTCTTGAGTAAATGCAATCTCTTAGGAACCTTTTTCAGGAGTTACATCAAGTTTTTTTCGCAGAACACTATGTACTGCATTGCACATGAGCAGAAGTCTGAAATCTTTGTGTTCTCTTAACATTGGATATTTTCTTTAAATCCCAGCACAAAAGAAGTCTCAAAAAGGGTAAAGAGAACAAATCTGCAGCTCCAGTGGAGAACAAAATGGAGGATATGACAGAAGAGTTTCTTCAGAAATCTAAGCATCCTTTAAGATTGCTGAACTAAGATATATCCTCTGCAGATCCCTGTTTTTAGATATTTCTGTCTTACTGTCTTACTGAGCCACAACTTTTTTGGGTATTCTCAGTGTCTATGTAGTGATACAGTGATGCAAAGCTCAATCAAAAGATTTACCTGCTCAGTCTCATGCCTTGGTTCCATTTTTATATGTTGCAGCTTGCGAAGTTTTGAAGAAAAAAACCCCTGCAGATTACGGTGCTGTTATGTTAAATATATATATATATATGTGGTCAAGTAAGAAATTGTCTGTTTCTCAGTAGATCTAAAGTACCAGAAAGGGATGTGGAAATATGCTTTGCCAGCATTATGAGTTAGCATCTTATGTATTAATCAGCTGTAAATAAGTGGCCTGGTTTTATACCTGCTTTTTATTCCAATTTCGGTTTTGTTTACTGTGATACTTCAAATAAATTAATAAATGGAAAACAAATGTACAAGCACTTTGCTCAGAATAAAACTTACCTAATTTTCTTATGGTGCCAGGTCTAATTTAGCTAAAACATTATCAGCTATGTCATCAGTCTTGTGCTGTCAGGAGAGGATGGTTCTCTCCCTCCTTTCACAAAAGACAATAGTTTTATTTCAGTGCCTCTTCATTCTGTGAAGTCTTACTGCTGGGTCTTGGGCTTTTTGTTTGTTTGAACCCCACTGTTCTTCCTCTTAACTTGCAGATGCAAATTCTGGCACCTAAAACTTAATGGGTTAATTCTCCAGTCTCTAGGTTCCATTTTCTTGCACTATATACCTGTTAACATTCCACAATGGTTCAAGAAATCCTTTATTAACTAAAAAATCAACCCCAAAGATTGCTCCCATAGCTTTGAGTAGCCTAAGCCAAGTGGGAGAGGTTTGCACAAGCCTTTCACCCTACTACCTTTTCCCTGTGGAGCTGTAAGGTTTAGTATGAACAAACAAACTGGAATAGCCAGTGAGAGGAGGCTTACATCCATGAAATCATGCCATATTTTGTGTTCCCTGTCTTGATCTTCTTTGAAACTCTCTGCCTTGACTGTTTGGTTCCTGCTGCATGGGGACAGCCTGCTTTCCTTAGCAGCTGTTTGAATTTCAGGTGCTGCTTCACATTTTCTCTTTTTTTAAAGTAGCCCTCAAAGTTGTCTTGTCCTTTGTTTGCAATGCTGGCAGTGATCTGCTGATCATTCCATTGGCCCAGGTATCTGGCGGCCACACCAAAGCTGAATAGGATGAAAATCCGGACGCAGAGCATGTCCTGGTCTCCCTGTCCGTGCCTCCTCTCCCACTAGATGGCCCCAACACTAAAAGTTGGTCTGAGCTCAGGTGCTGGCTGCTAAACAGAACTTGGAAACACAGCTTTTGCCAAGCTTTCCCTCAAGCATCTGTCAAAAAAAAAGTTTCAAAATCTGATACTGAATTTCTGCTTCCATATGGAGAATTCTTCAGTAGGGGCTTGCTTTATGAAGAGCTCCATTTGTGTAAAAGATGATCTAGTGCATGTCTGCATTACTGCAAACTGTCCTGGTGACCAAATTCTTGTCTTGGCCTGCTCTCTGTTCCCCACCACATGGCAAAAAGCAGCAATAATTTGCTTTGGTGTATTGTATGGTGTATGATAAGGAGAAAAGAAGGGTAAGAAAAACAAAGCAATGCTTGTTTCTTGTTTCAGGTCACACCCACTCTGGCACAAGCCAGCTGAGCATGAGGGAGAGTTGCAGTGACTGGGGCTCTAGTGCATGGCCATGTTCTAATTAATCTAATGAGTACTGATTGGATTCTAGATTAATGGTTAAGTGAGACAGCCCTTGATTTAACAACAGACTTAGATGCAATGTGGGGAAGTGAAATAAGGAAAAATAAGTTTAAATGCATGTGAAATACAGACAACAGTAAGAGGGCCACAAGAAGCACAGACAATTGAGTCACCAGCTTCATTTTCAAGTGAAAAATGAGTGGCCAGGAGGAAAGTGAAGAAGGGGAAAGTTCCTGCTTCCTCCTGGAAATTAGGGGGCTGCAGCACTTGCTGCATCAGATTTGTGGGGTATGCAATGTTTATTTGAAGAGAGAAAAGAAGACTGAGCTGAGTGGCTGCTATTGATGACTGCCTTTACTTTGGGTATCCAACAATTGCATGGGGCTAGAGAGGAGTGAGGAGAAGGTGCAGGGTTGCTAGATTGCTTTTCTCTTTTCTGTTAGGGGTCAGTCAGCATTACAATTAGCTGTTAAAAGGGTAGAGGAAACAAGATGAAGCCTTTAACTCTTTAGGGTGAAAAAAGAAAAAAAAATTAATCCAGGAAGAACTGGAAAAATAAAGTTAACATTCCTTTTTCATCAACAAGAGATTTAAGGGGAAAAAGAAAATTCTAATGGTTGAGAGCATTAAAAACAGGAAAATACGTATATTTGCTATGTATTTTAAAATGTATGCATTTTAAACAAGTGTTTACAACCATTTGACTGCTATTTTTTTTTTCATTCCCTGTTACAAACTACTTTTTATGGTAGAGGGCAATGCTCTATAAACTGCACGCCCACCCATGCAGTTGCTGGATGAAGTGAAACACCAGTAAATCATGCTATGCTTTGCATTCATAGGCTTTAAGTGGCAGGTTCCAGAGGTGAGGTGCAGACCACCTAGCAAAGCAGGCTGTCCTTGGAGGGGGAGCACAAGCTCCATGCCAGCAGCATTGCTGTGCTCAGGCTTGAAATCGTTAAACATAGGAGAACAGTGAATGCACTGAAGGGAATGTTTGCCTTTCTATGTTTCTGTTCTATTTCTAGGCTTCCAATATACTCTTTGGCTCCCTAGAAAAGGGTCTAGCTACCAGTAGGAGGACATGGTTAGAGAGCTACACAAGTGATCTTCAGACAGATAAAAAGGAGCAAATGCTTGGTCTGGCAGTCATCAGGGAAGAGATTAGAAATAAGCTGCCTCTTTTATATTAGGTCTGAAAATTGTACAATTTTTCTAGCCTTTTATAACTTTATGAGGTGATTGTCAGCTTCCAGGTGGCACAAGTTAAATTTTGTAAAATAATGGAAGTTTACTGAATTGCTTTCTTTTTTTCCAAAATATTAAACCTTTATAAATATTCCCTTGAATTCCTTAGTTGTACTTGAAATGCTTTTGTTACTCTTGGCCTGTTTATAACCTAATCATTGTACTTCAGAGAATGAAGCACAATGACCAAAACTTTGAACTTGACAAGTGCATTTCCTTCATTAAAAATTATGAAATAAAGGAATTAAATAAATGGAAATATCACATAAAATTACACTCAGTTTTTTCAGAGCTTCTCAGTTCTTGTCAACATATATATGTATATATAACATTTTGTTCTGAGGATGTCCAGAGCACTAAAGCTACATTTTTATATGATAAAGAATTTTCTTTTTATTGCCAGAGGTTAAAGATTTTTTTCCTAATTAACATGGAAGTTTTGTGAAGCAAAATATAACAACTAGCAGGAACTAATGTATGCTTTTTTAGCATTTTTAGAACAGATTAAATACAGAGTTAGATACTTCTCTTTCTCCATTCAAGTAATAATAATGACTGGTGCCTCTCCAAGGGCTGATTTCCCATTGTACAAGTCCAGTCTTGCTAATTCTGCTGCAATCACTTGACTTACAGTGAACTAATAAGATGAAAGATCAGAATCTCTGTTTTCCAAAGTACACACTGAGAGTGAAAATGATGTCTAAAAACCCACAAAACAATCAAAGGCCCAGTTAGGTTTCTATGGCCAAAAGATTTCATGGCATTTGGAAGGGTTTGTCTGGGCAAGGGGGAAAGTAGTTTTCATGCCTAGTTCTGTATGCTCTTTTACACTCTTTTAGTAGGTGCTTCAAGCACACCTACTTCTACTTCATAAAATGACTTTGAGATCTTTGAGGATTGGTGTTAAGTTGCTCTGCTCTTAAAAACTAGACCCAAATTCAATTGAAGCTTAGCACTGCCTGCATCCCACCAATCCTTGGGCAGTGTGTGCATGATACACAACTTTATGCTGAATCTGAGCACCACTGCTCCCACTTTGGAAGCAGACATTTGTTTCTAAGGGAGCGAATTCTAAATAGGGGGGGTGTTGGTGGTTTTTTGAGTTTAGTGGCTGGGGTTTTTTGGTGTGGATTTTTATTGTTTTTGGGGGCGTGGGTTGTTTTATTTTTTGTTTTGTTTTGTTGTTGGTTTGGGGGTATTTTTGGTGACACAGAAGAGCTTAAGTAATCCCTGTCATATGTAAAGATTGTTTTGGGAAATTGGCTTTTCACATTTCAGTTAGCTTCCTCTAACGCTCAAGCTAAAACGTAAGCAGCATTGTCATTATGTTCAGAAGGTAAAGGAAACAAAGAAGTGAATCACTTATCATTTGCTATAGCCACCATCTTCTCTGACTTAATTAAAATATGACATTAATTTGGAAGCCATTCAGCTACAGATATATATTTAAATGGTTATAATATAATAACGATAGCTGCCAAAATTTTGTTCATTCACTCTAACAGTTTATTTTAGGAAATTCAGTCCAGCAGGATGAACCTTGAATATACAAATTATTGCAAGGAAGAAAATTTTATGATGTCTGTTAGTTAATACAGAAGCCAATCTTATTAATCATGGATTTACAGAGGGCTGTTTTATTAGATGTTAACCATAGCTTATGTTGACAATTGATTTTCATTGTAGGACAACTAAATTTATATTTGTAAAAAGATAAAGATAATTAAATTTACTTTATAAAGGTTACTATAATAAATGTTAGTACCTGAGAATAGCAAACATTAAACAGCCTTAGCAGCAAAAATTCAGTTAAGTGATAGGTGGTTTTTTTCCATTACATTTAATAGTCCCTGAACATTTTTAGCCTTCATTTTATTTCCCAGGGTTTACACCTACTGCTGTGAAAAACTGTTTAGGTTGAAGCCTCACTTTTAGTTTATTTTCTTTCCAATAAAACAGGGTCAAAACATTTTTAAACTTATAAAAGTAAAATAAAACAAATTAAAGTTTTAAGTAGAAATGTATTATGTCATCCTGTATTTCTCATATTTGTCATTAAATTGTTCAGAGTCTGTTGAAAAAGATGTTGGATCTACAATAAAATTGTACACCTAGGGGGTTTTAAGAATTAAAAACAGTATTACTAAGGAAGTTGATTTGGACCTTTGCTTCTTAGTCTAAGGGAAAATACAAATCTTGCATAGCCAGGATCCAAATATTACAGAGAAATTCCTGCTGTGGCATTCCTGCTGTGTGGACAGCCCCTGACAAGTGAGTACCCCACTCCTGGTGAAAGTGAGCAGGGTGAGGCACAGGAGTGCTGGCAGTTCATGCTGCCATGGTTTGAGAGCTGCCTCCCTGGCCTGCCAACAAAAGCCCATGTTCCTCTTGCCATGCCACCACAGTCTGGTCTTGTATTCATGGCGCTGCAAGCATTTCCCCTTGTGTTTGGGGTGCCGAGGGCCCAGGCTTAAACCCATATGGAGTTTGGTGTGACAGAGGATGGAGTTCAATCCTCACCATCCCTTCAGCAGCTGTGGCTCATTTTGATGGAGCTCAGCAGTCCAGGTGAAGCTTTGTTGGACATTGTCCTCTTGTGGTCAAGCTGCCTCTTGGTCTCCAGTTCTCCTCCCAAAGCAAGGTATGGCCTGAATTCAGCCTTTCTATGTTCATTTAGGCACTGGTATGGAGGTACCCAAGTCAGAACCTTCAATGCCCTGATCTCTCCAGCACCTCATGGGATGGAATCTCATGGCATGATTCATTGCTTGGTGCCCTGTGTGCTTCTCATCAGCTATGGGAACCTAAGGAGGCAGTGACTTTAACTTGGATGCTACAAGTGCATTGCTGAATCTGGGATAGGCATCACTCCCCTTAAATTTTCCTATTGTGATTTTTTTAATGGTAAAGGCATTTATTGAGACATAAAATACAGATGCCTTGGCTGAGTTTTAACTCTTCACAGCTACCTCACGCTGTCCTGTTAGCCACCTTCAGGTCGTTACAAACAGCACTTTCTGATTCTCTGTGTGCACATTTGCAGTGAAGGTCCTGAAGCCATTGCAAGAAACTGATATTGTCTGGTTTTAATACATTACTTAATCTGCTCAGGACTAAGCCAAGACAGACTTACTCTTCAGGCAGTTTCCATTTTGATGCAGTATTTACTTTAAATGAAAGGCCATGCTCCTATTCAAAGACATGATTTCCCCTCTCTCCTCTGCTGTCATTAGAGTCAGATAACAGGAAGAGACAGAGAGATAACTGCCACTTATTTAGATTTCACTGAAGCTTTCAGGCAGAAACAGGGACGCCAACCAGAGCCAAATCAATTCATTTGAATGATTTACTGATTATCCATGTTAGTTATTCCCTGATTATCTTGCCTGTTGTCCAGGACTAGCTCTTTGCCTTTGGGCTTGGGTTGGCTGTTTATTTTAACCTATTATTTCTAAGGAATATTCTGCAGCATGACCAGTGCACCCCAGTCTGCACATACCAGACTAATTGGCACTGGAAAAACTAAGGATTAGTATTTTAATAACTGATTGACAGAAATAAAGCTTGATCATAGTTTTTCATGGGGGCATCTTAGCTTGTTAGAGAAGCAGGGTTAATAAATACTTTAATAGCTTTTTTCAAGACCTTAGCTTGAACATTTAGATCGCTGCTTTTGTGTTTTAATTAATGCTTAAATTGTGGACATTCCAAGAGCTTCCCATCAAGATACACTGAATGGTGATCATACCTGTAGAAGAATTTAGTTTAAAAGCTGGGGAGCAGGTGAACATGCACAAACAGGCGTGGATGTTGTGACATGAATTCCAACAGCAGAATAATGTGACAAAAGTAGGTGTGCAGGCCCCCAGTTTCCAACCCAGAGTTGCTGAACCACAGTGCTGTCCCTCTCATTTGGCAGCACAGTGCTGCTCGAGTCCCTGCTGCAGCCCTCCAGGGAGCTCGTGCTCTCCATCCCAGTACCACTGAGACAAAAAGAGAATCAGTGCTGCTCCTAAGACTTTGCTTGAACGTAAGCTTTCTGTCCATAGAGTCTAGAAGTTCATATTTCCAGGAGTTCCATATTTCATATTTCATTATAAGATGATGAACTATAGCAAAGTTTAGAAAATTTGAGTCAATAACTTTGAGATGCTGAAGTACTATGGGATGGAGCTACAGCAGCAGGTGGCTAATTCAGTCAGATTGTGCAGGCTGACCTCCTTCCTGCAAGCAAAGGATCTGAAATATTCTTCAAAATCAAAGGTAATACTTTCTATGTTGGGGCTTCTGGTGATAAAGAGAAAATTAAGTCTCTGAATTTGATTCTCTTGCATTGTCATTACTTTCCAAGTGAGGCCGGCCCTCAGCCAACAAACTGTTTTCTGGTTTTTAGCCATGTGCATTTTGACAACACAATGTAGATAAACACATACAGTTTTCTCAACAATAGAAATAAATCACTTCAGTCTATTCATTACTGTGTCTAAGTGAATTTTTCTGCAGTAACTGAGGCAGTTACACATCATCTGAGCTAATGCAAGAGACATTTGGAAACAAGGCTGTCACCAAAATGAGATATTGTCATTCTAAATGATGAAAGAAAGACACCTCCATGACAAAGCAATACAGATTAAATCAGACAACATCTTTTGCAGCCAAATACAGAACAAGAAATTAAAGCAATTCATGGTGCTATCAAAATTAAGGGCCAGTTTTCCCTCCCTCACAGACTGGTGCAACAGGTGCAGCCTGTGGGGTGAGGCTCTGCCCAGGCAAGGTGGCAGCCAAAGGGCCAGAGCTCACGCCCTGTCTCAGCAGCCTGTCCTGCTGTCCCTGTCCTGCTGTCCCTGTCCTGCTCTCCTTCCTCAGCAGCCTGTCCTGCTGTCCCTGTCCTGCTGTCCCTGTCCTGCTGTCCCTGTCCTGCTCTCCCTGTCCTGCTGTCCCTGCCCTGCTGTCCCTGTCCTGCTGTCCCTGCCCTGCTGTCCCTGTCCCAGCAGCCCGTCCTGCTGTTCCTGTCCTGCTGTCCCTGCCCTGCTGTCCCTGTCCCAGCAGCCTGCCTTCCTGTCCTTCCTGTGTGTGCACAAACGACACTGTTCCTTTTGCTTGTCAGTCAGGACAAACTGAGAAGTCTCGGGAGGGACTGATAAAGCAGCAATTACAGAGCAAAGTCAACAAGAAGAGATGGCACCACAATGGGCGGTGGGAGCATTTGTTCAGTGAGGAGAGAGAGCTCCAGGAGCAGGTACAACTTTCACAGCACAGATAACAGGTTGCCATTTGACATCAGTCCCCAGCGAAGTTGATCCAACCTATAATATCTGCAAAATCAAACTTTTGGCTGGGCCAATAAATCTTGCCATTCTGAAACCTTAAAATTCCCCAGTTCAGTTATGCACTTTGCTGTAAATGGCATGTACTAAAGTCAGCTTGATCAGATCTATAAAAACATCCAAAGAGAAGTAAATTTTTGGCTTAAAAATTGTATTTTTTTAAACTTACAGGCATCTGCTGACATCTGTGTGTCTTGTTAGGAGAGGAGCACTGGAGCTGCTTTACTAAGTCCATTAACTCCACTGTCTTCTTCCTGCCAGTGACCAGAAGAGGCTACTAAGGAGAGCTGTGGGAGAATCAGGCACCAGCAGAAAAATCCTTTCCTGCTTTCATCAAACAGTTCTGAAAGGGCTTCCTGAGCCAAACACAGTGAGCTAGCTACTATGCTTAATACTCATCAATGTACCTGTCCTCCATTAATTTCTCTTCTCTTTTTCTGAACCCATTTACACTTTTGGCATCCAGCACTTCCCATGGCAACAAGTTTCATAATTTAATTATGTGTTGTGTGAAAAAGTACTTCCTTTTGTTTGTTTTAAACCTACTAAAAGAGAATTACAGGATGCACAACAGAATTGCATGAGCAGACTTAAATGGGAAGATAATGTGGAACGACAATGGAAAATCAGTCTCAGCGCAGAGAACTGGAAACCAGCTTTGTTTTTGCTTTACTCTGACCACCAGTACAGGGTTAGTTAATACTTCCTATTGTTCCTCTCCCTGTCATAAATAAGCCAATTCACGTGATTAGTGTGAAAAGTTAGAAAACAGTCTGAGGTTTCTACAGAAATAGTAATGTTTGTTAGAAAGATGATCTCTGAAGTCTTCCTTTTCTCTTAGGGAAGACAAGATATGGTGACTGCTGTGCTGAGGACATCTGAATTTGCATTTGAACTTTCTAGGTGATGTGACAGTTAAAAATGTCAAAATGATTTGGGGCTCTGTGGAGACACACCACAGGGAAAGAGCAAGTGAGTCTCTCTTCTTGGAACTGACGTGCGATAGCATCTGGAAAAGGTGAGAGCAGTTCTCTGCACCTCGTTACTGGGAAGCCAAGCTGCAGGAAGTTCAGAGAAGAAGAGCCAACTGTAGCTGTATGCTTGGAAGAGCTGCCTGATGAGAAAAAGTACAAAGAGCTGACAGCATAGCTGCTAACCAAGGCTTAGGGAGTAAGATGGTATAATAACTGTCAAGTAATGTTTTAAGTGTAAACCTGCAGGAATGAGAGGAACTAGATTAGCGTGGGACAAGAGACTAGCATAAGTAGTGACAAACATAAAGAAAATGTAATAACAAGGCTTTATCATCCCTGGCCTTGCCCCATGGGTGGGTTTGACCTGGGTGTTCCTGGTCTCAGCGTGCAATGTTTGCCAGGAGCACACACATTGGGATGCTCTCGCCCAGCACAGAGAACTGCGGCCACAAACTCAGCAGGGCCATTGCCCACACTGTGAAGAGGGGCTCAAGTGTTGCTTGCATGTCCCAAAAGCAACAGAAGCACAGTTCATGTCCCCTGCACTTTACTGTGTCTGGCAGAACGTTGGTTCAGGTGCTTTCTGGAGAAAGCAGATCCCTGGGTCTAAGTTAGGGTATAGGCAGACATGGAAAGACTGATCCTGTTTGGGCTTTATTGATACTCCCTAAGAAACTATTCACATCATGAAACCCCCAGACAGAGACACTTAAGTATACAAAGCCCATGTGTGAACTAAATAGGAAAAAAACTGTAGAAAATGCAACAGGAAATATTGAAAGTGCATTGTATTGCAACAGTTTCAACTGCAGCAGGGTTTGGGGAGTGTGCACTGCGGGTGACATGACTTCCTTCTGCTGCTTTCTGTGATTTAATTGTTATCTACAGCATCCTGACTCTTCAGGAATTTACCCTTCAGTGATACAGACAGAGGCTGTGCTGCTCTCTCCCAAACAAACCCATTTATCTGTAGAACACACTTATCCTGGCTAACTGACTTTAACACACATTCTTACAGTTTAATATTTTACAGGTGTCAGATGGGTGCTATGAAGACTACATAAGAGCAACATCATGTCTACCAATAGATTCAGTCCTGAGGGGAAATGTAACATAATGTGGAAGAGACAAAAACAATAGAAAAACAGCTTGGCAAGCCACAGAAATAAAAGTATACAGAGGACTTAGTTTAGACACATTTTAATATTAAATTGCTTAATTATCTTCAAAGGTAGAGTACTCTGACTTGATTCTGTAATCACAGTCCAATTAAACCTGCCTTTATGGCCAATACATCTGAGACTGAAGATCTCTTTTCTTCAAGAGCAAATCTTAGAAGGTCATGTAATGGCAAAAGTCAGAAAGGGTTCACACTGTTCCTCCCAGACTGGTGGATGTTCTTCCAAGGACAGATGTGAGCTACTTCTACCTTCAGTTTTAATTAGTTATATCATGTTAATTAATCCTAAAACTTTAATTTGCACTACCTTCTTTAAAAAATTACTGAAAAGTGTACAGATTTCCCAAATATTATTGAAACACACAGCTACACAGAGAGCAGTGTGGAATCTGTTCTTCTAAATGAAGATATTTCTCAAGTTAATTTCTAGTACATGTTGGTAATATTATACAAGGAATAATTTTGGTCAGTTGTAATTAGTGGGTCTCTCCCACTATCTACAGGATCTCTGAAGCCTGTCCTGGTGAGGAGTCTGCTTTCTGCCCCTCCTCTCCAAATGTTCTGTGAGTCTGAACGGATTTTTAAAAGCCCGTTTTTGTACAGATTATATCTTTGGCTGTGCCTTGACATGTGAAGAACTGTATAGATTGGCATATAACCCCTATGCACAACATTTCTCATTGCTCTTTGTGTGAGTGACCCCCACAACCTGCACTGTCTGTGGCTGTCCTGGAGACCTTGGAGTCGCACACGCTTTGGAATGGTGGGGATTCACTGACGGTGCTGGGGAGGGGGATCCCCAGTGCAGTGCAGGATCCTTCTCCAGCATTTCCTGCATGTGCCTGCTCCAGCAGAGTCAGGTGCAGACGTGTGGACCATAGATCTGCCTCTGAATTCCTGTGCAGCAGCTGAGCTTTACAGGTACAAGCTGTCCCTCTTTGAGGATGTAGCACCGAGCCCTGGGTTGAAGTCCAGCTGCCTCTTCCCAGCAGCTGTGTCATCTGTGTGTCTGCTGAGGATACCATTCAGACACCTACTTACATCTTTTCAGATGAGTTTTGCTGTAAGGTTTGAAAGTAAATAAACAGAGTATGGTTAGAGATCAATATTTCAATTAGCATCTGTATCAGGTTTGACTCTGGTGTCATGGTTTGACTTCCAGAGAACATCTGGGCTTTGGTTTCGATTCTACTCAACACTAAAACCTTCTGTATCTACACCTACAATTTCCAACCCCTGTAATAAGATGAGGTAAATTTATGAGATGGACAAACTAAGGAAGGATTAAGAAAGAGCAGCTCTTCCAAAAAGTTAGTGAAGTCCAATGCTCAAAGTATTTGGAAGGTACTGTAATGTTTTGAATACAGATTATAGATATATACAGATTTTATATTGGCATATTTATTTTCATGTCAAGCACAACTTATTTTTTCTTTGCTTTTATGAGAAATAGTATAAGAAGTGGAAGTTGTGTTGTCTAACTCTCCTGACCCCTCTGGCATGAGCTAAGAGCGTAATTGAAGTGATGAGGTCTCTGGACTCAGGCTCAAGGCTGGGCACTGTCTGAGACTGATGCTGCTGTGTTTTGTCAGTTCATTCTGGGCTAAGCAGTTTCCCTTACAGGGAGACCTCAGGGGCAGGAGCAAGAAGGGGAGACATCTACCTCAGGGAAAAACTATTCTTCTTTTCCTTTCTGCTATTTAATATTGTACTTAATGGGACATTTCCATGTGCAACCATTGAGGCAGATTCTCTCAGTCTGTTATGAAAAATAAATGATTTGCCTATGAAAATCATCAGCTCCAATGGGCTCCAAATCCACTGCACAAGTTCTGAATTTGTCTCTAAGGTAATTTCTCCAGCTTTCTAGAGCCAATTCCACCCAAGTATTTTGGCTTCTACCTGTGAAAATGAAGCCTTTTGAAGAGTTTGTGCCCCCTGAGAGTCTAACAATCCATTTTTCAGATGAGGACAGATTTCAGATCCATCCTTCTAACCCCACTGTTAAACAACCATTAATAGTTAGCTAGATGGTTATTGTAAGCTTCTGTATTTGACTGTTAACAGCAACTGCATGTGTGTGTCTGCTCCATATAGAACAAACCTATCTAGGGATTGATTTTATGATGCCAAAATGATAAAGTTTGCTAAAAAATGTAGAGTGAATGTGTAAGCTCTGGAAAACATTAACAAAAATAACTAAGTAACACTCCCTATTCATACCTAATTCCTACTGACATCAAATTTAGCTGTGTGTACTTTGGACTCATTGGAACTGTTACCGTGAAAAATCTTGCTGCACAAGTCCTCTTTGAAACATATTTGTGTTCTGATTGCTCTGTTAAGGGAAAAAAAAAGTTTTGTCATCACCGTAGTTTAGGCAGATTGTCCATTGTCTGATGTCTTGTTATAGTCATTTATATCAACACAGAGTGGGTGTGCAGTAGCCAGCAGTCTGTGTTAGCAGCATTTTAGATTCAGTTTGCACTTACGTAAATGATTGTGCAAGATGTGAGAGGCAATCTAGCCCCTGGGAATTATATATGGTTTTGGGCGTAATCTTTATGTGTGTAGCCAACACATAAAAATATAGAGAAGTTTTAACATGTTACTGTTGCCATCACCCCAAATAAATATAATTAAACAAGCAGCCTTCAGTCACACTTATAGGCAGGATCCAGAATAGCTCATGTTTTTGGTGGCAGATATATAGGAAATATGAGCCTATGAGGAACAATATATTGCTTTGTTTTTCATAGCATTGTTCACCACATTCTCATAATGGTCAGATTAGAAAGTTTTCAGACCAAGGAAGGGTTAGAAAAGTACATTTCTAAAAGTATTGCAATTTATGTAGTTTAATAGGATGCCTCTTTGCAATTCAGAAAAAAACCCTGGTGAATTGTATCACATTTCAGCTGAATTAAACTGTTTTAGAGATACTGTGTCAAAATAATCACTAAGACAGCCCAGTCCAGAAAGAAAGTGGTATTAACTATGTTTATAATGTGGGGCCATGTGTTCCTTCCTTTTACCACAGAGCTCTAAATGTTGCATATTCCACTTTGCAAGTCAAGGTATCCCAGAAGAGATATTAATGATATTGGGGTCTACAGGAAATGGAAGCACCTTAACAATATGTTCCCCTGAGGGTCTGGCATGTGCTGCCTTGGAAATCCTTGACAAGACTCAAAAGCACCATTAAAGCTTTTCTGTAGCTTGCTCTTTTTTTTGGTTTTTTTTTTTTTTTTTTGTTTTTTTTTTTTTTTTTTTTTTTTTTGTTTTTTGTTTTTTGTTTTTTTTGGGTTTTTTTGTTTTTCACATCAGAGCCTGTGACAGCATAGGTGAAAAACGCCCTTGCTGGTGGCAGCACATCTCTCATACCCACAAATATTCATTTAACATTAATGAATTGCTTAAACATTCCTGAGGTGCCTATGTCTCTCTGCAGAGATTTGGAGTCTTTATTTTGCCCTACTCTAAACCACAATCCCAAGTAAAAGAGCAAAGGAGGGACTAAAGAGAAAACCCCTGGCCGACTTTTTCCAGTTGCTTTCATCTCTGGAAGTTTTCCCTGTGATGGGGCTCTGCAGGTTGTCAGGGCAAAGCAAAGATGTCTAAATGCCAGGGAGAAAAAAAATCTGCTTTCCTCTAACCCAATGCTCAGAAACAGCTGAACTGATTTTGCTGAAACCTTAAATGTACTCAGCATGATGGAGATTCCCTCAGAACAGATTTTTTTTCATTTGGATGATTTAAATTTGGTGAAATCATAGTGATGTAGAACAAAAACTGATAAGCTCCTGCTAGGTCTGCCAAGAAAAATAGTTTATATGTCGTCCACTCCTTTTTAGACCAAGAATTGTCTTATTCTGCTATATAATGAATGCCTTTAAGACTAACTTGCTCTAATGTTTATTACAGTTGTAACTCATTTATTAAATCAAATCATGATGGTGAGGAGGAAGTTGTAAGAAGTGAATATCTAACAGATGAGTTATCTGGAAGAAGGCAGCACCTACTGACATCACCCTGCTACGTGCAGTGCCTCAGTAGGGCTTCCATGATGCTGGGGAAATCAGAGAGGTGAACTCCCTCCTATTTCCTCCTTGGAAGGTGTTCAAGGCTGTGGCCTCACCTCTCTTGAAAGAGTCTTGAAATATTTTCAATAATGGGAAGGGGTGGAATGGCTGTGGGCTGGATCCTCTTGGAAAGTGTCCTGTAGCATTAGGGAATGACGCTGTCGGTAGCCTGCTCTAGGTGTTAAAAATATGAAGTTTTGCTGATTTGCTCACTAATTCTGTACAGCCAAACGCAGTTATTGCAGCTGGGAATGATCCTACTCTGGTGTAACTCTGCTGAAGCCTGTAGTGTCACAGAGGGTGTGATTGTGGGTGAAAATCCCAGTTTGGAGAGCAGAAACCGGCTAGGTATATGTTAGTGACAACAATCCGTGAGGCAAAGGAAAGTGTTCTGTGATTCCAGACATACTCACCCATAAATTGCTGACCGGTTTATGTATTGCCCGATATAACCACCCCAGGAATCAGGAATATTCTGTTTATCGGGGCGTTTATCACAGATAATCATGGGTGCGGTGGAAATACCGCCTGGCGTGTGTCGCTGGTTTTGGAAGCTTTCATTTCCTGATTTTTCTGACACCGGGGAGGATCGTGGTTTTGATTTTTAAAAATTATTCTTATTTTATTTTAACGCAGCGGCCGGAGGACAGCCCAGCGCCCGCCCCGCCGTGCGCGGCCGCGGTGCCGCTGTCCAGGTGTTTCGCGTTACCGCCGCCCCGTAAAAGCCGCGCACGAACACGGTGACACATAAACGCGAAATTAAAGCGGTGCTGGGCCCCGCCCGGGGCTGGGGCCGAGGGCGATCCGACCACCCGCAGCCGGGCCAGGCTCCCCGCAGCACCGGCACGGCCGGCGGGAGGCTCCGGAGCCCCGGCGCAGCCCGCGGGTGCCGCTTCCTCCGGCAAAGGCTTCCCCCGGCAAAGGCTTCCCCCATCGGGGCACCTGTGGGAAAGCGGCCCGGGGCTCCACGCAGGACAAGGGCTGGAAGGGGAGGGAAACCGGCTCGAAGCAGCCCATGGGCGAGGCTGCACAGCCGGGCTTGCAGCACAGCCCCGGGCGCACCGTCCTGCGAGGCCAGCGGGGTAACATCACTCGTGGGGCGGCCGGTGGCGGCCGGCACCCCGGGCAGCCCGTCCGAGCGCTCCCCGCCAGCCCCCGGCCTGAGGGGACCCCGGAGCGGCACACGGATTGCGTCCGGCCGCCGCCAGAGCCAGGGCCAGAGCCAGAGCCAGGGCCAGGGCCAGAGCCAGGGCCAGGGCCAGAGCCAGGGCCAGGGCCAGAGCCAGGGCCAGGGCCAGGGCCAGAGCCGCTCCTTGCAGCGCCCCGCGAGCAGCGCGCCCGGTCCCGCCCGGCTCCGCCGTCGGGGCTGGCAGCGGCGCCGCCTGCTGCAAGTGCGGGCCTTGGTTTTTATTATTTTTTTTTTTCCTTGAGCTCAGGACTCCTCGAAGGCGGGTGATTTCACGGAAAGTGAAGGGGAAGACAGGGCCCCGAAGTTATTACACAAAATAATGAGTTCTCCAGCCGATTCCTCCGGGCTGAGACCGTGCCAGTGCGGGGATGCACGCATCCCGCCCCGCCGCCCTCCAGAAATCCCCAGATTAGCAGGAAAACTTGGTGGTGTTTCAAGTGCATACCAAGAAAATTAATGTGAAAGCATTCCTCTTTCCATCGAGAAAGGCGTATATTTTCTCTCCCTCCCAAGGCTTCTCTCTCCATCCCCCCACTTCCCCCCCCCCCCCCCCCCATCAGGGTTTTCCAGATAAATTGGAGAGCTTTCCAGAGGGAACCTGGAGAAGAAATAATAGAAATACTCAACACTGTCTTGGTTGCCCCGATCTACAGCACCTTTCTTTAAATGCCCGTTCGACTGTAAAATCCGGTCAAAACTGTATTCATTGCAACAATATTGGTAATAAAGTATTTTGTCTGATGTTGCATTGTCTCCTTCACGACAGAAACTACAAACAAAATGTATGTTCCAAGCGAAAAGGAAAAGATTTTATTTAATCCAGAAAATAATTAAAATCTCATGTATTTTTATTGGTTTTAGTATCCAGCAGAGTGAAAATATTGAAACTCCGAGACCCCTTGCATTAAAAAGTCACAACTGTTCTATTTTATTAGTTCTGACTGTGTGAAAAAAATTATAAGGACAACATTGAAAAAATCCGGGTTTTAGAGCCCCGAATGGCCATAAAAACAATAAAATCAACTATAAAACCTGCACTAGTGATATTAAAAAATTATGTAGTTCAATAAATGTGACATTTCATGAATGCGGATTTAATAGTCTCCAACCCGTGGAAAGAGGAAGGCTGAGGTCTAACAATTGAATTTGAAAGGGGCGGTTCTGTACAACTGCAAAATTAAGTGCTTCATTTTTCTTGTTAGGGATTATGCAGTGGTAGTGGAATGTAATAACTGTGTCATTAAAACTTCCTTTTAACAAGGCCTATTGCTTGTATAAAAGTCAGAAAAGAATAATCTCTTCCTCTATTTATTTGTTTTCCAATAATACAGCAAAACATTTTTTTTTCCTTTTCGTATAAACTTGTTCTCAAGATTTTGAATCGACAGCTTGTAAAATATTGTGGGGGCCCTCCATTCTGCTGCCTCATATCATGCACGTCGTTATTCCAGAGGGCAACGGGTCATCGGTTTACTGTACATTTATTAAGTAAATCAAGCTGCAAATCCAACACTTCCAGATGAAAACATTAACTAAACCCCTTGGAAAGAGCAATGCCTGGGAGACTGAACACAGAGAAAAAATAATCAAAACTGTCAGCTCGCTTTACGTGTACCTGATATTTACAAGACACAAGACCACGCTTTAAAGGTGAGTTTTGGCATTTGTTAACAATGTAAAGAAAAAGAAAACCTAACCTCTCTGTATTATTAAAAAATATTTTTTTTGTTTTTCATTTCCCCAACACCCTTTCGTCTTGCTCTGAGCCTCTTATTAAGATCTTCGTGCGTTTGAACTGCAGACTTTTTTAATTTTTTTTTTTTAAGAAAAAAAACCAAAAAGGCAGAGTTATACCAGCAGCTGCTATTCCTTAACAGCTTTCCGTGCTCGCTGTCAGCACGGGGGCGTGTGATGGAGACGGGACACGGCGGGCTCCGCGGACACGCAGGCTGCACCTGTCGCCTCGGCTCGCACGGAGCGGGAGAAGGAGCGGCCGCGCCAGCGCTGCCGTCGGGGCGAGGCCCCGGGGATTGAGGGGCGCGGGCAGAGCGGGGCTCGCTGCCCCTTGCTCACACCTCCAATCACCCTCGCCCAAGTCCGGCGGGCAGCGGTGCAGGCGAGGGGCGGCCCCGCGGAGCGGAGTCGGCGGCGCCCGGACGGAGCGGGAGTCTCCCGCGGGGGCTGCGGGGCAGGGGGAATCACCCGGCGGGATCTTAAAACTCGAATCGATGGAGCCCAGGTGGCGCTGCTCGAGCCGTCACGCCGCTTTCCCAGCCGGGCTATCGGGCACTGGGTCCCCGGCCCCGCGCGGCCCCATCGCCCCCCAGCCTGCCGCCCGGTGCCGGCCGTCGGAGCCAGCGAGCAGCGCGGCGCCGCTTCCTGCTCCGCCACGCCGGGCTCCGGCCCTGTCCCGGGCACGGGGCCGGAGCCTGTGCTGCCCCCCGCCCACGCACTCCCCCACTCGTTCCCGGCGCACGCAGTCAGGCGCAGCGCCAGCGCGGGCTTCTCCAAGGGAGAGCTCCCCGGGTCGGGCGGGGGTGCCCGTCCGCTTCGTGCCTCCTGCCTGGGCCGCGCCAGCGCCACGCTGCAGGGGTCAGCGCGCAGCCCCACGGGGAAGCCCGAGCACCGCTGAGGCTGCGCCCTGCGCCGGCAGAGGAGCGAGAACCGCTGCGGGAGGCGCCGCGGCCTCGGTGCCGTCGGGGCCCGGCGGGAGAGAGATCGCGCCCCGCCGGCCCGGGCTCCCCCGGCGGTGGTTGATTGGCGCCGCGGGGAGTTCGCTCCGGGAGGCGGGGGAGTGATTGCCGGCGGGGGGTGGTTTCCCCCTTCCCTGGCCGGGCTCATTGGCCAGACGGCGCCGTGGCAGGAAGGGGACAGAGACCACGCGGGCTCCGCCCCGCGCCAATAGAAACCTATCGAAGGGTAACCCGAGCCCAGAGAAACCCGCGGCGGCGGTGCCAGCACCCAGCCGCCGCGGTCGGGGCCGGCTTTCCGCAGGGGCGGCCGGGGGCGCGGGGGTGCGCGGGCGGCGACCGCGCCATGCAGTACCAGCCTCCGGGCGCGGCGCCGGCGGCCCTGGGCGTCGGCGTCCCGCTGTACGCGCCCACGCCGCTGCTCCAGCCCGCGCACCCCACGCCCTTCTACATCGAGGACATCCTGGGCCGCGGCCCCGCCGCCGCCCCGGCCCCCCACTCCCTGCCCGCCCCGCCGCCGCCGACGCTGCCGTCGCCCAACTCCTCCTTCACCAGCCTGGTGTCCCCGTACCGGACCCCCATCTACGAGCCGACCCCCGTCCACCCGGCCTTCTCCCACCACCTCGCCGCCACCTATGGCACGGGCGCCTACGCCGGGCCGCTCTACTCCTTTCCCCGCGCCGTCGGCGACTACGCGCACGCCCTGATCCGGCAGGACCCCCTGGGTAAGCCATGTGCCCCCCTCCGCCCTCCCCGGCTCCGGCGCAGATCTCGTCCCGTCCCCATCCCGCCGTCGGGGCAGGGGTAAATGGGAAGTGCCCAAAAGCGGTCCCCTTTCCCGCCCGCCCCGCCGCTTCTCTGTGTTCCCCCGGCTCCCTCCGGCCCCCGTCTGATTTACAGTAAATTAAGGACGTGCCGTGCTCCGGGTCTGTCAGCGAAACCACAGTGCGCGGCCGCCGTGACTCAGATTTGTTTTCCTTCAAACCAAGTGACTCTGAGAGTGTCCTTAGTAATGTCGCGTGTGGTTTTGGTGGGGAGTTTTAATTGTGCTTGGAGATCGCATGGCAGATCTCAGTCTTTCCTGCGGATGACTTGAAAAACACTCGGGAGGCCGGCTCCGCTCGCTGGGGCCCCCGAGGTTCCTCTGCGGGTCGGCTCGGGCCGGGCCGGGTCGGGGGTCCCGGTGGTTACTTCGCGCCTTTGGCCGGGAAGCGACCCCTCTGCGGGGGCTGAGCCCCGTGCCCGGGCTGCAGCACTTGTTCTTAGTGATTGCAAAACTGGACCTGACTCACCACATTTGTGCAATGAAAGAGGCTGACCCTTTCCGTTCATACAGGAAACCTTGAGCTCTCGATAGGAGTAAATCTGGTTTCAGAAGCTGTTAAGTGTTTTCCTGGCCGCCTGAAGCAGGCTCTTCCCCGGGAGTCGTGCACATTGCTGATTACTTTATCGACATCCTCAATACAGACAAATTCAGGAAACACTCGACTTCTGATAGCCGGGATCCGTTTTTCTGATATTGTTCATTTCCTCTGTGTGGGATGTGACTTTATGACAGCTAAAATAACCAGTTGCTTCCTATTTTTTGAGTCTGTTTTGCACAAGAATTACTAAAGCCTGACGCAAGCAAAATCTCGAAAAACAATGCAGCAAATTGCAAAGGGTGCAGGCCGAAAGACAAACAGCATGACTCAGTTGCGCTGGCCGGAGCCTCCTGCCCCGGGACGCGGCTGCGGCTCCGCAGCGGGGCCGGTTCCCCGGCGTGTCGCTGCCTGCCCCGCCTCGCCCCTCACCCGGCCCCGGGTGAGCCTGGCGGGCGCCCCGCGGCTTCTGGCGGGCAAAGCCCCAGCCGAGGGTGGGGGACATGCGGGCCCTCCTTCCTAGAAACCCAGTGCCCTCCTGTCGGCGCATCACCCCTGCCCAGCCCCGCGATGTCCCCGCTCTCCACAGGGACCCGGGAGACGGTTTCTTTAGGACATCGCAGTGAAAGAGCAGAAGGAAGCAAAGGTCTTTTTTTTTTTTTTTTTTTTTTTTTTTTTTTTTTTTTTTGGTCTCTTTCTTTGCGAGATAGACCAACAGGAAACACATTGACGGAAATGTTGCCAAAGCCCGTAAAGTGACTTTAACCGGTCTCTCCGTTTGGCGGAGGGGAAAAAATCAGAGAGGGGAAAGATCAGAGTAGGAACTGAGAGAAATAAAATCAGGCGAAGGAAATTAGCGAGCCTAGACCCGGCACGCTCCCAGGCCTGGCCGGGGCTGGGCAGGGGCTCCCCAGTCCCGCGTGTCCGTGGCCGGCGGTGACCCTCGGCTCTCTGCCTCTCTTTGCAGGGAAGCCGCTGCTCTGGAGCCCCTTCATCCAGCGGCCGCTGCACAAGAGGAAGGGGGGGCAGGTCCGCTTCTCCAACGACCAGACCATCGAGCTGGAGAAGAAGTTCGAGACGCAGAAATACCTCTCCCCGCCGGAGAGGAAGCGCCTGGCCAAGATGCTGCAGCTCAGCGAGAGGCAGGTGAGGCCATGCCCGCGCCCCGGGGAACCGCGCCCCTTCCCCTTCGCTCCAGGCCCCGCCGTGCAGCTGCTGTCGCTGCATCGGGACCTGGCCGGCTCAGGGTCGGCGGGAAGGGGTCTTTGACGGGTTCTTGCTTTTTGCTTGTGGCTTGGGAAAGGCTCTGGGCACTAACTGGCTCCAAGACTACCCTGCACCTTTTCTTGTTGTCGTTGCTCAGGTCAAAACCTGGTTTCAGAATCGCAGAGCCAAATGGAGGCGTCTAAAGCAGGTAGGGAGATGTTTCTGTTTCTATAGAAATAAGTATTTTAATTGTCTTATCTTACGCCGTGCTCGCCTATTCCAGGTTGTATGCAGAAGTCATCTGAAAGGCTGTTTAACCTCTTCACCTTGATTAAAAAGACAAATAGTCATGCTGGAATCCGTGAGGGCTCGTTCAGGCAGCACTAACGTTAAAAGCTTCTAATGCAGTTCCTATATCAATTATGCCCGTCTTTCACACACCACCTATTAAAACTCCAGGGTAATTGTTTTGTAAACCCATATGTTGTTTAGCCAATTAACGTGGAGAAGATAAGTAATTGTCAGTAAATTACCTAGGCAGTTTTTTGGGAGAATATTAACTGGTGTTTTAAAATGCCCTCTTTTGATAAACACAAGTTGATGTATTTTGCTAACAAAGGAGAAAGCAGGTACAAACACCTTGTTTGGTTTGACGAGCCACATGGAAAATTGAGTAGTTTTTACCTTCCTTTCACAAGCAGTTACAATGCATGAGCCTAAGAAGTTAAAGCAGTTTCCCCTCCCTTAGAAATCATGCTCAAGCAGGTAATTATTTAGGGATTTTTATGGCACATAGGAACTCAGCAAAACTGAGGTCCCTTGGCTCAAATATTTTTGAAAAATTCCAACATCTTGACCTGAGTCTGGCTTCAGCTAATGTGACATGGATGCACACAGTTTACTGGCAGATTTGCCTTTAATGTAAAAGTAAAAAGAAAAGTAAACTAATCACGGTACGGTGCTCTAGATGAATCTGTTCTGTGACCTTCACCTGAGTTTAACTCAATCTTCAGTTGATTTTTTAATAAAGTTCTATTATTCTGGCAAGAGGCCGCCTAGGGCCCGGCCCATGCCGCAGTGTCCGGAGAGCTTGCTTGGGATCTCGGCCATTTTAAGTCATTTCCTCCTTTTCATTCAGTCGCATCCATTTCTCCAAGCCCGCACAGTTATATCATGGGTACGTGTCCCTGCCTGCTTTTTCTTTCACATAGCATTTCGTGCCCCCTTAGGGGACTGGGCTCTCCAGACAGGAGCCAACATAGGGCTACTCTTGCCTTCACAAACAGGGGTTTGATTTGGTTTTAGTGGTGAGTGTTTTAATGTTGAGTTTTAGCTTAATTGGTAGTTTTTTTCCATTTGCTTTTGGACCACTGATGGATTCAACCTCCCTCCTCTTGCTGTCGGGTGTAATTAAAGAAAGATCAGGGCAGGAGGAAGCTGTGTGTCGGTGTTTGTAGACTCATAATAAACATTTGCTTTGCTAAAGACAAAAGTTCAGAGGTTCCTGGGCTCCAGCAGCTCCTGACTCTTTTGAAGTGGCTGCGATAACCATCGCCAGGGAGCCCTATTCACGGCAGCAGCCCCTGTGGCTGTGAGGGAGTGGGATCAGAGCCCTCGCCCGGCCCGGTCCCACTCGGGCAGGTTTATAGGCAGGAGGCCCAGGGAGGCAGCAGGACACCTGCCTTTTTCTGCAAGGTGGTTTTCCCACACAGCACAGCTGGAATTCCCTGGCCTCCTGTCTCTGTGGCCTCTAGTTCTGTGCCAAGCAGGATTCTTTCATTGCAGGAGAACCCCCAGGTCACCAAAAAAGAAGAAGTAGAAGGTGCTGACAGTCACAGTGAGCAAAGGCCGGAGAGCTGCCAGAGCCCCGAGCAGAAGGGTAAGGAGGTCTCTCTGGATGGCTCACAGTACACCCCCTCACCAGCCTCACACGAGGACCTGGAGTCAGATGTCTCTGAGGACTCTGATCAAGAAGTGGACATTGAAGGTGATAAAGGCTATTACACTGCTGCCCACTAACAGTCCCATGCAGAGAGCGGACCTAACTCGGCTTGCACTTTACCAGGGGCTGGTTTGAAAGAATATCGTGCTACAGGAGAAAACTTTCACCGTTACATTGAAAGAAAAAAGCATCACCAAATAGACTAATTTTATAACAAGCAAAGAAAGAAAGAAAGATGTACTTTCTGCAAACAGTTCAGTTTTGCCATCTCTAATTTGGTTAAAGGACCATGGTTTGTATTTAATTATTTGTAAGATATGTTTGTACAATTATCAATGTTCTAACTGGAATATTGTCCTGCACCCTGTCCTTACTCATGGTGGTGGAGAGGGTCTGAATCAGCTGCTGTCGGTGATCAGGCAAAACTCTTAACTAGTGTGGAAGTGAGTATGGATTGCAGGACTAAGCCCTTTATATGTGTAAACAAACGTACTTTAAATAGATTAATATAAACGCCCTTTGTAAGCAGAGAAGCATGTTCTGTGAAATAGGAAGGGATTTGACCATCCCGAGAAGTGCCTTATACTCACACTCTTTTGTGTGCTCTCTACTGAGACATCCTTCCTTTGTCAGGTAGAGTTGTCAGACAGATTCCTTTTTCTTCTTGTGTGAGATTAAATGTGCCTTCTCAGATTTCTGAGAATTTTGCCTCACAGTTTGGATGGTTCAATTTGCAGAAAAAAAATATTTTTCTCCTTCAAAATCTCTAGCACTGTTTTTTATGGATTTCATATTTGAGAAGAAAATGCAGGGAGTGATAGGGCCTTGCTGCAGGGCATAAGTGAAGCATACGGCCGTGGGAAGATAATGCCTATCGTACACGTATCTGCTTCTGTACATACTAGTTTTCTTTAAAAATCTTGTGGTTTTATACCTCACATTGTTCATATTTTGTACATATTTGTTCAGTGTTTAAAAAAAAAGGCAAAACCTGGTATTTAATTTTTGATGGACATATCTGTGAAATAAACTTAAACTCTGCAACACTCGCCACTCTGGCCGTCCAGTTACTGGCAGGAGAAAACCCAAACTTCTCCTTTGCCAGGTGTGTTGTAAGCGCCTTTCCCTCAGTACTGTGCCAGCCATCAGCCACCTCGCAGCTTTCTGGGCACCCTCGGTTGCAGGAGCCTCGTGTGGGCTCTCTGCTGTATTTTTTTGCTGTGTTTCAGCCTCTCACCCCGCATTTTGGTTTTGCCCACACGGAACGGGCTCTGTGGCGGGAGGAGGAAAACCTGGCTGGCAAGCCCGGGCTGGAAGCGTGGGTGTTTACCCCCGAGTCGCCCTGACCTTGGGGGGCCGCAGAGGGGCGCGGGCTGGAGGAGGAGCGGGGCCGGCAGGGTTTGCTGGGGCCGGGCATCGACCCCAGCCGGGCAGACGCTGACCCACCTGAGTCAACAGTGGTTATTCATCGGCATTTCTCCGAAATGACTCGGGGAAGGAGCACAGATCCCGGGCTGTGAGAATTGCTCCTGGTAGTGGGCATCCTGGGTGGGCACCCGCGTGGATATTCAGCCCCTCCAGGTGCCACAGTGAGCACCCGGCGACGGGGATTTACACCCGGCCAACTGTTACTAAAAGCCAATTTAGTGCCAAGAAATACTTTTAGATAGCAACAAGTGACTGTTGTGACTGGCAAGGGAGGATGGCCCTTAGACCAGACAAGCTGTTGCTTCTAAGTGAGTTAATTCTTAAAGAAACATCAGCTGAATTTTCTGAATAAGTGGCTTTAACTTCGGTTTATCCGAAAACCGCGTTCATGAACGGGGCCCGAAAAGACGAGACGATCGGGAGGTTCTGTGCCCCCTGCCCGAGCACACCGGGCACGGGCTCTGGCCCTGAGCTGCTCCGGTCGGGGCCACGGCCGGGCCGAACGCTCCGCTCGCACGGCGGCCCCGGTGGCGCGGGCACCGGCGCCTGGTTTAACACCGCCCGTGACAAAGGGAGGGAGCTCCGGGGCGCTCCGGGCCGTGCCTGGGGCTCCTCTCCGCCTTAGCGCCGGGATGGAGCCCCAGCGCGGTGAGCCCCACGAGAGGAATCGCTGAGGGCGCAGACAGCTCGCAGCGGGGCTGCGCTGAGGAGGAGGAGATCCCTTCTCCATCCCTCGGCTTCCCCTCGTTCCGGTTGCCGTCCTGGGCCTCAACGCGGATCCCGACCGGGACGGGGACGGGGACGGGGACAGCCCACCGTGAGTCCCGGGAGCTGCGGGGGAGGGTGGTGAGGTCTTGAGGGCCGGAGCAGAGCAGGGAGCGCTCGGGAGGGAAGATGCCATCCGCCTCTGTTTTTCTTTATCTCTTTATCTGTCCCGACCGATATCAAGGTACACGAAACTGGCGTCGCCTCTTCAGCGCCACTTCGTGTTACGGCTGTGCTTTCGCGTGGGGATGGGAACACGCGTGGAACAGGGCGGCCGTCACGGGTGGGCAGCCGGCGGCGGCCCGTGGGAGTGGGCGCCGGGCGAGCCGCATTTCCACGGGGCTGATGCCGCCGGGACCAGCCGGGAGCCAGCCGGGCCCGGTGCGATGGGCGGGGGCTTTGCCCGAGGAACTGCGCGGGGTCGCGTCCCGGGAGATGAAATGGGGTCCAGGGAAGCCGGGCTCGCCGACCCAGGCGCTTTCCCCGCCGTGGCGGGGATTTGGCGGCTCCCTGCAGGTGCGGAGCGCGGATGCGCCGTCTGCAGCCGCCTGGCCAGGGATGTGGATTTCCAGGGTGTCGCGACAAGTGACAAACAGCGCTGTAACCCGGGCTGGGCAGTCGATATGTCCTTGCTCACCCGCCCAGCCGGGAAGGGGGCTCAGGGAGGTAAAACACACCGGCGGGGCCGGCCGAGCTGCCGCTCAGAAGCAATCCCCCCGCCTCTGTCCCTAATTTCCCCAGCTCGTTTCCACGCGGGGGAGACCGACGTGGGGATGACCACGGTGTGGCGGACGAGTGTTCCTCCACGGGCAGTCTCTTCTCTTTGGCAGGAGAAAAACAGGCAAAGCACTTTACACCGTTCGGGAAAACCTTCGAGCCCCTTCCGTGCCAGCCAGCTCTGTCCTGTTTGTTTGCCCGTTGGCTATTCCATGCCGAACTGGCACGTATGACCTTTCCAGCACAACTCCCGTCTTGTTTTCGACTTTTTTATCAGCCGATTCAACTTGAAAATGGTTATCATTTAGCAGAAAAACAAACAGAAAAGCACATTTTTGTAAGCAAAACGTTAATGATTGGAAGAATTGCACCAATTTCAGCTTGACAGTGTGTGATTAATCCTCCGGGTCAGGTACTTATATTTTTAGTCATTAGGTTCGTCGGCCTTTGATATGCAGAACTGTTTCTAGCCTAATAGGCTATCGACCGGGCCGCTGTGTACTTTGACTCGGTGCGCAGCGCGGTTCCCGGGCCCGCGGGAGCGCAGAGCGGGATGCGCGGGCAGCGCCGGCCGGGCGGGCTCGTCCCGCAGGCCCGTCCCGTCCCGTCCCTTCCCGTCCCGTCCCTTCCCGTCCCGCAGGCCCGTCCCTTCCCGTCCCTTCCCGTCCCGTCCCGCAGGCCCGGCCCCGCACCTGGCCCGCGGCCGGAGCCGCCCCGCGCCCGCAGTCCGGGACACGCGTGGGGCTGCGCGTTCGCGCCCGCCGCCGGTGCTGCCGCGGGGCGGGAGAGGAGGAAGGCGGATGCGCGATGTTTGTGAAGCAGGTCACTTTAATCCTTCGCGCTGAAATGTCCAGAGCCTCTTCTATCGCACAATAATAGGAAATAATAACTCAGGGCTGCTAATTGTTTGCTTTCGCTGAAAAGGACCTTCCTCTGGGCATATCGGATAAAAGGAGTTTTATCCATCCACTCAGTTTAGTGGATGACAAGAAATGGTATTAGGCCTGGAAGACATCTGCTGTTATATGTCTCCTCAGAGGACCAAAAAAAGAATCAGACAATAAAATCTTTGGATGGATATTATTATCTTTTAGCTATGTAGGTATGTATATATACATATGTGTGTGTGTGTGTATGCAAAATGTTTGTTTTTGAAGACATTATTTTACCACATGAGAAAGTACCAAGACAGACAGAGCTATAACCGTGAAAGAAGCATGAACAGCAGGTCAGAGCATGCTGCTCTGATTCAGATCAACTTCGCATTAACGTTTAGCAGTAGTTTGGGCTTAGTAAGGACTTTGTCCAGGTGACAACAGCTTACCAAAAAGCCTTTGCTGACAGTTGAGTCTCTGTCTTATTTTGAATCATGGACTGGCTCCAGGCCTCCTGAGCACAGGAGGTTTGCTTATTCCTATTTATCCAAAACAGGAAATCAATGTGTATTTCTAAAATATTTCAGATGGTGCATGTCAAGGCCAAAAAAACTTTACACAATCGTGTAAAAAGCCTTATCATGTTAACTTAAGTGGCTCCATTTCACAACTCCATTGTCTGAGAGCTATTGACAAATGACTACTAAACCCCGGGAATCTCAAGCACATCCACACTGTGTTACTTTGGTCACTTCGAGTTATAACAGCAAATTATTGTTTGGTGGAGTCTTTCAATTGAGTTGGTGACTCGTGAATTTCCCCCTGAATGTTAGATACCCACCCATGCCATAAAGACATAATCTCTAATGGGACTAATTGAGAGGTAGCTCTTTCTCCCTATTAAATTGTTACCTACCTATGTCATTAAGCCTTAATAATAAATAGAACTAATAAGTTTGTTTGGGTTTGTTGGGTTTTTTGTTTGTTTATTTGGTTTTCTTTCTGCTTGTTTTGATTTGTTGTCATTGTGGAGGTTTTTTTTTTTACATAGCAAAACACAGCCTGATATTAAACAGTCTGAGAGGCTGTGCTTATGCTTGTTTAGAATTGTCATAGTGACTTTTTCGTTTTTCGTCCTTTTTTTTTTCTTTCCTGAAAGTATTGTTCAAGATGTCAAAGATACTAGCACAATTCTGGGAAAGAGATGTTCTGAATTTTCAATGGTAGGAGCAAACCAATGTAAAGATATGTATTAATGACTAAGAATTTATCTGCTGACTTTTTACAAGACAATTGTTATAGTGGGTATGTGAGCAAGCATGTGGGCTGGACATTTTCAAGTAGCTGCTCAATGGAGCAGATTTTTCAAGGATTTTGTCTGAGTACATTTTGGTGAAAACAAAGTCAAAGTCAAAACGAATTGCTGTCGTGGCCTGTAGGAAATTAATTGGTGCTCACAGTCAGCTGGAAATACTGACCCTAAAGACAAACTGAACTTCACGTTTGTTGTACAGTTTAGGCAAATGATTTGGGCTAAAAGATGGAATGGGCATGAAAAATGAGCTGCCATCTCATCAGCCTTAGGGAAGGGGCCATTTCCAGGAGGCCTAATTCAATCAAGCTTATTTAAGGACTAAAAATCCCATCTGACAGACACATAGACCTCAAAACTTTTAACATGATTTTAGTAGGCTGAGTTGCAGTCAGCAAGGAGCCCAGAATATGACCTGCTAAAACTCGGCAGATTATATCAGTAGACTCTTAGTGGGTCTTGCTTTTGAAAAAAGAGTTCCTGACTGAACTAAATCTACTGAAAAAAGGATCCTTTTCCCCTTGTTGTCTAGACTGACCCTTCAGGGTTTCCCTGAACTTCAATCTGTGCCATTGCTTTGAAGACAGACCTATGTGGAGAAAATTCTTGCTGATCCTTTCCTATGATACCCCTTGGCTGGTGCAGTGGGCATGCCATTGTAAGGAGCATTCTGTCCTTGTCTAGACAAGTATCAAAGCTGTATTTTTAGAATGACTTAGCAAACACTTTTGAACACCTTTTAGCATTTGACTTGTCCTGTCTATGCAAGGTTTCAAATCATGGTAGTCAAACCTTGTTAGCCAGTACCTTTAAAAACACAGCTTTTATCTTAGTCTAGCCATACTGAGAGTTCTTGTCCTGGAGTACACCCACATGAGGGGAGAGCCATTTTAAAATGAGTCAGGACTGCCCACTACCCTGCAATTGTATCTCAATTACTTACTGCAGCTATCAGGATAAAAATCACAGGTTAAAAGGGGAAGAAGTAACTTTATTTTATACACATCAGTTCTTCCACTTCCTTCTCTGTAATAAGAAACCCTCTTACACAGCCAAAAACCTAATCTAGCACACAGAGTCTATCCGAGAGATCTTTTGTAGTCCTAAGGTATAGAAGGACCCAGTTCTGCAAGAGGATGGGCTAGTGGCTGAGGCCACCTTCCAAGGACTTATCCTGGAAGTTCTTCCCAAATATACCTTGGAACTGGCCCAAGTTGCTGTGTGGAGTTTGGAGACAATAAGCCTTTAAGGAACAGCTCTGCACTAATTTGGTTCATTTTGGCTGATGGGTGTTGCAGCCCCACCAGCACTTCAGAGCAAGTTTGGCTCATTGAGGGCGTTTTGTTGGTTGATTCTGGGCTCCATGGCAGTAAGGCACCAGATTAAATTTATCTCTGAGCATGTCAGTGCCAGTTAGATGTGGCAGGAACTGCGAATGAGTTGCTCTGTTGGCTGAAAACAAACACGGGGCTGTAGAAGTCACAGTGAGAAAGGCCAAGGGAGTTGAGGTGTAGTAGCAGGGGCTTCAGGGGCTCAGAGGCAAAAATTATGGGATGGGACAGTAGCTCTGCAGCCCCCATGACATACTGATGCAGGCAGTGGAGAAAACCAAAAATTTCTTCTAAAGTTTGTCAGATAATGAAAAATTATTGTTTTGGGTAAAGGGCAGAGACTGATCTGACAGTCTGTCAGGGACCAGACTGAAGTTTTCCATTTAAGTAAGATTTTGGGAGAAACTAGTGGTCAGTACAATCCCTAGGAGATGGATCAGATCTGCCCTGCAGAGCTAAAGCCTTCTCTGAGCCTTTGGCCCTGGAGGCTCGCATCGACATTGGCTTGGTCACCACTCATGCACCTGTATAATATTGTCTCCTTGGTGCAATACCCCCTGCAACTTCAGGAGCATTTCACTCCAAGTGAAGCATCCTAATTTGGTTCAGTGGAATAGCAGCAACAGTGGCAGCAGCAAAGATGGCAGCAGCTCTTGGCTGTCTCTGCCACCTGAACTCACCTCTGTTAACAGGCAGGAGATGTACAGCACTTCCCCAGAATCATTTATCTTTATGATAACTCTGTTTTGGGGAGGACTGGACCCCATCAGAACGCTAGTTACTCTTGAAAATCTCAGTGAGAAATGTATGCAGATAGTCTTTGTGCTGTTCACCACTTCCCATACTGTGGTAGGGGAAGAGAATGCTGACACTGCAATAACTGAATAAAAGACACCCATTTTCTGCCCGTGTTACTCTCACAATGAATATTTTTCATGCTTGGTGCTACCCCCACCAGCTACCCCTACCCCACAGCCTTTGGGTGTGTCTGGGCAGTCAGAGTACACTCACAGAAAGGGCAGATGGTGAATATCTGTATACTTGAAAATATATTTATGTCTTAATTAAAAAACTTACACAGAAAAGTACATGTTTTTTCTCCCTTTTTCACTTTCACCTGATACTTTTTGCTGTAGCAAAAGAAATGCTACCTGCACATGGAAACAAATGTGCAGGTTTTTCTAGGGAAGAGAATTATGCCACAGAGGCCTGTGTATAACATGACACCAGAACTTCTCAGAAAGTCCTGTGTGGTAGGATGCAACTGGCCAGCTTCAGAGTCTTTTGCAAGGCAGCAGAAGTTCCCTGGGCTTGAAGTAATAAACATCTTACATGCACAGATGTGGTTGGGGAGGGTGGTTTATATTGATTCATCATCAACCACTCCAAAATGAGATTGCTGTGTTGTTATATAACCCTTGGAAGGGGTTTCCTGGCAAAATAATTTTCGGTTATTTTGTGGTTTTTTCCACGATGATACTTTTGCCTCATGACTGTCTCCTGAGCTATCAATCACAAAATTCATGAACACAACCTGTACAATCTTATTTCCTATATATATGAGGAATAATCTAGCACTGGCAAATGAGGCACACATGATGATACTTAAAAGTGTATGTAAAATATTAAGTTATTTGGTGGTTGCACTAGAACAAATGTAGGAAAAATAATGTCATTAAATAACAAATGGATTAAGGCCTTATTTTTATTTAGTTGATTACGGAATCTGCATTACTACATACTTTCCATTATTTGCAAATTACACCAGACAGATTGAATAAATGCTTTAAAATGGGTCCTGAACACTGGTTTAGAAACACAGAGGAAGTGGTTTCTTAGACAACTGCTACCCACGTATTGATTTAATAACGGAGAGGTGGAGGGGCAAAGATGATTATGTTGATGTACTGAACTGTTGATTGTTTAATTGAAGGTAAAATTTTTAGCTTCACTAGTCAATTACCTGATCTCATTAAGTTCTTAAAAATCACTAAAATACCATTCTGGCTGAAGCAGCTGCACTTTGCTACTATATTGTCTAAAGCATTAGGAAAATCATTTGCTAATGGTGATTTACAAGTGTAAACATGTGATATTTTTAACATCTAAATAAGCTTTCTCCATGTGAGAGATTTTGAACTACTACCATGCACCAGGTATGTAAGGGCAAAAAAGCATATGAAATATGTTTTTATGTTTGCTTAAATGATCCTTAAACTTCTAAATATTTTAAGGTTTCTTCTATTCTAATGAATCTTGTCAACAGGATGGAAAATACAAGTAGAAAATAATGATTTTTTAATATTAAAGCTGTTTCAAATATAAATACAAGATTGATTTCAGTGCCTGTCACATAACAGAGGTTGTATTAAGAATAAATATAAACTAAGACAGCATCTGGCATCTCTGTGGAGGAAGAAGCCCCATGCTGTGAAAATGCTGGAGGTGCCAGCCTGGCAGCACAAGAAGGACTCCAGAGCAGCAAGGACAGCTCATCCCGGGCCTCTCCTTGTTCCTTGGGAAGTTGCTGATAGAGGACTTGGCAGAGCACCTCCTGGATTCTATATGCCAGAGTGCTGTGCACTGCTAGCAATCAGTGGCATTTTTTGTATTTCCAAACATCATAGGAAGACATTCTTTCAGGTTAACACATTTTCATTTTGCAGGATGCCTGTCCCAGAAAGGGTAAGTGATCAATCAATGTTCACACAGTAATGTAGGAAGCCTTTTCCAGAACCTGTGTGCCGAAGGTTCTGTCCTCGTGTACTTCATTTGGTTTTTAAATCAGTTCAGAGAAAGACAACTGGTTTCCATGCAGAAGGAATCTGGGATCAATTTCTTCATTCCTGCAAGCAATGTGACTTCAGCCACATGAACTTGATGAACTCTCAGAAAGGGGCTAGACACGTTTTTCTCTCGGTGCAAAGATGTGATGAGGTTATGAACAAGTCCCAAAAGAAGAAATTAAGGAAGAGCTGGGTTGTGTTTTTCCCCCTTCACAAAGGGTTAATGAGACATAGTAGCTGTAGAGAAATAATTTAGAAGAAATTCTGTAGCACCAAGATTTCCCAGTTTTGGGGGATATTCCCACTGATTCTGGTTCTGTGCCAGTCCATGTGCCACTTAAAATCTCTTTGGAGTGAAAAATGACTGTCAAAATATGAAAAGGGGACAAAAGCACACAGCACTGACAAGGAAACGTGCCAGTTCCCCAATCTTGGAGCACATGCCTCCAAACTTCTTGGGAAATGTAATTATCTTTCTATAATTACCTATTATTGCTTGAAGTTCCCATCCATCAGTAGCTCCTACACTACTGGTGTGGTTGTTACTTAGGTTTTTAGGTACTTGAATTGAGGTGCAAAGTGTAAGCCAAATAAAACTGCTAGTGTTGCATTTTGATGTCATGTAAATTGGCAATTACATTCTGCACAAGGCAGTGATATAAATTATGATATAAATCAACCCAAATTTGAGGACATTCACGTGGAGTCTTCCTTAATATTTTGTAGGTGCCAGAACACAAGACAATGGGCAGGAAAAGGACAAAACTTGATTTTTAAGAAAACAACATCAATTTAGGTCTTTCAGAGAGAAAAACTACTCAGGGTCTGGAGTTTGGGTTTGTTTTCCATTTTTTAGGTATTGCCTTTTTAGGGTTTGGGGAGGTTTTGGCCCTGCACTGTTGTTTATTGACTGCAGAAATGTGCAGAAAGAGTAGAAGCTGTGTAAAGCTCTTCCAAGACTCACTGTTACTGTCAAGCCAGAGAAATTTGTTGTGCCTGTGTTATTGTGATCAACCAGTCTGTCCAAAATGGTTCTGCAGCTTTTCTCAGGTTAAAGTAGCACAAACTCATTTTTGGACAGGGTAGAGCCTGTGTAACTTGGTTTACCACGGCAGCTTTTGGAATTATAGCAGATTTGGCTGTGACATTTTACAGGAACAATTGAACCATTTTAAGCACTGATTCAAAGGTAATTCCTGGTGATAGCTGATATCAACAGTGGGTTGACTTCCTACTTGGTAGGTGGGCCAGAAAAGCCATCCTGGTGGAAAGGAGAGCCTGAAGGTTTCCTGTGAGCAGAGCCCTGTGCTCCAGGAGATCCTGCAGGGATGAACTACAGGAGCCAGCTCAGGAAAGTGCCTGGGGCCAAATATTTGCACAACTGTTCTGAGCTATGGTTCTGCTTAGGGTCTTTGTGGTTTTCAGATAAGAAAATGAGGAAACTGAATAAAAACATCTACCCACCAAAATGGTGAATTGTATGAGGGCATCACTCCTGTGCGCCTTCTCCTCCCCCTTGCAGACCTGAGCACTGGCAGAGGCTGCCTTGCTACTCTTGGTAAACAACTTTTGAGGGGTTTGACTGGCAATAAAGTTCATCCAGCTTCTTAGGTGCCCAATATCTTGTAACCTGCACCCTGAAGATTGATATACAGCCATCCATTTAATAATCCATTTAATTTCTATTTTTGAAATAAAATAGAAGTATCAAGGTATAATTTTCTTTAATATATCAGTAAAAATAATTGAATAATCCTGAACTCCACCTTTTAAGGTCTCCTTAGTTTGTATTTTTCTTCTTTTGTTGTGTTTGTGTGTTTACTTATTTTTATTCTGTTCTTGTTTTCAGTGATTTTTCATGTTCTTCAGAGTAGGAAGAACTATTTTTCTGGTAGCAGGAGCTATACCAAGTCCTGCAGGTTGCACTTAATGCTGATTTATGTGTCAAAATTAGTAAGCCTAGAGAGACCTTTTCCCTAACAAATAAATCAACATATTTCCTAAAATGAAGCTGGCAGGTGTTTACTTATTTTGTGTTTTTCATTGGACTTGAACTCACGCCAGCTTACACAGTGCTGGATTGCATTTAAGTTCTCTAAAACATATTCTCTAGAAAAGGAGCAATTACAGTGCAGTGTTTCCTGAAACTACAAGAGTCTGAGGTCATAGTACTTGTTTATAAAACACATTTCTCAAACTTCTGTCTTCCAAGAATCAGCTGAAGCATAATGCTGGAAATATAATGTATAATGAATAAATATATTTCAGTGATTCATGAGGATTTGTCTCATTTTATTTCTAGATATGAGTAGGTCATTAACTAGCCTATACATATATATACATTTAAAAGCAGAATTTTCCCTTGCCCACTAAGATCAGTAATATATGATACAAAAACACTGAAATGTTTCATCATATCTCTGCAGCAATCTGTTCTCTAACTTGGTACATCTTATTTTCAAGATGATAAACTTTCTCAAAAACCTTTCCATGTGATCACTCACAAATACTAAGGCTTTTAATAGTCACATCATGCAATGCTTACATTGCCTAGCCAACATTTATTGTGAATCTATTGATGCCCTGCTTTTAATTCCTAATGATACTGAAATTAAATTAGCTATGAACTCCCTTACAACGTCTGTCTCCTGATCTGGAAGACTGTTTATACAAGCAATCAGGGAAGTTAGCTGCTCACTGGCAGGGCAAGTGTCTGCAAATAGGCTCTGCAATAACATATTAGCCACTGCAAATGGAGGAATATGAATTAAGCATATAGATTTTGCACTTGTTTCCTTTGTGCCTCCCCTCTTTCCTTGACATGTTTACTGACACATTTATAAAGTAAGAAAGAGCTCTGAATGTTGAGCATTAATTACGTGTGGGAACTGAAGCATAAAATAACATCTACATTTTATCCTTTTTAATCAAGAGGAAATGCTCTAATGTTGGATTTAGATTTAATGCAAAACTAAATATTTGACTCACAATATATTATGTCAGTAGATTGGCTGGTATTTATCACACTTTTCAAAACTAGAGCTTTAATGCCTCATTTGACATGATTTTGTCAGTCCCTGACAGAAAGCTGATAAAATGTCCATTTATGCCATTACAGCTGCCTCTTGTAGCACTTGTGCTGCTATGGAGAGGGATCTGCTGTCTTTTGCCTAAAACCTTTGGTTTTGATAATTTTATAACAAGTTGATCTCTAAAGTTCATTTGGCTCTATTACAGTAGATAAGTTCAAGACTATAAATCAGGTTTTAATTGTACAAAAATAGCTTAAATTGACTAGGTGGCCAAAAGTTATCTAAATACCGCATTTTTTCTGTCAAGGTAGCTGAAACTAGAGTTAAAACTACCACTGGATTTCCATTTCTTCTCTTATTTTTAGTTTCATCTTCAAAGGGCCTTTTTTCCCCCTTGCTTGAGCATTTAAAAAAAAATTTCTTAATCCGCTGGTAGTAAAAAAAAAAAGGTTTTCCACAAAAAATGGCAAAACTGAAGAGGACCAAATTATATGGTCCCTGCTGACCAGACAAGATGATTCTAGAGAATCCTCTAGCTCTAAAACCCCCTCCAGGTGTGTGCCTTTACCCAGGCAGGGCTGTCAGAATGGACAACATATTGCCCTGCACCCCAACTCTTACATATAGTGTGGATTTGCCAGTGCCAGGTACCTTGTGCTCAAAATACCTGGAATTGGGAATATCTTGTTATAAATGCAGCAGAACTATTTAATACTTATTTCTAATCCACCTCCATCTTCCGTGGGTTTAGAAGTGGATGCTGTGTGGGCTGCAGCACTGCTGGGGCAGCTGGCACAGCCTGAGGAGTTAAAAACGAGACAGGGAGTTCTGTTCCTCCCCTGCCACGTCCCATTTCATCAGGCTCTGCTCACAGAATTAGAGCTTTACTAGTTCTATCAAAATCAGTAAAATAATAATAAAAAGACAAGTGTGACACCAGCAAGAAGGGCTACTCCAACAAGCAGTGCTTGGTCCCTCACCTGCACTGGCAGGGAATGGCTTCCTGCAGGAGTGGCTGAAGCCCCCTTGGATAATTAGTGAGTGAGTTGCACAACAGCCTCTGTGTCCAGTGTAGTAATACCATGAGAAATAGGATACGTGCATCTGTTTAGGAAGACTGGCATATTTTTACAATTATCTAAACAAAATGAATTGCAGAATTTCAGGTCAAGCCTGAACTTTGCCCTGTCTCCAGAAGTGCAAGGACAGTGAAGTCACTGATTTGTGAAGAGTACAATTCACCCTGCCCATTTTCTTCCCTTTTTTTTTTTTGATTGATCCCAGTGAAGCCAATGCCAGCATCTGCATGATCTAAATGATCATTTGCCTTTGGTGGCTGGATTTTGGTAAGGAAAGTATGTGGAGTCAGCTACTCAGGACGCTGAAAACAGCGCTTTTCAATGAACAGGCATGAATTAATTTTTCCCCCACCTAAACTGAAGGAAAAATAGTTCCAACACTGACAGCTTATACTCTGTGGACATGTCTGAAATCTGAGGACACAACAAGAAATTCAAGTGCCACTTATCTCTGTTTCTGCACTACCCCTGCTGATAGTGCTCAGCCATGACCAGCCCAAGGGTACGACAATCCTCGCCTGGCACCAGCGGCAATTTAGGCCACAGGGCTTTAGTTAATGCCTCTGCTTTGGGAAGGGCAGAAGATGGAGAATTAAAGCAATTTCTCCAGTGAGACCCACTAGAAGGTGGGAGGAGAGTCATGCATATTTGTGCATGCTTGCAGTCCGCCCACTCCTTCCTTCCCTGGGCTCACCCTTCCGCCCGCAGCGCTGTCCCCAGGGGCGCAGTGGCTCTGCCTTTGCTGGATGCTGTGGCAGCATTTGGGGGCTCTCAGAGAGCCTCTCCTCCCTGCAGGGCCTAGGAGGAGGGGCTGAGACGCTCTGGGGGCTGGGAGTCATCTTCCAGCTAGGAAATGGAGTCATCTGTGTAGCTAAAAGTGATATAAAGAGCTTCCCTTCTGCCAACACCAACACGCGTAACAGGTGTTTGACAAGCCCAGGTAGCTGCTTTCCTCCCATGCCCCAGGCCCAACAACTGGAGCTACAAATTCTCTAATATAACACATGTTTCTGGGTCCTCATCAAGACAAAATTATCTGTGTGGTGGGTTGAGGTCAGCACTTGCGCTGGCGTGGAGATCGACATTCTCATGGGAGCCTGCAGAAGTGGCATCAGCCTCTGGGACCACTGGAACAGCACCTTTTGTTTGCTGACCTGGTGGAAAGGCAGCTCTTCTGTGCTCAGCAGGGCCAGTCAGCAGAGGCCTCAGAGCTTGTGGGATCAGCACTTTATTCACATGAAAGACCTGATGCCTTTGATTCAGTACTTCTGCCTTTCCAGGATGATGACACCAAAGCAAAGGTCTCTGTGATCTCACTGTCTCAGCAGCTTTCACATGTGAGCTTGGTACACAGAGAGCTGCCCCTCTGGCATCTATTTACTCAGCGGAAAGGGAGCAAAAAGGCACAGGCTTGCCCAGGGTCACACAGCGGAGGTGTCGCCAGCTCCTCGCAGTGCACTCTTTATTGCCACCAGGTTTTAGAGCTCATTTTCAGTCTTGTTTGTTGCTCTTGTGTGATAATCTGGTCTTTCATTAAAAAAAAAAAAAAATTAGAAAAAAGAAAAGAAGTGCAAAGACCCTGATACACTCTCAAAGAGAAATCAGAAAATGTGCAGCTGGAGACTAGAAGTATCATAATGAAAATAAGAACTTATGTGATGTGTAAAAAAAACAAATATGCTTTTCTCAATTTTCTGAATTTTCTGGAACAGGGCAACTCACAGTTTTAACATTGTTACTGGAAATGGTGAATGTTATGCTTTGAAGTCCTCTGATGTGCTGAAGATGCTCCTGTTCACATGCACACTTCTCAGGGTTGCCCCGGCCACAGCTTTAATGGGGCGATGATGTGGGTGGAGTCACCAAAAAAAAGAAAAAAGAAAAAAGAAAAAAAAAAAAAGACACAAACCAAGGGCAGGAAGAACTCATGCAGCTTCTTTTTTCACTTCTTGTCTCCTCTGATTTCCCACACTACCCCTGCTGCTGGTGCCACACTCGTTGGCTGATGGGCCAGCATGGTGCCTGGCCAGTGTATTATATACATAGCCACCATTTAGATGGAGCAGGTCTAGAACCAGACCCCAAAACTCTGTGTATTCACTTAATAGAGCAAAACAGAGGATGAAATACTGACTAGGATGAGATTTTCAAAAGTATTTGGTTTTAGCCTAACTGCCTCCACTGAATTTTGGAATAAAATCCCTCCCTGCCTATGTGGTGGACAAAGCCATGCTGGCCTCCTCCTGAAGATTTGACTATCAGCAATGTCTCATCCCAGTAATAACACAGCTCAGTCTTCCAGTCAGGAAACCAAAGGAAGAGACATTCTTAGGTTAAGATTTAGAATAAAATTATAAATATAGATAAAGGTTAAAATCTCAAGTATACTCAGAAAGAATAAAGGAGCAGCCGTCAGGATGTTTTACAAACTTCAACTTAAAAACCACTTAGGTTTGTTCAAACTTTAAAGCCAATGAGGTTAATGCATAGGGCTTATTTTTACTTTGGTTCTCTAATTAAACACTGACACTGTTCCTCACATGTCCCAATCTTTTAAATGCTTATTGCTTGCCCAGGCAACTGGCAGGATGGAGAAGCAGGTATGGTTATGTCCTTGCCATCTTAGGCTGAAATAGATGAAATAAACCATTGGTTTTGTTACATGGTGAAATCTATTATGGTTCTCTGATATGGCATAAAGTACCTCAAAACAGCGTAGATTTAAATTTGCAGGTCTCATTTCTGATGTAATTAATTTTATAAATATCTGATGCAATGAATTCAGAAGTAGGATTAGAGTGAATAACTATGCAAGGTGTGCAGAGTGAGGGAAATTAGAATCTTTGTACTTGAAATTTGTAATGTCTGATATAAGAAACCAAAGACTTCTCTTAACTTTGGCAACCAGAGCAGAAACACAGTCAACAAAATCCCTCTTTAAAACAAAACATGTTCTACTAAAGTAAAAAAAAAAAAAAGGAAAAAAAAAGAGAAAAAAGGGCGCTTAATCTTAAACACCAAACACACACGCATACACACACACACATATATATATATACACTAAAATTTGGAAAAAGCAATAAGCATGCTTTGTTTCCATTCAATGACAGATTCAAGTCATCCTGTTGAGATGTGTTGGATAACTATGTTATATACTGGCTTGGAAGGGGAAAATTATGTGGGTTTTGACCAATTAGGTAACATCAGAATTTTGTATTGATTTGAAATTAAAGAGGCATTAAAGACAGCACTTCACATTAACATGGGCAAAGTCAAAATCATGTAACCTGGAAAATAAAATTGCTGAAAATACAGTACAGGTGAGACATGAGCATATAATAATCTCTTCATGTTCCAGTGTAGAGGAGGGAAAAGCTAAGCTTAATAAAGTTACACTCCCCAGGATTTCTTATGGGATCTGAGTTTTGCTTTGGGAAATGCCAATCCTTCTACTCACCTGACACAAACAAAAACAAGGAACACCTGTTGTCTCTTTTGTCTTAATTTACTTCTTCTGATCTAGTTTGCTCCCTTGCTTTCCTTCTGGAGACCTTCTATGAGGACTGGTGCTTGGGTCCTTCTTGCCCTTTAGCATTTCTGATGGAAAGTAGGTATGTGTATGCAGTTGTAAGAAGTTATTTCATCTTGCTCTGTTTTGTTCAGATTTATTTTTCTCCCATTGTTTTGTTTTTGTCCTCTTATTTAATTATCCAGCACAGTTGTAACAGCTGGAGGATACTTGCTTACGTGGAGTTTTGGTCTGACCCAATATGGCCATTTTAATATTCCCCAGTTGTTACTGTCTTACAAAATTAGAAAGTCTAAACACAGGGGAAAACTTAACTGCTTGGTATTTTTATCATCTTGCTGTGACAGGTATATTTGTCATAAATTTCTCTTCTTTTTATGCCTGAGTAAAAAAAAGAAAAAAAAGTAGATTGTCTTTAATTGTGAGGGCAGGATTATCAAACCTCTATGTCTTCAGTCCTGTGACTGAATGTGTTTCAGCTAGATACACATTGGCTGCTTCTTTTTAACAATCTGTTCAAAGTATTAAAATAAAAGGGGAAAGCTGTGTCCACTGTTCATCATAGTTTTTTTGTAAGATAATTCAGCACCAATTTTAAAATGAGCAATACTTCCTGTTATGATAAAACTGGCTTAAGAAAAATGGAGCTGGCACATATCTGTTTGTCCCTTCTGTGTGGAAAAACCCACCTGATTTGGCTGCTTTTTTTTTTCAAAGAAAGCATTCACACATCCTAGTGGTCATGTAAAAGTCACTATAATTGTGTATAACTGTATATTCTTTGGGCAGCAAGAACAAAGGCCTCTATATGCGCTAAATATTGTTTCATTCAGGAAGTTATTCTTATGTGTATGTTTCCACAACTATTATCAGTAGAATTGAAGGGTAGCAGCAATATCCACAAGCTGTCTGATTTCCTTCCCACACTATCAAAGATTGAAAGAACAAAGATGAAAATGTTTGGGAAATGCCTTTAACTATGACATAAATTTCTTTCCAGGAAAGGTTTAAGGAAGTTGCCTTTAATATATTGTTTATAGTATGGCACTCCTGCCTGAAAGGGTTTGGTTGTGTTGGATCTTCTAAGCATTTCCCAAGTCTGGCCCCAGGATGTCCTTCAGTGGGTTATGTTCTGCTCTTGGTCATGGCAGTGGAAGCTCCAAGTTCCTGCACTGTTTCTGTGTTGTTTATTCTGAATCCGTGCGGATGCATCTGAAAACAAGCCTGAGCAAATATCTGTTACATGCCAGTTCAACCAACTTGAGAAAGTTCAGAGGATAAAGGATAAAATGACATAGGAAATGATTACTCTTACAGTGTTTATTTTATTTTATAAAGCTCCATGATTAATACAGGTTATTTATTATTGTCACTCTCACAATGTTTGCTAGTGTCTGTGCCTGGGGTATTATGCAGCGGGAAACTTAAAGAAAGAGGAGCTGCTAAACCCTGTGGCACTGATGAGATGTTGGAGCCTACATTTTCAGCTCCTGTTCCTGCCTGGAAATGCTCTCATAATGTACATCACTTTGGATGGCAATCCATGCCCAGTGAATGGTTTCAGACATTGCTGTGCTCCCTTTTATGACTTTATTTTGTCTAAATGTCACGGGTTGGTTTCATGCACATCCTGGGGTAGGAACTGAAAGGAAGCCCTTGGCATGCTAGCTAGTTAGTTGGGAAAGGCAGTAAAACTGGACATCCAGATGCTTCCTTGATTAAGATCTCCAGACTGGTATTCCCCTGGAGTCTGGGAAGTGATGAAGAACTGAACTGTTGTCTGCCAGGACACGGGTTACCCCTCTCCTCCAAGAGAGGTACTGTCCCATTCTTGTCACTGCTCTCATACCTGGGCTTCTGCCAAAGCAGAACAAGAACAACTGCAGGGTCTGTGAGCCCCTGTGAATGAGCTGGACACAGAGACCCTGAAGCAATGTGTCACTGGAGCCCCCAGGTTTGCTGTGCGGCATGTCCCCATCCCCTGTGGCTGCCATCACTGCTGCAAGGCCCTCACAGAAATTCCTGATTCTGATGAGTCAGTTTTCTGGGCCAATAAACCAGTATTTCTATTAGTGGTTAGAAGTGCTTTTGAGGAGTAAAAAAACCTCTCCTAGAGCACCAGATAGAAAACTTGTGAGACAAAATATCTAAGATGTGTTAGGTGGTAACAGTGATCAGGTTGGGAAAGGTCTGTCTCCTCATACACACAGCAAAGGGTCAATGCCAGGGAATTAAATCTGCCCCAGGTGTTAGGGGAAGGAGCTGCATTGCACACTTTTATGTCTCAGTGCCTCATTTCTGCCCAAGTCTTTCTTGTGTGTGATATTTTTTTTCAAAAATGAACAGTAGACTTTGCCCAAAGTCTAGATAAATGAAATATTTTGGGACTAGATGAAAAAAGAGTTAGGATTTTTTTTTTTAATTAAGCATATTTTATAAATGGGTCCTCAGCTGGAAATTTTTGAGAGATGAAAACAGAATTCCATACATTAGTATGTTAAGATGACTTCTACAAAAAGAAAAAAATACTTACAAACACCACTATTAATACTTAAAACAGGTGAAAATGAGTCAGTACACACCAAATCTTACTTGGTGGCCACATGCTTTGTGCACATCAGCCCTTGTTACCTCTCTGGTGCCACCTCAAAGGGCCATGTTAACTCTGCAGCCTTCATGGTTTCAAGGGCAGAAGCGCCTTGTTTGCTTGTGGCAGGGGAGGCTATAAAACCACAAGATAAAAATACTTAACAGCCAACTAGCAACTCCCTTTAGAACAGGTGAGATCTGAATATCCATTACCCCAGAGTGTGTGCCATCCTTCACGTCAATACAAAGTGGTGTGAAGGAAAGGCAGAAGTGTAGGCTCAGAAACTATGATAAAGTGGGTGTTAATCTGATTTTTACCACTCTATTAAAGCAGTAAAGTATTGCTTTCTCCATTGCGATATATATTTTTGCAAGGCTTCTTACGGGCTTTAAAACAACGACAAAGATTTTTGTACCCTTTCATAATGTGTATTTGTAAATCAGAATAAATAAAATTCTTCCTCCTCCTTCAATAGCTTTATAATTTTAGCTGCTTCCCATCTGGGAGTGGTACAATTTAGCAACAGCCGTAGAGGGCAATGCACACTCCTCCTCTTGTCTTGCCAGGGATGACACAACAGTGGCTCCCCCCGTAGCTCTGTGCAGGGGACAGAGCCCCACCATGGCAGGACAAGGTGGAGAGCTGCCAACACCCTGCGCCCTCAAGATGTGAACCTGATGTTGGGGTCTGCTGGGTGGTTATCCATGTCTAAATCGTACCTTGTGCCTTCCCTGGGCTGCCTCCCCTTGTTTGGTGTCACCAGCCCGAAGGGAGGGCGCAGAGCCCCGCGGGGCTGGCGCTGCGTGCTCGGCTCTCCCTGCCTGTGCAGCAGAGCAGGCACTGCTGTGTGCAGCTGCTCATTTGCCTAACCTGATGGTAAACGCTCAGGGGGCACTTCTCCATGTTCTGCACGTTGGTCACAATCGACTTATTAATTAACATAGCGGTGGGAATCAACGATCAGTGGCTTTGTTTTTCTGTCTCCCTTCCACTAACTTGCTTTTTGCTTCAGGCAAACAATCCAAACTCTGTCCACATCCTCAATCCTGTAGAACAGGAGTGATAATACCTGCCAAGGAGCTGTTTGTGAGCTTTGCTGAGCTCTTTAGCATCCTCAGCAGGAGGCAGCGTAGAAACATACAGCAAACCTACTATTTCAAAACAACCCGGTTTTAAGTCGTGGCAAAGAGCTCCCACTAAGCCCGGGCACAGCTCTCAGTCCCTTCCGGATGGTCCCACCATTCCTTTAAGAAGTTGCAGCCAAAGTAGCTCTTCTGGCCCTTTTCTCCCCAGTCATTGTTCCCACACACCTTGTGAAGACTCACACTAGTGGAAACTAACCACTTTGTTTGTGTTTTTTCAGGTTAATTTTCAGCAGAAGTTCCCTGAGCTAAGTGGCTGCAGAGTTTCCTGACTGCTCATACTCAGAAGAGGCAGGCTAAGAGCTCTCATCTGAGCAGGTCCAGGGCTGCACCTTCCAGTCCTGGAGGCATTCAGGTTAGCTTAAATTTAAATTAAATGCTTAAATTTAAATTAAATGCTGGGAAATCTAATTCTCAGCAAAGCTTCTCCAGGTAATGATAGGTAACCGGAGCAAGCCCTTTGAGGCACGTAACCTCACCATGTTTGTTAACCGTGCATCTTAACCTTCAGCACGGGTGAGAGTTTGGTGTTGTGGGTTAGCTGAAATTCAGTGATCCACCATGTTTAGGAAACAATGAACACACAAATCCTGGAGTGAGCCTTTTCCTGGCTGTCTGGCTAGGGATGGAAGGGAAGAAGGTCTGGCTTGTGCTCTGACCCTGCTGTCTTTGTAGCCCTGTCTGAGCTATGGCCTTGCAGAGGAGGAGCAATCTCGGTATCTCAGCCCTGAGCTGCGGGTAAGCTCATTAAAAGCTGCGACTCAGCTGAGGTTTTCAGTAATCCCCAGGTGAATTGGAAGATAAATGGGTTATATAAGTTTGTGAAAGCCACAGAGTTAAGGAACTTTTCTGGGACAGTGACAGACTTCACTTAACACCTTGGAGACATAGTAAAGTAAGTTTGTAAGTTAAACAGAGTATCAAGAATGTCTCACATAGTTTTCTGTACTGTTGAAGACCCCACTCCCAGACAACAGGATAATATAAGCAAAGTACTTGAATCAGTATTCCTGGCTGCTAAGGTAAAGATCTAGCAATAGTGCCCATTATCCAAAGTGGTATTTCTATCATAAAAGATGGGAAAGCTGTTATCTTTTTTTTTTTTTCTTTATTGCAGAAGTATTTTTTCAGAATTGCTTTTTTGTTTTATTTAGAAATGTATATATCCTAACAGCAATGGATGACTTGCATCATAAAGTAGTGCGCTGTTAAACAAATGTAAATGTGAAGAAAAGGTTTAAACAAATGCTGGGAGGTTTCTGAAAATGAAATTGATAAAATAGGCTTAATAACTAAGTGTCCTAATCCAGGCAAGAGGTTAATAAGGGTTCCCTCATAAAGGGTTTTTGATACCTGTTCCTGTGAAGCTTGCTAGCTTTTGTTCAGCTCTGAACACAACTGCCTACAGTAATGGTAGCTGGAAAGAAACAGTCCACATGTGATTAAAAAGAAAGTACTGCAAATGCTACTGCTGGTAAAACGTCCTGGGTAGTGATGGCTGTTTTCTCATAGTGCAGTTTGTCCATTAGTGTGCATAATGAGCAGCTAAAGGCATTAAATTACACAGTTGAGGGGCTAACCTTCTGTGACGGACTAATGTGTGCTCGACCAACAATTGATTCACTTCAGGTTCTCTTCAGGTTTCAAAAAAAGCACTACAAGTTGAGAGTTGGTAGCTTTTTGCTGAAGTTTAAAGAAATTACACTCGACTGATCAATGTCCAGAGAATCCCAGGACTTTTCAAGTAGGCACTGAAAACAAACCCTGCCACTGCTCTTGGCTTTGCCAGAGAAGTCTATGATAACATTATAAAGGTCAGTGCATGGGAAGCATAGACAAATACACCAGTTTGGAGTATGCTTTTTCACTGTGCTGGATAGCTCTTTAAACCCAGTGGAATTACATGGTCCTACAAGTCTAGTCTACTTCAAGGAAAATGTTCAAAATTGTCTTTTACTATGCAGTTATTAGGAGATCCTGCCATGTCTCCTAAAGTATGTGAATATTATTAAAACTTATTTCTATATTTTGTTCTTTTTTCTGTATGTATATGATGGAAAGAAAGCACACACAACTCATAGGTCATGTTAAAATGACCTTTGGAAAATTTGAGGTGCTCTCGTTTCTTCAGCGTGACGTAATTAGGTTTTAGTCCTGAGCAGAGATACTGGAAAGCTCAGTTGTGTCACAGTAGTTTGCATTATACTTTTACCTTCTTGATGGTTAACTTTCTTGATTAGGAAACACTCTCTCCCCTGGGAGCTTCAGACAGAGAGTTCTCTGACAGGAAAATATACTGAATCCTGTAGATGTTGGGTTTTGTACAGAAAAAACTGTGTGGAGAGATGAATTGCTAGAGAAGCTGACAACTTTTTTTTTAAACTTGTACACAAGTAACAGGTTTTCTGGCTTTTTTTTTTCTTCTTTTTTTCCTCTTTTTTAAAGCAGCTTATTCAGCTGTAAAGATTTGGGTTTGCTGCTTAATTAGCTGTTTAGAATTGTACACTTTGCATAATCACTATTTGACTACATTTTGAAAAAAAAGGAAGTTCAGTCTATTCGTTACTCAACTAAAACAATCTAAAAGGCCAATCATACTTTCTGATGTCTCTTCATTGCAATGGAATTTTGAGGTAACTAATTCTTCTAGTCAAAGACACTGTGACTTCTGCCTGATCAGTATTATTTCAATCTTGTGCATGGTCTTATCTTTCAAGTAGAATTTTCCATAAGGGGAAGTCAGTATATTTCAATATATGGGGACATGAATAGTTTACTCGACTTAGGGCATATGTGTGGAAACAGCAAACTGCTCTGCAATGTTCAATGTAAAAAATCAAAACACAAACTGGTATGCAAGTATGTATGTGAGTTCTTACTTTCCAAGATTTTTCCATTTATGCATACAAATGTATGTGTATTGAGGTAGATGAAAACCTCTTCAAAATGTTTTGTACTGCTTGCTTTTTATGTTGCAGAGGGACCTGAACATGCCTGCCAAAATTCTTATTCGGTCATACTGGAACAGAAAACGAACAATATTCTTCCCCGAATTTTTAAACACATAGCTATCTTTTGTAACTGATAGCACAGCTAGCTTAATGTTATCAGCATTTCTGTGGCATTCTCAGTGGCTCTGACATGTGCAGTTAAGATTAGCAGGACCGTTACAGCCCATTCTGAAATCCTCTGCCAGGCTGTATTTGAGAGAGCCACCTTCATCACCATAAATGCTGACCAAAATGGGCTGGGGTGTGGGACCGACATCTCCAAGAGGATTTTAGCAGAGCCCTTTCTCTGCCATCCTTTGCACTCAGGTTCCTGCTCCAAGCTCTCTTTGTCCTTCCCCTTGTGGTGCCTCCTGCCCAGAGGGGCAGCAGCAGCAGCAGGGTTTGGGTCTGGGTGCCCTCTGCTTCTCTCAGGGGCATTTGGGGCACTGCCACTGCTCAAGGCCTGGGCTGAGGGGGAATGTAGGGGTGGTGCTGGGGCTCAAGCACTTCCAGGCAGGTGCTCACAGAGTTTGCAGCAGTATCCCTTAGTTCCTGTTATGTCTCTTGTCTATATTGATGAAAAGCGCATTTCATGACAAAGGCAGGAAACTTTTAACATGAAAACGGTCAAACTGTTGTCACAATTCAAAGCAAATATGAAGTCTGGATAGAAACACAATATAAACATTCCCAGGAGAGCTTTCTGAGACTTGTTATGCAGAGCAAAGTTGGCAGAGTGTTCCATTTGCAACGCTAAAAATCAAATGGGTTTTTGTTTGTTGTTTTTACAAAATTTAAGTGACATTTTATTTATTTTAAGGATCGGTTGCTGACGCACAATATTCCTCTGTCCACTGATTCACATCAGATGAGCACTCCTTCTGTAGCCCCAAGTGTCTGCACGGCAGGCTCGTATTTGCAGTTGAAAAATCAATAATTAATTCATAGCCAAGATAAAGAGCTCAAGCCCATTAAGAGATTACCACCAATGTGAAGATTTTCAGTTGTATTCATAGTAAAGGAGGAGGAGACTGAGAATGTTTGCCACTTAAGTTTAGTCTACGACCCATTTCTGCTCTTTCTAAGCTGCCTATCACTGGGTTATCTAAGTAACAATAAGCTAGTCACTCAAGTGTGATACTAAATATTGGTTTCAAGATAACTTAGTATAATGAAAATGAAACTTGTTTTGACAACGATAAAAATGTTTGTTCAAAATTTTTTACCATAATTCCCAAGTGAATAAGCAGTCCTTGACTTCCCCAAAAAAAGTATCTGAATTATTTTTTATTCAAAACCAACTTGCAACTGATACATATAAATTGTTATCTAACTGATTGCATTAATGTATCTGCAAGAGAAATCTTTCCAGGGAAGGCAATGTACAAAAGCTCAGAATAAAATTAGCAAATATGGAAGATTAAAGGGAAAGCAATCAATTTTGAATTTGATAAAAAATGAGTGAGTTTCCACATTTCTAATATAATGTAGAGACAATGGAAAAAGGCCTAAATTGACAAGTACTAGTGTATTTTATTATTTATTTTAAACATTTTTACTTATTGCTGCCACTATGATAGTTACTATCTCATAAATCACATAAGCCTGTAGACATCCACAGCATTTGGTTCTTTGCTCAAGTGTTAAGAGGCTATCAGAAAAAGAATCAGAAATAGGCCTGCTATTTTCTGCAGCCTCACACCCTGACAGCACAGTTATCAGCAATCACTGGACTGTGCTTTCATTTACCATTTCTCCAGAGTAAATCTGATTCTCCTCTTCTCCTCCCTGCCTGCCGCACAGATTCCTGCAGGGGCTGTGCCCCATCGCTGTGGCCCTCTCAAACCCAGCCCTCTGAAACAGGACAAAGGAGAAGGCTGCTGAAAAGATGGTTTGTTTTCTATAACTTGGTGTTTCACAGACTGGAAGCCCTGTATAGCTGTGCCTTGGCTCAGCAGGGTTGTGCTGTGGGCATCCTCAGCCCTGCTCTGACCACGGCTGCCTGCAGGGACACGGGAAGGTGTAGACCCAACCAGCAGCGTGTGGGGTACAGGAAGGACCAGAAGAAATGATGATATTATGGCTCTTTATGTGTCAAGAAACACTGTACAGGCAAGTCCTTGAGAATATCACAAGTAAAATGTCACATTAATTTAACTGATGATTGTGCTGATCTTATTGCTTCTCAAACTTGCAGTAGCCAGAGAAGTTTTTTAAATGTTTCAAAAATAGGTAGCATTGGATTGATTTTTAATATACTGCAGTTGTTCTCTCACTGGTAACACAGTCTGAGCTCCTCAAAAAAGGAGGTTCAAAAGAAATGCACAGAACTGATGAATGTTAGCAGAAATACTTTGTACAGAACAGGTTGTAATGGCCAGAGTGGAGCCTTCTGGTGCCTCTGATGTCCAGGCTGGTTCCAGGACATTCCCCTGTGAGGTGAGAGAAGATGCCTGCATAGCAGGTGAGCTGTTGCAGAAGCACCTGTGGAATATCTTCCAGGCTTCAGGGATTTCTCTGTGCTTTTGATAATGTGTAAGTAGTTTTCAAGTGTTGGTTCACCCTTTAACAGTTGACTATGAATTCTTGATGCTTTGTATTAGAAATTGCACATGCTTTGAACCTTTAACTTCCATGGGTTTTTATTTTGTGCTCTAGTCAGTTTGCATATGAAGAAATACCTCCATATTTTAAACATTTTCCAAATTCTAATAAAAAACCCAAACAACTTCTGGTGCATGTTAAATACTCCCATTTGAAGCTCATTTCCCCTGTGACTTTCAGTGTGAGGAAAACTTGGCTGCTCAAAGAATCACAAAATTAATTCAAAGTGATTATAAATATAATAAATTTCTTGGCATTTGAGGTGACATTGGTGCAAAATTGGGAGGAAATTCCATGAGAAGGAATTAATCCTATTTCCTACAGGATTTTTCCCTCATAGAAAACAAATCTAGCCTTATTCTTTAAACAACCCCTCCTTATTCCTCCATTTGACTAAAGTTTTTAGTTTAGTTTTCTTTAAAACATTCTTTAAAATGTGAGTAAAAAAAAATTAGCTAGGAGGTTTCTGAATTGCAGGGCAGCAGCTGCAGCACAGAAGCCTTTGGGAGAACATGGATCTGGAGCTCAGAATTAAGTGTAGTTCCTCAAAGAATCATTTCAGCAATGTGTGAGGAGAACTGCTTCGCAGTTTACTGAATCTTAGTCACTTGTGCTTTGGCTTTTGCAACAGCCACGTGAAAAAGAAAGGGTTATTTATTAAGAGCAGAACAGTTCCCTTTTAGTTCTGTAGCAATCATGTCTCTTTTTTTCCAGTCCATGGAAAGTGTTATCTCAGGCAGCTTTGTGCAGGAAGTTCTGTTTATCACTTCCTCACAGTTGCAGTTTGTCTAGGACTTAAATATATGATATCAGATTGCATCAAAATGTGGGCCTTTGTGTGCTTAACTCATCAAAGGAGTGGACCCTCAGGACTTGATATCACTCCACTGCATATGCAGTCATGTAGCAAAACAAAGTCTATCTAAACAGGACAGGACTATTTCTGTTGGTAGTGTAGCAAAGCTAGCAGAATTGGTGTAGTTTCAGGTATCTGCACTGTTTCACTTCTTGTTTTTAAATTTATCACTTTTTAAACAGTGACACGGTTTGCCTGTTTTTACTATGTAAACTACAACGAAAACAAAAATATTGCTTCAACAATCAAAAAAACTCAAAAACCCCAGACTCAGATGGGATTTACTTGGTGTACACTGTTGGGTTGTCTGCTTATGTGACAAAAAAAAAAAAAAAAAAAAAAAAAAAAAAAAAGAATTCTAAAGTTTTGAATCCTTGTCTTTTCAGCTGGCTATTGCTCCCACAAATCTGAAATGGTAGATGGTTATCTAGACAACTGTGTGTCAAATGAGCTCACTGAGGCTGTAACAAATCCCAAGAGTTACTGCAGGAGGTTGGGTGCAGGTTAGGAACCTGCTCTCCCACCTTGGTGGCTCTGTTTCTATTTTCCCCAGGCTTGCCAGAGCTCCCTTTGCAGCAGGGCAGGCTGCAGTGCCAGATGTTGTCACAGGAAGTCTATTCAAACTGTGGAGCAACACTTCTGCTCCCAGGACAGCTCCTCTGCGCTGACTCTGGTTTTTGCCAGCACCCTGCCCCACGCCCCTGCAGGACCTCACCCAGCTCTGTTGGCCCTCCTGCTCCTCACAAGCTGCCTCCGTGCTGGCTGATAAGAGTCCAGGCACTGCACAGCCCCGGCTGGGAAGCTGCAGCTTCAGCTCTGCTTCTGCTCCTTCCCACACACTTCTGGTGGGTGTTTTAACCATGTGATAGATGCAAAACTGAGAATATGAAATTAGGATAGTATCCACTCCAACGTCCATGATGTGACTCGCCTTCTGATTAGTAAAATCTCCTAGTACTGTTCAAGGGAGGAAAAAGAGGTTTAAATGACTCAGCAGTAAAAGACAAAGTAAAAGTGTCTCTTCTCTTCACATCTCTTTTTTCACCGGAGAAAGAAAAAAAAAGTTGTTATTCTTAGAAGGTGGACACAGAAACAGATTGAGGGCTTTTTCCTTCTCCCTTTTCCAATTATTTTAACTGTATATTAGTTGATGAACATGATCAGGAGATTGCTCCAAATCCCATCAAGCAGCTGCTGGGGGAGCCAGTCAGCAGTGTGACCTGAGCAGAGCCATCCCATCTGAGCACAGGGCCCCCAAAGCTGCTGAGATCTCCTGGCAGGTGCTGGCAGAATCCTGTCAGTCCTTGGGTGCAAGCTGGGAAATAATCGAGTTTGCCAATTCTGCTGGTGTCCACTCTGCCTCCTATGCCAAGGAACCCTGGGGGGCTCCTCCTTTTGTCTTCCTGCCTTTGGTTGCTGCCTCCTACCACGTTTTGCACAGAAGGGGTGGTGTGGGCCTTAGCACTCAGTAGAGCTAAAGAAATTGTTGAAAAATGCAGGACATGCTGCTGTGTGCTGTAACTTTGAGCCTTGTCAGTCCTTGTGAGGAGTGAACTCTCACTTCTGGCCAGAAAACAGGAAAGTGCATAAAGCCAAGGACTTTTTTAAAGAAGTTGAACTTTTCTCCCTTTTTCTTTCAGTTAGATTATATAGCAAAAGTGAAAGTCAAGAACATACCTCAAAACAACTTGTCCTGCTCTTCAAAATAGTTTTACTTCGAAAATAGCAGCACTTTGCAGGAAGTAAATGTGCACTGTTGCCTCATGAAGAATATGTCTCTTTTCACTGCTGTGAGGGAAACCTTGCTTTTATTAGTCAATATGGATAATCAGTTCTGTGAAAAAGACTTTACAGCTACTAATCAGCCATATAGTTTTTCACATACACATTTGCACAGTGAAAACTGGAAGTTTTGTGTAGTTCTGTTTTGTGGAACCTCACACTACCCTACAACTGCACTCTACAACTCAACTGCCCCTTTTTTGAATTTTTGTTTTTTTTTTTATTAATAAAGTCTTAAATATTTAAATAGATGATGGTGCCCTGTGTCAGTGAGGATGTACAGCAGGTCCACATCTCTGGGGAGTCTGTGGCTTGTGGACTCATGGACTCGAGTGTGCATAAAAGGTCTGAACAACTGAATTACTAATTAATCTTTCTAATTAAGCCAATGCCTTTAAATAGAAATCCTTTGGTGGTTCTTTTAAAAGTTGTTTATTTCTATTTTTAGAGGGGTTGTATTTTTTTGCGGGGGTGGGGGGGTTGCGTTAGTGTCACCCAGTTTGGGGTTTTTCAGTCCTCATTCAGAGCCCCATATCCCCACGTGGAGCAGGATGTAAGGTCATGTCAGCTCTGCTTAAATCCAAGCAAGGTTAGCCAGAAGGAAGAAGCACCAGCTTAATGATTTCTTGGCTTGGGCTGCTGTAGGACTCCTGGAGATGCTAATGAATGTTAATTTAAACTTCTTATCACTGCACTAGCAAGACCGTTCACACGTTTTCCACAGCCGCCACGAGATTTAGGCTGTTGTCCTAATTGCCATTGTTCTGGCTGCTAGCTATTATATTTACCACAAGCTGTTTTCATCTTGTTGGGAGCATGGTGCTAAACTGAAAAACACCTATCTTAGCAATTTGCTGCCTTCTGGAAGCTGAAGCAATTACAGTGGAGTATGCAGACAAGCTTCTATACAATGTGTGTAAATTTCTGTCTGTGGTTCTAGTAGATAAATTTGAGTTCCTGGAACCTTGTACCTGATTAGAAATGTAGGCTCCATAACATAAAGCACAGCACACAGTCTTTCTGGAAATGTTAAAGTTCTTTTTATTTAATTCTTTTTGAAATTAAATGTAACAGATTTACCAAGATGTATGTGATCATGGTAAACCATCACGCCTGATCAGGTCTGAACTTATCCCACAACACAGCATAATGGGGGATCCACGACCTCAGTTTGTGTGTTTTTACTCAATGACTCTGTCAGAGATGGATTTTCCTATCCCACAGAAGCTGCTCAGAAGACCACAATATTTGCACACTCATGGTGGTACCAGCCTGGAAAATTACTTCAGGAAAATAAGAGCAAAGGAGAGAGACCCTTCTCATCTCAGTCCAAGACAAATGGCTACCTTAATCTGGGACCAAATTTTTCTCACTTAATGGAGTTTGGTGTTAGACTAGCTACTTGTGGCAGCTACATGGTATGAAAAAGCACAGTCCCCTTTCAATCTTTGTGCCATAATTTTCTGCTGCCTTTTGTGCACCAGGAGCAATAGCTGTCTGACCCAGCAGCCAGCCAGCCTGGAAAGGGACAAGAAAAAAAAAAAAGCAGTTGTATCCAATATATTTTCTGCTGTTCTCATTCCTTGATCCAGTTTATGGAGAGGTCAGGAAATTTTTGCCCTGGGCAACAGATCCAGCATTTTGGGCAACAATGCTCTATAAGGTTATGCTCAGCAGTAAGTTAAGATAAAACCTCAAATGTCTGACTTCCTAAATTGCTTTCTTCTCTTTCATATTTTTAGGTACAGCTATTAACCTACTTTAAAAAGGAAATTCATATCAGAAGTCATAGACTTTTATTTTGAGATTAATTTGTCCAGAAAAAAAACTTTCTAAGTTTAAACCAAGCTTAAGGTTGCCAAAGAAGTTTGGTTACATGTATACCTGTTTCATTTTTCATACTCATCTCCATTTCCTTCTTTTGCTGGAATATTTCCAGCCTCATCAGAACCCAAAAGTACCAGAAATAAATTAGAGACACCCAATTTTGCAAAGCATAGGTCTTCTTTTGCTGAGAATCCTGAGCTAGGACTTGGGAAATCTGGGTTCAATTTTCTGCCTTGCCACTCATTTGGAGTTTGATACTGGATAAGGAGTTTGGTACAATGAGTCTCTGCTTCAGGCACCCACCTGGGAGTTGGCTGGAGCAGGGAGATCATGGGTCCAATCCATGCACAGGCCATTCACTAAAGGGTTGGACTCAATGATCCTTGTAGGCCCCTTCCAACTTAGAATATTCTGTAGCTTTTCTCTATTCTCTATTTCCAATAGTTAATCTGTGGTTCCACACTGCTGTGGTGATCGGAGCTGTTTGTGAGCACAGAGAGGCTCTTTAAGAACAACAAAATGCTGTCACATTTAGACAAACATAGGATTGGGGTTTGTTTCCCAAATAATTATTTTTATCTTGTTTCAACCTGCTGGAGAACAAGCAGTGTTTGTTTCTGGAGACACATTGTCCCTGTCCTAAGCAGCTCTGTGAGGGTGTGTTGTGACAGTGCCACTGCTGGCCAGGTGACCTGGAGTGGGATGTGCTACACAGCCCATCTTCAGTGGGGCTTTGCAGGGACTCCCTGAAGATGTACTGTCTCCAGTAAGACATTTGAATTTATTTTTTTTCTTTAAGATCTAAAAGTTAGCAAGTCTTGAGCAATGAGCATATTCATGTTTGTATTCAGCAGTGTGACTTGCTGGGCAGTGCATCTATAAGTTACATGTCTGGCTCTGAATTCAAGCACAGAAGGGATGATCTGACCCTAAGGTTAGAGATCCTGGCTCTGGAGATGAACTTGCCATCTCACATAGCCACTTTCTGGTGACCCAGTCTGGGTGTTCTGCACATGGAGAGCTGTGTTCCCAGATGCACAGGAGAATGGTGAATTTGAAAGGTATAAATGAATGTCTGAAGGGTAGCCACAGCTTCTCATCAACCTTGACTCCAGTTAATGATCTGAAGAATGTGCTTGTTATCTTGGGGAATGGTGAATCAATTCACCCGCCAGTTTTAGTGAAAGTTTTGCTCTTTGGGACTTGTATTTGCAAAAATGAATAGAATAAGTGTAGCACAGAGCCAGGTGTTGACAAGGATTTTTTAGCACTACAAGAATCCTCAGCTATTACATTATGACCACATCAAATTCCATGGTCTTTCTTTAGCCAAAAGATACTAGGAGGCAAGGGTGTAACTTATTACAGGTATGAATAATAAATTATTAACACATTACTTATTTTCATGAGTAAGCACATCGAATGTATCCTGCTAGATTTCATGACTCAAATTTTTGAAAGGGCTAAATAAATACAAAAATTAAAACATTTAATAGTGAATATTCTATTAGTTAGAAATTCAAACAACACAAACAAAACTAATTGCAGCAAACTATTCAGCAAAGCACATTGCAAAAAAAATCCTCACAGGTAATTAGATTCCCAGAAAAAATTTAATCGCAGCTGCCTCAGCAGTTAAAAAAGACAAGTATCAAAGTTTATTATAACATTGCTGTGTAATGGTTTACATATTTGTCCATTGCACTTAAAAAGAATAATTTAAAAATTATTCTCAAGCAAATGACTAAGCTCTTTATAAAGTGCTATTGTACTCACTGAGTCATTTGCCTTCATCATTAGACAATGACTAAGCTATCTTTTGAATCTTAGCTATGTACCTGTATAAATAAATTACCATCATACAATTACTGTATTATTCTATTTTTAAATTTTCATAGTGTTGTCCAATTTTATATTATGTGGTTTTGAAAAGCTGTCTACAAGAAAGAACATCTGTATCCACATGTGAGTTTAGTCAAAAAGACTGAAGTTGAGGTCAAAGGCACTTTCATTGCAGTAAGTTCTAGTGACAAATGAAAGATTGTTTTGAACTTGAAGCCACTTGGACATCCAACCTAAGTATTTTTGTTGTAGATGCAAAACCTGGAACCTGGAATTGTTTCTACCTGCTTCAGAAGCACTAAGAAAACCAGAAGTTGAGTAAACCAGAGTAAGATGATGTAGTTTTCAGTACTTGGTACACTTATCATTCTTAGATGAACGTTTGCCAAAAAAAACCAAATTGGTTACTGAGGTGTTGTGACGTACAATTGACACAAGACCTTTGAAAACCTAAGCAAACGTGTTTGGGTTATGACTGGATATGATGCATAGGCCACATATGTCTCTGAAGAGTTGCATTGCATTACAGCAGTGGGTGAGGTCCTAAGATTGGATTTGATATTGAATATAAACCAACAATAAGAACTTCAAAGTTAGTTCCACAATTTTTAAGAGTTTGTCAGTAGTCCTTGTTGCAGTAAGTTCACATGTGGTGAACTGTGTATAGAAGACCTATGCCTGTATGGTTATCAACAGTCTGATTTATGAAAATGTGGTGGTTTATGCTAGACAAGAGTTTTTGTGGGTGACAAACATTTTTCACACCAATCATTGTTTCAAAATCCTCTTGTAAAGCTGTTTTGAGGAATGGAGTTTGGGGGTTGGTTTGGTTTTTGAGGGTTTGTGTATATCTCTCTGCTTTCAGTTTGTGAGTATGGTGCTTCTAAACCTATAAAAACCAGGACTCTGCAAAACACTCCCTTTTTTACAGCCTGTCTAGACCTCTAGAAATTGGGAGTGTCCAGCACTTAACAACTGATGGCTGAGTGTGCATATAGATTTGGTTAACTGCATAAATGCCATCTCCATCCTTAACTCTGAATTTTTGGCACTAGTCAACGAGTGATTTACTCTTAAATTAACGAGCAAGTGCAATGAGGAGTATCTCACCAGGTCTGCTGTACTGTACCATTATCAAAAGGTAAATACAAGTACACCAGCCAGAATCATCACAGATTCATAAAATATTCTGAATGGGAAAGGACCCTCAAAGATCACCAAGTCCAACTCTTGGTCCTGCACGGGAGCATCTATGTGCCTGAGAGCATTGCCCAGACACTTCTGTTCTGTTGTACGGGCAGCTGTCACCTGCAACAAGCAGTTTTCCTCACTGCAAACCCTGGGCATGGCTCAGGGCATGGCAGAAGCCATCTGGGTGCCAGTGATCAGGAGGAATGAGGCACACAGCGCAGCAGGAGACTGGATGTGTGCAGTGAGCTGCGCTGTGCCCCCAGAGCCTCCCCACATGAGCACCTGTCCGGGTGAGAAGGTTGTGCTGGGGATGCCCAGGTGAGGGATGCTGGTCCTGGAAGGGTCTTGCAATGACCCCTGTAGCTAAGGAAGAATTGAAGGGCTCAGGAAAAAGTGTTCTGAGACTCTCAAAGATGTTGACTGCCACTGGCATGGGACTCCAAGAGGCCCCAGCAATAAGGATCTCAGTGAAGCACTCAACCATTTAAAGTGATCTTAAAATGCTTACTATCTTGCAACCAGTAGAAATGTTGAAGTAGCAGGCAGGGAGATGGGGTCCCTTATTTTTCTGGATGTTTTGAAACTGTTTCAGCTCTGAAAAAGCAAATCCTTTTGTGAATGATTAGTTTTCTTTAAGCCTGCTTGCAAGGGGTCATCCTGAAACTGAGAGGTAATCCTGTCTCTGTCTCTCTGCTAAGCTAAGCTGGGCTTCAGTCCAGCTGCCAAAAAGGAAAAAAGGGAAGAAAAAAAAAAAAAGAGGAGTTTATTAAACTAATTAAAACAAAACAAGAATGTTCAAATTACTTTCTTTTAAAACACATAACTGTCTGGATTTGAACTAGGTATTTATTGACCAAAGTTTATTATTTCTCTCTCATTTTTAATCCTGTTGATGATGAAGTATTTTAAGTAGTACTGGTTAATTCTTCTTATTAGAACATTTCCCTTCCTCTTTTCCCTCTTCACCTCATGCTTTATATCTACAGAGAACATCAGGTAACAAGGCAAGCCTGGCTTCTGACCAAAAAGGTATTTTAGCTAGAGATTCATTAGTGTGTACAAAACCAGCCAGCCTTGTTTAAAGGCACTTCTTACACAAGAAGAAAGGGGTTCAATTACCATATTTCATTTAAAGTGAAGATTAAACATCTTTACCAGGACAGTGCACTAATCCCATGAATCCTATTTATGTTGAAATGTAGTGCTATTGGCAATAAACAGCAATTTGAGAAGTCATAACCCAAGGAAATAATTGTCAAGTGACTTTAGAGCTCCCTATAAATTTCCTCTTCATGACTTTGGCAGTAGTGTTCAACAACAGAGTTAAATATTTGTTTTAGGTGCTCCTGCCTTTAACAGACTAATTAAAAAGATGGAATTCTTTGATTCTATCTCAAATAATTTTACTTCTAATCTCTCTTAGGCGAAGTCAGCTCTGTAAATGGAACTAAACATATTTTTTTTTCTGAATAGAGACTTTACAGTATAGCAATAAATTCAAGCACTGGGAAAGTAAATGCAACTGAAGTACCCTTAATGATGGTATTGTGTAGTTGTTATGGTTGTTATCCCATGACACAGACCTTTACCTTGAAGGCCATAAATTCTTTGAGAAATAATTCTAATGGGAAGGTGCATTACTTAAACATTGTGTTTCAAAATGATGAAAACCATGATTTAAATTTGAAAAACCAAGTCACACAAACTGAAGTAGTAATAATGGAGGGGAATTAAACTTTAGGCTATCATGCAAACCTTCTAAATTTGTATTTCCTGAGAAACTGCACAATGGAGCTGTTCCCAGAGCTGCTTCTTCATCACACACATGCCCGGAACTTGCCATCAAGGATCAGGCCCCCATTCTGCTCTGCTCCTGCAAACTTAAAACCAGTGCCCGAAACAAAAATTGTCAGTCTAAATACCTGACCCACTGAAGTCAATGGAAGATTTTTCATTGATTTTAATGATTTAGTTCAGGAGCTAAGTAAGTATTTCTAAGACAAAAATCAATATTGTCCCACAGTGGTAATGTTTTCATGTGCTTCTATTGATCCTTTTGACACAGATTACAGGATACCTTGGCACTGTCAACATACCAGGTTTTAACAAACTGATTTGATTTATTAACACCTTTGATTAACATCTGAAGTAGCAAGTATTTATCAAATGTCAGCAAACAAATGTTCAGCAGACAGGTCACCACAAAAAAATGACTTGTTGCACAATGTAAGCTGAAGTTCAATAGGAAAAGGCTTTCTGTAAAATCAGTTTATGTGAGAGCCCTACCATGATACACACAGCATAAGTTGGGCATTGAAAAACTGGGGTTTTTTTAACCAACTGTATAATCAGGTCTAAAAAATGCTCTTACCTCCCCTGGAGTACCTTTACTTGCCTCCTCACATGAATGGTGAAAAAAGCATTTCCATGACAGCACGATTGTAAAAACTATGCCAAATTTTTCAAATCCAATGGAACTTTGTTGTTCTGTCAGTTATGCTTTATGATTTTATAACCCATCTTCTACATAAATACAGTGAAATGCATCATTCTCTTTCAGAAAGACTGCAATCCACTGCTGTATTTGGAGCATCTGACTTGGAAGTCCTGGGGCATCAGAAGTGGGACTGGTTGTCAGTGATATTTACAATGGGATTGTTCAATTGACAGCCCTGTAATTTAGCTTTGCCCCTTTATGAACCAACCAAAACCCTTCAGTCATTTCTTGAGAATGACTCTGAAGTCTCTAATTCAACTTGATTTTTGTATAACTACTGGAAAAAAATAAATAATTCATGCAATTTAACAATTGTATAGTAGTAGTCTAATGGTGCACACCTTTCTTCCTACGTAAAAGAAAATCTATTCTTTCATGACATCAGACTCTTCCACATGATACTGTTTCTCAGTCTACTAATAGTCACCAGAATGATCCCCAAGTTTAAATTATCATTTCCTCCCTTTGAAAGGATCTTTTTCTGCTGGAAGAATATTTGAAACCTTTCAGAATTTTCCTGATCCAAACTACAAGTTACTTCTGACACAGACTAGGATGGGCTACATTAATTTGTATTTTCCAAACCAATATAAAGCCTAATTTGCTAATGGAATTGGTAATCATGTGTCACACATAAGCTCTTACAGTATGAATATCTCTAACAGTTAAATCAATCATAACAAAAATGTGGATATCATGTAAATCTTATCAGGATCACTAAAATAATGGCACCTCTGTTTACAAGGTGTCGATTGGTTTTAGAGGCTTTGATAATGACTCCAGACAGTCAATAAATACAGAGACTTTTACATGGCCACTAGGAGCCGAACTAAACTATCTAATCTTTTTAAAATGACAGACAACACAATGAACTCTGAACTTAATCCCCTCCAAACATTAAGGAGACAGTTCAGTGCTTAAAGTACTATTCAAACTCAAACCCTACATTAAACAAAAATCATTAAGTGTCTGATTTAAACACACAGGAAAATTCAGAGGTAAGACTGATTTTCCTTCCCCATTGTGCCTGGGCAGTGGTCTGTGGTGGGCTCCAAGTCTGTCGGTTGCTTGTCTTGGGCAAGGAAAATACCTCTGTGACTTTTGAAAGTTTGCAGTCAAAGCATTGGAAAAAAACCCTTTCAAACTGAAGGCTTAATTGCTTTTTGTCTCAGTCAGGCAAAATTTCCCCTAAGGTTTTGAAGCAGACATGGGAGACAATGTTACATGCTACATTTCAAGTTGCAAAATTTACACTGTTGGGCTCATAACCTCTGAAAATGATACATTGCCTTTAAGAGGAAAAGGAAATTGTAAATGTAAAGCTTATGTTACACTGAGAGATGGGGGAGGATGGTGGCAGGTAATGGCTGACATATAAGTGGTGTATGTATATGTAAATATATTACATCACCCTTTATTTCAGCTTGTCAATTTTTGAAATAAATAAGAGGACCATTCAACTGCAGGACAGTTTCATCCAGTAGTAATAAAGTAAGGGAAGAGAAAATAGAAATATCTTTTAAATTATCACTAGCAATTCTTCTGAGATGATTGTTTGCTTTCTAACATTATCAGACTCCCGATTTGCAGCGCAAATCTGAATCCTTCCAGTACTGCTAAAAGTTCATTATTACCCCGTTTTCCATGAAATGCATCTTCTCTGTGCCTTTTGTTAGTTTGCCTTATAAACGTACCTCTCTGGACTATGAAAAGAGGAATTAATCTGTTCTAACCTTTTCAGTGCATCCCTTTTGCTTCCCAATGTAAAATCTAATGTGAAAAATGTTTTTGTTTTATTCTTAATGTGACTCAGATATCTTTAATATCTTTCCTGGCTAATTGGAGATAGGATGTGTTAAATATCTGAATTTCTAATTAATTAATTCCACTGAATAGCTAATATTTCCTGAAATCTTAGTATCTCAGGTAGACTGCTGTATGCAAAGGGGGAAATATAATTTAAATTGTAATTTGGACTTCACATTTTTTAATTACCAAAATCTGCTTCCATTGTAGAATGCAATTTGTTGTCTGCAATTTTGTTTTATAGTATCCTCATTGCCTTGGTAAATTTCAGTGTGCAAATGGCTTCAAATATTTTATGTTATTAACAATGGTTCTTAAGTCAGGAATTTCTGATATTCCCACTGGCTGGGTTTTGCCATGATTAATTATTTAATCTTGTCTTTCCTGCAGTGCTTGATGAGCAGACTATAGCTTCTTGTTGTTGTCACTCAGATGAGCTACATTATCAGGACAGCCTTAATCTTACAATGGATTGTTATCTGTGTTCTCAGGATGAGATCAACCAGCAGAAGTGAGAGTGTGAGTATTTATTTGGCATCAATGTGAGATATTTTAAACCATTTTCTAAAGTCTGAATTTACATTAACTGTATACAAACTCTATATTGATTTCAGACTCCAGTTATGCTAATAGATTTTCCTTACTGAACAAAATATTTCAAGATATTCTAATTTTAAAAACTCTCTAAATCCTTACTTTAGAATATTTTTTATTTTTTATGTTTGGCTGACAGGTTTTTGATAATCAGTACTTCCTCTGGTGATCATTTGTGGTAGAATTAGTGGAATTTCATGACAGCCTATTATACAGCACTTTTCCTTAGCAAGAGTTGCCTTTCCTTTCCATGGTGGCCTAATTAGTATTTCCTGAATCAGAGAATGGCTGAAACATTATGAAACATTAGCTGAAACAAATAGCTGAAACATTATGAAACATGAAATGTTTCATAAGGAAAAAAAAGGAAGATAAAGTACCAGAGCTCTGCCAGGTCTGTGCTGAATGAAAATCCACAACTGCCAACATATTTGGCTTCTGTTTTTTTCCTTCTTAATTTTTTAAAACTTTTCTTAGTCCTTCTAATAGATTGCTTCCTAAATCTGCCCCTGATTTGTTACCATGCATTTAAAGACAAGTACTGTAGTACATCAAAATCTTACAATAGGAAAGTTTGAGTTAAAGAACTGTGCAACTGGTTGTGAATAACATCTAACCAGGACCCAGCTAGAGCAGAACTACAAGTGTCTATAAGATATACTGCAGCATCTTTTACTCTCAGAAGCTCCTTGGTCCATGCTTTCTCTCCTGTTCTCTTTCCTTTACCATGAGTTCCCAAATTCACTGCATTTGGGCATTGCCATCACACATCAAGTTATAACTAAGATTAGTTGAAGGCATCTGTATTCTTTTTTCTCTATTTGTACCAGTGGTAGCAATGACAGGGTTTAAGAAAGCTGAATGATGCCTGCTGGCAGTGTGGGCAAAGCATCCTCGGCACGGGCTGGATGGCAGAGGACTCCCAGACTCACTGTGTCCCCTTGCTGTGGACTGTCCCTGGTGCACCTCGTGTAACACAGGCCCCCAGCTCTCCTCACCGTGGTGCAGCAGTGGGGACCCTCCTTGGCTGGCTGTGCTGCTCAGGGCAGCTTGCTTGGAGGGCCAAGCTGTCCCTGTGCCATGGGGCGCTCTGGAACTGCTCCTGGGGCTGGCCTGCTGGCTCAGACCTGGTGTCTGTGGAGGTCCTGCTCTCCTGAATGGAAACCAAGTATTGCTTTTTGCATAAAATCCCAGGTGTGTCATGGCCAGTGAGCTTCCAAACCAAGAAGAAAGACAAAGGTGTGACTTTTTTTTCCTCTAAAAAAGAATAGCATTTACCAAATCTTTAATTCCAAACAGTGCAGCAATTTCACAAGGAGTACTCAGCAGTTTTCCAATTTTTTAATTGATCAGTGCCCTTACTTTGTCTATATGTGTATTTATAGCAGTGTAACACTAAACCAGATTTGCCTTTGTTTTTGTGATTTATGCATTTTTTTTCTTGAACAGGAAAGCATTCATTATCAAATGTTGTGAGAACAATACAGTAACTGGAGGTTATTTTATATGAAAATATTGTTGATTGTTCCTCCTCTAGAAATCTCTCTTGGCAGCTCACTTCCTGCCAAATGAATCAGCAAAAGCTGCTCATGAAAGTTGTTAATATATAATACAATCACCCAGAACTGCACTTGGTCCTTATCTATAAAGTCCTTTTGTGATCAATGATTCACATCACCTTTTGATTACAGTCTCTGAGCACAAACAGTTTCTTAATATAAATTAATGGCCTTGGAATTTCTAAACAAACATTCCCTTTTGTTTAGCATCATTTCCTATTTTCATACCAAAACAGAGTCTTATTGTAATTGTTCAGTTTTCACTGGAAAAAGTGTTTGTGGCCTGGAATGTTCTCAAAAAACAAGCGGCTCCTTTCAAAGCTAATAGTGTTGATTTACAAGGTCTAACGTGCCATGTTAATTGAATATAGCTAGGAAATATTACAGAAAAGCAGCTAGTGTGGTATGACACTTTAAACAATGATTCTTGTACTCATTTACTGGAAAAGAGATTTTTTTCTTGAAGTATAGTATTATTTGGCAATGTTGTTTCCTTGGTTGGTTTTTCTTTTTTTTTTTTTTTTTTTTTCATAGTAATAAGACCCAGCTATCTAAGCAGCAGATAGTCAAGGTACTTCCTTTAAATTTCCTGATTGCTGCTAACACTACTGAATAGGCATGGGTTCTTCAGCAAAATGAATACTGAAGATTTCCTCTGGCCAGATCTGACTAGAAGAACAATTAAATACCAACCATCATGCAGTGATAACTTAATGCTAACTGTTCCCTCTTGCAAACTTCAGGGAGCACGAGTGAGTGGAGAATGTAGCAGAAGCATAAGCCTGACCTGCACAGAACTGGAGCAAAAAACTAGCTGATAATATTCCTTTCTAAGGCAGAGTTATTACTTAAATCAATTAGGTGGAGTTCTAACTAAACTGAAATAAGAACCTGAGAGACTGAAAATGCCTATGGAGATATTTAGTTTAATTAATTATTAGCTAAAGTGATTCAAGCCTATATTCAGATAAGGTTGGTTTTTTTCTTCCTGAAGTATTAAAAGAATAAAGGCCATGATAAAAATGATCAAACTTGTTAGTGGGTTGTTCATAGTAGTTTCAATTAAAGCAATTCAGTTTGCAGTGAGAACAGACTCAGAGTGGGCACCGTGTCTCTCACTCACCGTGGCTCAGCTGACAGAGCAACTCATCAAGCTGGGACCACTTGGCCATCACCAGTCAGATGTCCATCATGTACTCATCCTAACATCAAAAGTAGTTTTAATTTCTGACTTGTTCATATCCCGGACTAGAACAGGGGCTGTTTTTCTCAGGAAAGTTCTCCTGGGTTACATAAGGAATATAAACATTGTGGCCATCTAAGATTGGATGCTCTTAAAAGTGTGGAGAAATAAAAGCCCTCCTGTTCAAGGACAGTAATGTCCTCCAGAAAACAATCTGTAATAGAGCTCCCCACTTCCTATAAAGAAGCAAAGCCCTCAGGCTCCCAGGGCATGCCCTTGACTCAGGGTTTTAGTCAATGCCTGTTCCTTAAAAGCACTGGTAAGCAGAGAGAAAATTTTTTGTGCATCAGTGTTTTGTTCTGTGGAATGATAAAGATGCTACTTTGTAGCATCATTCAAATGCTATGCTAAAAAAATACGGTTTTTAGCATAGCATTTAAATGAAAATGAAATAGTATTTGTTCTTCAATGGCAACTAGCATGATATAAACATATTATATATATATATATATATATATATATATATATATATATATATATATATATAAAATATGTAATGACAGACTCTCCTCTCCTTCCCACTGTAGTCAGACTGAAGCGCCTCTGTTCAACCAGTAGTTTTGATTACTTTATTGACTCTTACAAAGATAACATCAGCACCAGCTAAGGATCTCTCCAGATATTTTTAGGCACTTGCAAGATGTCAGTGAAATGCCAAAAGCAGTTAGTGATGCACTGCCCTCCTAACAGGAGAGATGTGTGCTGTTCTGACAATTTACCATAAAAAAAGCCCCATGTGAACCCCCAAATGTGAACACTGTTCATTCAGTATTTTGGTGAAGATTGTTATATACTCTGTCCAATTCTTAAATCTAGTGTAATTAAAGCAAAAAAACAATGTATTTATGATTTTGACTACTATTCAGAAAACATCATTCACTTAAATGCTCTGAAATTAAAAAAGGTAATCTCCCTGCTGATATCAAATGTACTGGCTGTATATTAGGCAAAAAGAAAAGGCAAAAAATTGCAGTGGTAATTCCATCATCTCCTCATCTGCCTGTTTTCCTTAAGAATCATTTGATAGGGTTGTTGCTACCATGCTTCATCTGAGAGGCAGAAATGGGTCTGGCCATCAGAAAAACAGGCACAAGGGGAATAGAAGCAGTCAGTTCAGTTTCTAGGGAGAATGAGCTGGTTTGCAAGGGTCCAGTTTGGGGATGAGCCCAGGAAAGAAGGCAGTAGCAGAGCAGGAGATGCCAGAGAAATGACTAATGGCATTGTTGTCCTTGTGGAGGGATGTAAAGAGGAGATATCTAGGCAATGACCAATGAAGTAATTTATTATGGATGGCATTGCATGTGAAAATTATCTATAGTAATTCCATTTGAGGGTGAATATTTTCCCCTTCTCTCTTTTCCATGATTCATTCAAAATGGATTGCAATCCAACTGGGAAAGAAAATGAAACAGACTCAAAGCTGCTAATTGTGCACTGGCAATTGCAAAAAAAGGAAGTAATCTGCACTGGAATTGCATACCCAGTAAGGACCCTACTCTACAGCTCATTACACTTTTTGTAATGGTCATGTGGGTAAAATGTATTTTTAAAGTATCAACACAGGCAGGAAAGATTTAAACCAGCAGTTCTTGGCCCTCTGGTATCCCAGTAGGGTTGGGGAAGAGTAGGAATTAGGGGAGGAAGGGGAGAAAGTACGTGGTGAAAGTGGTTTTGCTTTAGATAAGCCTCTGCATCCTGTTTCACAATATTGTTGATAATTTGCCTCAATTTCCCCTCTTGCTCTCTTCTGAGCTGTGAACGATTTTTACACCTTCAGCAAGAAATAGGTGCTTTGGATCATTTTTTCAAAGGAAAATCTCAGGATGATTGGAACAATGGCAACAGCTCTATATCTTACAGAGCCTGAGGTTTCTGCCTGTCCAGATAATGAAATACTTCCTTCACAGAAATAGTATGAATTTAGCCAGCACAGAAAATACCTTCTCATTTTCTGCTGGGGACTTCTAGAAGAAGTCTCCTCAGGCTTCTTGACCTGGTTAAATCTGAACTAGTACAAGTACTTAGTACAAGTATGATGCCTCAGAAATGATAACATCTCTTGTCCTTTTCTGCATGGAGAGTACCATAAATTAAAAAAAAAAATTACTTAGTATAGTCTTTGGTGACAAACTATTTAGTTGCAGCCTCCAAGTATGTTATGTATAGTTGTGAAGCAAAGCTACACCGTTCTGCCAGAAGCAGATGTCAAGTGCCTATACTGAATTTGTCCCTTTGTCTAAAGATACTTTATTTCCTTGAACGAGGCAGTTCCCTAAAGCCTTTTGAGAGTGGCCCTGAGCTCAGCTGGAAACAGGAGAAGCTCCTGTGTGACTGAAAGCTGTAGATGTTGGGCACATCTGACCAGCACTGGAATTGCAGTGGGGAGGAGCAGCTGGCAGACGTGGGGAAGGGGAGCACAGGCTGGACAGACAGCACGGGGTAGAAGCAGGGTCAGCTGCAGCAGGAAGGGCTTCTGGCAGGTTTAATGTACTCCTGCCCACAGATCTGGGGTCAGATACAAATCCACCACTGTACCTTGGATCATCATCTGGATGTCATGGTCTTAGGTTCAGTGGGGGTGTAAAACACTCTGGAGAGCTGAGCAGCCAGGCTTGGGGCAATCCTGTCCAGAGAACCAAGGTACTTCAACAGCCACTGCCACAACTGGAGACTGTAACATCTGCCTATTCCTTGGTCATTCCCCTTTGTATTTGTTTGCTTCTTCTTACATTGTTTTGCTTTGTTATTAAACATATTTATTTCCAGGCAGCTGTGATACCAGCAAGAACATTGGCACAACAGATTCAGAGTCCTGTTTATTTTGGTTAGCTGATATCCTAAAGTAAGCTACTGTTTAAATGTTTGGGAGAGGAGGAAGAAGAAATTTTATCCAAAGCCTCTGTAAGAATTGAACTAATTTAAAATCACATAAATATATTCATAAAAGCATTTTGTATAAATCATCATGCTTCCATCACTGCATTCTATTTTTATTGCCAGCCACAGTGTGTGATGGCTGGGTGTAGATGTCTGAGGCATCTCTGATTTACCTGCCCTGCCTCTGCTCTTCCACAGTGGCAGTAGATGTACTTTCTTCTATCACACGAATAAGCTTAATCTTGTTATAATATTTGCAGTTTACTTTCACACTGTCACTTTATAGTTGTTAAATTAATTCTAAATCCAATGACTGTTAAGATTAGAAATTAGTAGTTTCCACATCCATCCTTTCATCTGCGTTTGTGTGACATCCAGTGGCTGAATGGGTCAATCACAGGCTCCCATTTCTGGTGAAAAGTGTAAAAATTACTCTCAACTCCATGTAGAACATGAAAGCAGGAAATGTATTGCATAATAATGCTAACAGAGCATTTGCTTAATTTTGATTCAAAAATAAACTGGTAATTAAAGCAGCTTGTTCAAGGAAACACACTGCAAATTTGTAACCTTAACTCACTGCAGCCTTTAGTGTTCTTTCCCACTGCTACTGATGTGAACTCATCTCCTCAGTGTTCCCACTGGGCACAGAGAAGTGAATAAACTGTTTATCACCCTGCTCCTAAAGGAGTAATCTCTGTTTTCCTGCACTTAACTGTTGACTGCATCACGAGTGTCTGAATTAGTCAATTTTGTCAGGAGCAGTACTGAGCTTAGGAGCCAAATTTTGATTAAACCCCTAGCAATATTTTAAAACCCCAAAATGTACTGATTATCCAAATGATATTGAATTAGGCTTCTAAACAGTTCTTTAAACTTAAAGATCTAGAACTTCAGTCTCATGTTTGAAATGACTGCCTGAAATTAAAGTAATTCATGGCAGTTGTGCAAGGTGTTTTCTTTGCCATCATCATGAAAATGATATGACAGCAGCACTGGTCCCAACATGTCATCCAATTTTTTCCATGCAGGTAATAAATTAGTAACAGCTTTTTTTTTGCTCATACTCATAAACCCCACAGTTATCTCAGAGCTTTTTCTGCAATTTGTTATTAGAAGTAGCAACTACTAATGCTGAAGAGGAAAATTATGAGAACAAAAGTGTTTCTCTGTTTTTCTAATCTGCTTTATGAGATCCATAAACCTTTTTCATAAATCCAGCTAAGTCCTTGTGTGCAAGCTTTTTATATAGCAAAAGGAAAATATAATTTAAAAAATAATAATTTTAATCTCATAAAACTTAACAGAGAAATGAAGCATTGATGTCTAGTGCCTGAAATTCCTTTAAAGTTATGTTTTCAAAATTATTAAATTTCAGGTTTAATATTTATTTCAAAGATGTAAAAATATTATTTTGGCAGGAAATTTGTTGTTAAGACTAATATATATTGGACACACACACACAAAAGACTGTGCAGGCCTGGGTAGTGCATACGAGGCAAATGATACCAGCAGACAGGAAAAGAGCAGCTGTGCACCATTCTTGGACACAAAGTCCTCAGGAGTCACGAGGTTAGCACAGGATCTCTTTTTTATGCTTGGTTTTGCTGACTAGAGAGCCACTTAGTCAACTCTAATAATCAGAATAAAAGTCCTCTCCTAAAGTTAGATTAGTTTTATGCTACTCTATGGCAAGGAAAAGCAAGTCAAATCTCTCAGAATTGTATCTAGAAGAAAACAAAGATCAGATATATGAAAATGCCCTTGCTGAGATCCAGTCCTTTGAGCTGCCTCTTGGAACCACCATAAGGTATGCTTCTTTTTAATAGTATTATACTCTTAATGATGGATTGTTCCTTCTAAAGCTGTTCTTTCAGTCAGCAAAATATATTAGAAACTTTGTTTTCCTGACCCTGAAGCCTACAAGAAAGCTGAGTTTAATTTCAATGTGATTGGCCCTCAGTGAAAAAGTACAAGCCAAGGTCACCTACTCTGCTCTTTCTTTTCACCTGGACAAAGCGATCTGTTTCTGATGGCTGGCTGCAGATTTGTGAAAAAGAAAGTGCTCTTAAAAATGAAAACAAGGAGAAATGTTCTCTTTTGTGTAGCAACTTTTTAAAGTCAACAGCTACATTTTAAAAAATAATTTACTGCTTCTTAAATTTTTAGTAAATGCAACTTTTGTTTTAATCACCAAAGACAGAACTACTTAAGGTTTTACTGTTGATATTTCGAAACGTCTGAAGATTTAATTATTTTTGTTTTGTTTGTAGCTTATGGAAACTGTTAATTAGTAAAAGTGCAACTGAAAAAATTCCCCTGCATATTTGTCCTTAAAAAAAGTAATTATATATAAGATTGTAATGTAATTTGTCTAGGTATATTGTCAGTATTTGTAGAAGAGTTTTAAAAATAGCCTGCCTGGCACTGTAGGCGCCAGGTTGCAGTAACCATCAGGCTAAAAAAAGAAAATTAAATTTACCCCGAAAAATGTGTCAATCTATAACTTCAGTATTTTGGTGATGGGAAAAAAAAAAGAATGTGGGAAAATTGTTATTGCATTTGAGTGATTTCTTGAAGGAAATACTACAAGTGGTAGGATTTTTCCTTTTTTTTTATTATGCAATTTGTAAGCACTTGTCTACATTCAGAATAGTCCTTGTTGATTTAGTAGGTGAATGAACAATCTGAATCAACACTGAATATGATAAAGGCACAGGCACAGACAAGACGTGCATCGTCTTTGGTGCCATTTATTAACTCGTGTACAGGTGTAGTTGCACCAGGGCAGGACAGATGATGAGCTTGATAATAGTAACTGGAAGGATGCCAAATGCAATTGCAGACCTTGATGCATTCACATTTGTCAAATGCTGTCAGTTCCTTACTGGAAAAAGTAGCTACACATCACCCTGAAGTTTTACATATCTGGCCTATTGCTTTACACAAACTTCCCACTTGTGTGCAGATAACTTTGCCCAGAAAGCAGGTGCATCCTGTCTCCTGAGCATGCAAAACCCAAGGATTAGTTAATCCCCGGCCACAGGCCACAAAGTGTAAAATTTACATAGAAAATAGGTTATTCCTCCTTCGTTGACACATGAAGCTTTGCTGTACAAAGCACTAGGAAACATTATGCTAGTTTCTAGTGAAATACAGCAAGCCACTGCACATAGAGGTGCACTTTTTTGGTTTGTCTTGGTTTTGTTCTATTTTACCCCGACCCCCAAGTTTCTATCGTGTAAAGAATGGAAGGAATGACGACTGACATAACCTGAATGCAGAAACCCGGCAGAGCCTCCGCCTCAGGGGTCGGCGCTTCCCTCCCTGACGGGACGGGCACGGTCAGCGTGTGCGGGAGCAGTCGAATCAAAACAAACAAAATAATAATAATAAAAATAAAACAAGACCACACCATGAACTAGCCACAAGACCAAACCAGAACTAGCTCAGGGGAAAAGGTCCTGTTGAACCCTGTAAGCCTTTAAGGCGTCTGTGCAGCGCGGCGGGCAGCCGGTCGGTCCGGGAGAGGGGTCGCACTTTGCGCGTCCCTCGTTTGTCACAGTGCCCCGAGCGGGTCGCACGGGCAGGCGCCGGGCAGATGCAGCTGCCCGCGGTCTCTGCCGGACACCAGAGCCCGGAGATGCCATGGGAACGGAGGGGCTTTGCCGGGCTCCCCGACTTAGCCCTGCCCCTAACAAGGGCAGCGCAGCCCTGCCGAACTGGTGCGAGCCCGAAGGGCGCGGCCTGGCGCGACCTGCGCCCCCTCACCTGCCGCAGCCCCTCCCTCCTCCCCGCCGCCCCGCGCCCGGCGCGCACCGGCGAACCCTCCCCGGCGGCTCGCGCCGGCCCCCGCCCGGCTCCGCGGCCGCTCCTCCCTCGGCGCCTCCCGCAGCGGCGCGGCCGCCGCGTCCCTCCCATCCAAGATGGCGGAGAGTCTCCCCGAGCATGATCGGATCCTGCAGGAGATCGAGAGCACCGACACGGCCTGCGTGGGACCCACCCTGAGGTGCGGGGCGCGGGGGCCGGGGCGCCGCCGGCGGGTGAAGCTCCCACGCCCTGCCCGCCCGCCGGCCTGGGAGCCGCGGCGCGGCCCGGCCGCGCTTTCTGACAGCTGCTCCCCAGGGACGGCCCGGGGCCGCCCGCAGCGCCGCAGGCGGGAGCGGCCACGGTGGATGCGGAGGGGACGCGCGGCCCCCGCTGCCGCTCCGTGGGGGCCCGGCCGCCGCCCCCCGTCCGGGCGCTGCGGGGCGGAGGGAAGGGGCCGGTGCGGCGCGGGCAGGGAGCGGGGCTGTCAAGCCGTGCCACCGCTCTGACAGGGAAAGGCGACCGAGCGGAGACGGCGGCCGTGGCCCGGCTCCGGGCTGGCCGCTCCCTGGCATTGTCTGCCGGGCCCCGGCGGGGCTGGAGTGCGGCCTCGGGACGGGGCGGCCCTGGGCCCGGCGCGGGTGGCCGGGCTTGGGGCGCCCGCCGTAAGCCAGTGCCGGGCTCTGCCGCCCGCACTCGGGCACGGGCAGCTCCCTGGGTGTGCCGGTACCGCCGGGTCTGTGCTGAGAACGGGGCCGGAACCGTATCGTGGGTGGGTGTTGCAGTGCTCCGATATCAACCTCTCATGATGCGGTCTGAAACCCACTACCCTGGTCTGTTTACCTGGAAATGTGACAGTGTTTAGAGAATGTCTGGTGTGCCATGACTGCAATGGTTTGGTTTTCTGTCTTTTTCCTCCAATTCTACATGCTGCTAAATGGCTTAGCCTGCATTTTGAAAAAAAGGTTTTGCATAACCTTTCCTGTTAGAGGTGAATGTGGAGGTACCTTTCAGTTAGAGCTGGGGAGATAAGGGCAGGGCCTGTGGAGAATGAATTGGGTTGTAGAGGAAACAGGGGAAAGGGGATCTTCATCGTGGAGCTTTGCTGGTGCTTCCCAATTAAAGATGTCTGAAATAAAAAAAAAACATAAGCACTAGCCAGACGGGGGAGAGAGAACTGTGAATGATATCTCCTTGAAAAGATACAGTGAGCCTGTGTGCAGAAAACTGGAAAAGGCAGTTTGTGTGGCAGCGTGCTGCAAAGCAGTGAGCATGGTGCTGCTGGCTTTTCCTGCAGTGGGAATGGTGCCTGCTGGAGAGTGTGGACAGGGCTGGGAAAGGATGAACGTGGGCTACATGGGTGGGAACGCAGTCCTGAGAAATGGTGGAAGAGAAGTTCCTGTTACATGATGCCAAGTGGGTCATTTTGCCCATCATAGCAGCTGATTTTGAGGTTAGCTACGTGTGTCTACAGTGGATCCTCCACAGCTGGGAGGTGGCAGTCTGGGCATTTGTGTGAGGCTGGGGCTGATCAATCTTCTGAGAGCAGCGCCCATGGGGAATGTGGTGGGCTCCTCTAGACATCGCACGGGGACTGCTTGCTGGCTCAGTCTGGTCTTGGAGGTCAGCTTGGAGCAAACTGCACTCTGACCTTCTCTCATGTTCCTTAAGCACAGCTGCTGTTGGGAATTCATTGTGGAGATGCTGAAGCTGAGCATCGCAAGGAGCCTCACCTGTGGGAGTCTGTGGGCTTAGGCTGATGGAAAGTAGCTGGGATGCTTTCAGGCTTAAGTTGTCCCTGGAGGCAGTTTCACCATGTTAATCACTTAACAAGCCCAGGCAGGTTAAAGCTGATGCCTGCAAAAAACCACAACAAAATATTAAATATAATTGCACTTTCATCACTGTCTTCAGTATAGAGCTTATATCAGAGTAACCTGTAGAAAGAAAAGAGTGTTGGGCTACACAGCAGACGAAGGCATCCACAGGTGTGGATGGGGAAGGGACCATATGAATCTCTTAGCCATATTAAGCATTTAAAATGTGCTGATGTCTTTATAAATTCTAAAACTTAATTTCTTATTTTTTGCATGTTTCTATCCTATCACCGATTTTCCAGTAAGGGAATTTTACATTGCTGACTTTCAGGATTTTTAGGGAAAAAGTGGATGTTGGTCTGATTTAACCGTAGTGTTCAATTACAAATAAAAAAATTTAGGTGAAAGAGTGGTTACACCTGTCTGAGTGTTTTGAAAGAAGTCCAGCAAACACCACAGAAGTATGCTTCTCCCTAAGAGCAGCAGTATTTAAGATCAGATCTTGAGCTGTCTGCTCAGCTGTATGTTACAATTTGTGAATTGCTGTGTGAAACTGAAAAGTCTGAAATCCCACATCAAATTACAAGATCTATTTCAATGAAAGAAGCATGAATGTAAAATGGAGCATTATTTTCTGCATGAGATCTAGGTTTTTACTCGCTAAACAATGTGAATCAAAGAAAGGAGTTGAGTAATTCTACGTGCAGTTGCATAAGGCTACAACATGAAGTGATCCATTGATTTCCAGTCACAGAAGCTATTGAAGCCAGTTGTCTCATGTAATGACTGAGATTGCATTAATTTCGTTATGTGAAATGGAATATTTTTGTTATCTCTGGGTTATAATGCTGGGAGAATGTTTATAGCATTGCCACATCAAATAAAATACCAACATACCTACTTAAATAGCAGAACAAAAGCGGGGGCTTGAGGTGAGTGGTTTGGATAAGTAGCATGAGGTAATATTAAATGGTGAAGAATGGAGAATATGCAAGATCTGACTTATTCTTAATTGTTAATATCAATATATTAATGTCTTCATAATGCATCCATGCTTCACAAAGGAAGTGTACATTTTTCTCGTGGGCTGTATGTAGGTTCCATGGAAACACATTTTTGCTCCTATTTTTCTTCAATGTTTTGCTTGCTGTTTGGGTATAGCTGCTCCTGCCAGGGTGCTGTTTCCTGCCCTGCTATAAGAGTGGCAGCACTTGTTTTTGTGATACAAAAAATAATAACATTTATAGATATATAATGTTTTTGTGTATAATTTACTGGTAAGGAATAACATACAGACTGATTCTGCAGGTGATTTTCTACTGCTGAGATCTACCCATAAAGAGGAATGTGAAATGCAGGTCCTTTATAGGAGGAATCAGCATACAGCTAGTGCAGTTGGGATTATTTACTGTTTAGGAGAGTTAGCTACTAAAGACTGCTCTGCATCTCAAGAGAGGAAGAGATTGTATTGGATTAAATTAATTTTCTTTTTACATTTTAACTGGATGGATTTATTGATTTAAATTTGCTGCTATTTTACTTGCATCTCTAAATTCAGTGACACATGCTGAATCATTATAAATGAGACCTAAGCCAACATGCCTTTCATTAAATAGGCAGACTGTGTCTATAGCAAGCCAGGATTATTTTTTTTTCATCAGACTCTGTGAAGCTTTTATCAGCATCTTTTTGGCTTTAATGGCTAACAAAATGAGATTAATGACAAAACTTGTTAAAGGCTCATCACTCTCACCTTTTTATAGAACATGTTAATATCATGTAATTCATGTTGCATACATACTTTTGAGTTTCTCTCAGGGACAACTATCTCATTTCTAATCTTTAGAAAGTAAGTGGAAAAAGACAAAGAGAAAGAAAAGCAGTTCCCATAATCCTCTCAACAACAACAGAAAAGTCAGAAACTTAATAACAAAAAACTTAAGGCTCTCACTGAACTCTGGGTTTTAACACTTCGTGAATAGTCAGCTGGACAGGCTGTGGTAGCTAGTAAGACAGATTCTCTTCAGAAGAAAATAATTGACCTTATTTGATGGTTAGTTTATGGTTGGTTGAAAAAGGTCAAAGTGGAACTCGACAGAGTAGAAGTTGTTCTGCCAGGGCCCTGTGTGCTATAGATATGAGTTTCTTTGAGTCTGTAGTAGTGTGTAGTATTTTAAAGCTTTTTTTTTTTTAAATAGATGAATTAACTCTTAAACTCTAGCTTGGCAAAATATTTCATAAGCATATGGTAGACTTTCTCTAAACACTTCATCTTGTGAGCTTTGCGTCACTGAGTCTGCGGTGTTCTGTGGTTCCCGTACACAGCCTGTCAGGGGAGTACCTCCATGCCCACAATACGTTGACTGAACAAAAATACAAAAGTAAAATTAAATATAAAAAGCTGTGGGGAATTTGATAATGGAAATTCTGTTGCTAAGGTGAAGTTGATAAGGAGGTGCTGTGTCTGTTGAGGTATCTGTCTATAAGCAGAATGTACTCTGTAGCTTTAACTGACAATCACAGCTTGGAAAGTGCTCCTCAAAAGTCAGTGTAAAATTGCTTTTAATTCAATTCTCTCTTCCTGAAATATGTCATCACAAAGCCGTTGCCTGGTAGATGTTAGAGCTTCTTGTAGGCTGCTCTAAGTTGTGCTGCCCATGAAACATCTTTGAAGAGTTCGTAGAGAGCCTCCTGTGAAGACATTTCTCTGTCCTGTTGTCTCTGGCTGAACAAATCACAGCCGCAAGCACCGTTCAGTTGATGCATTTCTGCCTGATGCTGCAGTATGCTGCAGTCACCTTCCCCTGGTCTAGGACTGCATTGCACTGGTAAAAGCAGCACTGAGCTGAGACTGCAAAGCAGAATCATTTCTGTATAGTGCTGCATTTTTCTTGTTCAGATTAAGCAGAGTTTGGAGGTTGGATATCATAAATGAGTTTGGCTGAAGTGTTAAATTGATAGCTGTTCATTCTGGGCTTCTGTCCTTGTGTTGCAGAAAAGCCAAAAGTGAAAGCTACACTTTAGTAAGGCATCATTAGAAAAATAAGCAATTTTGTCCTTTACTGATCAAGGTCCTGAGAAAATTCAGAGTTAGAGATATGGAGTAATTCTGCTGCTTTTACTGGGTTGTGGTACACTTTGAAACTGCAGGTGCTTTGCCCAGACTGGGGTCTGTAGTTTGTATTTTGGAGATATTCTTGTATTCATTGAGGGGGCCTGTCCAAAGCAAAATGAATGAAGTGCCTAAATGTTATGTAACTTCTGTTTTACTGAAAGTGCACATTGCAGTTACCAGCAGGCATGATTTAGGTATGTGATTCTGGGTCTTCAGCACCACAGTTAGTAAGTGTAGCATAGGCAGTATGAATGAAATCTGAAAATGTGGGAAGATTTTACAGCACTACACAATTGCAGTCAGGGAAGTACTTTTTCTGCCTATGGTCTGTTGGGATTTATGATGTGGTTATCCAATAACAAAATGTGGTTGCCTTCATTTTTCTCCTGTGGTCTTACTTGTCTGGTAGGATTGTCTAAAGTTATTTTTCAGTGTTTTCAGTATTTTGGTTTTGGAGCATGAGCCAGCAAATAGCGTTTTTGTCTATAGCTTAGTCTTGTTTTAAATATAGAGCAGACATAAGAATACTCTGTGATCATCAGCCAGTGCTTTAGATGAGAATTTTAATGGTTTGATCATATATTTTGATTTCAAATGGTGTGGTAATCTTTTACAGAATTGTAAGCTATTGGTTTGAAAATCAATAGACCCTATCTTTATTAATGGTCTGTCTTCAAGCCCTTCTTAATTTTCAAGTTAATGCCTTTTATTCCTGGGTTCCCTTTCAGACAGAAGTTACAACGTAGCCCCAAAGAACTGGAAAATCCTTGTGTGATAGCTGTGGTCTCTTTTGGATCAGGACTGTACTTTCATGTATATTGTTGTGGTTTAACCCCAGCCAGCAGCCAAGCCCATCTAGCTGCTCATTCACTCCCCCACCTGCAGTATGGGGGAGAGAATCAGAAGGATAGAAGCTGGAAAACCTGTGGGCTGGGGCAAAAGCAGTTTACTAGGAGAAGCAAAGGCTGCACACACAAGCAAAGCAAGGACTGAACTCACTGCATCCCATGGAGAGGCAGGTGTTCAGTCATGTCCATGACAGCAGGGCCCCATCACAAGTAGTGGTTATTCTGGAACACAGAATCACAGAATGAACTAGGTTGGAAAAGACCTTTGAGATCATTGAGTCCAACCTATGACCTAACACCTCCTCATTAACTAAACCATGGCACCAAGTGCCACATCCAGTCTCTTTTTTAAACACATCCAGGGACAATGACTCCTCCACCTCTCTGGACAGACGATTCCAGTGCCCAGTCACTCTTTCAGTGATGAATTCTTTCCTGATCTCTAACCTAAACTTCCCCTGGTGCAGCTTAAGGCTGTGTCCTCTGGTTCTGTCAGTTGCTGCCTGGAGAAAGAGACCAACCCCACCTAATTACAACCACTTTTCAGGGAGTTGTAGAGAGTGATAAAGTCTCCCCTGAGTCTCCTTTTCTCCAGGCTGAACACCCCCAGCTCCCTCAGTGGTTCCTCTCAGGGTTTGTGTTCCCAGCCCCTCTCCAGCCTCGTTCCCTCCTCTGGATGCACTCGAGCGTCTCAATGTCCTTCCCAAACTGAGGGGACAGAGCTGGACACAGCACTCAGGGTGTGGCCTCAGCAGTGCCGAGCACAGGGTAAGGGTGATCTCCCTGCTCCTGCTGGCCACACTGCTCCTGATACTGGCCAGGATGCCTTTGGTCTTCTTGGCTGCCAGAGCACACTCTGGCTCATGTTCACTTGGCTGTCGACCCCCAGGTCCCTTTCTGCCTGAGCACTGTCCAGCTGCTCTGTCCCTGCCTGTAGCACTGCAGGGGTTATTGTGGCAAAATGTCATCACTCCAAATGTCTCCTCCCTTCCTCCTTGTTCCCCCACTTTATGTTCTGAGCATGATGCCATCTGCTCTGGAGCAGCCCTTTGGTCAGTTGGGGTCACCTGTCCTGGCTGTGTCTCCCCTCGGCCTCCTGGCCAGCGTGGCAGCACAAAAAGGCCTTGGCTTTGTCTGAGCCCTGCTCAGCAATCACAACAACATGTCTGTGTTATCAGCCCTGTGTGCAGCACAAATCCAAAACACAACCCCATACCAGCCACTGTGGAAAAAATTAACTCTACCCCAGCCCAAACTAGCACATATATTTATCTATCAGTTTATCTTTTATTATAATAGCTAATTTCTACTTTGTAAGTGGATTGTTATGGAGTAAGGAGAATGACCTGCTTGCTGTGAACCAGTGTATCCTAAAAGAATAGAGGATTGCTTGTAGTGTCAGTTGCAGATTTTGTCACTTGGTGTAGGATTTGATGGTATTCCAAGTACTTAAATAGAAAGACAACAGTCCCATAAAGCAACTGTCTATGTGATGTATATTGCTATGAAAGAGCAATTTTTTTTATTGCCTAGTCCATTATATAGAGTCAAAAGGGCATTTGAAGAGTCTGTGCTGTAGACTGATTAATCTGTCATACAGCAGCAGAACTGCAGTTCTGATTTTTCTGTAGCCTGGTCAAATTTGCCATTGGTAGCAAAAGTGTTTTATAAGGAATCACTTGCATTGCTGCAAGTTTCAACATATTACTTTTCAGGTTTTTATAAAGCCTGAAACTGTTCGCAGTCATGTCTGCGCTGCAATTTTTTTTGTTTTGAAAAAATCTTTAGGTTCAGTGCTGATTAAGTTTGTCATGAAATATGTGTCTGCAAATCAGGTTATCTTGATCTTTTTTGCTGTTCACACATCAGCTTCTGACTCAGTTCTTGCAGTGTTTTCCAAATGGGCAACTGCCAAGTGAAGCTTTAACCAAGGCAGTAACCTGTGTGAATTGTTCTGAAACAGCTCTCTCCAATTTCACAGGCATTACCAAAGAGCTTGTCCCAGTGTTTAGGAAACAAATTTCAAAATACATGAAAGCTTTTATAAAAGAGGAATCATCTGATACATCATCATCAGAATAGTGTACTTAATAGATGTTTTATGTAGTTTGTGTCATTGTTTCATTAAAATTCAGCCTTCTCTTCATATGAACGGCTTATGCTTGTGCACTCTTACCTCAGTTAAATTCAGAAAATCCAGTTCTTATTCCTGTCATCTCTTCATTGACTTGTTTGTCAAGCTGATTTTATTCAATGTCTGGTGACCCATATTTTGGACCTGCCATGTGCATAGGAAGTACATAATTTTACATCCTTCACAAATGCCAGTCACGTGTGTGCTTACTTCCTTGTGAATCTTTTTGGAAAGCCAACAGCATATCCTGTGCTCCAGCTTTCTTTGTGTGTGTCTGAACCATTGATATCTACCTGAGGAACTGTAACATAATTCAGTTAAATATAAGTCTGGTTTTGACTGTTAAGTGCTGGTGTATTTGCAGGTTTTGTCATGTTGCATTTATGTATTATACTACTAAAATAAGCTCATTCAAATTGAAGAGGATTAATATGTCTTGAATAATGCTTTTAAGATAGTGCCAGAAAAGGATTTGCAAATAGGAAACTATTTTTATGGGTTGTAGTAAACTATTAAGTACTAACTCATTCAGAAATACAGTCCTAGCTTTGCATCAGCATCAGGTAGTCACATGAGATTTTATCTTTCTGAAGGGCTTGCTGTGGCTAGTTGTGAAATCCAGCTGTGGCTGGTCTTTATGGCTATTTTCTGGTGATGTTTGAAATGCCCAGACCCAATCCCTGTCACCACAGAGCTTGGTATAACAATCACAGTTCAATTTGAGGCTCAGCTTGATGAAGTACTTTCAACAATGCAGCTTTTCCTCATCTTGTACATGTCTAGTACAGAACTATCTGTACTCCTGAAAAACTGGGTCCTTCCTGTGCAGGAAGGAGTTAATGATCTCTCCTCGAGCCCGGCTGAGGCCCTTCCCGTATCTCAACCTTTGCCAGTAATAGCAAACTAGTAGGGAACTTAATCACTGACAGAGGTATTAAGAAGGAAGGAAACAGATTTTAGAGTGCATCAGCCTTGATGGAAAGATGTGGCATTGGACAGAGAGGACCTAAAAGACACTGGGGATTTTTTAAAATTTATTTATATAGCATGAGAAAAGTGTTCAGTTCTAATACTGTGAATGGGATTTTCACTGTGTCTCAGGGAAAGTAATTTGCTTGCAAAATTGCAGTGAGTGTAACTTGCAATTCTCCTGGGAATCAGAGTAATACAAAATTAATAAAGCATATACTGTCATATATGTACCTGGGGGATGCTTTTGAGACATTTCAGCTTCAAAAGGAAATGTTTAACCTATCGAGTTTTGGGACTTTCACAGTTTGCACACTTCCTTAGGCACAGAGTGGCTTTGAAGGATTTTTACCCCATTTTGTTCATAGAAGCAATGTTTTCTTACAAGTTTTGTTTTCAGTTAATTTCAATATAAAACATAGGGCTTACTGTTTTATACTTTATATTTGTTCTGGTATGTTTCATAAACTTAGGAAGCTGCAAAGAAATGAACAGATTTTCTTTGTTCATCAAGCAGGTAAAGAATTGGAGTTAGTCAGTTGCATCAACACTCTTAATGGCTTCCTAACTGAGAGAAACACTGAGTTTCAGTTCAGCTTCTGAATTGAAAACAGACTTTTTTTAGAAGTCATGTTTTACTTTCTTCAGTGATCCTTGGAGATATGCAAAAAATATACAGCACAGGCTGTTGTTTTACATGAATTAAATACATGATGATTTTTTTATATGTAGGCTATGTGAGCTCATAAAGTTTAAAAAAGTGAATAATATAAAATATTTGTAAAATACATGTTTTGGTTATATGTTTTGCAGAGGAGTGTGATGCAGGATAGGATTGTCTGGTTTGATCTGTATATAATAGAATACATTCTTAATCCAATTGGTTTTGTAGCTTTTTAATTACTGGGTGTTTTATTTTATCTGGAACATCTTAAATTTCTGAAATAATGTATTTACATCTGTATATGTCGATATTCAAAGCCTATTGAAATAAGTAACCTACACATTTCTGACATTAAATATTCTGTTCTATTTCATATGTCTTGGGAACAGACATATGAGATTGTTGAAATATGAAATTAATTTTCTTTTAAAAAATGGATGTGTATTTATCTTGAAGATTATGTCTCAAATGCTCTAGATAAAGTTGACAGATTACCTAGAAGTTGTAATAGAGGCCTAATTATTTCTTGTACATGTGTAATAGAAATCTCATTAAATTTTTTAAAAGAACTTGGAAGCTCACAATTTGGTTTACAGATTAATCCGTTGCTCCTGAAAGATAATTTATGTAACAAAAGTCTCTGGAAGTATTAAAGGAAGATAAAAATATTGCTATACAGACTTCACTTTCCTACTTTATATTCTATGAAATAGCATAGGTTCCAGGGTTCCAGCTACATCCCCTTGTATCCATGTAGGCATGTGAAGCAGATGGCCAAACTTGGCACTTCATCGCGTGGCGATGCCAGCACCAAAGCGAGCAAAGCTGCCGTTTCCTTTGCTGCCTTTTTATCTACTATTACAACACAAAATTAGGAAAAAAAGTGGTAGCACAGCACTTGTTTTTCAGTTTCTTACTTCATACATCAGTAAGTCACACAAAGGCTCAGCAGGAAGAGGCATCTCCTTGGTCAGCAGTGTAAAAACAGGAAGGAGGAAGTCTATTGCAAATGTGGGTGTGCTGATTATCAGTTGGTGTTTGGCTGCAGAGGATGTCCATTAACAGCCATCAGCGTGATCCATTGCTTATCCAGCACGAACAATGAATGCTCGAGTGCTGCTACTACAGAATAAGGACCCTGCTTATAGGAAGTAATGTTAACTAACAAACTGTACTGGCCCTTTCCTGCTCATAGAAACAGGATACTATTAGTGAGAACAATTGACAGAAATTGCACATCCAGGAAAACCAGGCAAGCAAAGCATAACAGCTGAACTAAGATTAATAAAATCTTTTCTCTGAATAGGCCATAGCTGAGTTCTGTGTTGTTCTGGCATGTAATGTGAGCTTTTAAATAGAGTGGAGAGATGTAATTATGAGTAAGAATGGCAGAACTGGAGCATAGGTAGCATCTGGCACTGAAAGGCTGCTTAGGTTTTAAGAAATGTGCTTATTACCATAACTGCAATTGAATTACAGGAAACACCTGGACATTATTTTATAAAGCTTTTTAGGGTGTATGCAGCCACCTATATGAAATTACTCCATGGAAAAATCCCTACAAAGTTTGCAGCTTGTGTAAACAGAAAATATCTTTGTATATTGTAGGACAAAGGAAGTTTCTGCAGTGTTTCCTGTGAAATTGCAGCTCAAATGGAGTGTGTGATACAGTATCATGGTTAGGGATGCCATGGTTATAGTCACAGTGTGACAGGGCTGTTTTAAGGGCAGAATCTTAATTTGCAATGTCACTGTTTTCTGCTTGCACTGATCCCACTGAACTCATAATGCATATTTAAATTGTAAATATTACTTTGTTTTTGAATTTTATTTAGTATAGCTTAGTGTTGTTAAATTTTGGGATTTTATTTCAATGAAAAGAAAAATAGGGAGAACATCTAGGGGATTACTTCTTGCAGTGTCTATGGGAACTAGTTGGGAGCATCTCTAGCATCAGGACAAAATTGGCTTTGGTAGCAAGATATGAATTCTAAAATCATGATTATCCATAAGTACAGTTTCTTCATTTGAGAGTTGGTACATTTGTGTGTGCGTTTTGTTGAAAGTATTACTTTGAAAAATTGAATAAAAAGTGCATGTTTGGGCAGATTTCTTTTTTTTTTGTGCCTCATTTAATTGATCAAAGTAATTATAATTTTTTCCCCTCATGGTGCTTCTTTTGAAGCTCTACAAATGAATCTTTTTCTCTTGCTTCTGTTGAAGGTCAGAAGTTGCATGGTCAGACTTACATTCCATGTCAAACTCATACAGCTGTTGTACAGATATGTACAACATATATGTGTAATTCCTGTCATTGTCACGGCATTCATGGAGCTGTAACTGATTGGCACTTACTGAGTGGTTATCAGTATCCTGAAAGGAATGTGTACATACAGTTTTTAATTGCTTCATATGTCTTGTGCAATCAGGAAATGAAAGACTTTGTGGCAATATAGGCAGGGGTGGGGAAACCTGCAATTCATCCTAGAAATGGGACAGAACAGGATGGTTTGGGGGAGGTGTGAAAATGGTGAAAGGTGGCAAGTCATTAATAAAAAGTTTCTTTGTCCTGTAAAAAGATTGCTGGATTTTTTCTTTTTTTTCTAACTTTTTTTTTGACTATTTTAAAATACATGATCTGATTTAAAAGTCTGTGCTGCTGCTAGAACTTATTATAAATGATTACTAGAAGAATTGTTCTCTCAAAAAGTTTACAGTAATGCTCCATAAGCTCACATTTGTCTTTCCTGAATATAGATTGCAATTAAAAGTTGAATCATTGCCCATTTAAAAGAACACACAAAATAATCCCAGAACCTTTAAGAAATAGTAATTTTTAAAAAACTCCAGTGGGATTTATTAAATATTACTTTATCATTATCTAGTAGACTGTTCTAGTAATGATTTTTAAGTGAAAGAGTTATCACCAACCAGGAATTCATATTATCTTCTGAATTACTATTTTCTTATGAAAGTATGGGGATTTTATTTTTAATAAAATAAACTCTTCAAGTTCATTTTTTTTTGGCCTAAAGCCTGGGTTCCGGAGTAGTTCTTCTCTCCTTTGAAAAGTTACAGCTATCGCTATAGATATGAGAAAAAGTTAATTTAGTTCCCATTCTGATTATTCTTGAAATCTATTTTTTATGCTAAAACAAGAAGACTACAGTAGAAGTTTTACTTAGGTCTGGTTATTGTAATTTTCTGGTCTTGAGGCCATAGATGTGGAGCTAGACAGGAGATGAGGAGGGGAAAAAGCAAATTTGGGGTATTTGCTGAACTTCCAAAAATTATTTTGGGCTCCTCTTCTTTTACAGTTAATAGTCTATATGCACTTCCATTGTCTGCCCTTCCAGTAGTCCACTCAATGTATTAAATTAATTCTTGGGCTTATACAATTTTTTTTTTGCTTCTAACTTTTTATTTCCCTCCTCATTGCTGAAATTCTCATCCTCTTTTACTCCTGCCTACACTCAGACATTTAAGGACATCTATCCTGATTGCATGCACAAATATTTGTGTGAAATTATAGCAGAAATATGATTTTGAAGGGAGCCTGTAACCATTTGTGAAGATGGTTTATGATGCTCACTTAGAGTGATAATATGTATGTATGGAGTTGTCATTATGGAATAGATGATTTCAGGATAATTTATTTTGAATATTTTTTTTAAAGGTTGTGTGGAATTCTTGGCATGTTAAGTTTTAGTTCTCTGGAGATTTTTGATTACTTAACTGTTGGTATTTTTATGCATAGGATGGTGCCCTCTGGTGCTTCAGTATATTTTTGCATGTAAACACAAAAGTCATCAATAAGACCTATTAAATACATGTTTTTCATATTGTGTTTCAGTTTTGAAAGTAAAAGTTTTAGGAAAGTTTATTACAGTATAAAGTAAACTTATTTTATTGTTTTCAATTGGAAAATGGTTGCATATCTGCAAATCCTCCTTCATAATTTCTTGAGACCTGAATTCAAATCTGTTTATGCTTGTTACTCTCCCTTCAGTCTGCTTGGTAAGAAAGATCAAGGTAAAAATATCCCCATTGCAATAAAATGTATCCAGTGAACTCAGACAATTTTCTCCTTTAGGTCACTCTCTGCTCCTAGTTTATTTTTTTGCCTTTTTCACGTACTTTCTACACTATCTTCTTTTTACCTAGACTGGCATTAATATGACTCATCCAATTGTTGGAATGAGTTAAAAAAAACCCCCCAAAAAAGTCTCAGTTTATATACAGATTTCTGGGAATATAAACAGATATCTGCACATTACCAGGAAAGTTGCTCAGCTCTGCTTCTGTTCTTCGTGGATTCCCTGCTTGCCATGTTGCTGAGGAGAGAAACCAATACCAAAATGATTTGCTGTAGTGGTGGTTGAGTAGTCACTCAAGTTAAAGCTCTCTCATTCCAGATTGAAAATTGATGATGTTATGTTGGTTTGGTTTTTTTGGGTGCCAAAATCAAATAGAAACTTCTGTCTCCAGCATTAGTGATTTTCTCCTTTTTTTTAATCCAGTCTGAAGACTCATACCAAGAAAAAAACTTTCCTGTCAGAGTTTCATGATATGAATCAACCACTAGTAGTCTATAGTTGTGCAGATCAGAGGTTGGAAGCAGTTTTAATAAAAACTAATAATGTCTTTCAGCTTGACATGGTTCAATTTGTGCTGTATTTCAGACCATCAGCGTCCACTTCAGGGGCCCATAAAGCTGAAGGGGATCCTTGGGGCTCTTCATTCAGAGGCGTATAAATGTAAACAAAACCTGAAAGAACTGTGTATTACACATGTAAAAATTCCTTTGGTATCCTAGGAATGACACTTGCTACTGCTGGATGTGAAACAATTTACAGTGAGAGAGTGATTTTTAGGGTAGACATAATTGCATGTAATTGTCATCTCCTGAAGAAATGGAGCTGGAAGGGTTACTGCTTCCTCACTTGCTTTCCGGCAGAAGTCTGTGTGTGTTGTAAATTCAGTTAATTTTGTCTTGTAATTTTAAAGAATTATCTCTAGGATGCTTTTAGAATTTCACGTCTCTCCAAGATATTGCAGTATTGGTGATTTGTCTGCTTGATTATTTAGCTCTCAAAAGTGGAGAATTTTTATCAGCATCTCTAGCAGTGTCATAATCTGTTGAAATGTACACTTTCAGATAATTATTAAGAGGTAGAAATAACTTCATTTAGATAGCTGTAGGTAATCTTTGAAATAAGTGTATGTATGGAAAATGAGTTTCCGTATCAGAAATGAACTATGGCGTGTGGTGTTCCCTAAAAGGTAAGTCAGGTGTGTATTGTCTCAGTTGTGTTTGCAGGTTTGAGAAAAAGCCTAATTTCTGTCTGTGGCCAAAGATGACCTGGCTCTCCAGTGTACACTTTAATTTTCAAGAAGGCTGGTGTTTTAGGCCAGACATTATTCTGAAGCCTCTGAAACTGCATGTGTGAGGTGTCCTCAGAGGACAGTGTCCTCAGGGAGTCAATAAACCTGTTTATTCATCATCTTCTCACCTAGATGAGAATGTTGTGATACGAAGTGTGAGTTTTTTTAAAAATACACTGACGATTTATTTCTGTAAAGGCAAGCAGCTCTGTCTCATGTGCTGACGAGCGTTGATTTGTTGTTCCCACAAGATGGAGCTGTTTACGTACGTAATTAACATGGAATTTATACTACTAGTGCATTTTAGGGAGGTCTGACAAAGTACTGGTTTAAATCACAGGTCACAATTTTATTAGTATCCTTACAGAAAAGGGTACAATGTACAAGACAAAATAGTAACGATTGTTTTAAGAAGGTAGGGTAATCTTGTGATTAAGGTGTTGGGAGATACACAGTATTACTTTCTTCCCCTTTATTTTGAACATTTATTCCCTGTATTATTTTCAATTAAATATTGTGTTACTACCCCTGAGATTAAAAACCAGTACTTTACTATAATTAAATTTAAGTATAAGCAGCCTTAATATCGAGGAAAACATAATCAGCACATATATTTATAACAGTGGAAACTCTGTTGCCTGTGCTACATTGTATGTAGTTCAGAACTTCCGGCTGTGTTTTCTGGAATTTTTTGATAACATTTTAAAGAGAAATCTTCTGATTGCAAAGGATTTCCTTTTGTCAGTATTGTAAGAATATGTCTGAAAGTCTTGGCACAGATGTGAAATAGATAGTTATCAAGGCAGCAATTGGATACCCCCAAATCATCAGGCAATAGTTAAGTCCAAAACCACACACAGTGCGTTGCTACCATCAAAGAAAGTTTGGTGGTTCCTCTTGTACCATCTTTTTGTAGTCTCATTCTCATTTTAATTATATTTTCTTTACTGAGTTTTACTGCTGCTTTCATTTATGCTTACATGACAAAATTTACAGTTTGGGCACATAGTGATAGATAGAAGTCCCCTGTCTTTGTGATAATGATGCTCCTTTCTCACTTTTCTTTGAGAACACTGGAAGGAGACCTAAATTTGGAAGCTTCTTCCACCCTTAAACAAAAGGCTAAAGAAGCAGTAATAATTTGAACTTTTTTTCTTTGAGGGTTTTTTTTGTTTTGGTTTGTTTTGTTTTTTTCTTTAGCATACAGTGCAGTGTAGGTAGTGAGTCTAGCCCAATTTGAGGAAGCTAATGCTTGCCAGATATCTGTGAAGACACTTTGATTATCTGGTCCTCCTAATATTTTTTTTTTCTCCAAGAGCTCTGAAGACAGTTGGATGCCCCTCTGTGTCCACCCTGCAGCTTCCAGCATCTCTGACCCTTTTCTTAATGGAACAGCACTCACATGGCTGTAATGGGTATTTTGGAGTGCTGGCACATCAGTCATTGAACCTTTTTCTAATCCCTTCCCCATTTCTGTCCAGGTGACAGTGCTATGGCCCACATTCTTGTCCCTGTGCATTCTCATGCAGAACATCAGGCTGCCTAAGGAAGCCTCACTCAGTGCCCACTGTGTCTTGTACCTTTCTTTCCTCCCAGGCCAGGATGCTGCTTCTCCCTCCAGCCAGCACTGAGTTCTGCATGTGGGTGTTTCCCCTGGTGATGCAGGTCACTTCTGACCATGCACCAGAGCCCTTTAAAGCTCATCCTGGGCAGCCTTGAGGGAGCCCTTTCAGGCAGTCTGGCAGGAGCCTCAGGAGGAGACACTTCTGGGCACACATTTGCTCCTTCCAGGTGTCATTTCAAACTGTGGTGGTAGAAACAGTGAAGGATAAACTTGATGGGTGAACAATCTTATTTTTCCTCTGGTGCACTTTGGAGGAAAGAGCCTGCTTTCAGTACCATAGCCTTATTTTCCCATCATAAGGGGGTATTACTGGAAACTTTTATTTGGTAGATTTTTCCCCTGAATAAGTATCTATAACAAGCAGAGTGTAAGGAATTGACTTTCTTCCCTAGCCATGTAGGACAGCATATTGCCTTTCTTCTGTCACTTGGGTTCAGTTGCTTCTCTGAATATATTGTACAAGGTCAAAAGGAACTCAGGAAGTATAAAGAATTTTATAACAAGAGTCTTTTCACTCTCTTCTGCAACTTTTCTTCTTTGAAAGGTCATGTTCCTGTCAGACATTCAGCTGTAGGTTTGTTGTGCTGATGATGAACTCAGATCTCAGCAAAGTCCAGATGTCTGGTTAGAAAAGAGAATCTTGAAGAATATGGGAAACCACACTTCTCCAAGAAGATTAGGAGGGAAGTAGTTTCTTACTACTTAAGGGTTTTAGAGGCTGTGACTCATGGTTGCCTGGGTCTTCTCCTTCTGTAAGTAACATTGAAACGCTTGGAATTTCAGCTTTCTTTTCTTTTCTTTTCTTTTCTTTTCTTTTCTTTTCTTTTCTTTTCTTTTCTTTTCTTTTCTTTTCTTTTCTTTTCTTTTCTTTTCTTTTCTTTTCTTTTCTTTTCTTTTTTCTTTTCTTTTCTTTTCTTTTCTTTTCTTTTCTTTTCTTTTCTTTTCTTTTCTTTTCTTTTCTTTTCTTTTCTTTTCTTTTCTTTTCGTGAATGTTTTTGAACTTTTATTTTTTCTTAATCAGCTTCTCCTTGTAAATATCTAGAGAAAACTTTATAATTGTGAAAGGAAATAAGAGGCTAAAAAAACAATTTAAAGATTTTTAGTAACTTTTTTTAACGCTTGTAGTTTGCCATACAAATGTGTTTGTATATGTATGATTAAATCATTCTCATATTTCTGTTCTCATTCTATGTGAAAAGCTACTTCAGAACTACCAATCTTTGCTGTTGTTGCTGTGTCAAAGTATTAATCAATTTTTGGAACTGTCTATACCTAGCCTTTGTTGGGAGACTCCATACCTTTGATTTTGGTACAGTTCTATATAAAGCCTCTTTTCTTGCTTACTCTGCCAAAGTCTAAAGCCTTAAATTTCCCTCTGCCTCCTTTGCCCCTTCTCATGCTCGTGCATTTTTCCATGCAGATTTCTGTTTCTGATGCTGCTTAACAAACTGCACCAGTAATTTCTCCCAAGTCATGTTTCCTGCTGGAGTTCTAAGTGAATTATTTGAGAATTAGTAAAGTAAGCCAGAAGACCTGATTGTAGCCCTTGCAGCAGTTAGGTGCTGTGGAGGAGGCAGCCTTAGGTGTGTGCACGTCATGGTTTTGCCCTGGGAGCTGTTGGGCAGGGATGGAGCCTTGGGGGTTCCCTTTTCCCGCGCGCTGCTCCGGTCATTCCGGCTGCAGGCCCCCGAGCCTGATTGAGTTGGATAACTCTGCTGTTAGGAATACCAGGAAAGCAAATTTGTATGTTTGCACTTCTTTATATTTAGCAAAGAGTGGAATTTGATGGAAAAGCGATCCATGCTATTTGAGGTGGTTGGAGAAACTGATTCTTTTGTACCCATATTTGAGCATTAGGGCATAAATAACAGACCAGTGAGGCTCAGGTCAACCATGATGTAACTGGTTAAGCACCTGGATTAATGCCATAAGGGCTGGGTTTTGTGCCATCAGTTCTCAGTTTTGTGCCATCTTTTCTTCAATGCTGATTTTGATGGAGTGGATGCACCAAAGGATGCCACCAACATCAAGTGTGCTTGCTATTATTTTCTTGTTAAGACAGATAGGTTTCAATAAAGATGGTTGCATACATGCTATTTTCAACTGGTGAAAAAAGTAAACTTTTATTTTCTTATTTGTATTTAATAGGTCTGTATATGATGACCAACCAAATGCACATCAGAAGTTTATGGAAAAGCTTGATGCCTGCATACGTAACCATGACAGGGAGATAGAGAAGATGTGCAATTTTCACCATCAGGGCTTTGTGGATGCTATTACAGAACTTCTTAAAGTTAGGGCTGATGCAGAAAAGCTAAAGGTAAGGAACAAGTTTTTCAGAGTTTCATATATCACTGTCGTTGAATCTAAAAGAAGGAACTGGACTCTTCTGCTGAAGATTAATTGAGTGTTTATCACATGCACTCTGATGTGCACAGTAAATTTTTACAAGTGAATTCATCAGGATTTGTGATTAGAACCATGTTGCCTGATACAGTAATTTATATTTACAAAGCTGAATATTTTATTAGATCTCATTTTGATTTTTTAAATGTATGTTGTCAGAAAATGCTACCAAATTATTTTGCCTTTTTATAAAGCCTTTCTCAGAAGGTAAAGGACAGCAAATGATAAACACAGTATTTCTTAAAAAGGTCTTTTCTTAATCATGTTTTTATATGTCAGACCTTAGAAGAATCGAAAGTCCTTATTAGAAAACTAAAAATGCCACAATTATGCGTGGAAAAAAACACTGTTCTTTACTTTATAATGAGCAGCAGAGTAGGTGATGTTAGTAGTTTTCATGAGATATGAGAACCAAGATTTCCTCACAGATCAGAATGCAGAATAGTGAATTATGAGATACGTCCCTTTTAGCTCTCCTTACACTTTTGAGAGCAAAATATGCCCACCAGACAGAATGAGCATAGTTCATCAGAGGTTATGATTAGAAGACCATTATATAAAGGATATTCAGATAACAAGAGACCAAATACAGCATCAATGAGGTCATTGAGCATCTTTGTTCAGAAATTAATGAGATTTTTAATAAACTAGAATGTGCTTCCTTATTATGATGACCTAATGAGTCACTTACTATGTGGGAAAATCTGAGGTTGAGCTTTGCCTGCACCTGCAGCATTAAAATGTTGCTGTGGTTTGGAGATTTCCACGTTTGATGTTAATCAACCACCCAGTGTTTGCATTCAGCAAAGTATGAATGTTTAATTACCATAAAATGCAATCACCATTTCTTACAGACAATGAATGGCCCATAGAGCTCATTGAGGTTATCAAAAAGGGACCAGTGGTCAATTGGGTCAATGATTTGAATTGTTTGACAGACCTGCAGAAACAAGGAAAGTTCAAAAATCCCAAGTAAATTTGAGAAGTTTGCCACAGAATCTGTTAGAAAGAACTGTCATAAGTAATTGAATTTAACAAAAGCCCTTTGCGATCAAAAGTTCAAGTTCAAGCTGTAGAGTTAATTTGAATTTGCATTTCTTTGTTCTAAGTTTCTCAGGAAGCATGATCTGATTACAAGGGTGAGCAGTCACATCAGGGCAATATATGCATATTTGTCTAACAAAGGTGAAATTATTTTTAAGGTCCAAGTTACTGATACCAACCGAAGGCTTCAGGATGCTGGGAAAGAGGTGAGAAAATGATGCTTCCTATATGGACATTTTGAATATTTGTAGCAAAATAAGTTTATTTGCATAATTTAAGTGTGATTTTCTTTCCTTTTTTTAAATAAAAAACCTTTAAGGTGATAGCCCAAACAGAGGAAATCATCCGATGCAGAGTTCAACAGCGGAATATTACAACAGTTGTGGAAAAACTACAGTTGTGTCTTCCAGGTGAGTGACCTACAGTGAAATATGATGGCAAATTAAATAAAGTCTCAATAGCCAAAAGGAAAAGTCTTCTATTTTTTCTAAGTTCTGGTCCTGTAACATCCAGCTTAATGAAAAAATGAATAGGTTTTTTAAAAGATGCCAACATGAAGGTTCCATATCTTTTGCAATATTTGACACAGAGCAATTGCAACAATGTCATAAGCAGTGAGACATTTAAATGGTGCAAACCATGTAGCCACGTACAGCTGTGAATGAGTAATATTTTTAATATGGTAAAAAAATAATTTCTTGCTTGAGAGGGTGGGTTTTAGTGCTTGAAGAGTGGGGAAAATACTAATGATGTTCTTTCAACATTGTTCTTTTAGCTCTGTGTCACTGCAGGTGTTTTGAAATAAGCAAAAAGGCTCTAAATGTTGTTTCAGGGAAGTAATATTGTAGGATTGCACACAGCTCCATGAGGGTTTTATCTTGTTTGTCATATTGGTGTAAAGTGCATTTGAAAATTTTTCTTTATAAAGTCTTGTTGTTCTGAGTACAGTAGGTGGTACTGTTGCCTTTTTATGGAGACAGGCCATGGACTGGTAATGCAGATCAGGTTGTGGCATGTAGTAAGTGAATGAATATGCTTGATATGTATAGTTTTGTCTGGTTTTGGTTAACCTTAATTCTTTTTAATTTAAAAGCTGTTAAGGGTTCAGTTATTGTTTTCATACTTTCAGCTGCATTCTAGAAAATTTTTTGCTAGGTTTATCACGTTTATGCTACAGTAGGAATTAAATAAGGTAAATATAGCACATCCTTTTCTATTTCTAATTTTGCCCTTTACAGTACATATTTTCCTCTTTTATTAACTAAAGCCACAATATGACTCACAAGTTAATCTGCTTGCTTTTATGCAGTGCTGGAAATGTACAGCAAACTAAAAGAACAGATGAGTGTAAAAAGGTGAGTAAACTTATTTCTATGAGAAAAAAAATAACATTTGTGTGTAAATTGACAGAATAGCAAACACTTATGTAGACAAGTAAGTGTTCTTAGTTTGTAGCTTGGTATATGTGTAGTCTTTGTTTCTAACACTGATCTGTGTTTTAAGAACATTTGAAAATGCATTAAAGAACTTCTAGGACCTTACTGATTGCCATGAGAAATAGTGCTTACTTAAATGGGTATGACATGTAGTGAAATTATTATTATAAAATATGAAATTAAATTTACTGGTTTTTATTACTTAAAGCACTTTAAGAAGCAAGAAAAATAAGACCCTTAGAGACTGAAGGTCTTTTAGAGTACATTACTATCTGATTAATATATCGTGATATATTTAAATTAAATGCATAATACCAGAAGAAAGGACATTTTACTCCTTATACCTTTCTTTAGACCTATCTGGTTTCTCTGTGCTTTTTGTCTAAATGGGACTATGGGAATGAAGATAATGTGTTGTTTGGGGGTTTTCCCTCTTTGACAAATTGACTTGTTAATAAGAATTAAAACTATAATTATAAATTAACTTCTAGGATAATAGTTTATAACTGATGCATGACCAGCTGCTCCTTCCTATCGTATCACCACTTTTCATTTTCTCAGGGAGCCGCTCACTGCTGCTCTAGTCCCAGAATCCCCAGCTCTCCCTCCCTCCATGGCAGCTTGGCTGCCCCTGCCCCTGCTTTATCTGCATCCTGTCCCACTGGGGCTGCTGCCTGCACCATACACACTACCCCAGCTATGCCAGTGCTGATGTTTTCTTCTTCATGATTTCCCCATCATCACTGCCACCGTGATCCCTGCCTGCTTTTCACAGCGCCTCAGTCACACCAGTGCTCTGTGCCTTTCTGGGCTCCTCGTTGCTGGTGGTGCCTCTTTGTGCACTTGGCACCACTGCAGGGAGCTCCTGCTGACAAGTCTGTCTGGACAGGGCTGTTCCATTTGGAGCTAGCTGTGCACAGTCAGTTGGCTGCAGGGCTGCTATGTAATATAGATTTACTTTTGGACTGTTTGTCTGGATTTTGGTTTCTGGGTAACCTACACCTCCTACCATACTGTTGGACATCTGAAAACCCTCAACAGCAGCCACTGTGTGAGCAATCAGCTCTAAAGCCTGTGTGCAGACATGTCCAAAATGCTTCAGGTTTACTGTACACATCAGATCTATGGACATTGCAGCAGATCTGATGCATCTTTGACAGTCATATATGTGTTATATGATACCTATGCATGTTTGCTTTCCAGGAGGTCTCCTGCAGAAATACAGAAGCTTTAAGAATGACCTTACAGCTATGGCACTATGGTGTCTCTTATTAAAATTAAAACTTGCTATGTGTGAACCAGTGTGGTAGATCTCATCAGCTTGACTGCTATACAGTGTTACCTCTGAACAGGACACTGCTCCAGCATCTGCTTGGAGTAGCTGGCACATAGCAGTAGTAGCAGCAGCATGTTGTTGCAGTGTTCCTGGAGCAGCTCTGCAGAAAGATGTAAACAGACCCCTTGCTACTCCAGTCAGAGATCAGACTGAAGAGTGTGCTGTCTGAATGACACCACTTCCCTGTGCAAGGTCTATTGTGGACAATGCTACATTTAGTGTTCTGAAAATATTGAAAACACTGGGTTCAGTGCCTGCATGCTGCCTACCCTTGCTCTGTCAGGCAAGGCAAGCAGCATTCCTGGTTTTAGAGTTGTAGGGAAAGTTGTAGTTCCTAATGTCATCATGTAAAGATCATTTAGGTGAGATAAAATTGCTGATGGTTTTTAGCATTTTGATTCTGTATTTGCTAGTGCTTTTGTAAAGTCCACTGATGGTGGATGTGCTTTCTGAGAAGCCATCAGTACTCTTCAAATCTTAAAGACTTCTATCTGACAATTTTCCCCTGGAAGTTGTTGCCAGACAGGAAGTCTTAAAAGTCAAAGGACTCCTGAATTGAGGGGTTTGGACATGTTATTGTCATACCATAAAGAGATCTAAAGGAGAGGGGAGATGCCATAGCTTTGATGTACCGTGCCTTGAAAACACATGGAGTGAAGAAGGCTTAGACTCTGCTGCAGGCTACTGCTGCAGCTCAGATAACTCTTTCATTAGCTATGCTACAGTTATTATTTTGCCTGTGACTTTCCAATTCCCTATAATACAGCCTACAGGTGGCTATTCCGTGGAACTTGCCGGTAATTCAACTGGTAATTTCCTTGTGGCTCAGCAGAGTACATGTATTCTGGCTTTTATCACTACTAAAAGATAGAGCAACTGCAAGAACATCATAGTGTCAGTGCAAAGACCTGACAGCTGATGTGTGCACATAAAAGGGAATTCAAAATTGATCTTCCTAAGTTTTGCTGTGAAGGTTTTTCATGGAAGAGTCAGTAGCAGTCACAACCCAAGACATAACAAGGCAATAAGGACTGTTTATTTTAGGCAAGGATAATTTCTCATAAATCTTGATTGAGATTTGTTAATGCAGCAAAGCTTTCACTGCTCTTTTTTTATAAAAAGACATCTTGACTTTCTCTGCTTGTGGCTTTTTAGAACATATTTTTATTATTCCATTGTCTTACAGTCTTGCACCATGAATAAAAATCTCAATTCTAATGTTTAAAAGAAGGGAAAACAAAAGTGTGGGTATTATATATGCTTGTGGGATAGTTGTTACTGAAAAAAGATTGGAATTTCATTTCCTTTTTCCATGGCAGATCTCCTTTAAGATAATGCAGGATTTTGGATCTGGAATACATGCTGGTTTGTGCAGGTGAAATAGAGGTTTACAGAGGGGTCCAAAAACCATCTATTGATAGCAACTTTTGGTTCTTTACCAACATGGGTAACGTTTGAACTGATGACCTAGAGGTGAAAGGCTCTGTATCCTATTTATCTGTGTCCTGAGCCATGGATAACACAAGTTGACAAGAACTGTAGTAGTGAGAGGAAGTAACTGCAGAATCTACTCTAAACAGACACAGTTGGCTGGAAAGAGCTGCAGAGGGTTTAAAGTCTTAGCTGAGGAAGCACAAAGGAGAAGAGTTGCTTCTTTGCTGCTCTCCCAACAGCCTAGTGGGGGCTATGCACTTACACAATTCGAGCTTGAATTTTCAGTAGCAGTATTGAAAAATCCCAAGGAACTCCCTTAAATGTGTTTGGTAGCAAAGTTTTAGGTATTTACTCAGTGGAAATGTAGTAAGCAGGACTATACAGTGTTTCCTCTAAGGGAAGTCCTAAAATTGGAGAATGCTACTATTTTTTCTTTGTAAACTAGGTTTGTTTCCTTAATTAAAATAAAATGAGGGCTTTATCTCTTGTGTTTTTTCAACAGGAAATTTTGAGATATAACTACATGTTTTTTTACTTAATAAGCTTGTGTGCAAATAAAGTACTCTGAGTAAAATTCAGTCTTTGAGTTCATCTTGCTCCTGATTTGTGTAATTTCTTTACTGCTGTAGTTTAACTTGATGGGGCTTTTAAAGTAAGTTATGGTACTTCTGTTTACTCCCTCCAAACAACACTATGGTGATAAAAATCTTAAAAGTTCTCTTTATAATTTAGAGCATAAAGAAATACTTAATATATACTAAGATAATAGTAATTTTCTTTTAATTTTGGGATTTTTGTGTGTTGATACAAAGAATAAGATGATGCAAAACACTAATATTAATTTTTGGAGGGTTGAGAGGTGGTGGTTGTTTCTTTGTTGTGAGGTTTTTTTAAATTTACTTTTGTGTTGTGAGTTGGTTTTTTCTTTCCTGATTCTTGCTGGTATTAAAGGTTCCATTTTTATAGTTTTAGTAAGATACATTGTACAATTTTCTTGTTCTGATGTTGAAACGGATCAGTTCTGCACAGTCTTATCATGTGACCCATATTGGTGTTTCAAACTTGTGTCTTCAGTTTGAAAAAAATTACAAATTTTGCATTGAGGAGCATATTGTCCCAAGATCAGCTCAGAAGAGTAGATAGAAGAATGCTGTATTTATATGAAAAAAAACTTTGAAGATACTTCTTTAATTAATTTGTAGTCAAATGGGCAATCTTCACCTTATGTGATTGATGATACATGATGAGAACTAATAATATTGTCAATGCCTTCATTATTGAGTTAAATCTATGGAAAGTTTTAAAATCTAAATATGTAAATATATCACTCTGTGAAATGATATCCAAAACTTTTTGGTTTAAATCCTGACCTGCAGATGACCTTCAAATTAATAAGACTTCAGTGCTTTATCAGAGCAGATGTTAAAAGGGCAAGGTCCTGAGCTCCATATATATGTAATTAGTAAGGGACTCTAGAATGGATTTAGAATGGATTATGTTAATTCTGATCTTAGAGCCAGCAGTCAAAAACCCTTCCAGATGAACTAACAGTGTTCTGATAAGCTGATCTGTATAATTTAAATAAAAAGCTTTTATAAGATTTTGACGGTATTATGGTTTTATTCCCCAGAAGTCTCACCATGTGGCACTCGTGGCCATTTTCTATTTAGGAAAACAAAACCCGCACACATAAACCCCCCAGACCTTTTCTTGTGTGCAACATTCCCGTCACCTTATGTATGTTTTATATAAACCAAGCATATAACAAACAAAAGCTCCTAATTTACACTTGAAACCTCTTTATTTGCAGTCTTCTGAAAGCAGCTCTGTTCTGGAATAAAAGAGAGGATTTTTCCCATCCTCCAGCTATGCTGAGTTGTTAACTTAGATATGTCTTGATTAAGAAGGTTCAAAACACTGTCTTAATTTCAGAATTGAACAAGAAATCATGGTTCTAGTGTTAGTCATTTGTTATTGCTTGTCTACTCAAGGAAACCAGAAGCTTGAATTACATTTTTTTAAAGTGTTTACTTACTATATTTAAAAAGTAATATCTAGAAACTAAAGAACCATAAAGGACATGTCTAGGTTTTCTCATTTGAAGGGATTTTCCTCTTATTCAGCTTTTTCCCTCAAAATCATTTGGTAATTTTTAAAAACAGATGATGTTGGACTTTAAGGAAGGAAAAGGAATTAAAATTATGAAATAAAAGGTGAAGGATATTACTCCACATTTGTGAAAAGAAAGGGTTGGAACTAGCAGCAAATTAACTCCATCTGATCTGAGTGTTTCTGCTTTTCCCGTTTAAGACAAGGTAGAAGACATTGGTTTACCTTATTCTGTTCTAATTGGACAAACTAAATTCATTTTCCCAACTCCCTCCAGGGCTGAGTAGCTGGTAAGAATACTACATAAAGGGAACTTATTGTCACATGTGCAATTGGCTGCTGTCCTGCTCATGTTTAGCCTGGTTCCTGTGCCTCTCTTTAAACTGTGGTTGAGATCACAGATTTGTTTATAATGTAACTTTGTTGATTCAATGTAGTTGTTTTCTGGATGGGATAGACTGTGTTTTGTCAGAAGAGCTAATAGGTTTGTGGTTTACAGCAAAATATAATACACTGCTGGAAAAAAACATTGGTCAGGATAGGTGTATACATGTATTTTCTGACTAAGGATGGTGGAAAGAGGGTGGGTGTAGATGTGTGCCTGTGTTCACATATGCCTGAAGACAGCAGATATCTGTAGGCATGCTTTTTCAAGATTTTTTCCATTGTTTGGTGCAGTGTTGGGTGATTGGCAGTTTGTGTTTCAGAAAAAAACTCCAAATCATAAAAAAACCCCTAATCAGTTCATTCTAGAAGGGCAGGTGATGTTTATGGCTTCAGTGTCTCCATTCTGCAGGATGCAGACTGATAGTCCAGCATAGTTGGACTATTGATCAAAACTGTTAATATTATAGGAGTCTACTTAAAGTTTGACTTGGCTGAGTGGCTCTTCACTGGGTTTTTTTCCAAACAAAAGTATTATATGGATGACCTTTTGATTGTTAATTTTTCTGAGAATAGAATAAATTAATTAGATTTATTTATTAGAATACAGTAAATTAATATTGATTCCATGTGTGATATTGATATATGTATTTGAAAATTTATTTTACCAACTTTTTATAAGAAGCTACATAATTTTATTTTAATCTCTTTATAGATACTATTCTGCTTTGAAAACAATGGAGCAGCTGGAAAATCTGTATCTTCCTAGAGTTAGCCAATACCGCTTTTGCCAGATAATGATGGAAAATCTTCCAAAACTGCGTGAAGAAATAAAAGAAATATCCATGTCAGATCTCAAGGATTTCTTAGAGAGTATTCGAAAGCATTCTGACAGAATTGGGGAAACTGCCATGAAACAGGTAAGCCAGCCAAACAGAATGACTTCAGTCCTGTTGTTTACTGAACATTTCAGTTTCATTAGTCTGAAATTACCCCTCAGAGGTTACAGTCATCCCATAGACCTCTGAGTAAAGGTGGAGAGCTGTGAAATACAAACTTGTTGTGTAGTTTCCATCAGTGTCCTAGACAAGAAGTAGTTTCCTCCCTGAGAAAGGAAGGAGAGATGCTGTATATCTCAGGTTTCAAGAAATTATGAAGTACTTTGAGTAGTCAACTCCTGGACAGTCTGTATCTCAGCAGCTACTGCACCAAAACAAAGAGCAGCCTATCTGGCCAGCTGGCCTGGATGAATTAGACAAAAGAAGTGTTGAGATAACAGCCTAGTTCTCTCTAAAGTGCTACTCATACAGAAGACTGAGGTAAGAGCCAGAAGGAGACTGAGACAGCTGGAGGCCTTGCTCCATCACAAAATAATCTGCACTTGAGAGCACTACTACTAGGCAAGCTTTAGAGCAGTTAATGCTTTTAAAATTTGTTCAGAGAGCAAATAAGGTTTTAATTTGACTTCTTGTTGACAGAATTGAGGTTGGGTTGCCATTTTGTCATCTCAGGTTCTTGTAAAATGCAGCATTGATTATTATAAATAAGATTTAATTGCAAGGTTATGCTGTGCTGCCTTCAATAGTAAGGGCAATATGGTGCCTTTGATTTCTATAGCTGACTGCTCACTTAGACTTAACTGAAGACAGCAAAAAAAGTATCTGGGAACTCAGATACCTGTTTTTCATTTAAATATTGATTCTCTGCAGTTTATGATCAGATAAATTGCATATTGATTTTAAATTTTTTTTCTGCCATTAAAATGTCATTCTGAGGGTTAGGGAAAAGTTATGCAGGATTCACTTTTGAATTCATTTATCATCCCAAACTAATTAAAGGCAAAATCACTGGTGTAGGCTGAGGGTGTGCTTGCATCTTGTAGTTATACTGATGTGTATTCAATTGCAACATCTGTTTTTCATGTCCTAGCATATACTCATCAGTATTGAAATTTGATTTGCATGCCTCTTACTTGATTCTACTCTTAAAACAGGCACAGCAGCAGAAAACCTTTAGCTCTGCTCTTCAGAAGCAGAATAACGTAAACTATGGTCGGAATATGCATTTAGGTAGAAACAGGATTTTGGAATCCAAGAATGAAATCACATTGAAGCGAACATTTGAAGATGAGGATGAGCATGATGAGGAGGTAATTTTGTACTAAATCAGTTAATCTTATACAAAGTGAACAAAATTCACTGTCTTTACACTTTGTTTAGATGGTTAGTTAGAAAAATACACAGAAGACCTTCAAGGTGTACCAGTTCAGATCAGCAGTTGAGGGTGAAAAATTACTGCTAAAATATTATTTGTATTAATGCTAGCTTTAGCATTATGTTTGAGGACATTCAGTTACACAGGACTTCCAGTTATTCTGGAATTCAGTTGCAACTTACATCATATATTGTCTGCCCACTGTTAGTGTTATGTGGTCCACTGGAATATTCTGGTGTTGCTAAATCCTGCATTTTGGTGTTGATGACCTCAGCTTAGCTAAGTACTCTTTCACCTGTCAAGTACTCAATATTCCTAAATTAAATAAAACAGTGAGTATTTAGACTTTTAAAGCTCTGGAAACACAGAGAAAGGAGTGTGGTATTATAACACAAGTAAAGTTTATGACTGTAATGCAAAAGGAAGAGAGATTGGAGCAATTGTTTATTGTTTTCCAATAGAAGCTATTTTTGAGTCCTTATTATATAGACAAGTTCTGTAGGTAATATGTCCCATTTTGCAGATTATATGCATATATGTTTTATATACTCTTGTTTTTCCTTTCCTTCTTCAGGTTTTAACTGCCCAAGATCTTGTAGACTTTTCTCCAGTCTATAGGTGTTTGCACATCTACTCTGTTCTGGTATGTGTTAAAGTGACCTTAAAAAAAGAATTAAATATTTGAAGTTACATATTCATTTTCACATTCTTCATACTCTTAATAGTTCCCAAACAGGCAAATGTATTGCTTCTAGTGTTAGTAGTTCTGGATGAACCAGCTGAGATGGGTGTGGGTACTCAGGACATGAGTTCATGTGTTCTTTTGTATGCATAATAAAGGACACTCCAGAACTCATTTATTACCTAAGTATATTTGTAAAATATGCAAAGTATATATGTAAAATATGCATGTTTGCCTTAATACTGGTATCTACACTTTCACAGTTCCCACAAGTGTTCCATGTTAGCCAAATATTTGGATGAATGTTACAAAACATAGGAATATTCAGTCTGAATCTTATGGAAATTAGAGTAGTAGCAAAAATAAGAAGCAAAATCTGTAGATTCTGACAGGGTGTGCCCAGGCAGATTAGATTGGATTCAATGGCAGAGACACAATTGCCTATTTTAGCTTCTGTTAAAGAGATTCAGTGCACAAGCTTAAAAGGAAGAAAACATTTTTTTGGAAACATGGTACTGAATTATTTGTTGTTTTTTTCTTTCCTGTGTCTCATTTACTTTTGAAGTCAGATTACTTATAGAATTCAAGTACCAGTGACACATAGGTGATGTACTTGTAAGTATTGCTAATCCTACAGTCTCAGCTGCACCTGCCTTCAAGCATTCAGGCTAGGTTGTCTTCTTTTTATGGAATACTTGCAGCTGTGGTACATGAAAGCTTGCATATTGAAATACTGTTTAAAATGTAATTTCACTGGAACTTTTTTTTTTATTATTAAGAAAAAAATGCAAACAAAACCATCATTAATTGTTCGTCTCACTGAAAAGTTGGGAGGAACAGAGAAAGTCAGGCTGCCAGAACTATTGAAAGAGTGAACTGTTTATTTTAACAGAGAGCAGTGTGAAATAACACATTAAAAGGAATGTGTAAAACTAAGCATACCAGTTGACAACAGCTGCTACTTCTTCCTTTAGTATAATAAAGGAAGAGGAAGTAAATTTGACGGATGACATTTAGAAGTAATACATAATTATATTTTTCACTTTGACAAGGATCCTGAAGTTCCAATCACCCTTGATCCAAAGATATGCTTTTTGGGTTTACACTGAAAGTTTTCCAGATTCAAATTTACTGGAGACAGAAAACAACTTGGAGTGATCCCTGATATCAAAAAGGGTTGTTGATGTAGATTCCTGTATTTCCTGCCAGCATAATTTCCTTAATCAGCCGTCATAGCATCATCTAGAGTTGTGCATTAGCAACTTTTGGGAGTCCTTCTCATTTACCTTGTGTTGAGTTTAGAGAACTTGATGATGGCAAAGAAGGGGAGTTGATACCAGATGGCTTTTCATTTCTATAATTAGAATCCTGCAGCAAATGTTATGTTCTTAATGAATTCTGTCTCTGCTACAAAATTGTGGAAAATATTCTAATTTAATACAGTACAGAAATTTTCTACTCTGCTGCTTCATGTTGAAAGAGAAAGCATGGTTTTTTTATATACCTCAGAATATTACACAGCTTGTGATTCCAACCTAGTGATAGCAAGATACATACATACCAAACACAGAGTGTATTTATGGGCCAGTAACCTTTCTTTAGACTAGAAACTTATGAGAAATGTACGTAAAGTTTTTCTTTAACCCGTGTATTTTGTGAGATGCTGTATATATAAATTCTGGTGAAGATACCCCTGCCCCTTTTGCTTGTACTGTTACCTTTTCATAAAACACTGTATCAATGTAAAACAAGTGGTGTGAAATAGGATTTGATATATTAGCAATATTCCTAAAATTTATAACAAAACATGAACTGATTTATTGTTTCTGTTGATGGAAACTGTAATCAGTAATTAATGTAAACATGTAGCTTTGGAAGCTGGGCAAAACAAATGCATTGCTTTTTTACATTTTATCTTGCCTAGGCTTTGCTGATTCAGTAAGTGAACCATCAGGGCTGTTGGTGTATTCTGCTGATTGCTGCAGCACATGTAGTTCAAACTGAATTGTTAATTGTGCCTGCATAGTATAGTGTGGTCTATAAATAATCATGAGATATTTTACATCTCCACTTGTGGTGTGGATTTGAGAAGAACAGCTAGTCCTTTTCACTCAAGAAGCTTTTGTCAGGACTGGCTGGAGATTTGATACTGGAGGTAGAAGTCAACAATCTGAAAACTGCACTGAATGTTTGGGCTGGAGGTGAATGGTTGTATCTGTGATCTTTATGTTTGTATGAATTGGAGCATACTGTGTAAAGTTCTGCTGCAGTAGACAGTGCTAGTAAATTTGCATCTTGGTTTTGAGTGGATTTTTTTGTTTTTAAGCAAAGTCTTTCTTTTAGGCTTTCTTAGGTTAGCAGTATTTCTAAATATACCTAAATATTCGTTGTTAAATAAATATTCATTATTAACTAAATTTATATTTTGTAAAGCTTAGGTAGGTAATGCTGGATCAGTAGGATAAAATGTCTGTAATAATTTGGAGACTTTTTGGAAGACCAAGTAATGGAATTCTAAATAGCAGTGGCCTAATAATAGGCTCATAAAGCCAAAACAAACCTTAAAAATGCTAAGCTGCTTTATTTTGCTTGCATACAAATTGCATGTGGTTTAGTAGATAGATGAGTCAATGTAGCACTGATTTCAAATGGACAGATGGTTTCTACAGAATGGTCATCTTAATGAGATGAATAGGATGTCACTTGAATTCCTCATAATCATTAGGCACAGAAGGTATTGTAGTTTTGAGGATCATGATAGGAAAAAAATCTAATTCCACACTCTTTATAAATCCAGAAAGAATAAACAAATATTCAATAAATCTCATATGTGTCTTTCTTCAGGCAAAGCTGATGCAGCTGAGTATTCAGGTGTGTCATACATTCAGAGAAGCATTTTTGTAACAACTTTATAATGCAGTTACTTTCTTGAATAACCTAGAGAAATGTTTTAGGAGACAATGAGTTTCAGTTATTACAGTAATAGGGAATATGCCATGTCTATGAGTATTAATATACTCTGAAAGTTGTAGTTTAAAAATGGACATACTGTTTAAAATGCATGGTGTTGCTTGGCAAAATGTAGGCATGTGAGCAAAACTTCTATTTACAGTACAGCCTGTAGGCTTCTCTATAGAAAAAGGTAATTTCTGAGTATTTCATGCTTGCAAAACTTTGCTGGTGTCAGCTGGAGGCTTACATGTGGAATAAATGCAAAAAATGTGCTTAGTTTAAGAGAATTCTACCTTTAAATTAAGAAGGGCCTTTTTCACACTGAGTCAATATTCTTTTTTTGAACTACTTATGTCTTTTTTTAGGGTGATGGAGAAATATTTGAAAATTACTACAGAAAACAAAGGAGGAAACAAGCAAGATTAGTTCTGCAACCACAGTCAAGCATGGTAATCAATACTTTCAGTTTTGCATTGATTTGAGTTGAAGCTAATGCCTAGTTCCTGAACTTGTTTTCTTTTTCATTGAAAGCATGAAACAGTAGAAGGCTATAGAAGATACTTCAGTCAAATTGTAGGGTAAGTTTTCTAAATGAAAATTTATTTCACTTTTACTGTGTTGATTCTTAATTCAACCTGTGTTCTCCTGTTGTCCAAGAACTTTCTTCTGCAGCAGGATTCAGTTTCTGCACAAATCATGTGTGGGTGGTTATTGCAGGATCTGAGCAGGAAAGAGCATCCAGATCCTGCCAGCAGGAGGCCCTACAAGGGCCCTCCAGCAGCCTGGGCTCCAGATGGCATGAAACAAACTTTTCACATTTTTCCTTCATTCTGGATGAAGCACAACACCAAACCTACCAAAGTGTCGCTGCTCCAGTGGGGAGGGTTTTGGCTATGCTTGAGTGTGAAAGGTAGTACTTGTTCTAATGTTAGAAACAGCTTAATAATTTCAGTATTATTTTGTTCTAGTTTCTTTGTAGTAGAAGACCACATTTTACATGTAACCCAAGGATTGGTAACCAGGACATACACTGATGAACTCTGGAACATGGCGCTTTCCAAGATCATTGCTGTTCTTAGAACACATTCAGTAAGTGAGAAGCCTTATCAGTATTGCAGTTTAAATCCTCTTACTTCAGAGCTCTGTGTATTTAAAGCTGGGATAGCAACAGAGTGAAAAATTACACCTCATGTTTTCTTTTTCTTGTGATGAAAAATTGCTCAGATTTGGGAGGGAGCCTGCCAAGCTTTTGTTTTTCCCAACAGTATCAGGCTGTGATCCACAGCCATGGGCTATTTGCATAATCCTCCACTGATTTACAACTCACTGGGTCTTCCAAACCTTCTCTTAGTCCAGCAGTTTAGAATATGCAGAGTTAATCTGCTGTTATTATTGCAATCCTTCCTCATTAGTCTCAACTGACCTCTTCATTAGATCAGATTGAATAGTTCAGCACTGAAAGCACCACCAGGAAATAGTTCCTAATTATCATTCCAAATGCTGTGTTTCCAAAATAAACTCCAGCAGCAAAACCCTTGCAGCTCTCTCTTCAATGCTCTGGTCGTGTTATGTTTATGTTGAAGTAAAGGTATTAGAGAAATTCTGTATCACTTGGGTATTTCAGTGCATTCAAGTGTGTCTCCTAAAGTTATATTCCTACCTTAGCTGCAGTGATGCTGGATGCTCTTTCTCATTCCTCTGTGAAAAACCACTGGAATACACATTGTTCACTCAGACTGGCTGATAATAAATTGCTTCCATGTTTACTATTGGTGTAACTTTTACTGTCAGAAAAAATACAAGAACTTTATCTTTCCCCTTTGAAGGTTTGCCAGCAGCATTTTCTTTATGCAGTGTTGTTTTTTATTTTTATTAAAAATGATTTTTAATTCCAGAAGCATTTTATATTTCATATATCCTGGGGAAAAATGGGGAAAAAGTTGAGATTGCAACCATAGTTACAATTTATTAGCATTAGTGGTACGTGAGATGTTCTCATAGTTTTTTACTTCTTTTGAGAGGATTATTGAGATATATTCATCCAGCATTTTTTAAAGCTAAATACTTTGCTAGTTAATTATCTCCATGTGGATTTATAAACTTATATAAGAATATGATAATTTAAAGGTTGAAAATAATGTAGCCTCTAAAGAACTCTTCAGTCTTGTCATGTTCTTGGTCACTATTTCTTCTCTATATACATAACTCCCATCAAACTCAATTCAATCCGAATCTCTCTAACATCATCCTGCTGAAGACTAATGTTTAGATAAATAAACCATACTCTTCCTTTTAATAAAGTATGCCAAGAGCAAAACTTCAAGAGAGGTGAAACAGGTGTATATTGTCTTCAACCAATACTTATTCTCATGCAGCTTTAAATTATTTTAATAGAATTTTTTAACTTTATCCAGTATCTCAAATAGTGAAGCTGAGGTGAAAGCCTTAGTTGTATGACTCTACTCCTCTAAAAATCAAATTTCAGTTTCAGTCACCTAGTAAATAACTTCATGTCTTGACCTTTTATCATCCAATTAATCCAATTTAAATTTGAAATTATTTAGAAAATATTGTATTAAGTTTCGCCCATACAACTGGAAAAAACTGTCTGAGGTGGTGCAGCATTAGTTAGACCTAAGCTTGGTGGTCAAAAGAATGTCCTGTGGAACCTCTTTGACACTGATTCCACCAAATGTGCTTATGTGCTTATTTTAGTGTTCCACTAAAATAAATGTAGTTTGTTGATTTTCAATCTCAGTACACCTTGCTAGTACTTACTGAATCACATATTTTAGTTGACTTTTTCTGAACTATTACACCACTGATAGTTATATAAAAATTTAACAAATACTTTTATGTAGCTGGACTAAGTAAAGACAAATGAGTCTAAATTGTTTTTCACTAAGGCTGGAGAGTTTAACCTATGATACTATTCTTTGAAAATGTATGTCCCATATTTTAAATTCTTTTAATAAAATCAGAATTTCTCACTTTCAGTCATATTGCAGTGATCCTGACCTTGTTCTGGAACTGAAGAATCTCATTGTAGTATTTGCTGATACTTTGCAGGTACACACTGTATTACTAATTTACCTGAAATTCTTGTAGACAGATTTTACCTTTAGGTGACTGCAATGTTTGTGTTTTCGTAAATCATATATACAAATCGAACCCAAAATTGCACAGTAATATTAAAAAAAAAATTATTTCTTGCCTTAGGTCCTTATTTTCATTATTATGAACTGAACATATGTGTTCTGGGCCATCCAGCAAGCATCAGTTACTCATCTCTGTGCAAAATCAGTGTTAGTTTTGTAATTTGTGTATGCTCTTGTCTTTTAAAAATGCTTTACTTCTCATCATAAAAAATAACAGCATTCCAGTAGTCATTAACTCTTTAGCTGAAAGACTAAGTGAGCATCATTAGAAAGTATTCTTGCAGTTTTTAACAAACAAGGAGAAATGGGGCAAATTTTCCAATGCATAGGATAAATACTTTGGTAAAATTTTAATAAATCAACATGTAGTAGTGTGCTAAAAGTACTGTAATTTGTGTTATAGAGATGATAAGATTGAATATAAGTCTTACCTCAGACTTGTGAGGTGTTGTGAGAGGAATTGAGTGTATTGGTTCTTGAACTATCTCCTCTTCATTTTCATCCTTTAGGGCTATGGTTTTCCTGTGAACCGACTATTTGATCTTTTATTTGAAATTAGAGACCAATACAATGAAACTCTTCTTAAAAAGTGGTCTGGATTGTTCAGGTTAGTAAATCAAAGTAGTTGTGCCTTTTGTATTGCATTTATTGTTTTTGTCAGAGCTCAAGTTTTTATGATGTAATTCAGAAAGAATTTGTGAACTCAGGTGTTATTGTGCATGAATCTCAGGTTGGTTAGGACTAAGATACTCATCACATGTGACTACTAATTAGAAGGAGAGACATCAAGTACTGCTTCTCTAGTTAATGGAAAGAGGGAAGGTCTCCAAAGGGACATTATCAGAGAGACAAGCAGGAGAGAGACATCTGTTTCTCTTCTTTAGGAATCTGATAATTCCAGGTTATTGCAGTAGGGCTTTAGTTTCCTGATTTAGGTTGTCTTAATATCTGCTGTTGGCTGATATGCACATCTGCCTGACAAGCTACTGACATTGCCACTATGTCTTCATGTTTTTTTAATGAAGGATGTTTTCCATCACTTCCTTGGGATCATTTGATTGAAAAAAACCTAAACTCAGGAATAGATCAGCCTGAGACTGGCCTCCAAAGTCTCCTTGCAGATAGGGTGTGATGTCTCAATGTGCAGAAATTGTTTGCTATAAAATATTTTATTACACAAAACCTTACTATTAAATTGACCACTTAATGTTCTCCAGTTCTCTGTGATTCTGTTACAGACATTTGACTAGTACAGAAGTGCAGAGGGTGCCCAAACAAGGTGACCATCTCCTGTTTGAAGCTGTCTCAGTCATCTCCATTGACCATATGTAGCTCTGGTGCCAGAGTGAGACACTCTGAATATCAGCTTTAGTGTAGGAAAAGTGCAGGTTTCCCTAATCAGTAGGTATATTATGGTTTATTCTGGAGTGGATTAGTTGCTGTAAGGTTCCTTTGCTGTATTAAGCACATATGAAAACACTTCTGGGTATTTTTTTCCTCTATGATTAGACATGCTGTAAAGAGTTAAGATATATGATGTATTTCCAAAGTAATCAAAAATACTTGGGATGTGTAAAGTTCTTAAAAATTTTTGAAGTTGCAGACCTAAGTGTGGTGAGAAAATTGATACTTATTTACACATTTTAACACCAGAAAATACTATAAGTTACATGTCCAAATTTTTTTCACTTCACTTACTCACCAGGGATATTTTTGAAGCAGACAACTACAGCCCTATCCCTGTAGCAAATGAAGAGGAATACAGAATTGTTATTAGCAAATTTCCTTTTCAAGATCCAGAACTTGATAAGGTAAGGGAAACTTTTATGTTATTAAAGTTTGTGGAAATCCAGTTGAAGACACTAGGGACAGTAATGATTTCTATAATTAAAAAACAATTAAAATTTGAAAAGCTAGGTCTATTAAGAGGCTTAATCACCTTCTCTGTGTGTAATTATCTTGTCATAAGTAAGTATAAAAATGAAAGGTTGAGTTCATTTGCTCAGATGTTTGAGTGAATAATGAAACCCATTGTTTTGTAAACAAATTAATAATAGAGTTTAATTGATGAAGTCCTTATGTAATTATAATGCAATCTGTTTGTAGCTAAATTTTGTTGCAACTCATGTTTAATTACTCAGTATAACTGTTGTATTGCAAAAATACATGTAAAATAGAGATTGGTTGGAGACAATGATTTCTGTATTTCACTTTAAATATTTATGTTTGAGCATGTGGGGCAAAATAAACATGAAGGGACTGTGAATAATTCTACTGTAATAGCACTGCAGTAGGATGTCCTTTTGTAGCCTCAGCCATTCTTTCACTACAGATTGTGTTCACAGAAAGACGATTAACCTGTTCTGCTATTCAAGTATGATTTTAGAAACACCAATGGAGAAGTAAGAGGCTCGTGATGGATCTATAGAGGAGCACTAGGTCTAAGAACCACATGACAGTGGGAGTAGCTGCTGTAGGGGGAAGCTGTTTTATACAAGATCCATTGCTACAAATACCTGCAAAAGTGAAAAGTTGTTTTAATTCTGTGGTTCAGCAGGGATTTGCCAGCAATTGTAACAGCTGCATGTCATTAATACAGTGCTGCAATGAAAATGAAAAATTAAAGGAGGTTTTTATGCTGATTTTTGAATGAGATTCCAGAGTGCTTTCTGGGTGCATTCCTCCATCAAATTAAATTACTTACCCATTATAGTACTAAAATAAATTAAATAGAATGGAAATCCCTTACAGTATTGGAAATATACTATACCCTGGATACTATTTAGCAGGGTATATTTTGCTAATAATCTGCAGAAATTTTTAATTTCTACTGAATAGTTTTATCTGCTGTACATATATGTATGATTACTACAAAGCTTTGGCTGCTATTGATGGATTCGTTTTTCCTAAAGATAAATTGAATTATTCATGGATGATACCAGGTGTTAATTATTTTTCTCATGCATTAGTCATAAACAGAAAAATAGTTTTTTTGTAAATGGCAAAAATTATGTGTTCAGTGCAGAAATACCTATTTAGTCTGTGTAGGTTTGAGTGAATTTATTCACTTTTGTTCTCCCAAATACAGTATCAGCTTTAAAATTCAAGTAAGAAGCATGATTTTATTATTATAAACATATTACTATTTCCTACATGTTAATCCAAACTGCCTTGGTTTTGTGAACTTTAAAAAATAGTCTAAGCATTCTCAAGCTACTTTGAGAATCCCAGAAGTGTTGAACTTCTCAAACTTTTTTTTTTGCACTGTTTTGTTTGTGAAAGAAAAGTTTGTATTTTTGAACCTCTTATCCTGTTTACATCTATATTATTCACTCAGATTAAAAGCAGTTTGAGACCTGCTTTTTAATGTATATTTGTAAATTGCTTTTTCCGGGGGCATCTTGAACTACATAAAATCTCCAAACTTTATTGTAATTTAAAGTGATTAAATTCTCTTCTGCTTATAAGCTATTTAAACAGATGTAGAAGTCAGCTCAACACGTGCAGCTTTGTATTTGATGGAGATCAGAAAAAGTTTAGTTAAATTAAAATGTTGATAATGTTAAATGGCTTTCTAGTTGTTTGGTATAGTACCAAGTTCTTGTTGGAATCAGTATGATCTCTTATTTCCTCAGCAATCCTTTCCAAAGAAGCTTCCAATGTCTCAGTCAGTGCCTCAGATTTATATGCAGGTGAAGGAATTTATTTATGCAAGCCTTAAGTTTTCAGAGTCACTTCACCGCAGGTAAGCTTGAACTGTCAGGAGTGTGGCTGCAAAGTACCTTGTACTTTTCAGGTGACCTAAAAATACATATACTAAAATGAAAATTTTTTTCATATTGTTGTGTACTTTCTCGCTGTGCTTGTTTAATAATTTACATATATAATTCTTCATATATATTTAGTCTATGATTCCCAATGCTGTAGCATGTATTTATCCATATGTGGGTATGTAGATACTATACAACATGTGCATTGGTGAGTGTAGCTTGATGGGGTAAACAGTTTAAAACACTGCTGAGGTTCCTTAAACAGAATTGACCAGTTAGAATAATCTAGAGAATTTATTTATTTAACAAAGCATGTAAAGATTGAAAAGAATACTTTGATACTGACCATTTCAGAAGTAATTGTTTAGTATCCCTGACTACTTCCTTGTGTTTCATTATTCAATCCTTTAAGTTTCCTTAGCAATGATTTCTCCTGCAAAAAAAATGTGCTGTCTCCATGTTCATTCCCTTTCCTATCCCCCCTTGTTCTGGGAAAACACAATTCACAATTCACCCATTTCCTTTCCTCTTCTGGCCTTCAAAAGCTTAGTTTTAATTGGATAAAATAGAATTCAGAGATCTGAAATCTGGAAGGGATTTGTGGCCTTGTCACCCATTTCTGCACTGTTAAAGATGTAAATTACTCTCTTTCACACATTCTTAATTGATACTGTTTATAATTTACACGTACTAATGAGCACATGTTGACCCCCTTAGTAACTCATTAAAACCCACAAATTACTCTTTACTAACATCTGTGTCAATAAACATGTCCAAAATCTAAAAATAACAGATTTTGCTTCAGTGTTGAATTGCAGTTACTGGATAATTTGGTAGGTGAAAGAGGTGTTCTATCTGCTAGACCACAGAAAACTTGGAGCAGTCAAAATTTAAATGCACATAGAGAATTCTTAGGATTGAAAGTACCCTTGACAGGGAAGAAATTTAAGTATTGCTGTCAAAGTATTGCTACATGCAGCATAATTATAAAAATAATATTTTTTTTCAGTTCAACAGAAATAGATGATATGCTCAGAAAATCTACAAATTTGCTGCTTACAAGAACTCTAAGTAGTTGTTTACAGAACCTAATTAAAAAACCTCATATAGGTTTAACAGAGGTAAGTTTTGAAACACATATTCAAAACTATGGGTTTTAAAACAATCCATGCTAAAACTAATTTGGTAAATGTAGATACACAGGCATTGACACTGCAGTATGAGAAAATCAAGTACTGTTTGTTTAACAATTAAAAATGAGAATAAGTATAAAAAGCATCAGTTTCTGTTACATACATAAGAACAATACAGTGTTGGGTCTAGTTGGGCCCAGGGATGCCTTTTGAGAGAGACATGACAATGAAAGAATTTTGTGTTTTTTATGATAAACTGAGAGTTGCAGGAAATAAGCCAAAGACATTTACACTTTTGTTTACATGCAGAGCATGATTTGTGTGTTCTGTCTATCAGTTAATACCATTAATGTTGAGCTTCTTTCTATAAAAAATAGAGTGGAATGGAATATAAGATATACTTGAATGTGTAATTCTGCAGACAGTGTTATGACTATTTAAGAGCAGTAAATTTAAAAAATCAAATGGTACAAATTAGTGATTTTATTTCAGCAATATATTTTCCTTTATTTTCCCTTTTTTAATTCTAAACTATCAATTGGATTTATTTCACTGGGTAGGTAGATTTCACTGAAACTGTTTTTGAAATGGCATAATTTGTATTTAAGCTACATTATTACTCCTTAGTGGTATTTAAAAGCAAACTTGAAAACTAACAGGAAATAGGTGGTAACCTGAAATACTGAAATGAATTTCTAGTAGCATTCTTCCTGAAAGAAGTAACCATTTACAAAATTAAATGACAATAGGTGATATAAAAAGATTTTTACAAGAATTTTTGTTTCTTGTAGCTTGTTCAAATAATCATAAACACAACACACTTGGAGCAAGCCTGTAAATACCTTGAGGATTTTATATCTAACATTACAAATATTTCACAATTGACTGTTCACACTGCAAGACTTTATGGACTTTCTACATTTAAGGTATGGTATATCTCATCCATTATATGACTATGTCTGAAAATTTATGTAAATGAAGCATTTTAAAACAAGAAGGGTAAGAGCAAAGCTGCTTGTCTTCTCATCTTTGAATCTAAAATAATTCTGAACTCTTAAGCATTCAGTTGAACACTGAGTAGTTAAACAGTGGATTTTTATGTTATTAGTATGAGCTAGAATATGTTAGTACATGAGAAACCTCAATATTATCTTTCAAGTGCATTTTTTATTAAGTTGTGAAGTGACAGTTAAAGCTTAACTTCACCAGAAGCTTTTACTAAATTAAGCTCCAGTTTGTGGAACTTCTCCTGTTTTCTGAATGGAATCAAGCAAAACAGCTACCTTGATCTAAAATGTTTGTGTCTATTTTTTATTCTACAGTAGAATTATTTTGTGATGTATTTTCAAAGGGTGTAAGTATTGGTATAAAAGAAGTATTAGCAACTAGTGCTTGAACTAAAATGATTCTAGGATATTTTTGTAATTTAAGCCACAAAACCAAAGTAAAAGTCATCAGGGATTCTACAGCAGCTGCAACTTGAACTTGAGGTATTTGGTATTTTTTCCATGCACACTGAAACAAAGGAGAGTGATTTCTTGTATTTATGGGATAAAGAGAATTAATCCTATTGAGAGAGTTCTGTTTTCTGCAATTCATTTTATCTCTTGATGCACTATGTGGTCTCTCCTACTGTAATATACCCTCTGGCATAAATGTTAAAAGGTGGGTGAGGTGGAATAATTGCAAGACACTTCATATTTCCAATTGATAGCTAACGATTCTCCCATTGGCTGTTGCTTGTTTTGCTAATGATTAGTGCATAAGGCAAAACAGAAGGGATGTGGCCTAGCAACCATACTTGGTTACTATTGCCTTCCCAGCAGTTTCCCTAATTTTGGTCTAGGGTGTCTAGTTTGCTTGTTGTGTCTTAGAATTTGTGTATCTATAGCTATTTTCCTCTAAGGGTAATTCATTATCTTTTTACCAATCAAACATGCATTCAAAACCACTTAATACAGCCATAGTCTTTGATTTCAGTAAGAGGTGAGATATTCTTTATCTTTGAATTTCATTTAAGAAGTGCATTTGCAAGTTGAGCTACATTCTTTGTAGGTTGCTTATGCTGTTTAGCAGTTAGGTTTAACACTCCTACAAACTAAGTTCTGTTGGAGGGATCCAATACTGTGTCCGTTCTTAGTGAGTTTGCACTTTGGAAAAATATGGGACAAATGCTGACAAACAGAAGGGCTTTTTTGTGTGTGTGGTTTCCCTCCTGTCTACTTGCCTGGAGATCTTGTTAGCACAATGTTCTCCAATTATAGTGGAAAATTCTTTTCTTTTAATCCCTCTTTCTTCCCTTTTCTATTGTAATGAAAAACTGCTCACAGTTCCCCAACTGGGCCCTCACAGAGTTTGGTATGTTCTGCTGTTATTAAATTCATCTCCTAGTGGCAAATTGTGTCACCTCCATTCTTTCAGAGTGGTCAAAAATCTCCTTTTGTTAGCAGCATTGGTCAGGTTCACATTCCATGAGATGAGCTTTTACATCTACACTGTATTTTTTTAATGGAAGACAAAAGCAGAAGGACTAGTCTTGCCATTGCCAGAAAATAATTTTAATTGTTAAAGGTGATACGACCACTCCATGACTTTGATTTAAAATAAAAAAAAAATTCCAAACCCAAACAAAAAAAATTAAGAAATTTTGCTCTAAGCCTAGGCAGATACATTTGCAAGTCCCATCATTATAAATTGTTGCAACTGAGGTTTTGTTGTTAATCAGAAACTTTAAATGTAGACTTGACTTTAATTGAAACTTTCTTAGTCATTACCGTCTACAAAATTGTGGGTATCCACATACTCCTTTGACATGATGACGGGTTGCCAGATTCTTGCATGTTGGATTTGGAGAGCTGTTCAGTGGAGCCTTTCTCAAGTTGATTTGACAGTAAAAATGCTATTTTTAGGGAATCATACTTTGATACTTATTTATGGCAGGGCTGCGTACTTTCTTGTTTACTCCTGAAGTGCGTCTCAGCCCAGGGCCTGATTGAAGACTAAATTTGTCCTCAATGTGAGGACACCTTTAAGCTCATAAATTTTTATTTTTCTTTTTGCATTTCTTATTTATGCTTTTCTCAAATGCCATGTTTTTTGGATTGCTTTCTTCTAGAGGAAAGTAGCAATGGGAGTTTCATCTGCTTTTTGGTTACTTCAGTGTATCCAGACTGTTTTTACCCTCTAAAAACCTTAAGCAGCCAATCCATTTGGTTTAAATCAGAAGTCTTACTTGAATTATTTCTCCATATCAGTTAAGAAAATTTTATGTTGAGACCAAATTAGAAAGATCTCAATATCTTTAAACTCCAGGCTGGCAAAAGTACAACTTTCCAGCAGCACACACACAAGCACGTGCTCATAGGTCCTGTTGGATCTCTGAGGAAGTCCCCTGTACAAAAGAGGCAGAGACAGCATTGTAAACTCAGCTCTCACTAAATGCAGAATTTGCTGTTCCAAAAAGTAGAATCCAGGGTGTGGCAAAGTAGGAGCGAGTAGGGGAGTGCTCTGCATCACGGTATGTGATGATCAGGATATCTAAAGGAGGATGAAAAATAATGAGTATTCTCCAGGTGTGCAGCTTTAAGACAATAATTGCATAAAAAACGTGATTGCTTGAGCTCAGTCCATAAAAGACAAAATGATTAGATTCTTTTATTATTTTCTTCATAAAAGAAAAATCAACTTTGTGTCAGGATTGATAAATTGTAAGGCAGAATTAAAGGTGTTTTTTGAAGTACATTAAAGTACCAAATCCAATAAAATATTTTTTAATCTAAGAAAAACACAAGACTTCAGTTTCATTGATGGATATAATTTTATCTGCATTCAATAATATTTTAGAATTCTGACAAGCATTGCACACTTTTTTTTTCAGGATGCAAGGCATGCTGCAGAAGGAGAAATATATACAAAACTTAACCAAAAAATAGATGAATTTATTCAGATTGCTGATTATGATTGGACAATGTCTGAGTCAGATGGAAGAGCCAGTGGATACTTAATGGACCTAATTAACTTCTTAAGAAGCACGTTTCAAGTTTTTACTCATTTACCTGTAAGTGTTCAAAATTAAGTTTAATTTCAAACTATTTGATCATAATTTTGTTTTGAAACAGTAAGGATTGAACAAAAGGTTCTGGTTTTTTATTTGTGCACATGCTGACATGTATTTTTAAGCTTTTCTCAGCAGAGAAATATTGTCAAATGTATATCAGTATGTTGGAGCTCACCCATCAGAATACTTAAAAAATACTTTCGAGTACTTTAGTCTAAATATTGTTACCAGCAACTAATTTACATAGTGTAAGAATTCATGCAGTTTTCTAGAGCCTTTTTGGTGTACCATGTTCGTTTTGTGTGCACATGCATTGGTTCAAAAAATGCAGAATTGGTGTAAATCCTACATTTGTGCATAAGATTGTGTTGTGTTCTCCAAGGTTTTTAGCTAAATATTTTTGATCATAAAAAGTTACTTGATTCTGATTAGCCGACCTTCATTGAATGAATTCTTGCTCATATTCAAATATCCTGTGTTATTTTTTGTCAGGAAAAAGGGTTCTGTTAACCTGTCTTATGTATGAATTGTTACATTGTGTTGTCTGATTTCCCCTTGCTTTTAGATAAAAAAGACTATTTGTAATTTGGCTTACCATCGTAATGGTTTATAGGTTTATAGTTCTGGAGTAACTTCAGTAAGTAATTCAAGCTGCATCTGCTTTTATCAGCTTGTCTTTGGTTGTTACAGTCACACTGATGTCTGAGTGCTTTGCCCACCTGCAATGCTTAGAAAGAATAAGTCCTCAATGCATAGAATGTTTTGAGGCTTCAGACTGAAAGAAACAATTTCTTTATGTGCACAGCAAGATGTTGAAGTTGCTGGCATAGCAGGCTGATCTTGTCTTCCAGATATCACACAGAGGCTGTGATTCTTCTGTCTCCCGTTCTTTTAACTGACTCAAAGACAAAGGCCACTCCAACTGTATCATGTGATACTGATGTGAATGTGTCATGTGAGGCATGTGCTTCTGTGCCAAATCAGTGGAGCGTTTTTTGATAAAGAATAGCAAGTTTGTTAGATAGCGTAATTCATTGTAACTTAGTATACAAAGCAGTGTGAACAAATGGCACTGCTCCTCAGTGGCCATATGCATATGGCAGTTAAGGGATGTGAAATTTGTAGAGCAAGATGTATAGAAGTCTGTCATGAATGTATGCTGCTAAATGGCTTTTCAGAAATGAGCCACAGACAAAATTAGGTAATGTGTTAAGGGAATGCAAAGAAGCAGCTGTGGCATTCAGACTTAAGAAGTGTGGAAGGTATAGAATTATGTGCCTGGGGGTACAAGTCAGCCTTTGGAGAAAGCTAGTTTCTGTAGAGAGGTTATTCTGTAATTTCAGACTCTGGTCAGGTAATAGGCAGGATGAAGAACTGTATGGACAAGTAGTCTGATGTGGCAAGAAGTATCTTGTAATGTTTTACTTATCCTGCATCTCATTCCCTGTCTTATCTTGACCAATTGTAGAAATATACAGTCCTGTGAATGTTGTGTGTGACCTGTGGAGTTTATATGAAAATGTGTGCACACTATGGTGATTCTAGTTAGATTTGTACTAGTAAGTTATTTCTGTTAAAAAAAAAAAAAAAGTAAAAGTATTTTCCAAGATTAGCCCAGAACCAGGTTCTATAACTCGTTAAAATAGTAAGTGCTTTTGGAATGATAAACTGAGCTAGATTTTTCACATGTTGTAATTAAGGTTTGGAATACTTTTAGAATTAATTTTCATTAATGAATTATTCCAATCATGTCACAGTGTCATTTCTATAGTAATTTTTGTATGGCAGAAACATTCCACTGCTCAAAATAGTTTATCAGAACTTTTTGTGTAATTAGCAGTCAAAGACCAAATCCCTAGCACACTGGCCATAATTCTAATAAGGAAAAGAGTGGAACAACTAGAGAGGTCTCTTCTCTTCTGCCTTTACACACCCAATTGTGTTAGAGGGCATTGGGCTAGGACTAAGGACCCTAGTTGGCCACAGTAGTTCTTTGTTGTCACACTCCAGGGTCAGTGACTCTCTCTTTGGTATTGTTTCAAATGCTAGTCTGCCTGTAGAAGCGTTATAATATGTTCTTTAACATTTTTTTTGTTGCAGTTAGTGGGTTCCTCTCATTAGAATCTTGTTTTATTTTTGTTGTATGTATAAGCTGTGTAAATGCACAGGGATGTGTCTCCCTTTGTGCTTTTATGTGGGGCTGTACTGAAGTGTTGCTGTACCAATGTAGACATAACTTTTCAAAAATGAATCTTACATTGTATATCTGGATTTTGCAATTTTTATTCTTTTCATTGGAATATTAGAACTCTAAATCAGGTAGATCATGAACTGTACTGAATCTGCACACAAAGTGATAGAAGTTAGTTGGGGTCTGATATCTCTGTTGAATCCCTGGAAATGTCTTGTGTCTCCAAAGCTTTTTTCCCCTCTCAAGTTTTGCGTGTTAGTTTTCTCCTCTGTGCTTGTTTACTGTACTTAAGAAACCATTTTGGAAAAGAAAACAGCTTTCTTCAACCCTACAGTTATAAAGCCATAACTTTAATGTTAAAATTTATTGATGGGTCATGTTATATTTAGATTCTTACTATCCTGAGCCATTTTAAATATTGCTTGAACAAAGTATGTTAATAACACAGAGATAGCCTCTTTAAGCCATAATGGTAAACATAGCATTTATTTTTCAACCTAAGACTTTTGAAGTATATTCTTTCTTGTAATGAAAAGCTCTTGAAAGGCATTTCAACAGACACTTTGAAGTTTGATATTTTGGCATACAGTTCCTTATTACAGAAAAACATGTTATCACCAAATTAGTATTATTTAAGTTATAATCTCTTTGTTACATTTCAACAAAATACTATATAAATTCAGAGGTTTAGAAAACACTATTATGTAGCTATAATTGTTCTTTTTGTACGCTTTTTCTTATCTTTTATTGCTACCAATTTTTTTATTCTTTTTTTTTTTTGAAGTTGACAGTACATCTTAATTTTTTTGTTTTGACTGCCTTACTGGTTTCCTTCTCAGCATAACAACAATGACCATGCAGCTATGTCGGTAAGTAGATGCAAGGTGAAGAAAAAGCATGTGAACAGAAAAACTATGAACTGCCTGCAGGCTTATTGCTTCAATTTTTAATCATTTAATAAAAAGACCCTTTCTGTTTTGCTGATAACTTGCTGTGTACCTTGTGTGGATGCATGCAGGGATCAGGTTAATGACTAACATTGGGCTTTCATACACTGGGACAGACAGCAGGAGTCCTAAAAACCTTGCAGAAGGTTGATGGGGTGTGCCTTGCATCCCAAATGAGGTAATTTAGAGGCTGAGACCTTGTGAAAGAGAGGTCAGGTATCAAAATACAGCTATGAGACATGCATACAGAATTAGGATAGACTGATATAACTGAATAAAGTAATCAGTGAAAGTTTTATCGTTCCTCTGCTACGTTTGTCTGGGGTCAGGGGAATGTGTGTACTGGTGTTCTTTATTTGCTTTTCCAATTTTTTTATAGAAGCTGATGAATTTAAGAATTCTCCTATCCCCTGGTTATTTTTGCATTGTAATTTTTTTTCATACGGCATAAACATTGTCATGATAATGAAAGTGATGAGGTTAATTTACTAAATAATTTAAACCTGGAGAATGAATCTAGCAGTGGGCTCCCAAGTTGTTCAGAGCCTAGAGCACAAGTTATTAGTGGAACTGTAGGGAGATGGAGTACATAGTCTGTTAAAGAGAAGGCTGAGGAGAAATCCAGTGGCAGCCTACAACTTCTTGAAGAACAAATACAGAACTGGTGGAGCCAAACTTCTTGGTTGGACTGACAAATTCAGATGTAGCTGTGGTCACAGGTTGAAGCTTGGGAGGTGGAGCTTTGATATTAGAGGGAAGGTGTTCTTAAAGAGAGTAGTGCAGTGTTGAAGGAGATTGCACAAAGAGGCTGCTGAATTCCCATCCTCTGCTACTTTGAAGGGTCTAAGAAAAAAGATCTATGGACCTGAAGTAGTGTTGGCAGCAGTGCTCCAAGTAGAAGGTTGGACTAGATGACAATGTTGGTTCATTCCAATCAACACTTCCATCATCTGAATACTCAGTGTGCTGGTGAACTGTCAAGCTAATAGGTGTCATGAGCTCTGTGTTTTGTGTAGAAATGTTTCCTGTTAGTATTGTGTAGGTCTCAGGCTGATGGTTATTTCATGATTGAGGGCTAGCGGAATTCAGCAATATAGAACACAGAAGCTGTGTGGCTTTGGGGAGGTTATAATTGGAAAGTCATGCAGTTTTTAATTATTCTGTTTTCTGAATTCAGAAGAATTTAGTCTTTTGGGATTATGTTTATGTCCCATTTTAAGTTAATCTTGCAGTTGATAGTGCCATTAGATGCTTTGAATCAAAAAGCAAATTAAAGCTTCATTATACAGCCATTAATCTCATGAAATAAAATGGATGATCGAATTTGTTATTAAGAAACTACCTTTTTTAGTTTTGTTTTGAAGAGTTAGGGGAAAATGTTTCTTTGTATTTCCAGATCAGTTAACTCGAAATTATGTGGACCTATATGTAAGTGGTTTAATCTGAGTTTAGAATTAGCTGAAATTTTATTCTAGATATGTGCCTTGTCAATATAAAGTTGGAAAAGAGTGGCCATTGAAAAAAGACTGTTGCAAATTACTTTCAGTTAGGTATTTTTAATTGTTTTGGTAGCATTTGGGGCAGAGACTGGAAGTAAAATTGATTCTTAAAAGTTCCGTTCATGTTTTTATCATACTTGTATTCTATCAGTAGTTCAAAAGTTTGAGGTTTTGACCTTGAGTGATAAAATTTGTATGTTTAATTTATTTGCATTTTCAGAAAGAATAACATTATGTTATTTCATATTGCTATAATAATTCTCCACCTTAGCATCTTAGAGTTAACGGGTAAGATTTTATTTTCTTTTTATGCTGAGGATGGCAGTTTGTGTTATTTTATTGTTTCTGTGATTGGCAGCAAAAGCCTAATTTCACAGCTTGCAGTGAGGGTGAAGGGGTGGTGGTTTTCTGCAGCTATATTCAAAAACTGTCAATCAACATCCTCCACAGGCTACTTAGAGAATGGGTTTTCTTACTGACTTCTCCAACTGCTGCTTCATGCTGTCTTTGATTGGCACAGCCTGGCAGGGAGGATGGATGAATCTGTCACTGGCTGGTTAATTGTGTTGCTGGTCTCAGCCTGACATCAGGTCTTTGACTCCTAAGTGGCTCAATACAAAACAAATTAGCAGATTGTAGTCATATTTCTCATTCTATATGCTTTGACTTTGTTGAATGTAGTCCATAAATCATATTGACTGACACCATAGTGAATGATGAAAGCTGCTTTTGAGACAGCTAGCATGGGCTTTAGAAAGCAGCACCGCGAAGGTGCCGGGGAAGGATGCATATGGCTGACCCTTTGGGAATTTCCTAGGAGCCAAATGTCTCTTTACTACAATTGTTCTTAGGAGAAAAGCTTTTGGGTCCTATAAAAAAGGATTTAATATGTCAGCAGATTCTCTTTACAAGCTCCTTTGAAATATAAGAAGTTTGTCTAAGGGTTTTCTCTTTTTACAAACTTGTATTTCAGCAAAATGTGGAGGCTGGGTGAAAAAACAGTTGCCTTTAACACTGTTAGCAGGTGTTTTTGAGTATAGAATAGGGTCCTTGTTTCCTAAACTTTACACTGATTGAGTGGAAGAATAGGTTTTGTAGATAGGAGCAATTAGCATAGGCACAGCAGAGACAATAGTAGTGTCTCCAAATGGGTGGCAACTGGGGCAAATTTGAGAAGCCTGCTGAATCTCTGCATGCTGTTGAATATAGGTATTTAATTGCTAGATAACCATGGCCACCCCCACCCCCTTAAATAATAATAGTAATTTTAAAAGGCAAAAAACCCAAACATCAAGACTGTTTTAAAATTAGCTGATATTTGTTCAATCCTGAAAAATAAATGTTATTGCTATGTTCACAAATCATTATATTTCCTCTTCAAAATGCTTTATGAAAATTTGGCAAGGATTTGATGATGTGGTAGATGTTGGAAATTTGGAGATGAATTTTTAACTAGATTCTATTTTTCAAACGCGAATGTTAATTTTATTCTTTTCTGGGTATCATACATCCAATGTAATTTGAACTGGGAAGTGCTGAATTTTGAAGAGGATAACATAGTATAGTTCACATTTCTCTTAGTTAAAATTCAGCATTTTGATAAATATGCATAGCTTTATTTTTTCTCTAAATTTGAGACAATTAAGTGTTTTTTAGTAAGTATCTACTGTGTATAGTAAACTTGTAGTATTTGTTGATGTGTCATTTGAACAATAAGCCTGTAGTTCAAGTTACATAGTTGGAAATAGTTTATATGTTAGGATGTTTCCATTTTATGAAACTTCAAAACCAACATTACATGTACATGTATTGATACTTATTTAAAGTCTTAGTGGCTTTAGCTGTGTCATTTCTGTATTGTAACCATTATCTTGTGCTCCAGTACTATTGATATTTGCCAGAATGTAACAATTAACTACACATGCTTGTTAGAAATATAAAATTCTGTCATTTATTTAAGATAACAGATGAGTACACATTGTTTCCATATGAAATAAACTGAATGTTAAAATTTTTCATGACAACCTATTAATCTGGTTGAACTTTTATTACATTACAGTGGCAGCATAAATAGGACATGGAGCTGATTTGATGGAGCAGTACATTAAACAGAGATGCACTAGTTGTTCCATTAAATCAAAATGACATTTCCATTAAGTATTTCAAATGCACTACACTGTAATTACATGAACTGTGGCCCATTTAGTCCCCTTCTCACCTCCCTTTTTTGCCTATTCTTTTTTTCTACTCCCCCCCCCCCCCATTCATATTGATATTGTTCTGCTTGGGGAATAGAGCTGCATGTCTCCCAGTATAATTGCTGTTGGGTTTGGGAGACTTTTAAGCATGCTGTTCTTGTATTGTTTCCTACATTCTTTGTTGTCAGTTCATCTATTTTGCTCAAATATGTTATTTGCTTTTCTGAGATTTTCAATTAAGAAACTGACATGTCATTTTAGACAAAAAGCTCCTTACAGTTCAAGGTGTCCTAATGCTAGAAAAAAATCAGCAGCAGCCATTTAATGTTTCAGTGTGAATGTGAGGAGAGTTGAAGGCTTTCTATTGTATTCATTATATTTTAATTACCTTTTAACAACTAATGGATTTTTAAAGCATGATTTGGGGCCAAATTTGCTTTCTCTTATGAAAATTTTCTGCACATGAAAATTCAGTCATCTTAGCAAGTTGACATATTAAGGACAAGATCTGGCTCTTCAGATGCTGGAGCAGAATTTTCCAAACTTTTTGAGACTGTGAACTGTCTGTTATAGTTGTTCATTACTTATATGTGTTTCTGGGAGTCAACAGTGAATTGATCAACCTGACTTTGCAGAAAACAGCTGGGGAACCATTACTTTAGAGAAGCAGGTGACATCACTGTACTGATGGATAGAAGTAAAACAATAGTGCCATGTGCTCCAGTAGCTCTGTTATGTTATTAGGATTTCTTTTGTATAAATGTGTTGTTACCTTTGTTTCAATATCATTGTAACACACACATCAGTTGAAAGCAGTGGTTTCAGTACATTAATCTACAGAGATTCTTGTAGTTGCGTTTGACACCCAAGATCACTCTGTTTTAAGAGATGGCAGTGCTGTGAATGGAATAGTGCCATCTGGTTTGGTATCTGGTCTCAAGTGGTTTTCTTAACTTTAAGGTAGAATTTTGTTATCTTTAAATTTTAAATAATTTATTCAGGTTAATGTCTGACTTTGTGTTTTGTTTTTTGACCTCATGTTGGGAAAATTGTCTCAGTTACATGTAGATGATGAGGAGAGCAATATTGCCAGCCAGACTGTGATTGGGAAATTATTTCTATTTTGTACAGCAGAGGGCTGCATTTCATTTTGTAAGCAGTTGATCACTGACAGCACTGATTTATTAAGCACCTGAGATGATGGATAAGCATGAATTTTTAAAGTAATTCAGCAACAAACTTTGAGATGGAATCTGAGTAGTTAAACTACCAACAATTAGCACAAGCTCTTACAAGAAATGCCTCAACCAATTGCAGTCATTTTGGTTTATGTGAAGTTGGGGGGTTATTTAATTTGCTATTGTTAAAAATATGCTGCATGTTGATTTTCATTACATTCTTGCTTTCATTCTGTTTGGGTTAAAAATATTTAAATAAATCCACAAAGCTGTTCATATGCTTCAGCAACTTTAATTGCCATTGTTTTGGAAATGTCCTTGTATTCGTGAAGACTGTTGGATTGCTGGAAGAAATATCCATAATTGCTTTAACATCTATTTAATCTAATTCTCTGTTTGATCTAATAGAAACAAATCTAATAGGTCAAAGAAATAACAGGAAGTGTGATCTCTCTCCTTGTAATCTAAGTTTTGTATCATTAAGACTTAGAATGTATATTAAAATCCAATCAGATGAGCAGTTCTTTAGTGACGTATCATTTGTTTCTATTGTAAAACTTGTTGCTTTTTCTACTAGGGAAAAGTGGCCCAGACAGCTTGCATGTCAGCCTGCCAGCATCTTTCAATGTCCCTAATGCAGATGCTACTGGACAGTGAATTAAAACAAATAAGCATGGGAGCAATTCAGCAGTTTAATTTAGATGTGATACAGTGTGAATGTAAGTATATATTCCCATCTATATTTGTCTTAATATTGAAAAAAGTTATTTAGTGTAAGCTATATCGTGATCCTTTTCCATAATCTACTAAAACTTTGTCTTTTATTGAAAGTAATTTAACAGTACATCTTCTTGTGAAAGTATTTATAAGTAAGTATGTTGGCATTCCTGGGAAATTTTTTTAATGCAACATTTCTTTTTCTTTTTCAGTATCTAAATTGAAACATATGTTGTTGTTACTCCTAATGGGATCATAACCACTGTATCCAGTAAAGATTTAGTTTAGTACAAAATTGCCCAAAACTACTACATAAATATTAAGTTTTAATGGTTAGGAAAAAAAGTCAAATGTCTATAAAATTCCAATGTTTTCTCTTGAGTTCATCTATTATGATACAGATATTTAAATGTGCTGTTATGTAGGGTTTCCTCACTCCTAGAACTGCTACTGCCTTACTATGCAGAATAATAGTACTCATTTAGTAAACAGTTTTTTTTAGATGCTTAGATGTTTTTTTGCTGTCACTGTTCAAAATATGGTATTAGAATTATTTTACAAACTGGTTCAATACAGCACTGAAGGCAGGATTAATTACCTTGTGTTTTGCATGGAGCTTGTGGCTCAGGGTGAGCTGTTTATCTGTAGGAAGGAAGTTCCAAGAATCGGTGTTAGGACTGGTTGTATAGTTGGTGGCTGAGATACAGTGGAAAGGCTCACTAGAGATTTTTTCAATGTGTGTTTTCAGATTCTTCTGCTCTGTTGTTTTTTGTTGGTGTTTTTTTTTTCCCCAAAGTATCTTTGCTGTTATGTATTTGAAGCACAGAACTCAATCATTTTGGTGACAACTGTGAAATGGGGCAGTTATTCAAGTCATATCCTGAGGCTTTTAGTTTGGATACATGAAAAAATTTGGTGACTATTCCATTAGCAGCCACCTATGGGAAACTGAAAATATAATTTCAAGCAATTTGGTTAGTATCACAAAAGGTTCTTGTGGGACAGACTTAGGGGTGTTTTTGACATTTTAACCATATGCTTGTCTTTCCTTCTCCTGCTTTATTTGTTGCATTCCAGCTGAACTCAGTAACAGGCAGAGCAGGCATCTTTCTGACAGTCCCTCACTGTCCAGCCTTAAGGCCTTTCAGGGCATGGAACAAACTGACAGGACTATCAGGGTCAAATTGATAGAATATTTGTAATTGTGACATTAAAATTCTGTGATTGTACACGTCAACCAAGCAGATCACGGTTTGACTTTTTCTTACTTTTAGTATGCTTGATATTGCAAATTTATCAGTGTACTTTTCAGGTAGGTACATGGGAGTGTGTTTGTGCATTTGTGTAGCTTCCTATATGTAAAAAAGATACCAGTTGTTAAAAGAGAAATTACACAGTATTCATAGCACTGACATCATAATCATTCATCTTAACAAGCTGAATTAATGGAAGCACTAAACCATCAAGTACCTTCTGAACACATGGTGTAACAGTGAAGAAAACTTGTCCATTACAGTATTATTCTGTTTCTAATATTTAAAATATCAGCACAGTACTTCACTAGTCTCTGTAGATGACTAATGCTGTGTTTCACCCTGGGATTTCTAGCAGTACAGGGATAAAATGCATGTCTTGCAGTTGACTTTCACAGTATGAGCAATATATTCACAGCAAAGAAGGGAGAAACTCCACTGTTTCCAGCTGTCATCTGGTCTTTGGCTTGTTTTCAGACTGTTTCCTTCTCAGGCAAAGGCTGATATGTGCCCTGATTTGTGTCATCCTAATTTCTGTTGCCATTCTGTCTACCATCTTTGGTTGATGCACAGCAGAAACTTCATCAGTGAAGAAATCTTAGTAGAGTTTTATTTAGTCTAACATGATAACATTTCATTATTTTAAAATAAAAAGGCAATATAACTGTAAGACGACATGGTTTTTCATATGTAGCTGTTATTCTGAGTATATGGCATGGACAGGACATACCAAAGCTTTGGCCAAAATAAGAAAGTTTCATAAAGCTAGTAACTTAAAAACTGGAAAATACATTCTTCCACCACTGTGTAATTTCTAGCATGGGATGTACAAGGCTAATAGAAGGAACTTAATTTCTTCCTATGTGAAAAGCCTTTAAAGCATAGTAGGAAAAATTATTTTGCACAGAAACCCTTTGAGCACCTTAAATACAATTATGGAAGCTTGTCAGAATGGTTTGTTGCAACAAACCACATTTTGCAGTCTGTGGAATAAAGGAGTGACACAAGGTTTTACTCAGACTGCTTTGCTGATGTGGTTTCATTCATAAGGTCCATCACAGGCACATTCCGGGCCTCACTGTGATGCCTGTGATTTATGTTCTTGCTCATCACCCTCCCCCAGCTTTATTCTTTGATGCTGTGGGATTAATGGATACGACAGTGACATTTCAATTAGTGCTTAGAGTGGGCGAATAATTCACAACTGTTGGGAGTTTTCTACTGTATTATATTAATGGGTTTGACATTGTAATTACAATGGAGTATACTCATGAATTTTGAACTAAGAATTTAGATGATATATAGAAAATTATTAATATCTGAAGACAAAGTTTTAAAAGTTCTTGCCAATATTGTAGAATTTTTTTTCTGATCTTAAACATAATTTTACTCTTTCTAATATGAACTGGAGAGATCTAAATAAAATCAGAAAAATATGATAATTTGTTAGGTTTTTTTCTTTTCTGTTTAAAAACAATGAACAGTCCAAACAACAATCCAGCAATCTGTTAAAGTCAGTAAGTTCTCTTCTTAAAAAAAAAAAAGTCATCATCATCTCACGCTTCTTCTGGCATGTTTTTTGTTTCCTTCCAAACATTCCAAAAAGATTTGAGTTTTATTTTAATTTTTCCTGTTCTAATGAAAGTATTTCTCTACTTCCTCTGCAAATTTTATAACCTAGAGCAGTGTTTTACCCCTGTATTTTGTACCATTCTTTCTTAGTGGTTATTTTCACTAGGATGATTGAGATTAGTGAAGCACTGTTTAGAAAATAGAACGTACTAAGTCCCATTGAATAAAATCCAAACAGCAGTCTTTTTCTTGAATATTACATTTTGGTTCCCCAAGGAAGGAAATGGGTTGGGAAGGGGGTGTTTCTGTTTCTTGAAGATGAAATTCAAATGTGGGTTACTGTATTTCACTTTACAGGAAGAAAGGTGTGCATAATAAAACATTAGCTTTTCAGAGGCACCATCCAGATCTGCTTAGCTTACATCAGGTTCTTATTAAGGAATTCAAACTTATCTAAAGTTGTAAATGTTGGAAGAGCTAAATGTTTTTGTTTTTTCTTATTTATTTATTTTAACATGAATTGTGAGGCAGGATTAGTTAACAGAACGAAATATGGGTGAGTGAGCATCCTTCTTCACCCAGATATGAATGGGTGAAAAGGTTTTGGGTCTTGCCTATAAGCAAGCAAGGGTTAGTGGAGAGTTAGTACAAAGTACTCTGTATTTTCCTGATCAGCCCTCTGTGTGGCTTCCTGGCAGTCCCTCCTTTCCCCCACTGCGTGGAGAGTGGCAGTGTCCAAGAGCAAGTGACATCCTGACCAAGGTGTTGTCTCTCTGCTGAGCACCAAAAGTGGTCTCCAGGTGGGCATACCAGAAGCTGGGGAGCTCAGATACTGCATTTCCTTGAAAAGGCACATACTCTTCTCTGGAGGCCCCTTGCTTTACGTGCCTCCTGTCCCCTCTGGGCAGTCAGGTTAACCTCTCTGGCTGGAGGCCATCCTTCATCTGCCGCCCGCATGTGGCAGCGCGGGGGCACAGGAAGCACAGAGACCTTGCTGGCACCGGGGGCTGCTGCCTGGCCAGCTGGCAGCTCCCTCAGCAAGGCTCCCTCCAGGCCTGTTTGAACAGCTGGAGCATCCAACAGGGCTGCAAAGTGGCTGAGATAGTCGCCTGATTCTCTGCTCTTCCTTTAAAAATACTTCTGTAGCTTTGCTGTCCCGCCTGTGAACCAATGCTATGAGGCTGGAGTTAAACTGTCCTCATTTAGCTTTTGATTCAAACTCTGGACTTTGGTTTTTCATTTCTTCCACTGAACAGCAAAACTATTTGTCAAGAATTAGGTTCTGAATTCCCAGACCAACAGAGAGGCACAACCAGATGATGCCTAAAAGATGGGATTTTTAACCAATAAAATTAGAAGACCTGTTAATAAATCTAGAATTGTGTAGAAATTCAGTGCAATTTACAGTTAAAGATATCTTAAATTCCATTTAGTAGATACAGCCTTTATCTTAAATCTCCATTAATACATATATGTATATATGTCTATTCTCATATATCCTGTATACAAAATGTAATTATAAGATCAAAGCACAATATTAAAAAGAAAATGGACTGAAGTAATCTTTGCAACATTTATATTAATCATTATAATTTATGTGTTACCTCCCATCCTGTTTTTGTATATTTGTTTCATTTGATCCTATCTTCTTTATATTTCTAAACTCTCTGTTACAAGGAAGTATGTTGAGATTTAACGTACTGAGGACCCACATTGTTCTTGTTCTAAATACACAGTATCAGCAAAGCAGAGGAAGAGAAGATGTTAGCAAAAACCTTGTGAATACCAGATTCATATAATGTATATTTTCAACCGATTTTCCCAAATATTTGAGTTTTTGATTCAAACTGCCAAACAGCCATTTGTTTGCCCCTAAGAGTGACAGTTTAATAGTGATCTTTGCATTTCATTCTCCTATATTATAAAATTCCAGAATGCTTTTATGCATATTAAGCCAAACAACAACCAGCCCCCTACCTCTGCAAATCCTCTTTAAGCCTGGAATGATTGTAGGGGGTGAATATTTTAAAAGATGTATATATGACAGTGTTTCATTACTATCTAGAAAAGGGCCCTTAGGACAAAGACATTAAGAATGTTAATCCTGTTCTTATATCTTCCTAATATGCTGTGCAGTAGAAAATATTTAATTAGCTTTGTAAAATTGTTAGCAAAACTTAAAAGCCCTGTGCTGAGGGTGGAGGGGGAACTGTCTGACTGTTACCATAAGTAGATTATCTTTTTGCCCTCTGAACTCATGAAATTATAATAATGAGGCAAATTCTATTGTAGTCGCCTGTCAGAATGTTCCAAATGTGAGAATAAATGTTTGTGCTATAATGAGTGTCCCTAATGTTGTAAATGCATTCGTAGTATAAAATTGTAGTTTAAGAGGACAAAGCTTGTACAACAATTAGGTTTGGTACATTATGTACTTCTTGTTCTACAGCTGCCATGCTGCTAGGTATTAAGTAGAGAAATGTAATTATTCTGTATTATTTAATGCATTGGGATAAATTCCAAACTCTCTTAGCTTGATGAGCACATAAAAGATGCAAATATTTGCCCTGTGGCATGTAAGAGTATTCTGCTGTAGGAAAATATCTCCCGGAGTGTAAAGTGCCAAAAGCTAACTGAAAAGACTTGCCAAAGGTCACAGTTTTCAGTTATATTTATTTTTCAGTTCTGTAACCCTTTTTTTGCCATTGATCTTCTTTCTCCCAGTGCTAGCTATAATTGTGGAGCAGCTGGAAGAGCTGAGGTTCTGGTGGGGGAAGCTGATGACAGTGTACTGTGTAAGAACAGAAAGTTAGGATCAGATCAGATGATCTGGTGGGCCTTACCTTTCTGCTTTAAGGGGTGTAGAAAAGACTCCTTTTTACCACCACGCATATCCTCCTTATTAATGTGCTACCATAGCTCACAACTCATGTATCTCTTCTCATCTCTTTGCTGTGGAGCTTTGCTTAGGATTCCGTGCTGGAGTGTGGTGTTGTGTTTTAAACTCTGGGTTTGGCTGGCCTCAGAGCTCAGCTTTGCTGTCCTTAGAAAGGGTGTTGCTAGTGGCCATGAGATACCTGCAGAGGACAGCCATGTAGACAGACACACAGGCTTCAGCCTAGGCTGTGCAGTAGGGTGCCTAAGGTTCCTAGGCTTAGGCATCTTTGTAATTCTGAAGGCTGGTGATTGTACAAGCTGTTTTGTCTTTCCTGATTTAAAGAGTTTATTATGAGAAAACTCTCCCTATAAAATACTGAATGTAAGGTATGTTTTTCTACTGTTTTCTTTCTTTTTTTTTTTTAAGGGCATGTTTGTGGTCAATTAAAATTCCATTGAAACGCCTCTAGAAAGTTGGTGTTACTTATAAAGTAGGAAGACCAGACAATTTAAAATTCACACTTGAATACAGTAATCAGTGAGCATTTGCCAATGTTACCAGAACTTGTCTGTGACATTACAATGGTCTCCCTAAGGCATTTGATTGTTATTTTTTTCTTTAGTTGATAAAGAATAAAGTTCTATTGCAGTTGAATTCATTCTCCTATTACATGACTCTCATAAAATAACTTTTGCACTAGTGTAATACATGTAATAAATTCTGTTTCTACTGGTAAAGCTGCTTCTCTAATACCATATCCATCTATTACCTAAGCTATTTTTAAGTATTCTGAGATGGTCCTAGTAGTTTCTTGTACCATTTAAGTAAGTATCTAAAATTGTGTTCCATGTAGTCATTTTTAGACTTGTGAAATAGTCCGTCTGAATTCATTAGTCTGCTTTAGGTTGAAACCATACATTCAGAAGTAAATGTTTGAGGCCATTATTTTACCATCATCTTAGCTCAGACAGCAGTGGTTTTCTGAATTTTACCTCCAACATAATCCATGTTTTCTAACTAGCCATTTAAGAAAATATATTAATGATTTCATATAACTTCTAAATGTTAGTATTAAGAGCACTAGAGTTTAGCGCTGGATCTGGAAATTGGATACATTTGTTTTGTTTCCTCTACAATTGAATGACCTGTTTCTCAAACTTGGAAAAAAATATTACCTTTCACTGCCTTGGATGCTCTTCTCTAAAGCTGTTGCAGTAGTATCTACTTTGTTTTGTTCAGAGTTCTACCTGAAGGGCGTAAGAAAAATACTCTCAAGTTCTTTTGAAATAAGATATCTAAACTGAGTGAGGATCTGAGGCATATGTTGTTTGTCTTTGTTGCTAACTTGTGACTGGGATAATAACAACAAAAAGTGCATTTATTCTTAAGTTTAACAACTATTGATCTTTTCCTGGTTTATACAAGTAGTTGACTTTCTTTCACTTTCAGTGTTGCCATTTTTGTATTATAAATATATTTTTGCTTGGCAATTTTGACAGCCAATTTTGGGTTCAGAATGAGCAGAAGTTCATTACGGATAAGCAGGCTAAAAGGCATGAGCAGGCATTTCAGCTCTGCACTGACCATGGCATGTAGGGCTTTCTACCTGTTGTCTACACATGAAACCAACTCTCACCTTAGTGTTTGTCTTTTAATGATGTTTGGCTGGAGGTGAAGGTTTGCTGTAACAAAGGCAGATGTCTGAAAATACATTGACAGCCATGGAATTGGTATTATTTTGAAATTCTTCAGTAATCATGCACCTCAGGCTAAAAAACATCTTGGTTTCTGTGGTTGTAGCATTACTACTGGGTTAGAACTTGAAGAAAAATTTCTAATAATACTCCTACAAATATTATTATTTTGGATTATGGGAAAAACTGTCAAAAGGTTGTTTGTTGATTTGTTTGGTTTAAATCACTGTGAATTGTTAAACTATTCCTATGAAACTATGCTACTTAGCATTTATATTGCATAGAGCTTGATTTTTCTGTTAGACTAAAAAAATCTACATCCGTAATATTTTAACCTTTTCTTTGCAGTGTTTGCTAGTTCTGAGCCTGTGCCAGGATTCCAGGGAGACACCCTGCAGTTAGCTTTCATCGACCTCAGACAAGTAAGACACTAGTTGGTGTTTTTTATCCTTCTAATTTCCCCTTCTGACCAATGCTGAAGTTACTAAATTCAAGAACCTTTCATGGTTTTGCATTCCCATGTAATTAGTTGTGAAAAGCAGTTATTTGAAGTGTTGTTAGTGGCACTATTCCCTGTAATTTAGTATAAAACTGTTTCTCCAATGTGTGGTTAGGGGGCACTGTGCTACTGGTAGTACTGTTATGGGAATACTGGATTGAATTTTGGTCCTGACAATTTTGTGAAGATCCTGTGATGTCTTTTTGCAAAAGTGTACGTGTCATCCTGGTGTGTGCTGGTCTGATTCCATTGTGAGCATTTGCTTCTGTCTACAAAACTACTCTCTGGATAGCAGAATCAGGCATCGTATTATTTAACATTTCCTTTCCTGAATTTGTTGCGTAGAATTCTATTAAACTGTTGGAAACAGCTTTATTCCCACTGGATGATCTTTATTCTACATGAAATTTAATTTAATTATATTTTAAATGCTGTAATATTGGAGGCACTTTTCCACAGACCTTGCCAAAAGGAAAGCTTTCCCAGACTAAAATCTACTAAAATCTTGTCAATTTGGACTTACAACCACCATTATAAAGAATCTTCAAAACATTTTCATGCTTGAAGTTAGCTTTTACAAAGGATTTATTATTTCACAGAATTGTAAGTATCATATAAATAGTGAAATGAATAATTTACTGCACATGGGAGATCTTTACCCTTCTGCAGGTGTTGGTGATATTTTTCAGTGCCATTATGAGCCTATCAAAGTCATTAAAAAATAAGAGAAAGTAGAAAGAATTCTATACCAAATACCAAATGAGAATATTTTTGCTTTTAATAGTTTAGTAGTTTTTTCACAACAAGATTATTAAAGGGCATTTCAGAAGGGAAGCTTCTTGAGGCAAAAGTATTTAGATTTCTCGTGGTAGTTAGAAAGGACTTAGTAAAATATTGTGTCTTTTTAAATGAAAAAACTAAAAGCTAGAGTTGTCTGTTACATTCTCACAGTAATATAATAATGAACAATATCTACAGTGGGTAGGTGTGTACAATGTGAGAAGGGTACAGGATTATGGCTACAAGACTTGTTCATGCCACAAGTCTTGTCTTGACTGGCAGCCTTCCTCTTTTGGATTCTCTTTTAACTCTGTTTTTATTGTCAGTGTTAAAAGAGCTAAACAGCTTCCAATTTGTACTTAGATAATTTCATTTGAAGGGAAAGGATGTTTAGATTTTGGCACCATTTCTGTCATTTGCCTAAGTGGAGTCCTTGCAGAGCCTATGTTTGTTTCAAGGGAAAACATGATTTCCATATATGCAGAGGGGTGTGTACATCCTGGCTACAGGAAGTAAAGATTTTCATATGTTTTAAGCACTAACTGAGGAGTATGTTACTTAAGTAAGTATTATGTTGTTTATGATAGCTCTTCATTTATGTTAGCAATTATATTTAGAATTCTCTCAAGCACTTTGCAGAGGATGCTCTGTAGGTCATGTGAATTTGATTGACTTAATATATTTTATAAACAGGAAAAGTGTGAGCAACTCTCTATTGGCTTGCAGCTGGAGCTTGCAGATGTAGAACAGCTCTAGCATATTTGATTTGGTTTGGTTTTTACTATATTTTTGTGTGCATCACCAAAAGGTATTTCAAGCACACATCAAAAACTTCTACCATTTAGTAAGGATTTTCAGTGCTTTCCCTCTTTTCCTTATTTGTGATGCATTTCTGTCTTAATAGGGTAGATGACAGTTCTTTTCAAGAATACTTAGAAAGGCAACAGAGCCTTTTTCAGAAGGTTCTTATAAAAGGTCATGCTTCTGTTTTTTAGTTTGAATTTGATACTTCTTCATGAATTGCAGGATATGAAAGATAAGGAAGTAGGTCCAGTGGTCAGGTTTTACCTGCCCACCCGGACTGTGCCCTGAGGTCAAACTCCTGATATTGGCTGTTTGGTACAGAGGAGCTGATGACAGGTAGGGGCTGATACAAGGGGGAAAGCTTGAACCATATCAAAGCTAAAAGGCAGGAGATTTGGGACTCAGTGAGAGACTGTAGCTAAAAGATGGATCAGCAGGATTGCCCTCTTCTTAAAAAGCAGCTGACCTGCAAGGGAAAAGACTTTATCGTCCTGCCAATCACATGGTTGCTAATGGAAGCCAGTTATCTCAACAACAGCTACTCCCTCTGTGCTGTACCAGTGCAGTGGGTTAGATTAATGAGGATTGGGCAGTAGCATATTCTAGCATGTTTTACTAACAAAGTACAGTCACTTACAGGGAGCCAGCTTGGAAGACAGAGAGAGGAGCTACACCTGAATGATTACCATGTAGGGAGGACCAGCTTTGAGAAGAATTGCCATAGGTATTTTCAACCTAACCAATTCTTGATCCTCTGTCTTTCCCTGGAGACAGTGTGTAGGCAGCATGTTGCCCCCAGCAAGCCCACTTTCCTTCTTCCTTCCACAGACATAGAAGAGCAAACAGAAACAGCTGGCACAAGAAAGAGTTGTGTCTAAGAAGACAGCAGTAGTTAGTAGCAGGAAGCTCTAAGAGGACAGAAATCACAAAGGAGCAAGCCCTAACCAATGTCCCGTTTGAGCCACCTTGGTCTCTTTATGCTATTCTCCACTCAGGACTTTTGTCATACTTAACATGCTCTTTAAAGATCTCTGTAATCTGAAGAAACCCAAGTCAATAAAGATTTTTGTGCTATTTTTATCACCACAGTATCTCAGCATCTTACGCAAGTGACTTGGTGGGGTTAGCTGATCCCACTTGATCATCTAGAAAGAAGCTTGCAGTTCCAGCTAGTTTAGCAGGCAGAAAATTGGGGCAGATTCATGGATCTGTGCAGCTGCAGTAATTGTGTCATGCCTTATGCCACTTGTCTTAGCATATGACCTGAGGTCACACCTAGGTGCACCCTTTGACCCCACTTAAAGCCATTGAGGGGCCATCTCAGTAAGGCAATTATCAAAGTGGCATGTGCTGCTTTACAGAGACTGTCTCTGGCATCTTGTGGAGATGACCCAGCTCTCCTGCAACTTGCTCTCTGACAATCATTTCTTGCTACTGTCTGTACAGGGAACCTGGGTAAATAGTGCAGTTTATTCCCCAAAGTAGGGAAGAATAAACTTTGGCGATTTTGCTACCAATTCAGATCCTAGGTCAATTGGAATTAACCTTCCAAAATAAACAAGTCTTCGTTTGTCTTACTCGAATCGTCTCTGAGGAGGAAGCACAGGCTCTGACATGAATGAGTTTCTTCCTGGTTATGATCTGTTCTTTACCGCCTAAAGACTAGGGTTACAGTTCTGGAACGTGAGGCAGTTTCTTGTATGTCCTGTACACTTAAGTACTGTGAGGATAAGACATGAATATTATAATTTGTGTGTTATTCTTTGGAGAGCCAGTGTAGTATGTAGTGGACAAGAACAATAACCTTGTGGTAGGCTGAGAGTTCAGCAGTTGCTGTCCTAGGCCAAATGTCCTGATTCTTAACTGAGTGAGTGCTAACAGATACCTATTCTTCAAATCAAATTATTTCCTGCAGAGATATAACTAGGCTGCCAACACATCTTGACTTTGTTTCACTTTTGACTTGACAAGTTGTTCTTCATGTTTCTGCCCACCATCAGCACTGCTTCTTAGGGGCTTCTTCCTCTGTCTCATCTCAGACAAGTACTCATCTAGCTTGATGATTTGTGGAATTTCCTTGTGTTGCTGGGTTGAGGAGAACTGTGTCTTATCTATGTTCTTTTGGCACTTAAGTACATGTTGTTAACACCTTCCAGCTGCTGTCAGTGTTGGTCCTGCATCAGGCAGCAGTCTCAAGTGAAAATAATCATAGGCTGTTAGTAACTGCAGAGTTAAGCAACCACAGTAGCAGTATCTCCACCCACATGGCAAACAGAGTTTACAGTCTGATGGTGGTGTCCTTCAGATGGAAGACCAAGGGCTGTGATCCACAATGTCCATAAGCTCTGCTTAAGTGTGGGGGAAAATTTTAGAAGATTTTCAGCAGTTTTGTATTTTCTCAATGTTAGAGATAAATTGGATGCAAAGTCATGACACAATCAATATGATTATTATAGAGAGTAATTTATCATAGAAACATTAGAAGATACATTTTTGTCAGATTTTTGTTCATGGTGTGTGTACATAAGTATGTGTCACTTCTAGGAACTGAAGTTATTGGTAGTATGCAACATGTATCCATCAGCAAATCCTGATATTTAGAAGTATAATACATTTTCTTCTAATTCTGAATCATTGATAGTTTATTTGGTTGCTTGTCCATTTATACTGGAATGTATTTTCTGGTGAGAAATACTGCTAACCTTGTGAACTGTACTGTTCCATGCAAAAAATGTAATGTAAATTTATTTGAAAGAAGAAGTTGTTATTACTACTTAATATAGTCCTCCTCTTTCTTCCCATTCATTACTGAGACATAGCATTGTCATTCTGAAGTAACTCAGAGGTAACTCTGAGGTAGGTAGGTAGGTAGTATGTAACAGACCACTGGGCTTCAATCCTCGGTACAGGATTTTCTGACACTGAAGGCAGGGTGACAGATCAGTCTTCCCCACTGTTATGCTTGCAGTGTTTAAGTTGAATTAATTTCCTGCGGCAGTAACTACGTTTCAGCTCTGGCTTGTCTCCGATTCCCAAACGTGCAGCCTGCCAAAGCTCTTGCCATCTGTATTCCCTGTGGAGAGTGCTCTTGAGCCCTTCAGAGAATAAGTTGCAGCCTGTTCCCAAACCTGTTGGCCATAAGTCTTGGAGGCTGAGGGCTCACAAGGTGTGCTCTGGCTTCCTTTACACGCTGCCAGCCCACAGAGTGCCTAGGCTTTGAAATTAGTGGGGTACACCCACCCTGACCTCTGTTCTGAGTCTTGAACTGAAAAAACATTAGGAGTTTTCAAGAGGGAGAAATCCCCAACAGTATGTTTAGGAGTAAGTCTTAAAAACTTCAGAGTTTGAAGATAAAAGTAAGACATTTTTCATAAGGCAACAGTTTGAATTTTTAATTAGAAAGTAGTATAGAGCATTTCATCTTTTGCTTCCCGAGGGAAATGGTTGCTGAGACTTTCATCTTTGCAGAGGCTCTTTCACAATGCTTACTGATCCCTTTCCCCCTGTTATGCACTCCCCAGCTTCTCTGAAGAAGCAGAGGAGCATGTTACATCTGTAATGTGAAGCCCAGCCTCAGGCTGCTATGTAATGGGATTTGTGCTTCTCTAGTTTTCAGTGCAATGCTGCTTATTTAGCTAAATGAAGGAGCTCAGGTTTCAGACAGCAACAAAGCAGGAGTTGCATCTCCCTGGATTTCAGAGTATGGACCCTCACTTTGCTGGAAGAGGAAGGCAATTCTTCCTGGACTTTCCTTTCTCCATAAATTGACTTGTTACTAAGGCAGGAGGGCTTGAGGCACACTGAGCAGAACAGGCACAAGTTGACGTTCAATATCTCATGTATTTGCATCATACAGTGGTAGCATGCATATGCATCTCTGGGTTTAAAATGACAAAAGTTATTTGAGTATGACTGCAGGCAAAATGTGCATTACCTGCCTTGCAGGGAAGACACAATATTTCTTCAGAGTACTATATTCTTCCAAGTAAACAGGAATTCTTCACACAAATGTGACAACTTGTTTGTAAGTACTTATATTCCCCGGTGGAATCTCTTTTGATTTCTCCTTCTCAGCTGTGTTCTGCAAAGCCTGTAGTTAATCACAGTAGGCTCAGATCACAAGCTGTGTGTATAGATATTTGTGAGGATGATCTCAATCAGTGCTCTGTACACAGAAACAAGCTGGCTCATCACTGGGATGGGATTTATACCTGCCAGCTGGTAAGAATTAGGAAGCTTGGGAAACAAATGCACAGAAATTAGCAGCAGGGGGTCAAAAACAAGCATGGCTTTGGATTCACTATCTTGATAAGGATTTGCAGAATCAAAGCAGAATGGCAAGTTAGTAATTTCCTGGTAGTAAGTATTCCTACCCTGTAAGTGCCAGAAACTAAAAGCACACATGCTGGGTATTAGGTGCCTGTGTATTCTTTGGGACATTAAATCATTCATCAAATTCAGTGTGAAGCAGATTGTATCCAGTTCATGTAAATACTCCTTTTTTCAGCAGAGAAGTGTCAATAACATGCTGATCATGTACCAGGTTTTTGCTCTAGATCATGGTGTACTAACAATGAGGGGCCATACTTGAAAACAGGTTTGAAAACCTCGATGTACAAATGCTGTTACTTCACTAGCTCTATCAATACCTCACTTAACAAAAATGATACACATATGGGTGTTTAACTACAAGATACCCCATTCCATCTATGACAAAAACCTACTTAGTAGTTTCTCCAAAGGAAAGTATAGGATATTGCACAAAAGGCTGTGAGGTATTAATGTGTAAGCAGAATGCCATCTCTTCATCAACAGTAAGGAATGGCATAGGTACCTAAATCATGGAAATTATAAAAAATAAGACAGTTCCTTATTGTTTCTTTTAGTTAATTTAAGGGATACAATTTTTTGAGTTCTCCTCTTACTTAATGAGATACACACAAGAACTAAATGAGCCAACAAGAAATCTGTACTATATATTTAGAAACTACACAGAACTTGGGAAGCATTGACTCAGCTTGACTTGGAGACCTGCAGATACCAGTCTTTGAATAAGATGAATGCCCTTTGAATAAGCCTCACTTAAGGCATTTTATTTTGTTGTTTGGTGATTTTATAATTTTGGAACTGAGACAGGAAATCACATTTATTGATCTGGTTTGTGTGGGTGAAACATTTAACTTAGAACTGTGCAGAGCAGTTTCATCTTCTAAATGGTACCATCATGGAAATCACTAAAAGTTTCACTGGAAAGGTTGATCAAAGCAGATATGAAGGAAAAAAAAAAAAAAGAAGAAAAGAAAAATTTGGCAAAAGCTGCTGTCAAGACTATTTAGATGGACATATCTGAATCTCTGAATACTACCAACTGTCACATTTAATCAGCTTTAGGCTCTTCTTGGTCATCATCACTTTTGCAAGTCACAGTTTAGAAATAGTTAATCAATTAATTCAAAACCTACAGAGCTGTTGTTATGATGAAAACTTCATATATCTGGAAAACCTTTCCATTCAAGAAAGCTCATCCCATAGTTACAGAGGAAATTCATATAAGACTGGGACCTAAATTTTATCCTTGGTAGTTGAAGTGATCCCTAGAATACTCTGCATGTAATGTTAGAATGCAAAGGCTTCTGTTTCCTTGGGCATGACACTTAATTTCTTTAATAACTGGCATGCTGTGGAACACTTTGTGAGGTAGCCATTTCCAATGACATTATGAGAGAAGGCACTAAATAAACTTTGTCTGGAGAAGGTTTTATTCTTTTGCTGAAGGACCTGTTGGTTGGAAAGTTTCAGAAGGTTCACTTCCAGATAATTTCTCAATTAACAAATATCTTCCTTCAATTAGAAGCTGATCTGTGTGCCTGTTATGTTTGCAAAATCCTGCTTACACTTTGAATCACTGACATGCATTCTATTCAGTGGAAGTTATTAAATGAAATGAAGATTCTCTTTAGTTATTCTTTAGCAGTTTTGCTCTCATCCGGTCCTTGCCTTTGTCATGTAATAAATTATGTACGTGCAAGGAAGAAAGATTTGGGTGCACAACTTTCCAAAGTTTGTGAATACATTATATCAAGCTGTTGTCTTCCTGCTGACAGCCAGTTGCTGCAAGATCTCCACTTTTGTGTCTGGGCCCTTCTGTAGCCCTGAATTATGGATGGAGTTCAGTTTTGGAGCCCCATCTCCCCAGTACTTCCTCTGAATTCTGTGAGCAATATGTGGTTCCTATGAGTAATGAAGAAACATTGTTAATTGAGCAAGACAAGAGAAGAAAATTATTAGTTTCCTTCAAGTTACATGTTATTTGAATTCTCTTAATGTTTCTAAGTCCTGCTCTCCCATTGGGGAGCCACAGAACTGGCAGCTGTGTTAGTGTATTAGGTAATTTCTGCCCCAAAATCTTACATTCTCCAGCCTTATATAAACTGGAGGTACCACTGGTATGTAGTATGTACTGAGCAGCCCTACTAACCCTTTAACCCTACAGATTTGCCTTCAGTATTTTTTTCAGTTGCATCAATCAACATACTTAGGTTTCATTCCTTTTCTAAATTATCTGTCAATCACATGCAGCAGACAGAATACCCCATTTTTTTCCTTTTGCTAGTTTCTTCTGTGAAAAAGAAAGTCCATCTCATCTTTGTGAGTCACTGTGGTGAAAATATAAAATCCAGTAAAGTCAAAGGAGTGTTTTACATCAGGAAAACAAGACTTTTTCTCAAGCTTCAGAACAATAACAACACAATGAAGGAATTGCATGGACATAGTAAGGCAGTGACTTGAATTGGTGAAATGTAGTTAATGAATGTTTATTCATTTGGATCATAGTATCTTAAGAAAAAAGATCGTATGTTCAAAAGTGTTTATATAGGGTGTACCATAATGAGACACTGATTTGCAATTGGCTGTCTTAGAACTGCAGAAATACAAATTAAAAAGTATTACTCTGTCTAGCTAAACTGCCTTCAGTCAGTCAGTGAAATTTGGGAGATGAAGTTATTACAAAGATACCAATAGCTGGCAAAAGAATCATTGAATTTCATCCTGGTTTGTTATAACTGGTTTCTGAATGAAGTGCACTAGTTGTACTGTAAGCAGTATGACTGAACCAGCATGTTCTCAGGCACAGCTTGTCATATATGTTACCATTTATGGCTCTTATGGGTGTGTCAGGTTTGGAGAAATTTATACTTTCACAAATTGTGCTATTTTAAAGAAGAGTGGAATAACAAAGTTCACATGGAAGGTTCACATATAGATTGTGTCCTCCTTGCAGAGGACTTTATCTAGAGCATTAGTAGCAAAGGAACAGTGCAACTTAAAGACCCTGCAGTTACAGAAAGTGTGAATAAAGAGTGAATAATAACAGAAATGCAGAAATAAATCAAAATATGAGTAGATGGAAGCACTAAATGATGGGGAAAAAACTTAAAAATATGGGATGAGGTGATAAAAAGATTAAAAGTCAATTTGTGTCTGTAAATGTACTTTGTTATTCTTACCTTTCTCTTTCTATGTTTATAATTTTTCATGGTTTATGCTGAGACCCAGTAAGAACGTCTGTTTTTAAACAGTAGAAATTTGAAGAGATGTTTTTACCCAAAAAAAGAAAGGACTTTCAGTACACAGTTAATGATATTTAAAGTCCCTAAAACCATGGGCTTGCCTTATTCCCAGGAGCACTCAAGCTTTCCCAGTTTTAGTAGTGTGCCTCCAGGAAATCATTCAGAAGGACACATAATTAGCCCACACTTTCCAGAGTGCAAAGTGTAACTTGATGCAGTTAAACCAGAAGACAGTTTTTATCTTTTGATCCTGTGTCAAATGTGTCAGTTGAGTAGCTTACCTGAGATCTGTAAGACAACATAGGCCATCAGATATTTTCCCATAGAAAGGAACATGCAGTAGGACACACACAAACTCACAATTTTAAAACTTATTTATTAAACGTTTAAAACTTACTTATTTTCAAAGTAACAGAAAAAGTGGCCATTGTAAGTGGCACAACCCAATGCATTGAGATTCTGTTTCTTTTTGCCAGTCTGAAGTTTAAAGAAATATGTTTGCCCTTGCTTAGGATGTATGAAAAGGAGAGAAGTGGCTCTTTCACTTTAGGCAGCAACAAGATACTGAGTCTCCTGGAAGGGTGAATGTGATACTGTCATTCCAGTGCACATCCAAATGATAGTTCTGGGAGTGGTAAAATGCTCAGTATAGTGTCTACATCTTGCATCCATTAACATGCAGAGTAGTTGAGAGAGTTCACAGTGAAATGGAATAATGTTGAATAACTCTTAGACAGAAATGCCCTGGTAACTGGGTGGGATGGTGGGGGTGGTTTGTGTGTGTCAGGATGAGGTGGCTGCCGGGGGGACCTGTGTAACTGATATAGAAAGGCACAAGCTGAAAACTCAAGTGACACTGTAAAACGGCCCTCATAGCTTAATTAAATAAAACCAATAATGCGATTTAAACTTCTTTGAGTTAAAATTACTTTAATAAGGGTGTTAATTACTAGAGGATTAACACTGCTTACATGTGATAATAGATCTGGTCAGTCAATAAAGGGTGAGAATAATGTTCGTTTAAGAAGCCAAAAGAATCTAGCACAGGATTACTCCCTAGAAAGGGATAACATTTCAAAGTGGCAAGTAAAATCAGGGGAAGATGTTTTCAAATTGCAGGAGGCATTAGAGGCTGAATTTTGCCATCATTACTCAGCAGAAGTTCCATGTGTACTGGGATCTGTTGGAGCTAAAATATTAAGAGTAATTATTGCAAATTACATATAAAATAATTTATAATTATTTGGTCTTCCAGGGAAATCATAAGAAATCATTTTTTAGATAAAACATTTAAAGAAAATACTGTCCATAGGATTGAGGAGAAAATGCATAACCTAAAGGGGAAAAAAAGCATTTTCTAAAGAGAATAATTTCTTGAAGGTGTATTTCTTAGAAAAGAAATTGTATTGGATTATTGCCTTTAAGCAAAATGGGGTTTTCCCCTAATGTGTTTGCAAACCACAGCCCGAGGAGAAGATTTTTTGCAAAAACCCAATTTAGAAAAGGAAATTTCGAGGTATCCAGGTTGCAGCTTGCTGGACTTGGAAGCCTTTGTTAAACCAAGTTATCTAGACAAGTTAGCAAGACAAAACCAGGATTTTATATGGGCTATAGTATTTGCTAAAGTGTTTTGAGAGTCATTTGATAGATATAAATAGGGAAGTAAATGTTTTCTTGTAGCTGAAGAGGAAAGTGAAGATTGTCCATGAAAGAATACGAGAATTTTTTCCTAGTGATTTTGGCTTTCCTTTTAACTCGTCTGTATTTGCATTCCTGAGCTACTGACTGCTGAATTCCTTGTCCAGAGGTTCTCAGGTCTAGCATAGCTTTCCCTAAGGGATGTAACTTCATCTGCTATAAGGGGTGGTTATGCAGCCATACCCTGAGTGAACTTCTTTGGAAGAAATAACTATCTGTTTACAGTAAACTTACGATGGCCACATCTCTAAGTATCTGTGCCTTATGGATTGCACTAGATTTTTGTTTCTGGATGCAAACAAAATTATGCTGGTTTGTGGCCTGTTATGTCTTGAATTTCAGTGGCTTTTCACGTATTCTAGCTCAGCACCCAAGATCAGCTGAGATGCTTTATTGAGCAGTTGCTGTATTTGTATCTGCTTTCTGAAGAAGCATTTCAAACAGACACTTTGTATATAAAATTATAAGTGTTTTAATGGCTGCCTAAGACAGGAATCTAGCACACTGTGGCTGTAATTTTTTACTTTAGATGTGCAGCTTTTGAGAAATGCACAGATGCTAAAAGAAACTAAACCAAAAGAAAGTTGTTAATTAAAAAATAATTACTCTGTTGTGTTGAACCAAACTATTTCCCCTTACCTGCTGTAGAACCTCAGGTTATCTCAGTGGAAGTGATGTGATTCATAGTACACACTGTAGATCATGGACTTCTGTGGAGATTTAAGTGCTGCAGATTCAAGAGGGCTCATAAACCTTGTAGACCTGTTGTATATCCTCCTGTTAAGTTGAATCAATCTCTGTAGCAGTGTAATTTCAGCATATTTCATGGATGTAGTTTTCTCTGGTGTTTTTTCCAAGTCAGAATATGACAAGAAATGGCTGGAAAGTTGGGAGAGGGAAATGCCCTGTTCACTGAATCCCTAGTTCCCAGCAGTGCCTGCACTGGTGGTGTCCTGGGTCTGTTCTTGAGCTGCAGCTTCACACAAAGAGCTGAAGTCTTCTCTTCCTCTGTAAGCACAAAGCTGATGCCATGGAGCTGTGCCATGCTCACTTGCCTTCCCATAGGCATCAGTTTGCATTTGCATGCCAGGGCTGTGTATCTAAAGCTCCTTCCTTTAATTCTAGAAGTAACTGGACTGAAGTTTAAACTTGGAGATGCATACTTGGGCAGACCTCTGCAGATGATTAGTTCTAGGGTACAGCAGCCTGTCTAGATTAGGTTAGTGGGTATACAAGGACAGTTTTGGAGTCATTAGAACCAGCATTTGTCAGATAATGACTTCCTGTGGTATGGTGTATATGCACACTTGTAAGACTGTAGGCATCTGGAGTTACTCTTATGGATAGTGCTAAATGTTAAATGTGGCAGATGGGACAAGAGTGTTCAATTCCGGAACACAGTATGGAAGTGGAAGTGAGTGTGTTTTGTATTTGAATTTTATTCTAGTTACACCAAATTAAATTAATTTTAATTAGATCCACCTCTAAACCAGAGAAGGTAGTTAAATTTTAACTTTAGATTTTTAACTTTTTGACAACATTTTTATAGTGAATCATCTCAGATGGATTTTTATGGGAAGGATTGAGACAAATGGTACAGTTTTAATCCCTGAGAAGTTTACTTTAGGACAGTGTTCCTCATCATATGCTATTTATGGCATTATTTCATAGACAAGTGAATAGTTTAAAGCAAACCTGTTGTGAGTCTAGTGCCTATAGAAAATTAAAGATCAAATAAACTAAACTATAAAATTTCTTTTTAGTAGATGTCAATATTTAAGTACTACTGGCAAACCTGTGTTTGGAAAAACAACCAGACGCCAAGCGGAAATGCCAGCTGAGATTTACCTCTGCTGTATTAAATCCTTCATAATTTGAACAGTTGAAATTGTCTTTTCAAAGTCTTGTCCAGGTGAGAGGCAGATGGCCTGTTTGGGGGGGCTGCACTTGTCACCCCTGTGTGCTGTTTGAATGTGTACACCTCTGCATCAGGAGCTCAAAACCAGAAAAAATGGTGAATGACCTGACCATTGCATAATACACAATTTTTAATCCACACAGATTTTGCCATTGACATAGTTTTATGCTTTGTCTGAAGGGACTTTGTGTACGGACTAACACGCTTGACAGGAGCAATTTGGCCGGAGCCTGTGCCCTCTGGAGCCTGACTGTCTGCCAGGCTCCTGCTTTTCAAACTCTTCTCTGCTTCTAGACTCAAAAAATGGTTCTTTTGCTACTAGTCCAGCTTATTCTTTAATGATGAAGAACACCACACTACATAATAAACATTTTCACTGTAATTAAACAAATCTTCTTTGAAGAGGTATTACTTGTTGCTGTACTGCGTGTTTCATAGGGCCTAGCTGTTTATATTTGTCTCAGAAACTATTTTTCTGTGTCTTCTGATGTTATATCTTGGGCTGCTTGAAGTTTTAATGGGATTTGTAAAAATTATATGTTGTGAGTGTTTTTCTGGTTGTGGTAACAGCAACAAGCTTGTTCACGTGGCTTCAGCAGCAAGTATTCTATTTTATAGGCAGGCCTAAGTTCATTTGAAGTGCCAAAGAATAAAAAAAAAATCATGAATGTAACAAGACCAGGCATTTCTTAAAACATAACTCACGATCCAGATTTTAGGAAAGAATTCTGTCCCTTGCAAGGATTTTTTCTTATAAAAGTATATGAACACAAATAACTTCTGTTTTCTCCTAGCATAGCAACAAATCCCAATGGTTCATCTGTCATAACATTATACATTGTACATTTATGAATGTGTTGAAGATTGTATCCCAACATTCAAGATAGTGACAGATACAATTTCACCTATAAATTTGAAACAGATGGTAGCATTTAAATACAAAATTATTTCATTCTTGTGAACATTTCAACGTCCCAAATTTGGACACAATTTCTAAATGTATGGTGCTTAAAAGAAAAAGGCAGGTTTTAATGCAGTGGCTTAAAAACTGAAAGACACTGCCTTTCTAACACAGACTATCCTTCCTTTGAAAATCCAGGGCTCAGTTTTCAAAGCATTGTCTAGGAATTTAGCGTGCGACCCCCATTGACACTAATGGGAATTGCATAGCTAAGTCCCCATAACATCACTTTGAAAATCCATTTGTTGTACCAATTCAGAAAAATGACATAAACTACGGGGAGACATTCACAGATCAAGAGAGCAATGTACACTTTGAAATACAAGACCAATTTGTGTTATTCCAGTTATGTGATCAGTAGAAGGGATTCTGAAATTCACCACGTTCACAAAATAAGTCACCAGGTCTAAATAAAACAAAATATTTTGGCAAGTGGCAGGCAGACTTGCTAACCAGGCTAACAAGATGTTTGTCAGCAGTAATGAACACCTACTGATTAAGTGATAATTGTGTTTGGTTGGTATGGTGTTATTCTACAGTTAGCAAACTCTTTTTTTCTTTCAAGCTGGACTTAGGTATCTACATTTTAAGTAGTTCTGTTGTTCCTTTGCAACAAGAAATGTTCAGAGTAAACAAGACTTGTCTTTGTCCAGTTTTGATTCTGATCCTGGTCCTTTATGTTTTGTTTTCCAATTTAGTAAGTGTTCTCATGGAGCTTTAATTAACAGGAACATAACTTGGTGAAAAATGAAGGTGTTATCTTCATGGTCTTGCAGATGGTTTTTGTTGGAAATAAACATGTGTAACATATGTTCATGTATACTTGTGCACAAAACCTAAGCAAAGATTAAAACAGTGTTGTTGTTGTTGTGTAGCTGTGTTACTGCAGTGCCTATGAGTCCCAGTCATGGACCATGGCCCCATTATGCAGGGCAGAATATAAATAAGTGTTTTAACAAAAGAAAGACAGTGCTGCCTCAGAGTTCCCAAAGCAATGAGATTATAGCTCCACTGAAAGGTTAACGTTATGTCAGAGATTATGAAACAGCAACAGTTCTGGTTGACAGGCTTCCTTTTGGGTCCTGAAACCCATTTGTCCTTAAAACAAGGCAGGGTGGGTTGGTACAGTGTGAGCTCCTTGGAGTAGGAAATGTTTTGGACTGGAACATTTGTGAGTGGCTTTTGAGAGTTTACTATGTTTAAAATTTAAAAGTCGCCTTCATGTTTGGTGCTTTGCTTGCTCCAAAGCCCAATAAAAGTATAAATAATTGAAATATTAATGTGTTTGCTCTGTCTTATGGGCCGAAATGATACATAGCTAGCAATAGTCTTTTTTTTCCCTAGGCCAAAAGCCATGCATCCTCAAGGAAAAAATTGTAACATTACTTCTGTGTTTTTTCGTAAGAAAAGATTGGGTGTAGCTTGCAGTTGTATATGCCTGGCACTATTCATTTCCCAGAAGAGTTCACTGTATTCTAGGCTTTGGTTTTTTTTTAATTAAAGAGGTCAAAATCCATTATATCAAAATTTCAAAGAATTTGCCAATTAGCTGTAGTCTGTGATGCCCAGCAGGTGGCTTTTATACTATTAAAGGGAGATTGTTTCCATCTCTGATCAAAGCGAAAGCAAAACAAAAGAAAATATAGAATATTTTGCTGTACGCAGTGCAAACCACATGCTGTGTAAATTATGTGAAAACTGTACATGAGAGACTGTTCAGTCATCCCACTTCAAGAAAAGGTTCTGTATATTTTCACACTGATCCTTGCGAGGATTTCAGTGGTAATGTCTAAGTCTGTTTAGATTACTGATTAGCTGAGAAGGTTAGACAGCTTGCTATTTCCTAAAATGAAGACTTTAGCATTTTCCTTATTTAAAAGTAAAAGTAAAAACGCACAATTAAGTAGATAATGAATTTACTAGAAGTGAAATTAGACAAAGCTGAGCGTGCTGGAATGTTTAGGATGCAAAAAATTTCCAATTTGCACTTTTGAATGAATCTAAACTTCCCTTATTTTTGCCTACTTAAAAGAATGTTTGTGACCTTTTGACCCTTTTGTTATCCCTTACTCAGAAAGGCCTTTATTCTGTAAGACTTAGGTATAAAAAAATAAAAAGAGCATTAATGGCGTAACAGTCCTTTCTGATCACCCTGTGTAAGATGTTTATGCAAAGTGTCAATAGAAGCAATTGGCCTAACAGTGTGACAACCTGCTTTGCTTGGAAATGGGCTAATCTCCTGTTTGGGTTATCCAGAGGTCAGGTAAGGATTTCTTTTTTCGCACTCCCCGTAGCGCACGGGTACATAACCTGCAAACACTACAGGGCAGAAATCAGAAGCAATCGAGCCTAAGGATGCCACAAAGCATTTTTAGTTAATCCTGACCTGTTTGCTTTTCCTGATTTTTTTTTCTTCTGCTTTCTTTTAGTTTTTCCGTTCTTGGTCCCATCCCCGAGAATCTGAGTGTATAACACACAATGATAACAGGGACTCTACCAATTTCATTATCTGCTTCACTGTGTGGTTTTTTCTTCTTCTTCTTTTTTTTTTTTTTTTTTTCCCCAAACAGGCATCATCCCGCTCGTTTTTGAAGTTCACGTGGAAACCTACTTTAAATCTCAGTTTTTGAGAGCTGCCCCCTTTGCCCTGTCACAGCAGGCTGGAACTCAATAAGAGCTCAGGCAAGCGTAGCGGGCCGGGCAATGGGCCTTGGCGGGCTGCACGCTGTGAGCTCCTGCCTCTCTGAATCAGCTTCTGTGTGTTTTTATAACTGCCTTTTTTTTCCCTGTTAATTATGCCCCAAGGCTGTGGAAAGACAGCATTTATCTGTTTCAACAGACTAAGCAGCAAGTGTTCTGACATGTTTATCAGGCAAATTGTACCTGACAAAAGGTAATTACACATGCAATCAAGTCCAGAAGTAACTGGGTGATTAGGGGTTAATAAACTGTTTAGCATAAGAAATACTGTGAGCAAGGAGAGTGGGCCAGAACTGACATAACTGACAGTGATATATTAAAAGAATTACTTTTCATTGGATGGAATATTTGACTTTACTGAAAGGTAAGTAGGAAATTAAGTGTACAACTCAGTTTTATCTCCAGCTCCTGAATCACTGGTGCCATTTGTACAACCAAAGCTATTTGCTGATGCTCATGCTGCTTCAGAAGAGATTGCAACTTGCACCATTCCATCTTGCATTAAGCTACCTTTATAATTTACAATTAGGATTTTTGTAGTATAACCAGCACAGGGTGTAATGGACACTGCCCCCATTTCCATCTGCAAAGCTCATGTCTCCTCCTTCTGTCTGTTGCTGTGCTCACTCTGTGCATAGCTATTTCCCAAAGTTGCATTCTCTTCCAAGATTATTCCTGACAGTTGCCCAAAAGTAAAAAGGAAAGGGCATCTGTATGATATCTGAGGATGTGACAAGAGGCTCAGATGTCATTGAAAGGGCCGGATGGTCGATTCCAGCAGTTCCCAGTGCACAAAATTCTCACGTAATTACAAGATGGCCTAAATACAGGACTATGGCTGAGCTGCTCTGAACTTTAGGTAATACAATGCAAAGCTTTAGTGAGCAATGATAAAGAGTAATTTCTATTCAAACACGGCCATATCACCTAGATACTGGGAAAACGCTAGAGAACTAACTTTGAGGAATAGGTGCAAGTGCCCTATTTGAAATCAGAATTCTGTCCCTAAAAGTTTAAGATCTTTCTCTCATAGCATCAGTATTATAATGTTTTGTCTTAACTGATCCTGTTAGCTAACAAGGTCTTACAGTAGGAGTAACCAAACCTTTTAACCAAAACATAGTTTAGTATCTTTTGAAATAAGTCTTCCAATTAAAAATAGCAGTGTTACCTGTGTAATGTCAGAAATTACTATAAACTTTTACGTAAATACACATAAACACCTTTTCTTTTCCTAGTGATGTTTATTTCTACAAAGACACCTAATGTTTATACATAAAAGGCATCTAGAAAATACCTACACATGAAGGGAAAATTACAGAATCAAAGCAATGTAGAGTATAATTCAAAATAAAAGTGCAGTACAGCAACCAGAGGCTTAAGTTACCTATAATGTTAGAAGTATATATGTGACTAATAATGTAATGGTTTGGGAAAGCAACACTGTTGCACGTACAGTAGAAGAAAAGTGCTGCTCTCTGATCATCAGCCCTGATGGTTCCAAGATGCTGGATGAAGGTTCCCCTTATATCACCTTTAGAAAAAGCAAAATCTTCTAAATAAGGTGGAAGTGTGAACTGTATCTTGTAAATGTAAGTAAGTGGACAATACATAGGATGTTCTTGGCGGTGTACAGGAAAGGCTGAAGCTTGTTCTTTTTTTTTCCCTTGTTCCTTTTTTTTTCCACAATGACTCAGACACACATCTCTGCAAATTGTTCCTAGTCAGAAGGGAATAATTGCTACTAGAAAAGCATATTCTTCTTCATTATAAAATACTTGGGTATAGTATTGCCTGTCTGAGCTTATTCTTATTTTTCATGGTTATTATGGGATGAAGAGCACAGCAGTGCCATTGTTCTTGGGTAGCAGAGTACATATATTTAGTTTATTTGGTGCTTCACAGTGTTTTTGCTGCATGATAAGCTGGTTCTGACTAAACACCCTTGGGTGGCTCCTTATGTGGGGCTGAGACTGCCTTTCTGTCAGGTTTTTTCCACACGTGTTAACTTAGGAAAGATGGATGTGCAAAATAAACATTTTTCGTATTGTAATTTCAAGGCAAGTTGTGCACAGTGTAACCTTAAAGAAGTTGCAGCCAGTAGCACGGGTATGATGTGATAAAACTCTCTTGCCTTTGGCTGATTTTTGAGGCTGGGAAATGCTTATTGCCAGGACCTACTGTTTGCCCATATTTGACCGTGTATGCCAGTGTGGGGCATTCCTTGTTAGACAATACATTTCATTTTCAGTTATTGTCTCAGTAATAGTGAAAGCTTTAATAAATAAAACAGTAGTAGGGAAATGTTGCTTTAACTTGGCCTTGATTTGATCCTAGATGCGGCGGTAAAAACTACTGTCACACAACCAGCATTGGGCTGTGCAACCACTGAGCCTGGCTGCCAGGGCAGATGTAAATGATAGGAATGGCCAGGACACAGATCCCAAGAGCTGCACACCAGACAGCTCTTCCCACCCCACAGCATGCAGTATTTGCTGTCCAAGCCCACTGCGTACAGGAGTGTGCCACGGTGCAGAACTGCAGCTGTGGTGGGACAAAATGCACAGTGCATAATTGTGCACAGCAGCAGTCTGGGCTCCAGCAGTGTCTGCAGCTCCCTGCCACATTTAATCCTGATCCAGGACATGATTGTCACACTACAGCCCCTGAAGAGATGCACAGAAGGAGGGAAGGGGGCTGTGACTGACTGGCATGTGTCATTTGATTGCATGTCTGGGCCTTTGAGCTACCTGCCACGTGTCATGACAGCTGCTTGAACTTAAGAGATTTATTAGCATGAGGTTGGTTGTGTGCAGCTCTTTGACCATGCATGGAGCAGGGAAGGAGCTCTGGGTACATCACCCTTGCCAATAGTGTCTCTTTAGGTGTTCATTCTTGAGGTCCAGGACTGTGTTGGAGTGCACAGAATATGCTTCATGTTCTGTGTGACATTTTTTTACCTCGTGTTAAAAAACAACAGGCTTCATGGTTTGTTTAGAGCCCTACATGCTTACTTGTGTTTGGCCAGGTGACAAATGAGGTGTAATCTTCCAGTCATTGCTATCACTGAGATTTCCCAGAGCCATGGCACAATCAGTTGAGTCAACCCTTGAAAGCATTGTATGTAACTCACTCATGCAATATTGTCAGGGAAGTTTCTTTGAACTTGTCAGCACTGTAATTGTGTCAGTCATCAATGGCTTTGGCTGCACATTGCTAGCAGGATACTTTAGGTACCTTTCACCCATATGAGCTTCAGGGTTGTTTAAGATTTACCCAGAATCCTCTATTTCAGTGGTACAATAGGGATAAGAAATGAAATCTTTCACTTCTTACTCATTGAATACAACTGCAGGAACATGGGTCCATCCTTAAGGACCATGTCCCATGTGAAGCCCATGACAAGTAGCACTGTAAGTAGCAATAAGTTATTAATCACCAGATTATATCGTTTGGGTTCCTGTCAGCTTTATCCTCACCTTGCCTTGTGCATCTGCCTGTCCTATCTTTCCACTCTTTTGGTTGTGTTTTAAATTACCTCTGTGAGGACTGGCACCTGAACTGTGTAACACAAGTGATGAGTAACATGCAGCTGAGGCTGTGAGTTTCACAACTGAGTTATCAAGCCTTCCCAAGTCTGTTTGCATGGTGAGTGAAGGCATGTTCTCAGCAACTCAATAAAATTGAGTTGTGGACACCATCTTGAGAAAGGGCATTATGGGAAATAACTGTTTGAATTTGATCTTGGTGCTTATTATGGATATCTAGTCAGCAGAGAGGTGAAATTGCCTCCTTGGGTTTTAGATCCTTTCACCTCTATGAAATAGTTAAATGTAAAATGTGAGTAGGTGTGTCAGAGGCCCGTTATAATGCCAGGAAATGTTGCTACCTAGTCCCAAAAAATTATACTACAAATAAGGAAGAAGTAATTAATTAGAAAAATATGTATTTAAATTAGACGCTATATTTGAAAGTAACATAAGAAAGTGGTTTGGAAGTGGAAAACTTTGCAAAAGAGAGGCATTGAAATTTGAATCTGGGAAGACTGTATGTATACTTTTCTGTAAATGAATTGGTTTTATGATTTTGGGCATGAGCATTGCTGGACTCTTCTGACAGTTTGTCACGCTGAGAAGTTTAAGGCAAGGTAAGGTTCTCTGGGGTGCAGCCCTCCTCTTAGTGTAGCCTGAGAAGTCAGAGGGGTGAGCACCTGCTGCACCTCTGCCTGTGGGAGCAGGGACTGCCACTGTTGTGTCCCAGCTCTAACAGCTCTGATCAGGTGTAGCAGAAACAAATGTTTGAAATGAACAGTTCTTCCTTGAAATAGCAAAATGATGTGACTTGCAGTAGTCTGTTACATTTTTTTCAAGTAGTTTTGTTACACAAAATCCTGTTCCAGCCCACCTTTCCAGCATTACTGATTGAGGGCAAGCAGGGCTCTAGGTTACACTGAGGACCCAGCTCAGCAGAGCAGCCTCGGGCCCTGCACGCTGGGGCAAAGTGTTGTTAATGGTTCCCAAGGCTTTTTTTAACAGTAGGTTTGGCTAACACGGGACAGCCTGAGAACAAGCCCTTGTTAGCCCTCAGCAGCAGGACAAGGCCAGGCCCCAGACGCAGGGGGAAGCTGGGGTGCCCCGCCATTGACGTCAATGGCAGTGGGGCCCACTGGTGCGCAGGTAGCCGTGGGAAAGGCATCCCCGAGCAGGGCTGCCTGTGCCCTGGCCCCTGGCAGCCTGGGCAGGGTGCCCAGCGGTGCCTGGCCTGCACCCTGTGATGGTGGAGGGGCAATCAGGCTTTGAGGGCCGTGAGGGTGCTGGAGGTTCAGTATCGCATCTGATTGTAAAAGCAGGCTGGTTTATTGTTGAACAGCAGCTCTCAGATCATGAGTCCAAGACATGATTTGAAACTGCAGCCAAGCGTAGTATTGTGGTTGGAGACTTTTTGTTCCTCCACTGAAGTGTTTGGGTTTGTTTGGGCCAGAAGTGTGCCCAGGGCTTGGCTCTGAGTTTCAGGGATCAGTTATAATGGAGACTGCAGCCAGGAGGTGTTTAATTCACTTTAATTGGACTACCTGAACCTCGTTTAAATTAGTGTGAGAAGCAGCAGATACTAGCATCCCTGTCTTGCTCCCCACGGTAAAGCAAGTTCCTAAATACTAAATCGTGAAGCCATCAGCATTCCCTCCTAGGGCCAAACCTGCACGGCCGCCTCCCTGCACATTGAAGGAGGTGAGAGACGTTAAAGAAAAAATGGGCAGGTGAAGGGGGGTGGTGGCTGGGCTCGGCGGGGGCTGCACCCGGCCTCTCTCCGCAGAGCCTCCCGCACTCCGTCACCCGCCTCTCCCCCCGCAGCTCCTGGACCTCTTCATGGTGTGGGACTGGTCCACCTACCTGGCGGACTACGGGCAGGCCACCTCCAAGTACCTGCGGGTCAACCCCAGCACGGCCCTCACGCTCCTGGAGAAGTAAGTGCGGGGGCCGGAGCTGCCGGCGCGGGGTTGCGGAGCGGGGCCGGGGCCGGAGCCGCCCTGCCGGGAGCGGCGGGGCCGGGCCGGGCCGCGGGAGCAGCCGGCGGCTCCCGGATTGCCTCTCGGGGCAGGGGAGACGCTGAGCTTTGGCCGTGGTGAAGCCGGTGCGGGCGTCTCGGCCGGTCTGGCGGGCGGGCAGGGAGGGCAGGGCGCGTTACCGGCAGCGCGGTACCAACCTGCTGTAAAAACCGCATCAAACAAAACACGTTGTGGTTTAAATACGCTTTCTAACATTGTTTTCTCTTCTCTCCTGCCTGCGATGAAAATGTCTTTTGCAGAGTTCACAGAGGGTATGTATCGCCTATATTGTTACAAAATACTGTTTCTGTAACTTGCCTAATTTCCCGAATTTCGTTTTTGTATTCGTTGGTACGGGAAATCAGCAATATAGATGCCCGTTATTGACGGTGAACAAAATTCACCCATTCGCTGAGTCTGAATTTACCATGGAAGCAGATGATACTAACGGGCTTTTTGACTTGCTTCTCTCCTAAGGCAATTGGTAGAATCAGGGTCCTGCTGAAGGGGTATTTGCTTAATACTTACAGGTTATTTGTGAAGTAGTATTTGTTGAAACAAACACATTCTGTGCTTCTGCATTGCAGAAGTTTAATTTAAGAACACATAGTGAACAGGTTTTGTAATCTTTCAGTTCTTATTAGCAGAAAGATCAAAAGAAGAACATTAGTAAACCAGTCTAAATACTCAGATTTTTCCTTTTCAATTTATGTTTCTGATGTGTTTGTCATTTGCTTTTTTATTTCTCTAGAATGAAGGACTCCAGCAAAAAGAACAACATTTTTGCTCAGTTCAGGAAGAATGACCGTGACAAGCAGAAGCTAATAGAGACTGTAGTAAAACAGCTTAGGAGTTTAGTGAATGGTATGTCCCAGCACACATAGGCCTCTTAAGTCGACAGTATCTCATCACACCAAGAGGTGTTTCTTATCCACTATTTCTACTAAGCAAATGGTGATACCAGTTAGGACTTTTGTTTGACCGAGAAAAGGAAAAATGCAGTAGATAGATTGTACATGTAGTCTTCAACAAACAATTCTTTGTACGTATTTTTAATGGGTCGAATACTATTTTGTATATTGTAAACAAATGGTGAAAAATGAGGTTGTACAATAAAAACCAGCACAGTCGTATTGTACATGGAAGTGCTCAGCTGTAAATATGTTATTTAAATATCTGCAGATATGGTGTCCAAAATTTTGCTCCGAGTAGGAATTATTTGAGAAATGATCCCTTAGTTGCCGTTTTCTAGTTGAATCCTAATTTAAAGTTTTTAAGCTTGAGATACTTGTGTTTCAGATGCCGCTTACTGTTTTCCTGCATTAAATGTATATTAGCCCTAAAGTGATTGGACATAATTTTGTATACCAGGTTTTGTAGTCTGGAGGTATGAAAAGGTCTTCTGATTTTTAGTACCTTTGAAAACTACCGGAGAACTAGACTTGATATCCATTTAGCATTAGGACTTACAGGCTTTGTTCTCCAAAAGAGTTTAATCTTGAGGTTGTGAATGTAAATAACCATTTGATTTCTTTATAATGTGACATGTTGTTTCGTTTTGGTTTTGTTCCTCAGGGTTACTATTTCTAACTGTACTTTTGTAAGATCTCGGGTTCTTTATCCCAGGTTGCAGTAAGGAATAGGTTTGCCGCTGTTGTTTTCGTGCCGCATCTGTTTGTTAGTTTGCGCTTTCTCCTGCCAGCCCCATCCCAGCAATTGGCATTTTGTCCCACTACCGGTCTCTTTGCACTGTCCCCTCCTGGCTATTTTAGACACTTAAGAGAATGTCTAACAAATACAAACCAAATGGAACGTGTAAAAATAATGTACATTTCGCTGTATTTTTAAGTTATTGACGGTCTAAATACAGTAATATAAACCTCACCCGTATTCCTGTTTAATTTCACACACGGGAGCACACCTCGGAGCCGGTTTCGCGGGACCTGTGCAGGTCCCGACTCACTGGTGATTTTCCCCCGGGGAAGGCGGCCGGGGGGATCCGCGCGGCCCTGACGGCGGGGTGCGGGCCGGGAGCGCTGCAGGGCCGCCCCGATGCCGCTGCAGGCCGGGGAGCCGGGGGCGGTGGGGCTGCGGAGCAGGGCTGGGGCGCTCCCTGGTCGGGGGAGCCCGGGACGGGACTCGCTACCTGGGCAGGCCGGCCCGAGGGGGCGCCGGGAGCTGCCGGCGGGGCGGAGAGGGTGCCCCGCACCAGGAGCGGCCGTCCCGCCTCCGGCTCGGGGCGCCCCGAGGGGCCGGGCGGGGGCGGGAGGGGCGCCGGCCCCCAGCCCCGGGGGCTGCCCCGAGCCCCTCGGCCGCTGTCCCCGGCCCTCCCGCGCCAATCACCGCACTTGGCCGCGCTGCTTAAATATGCAGCGGATACGTCATCTCCGAAGGTGGATCGGGCGTAAGTGGCCAATATCTATATAAATGTGGCCGAGGGGCGAACCGGCAGCAGGAGGCGAGCGGGGCCGGGCGGGCAGCAGCCGGCAGGGCCCGTCGCGCAGCGCCCGTAGCCGAGTCGCGGGGCGCCGGCCCCCCGTGCCTGACAGCCGCACCCGGCCCGTCCCCGCCGCCGGAGCAGGATGCCGGCCGGGCCCTCCTGGCCCGAGGCGGCGGCGCTGGTGCTGCTGGCCCTGGCTCTGCTGATCACCCTGTGCCGGCACCTGTGGGCGCTGCGCTGGAGCCTCAGCCGGGACCGCGCCAGCGCCTTGCCCTTGCCCAAGGGCTCCATGGGCTGGCCTTTCTTCGGGGAGACTCTGCACTGGCTGCTCCAGGTGAGGCGCCGGGGGACGGGGCGGGGTGGAAGGGGCTGGCGGGAGCCACGGGCTGACCCGCAGCTCGTCCCCAGGGCTCCCGCTTCCACAGCTCTCGGCGGGAGCGGTACGGAAATGTCTTCAAGACCCACCTCCTGGGCCGGCCTGTGGTGCGGGTGACAGGCGCTGAGAACATCCGCAAGATCCTGCTGGGTGAGCACACGTTGGTCAGCGCACAGTGGCCCCAAAGCACCCATATCATCCTGGGCTCCCACACTCTGCTCAGCTCCACGGGTGACCTGCACCGCCAGCGCCGCAAGGTGAGCCTCACAGCCACCCTGACAGGGCACCCAGCCCAGGCAGCGCCCACGCCTGGCCTCGGTGGCGTGTGTGCCCCCCCTGCTTTAACTACCTGCCTCTCTTCCCCCTTCTCCTCCTAGATCCTGGCCAGAGTGTTCAGCCGTGCCGCCCTGGAGAGCTACCTGCCGCGGATCCAGAAGGTTGTGAGCTGGGAGCTGCGGGGCTGGTGCATGGAGCCAGGCTCTATCGCAGTTTATTCCTCCGCTAAAACCTTAACTTTCCGCATTGCAGCTCGGATTCTTCTGGGGCTCCGCCTGGAAGAAAAGCAGTTCAAGGATCTGGCCAAAACTTTTGAGCAGCTGGTGGAGAACCTCTTCTCCCTGCCCCTGAACATACCCTTCAGTGGGCTGCGCAAGGTACTGCCGCCTGCACTGCTCCCTCTGCCCGGGGCAGCGCCTGGGCCCTGGCGGCACAGACCCCCTGTCCTTAGGTCCACCAAGGGACATTTCTGATGGGCCAGGACATCTGCAACACCCCATTCTAGGTCTGAGGGCTTGGTGTCTTACCTACCCCAGCCATATCCCCTTCTCTCTGCACTTCTCACCTGCTTTTGGCTGGCTTCCAACACCTCTGGGCACTGGCTCCAGCTCATTATTCAGCATAGGGCTCCTCTTCTCCCTCATCCCACATATTGCCTCTGGTGAGTCCATCATGTCTGACCCTATCCGATCTGAACTCATGTCAGCCCACGGCAGAGGCGTCTGTGGGCATAAGCACAAAGACAGGTGGGCACAGCACACCTCAGCTTAGCACTTCCTCTGAAAGTCAGGCAGGCTGAGAACTTAAGGCCCACTTATAGTCCTCGGTCCCTTGTAGTCCAGCAGCCCAGAGGCAGCCCAGGGAGACAGACAGTCTCCTCCACCTCTTTCAACCTGCAGTTTCTTCCCTGCTGCTCTGTCCCTCTGCCTGCCTCTCCACACTCCTGCTCTAGGTATAGGTCCTGTGTACCATTCTTCCTCTCACATTCCTCCCTCCTCTAGCTTTGGGTTTTCCATTCTTACCACAGCTGAAGTCTCCTGTCTGCTTTAGACAGGTCTTCCCTCATCTCTTATTTCCACTGTGAGCTCTGTCCTTTTGGATCACCTTACCCAAACAATCTCAGTTCTCCCCCATCCTCCCTGCTACTTTTCATCAAAGCTCTTGTTTTCCCTGTCCAGTTTCCCTTTGCAGGTTGTCACCAGTAGGAGCTTTCATCCCCCTGCCCTCTCTCAGGTCAGCCAAAGCCTGTCTGGCCCCAGACCAACATCTTCAACTTGCCTTTAGGTCCCCTTGTCATTCACCTTGCTCCCTGCCCTGTTTACTTTGTCCAATCCTTCCCACCTCAAATCTAAGCTTTTGTATCTTCTTCCCAATATCTGGCCATGGCCATTTTTAACTTCAAATTTCTGGTCCTTGTGGCTTTTGCAGGAGACGTTTTTATAGAGAGTTATACAGTGTGACTCCATCATCCCACGTTGCAAAGGCATTGCTGATCACTTGACTTGCTGAGATCTTACAGGAATGTTTTGCTGCACTGGAGTGCAACATAACTGAGCTGACTGTGATTAATGTGTCTATCCACTATTCCCATGTAAAACCATTTGTGCCTTGCTGTCTGGACTCAGTTTTCTTGTTACCTTTTCTTTTCCCTTGGAATAAGCTTCCTTTGCACCTGACACAACTGTAGATTTGCCCAGTGCAGATGCCTCTGAACTTTGTAGCATGGGTTTACAGTTGTCTTTTCCTCCCAGAGAGTTTCTTGGGACTTGTTGCATTTGATTCACAACAGCAAGGCAACAGAAGGTGCAGCATTTCCCCCAGACTGCTGCCTCTTGCAAAGCTCTGGGGCTGGGCAGCAGATTAAACAGTTCTTGCTGTTACAGGTCCTGGGATTAAGGATTGCTACACTTGGGTTCCCCTGGTCTCTCTAGAGAGTGGGACAGTTCCTAAGGTTCTTCTGAACTGTGTGTGCCTCTCACAGGGAATCAAAGCACGGGACATACTACATAAGTTTATGGAGAAGGCTATACAGGAAAAACTGCAGAGAAACAACCCAGAAGACCACAGCGATGCTCTGGATTTCATAATGAACAGTGCCAAGGAGCATGGCAAAGAATTCACCATGCAGGAGCTAAAGGTAAGGAGAGCCTCTGCCTTGCAGTGCCACTCCTGACTCAGTGGCTGTTTGAGAGATGTGGGCTGAGGGCCGGGAGGAGGCTTGTGGGGAGCTGGGGACCACCCCCAGCTGCTGAGGACACCAGCTCCTGCACTCAGCACACTCTTATGCCCTTGTAGTCTTATGTCTCTGCCATAGAAGGGACCTTTTAAAAGGGAATGAATGCCCTTCTACCTTTCCTCTTCAGGGCCACCAGCCTTAGCCTGATGTGGGGTGCTGGTAGGATTATGTGGCTGTGTTAAGGCTCTGCATGTCTGTGCACTCAGTAACCTCCAGGACACTCTCTTGGAAGTATTCAGAGCTACTAGTGTGCTTCTCAAACACAGCCCAGCACCCAGCCTAGGGCAGGGTGTAGATCACATCACTGGACTCCTCAGGGCTGTGAGCCCAGAAATTTCTGAGGTGATTAACCAGAATAGGTCTAGGGATGCAGCCTGGATTCCAGGTCATTCCCTATCACCTCCTCATTCATCCGATCATGTAGCTTGTGGATTGCTGTGAAGAATGTGATGTATGGCTGTGACATAGGGATGAGCCCAGTAGTCCTTAATGAGCCAAAACCACCAAGTGAGTGTTTTGCCAAAGATCTTGGGAAAAAAATTTGTCTTTAGTACTGCATCATTCATAGTTCCAGATCACATGGTATCAGTGAATGATAGATAGCATTGCATTTATATAAGAAGTTTTGAAGCAGTTTTGCATGGGTACAGCAGCTGGATATGATTTTAAAGTATTTGAGTATAGTTTAAAGGTAGTTTTACTATTTGTTTAAGTATTTCAGGATAACTATCCAAAGACTAATGTTTTATAAATATTTTGTAAAAATGCAATCGCTAAATCTAAAATATTTGAAAAACTTTGAGCAACTATTAGATATAATTAGAACCAGTATACATTACTAAATAAATTTTATTACAATTATTTATTACATTATTTAATCTAACAATGTTTTATTATAATGTGATTTTAAAAAATAATTGACAGATTCAAAATGTGATTGATTAAGATGAATTAATCTCTGTTATTCACATTAATATTATGCAAGAATAATTCCACAATCTCTCATCATATCCCTGACTCTGACCACAAATGGAATAAGAAGATATTAAATGTAACATAGATTGAGTGACATGGCAGCAACCTTGGGCCAGCTGATTCAAATTATAACATATTCATTTGTTGAAATGTACCTTCATGGTTAGAAAATTTCTGTATTTAACAAAATTAATTTCAGACTGAACTGCCTATGCTTGCAATTATGGCAATATTTTCCACCCTAATAAAACAGTAGTAGAGGTCTCATTTAATGAAACAGTGTAATTGGATAAAAAGTCCAAAGCTGTCTCAGAGTTGTGGATATATCTGTCTTTGACAAACACTTCAGACACTGGCACAAACTAGTCACTAATCTGCTTTTTGTTCAAATGATCTGGAAAGAGAGTTTTCCCAGAAATTTTGTTAAATACACTGTGATTTGTACTGCTGCTATGAACTCACCAGGGCCCTTGAAATGTAAAGGTCATTAAAAAGATGTTGCTTTGCCAACAATACTGTTTTAAAATATTTTAAACCTTGCGAAGATTTAAAAAACCCATCCTGTATAATAATGCTGTCACTGGCTGGGTGTAGTGCTGCCCATTCTGCCTCTCAGGACAGGCACAGTACTGATGAAGCAGCTTGGGAATATCCTGCCTTCCAGTCACTGGTTCTGCTGGCCTTGCTTGCAGAGGCAGGGAGGGAAAGCTGTGACAGCAGCTTTGACACATGTTCAGCAGCACTGTCAGAGGTTGATGCAAAGAGCATAAGGGCTGTTGTTTCAAACCTAAGAGCTTGCCCTAAATTCCTTGCATGCTATTGAAATGTCTTGGGGTTTAATTGCATGTGGTGGAACTGAGAGGTTTCTTTTCATCTGTGTCTGTTACTTGTAAATGTAAAAATTCCTGCTAATGTCCGCAGGAGGTGTGATAGGGGCTGACAGGGATCTGTTGTTCCAGGGGTTTTATTTCAGCTGAAAGATGCCCTTGAGAGCTGCACTTTTGCAAAGCATCTAGACCAGCCAATATATGGCACTAGGGATGGTAGCAGAGAGTCATCTTTGTTACATTATCCTTAACTTTATCAGATTTGAATCCAAGTATCTTCAGCCTTCAAGTGTTCTTCTCTGTGTTTGTGGCTTCACCTCTTTAGAACCGATTGTGTCAGAGCAATTTGAAGTCCAGACACAGTCATGTGGAAGGGAACTGCTCTGTGTCCCTGTGGGATTTTGCCCCTGGGCTGGAGCCATTAGTGCTCTGTAATACCAGTCAGGTCCCAGGCCTTCCAGGGGGACAGTTCCTGGTACTCCTCCCTTTGGCTTCTCCTTGGCTTTTGTCTCTGGCCTCAGCACTCCCAGCCCTATGCTGTGGAGCCACTGGCACCTTCAGATGGTGCTGTAGGTTTGAGCATTATGTTTGCTGTCAGAGATGTATCATGCCATGGGCAACCCTTAACTTTTGGGAAACCATTTGCAAAAGTTGGTAAGAGGGTGCTGCAAACAGCCCCCAGCAGCCTGGCATGTGCTGCTCCATACAGACCCTGCAGACAGCCCCACAAAGGCTGGGCTGGGGGGCTGCGAGGGGACTCCTGACCTTGGACAAGGCACACATTGCAGATTTGGCTGTGCTATGGTCCATGTATCTGAGATGAGTAACTTCCTAACTTGTTATGGATACCTCTGCTGTGGAGCTTTTGGGAACTCTGCTGTGCTTCAGGCTGTACAGCTTGAAAAGCAAGAAAGTCCTTTGCCTGGTGTGTGCTCCCTGCTGGCTACAGCACTTCCCAGGCTGACCTGCTCTAGCAGAGGCCTTCATGCTTTTGACTCTTGCCTTGAGTCCCCTCCCAGGTAAGATCAGTCACAACTGGAGATGGATCAAATACAACCCATTTAGCTGCCAGCACATCTAAAATCTGTGCATAAACCACTGCCTATATCCACTGCCTGGACAGAAAAGTAAAAGTTGGGTGCAGAGGGGAATTGGCAGATGATGATAAAAAGCATAATACTTGAAATGTATTTCACTCAATGTGCTATAGTACATGGTAAAGTGCTGCCTTAAAATTGGTAAATCTTTTGAGGAAAGCTCAGAAGAGCTGGATTGGAGGTAATGTGTACTCATTCCAGCTGTGGTTCTGCAGCAGTGCCTTAGCAAGTGGATGTCCAGTTCATACAGAAATGCTTTGGTCCCTGCCAACCCAGGATGAGTGTGGGTTTGGGGAGAGCAGAGTGGGGGCCAGGACCCCCTGCACAGGGGCGAAACCTGCAAAAGGTGAGAACAGTCTGAGACACAATCTCTTTGAAATGTTATTCAAACTTGTAATTTTCACTCCTCTCCCAGGAATCAGCAATTGAGCTCATATTTGCTGCTTTTTTCACCACGGCTAGTGCTAGCACCTCTCTGATCCTCCTGCTATTGAAGCACCCCTCAGTGATTGAAAAAATAAGGCAGGAGCTGATGTCCCATGAGTGGTACCAGCAGAGTGAGTGCTGCCCTGCAGGACCCTGCCTGGACACCCTGACCATCCAGAGCAGGGACAGAGAGAAACCACTTTCCCGCCCCATGGCCAACGACATTCAGAAGGAGCAGAGCCAGCCCCCAGCCCCAGTGGAGGAAGATTCCCTCCAGCCCAGTGCCGTGCTGGAGCCCACTGTGCCCCGGAGCAGCCCCGGCCCCCAGCTCCCGGCACCGCCGGGGCAAAGCTGTCACTGCCCCGCAGACATCAGCCTGGAGAAGCTGAGCCGCCTGCGCTACCTGGACTGTGTGATTAAGGAGGTGCTGCGAGTGCTGCCCCCAGTCTCCGGAGGCTACAGGACGGCACTGCAGACTTTTGAGCTCGATGTAAGTGTCCCGCACTCCAGCAGGCTGCTAAAGAGCTGCTGCCTGCCTTGTGAGCAAGCACCCTGTGTCCCGCGCAGTGGTGGCGCTTGGCAGTGTAGCTCAAGGGGAAATGTCACCCAGCAGCCTCTGTGAGTCCCAGCTGGGCTGGGGAGAAAAGGAACTGTAGAGCAGGTGGGCAGTGCAGTGGGGCTGTCTGCAGGCACCCTCTGCTAACCCTCCAGTAGCACAGGTATGTAACAGCCCTCTCCTCTCTCTTCTCTGCCTTCCCCAGGGCTACCAGATCCCCAAGGGCTGGAGCGTCATGTACAGCATCCGTGACACCCATGAGACAGCAGTTGTGTACCAGAGCCCCCCCGGCAGCTTTGACCCCGAGCGCTTCAGCGCCGGCCGGCCGGAGGCTGCGGGCCGCTTCCACTACATCCCCTTCGGCGGAGGGGCCCGCAGCTGCATCGGGAAGGAGCTGGCCCAGGCCATCCTCAAGCTGCTGGCCATCGAGCTGGTCAGCACGGCCCGCTGGGAGCTGGCCAGCCCTGGCTACCCCCGCATGCAGACCGTGCCCATCGTGCACCCTGTCAATGATGGGCTGCAGCTCTACTTCCACCCCCTGCAGCCCAGCCAAGGCCACGAGGCCTGAGCTGGTGAGGGGTGCACTGCTCCCCTCAGCCCTGGGGCCGATGCCCCTCCACAGCTGCCAGGAGCAGGTCCCTGCTGCCCCAGGCTGGGAATGCTGCTGGGTTACTGCTGGACAAAACCTTAAAGGTCTTTCTATTTTCCTCTCCCGGTGTACAGGCTGGTGGGGTGTGCAGGTGCTGCAGCAGGGTGTCCTGCAGAGCACTCCTGAGCACTGGGGCAAAACCTGCTGAGGATGCTGGCAGGGTGCCTATGCCATGGGGGCTCAGTCAGCCCCTGCCCCATACAGGCCTCCAGTTACCAGGGATGGAGAGCAAAACTCCCAGACCCACAGCTAAGACTCCCAGGGTTATCTCCTGTAGGTGTGTTATAGGAGAGGCAGGAGAAACATCCTGCACACTGTAGCTTTTTAGATGAAAAAAGAGGGAGGTGGAGGGCTCTGCAGGAAAACACAAGCCAGAGTTGCCCAATCCCCAGCATCAACTCTAGCTAGAATAATAGGGTGTAAAGTGTTTTTTATTGTAAATATTTAATCTCATTCATGCACTTCCCATTAGAGCTGGCACAAGGAGGATATGTCTCATTCACCCACTAGTAGCAGCTGTGTATGTTGTGCTTTTGCATCATAGCTGCTGCTTGGGGTCTGCCATTAAACTATCTCTGAGGTCCCGCCAGGATATCCTCCCCAGCCACAGCCTGCCATGGGATTGGACTGACGCAGGGGGAGGGGGCTTTGGGGAACAAATGTTTAGAAAACAGACATTTCTGAATGTGTCTGATTTGTGGTACAAAGTCCCTTGTTCCTGATGATGCTGTTCACATTGCAGAGGGGACATTTGCAAGGTGCCACAGGGCCCTGTGGTAGCTGGCTGACTGGCCAGACTGACTGTCACCTCTGTCAGCCCAGCTCTGCCAGGAAAAGTGTCAGGACAGCAGTTCCATGCATCTATCCAGAGGTGATACCCAAGGCTAAACGTGGGTGCTGAGGGCACCCTTGTAGATGGCTTTTGAGTACCCCTACAGGGTATTTCTCTCCCATGTAAAATAAAATGAACTGAGTCCTGTTGTTTGTGTACTGAGAACAGAGCTGGGCACAGGTCCTTGATCCACAACAACACATGTATAAATTTCTTTCATCTTCACTTCTACTCCCCACTGTCATGCATTCTGTGTGAATGCAGTGGGAAAATAATCCTCCTTGTCCCTCCAGAGCACCCCATGCCTGGTGGTGTCCGTGTGCTCTGTGTGAAGAACCAGCTTGACCTGTGAGGGCCAAAACATGGCACAAAGACAGTGTCCCTTTGGAAAGGCTCTGGGGAGCTCTCCAGGCTCCTGAAACTCTATCATCATTCTGCTTGGGTGCTAGAGATGGCCTTGCCCTGGCCAATCCCCCTTGCCTGGCCATGCTGGAGCACTGCAGCGACCACCACGCTACCTCGGACAGAAACCTGGCTCCCAAACGTGACAGGTCAAATCTGGAAGAGGTTGAACTGCAGGGCTGAGTTAAGTGCTATTGGCAAGTCGACCGTGTAGTGAACCAGAGCCTCTGGCCCTCCTGACCTTGTCCTGAAAGGTGAATCTTTTTGCCTATCAGAGGTGAAATCAGTAGATGGTGGCTGCAAGTGGCAATGACTAACGTTAATTAGCAGGAGCTACTGGCTGGCTGAGACCGCAGGCGACTCAGGGTCTCACTGCGGGCAGGACTTGGGCAGGGCTGGGCCCGCAGCGTCCGGCACCCCGGGCAGGAAGGTCAGGGCTCCTCCAGCAGCGCACTTAAAAATTACCCTGAGCGCCAGCAAGCCCGCTGAAAAATGTAACATGAATCTAGTTTAAAAAAAAAAAAAAGAAACAAAAAGAAACTGATAAACTGATTTTGTTTGCAGATAAACACGAGCATTTAACAAATGAAGTGTAATAATTGTTACTTGTAATCAAAGTTTGTTCATATTAGGCTGTTAATTTCTTGACCCCCTTCCAAGATGTTTTTAATTATCCCTTTCACTCTTTACCATTTGATTCTTTTCAAACCGATGGCTGGGGAATACACAGCTGGGAAGATAATAAAGCCTTCCTGTGGCAATTATCGGTGCTCAGGCCACCGTATCTCGTTATTTTGATAGACAGTGAACTTGGCGCGGTTGCCGGCCGGGTTCACGCAGATGTCACGGTCCGTGTTGTAGGTCACAAGCAGGTCAGCGCCCGGCAAGGGGAGAGCGCCGGGTCAGGGCGCGGCCGCCGCTCCCGGCCAGCGCCGGCCGGGCCCGCGGCGAACCCCGAGGGGCTACCGGCAGTCAGCACCCTCCGGGGGGCTCCCTCCTGGGCAAGGGGCTGCGGAGGCGGGCAGCCCCGCTCCAACAAGGCATCGTAAGAGGAGGGCGGGTCTCGTGTGATGCGTTGATTGTTAGAAAAATAATAATTAAAAGCGACATCTCCCTCTCCCCTACACAGACAGACATACAAAACTTCCAGCGTTTATTGAGCTTGTCTGGAACAAGAAAGCAAAAGTAACAGGGAGGGAAAAGATAAAAACGGTAAAGAAAAAAAAGTGTATTGGCCGCAGCCGTGGTCGGCGGAGAGCTCCGCGCTCCGCAGCCGCCGTCCGCGCCGGGCGCCCCTTCCCCAGCGGCTCCTGCGCCGGCAGCAGCAGCAGCAGCAGCAGCCCCAGCCAGCGCTGCCCTCCCGCTGCCCCGCTCCTCCCGCCCGGAGCCGCCGCTGCCGTCCGGAGAGCAGCGCCGGTGCCCGCCCGCCCCTCCGCGCCGCGCTGCAGGCGGGGTGCCCGGCCGTGCCGAGCGCCTCTTCCCGGCCGCGGCAGCCCCGACGGGATGCCGGAGAGCCTCAGGCGAGGGTGGGCACTGGATCCCGGGGAGAGGAGCTGGGAACGGCGAGTTTGGTGTTTCCTTTCCGCGCTCACCTCCTTTTCCCTCGGTGACCCGCGCTTGAACCTGCATCGGGAGTCTGAGACGGACTGCTGCCGGCGGCTCCTTCCTCCACGGCCGGCAGAAATACAAGCCATGCCTTTCGAGGTGAACCAGGGGACAGCGGAGGCTCCTCCGCCGATGCCCCGGCGGCTCTGCTCAGGGGGTCTCCGGGCTGCCCCGGCACGGGGCACCGTCCGCTCCGGCCGCCCCACGGTCCCGGCCCGGTGTCTCCCGGGTCCGGCCGCTACATCGCCGTTCCCAGCCGACAGCGGAGGCGGGCGGACGAAGGAGCTCCGCAGAGCGCATCGGCGCCGGGCGGCAGCGCCGCGGGGTAGGACCGGACAGCCGGGCCGCCGGGTGCCGGCGCGGGAATTTCTGGGTGCAGCCGCTGGTCTCGAACGAGCATCGGCGATAAATCCGAGACGAGGAGGCGGTGGTGGCCGACCACCGGCTGTCAGCTGTCGGCGGCGTCCCGCAGCCCACTCACCGAGCGCGGTGCAGGGTCAGCGAGCCCGGCCCCCGACAGCACCTTTCCTTCCCCGGCAGCGGTCTGCGGCGGGTAGGATGCGCTACGCAAAGCAAATAGTTAAAGATTTCGAGGGGAGGAGCCAGGCCGCAATCCGCAATTAAAGATGAACTTTGGGTGAACTAATTTATCGGACCAAGGTAGGGGTGGGCAGCAACCTGGGAAGGGTATAAAAGGCGGCCCGCGGCGAGCCCAGCCCGCGCACTCGGAGCTCCCGGGGGGCTGGGCGGGAGTCGCTCCCCAGTCATGGGCTTCTCCGCCCTGGTCGCCAGCGCCCTGTGCACCTTTCTGCTGCCCCTGCTACTCTTTCTGGCTGCCGTCAAGCTCTGGGACCTGTACTGCGTGAGCAGCCGCGACCCCAGCTGCCCGCTCCCGCTGCCCCCCGGCACAATGGGGCTCCCCTTCTTCGGGGAGACGCTGCAGCTGGTGCTGCAGGTAAGGCCAGGCGATGGCGCGGGGAGTGGAGAGGCGCCCCTCTGGAGCCAGAGCTCCTCGGGCTGCAGGGGAGGGAGAGGAGCGGCAACTTTGACAGGCTCCCGTGCCCAGGTGGGAAAGAGCTGCCCTCCCTGCCTCTTCCTCTCATGCTTTCTAAAATTTATTTTATCGTTTCCCCCTTCTCATCTCCTGTCTAGAGGCGGAAATTCCTGCAGATGAAACGCAGGAAATACGGCTTCATCTACAAGACTCACCTCTTTGGGCGGCCCACGGTACGGGTGATGGGCGCCGAGAACGTGCGGCACATCCTGCTGGGCGAGCACCGGCTCGTGTCCGTGCAGTGGCCCGCCTCGGTGCGGACCATCCTGGGCTCGGGCTGCCTCTCCAACCTCCACAACGGGCAGCACAAGCACCGCAAAAAGGTACGGGCCGACAGCGGGCGGGGAGCGGGCGCGGCACCTCGGGGCGGCGGCTGAGCCTCTGTCCCGTTGCTCCTCGTCCCCTCGGGCAGGTGATCATGCGGGCCTTCTCCCGGGACGCCCTGCAGCACTACGTGCCCGTCATCCAGGAGGAGGTGAGCGCCTGCCTGGCGCGGTGGCTGGGCGCCGCCGGGCCCTGCCTGCTCGTGTACCCCGAGGTGAAACGCCTCATGTTTCGCATTGCCATGAGAATCCTGCTGGGCTTCCAGCCCCGCCAGGCCAGCCCCGACGGCGAGCAGCAGCTGGTCGAGGCCTTCGAGGAGATGATCCGCAACCTCTTCTCCCTGCCCATTGACGTGCCCTTCAGTGGGCTCTACCGGGTAAGGCTCACGGCGGGCCAGCAGGAAAGGCGGCCAGGGCACGGGAATCGGGGACCGGGATGGCGGTACTGTCTGAGGCCCAACCTGCTCTCCCTCCTGCTCGGTCAGGGCTTGCGGGCACGCAACATCATCCATGCCAAGATCGAGGAGAACATCCGTGCCAAGATGGCCCGCAAGGAGCCTGAGGGGGGCTACAAGGACGCGCTGCAGCTGCTGATGGAACACACACAGGGTAACGGCGAGCAGCTCAACATGCAGGTAAGGTTCCCCCGGATTAATCTCTTTCCCTCATGCCCCCTAAGAATGTCACACTTACCTTGTGGGGACAAAAGGGAGAGCAGGAGATGTTCTCTTTCTCCATGAAATAAACCTGCTAGTGTTGAGCACTAGGATGCAGAGGCTGCAGTCAGGCTGTTGGATGGGGAGACATGTCTACAGGGAGCATGAGCACCACCAACCACCTCCATCCAGACCCCTGGGTGTCTGTTCCAGTTTGGGAATGATGTACAGCATTGCAGTGGTTGAGTGGGCCTGGTACTGTGTTCAAGGCCTGGTTTAAGCCTCTTCTATCCTTTGTGTAAGGAGCTGAAGGAGTCTGCCACAGAGCTGCTGTTCGGGGGCCATGAAACCACTGCTAGTGCTGCCACGTCACTGATCGCCTTCCTCGGGCTCCACCATGAAGTCCTGCAGAAAGTGAGGAAAGAGCTGCAGGTCAAGGTTTGTGTCTTCCCCAGAGGCATTTCACAGGAGGGGGCAGTGGGAGGAAGGTACCTCCAGGACAGATATCCAGACAGGGCTCCCTTTGATCCAGGTGGTGCTCTGTTTTGGGGGTGGCAGGAAAATACTGCTTGTAGCTGAGGGGCAGCTGCTTTGCAGTGCCAGGAGCCCTGGCTGTGTGGCTCATGAATGTCATGGCAGCATTTTCCTTTCTAGGGGTTACTGTGCAGTTCCAACCAAGAGAAGCAGCTGGACATGGAGGTCTTGGAGCAGCTGAAGTACACAGGCTGTGTCATCAAAGAGACCCTCAGGCTGAGCCCGCCTGTTCCCGGAGGATTTCGGATTGCACTCAAGACCCTTGAGCTAAATGTAAGCAAGGTTTGGGCAGGACTCCTCAGAGCAGCTGCAAAGTATTTTGTGTTCATGTAGCCTGTCTGCCTCAGAGTGACCTGCAGGAAGCCAGGAGGGGAGGTGGGGTGCACTGATGTGTCCTGTTCTGTCACTTCACATTATTTAACACAGCAAGGTGCTCCACATCTCCTTTCTCTTCTTTTTTTATAGGGTTACCAAATCCCTAAAGGTTGGAATGTTATTTACAGTATCTGTGATACACATGATGTGGCAGACCTCTTTACCAACAAGGAAGAATTTAACCCAGATCGCTTCATGTCTCCATCTCCAGAGGATTCCTCTAGGTTCAGTTTCATTCCTTTTGGTGGGGGCTTGAGGAGCTGTGTGGGCAAAGAGTTTGCAAAAGTCCTTCTAAAAATATTTACAGTGGAGTTGGCTCGGAGCTGTGACTGGCAGCTGCTGAATGGACCTCCTACAATGAAAACAGGCCCCATAGTGTACCCTGTGGACAATCTGCCTACCAAATTCATCGGTTTCAGTGGCCAAATCTGAGAGCTCAACCCTCCAAATGGATTCCTATATAGCATTTAATATGTACATAGTAACTTTTTATAGTAACAAAGGCCTTTAAATATTTAAAACTTTTAAATGTACAATAGTTATTTATGTCTTCTAAGTATTTCAAGAGGCTATGATATTTTTTCCCCCAAGCACTACAATTATGGGTCTCTGATTCATAATTAGATAATGTTATTTCTATAGAAATAAATTTTCCCCTATTTAAAACTATCACTGAGAGCTGGCCAGCTAAGCATTTGAAGACATTTCAGGATGGTGTATGTATAAGAAATATCCAAAAAGCATTCAAAACAATGGTAACTAGCTACTCATCCAAAATACCTGAAATGGTTATTGTTTGAGAATGTTTTCAGTATTATTTGTGTCTAGATTGTATGTTTAATGTGTGAATTTTAAGTTTGACAATAAAGTTTATTTTTGATGATCCTCTGTATGAAGATCTGTGTGTATGCTAGAGAGTAACTTAATGGATGTGACTCCAGGGTTTGGATGTAAAGCCAGATCTGCTTCTGTGAAAGAGGTATTTGCTATTTTTTTATTCCTAACTCCTCCCTCCTTCACATGTAGTTGCTTATTGTGAGTAGTTAATTGTTATAAATTTTAGCTGTAAATGCAAGAGCAGTACAAAACTGCATGCTCACTGAAAACTGCATGGAGTGATAGCAAGTGCTACAGGTCTCCTTATCAAGCACATCATGTTGAGCCACAGTAAATCGGAAAGAAAAGGAAAGCAGAATAATGTCACATAAGTTTTTCTCTGGAGCTAGTTGAGGAAAAAAATCCACAAATGTCCTCTCCTCCCATATTAGTGCTGACCTGTGTAAACACACCACTGAATCTTGTTCTGTGTTGAGCTTGCTGGCTATGAATCTTTACTTACGAAGGTTCTCTTATCAGCTGGTAGAGCAAATAAAATCTGCTTATTTCTCCTTGAAATGCAACAGCTCTGACTAGGTGAGAGATAGAGCATGCATTTGGTTGAAGAACTTCTTTCCTGGAATTCAGCAAAGTGAAAACTAAAAGGCAGGCACTAATGTGAATTGATTAACAGAGAATCAACTGTTGAGATGCAATTCCCCGGGGGTGTGTAAGCAGGGCAGATAAAATGCCCTAGGCATGACCCCTATTTTGGCTTAACCAAAAGGGGTTTTGTGGCCACCCCAGCTTACTACACCTATTAGTCTTCCCTCAAAAGTCAAACAACATAGGGTGGCTCTATAAACATCTGCAAAGTAAACCAATGTAATTCAGTGTCATGAGCACTTGTAGCACCATATAGAATAGTTAAATTTTTTGTTTACTTCTGGAAAACAGTCACTTTTTTATTATGTTCTCACAAGATCAAAATTAAGGACAAAGCTAAGTTGCCCAAAATAGCTGCAGGTACCAGTTGCCCAAAATAGCATCTATGAGGTTTGGAATTTTTTAAAGGGGCATTTCTGTAATGCATTTGATATGTTTCCAGCTAGCATTTTAAACACGGGGGCGTCTAACACATGGCTTTAGACACAGCCTACATGTAACTATCAATCATTTTTTGTACTCAATTTTTTGTAGCCCCAGAAAGCATTCTTTTTAAATTGCACCTGAGTCATCCTGACAGTGTTTAAAATCTTAAATATTTTCTCCTGTGCAAACTTCTTGTACCATTATGTTTCTCAGGGACTTGATGAATAACCTTAGTTTAAACCCCTTTATTGCCAATATAGTAATGGAAAATTGCAAGCCTTGATCCTGATTTGGAGGTGATCTGGAGTCTGGAAAACAACAGGACCCTTGTCCTGGTATTCTTTACTAACATTTTATTCTGTAACATCAAAATGTTCTCCAAATCCAAATAGATGCTGATATTCTCTAAATGTTTTGCTTGGTTTTAATTAAAATATTTTATATATGGGAACTTTTTGCATGGTCTTCATATTATTTTAGTTTATATTTTATTTTTATAAAGAATGGGCACCCAAGTGCTGTCTGAAGACTACAAACACTTTTACAGTGTAAGTCTAAGGTCATACATGCAAGTCTTTAATTTTTGGTTTTGAGTCAAGTTTGCATGGCTTTTATGTTTGAGGAAGAAAAAAAAAATCTTATACTTAATTTGATTTTGTCTGGACATCTGGGGGCACATCCTCAGCTGCTGTAAATCATGACAACATAACCTATGTTAGGTACTGCCCCTGTAATAATTTATGTCTGTAGCTAAGCGCTCTGTCACTGCTGTGCAATTTAGGCGTCCTGGAGCCAGCTTTAACGCAGCTATCCTGAGAAATGGTAGCAGTGCAGCTACAGTAAAACGGAGCTCAGTGTGGGTTAATTGCTGAAATATTTGCCCAACTTCTTGAGCGGGTGTTACAGCCGCTGCTAATCTCCTGCGTGCAGCTGTATTTTGACAGCTTGGACGCCGGCTGCAGGCGGGTTTCAGGTGAGCTCTGCTGCGAGCGCAGCTCGGCGGGGCTGGCGCGGGCAATGCTGAGCTGTGGTTGCTGTTTAGGCGCTGCAGCCCGAGCCCCCACCCCTCTTGTTACGCCGGGTCCAGGAGCTGATGTTGTTGAAAAATTGCCTACCAAAAAACGAATTGCTTTTTGGCCAGACCAGGTCCTCATTCCGGCTGCCCACATGAGCATAGTTTGTGCTGGGGAGCTGCGCCGAGGCAGGAGGAAGGGGATTTCATATTCCTCCTCTTGGTTAGCCTGTTATTTAAAAGAAAAATATTTGACCAGGTCTCCCTTCAAAAAATCACACACAATTTAGAAGGTGCTGTGCTTTGGTCCTGGAGTAAAAAGCCATGATTTATATGTAGCATGCTGGTTCTTCCCCGAGGGCAAGGTGAGCTAATAGAACCCACACTTCTCCCAAAATCATGTGAGTAACAGCTCCTGCCAGCCAGCAGCATCTCTAAAGCTTAGAATTTCTAAACTATCTGTTAAGTTCTGAATGTGTTGTTCTTAACAACACACAGTTGGATCTACTCTTTAATCAAAAGGACATTTATGAATTACACTGATGGAAATTGGCATTGAGGAATGCTACTTGATGAATCAATACTTGATTGAAAGGTAAGAGTATTTCCAGATAAGGTCAAAACAAGTAAAAGTGAATTTTGATAGTGGTTATATGACTAAGAAAAAAAATGCTGAAGACTTATTGGAAATTATTAAAAATAACTTGATGAGGTTTATTTATTTTGTCCTTGTGAAACAAAGATATGTTACTTGCATGTTGCTTTCAGCAGTTGAGCTGGGAAATATTTTCCTTTGTTATGGTTCATAGAAGCACCTATTTAAGGGACAATATAGTTTGAAGTCTTGTATGTTTAAAGTTTGAATTTTATTTTATTTTATTTTATTTTATTTTATTTCCTTACAGGAGTCTTTTCCTGGACCTTGCAAGATGAGAGGCTGACAAAAAGGTTTTCCTTCTTTCTACTCATTTCAATCTATTGTTTGTTTTCTTATTTTATTCTGTTCAGTGATTTAGAATTAACCTTTGGAGTGGTACTAAGAGAAATACTTAATAATATGTAAAATACTTAATCTTTGACTTTCAAGTTGCATTTTCCTACGTGCTACAGGAAGTTTTAAAAAATGTTTTTACAAATCTGCATGTAGGCATCTTTGAGAACAGAACACTGCTGTTTTTTGTTAATTCTATGCATCTGCAGAGGTTTTCAGGGTGGATGCTGATAAAATAATATGTCTGTCTTTTAGAAATTAATGTGCATAAAATTAGAACCCTTGTTCTATTTTTTTGTCATTGGAATTGATTTCATGAGGTATAAATTCTGAAAATTTGCAATCTCAAAGGGAGCTGCACTGCCTTGACTACCTGAAAGTCCAATATTACTTTTGATATAATCTTAAACACCAATTAAATAGATGAAATAGCCCATGTGTAAGTAACCTATTGCTGAATTTCTTTACCTGAAAATTACTGCATATCATCTTTCCTAGAACAGTCTAACAGGATTGTATGCAAGGCTCCTGGATCTTTCACAAGGCTAGGCAGGACATTTACATAAACCAAACTTTAATTTACTGACTTGTGCAAAGATTTAGAAATTTTAAAATGCAGACACAAATCCTGAGTTTGAGATATACTGCTGGTATGTTCCAGACCCAAATTAGTGAATTTATTTATGGCTTAAAGGTACTATGTTACATGTAGTTGTCCTCTATTGTAACAAAAAAAGAGTGGGGTGGGTTTGGATAGCATTTAATTGAGATAGTTTTGTTTGCCAGGTGGTTTGTATTGTAATTTCTGTGTCAAGTTATACATCCAGCATGCAATGCAAAACATATACAGATTAGCAGCAAAAATTCAAAAAGTTTATTAGTTGCAACCATTAGAGTGATAGATTAGGAGAAAGGAAATGTAACTGGCAGCAAGTTTAGAGAAGACTCATTACTAGACTGGCTTGCTTCACTTGTTTAATAATGTCTTACAAAAAATGTTATATGAGAAGTTCAATGAATAATGCAGCCTTCATTAAGTTATGTAAATGAATGTAGCTTCGTGGGTGGGTTAGAAATAAAATATTTAACAAATCTGTTTATATCCAAAGAGTAAAAGCAGCGGAAACAGCTTTTAAAGAATCTGAGATTTAAATATTTAAAAGGTGACAGACAGAACTTTCCTATTAAGACATAATAGTGCTGTTTTAATAGGTGTTTACAGCTTGCCTCTCAGTTGCAACATAGGCAGGGCAAGATATTAGGTGTTCTCAGTTAATGAAATGTTATTTGTGCCTTTATCAGCAGCCCCAGAATTGCAGTTTCCTTGTATGCCGTTAGTGCCCCGGAGACGTGCAGGGCTTGTGTGATTTGCAAGGCTGGAGGAATCATTTCAGCAAAAGTGACTTATGATGTACTTGTTTGCCAGGTCATTTTGTTCACAAATACACAATCATTCATATGTTGCTAGATTTCAATGCTTTTCTTTTCCCCAATTTATGACCATTTAGGAAAGCCTTAGAATTCATGGGTTCAGGCTATGCTGCTGTGCAGGATAACAGTCACAACATGAGAAAATGACAAACTCAGGACTAAATCAGGCATAGACAACATGTTCTCCTACCACATCCACAAATGCCAACCTTTCTTAGGCTTCTCCCAAAGCAAATCCTTGGATTTGGGCCTCACAGCTTACGCAGAAGGTCAAAGATTGTTGGAGGCTGTTTTCGAGCAAAAGGGGGAATAAATTCCAGAGCTGAGGGCCTCTCACAGGATCTCTCTAGAGATAAAAGTGACCAAAATGCAGTCAGTACCGTTTGCACTCTTGAGGAGGAGGCAGGCCCATAACTTCCTGGGGTGGTGAGAAGCTGAAAATATTGGTGTCACTACAGAGATGTGGGTCCTGAGCAGTGCTCCAAGCACAGTTTAAGGAGGAGATTCACATAGGCACACACCTACCAAGACTTGTTAGGTCATCTTTGTTAATGCTGCTTGAAGTGAAATAGTTTCCTCCAGGAATTGCTATTTTGAGGGTAAAAGCAACAATTTAGGTTTGGGATTTTTTTCTGCTTGAGCTCTATAGGGTCAATTTGCTATATCTGTATCTCAGAAATATACTGCTTTTATAAATATCACCAGAACAAACATGTTTTCAATATTGAACCTGAATTTTCCATGGAATTATAGCAGGTCTTGGTTTCCTTGGCTTGCTGACTTACTTGATGGAAAGAAGCAAGAGGCTGTGGTGGGCTTTACCTAAGAGCCTTTATTTTATATCTGAGCCCTCCTGAATGAGCTCACTGCTTGTATCCTGTGGGAAAGCATGGAAGGAACTGCATATTGCTCTGCTAGCAAGAGCACTGCCTGCCTATGTGAATAGAGTTGGGGTTTTCTCCCCCCTAAAATCTACATCGTGCACCTTCTCACCGAGCACGCCGCGTCTCTCCAAACGTCCCTTAGAAGCCCAGGAAACAGCAGAGTAATCGGAAACTGCTCCCTGACCTGGCAACAGCCTCCTCTTCTGTGAATTGTCCCGGCAATAGCCTCCTCTGTTGTGAATTGTCCTTAACTTTGACAGGAATGGAAGGAGATAGGGTGGGGACAAAGGGAACAGCAGCGAGACCAAGAGCGGCACTGCTCCGGCACCACTGCTGCCCTGGCTGCCGGACACACAGGTGATTTTCACCCTGGCGTCATCCTCCTTGTCACACTTGTCATCCTCCTTGTCCTACTGTCTCTGGCTCTCGGTGGCGTTATATTAAATATATATTATTGGTGTTAATGATGCTGCCTGCAGCACTGCAGCAAGCTAGCACGTGCATTACAAATCTAGCAGTAAAGAGAAAAATAATTAGTTTTGCTTGAAGTGTTAGCATGTTGTGATCTTTTTGCTCATTGTATGACATGAAATGTCACAGATCTGTGACATTTCTGAGGGAACTTTTCCTTTTAACTGGGACGAAGAGCGTGTTGGTCTCTGAAATTCACTAATTGTCAGTCGGTATTTCCAGGAAAAAAATCTCAAATTTCAACCACACGGACATGCACAGCAGAGTATATTTTACAGGGATTGGTTACTTGCCTGCAGAGTAGAACCATCCACTTTTTATGGAATTGTCTGATTTTTCTCCTCCTTTGCATACTGGTAGTAATTTTTTTAATCAACAGTTTGCAGACGTACTTATTATCAAAGTATTCAGGAGGAGAGAAAGGAGACAGGCTGAGCATGCTGATGTGGAAAACCAAGAGTCCTTAAGCAGTCAAAGGTACTTGTTTGTTTTGGTGGCTCCTTGGTGATTGTCCTTTTCACCTTTTATTAACCTGCAAATGGATTAGCCCTCGTAAACTAAAGAGAAGAGACCAGTGCACAACCCACTGCCCCAGAGATAAGGTCACAAAGAGGGGACGTGTCCCGAGTACAACCTCGGAGAAGAAATAGAAGTCTGAAGGCATTTACACGAGGCTGCCATCGCGCTTTACTAGCCCTACTGTGATTTACCGTATCAGTTCAACTGCTGACACCTTTATGTCCCTCCCTCCTATCCCAGCAGGCCGCAGAGACACAGTCCATGATAGATGCTGGTGAACTTTTCCTCTGATCACCTTCTGAAGAACTTTCCCATAATCTATTGTTTTCTATCACAGTGGAAAACAAAACAAGGGTTTTTTTTTGACTTTCAGTTACCAGCTATTTTGCCCTAACTTTAAAGCAATGTACTGAATTTATTACATCAGTGTGAAAGAAGTTTTAAACTCTTGTCTCTTTATCCTACTCCCTGAACTTAACATGGTCCAGAGTAAATCAACGTAATTGCTGTTAGACCTACATTGTTGCAGGAATGTTTTATATTCCATGTTGTCAGTTATTTAGAACAGTTAATTGAAATTGCAACCATAAAGAGAGGAAAGCTACAGTTAAGAAATTAACTTTTTTTTTTTAGTGCCTGTGGCTACTTGTATGAATTATATAAAGAGCCTACACTAACTTTAATGTAAGACCAAAAGTGTCTGGAATATCTAAAAGGAAAAATACGTTTGTGGATTCAAGGCAAGTATTTCCTTTAATTGACTGATTAAAATATAAGAGCCCATTCTGGATTGAGAGAAGCAGCTGGCCTATAGTTCTTCCTTATAACTCCAAAATAGTTACCAAAATTTTGGATTTGCCTCTAAATAAATAAATGCCATGGGCTACACCTGGTTTGTCTCGTCAAAATTCAGCACCAGTGTTACAGCATGGGGGAAAAGAAAGTCACAGCAATGTTAGCAACGGGTATTTTGAAGAGAGTGCACTTGGAAGAGGGGGAAACTGTGCCACACACCCTCCTGAGTGTTCTTCCTCTGAGTGTGCCCTCAGCTGAGTTCCTTGCTCCTGCAGCCTGCAGAAAGGCGGGGAAGTGTGTACAGAAGCACCAGTACCTGTGTAACGGGGAGTTAAGGAGTGGCTGGGCTGGGAAGGAGATATCCAGGGAAGGCTAAGTCAGCACTTGCCAATAGTGACCTGATTGCAGTGCTGATCAGCTTCATCCTTCATCCTAATCAGCAGAGAATTATGCTTAGAAGGTCTAACATAAAATGCTCCCAAATAGGTTTCCCCAATTTTGTGCAAGGCTCTGTGTTCTCTCTGCGTTGTGAGTGTTGCAGATTTGAAGTTAGTTTAGGTTTTTTTTTGTTGTTGTTTTTTTTTTTTTGTATGTTTTGTAAAAAATTATTTTGTAATGGCTTCTCATCATTAACATTGCTGTAGAGGAAGATTTGGCTTAATGTCATTTAGCAAATTATACGTCTTGCTATTTTTTTCTTCATATACTCAACTTCATTCACTCTAAGCTCAACTTCTGGGCTCTGCTCTGTTAGCACGGCTGCCTGTGGTCTTGCAACAGTTGTTCTTCTTAGCACAAGTGGCAAAAATACAATTGAGATATGATAAACCCATCTTGTATTCCTGAATTCCTTAAAAATGATTGCTTTATCTGGCAGCATGAAACCTGCAGTCAGGTTAGGCATAGAAATATTTATTCACACTACACGTGGGCAAATGCATATAGTTATACATCTAGCTATACAAAGTCAGGTAGAAATATGAAAAAATGTTTTAAATTTCATATTACCTATACTAGGCAAAGAAATACAGATGCACTGTGGACTTGAAGCTTAACCTGTCACCTTTAAAGTACACTGTGTGATCCACCTGGCTTCTACTTCTGTTGTACTTCTTGTTTGCTGAAAGCTGGAGGAAAGACAAGAATTTCAGCAGCAGATTCTTGATCAGACACACTGTCCTTGCAGCCACAGCAGAAAAGGGCAGGAGTGCAGTCAGGCACCAGCTTGTGGCAAGGTCAGAGTAGGTGCCTTCGTGCCTGCTCATCCTGCTCAGATGGAGGGACATAAGTGTGCTGAGGAAACAACAAGTGGGGAGCACAAAACGCAGCCCTTTGCTGCTGGTTCTACTCAACACTGGCGCACCTTGCAGCTCCTGCAGGCTGAGCTGGTGCAGGCACCCGGGTCACCTCCCTGCCAGCCTCCTCCTTTCCCATCTTCCTTTCATCTCCTGCAGTCTCTGATCCCTTCTATCCGAAACTTCCCTTCCCTGCTGCAGGCCCTGTAAGAGGGTAAATGCAGTTCTCCTCCCCTCGGGTTCCCTGCGCCTCTCTCCCCTGTTCCAGCTTTCCCTTTCTCCCCGTGTCCCTCAGCAGCGCTCACGGTGGCCCTGTCTCCCTCCATTCCCGTCTGAATTGCCTTCCTCAGTCTCCTACCCCTAGTGAAGGCAGACTCTCCAGTCTTTATTTGTCTGGGAAATGGCTCATTTAACTGGGACAGGGAGGATGGGCAGGGATGAGAAAGGGCCATTGTTATGCTGAGAGCAGTTAATGGGTGCCACCAGACACTTGTGCGATCTACAGACCGTAGCAGAAGTCCATTAAGCAGCGCTGGTACTGCCCAGGCCCACCAGGGTTTCCCACTTCTCCCTCCTCAGTTTGCAAATTTTTGTCCTGCTGGTCTGGTACCATTCCTTGGCATTTTCTAATGAGTCTGATGGAGCAGTCAAAACACACCACACTACAGAGGGAGAAACACCCTGGAGTTGAGGAAAGGCCTTATGATATGGCTGCTATCAAAGGCCTGAGGCTTTGATTTGGAGAGCTGGCAGTCCCTCCGTGGATGGGAAGGACTGGGGATGGAGCTGCGCACAAAGCTCCATCCACACACAAATCTCCATCCACACACAAGGCTCCATCCACACACAAAGCTCCATCCACACACAAGGCTCCATCCACACACAAAGCTCCATCCACACACAAGGCTCCATCCACACACAAATCTCCATCCACACACAAAGCTCCATCCACACACAAGGCTCCATCCACACACAAAGCTCCATCCACACACAAGGCTCCATCCACACACAAATCTCCATCCACACACAAATCTCCATCCACACACAAATCTCCATCCACACACAAATCTCCATCCACACACAAAGCTCCGTCCACACACAAAGCTCCCTCCGACTCTGCTGGAGCACCTGGCCATTGGCCAGCTTTGTGGAGACAGGGTGGCATTCTGTGGCCCAAGCCATTACTTTCTCCTGAGCATTTAAACATGCCATTAGAAAAAAAAAAAAACAACCCACAATTTTCCTGGAGAAAATATTTTTTTTACAGCAGATGCTCAGCCTTCAGCAGATATGTAGGTCAGCTGCAGGGTCTGGGTGTCCTTATTTAAATAAGGAAGTCTTCCTTTGTGTTCCTGTAGAAATTAGGCTTAAGTCATGATTGGACTGGAGCTCTTATGGTTATTAGGCAAAACCACCATCTTAAATAACTTGGGTTTTTACACCAAAAATCATTCATTTCATAGTACTACTACTTTTCATGGGCCTGCCCGTTAGAGGCAATGCGAGTATTGGCTCAGTTTTTCAGTTCTGCTGTGTGGAGACTTGAAAGTTATTTAAATGTTCACCTTTCCCATGTTGTTTCTCTTTCTGCCTCACCCCCTCCCTGAATCACAAGTGTTGACTTTAATGCTCAACATGAGCAGTCAGTCTCTCAGAGTTTTCCTGTGACCAAAAGAACTGAAAGATGAGTAAGATTCTCCAGGTCAGAAATTGACTGTTACTGATTCATTGAAACAGATCCAAGTGGCTCTTGGAATGTCTGTAAATATGCTGTAATGAATCACTAGTGACCTCTGAGGGGAAGATAATGTGTCAGATATTGCCTACAGATATGTCTTGTAGACTGGTATGGAAGATGGCTGTTTTGATATTCCCCAATAGGTGCAGGGAAGGCACTTGAAATAAATTCTATTAGGAGCAGGGTGGCTGGCATATGGTGTTATTCCCCTTCCAGTCACATCCAGCTCAACTCAGCAGTGGCTGGCGCAGTTATCGTTGTCCTTTAATGGTCCATGAAAATGAACTTTTGATCCCAGTCCTGTTTTAAGTAAACAGATGACCCCATCAAGCAACACCATCCCATTTCGGAGCTCAGCACAGGCTAAAGCTAGCAGTAAAAGATCTGCCATTTACAGACACTGCTAGTGAGCTGTGAACTTTCATCCAGGGGGTGATGGTGGTGAAAGGACACAGGAGGAAGTAGGAGGAGTGACACTTGGGCCTTACCAATTTATCGCCAGGTTTTTTAAACTCTAGTTCCTTCTGTCAGAAGAAATGTTGGCAAAGAAGGATATTACCCATGAATAAACTGGTGAGGAAGGAAAGGTTAGTAACCCCTCCTGCCTATCCTAGAGGCTGCCTGTGTAGTGGCAGGAGAGAGTTCACATCTGGTGCAGCTGTCCCTGCCTCGGTGGCGGCCCGACACCCTGCTGCTTTTAGCAGGAGTGATGCTGAGGGATGGAGGGCAGCACACGTGCAGCCCCGGCCCTGAGCTCAGCTGGGTGATGGAGTGAGGAAGTGCCTCCAGCTGAAATTGTGTGCAGACTGAACTCTTTCCCATTTCAGTGCCAGAAACCAAAACTGCTGCAACGTGGTGTGCTTAAAGGCTGCCACAGGCCACTTCAAATTTGATCTTTAAAGTGTTTTTTCAAGACCATGAAAATTCACTGTCTATAAACCTTTTTTTTTCAGATTATTGCAATCTTCTTTGTTAAGCCAAATTCATTAGTTTAAACTTAAGGACTGCCTTATACCATAAAGCTGGATAACCTTTTTTTCTTGTTTGTTTGGGGGAAGGGAGCTGCACAGCCTTTCACCTTCCAGCTTTACAAGCAAAGCTAAATTTCTGGGCAATCACTGCAAAATGCTTTTTCCCTCCCCCTCTTCCAGTGATGGCTGCAAACAAAGGTCTTTAGGGCTGGCTACTCCAGACTTCAGGACTTTTAAAGGTCTTTACTTGACTGGAGATCAAAGGTTTCTCCTTAAAGAGTTTATCACTCAGACAACTCTGCAGTTAGCATTTCAAACTGGGTTTACAAGTCAAATAATTTAGCAATTTCTTCTAACCATGTGGCCTTATGCAGAGGCTGCTGGATGCCAATTATAGCACCATTATGACATGGAGTGCAGCACTATCTATTGACAAATGTGTGTATCCTTTTCACCATTCTTTACTGCAGAAAAAAGGAGGTTTCCACATATTCTGAGTAGGTCCCAGACTGCTCAGCTGGGGTTTGAGTTTCCTTCCTGGGATTGTGGATTCCTTCTTTGTCACCTTGAGTGTGGCTCTTCAGCTCTCTGTGCCCTGGCAGAAAATGTTTTTCTCCTTGGAAAGCATGAGAACTATGGAGACAAGTAACAGGATGGTGGGCATTATTATCATTGGTGTAAAATGCAGCAATATGACTAAAACAAGATCTTAAACACTGCTCAAATGTCCCTGACCATTGACACTTCTCTTTTCAATGTTGCTATCAGACTGTTCTGACACGAGGAAGAAGGGATTGGTGTGTACAGGCCAAGCCAATGACCAAAATACTGTTGTCAGCAAACTTGCACCAGCACATTAGCTGCTTGAGTCCAGAGCTCTGTTTATTTTCTGTGCTAGGTTATCATCTGTTATGTTGTTGTAGGTTCCCTTGCTGTGCTAACTACTTTAAACACCTTCCAAAAGTGCACTGAACAATGACACTAGCACCCATCTTGGATTCATATAGCTTTTCCTCTCATCAGGCAAAGGAATGGAGCCATTGAATTGTCTTGGGGATGGTGAAGCCTAGGGTGAAACTTTTGTTCCTGTTAGTCCTTTACACATGTCATCACAAAAAAATATGTGTTTACACATGTTGTACTTTAATTTGGGTGTAAAATTATGGTGGCAATATCAGCTGCCCATTAAATTGTCAGAAGAGTAATACATGGAATTCATTGAAAGGGAGGTGCCTAGGCTTGCACAAACAATCAGCCTGTTGTAAGCAGAGCTGTGCAAGAAGTATTTTATATCCCATATATCCCTTTATGCACCTGGAGGGAGGTTTTTTTCTGCCTGCTAACTATGGAGGGTCTGACTTTGGCTGGCAATTCCAGAACAGAAGCATTTTATGGTAGCAGAAAGTGAAAAAGTCAGTGGGTCAGTTTTTTCAGACAAAAGGCTGAATGGTTTCTCAGACCTCCTGTACAACCAGTATTTAGGCAACATTATTACTAGTAGTATAGCTGGCTAATTGTTTTCAATTCAAAGTGCATGGAACAGTAAGGAAAATGTCAGCATGCTATGGGTAATTTGTGGCATACATTTTTTCCAGATGGACTTTCTGTCTTGTACGTGCCAATCATGATGTAGGCTGATATGTTCAGAATTATGAGTGACTGAGCACTCAATAGAAGAATTGCGTGTTTTTATGAAAGAAATGGTGTGTTCTACCTGCACCTATAAGCATGTGAAAGGCTGGTTAAGGATAGCTTTTAATTTAGGATATATTAGGTGTACATTAAGTACAAATACTCCCTCTAGTTTTACGTGACAGTGGTATCTACTGAGAATCCTGACAACTTAAAAATGTTAAATTCTTAGGAAGCATTTTGATCATCAGACCCTTTCCCCCACAGAGAGGGTGGTTATTTTCTACATTTTTGGAATTGTATAGCTTCTATTCCCCAAGCTGACACTTTCTACAAGAAGCCAAGGTCTTTCACACAAACACATTGCAGAGGAACACAAAGGGTGTTGGATCTTTCTTCTGAGCAGATTTTGCATGTTAGCCTGTCCTTGCACAGTGTCCACACCATGCAGAAGGCTTTTTCAGACCAAAATGAAAATAATGACAGTGGTATGATATCCAGAGACCATTGTCTAACACAGGGATCATGCAATGTTATGTACAAAAGCAGGATATAATTCGGAAGACATCATTTGAGTTGATAAAAAAAATTCCACTTGAATTTGAACAACCAGGCTGTATCTAGCCAAAACGTCTTGCAGACTTCTCTAGCAACCCAATCTTTATGCAGGAGTCCTATAAGGAGGCTCTCTTATTTATTTTATTTTTATTTAAAATGTCATAGCATCTAGGAACCTGTAGCATGAACTAGGAGTCTAAAAGAGCATTTTTCAACACATATTTGTTCTCAACAAGCTACAAACCTTGAGGGCCCTAGATGCATTAATTTTTTACTAGATAAGCTTAGAAGAGGGGAAATAGCAGTGATGTTTCCCTTTCATCTAATTGCCTACTAATGCAAGTTGCCCTCCAAGACATAGGAAACATGAGTCACACCTTGGCTGGGTGACATGCTGCAGCCTCTTGCTGGGAAGGTATTCCCAACCACAGAGCCATCAGCAGCACCGTGGAGGGTTCGGCTCAGGGCACAAGTTTGACCTTACCTGGAACTGTGCCAGACCATGATCAGAAATATTCACTGCTCTAGTCAGGAAGCAGGATGCTACCACAGGAGCTGGAGTGCTTCTCTGAAAGTGAGAGGCTTGGCTGCACCTTTAATGAAGATGTACCTCAAGAAAGTTGATTAGGATGGGTTTGGTGTCAGTTTCGTTACCATGTTGGTGAGATGGCTGCTTGAGCATGGAGCTGGTGTGTTCAACTCTGCTTTTCACAGTGCAACCTTAGCTCTGCATAACCCATTCTTTCTAATGATGATTATGCTTGATTTTTGAGAGAAGAATACTTTAAAAGATCAAAGTTAAGCTCCTAGGAACCCTAATGCCAAAGGCTCAGGTTTAACCCTCTGTGATTTAGTTCAATTGTTTCTTGGGATGACAGTACAGGCCAGTGCACTCAGGAGTCTATTTGCCCATTGCAGGCCTGGGAATAGTGGTTAAAACCGACAAGAGCGAGGCAAGAAACAGCAACACTGACTTACTGCAGAATGCTCATATTTCCTAATGGACTATCACCTTTTTTGTGCCTGAATGTGAACATTGTCCACTTTATTATCTCTGTCTGGAAAGAGGAATTGAATAGAAGATAGTCACAGACCTGAACCTTTCTGAGTGATTTATCAAGTAGTAGGAGAATTCTCAATATGAGGGTTAAATCTGGAAAACAGCTGTGTTATGAACTGAATCAATGCAAAATACAAATTCCTTGTTCTCTCATACCCTATTTGGTTTGTTCATTTTATTTCAATGTAGTAAATGGGGATCCAGTTTTGCATTCCTTGCTCAAATGCACAATTAATGTAAAAGAATCCCCTTGTCTGAAAACAAGTTGTGAAAGGTCTGAGTTAAAGCAGCAGGACCAGGCAGTAAGTCATACACTGCAGAATAATAACTTCTTAACATAATACCATCATGTGCCACAAAAACTAGAAACTAAAATATTCACACTGACCATAAAAATATCTTTCTACACTTCACCACATCCTAAGGTATGTTTTCTTTTGGAAGTAATGTATAATATATTCCTACCATTACTATTGCTTGGTGAAGTGGCTCTTGCAAATTTTACTGTCTGCTGAAGCAAGGTGGGGGGAGGAAGTGGAGGGAGAAAGGGCTTGTTTGTAATTTTAATTTTGAGAGAAACTATATTAATATGTCAATATCTTGCAGGAATCATTTTACAGATAGCTTTACTTTGGCAACAGCATGGTAATTTTTATATCAGAGCTAGTAACTTTTTTCAAAAGCAATATATGTTATCATGGCACTGCTCCATAAAAGACTTTCTTTGACACTGCTGTCACAGGTAACTGCTATCTAGTCACAAAACTCATTCTCAAAATGTATTAAACTTGGCTGTCAAAACAGGTACTTGCTTCTACTATTCTTAAAGGAAAACTCTCCTTCAATGTCCCCTTTCTAATAGTTAAAACCTTCTTTGAAATCTGGAAAAAAATTACTCAGAGCTAGATTATAACCATTTATTCTTGCACTAATTTGGTTTTAAAATTAAGAAAGGTTTTTCCATTTTGAGTATAGAGAACCATTCTAGCAGAATTCACTGTATTGCACCACACAAACCTTTTCATTCTCTTCTCCAAGGTCCTGTCAGTACAGCAAGTTTTCTCTTTAGTCATTCAATTGTGAACAAAGATGAATTTAAAATATGGGCTAATGTGAACAGTATTCCAGATGAGGCTTGAACAACACCTTCTCCAGTGTTATGAATGTTTGCCTATTTCCACTGGAAGTGCCTCACCTCATATATTCCAGGATCACTTTTGGCTTTTCACAGCCATATCATGTTGGCAACTCAGTCTTTCCATGATCAGGTAATACCTCCTGACCTTTTATTTTTCCTTCAGTGCTTTCCAGCTGATGAGAATTATTGGTCTCATCTTAGTCTAATTTTAATTCTTGCTATTAGTAGCTAAACATTCCCTTTATACATTACTTTTCATGCCACTAGCACACTCAGAAAAATGCCACACTCTCTAGTGCCATTCTCTTTTGGACACTACCACCCTCTTGACTTTTTGCCATCTATGAAATGAGATGATCACAAAACTGATCACTGTGAAATTACAGTAGTAATTTCTCACCCAACCACCTCTGACTAAATATTACTTCTTTTAGAACCTCTCCTCTAGCAAAATCCTTATCCTCCTCTCAGCTCTCAATTCCTACCTTCTCTGTCATAACTAGTGACACCTACAAAACACCAAGTGCTCCACTGCAGGCTTTTTCTGTACACAGAAATTCTGTTATTTCTTCAAAACAAACCACCATGAAATGCCTCATCCAATCTGATATATTTACCATGAATTCTCACTGGTAGAACTGAGCTTCATATGTTAGTTCTGTACAACATCCTATGAAACAATCCTTAACTTGTCAGGAAAAATTTAAAATGTATGCATTTAAAATATGGAGATGGTATTGTTAACAGCTGCAGCTTTGTGATACATGAGTGCAATATTCAATAGCTAATTCCTCCCATAACAGAGGGGATAGAATGCAGAAGAAGCAGGATAATACTTTTTAAATGCTTGTCTGACTTGCTTTTTTTTGTCTGTTTTTTCCTCCACTGAGAAGCAAAATTATTAAATTCTTTCAAAGTGGATGAACAACATTTCTGTGACTATGGTTGTGCTAAAAATCAACTTTATTTATTGATTGATTAAATCTTTAGAATAAAGACCTGGCATAGTTGATCCATCATAATAGAAAAACATGATTCAAGAAATATTAATATTCTCCTAATTACACAAAGATGATGTGCATACTAACTTCTTAAAGTATAAACTAATGCCTTCAATTCAGTACCATTTCATAACTTTATATTCTGTTGAGATCTAGATTTTTGTGAAGCACAATGGAATAGACAAAGAAGAAGAGGGATTTTGTCTTTTTGTGGTATGGACAACTTCAAGTAGATTTAGTTACCCATATAAAGCTATTCATATACTATTAAAAAATAGAAATTAAATATAGAGAACCTTCAAGAAGTTTTCATCCTTGGAATCTCTTGTAAAATACGTTCTGTAATTTTTATATTAGTCATTTTTTTAATAGTGGAAAAGATTTATAATTATCAGATATAAGTCCTGGGTTCTTGTTTGTTCTCATATATTTTTTAATCAATTTTTTATTAATTTTTTTTTTTAAAGGAATAAGTAGGTGATTTGGAATCATATTTGGTCAGGTGACAAATACATGTAGCAAGGCACCAAAATCTTTTCTTGGATGGAAAGAACTTATGATAAATAGGCTTTTTCTCCTCCTCAAAAAATTAACCAACCAAAAAATTAAAATCAAACCACAAAAAGGCCCAAAGAACCAAAACCCCCCATCAGCATATTTATAACTACTGAAACCCAGCTAAAAATTATAAGAAGGTAAACAGTTTTGCAGATGACTTCAGACTCAGACACCTGGTTTTGCAGCACAGAACCACCTGTGCAGAGTTAAAGAGGAGAGGAAGGAAGTACAGTACACAAGGTGAAAATACAGGGCGAGGCAATGTGATGTATCCCTGAAGTCAAACAAGAGGCTGTTTGTGTACGACCCTGCTGAGGCAGGGTGTGACTTCCCAAGGCTGGAGCTCTCTACAAAGGGATGCATAAATAGCAGTTGTTCACAGCAAGGGTTATACTATATGGCTATTAGAGTGAATAGAAGCAGCTCACTTCTTCCCAATGACAGGAAATAAGGTCAAGCAAAGATAACAGGTCATTGAATTAGAGGTTTTCAAAATATTAGTCTTACGCCTTTAGTATGGAGTGAATGAGTGGGTTCTCTTTAAATGTCCTGCTTCTGAAACTCAGGGACATTTGAGACCAAGCCTATGAAACAGCAATTGTGAGGTTTTAGATCTGCCTGACCCAGCCCCACTATCTCCAGGAGGCAGTATATTTAATAACACAGTCAATCTGAATGCAAATCTTTTAAAAAGCAGCCGAGGCCTTCTGGGCTGGTTTGTTCAGTCTGCATGTTCTCTCCAGAAAGGAGGGAGAAGAAATCATGTAGGATGTCAATGCTGTAATAGCACTGTTAAACATTTGCCTTGCTTGAGAAAATAAGTATTTGTACAACAGTATCTTGTTTACTATTAATCTTTAATACCTGCATGTACTGCAGGAATAGTTATCTTTTTCTATAATTCCTAATGAATTAACTACAAAATCAATATGAAGAGTGACCAAGCCTTAGCTTTCTTCCTAGGCATTTGTTACAGGAAACTTGGTCTTTTCCCGTTACATGTTGCTGAATGTGACACATAAATCATCCAAAACCAGTCATTAGCATGTTTTACAATGCAAGCATTTAATATCAAAATTTGTTAGGGAAATAGTTTCTCAGTGATTTCTAGAAGCTCAGTCTGAGCCACTGTCCTCTTAATCTCTTCAAATCTTACAAAGTATTTTTCCTGCAAGTGTTTTCAAAGCATGAAGCAACTGCATCTGTAATAGATATATGAAATGAAATCACAGAAAAAAACTTCAGATAAACTCTTACGTACACATCATGTTCAGCAATCACACAATAAGTGCACCTATATAAGCTTGTTCCATAATGGGCTGAGTTCACTTGAGTGGATTCAAAATTAGTGTAGTTGCCAGCAATTATGGGGATATGGGCAAAAACATGGAAAAATTGAATATACTTTTGTTTTTGGTAGCACCTCTAGTAAAATAGTACCTCATATTAATTTTGTATTGATTTTGTAGTCAAAATCAGAAATTAAAAAAAAATCAAACACCAAATTACTTCTTACAGATATACAGCTGTAACAGTTTTTGTCTCAGCTGTGTACATGTTCCCTTTGTTTAACAGGTATGCAATTTGATTTTGCACATATGTTGTTCTTTCAATAAAATACAAATCACTGCTAAGTAATTTCTGAATAGTTAGTAAATTCATGTAGCATAAACAGACAGACTCCATATTTTGTTCTAGTGTTTGTGCACACATTTGTGTTTCAAGTTAAAGAACACTGCATAAGATAATTTTTTTAAAAATAATAGAAAGTCTTGTATGTCATTCAAACAAGAAAGGATAAAAACTCTTGATGGTCACTAATGTGTTAGTTGGGTTAAAAAAATCCCTTTCTTATCGTCCCTTAATCATAGGCAAGTTCACTGATTCAAGTTCATCAGCTGCAAGACAAGGGAAGAAAAAAATTTCACACTTTCGTGTTCCTTTTGTGATGCTGCAACTCCTCCTTTAAAATGAGATAAAGCATATTTCTAACTCAGCCTTTCAAAGGAAAACTCCTGATCCTACATAGTCTGAAATTCCTGAGTTTTTGAATGAAAAATGCTTATGCATCATTCTACAAATCTGATTACAAACTTGAGTCCTGCTGCTTTGTCATATTTTCTATCCATACAGGTGCATGGTTTTTTCTTTGGCTGTACACGTATGGACTTTCTCTGTCTATTGTAGCAACATCCATAAACATCAATATTGTGTCTGAGGTGCCTGCTGAGCGTTTCCGACACTTACCCTGGGAGGGGCACACATGTTAGTAATGATAGCTCCAGCTGCTGCTAAATAAATCATAATGCCATCTTAAAAACATTGACAAAACAGAACCAGATTCCATATTGAAAGCTGGCCAATCTTTCATATCAATGTCTTTTGCAGAAATTCCTGGGCACCTGTTATAAGACTTACTCTTCACTTTTAATTAAAAGATATCCAGAAGTATTTTTATTAAATACCTAAGCACACATGGTCATCTCTTTTTATCTTTTGTTTCTTTTCCATAGAGTGTAAACTCATCTGCCAAGTATTGTACTCTGTGCAAAGTTTGTGGTTGGAGGTCATGTTGAAATGTGTAACCAGAAAGATGAAACTACAAAACTATGTTTGTATATCCAATACATAAAATGCAGGCACTCTCTTTCATTTGTCTTGTGCTTTTCTCTAGAAATGAAAAGATAATTATAGAATCATTTCCTTCTGGAGTATGTTACAGAATAAGTGTTACCCATATTTTAATAATAAGGAATGAAAACATACATGGGATAGGATTCTTAAATAATTCAATGGTACTTCCGTATTTTTGGCATATAGGTACCCAAATGAAATCAAATTCATCAACATTGAAGGTTGCTTCATTATTTTTCTGGTTTTCTATTCCATGTGAATGATAGGCTTCTGTCTCTCTGTGTAGGTCTTTCTTGTAATGTTCTCTGCACATTTTCATTTTTTATTCTGCATTGCCTGACTTTTGTTTTCCCTGAGGCAAAATGCACAGTTACAAAATTTACCAAAGGCCCGGAGCGTTCAAAATTACTGGTAACTCTTAATAGAAAGCCTCCATGTTCCTTTTGTGATTTTCTTTTGTGGGGGCTAAGAAATCCTTTTTAATGGTCTCTTTCAGAAATATGACTTTGAGACAATTTTCCCCTGTGTATCTGTAAGCTCTGCAGAACACAGTCTGCTTTCAACACAGGTTTTCAGGTAGTCATGTCCTTCAGTCCTGCTATGTGCTGTCCTTTTGAAACGGTTTATTCCTATTGTTATAGCCTAATGCCATAACAGAAGAGTGATGGTAGTTGTCTTAAGAGGAAATAAATGAGATTCTCAGGGGCAGACTGTGGAGAGAAGAATATGCAGGCCAAGGAATGTCCTTAAACCATTGACTGTTCTGCACAGGGGGGAAGTACAGTGCATGTTCAGAGGAAACCAGAGTGTTTAATATTAACCCACCATTTTCAGTGCACAAGGCTCCTGTCCTGCTGAAACTCTGTGTCAGACAAGAGCTATTAAGAACAAACTTAACAACAGGAACTGGTGGAAATTTACTTGTATGTGCTGTGATAGAAGTCATTAGTGACTAGTATGTGTGTTAGTTTGAAATAATTTCAACACCATGTGTTGCACAAGTGAGAACTACCAGCAAGAATCTTATACTGGGCTTATCTACCACCTATCTGTTAATTCAAGCTCTACAAAAAACATTGCCAAACTAGGAGGCCCCGCATGCCTTTTGTTTAGCTTGCTGTATATATTGTCTAACACCTTTAAGAAACTGTTAAACACTGTTTATGCAAAGAGAATCCCTGTGTGCCAAGTTCAATGTTAGCATGGTTTACAGACTATTCCCATGCCCACAGGGCTAGAAATTCTGCCCAAGGTCATAAGAAGGGTGGAGTCTGGTTTGGAATGATTTAATATGAGGCAGCATGTGATAGAAGTACTGGATACTAGAAAATAATAAAGCATTTTAGATTAAAGGTAGAACTTACATATTTTTATTTTCTAGTTTAAATTTATACAAAGAAATGACAAGAAGTCAGGGTATTTTTGTTTATTTTTCTTAAGTTTTTCCCCTTAATCTCATTCTTTAAGATATTTTACATTGTTAATATTGCATATGTTACTATCTATATGTTAGAAGCATATTCTGTTCATTTGTCTCTTTTCTTTCAGTAAAATACTCAATAGCCAATGGTTTAATTTTAAGCTCACTTAAAAGACATTGATAGTGTAAAATAAAATGAATCTAGAGCTAAAATTTAATGGATAAACCACTGAGATTATTAAAACTGTTCCATATAATAAATAAAAAAAAGAAGTAAAAAGAGCCTGGGATATTGTCATACACAAAGTACGCAAAACATCTCATCTGCTTTCTGGCATTAACCCAGCTGAGACCTAGCTACCATGTAAAAAACAGATTAAACTAACATCCATCAAGGTGAAAGATAATTATTGCTTGTGTCAGACAACACCTGTTTTTGCAGCATTCCTCAACTGAGTTAAACTAGAGACATGCTGAAGTTTTCCACTGAATTTTACATTTGACAGTTGCCTGAAGCAATTGTGTCTGTGGAACACCTTCACCTCTTCCTTTGTTTACTTTTTAGATAGACTAAAAAAGGTAAAATACTAAAGACAAAATTTCAAAAATTAAGCAAAAAACTCAGCAGCAAAATATGTCAAGTTTTTGATGGATGTTTATTGAAAAGTGTTGCAATAGTCAGTCTTTTGTGATGTCCACATACAGATCTGTTGAAAACACTCATTTGGTAATGAGTTCTGCTTACATTACTCAGGTGAGTAACCTCACTTCAGTGGAAGTTTGCAAAAGTTCAAGTAGCAGTTCCTAGATAATGTCATAATGTATTCCTGCTATCTTTAAGCAACACTGCATAGGTTGTAGGGCAAGATGCTCATCCTATTGCATAAAGTAATCTGTATTTCAGGCACTGATTTCACAACAAAGTCCTGCTTCGGTTGTGCCAACACAGCTTAGAATCCATGGATCAAAGTGAACTCTGTTACATGAAAAGCAATGATACATATGAACAGTATAGCTTTCACAGGTCAGTTCACAGAAGGATTTGGATTTTTTTTTCTTTTTTTTTGGTGAGTTTTTGAGTTTTTTGTTTTTGTTTTTTTTTTCTTTTCTTTTTGAGAGACGTAGGATAAAGTTTGATTTTACAACTGTCTTTTGAAATAGACCTCTTAAAATAAAACTTATTTTTCCACTATATAGGAAAAAAACATTGAAAACTTTGTGTCATCAACTACTCTGCAAGGGACAATCTAACCTGATCAGGCTAAATACTAAATATTAAGAGGTCCAATCCAGGATTCACTTAGGTCAGATAGGGTGATATGTGATAGAAAGGCCACGTGGATGATTATGTTAAACAGTAGCCCCTAAATAAATTTGTTAGGTGTATCAATATGAATTGGTGCAAGTAATGGAGCACCAATCATCCCATTAAAATCAAAACTGCCAGCACAGGGTAAACTATGATAAACTGTGTTCAAAAGGTAAAGAAAACCCCTCTGCAAAGAATGTGCTTCCCAAGAGAGAAACACAGAGGTCCACAGAAGAGAATGAGCTGAGGTCACAGATGTGATGTTTATTGGGGCAATAGATCCAGAGGCAGCTCAGCATGGCTCATTGCAAAACGAGGCAGCAGTTAACAGTGTTTGGTACTGGCTGCTTTTAATGACAGCTTCTAAAGATTGCACACAGATTTGAAAACAAACATGATCAGATGGAGAAATGTGAAACAGAAAAAATGTATAAGCCAAAGGCCCTAAAAGAAAAGCTACTGCTACAATAATTTAGGGTAGGCAGTTGTATCAGTGCAGATAAAAGATGCAAGATCACCTTGTGGGAAAACCTTTGCTGAATGATCAGGCAGAGAAACAATGTATGCTACCTCCTCTATTGTTAAGAGTTTTATCAGAGCATATCAGAGCAGTATGGCCACAGCAAGGGCAGGGCTGACACCTCAAATACAGGGCTTGAAGGGACTCCAGGGGTACCTTTCCATTGCAACCTCATTTGGAAGGCAGACCCTGGTCAGCAGAATATGTTCTTGAGAGAGTAACCATACTCCTGAGAGAATTAAGAAAGTGGAAAACAGAACAAAATCAGTAGAGAAGACCACAAATTGGCTCAAATCAATGGTCATTTCACCAGAAATTTAGTGACCCATAAAGATCGCTGAGTTTTTATTAAGATTGTTATGCAGGAGCAGTATTAGGTACTGACAGAAGAAAGAGACAAAAAAAGCATGAACATTAAATAAAAAAGATGCTCTGCAAAAATCATGGTCTTACAGTGGATGTCAGGATGACCAAGAAAATATTTCATAATACTTTATCAACATTAGTCCCTTAATTTTCCAAAAACTTCAGAAGAACATTGAATGGGCAGAGGCCCAGATGTAACTGGACAGTACAGTAACCAGGGACAGGAGTTAAGAGTATGCAAACAGGAGGATTGTGTCTGTGGAAAGTGTTTTAGAGATGATGCCTCAATAGAGGATGAGGTCAGTAGAGAAAGCTGTCAATTATTTGAGCTGGAAATCTACATTGCTGTGACCTGTATTAACAATACAGCTGGTACTGATTACATAAAAGCACCACAGGAAATACCAGAAAGAGTAGATAAAAAAATATCCTTTGGTTTAAGTGTATGAAAAATACATCTTTGTAGTTATGGTGGTAACTGTGGATGGTTTTAGTGCATTTCTTCACATCTTTCTTAATGTATTGATTCTGTGCTTTAGAATAATTGACTTAGAGCATGATTGAGGTACATGTAACCTCACCGAATGAAGGTGTAATTGGTGATTAGAGAAGTGCAATGAGATCAGTGGGAGGAAGCAAATAATTAGCTTCCACACAATATTTTTCAGAGTTTTATATTCCAGAAAAGTCTGAGCGCAGACCTAACACACATTCTTTCAAATCCTAGCCATAAAAACAGCATTATGGTTATAAAACATAATATTCTTTGCCCTGGAGTTTATAGCCTAGAACTATTTCAGTGCTGAGTCTGTATTTCTGCCTCTGTTAACATTTTAACTTCTACTACTGCCTGAAATAGTTCAAAACTGGTAGAGAAGAAATAAATGCCCTGGGCAACATAGAATCTGAAGAACAAATCATTGTGATTAGCTGCCAAAGAGATGATCACAGCTGGAGTCTGGTCCAAGGAACTGGTCTAGGGACCATGTGCACAGCTGAGTTCCATGTAATCAACCCTCACCCATTTGTCTGCACAACACCACATGCTCAAATTAGTACCAGTGATGACCATGGGGCTATATTTAACTTACAGATTCTTCCTGATCTGTGATTTCCTAAACATCTAAAACCTTTGAAACTCTCACCCCCTCATGTCAGTTTCTAACATATTTTTTTGTCTGGTGCTCACAAATTCAGTTCTTCTCCATGAATTTCTGCTCAGAAAGATAGCCAAAATATTGTTTTCTTATACTGTTACTTCATTCACCTGTCTCACAATTGTTCTTTCCACAATCCAAGTCAGCAGAAGTGACTTGTCGTTTAGAAGTTTCATAGTTTATGTAATCTTCTCATTCAGCATTTAAAGGTTGACTCCTATTTTTAACCTGTTAATGATGCCAGTCTATTTTCCACTTGTTACATTTTCAAAAGAGCACTGGAGTGCTTTCATCCATATATTTGGCAGAAGCTCCATTGAGAACTTCTAAAGAAATGCAACCTATTTATCTTCATTGCCCTTAGATACAATGCCTACAAAAAATTGCCAACAACAGACTGCTGGGGTCCTGAGATGCCTGCTCTTAAAGCTGATGAGTATTGTTCTGGTGTTCTTTTGTAAAGCTCTGTTATAATTTGTGCTCTTTTATTTAATGGTACAGCTCTATGGGGCAAGGACTCAGGGGCTTTTTCTGCTTTGCATTTATGCTGCATTTCTGTGGCCTGCATTAATGCCAACAGAAGAACAATTAATAACACTTGTACAAAACCTGTACACACAACAGCCCCTAAATGGAAATACTAACTTTTGCATGACCTACTGGCTATCTGGAATTGCCTTGCATGCCCAACCCTTCTTCAGCATCAAGCAGGGAGATCCTGTTTTATTAAAAATGTCATGTCTAAACACAGACTTTTTAAAAGCCTGTGGCATTTGCTGCCTAGTTCCAAACACTGTATTCTGCACACATTAGCTACTTTGCTTCTGCTTACTCCAGAATTAATAAAACTGGTCCCAGTCTTTCAGTGGCACTGTTTGCTTCTAACTTTCTCCCTCCAAATCTCTTAAAAATGCATGAATCAACACAGCAGTCTGACAAACCATTTTAGGAGCTGATTTGATTGATGCTTCTGTAATAGGTTGCCAGTACAAGTCCTACAACAAATTAGAAAGAAATGGGAGAGCAGGGGCACACACAGGGTCTACAGAGCAAGGGTCAACTTCCTAAGTCTCACAGAGGATTCAGTGTTTCAGTGGGGGAATGGGTTTGATAAACTGTTCTGAACTTCCCAGAAGAAAGACGAGGGGATCTGAGGGATTAAACACCTATTGGTCATCCACACCTGTCATTGTGAAGGTAACAGCAGCCTCAGGGGCGCTGGCAACAAAATCTTCCCTATCTGCTATCATTGCAGATGCCAGAGCTAACTTTCTCTCTGGGTCGCAAAATGGATGCCGACAGCCACTCCTCCTGTTCAGAGAGGGGCAGGAAGCAGCAAAATCACTCCCACATATTTGAGATGAAAAGAAAATCTCCTTCTTGCATGCCAAAAGGCTTGACTGGAAAGCCATGCCCAGCAAGGCCCCCCCAGCAGAGCCATTTGAAAACCAGGGTAGATCTGTGATGCCACAGTTCCAGGGCATGCATACTGCACCTGGCCCAGGCCTGGCAGGGTTTGGGGTTCCTGACAGGGTGTTCAACAATTGGGCAGGGCAATGGGGAAACTCAACTTCATCCCTTGGAAAGTTCAGAAGATCAGAGCATTTGGGGGTGTCAATTTACATACTTAATGGAGAATATAGAGAATTAATCAACTGGTGATTCAGGTGATTATTTTTCTGATCTCTGGTAACAATATAATTAGTGGTGTGTACAAAATGTTATTGTTTTAGATCACATCTCTGTATGGAATTTAAGCTCAGTGTTGCCCTTCGGCAGTGCCTCACTGTCACCTACTTGGCAAATTTCAGGAGCACAGGTGGGTTCTGAAAAAGAAAATAAATAAGTAAATAATGAAGAGGATCCTCAGCCATCAGCCTGGTTATGAGGGAGGGCTGGTATCGAGGTGCAGGTGGCACAATCCTTTCCAGGTGACGCTGCTCAGACCTCGCCCGCGCCGGGCTGGGGGCCGCAGAGGAGGCCGGAGCGGGCCCGGGGCTGGCGGTCCCGTCCCCGTCCCGTTCCCGCTGCTCAGCCGGTGTCCCGCGGGCCGGGCCCTGCCAAAGCCTGCCGGGTTCGGTGCCTTTGCAGTGCTGTGAGAGGACGCCGGGACCGTGATTCGCAGGTACCTCAGGGCCTCCCATCCCTGCGCTGGGCTGCCTGGGACGAAGCGGGCCCGCAGGAGGCTTTGGGAGCCAGCCCAGGCGCTTCCTCACGGGTATCTGCATCGTGCCCCCGGCCGATGGCCCGGCCAGGAGCGGAGCGAGGTTCCACGGGGAACTCCTGCGGCATTTGCGGGAAAGGAGAGCCCCCAGCAAAGCCACGGGAACGGGAACGCCCGGGCGGGGCTGTACTTTCCCCGCCGACCCTATGGGACCCCGGCTCCCCAACCCTTCTCTTACTTTTCTTTTTTTTTTTAAATTTAATTTTTTAAATGCAGCGAGATTGGTATTTCCTTTCCTCATTCCTGCTGACTGCTCAGCTCTTGGGTGAATAGAAAAAAAAGGAGCAGATATCTTGGATGTAAAACTTGCCAGCAAAGGAAGTGCAAGGGCTAGAAACAGAGCTGTCTAAGTAGGCTTTGGAGTTAAATGGTAAAGTTGGAAGATCTAGTTAGAAAAGGAAGTTAGTAATGCAAACTGTCATGAAATTGCTTTAGAATTTTCTAAATCTTGAATCTGTCTTCCTGTCATAGTTCAACTGATTAAAAACATACAACTGCATTAGTGAGCTGCAACAGAGGGGCGATACTATAGTGATTGCTACAGCTGCTCTTTGTAAGTAATCTCTGGGTTGCCTTTCCTCATTCTTTTGGATGGAAGTAATGAGTGAATCCAGCCTTACAGGCGGGTGAAATGCAGGGCTTTGTGTGGTATGATTATTTTCACAGGGAATTTACACAGTTGAAGAAGTTTATCACTCTTCTTTGGACATTGTAAGGCTTGTTTCAGAAATATTTGTCAGTCGTTTGCACCAGTGAGTTATGAAACTGCTTGTGAACTTGGCAGTACAGAACATCTTGTAGTCTTAGTAGTTTTAAAAGCCTCAAAATTTTTTCCAGGTTTTGTTAGTTGATAGGTCTAAAACTGATAAAGCATGAATTGAGACTGCTGTAGAATTTCTAATAACATTAAGAAGGGACAGTAGTAGTCATGTGCATGCAGGCCAAGATTTAGGAGGACCATCAGCATAGGAATCTTAAATGCACTGTGTTTTCCCTGTTTTTCAAAGGCTTTTGCTGGTATATATTGGGGATAAGGGCAACAAGCTTTTTCTTTTTGGAAAAAAAGTATCTCTACTTCTCCGTATAAAAAGAATACAGCCTAAACATCAAAATGAAATAGCAGTGCAAGGAGCCAAGTGAACTCATGTGTGCAGAGTTTGTTTTGGTTTTTTTTTTAACTAACTTTATCTGTGAACTCCCAGCCCTGGAGCCTATTTTAAATAAGATAGGAAGCTTCAGTCTTGTCACAAATGCAGCTACAACTTGTCCTGGGGAAGCCTTCGTAATGGGGTCAGGTAGAGTTCAATGAACTACCAAACCAGCACTATTTCAGAAATGCGAAGGTGCTCTTTCCACTGATCGCTCCACTCTCTCTGCCTGTTATTAAACTGGTAGTTTTTACAACATCAATAAAGAACTTTCCTACCCAATTGCCCCAGACAAAGGCCTGAAAGCTAGGTTTGAACTATGAAAACTTTGTGTTAGGTTCATTTAGATTGTTTTGCTGTGTCAAATACTCACTTGAGTTCAAAAGTTCAGATGAACCATGAACTTTGTCATTTCACAGCAGGCAGTTCTACAAATATAATCCGAAAGTGAAAAAACCTGGTATATTTAAGGTGCGTTTGTTGTTCTATGTGGAATATACTTGGAGTTCCGCATTTGCAAAGTTCTGCTCGACTTAAAAAAACCTTTTAACTATTTAAAAGACAAAAACCCCTAAAACACAATTAAGCCAAATAATTCCTTGATCTCTGACCTTTTAGGCTTTCAAACCAACACATATTCAGTGACTAATCATTACTGCACAAACTAAACCCAGCTAATCTTCTTAATAAATTGTGAAGTCTTGTGTGTCTCATGGTTTCAGTGATGGCTTTTCTCCCTGTCTGGAACATTGCAGAATATCAAAACAAATGGGTCATGGCTTTATGTATTTGTTTAAAGTTTGAATCTATGTCATGTCATGATATAGTCTTGAGTTGAGAGGGTTTTACAAGCCTATGTGAAGTATAAGACTGGTAGGAATGAAAAATCAGTCAATGCAATTTTCACCTACTTGCTAGAATATAAAAATGTGTGGACAAAACCTGTTTGTTCAAAACTATTTCATAAATGTGGCAACTTCCCAGAAACTGAAGAGTGGAATAAATTCAGCTTATTTTCCATGAAAAGGAATTCCTTATGCATACTCTCTTCCTCCTCCTAGTAGGTCTGGAGTCTCAATCTATCAGGAAGAAGCAGATCTTATTTTCCTTTTTTTTCCAGACTTCAATTTGGAATCATAAGTAATTTTAGGCTGTTGTCACTGACTGTTCATTACTTTGAATTCAAGGTTCAGAACAGAAAACCTCCAAACCCAACAGGTATTATCTGAAATATATTTTTCAGTATCACATATATTTTCTGATTTTTACATTAAAATAATTTTGAATTTTTGTACTTTTCTTGATGCTGTATAAGGCCTAAGACTGCATATGGGGGCTTATCATTTGATTATAACACATTAGGAACTTCTCATTTAAGGAAAGCAAAATAATTACAGATTCTTGATAAAATTTGGTCTCTATATGAAGCACGTGCTTTTGGCAGAAGGAGTAATTTAATTGTTTGAAATAATTCATGTATCCTTGTGCTACTCAGCAAAGAACAGATATGAACATAGAGAAGAAATTAGCAATCATGTTCTCTGTGAACAGCAAGGAGAGAATGAGGAAACATCACATTTAGTGGACATCTGCAACAGCTCACCAGTTGTGCTAAGCCCATACTTGCAGTTGAGGTTGTGACTGAGCTTGTGATGCGAGCTGTGACTACTACTGGGATCACTTCCCTATCTCCTTCCTCTTTCTAAAGGTTTATGTCTGCTGAATGGAAAAATTATACATTGTGAGAGAGTGCATTGCCTGTCTTGTCTGATAATTGCCAGTGCTGGTTATCTTGAGCGCTTCTGCTGCAGCAGCTTGACCAAGTGCACCAATTCAGGGGCTGGTGACACCGAACTCGTGAGCTACCTCTGCTGCAGGAGGCATGAGCTCTCTTCTGCTGGCAGGCTGTCCTGGGAAAAGCCAGGGAAACAGAATTTCCACAAAACAAAGCATGCTTTTCTGTGGCAATAGCTTCCTACTAGTGCTGGCAGGAAGCTTTATGTTGTGCATCAGTGATTTTCAGCATGAGCCACAAACCTACTTAGGAGTTTTGATTACAATCTAATTTTTCTATATGCATGTAAGTCTTTCCTCAGACCCCTTATGCTGGGTAAAAAGAGCAGTACAACAAGCTTTCAGGATTTTAGATCTAGGTGAGGAAGACTGTCTTCTGAGAGCCCTCCTGCCATGCCTTCCAGCATTCCTGGAGGTGGGTTGGTACTAGGGGAGTCATTCATCACATCTGGGCAGCCTTCCACAGCATGGTCAGCAAGTGACCTCAGAAACTGTGACACAGACTGGCTTCAGAAATGGCTTTAAGCCAACTGAGCATTCTATAATTTCTGTGAGAGCTCTCTGTAGAGGAGGTACAACATATGGGCATCCTTCCTAAACTGCTGCCTAACTTGTAAGCTGAAGAGAATTTCAGGGGTGGTGGTGGTTGTTATTTGTTTGTTTGGTTTGTTTTTGCAAGGTGCAGTTTAGACCAGAGTCCTGTGTAAGCTTTCAGCTGAAGGGCGAGTCAACTAAAGATGAGGTAGCCTTCACTGATTGCAGTGGCATAGCAGTAGAACAGCTAGGAAGGACAGGCTGCTTTTCTTCTATTCTGAACATGGCCAGTGACTGTAAACACAGTTTTCTTTTTCCATTTGGGGACATGAGCTTTACTGAAAAATATTCTACTGAAACCAGGATGCAACACTAATAATGTTAATGCAACACCATACTTTTCATTGTATTTTCTCTTTTATTCAACTTTAGTGAGATAATAGAACAATATTTATTTACTTCTAGATATCTCTTGCACGGATAGATGTTCAGGATCTAATTCATTGTGGTGGGTTCTAACAGGTGAAACCTAGAGACCACTCCTGTTTTTATAATCACATCTAAATGTGTAGTAATTGCTATGCAGTGCATTTAATGTATTTTAGTCAGACTGAGAAAATCAAAATCTTAAAAAAAAAAAAGGACAACTCACTTATTTGTTACATGTTTCTTCCTCTAGGTCGTCTCAGTTCTGTGGGTAGGAATAGCAAAAAACTGATAGTCTCTGAGATTAATTACTAAAGCTATGTGAAAAAGGTCAGACTACTCTAGTACCATTCATAAATTAGACTGCATTCATCTCATATTGTTTTGGCTGAAGTAGAATAATAGTGGTGATAAATGCAATACATTTTTCTATTCAGACTGCTCTTAATGGGAGTGATCAAATTATTTAGTGGCTGGAAATAAGTCCAGGATGGGAGAAAGACCGGCACAGGAATTGTATTGCTCATTAAGGCTTGAATTACTAGGTTTTCTAGTTAATTGTAATTTGTTGTTTGTTTTAACAACAGCAATTTTTACGAAGATTTGCTGTTAATTATAATTGTATCAATAACTTTATTTAGGTTACTCATGATCAGCACAGAAAGAAAGCACATTGCCTGCTTTGAGAATGCTGAAATTCTGGGGTTTGTTGATTTAAGCACCTAAAATGGTGTCAGTTTTTGTCAACCTTCTTGAGACTTCAAATGTTGACTTGAAAACCTGAAACAAAAACTTGATTTCAGATACTAACCTCTTACTGGTCCTTTTGCACGTATTTGGGAAAGAGAATTTTAGTGGTATTTTACCTTTTGGCTCTGCTTGCAAGTTAAGTAATATTGAAAAACCATTAAGGTGATTTCAGAAACGTTCTGTTTAGACTTGACATAAAAACATTTAAAATATTTTTGGATGACAATGGTGGAAAATTTGTGCACTTTTTCCCAGAGTGGTTGAACAATTACTAATTCAGTGGTTCCTGGTCTTATCTGTACAATGCAGTAGAGGCTTTGAACTTCTTTTTCAAATAATGTCCTTTCAGAGTAAATATTAGTGTTACCTTTTTACTTCATAAACGCATTGTTACTCTGGTTAATTGTTAGATTTACTGGTCCTCTGGGGGCTGACATGGAGTTTAAAATGAAGTCACTTAAACTAAGGGCTGAACAACAAAAAGCTGAGCCTAGCACAGAGACCAGGCTAGTGCACGAGTGTATGTCTTTACTCTGTTAACATAAAGCACATCAAAGGTGCAGGAACCTGATCCTCTGACTGCTCAGAAGTCTGAAAATAATTTGGTAGTAAGGTGCCTTCCCAGAAGGGAAGTGGTAAACTGCAGTCCCAACTCTTAAGTCAGTGTGGTCAAGTCCTGCACTAGTTTGGGCAAGAGTCAGTGCTTGCAGGAATTCCAGTTTTGCCATTGGGCCACAGGAGCAGTGAGATATTACTTCTGTGGCTTGCCCAAGTGTTTGTGTCTCTAATTGCCTTAACAGGAGTGATGAAATACACACCAGAATACTTGTGAATGGCAAAAAAGTAGATTATGAAAAAAACAGGGAATAAATGAGAATGTTGGTTGTAAGAATTCCAACAAGAATTCTGTCTTGGTTTTTGTCTGCATTGGGATTCTCAAGTACTTTGACACCCTACTAAGGATACTGTCAAGAGAGATCTTTGGGTTGAACTTATTTCCCCTTTTCCTGTCAAAAGAGAGTCACTGACAGCAGGCTAGCCATACATTAACATATGTTTCATATCCTCCTCATCATCAGGTCAGTTGTGGTTAGCAGGTCTAATTCTTTGCATTGTTTGCTGGCTGCAAGACTATAGGTTGCCTAAGCCTTCAGTTCTGCCTCCTCTCAGACTGCTCCTTTCCTTGCTCAGCTGCTGTGTTCAGCTCTGTTCCCCTGTTCTTCAAATTGCTTTTACTATAACTGCTAAAAGCATTTTTTAAAGCTTAGATATTCTCCTGGCTAGATGGAAGTGAGAAACTGTCAGTACCGGCTTCACAGCCCATAAAAGACTCTGTGCTATTGATAGTTTTCACCACAGTATTTTGGAAAATGTGCTATTGTAGGAAACTTCCAGGGTGCACTTCTGTACCCTGTGGACCTGCCCGAGGCCACACAGTACAGTGGCCTCCTTGCTGGTTTGTTTGTCTCCACATTGGGATGCCAGAGCTGTCACTGGCTTGTCCTGTGCCCGAGGATATTATCCCACTCCAGGAAAAACTCAAGAGGAGTCACTACTTCATTGTAATGACAATGCTGCTGGAAGTCAGGGCATCCACTGCTGCACTCTGAATATGGCCAGTTCTTTAAACTCAAGTTCTGCATGTGTTTGTTTTTAATGCTTTGAACAAGCTTTACCAATTTCCACAGGAACTGTGGAAGTAGTGGACTTTCTGATGGCATGTTTCCAACTTGAACTGGAGAGTGCTGTTCATACACTTCCATAATTGGTTTTGGCTTTGTAAAGTCAGTCCAAGGAAATACATTTTTCTTCAAGCAGTTCACTGTCCAATCTGTAGATGACTGCCTTTCACACTACCTCTTTCCCTTGGTTCACAATTCCCTACTGTCACTGACTAATTTTCAGCTTACATCAGGGACATCTGAACATTTTGCAGCTTTTTGTTTTCTCTGAAATAAAGAGATCTCAGCTTGTGAATCTGAAAGTTTGTGGTCATGCTGGAGATCAGTACCTATTCCAAGGTCAAATAATGCTGTACTTGTTTCTTTTGCTTCTATAAGGTATAATTCCTTAAAATTCATCTGCTTTACTATTATTTTATTTTATTCTTTCTCACATGAGCCTCATATAAATACCAATTGGGAATAGCACAGCTACCTCAGCTGTTCTGTTAGTATGGTAAATAAGCTTTTTCAGTAACACTGTATTTTAATGGACTGGCTGTCACAAAAGTGCACAGAAAGCACCACTCAGGCAGAGTAGAACACAGGGAATGCAATATTCTACCTCCACTTTGGGAGCTGGTTATCTCCTCACACAGACTTGGAGTGCTTGGAGCAGGCTTGCTTGAATGCAGGTGGGAGGGAAACTCTGGGAAACAGAGATATTTGCTTAGAGAAGTGCAAGAGAGGAGAAGGAAAAGGTAAAATCAAGGGTTGAGAAATTTTTTAGCCTGAGAAGATGGATTCATCATATCTGTCAGTGACACTTTCAAACAGTCCACCTTTTAGATGTTCTTGCATCTGTGATCTCTGCTCTGAAAAATCTCCACTTGCATTCTTTCATCTTACAGCTGGAATATTGAATAAGTGACCTTTTCTGACTCAGACACATTGTTGTCTCTGACCTCCTCAAATCATGGCTTCACCTTTGCTGCTGCCAGATGCCTGACTGCTTTCCATCTCCCTCTCTCTGCACCTCAAGAAGTGTCCTTCATTCCTAGCAGAGTCTTTCCTGTTGGTCTGTTGCAGAGCTGCTTTTCTCACCACTTGCCTCTCAGATGATTATAAATGACAGGCATTTACGTTTTATTCCACTTTAGGAAAGCAGCTTCCATATGGAAAACACATTTTATTTGATGTTGGATTTATCCAGGAGCTGATCTTAGTCATAATAACTGTTTCTCATTCAGGGTTGCTGCTTTTCTTTCTGTATTTTCCAGCTGGACTGTTTGAGGCATAGGAGGTCAAGTGACTTGTCCCAGACTATGAGTCAGAGCTGTGAATTTGGATAAGTACCCAGTATCCTAAAGGCTCCCAGTCTTCTCCTCTGACCATCACTAGACCATGCAGCATCTCTGAAAGGATTGGCTCTATGGAAAAATACAAATTAAGAACACTGAGTTTGAATCTTTAATTCCCAGAATGTAGTTATTGAACCTTGTTCATATGGCAATGAAAACATGTTTTTTTAAGTAAATAAACCATGTAACAACTTTTTGGGTTTTGGCTTTGTCTGTTTCTATGCCCAGCTACGTAATGGCAAAGTGTTTTTTATCGGCAGCTAATACAGGAAGCAAAATGTGAAATGGAAGAAATCTAGAAATGTTTAACCTAACAGTGGCCATGATTTAACAGATATTTTGGACTGGCCCTTTTGGAGCTGCTTGCAGTTGAGTGCCTCATCCATTTAATTAGAATATACTGCTGTTCATAACTTGAGGTTAAATCCTCCTCTTTATTTGTGATATATGTTGTGTTTTCCCAAGGGTACCTTCTGGAATGCTTAGCTAATATCTTAATTAAGATATTTTGTTTTCACAGCAGCTCTACAGCGTGAAGAGGATATGCCCTCATCTTATGAAGTATGATAAAAGTGCAGGGAGGTTGGTTCAAGAGTCTCTGCTAAGTTTGTGACTCCAGTCTGAGGTATTTAGGCCTGATTCATTGGGAAAAACAAAAGTTGTTCCTTATGATTTTAAAGATTTTGGCTGTTATTGGCTGTTTGTATTCACTAAAAACTGAATACAAAAATTACTTGTTTGTGAACAAGATCTATGTGTTTTCGCAAGATGCCATTTAATAGAGCTGATACCACAGAAACTTCTGTCACAGGTTTTGGACTGACAAGCCCCTACAGCTTGTTTTCTAACTCAGTGAAGATGACATGAAATCTTCTGCAGACATGATATCTTTTGCTGAGGTCTGATCAAATATTTTTGTTTTCTTTCCCTATCTACTGCTCCTCATCCTCATCCCCAAGCTGACTTCATGCAAATGTGAAATAGTGGTCTCCCAAACCAAGTCTTAAGCCTTTGTTCTTAAGCATTCTAGTGCTGGGTGCTATCATCAGAATGTATTGATGGGGCAAAGGAATTCTTTTAGGGAGCCGTGGTACAGTTGCACTGCAGCTTTCCAGAGGACACTCCCATGTCTGAGGAACATGAATGTTCAGATTAAAGAGAGTAGTGAAATAATAGGTAGTTGAAAAGAGACTTCTATAGTGCAAAATGATTCTATGATTCCATGCTTCTGGTCAGCTAAACAAGTTCTGGGGATGACTGGTTCCTAAATCAAATGTTTTTGACAACTGGAATTTGTAACAAAATACTGATATTCATTTTCCTTTAGATCATCTCTCCTAGGTAAACATCACTGTAGCAAATCTGAGACCCTTCTTCTATACATGCAAATTAACCAGCTAAGTTTTAATTTAAGTCTGAATTTTAAAAATTGAAAGTTTTTTAAGTCTCTATACAGGGGGAAATACAAATGACATTCTAATTTCTGCTTCCTAAAAATACTGAATAAAGAGGTTTAGGCCCAGCGTTATTTAAGGTTACATTGAAAAAAATGGGCACAGATGAAAAGACATCCACATGCCATAAGATTCCAAGGGAAATATTTAAAGGTTAGCAATTCTTATAAGATGTCTGCTCTTTGAAATTTGATCCTTATGGAAATTCATATTCTCATGAAAATTTCAAGCAACTCCTAACAGACTAAAACTGAAGAAAATCTGTCTGGTTTTGATTTTAACTGGAGTCAAAGCTACTCATTCAGTATTGAACAACTTTGAGGAGACTGACTCTCATAGCTGAAAATAATTTTTTTCTGAAATGTTAGATGGATCAGGGCATTAGAGTCAAGGTTCTGATTATAATGCCTCTCTAACCAACTTCATATAATCATGTGCACACAAAACTTATTAAACTCATTTTGTCTATGAGTTTACCCTGATTAATTCAGAGTGAAGAAGTGTCACATACTGCAGAAGGGAGGCAGTGTTGGTTCCACTTGATTTTGTTTTCTTTAAGCTTGAATTTGAACTCTGGATGTAGGATTTTCCAAAGGATATCTGTCTTGGGTACTTTTGAGGCATGGACACTTGTGAAATGGAGAACATCTGGTTCAACATTGTTAATCTCCATTTGAAGAATGCCATTTAGTTATTACTCAGACTTTATGGTGAAAAGAAAATATTTTGTTTTTCAACATTGTCTGTTGTTTTTCTGCCTTTGAAACTTTTCTGGGATGGTGGAGTGGAAATTTAAATATGAAGAATGTGTTATGCAAATGATTTTTTTTTTTTTGTCTCTGTAACTGAAAAATGTTTTGTTTTAGTGCTAGCTTGTCTGAAAAGATAGGTTACTCTAAATAGCAAATTACAGTTGTGCTTGCTTTGTTGTGGGGCTATAGTATGCAAACTTGCAGTGTAAACTGTTGAATTCAAATGAGACAAAATGAGGGCTAGGGAGGCTTGCCTGGTTTTTCACCTGCTGCAGTGAACTTCTGACTTCACAGAATTTGTGTAAAGCCTAGAAAAGCATTAAAGTTTTACAGCTACCAGTCTTTCATCAAATCATTGGTAGCAACCAGTGGCTAAAATACCAGTTGCTCCCTTGGGTTTCATATACTCAACACAAGAATATAATTTGACTTTCACTCTTTCCCATATCGCTTTTGCTCCCATTTAATAAAAATTACCAAACACTTTGTAAGGTCTACATTGCAATGTACTTTGCCAGTCTCCCATAGCTGTATCCAATAAGGAGAATGAAAATGTTTGCTTTTCTTTCTTTTCTTTTTTTTGTTTTTTGATAAGCCCTTTATATGGCACTTAACAATGACATTTTTTCTTTCTTCCACAGTACTCTGCTAGCTGGGCAAGTGATAATTTTGTTCATGACACAGATTAAGATAATGTACATTTTAGTAACATCCCCCATTAAATTATGCCTTTTTTTTTTTAAACTTTGCTCTTGAGGTTAGTTGCCAAACCTAGGAAGAGGTAGTTTGCATCAAAGGCTCTGCCCCGTTGTTGAAAAAGGTTAAAAATATGAGAATATTCCCTTTTTAATTTCCAAGTTTAATTTTTATTTCAGTTATCACTGAGCTTTTTTTTTAATTGGTAAGGAAAATACTTTGATTTAATTAAGTGTAAGTACAGCTTCCACAAATTTTGCTGCTTTAAATAATTGGAAAGTTAAATTCAGCAAGTTCTAGTAGTGTTTTGTTTGGGGGAGGGGGAAGGTACCTATATGTGTAAAATTTCCTCTGAAGTGAGAGGGGAAATCTGTGGGAAATCTCTTTAATTCTTATTGATTTTTTTTTTTAATCAGTTATGACATGATGCACCAAGAATGGCTATTTCCCTCTCCCCCTACCCTCCATGAAATCTTCAACAAGTAGCAAATTATTTAAGATAAATGCCTACTGCTGTAGACAGCTGCCAGAATAGAAGTGAAAATAAACTGGTGAAAGGAAACTGCCCAGTTCATGGAAAGGGCAGCAAGGATATAGTGCAGCAAGTCCATGACACTTCTGGATACACATGCTGAAAGACTTACCCTGGCTGGCCTGCTACAAATCTCCCAGTAATTCATTAAGGGGAAATGCTTCTTGCAACATTTCACTCCTATTTTAACACCCTTTGTCTTTACCTTACATACTCACTGGGTTCATTCCTATGTCAAGTGAGCCTCAGTGAAACCAGTTTTTCATTCCTGATAGAGCAAACTGTTTTGCTGGAGTAGAACGATTAGATGGATGCTTTTACTGTAAGCATTTTAGCAGTCTGTGGTATTTTTTCGAGGCTTGGGGTTAGAAGAAGGATATGATCATTTTGATCCAGTAAACAATGTAGAATGAAGTAACTTGACTAGTGACTGAAACAGGCAATGTTGTCATGTTTTCCCATAACTTTGAAGAAACAGTTATCTAAATATAATAGAGTCAGACACGTATTAAGATGGAAGTACAAAACCGTGTCCTGGTTGTTCTAATCTGCTTCAAATCTTTGAAATTAAAGGATTAATTTATTTTCGTTATCATGGGGCCAATTTGCTACAATTGTCTGGGGAGGAATCCCATTAACTTTGCTCTGAGTTGTTTTCTGAATGCTGACCATGGGATTTGACCTGTTTAAACAAAGCAGCTTGCCATTTATTTCAGCTAGTATTTAGTTACATCAAGTGTCTCTATTCCACCTTATGTAACTTTACAACTCTAAAGACAGTTGTAGCAGAGTCCTGGTTTAGTAATTTTGTATTTCTAAAACAGATCAGAGTGATGGGAAAATGCTCTAATTTACACAATACTGACTCAAATATGTTGGCAGAAACCTGGGTCTGGATAACCTGAGTGTATTTGCAGAAGCTGAACTGTCATCTTTGCTCATAGTTTAGAGTTTTATGGAATTAGGCAGGTTGGGAGGGCAAAGCATGGTAATACCAGTACCTCTGGGATGGGGGGAAAGCTTGTTTGTTTGTTTTGGAGGTGTTTGTTTGTTTGTTTGAAGTGTAATAGCTACATAATGGCATACTGGCAGGTGCTGTAATACTCTGAGCATAGTTTGTGAATGGATCCATCAAGAGAAAGTTTCAGGGTGGCTCTATCAAGTGTACAATTCAAGAAGCAATCTGTTTTACATTAGTAAGTCTCTGGCTGCAGATTACAGGGTTTTTAAGGTCTTGTTGTTATTTCCCAGTTTATAAAATAGCTCATCATCAGTGGTATTCTGTGTAGCCTTTGGATTCCATTCATAAACCTTTGCAGTTTGATGGGATTTCCATGGCTGAGGCACATTCCATTGAGCATATGCAAACATCCATACGTGTGCATGTTGCAGTCTTATCTGTGTAAAGGAAACTCCTCTTTAGTGGAGGTATATAAATAAAACATCATCTGACAGAAAATATGTTTATACTGGGCCAAGAGTGGTCTGCATGTTCACGTTGTCCAATAAGAAAACTAACCTCTGCAATACCTGGAAGTTTTGTTTCCTGGTTTCTTGTTTGTTTGTTTTTAAATAGTTTTCTATAGAACTAGCCAGTGTCACTGAAGGTACCATAAGCCAGGCTGCTGGAACTCCTGTTAACTTTTCTATGGGTTTAAACTCAGAAAATCAGTGAGCTGCTGTTTCCTTGGTTTTACACAAATGGTAGTTCTAACTAGGACAGAAACTTCCAAAGTTAGAAAGCAATCCCAGTGCACAGTAGTTATTTTTTCACTCACTGCAATAAGTTTCAGACTTCAACACCGTTTTAAGTATAAGTGATCCAAACACTCTCATGCTTTTATGGGGTGTATGTTTGCTGTCCATTTCTTAAAAATCCAGAGGAATCCATGTTTGGCATGATGTGGAAATGCAATTCTTGACACTCTTTCTTATTATACACACAGAACATTATTAAAATTTCCTTTTCACCCTTACATCTTAGCATTGCTGTCTTTCCTCTGGAATTATATTCTGTGTCTAAATATTGTTTAAAGTGCTATGATTAGTTTCAAAAATCTCTCCCTGCTGTGACACCTAAGTGCATATACCACTTGATGCCCTGTCATGTGCTTGAAGAGCAGGACACAGTGAAGCTTTCTGAATTCAAAATCTCATCTAAAAAGTGTTTTCAATGTTTCTTCCTTTCAGAATATTAAAAATTGACATATATGAGAACTGAACATTTTACAAGGCATGGTCTTGCTGCCTAAAAGCAATGATCTCCTGAAGTACAGGTAATACGCTTAGAAAGGAAGCAGCATCACATAAAATGGGTTTTATTATTTTTTTCCAGAATTCAGGCTTGGGCTCTGGTACACCCCCTAATTTATCTTGAATTTATTTCTTGATTGGAACACAGAAGTACAAAGGTTTGTATTACTGCTGAGCAATGTGGCAGAGCAGTTTGTTAACCAAGTTCTGAGGAAGACTTCGAAAGACATGGACCTGAATCTTATCAAGTCTCTCAAGGAGTCTGGCACCTAATATGCCTTTACTAGAGGTGAAATTTTCTCTTATTTTGTTTACCAACCTTACAAATGTAGGTTATTCTGTTTTACACTACAAAGTATGCCTATTTAAATAATAAAATTAGCTACTGCTTTCTCCCCTCTTGTTTTGTTTATACTTGTTTATTAATTACTTCTTTAGGGTTTGACTCTAGGTTTAGATTTAAGTTTTGTGTGTTCAAGGCTGACAAAGTAAAAATTTCTACTTTAACTATGAGAAGAGATTAAGAATTAACAGGTTAAAAACTTGCTGCATAAATCTATACTGGTATGCCTTGTGCTTCATGAGGGCAAATCTATGCTGGTATATATTGCTTTAAGTTCAAAAAGAATCCCAGCTAAATTTTAAGTAACAGGGCAGACCTGTGGGGTGGAGCATCTACCTTACCAAGAAACTTTAGTTTGGCATAGTGAAAAAGAAAAAAAAATTCTAATGCATAGTATGAACTGGTGAAAGAGAATGATGAGCAGCATTGCTTTGCTGGTCATGCTTCTGGTTCAGGAAGTCATCCTTACTTTAGAAAGTGTCAAAAATAGAAAAGTGTGAGGCTAGGAAAAAGAATAATGGGAACAAATCTAATGGGGCATGAAAAGAAGCAATGGTGTGAATTAGAAACATCAAGATGCTGTAAGACTTTTTCTCAAGTCAAAAATGAAGGAATAAATAAGATTTCAAATATGGAACTTGCATAAATCCAGCGTGCCAGCAGCCACACATGTGTGGTCCAAGAATTGGCAAGAATTGTTGCTCAGATAGGAGATGTGGAAAGATTGCTTCCATCATGCTGCTTATTCCTTGTGTCATGTAATGCCATTGAGCGTAAGGTGGGAGGTGAGTCCTGCTGTGCTGCTGTGACGTTTTAAAAATGGCCAGTCCAAGAAGGAATCTGAGGTTAGTGTGCCCTGACCAATCAGTTACTATTTCGTCTGGTAAAGAGGTGAATTACACCATATGTTAGGGAGGAATGAGGACATGTGGAGAGCAGCAGGTTTCAGAAATGTAAGTTTCCAAGTTCTAGAACCTTGAAGATACATGGACATGAATAAAATACTTGCAGAACAGTGCATGCTGAAGTGAAATAGCTGTGTGTTTTCTGAATTAGGTCACACAAAATCCTGAATTAGCTCATCTCTACCTCAGCCACTTCAGAAAGGAGCCAAGAGCCTGTTTGAGTTATCAGAGAAGCAACCATGAGAGAGGACTAAAGGCAGAGTGTGATAGTCATGTACCCTTTTGTGTATTTGAAGCATTGCTTTGCTCCTGGGATTCTCTCTCCATCAGCTAGTTCTGCTGAGAACAGCTGAGTATTTACCAAGTAGTGAAGAAGCAATTTACCTCTAAATTCAGGACACAGGACCATTTAGAACTGAGTATAGGTTTTACAATCCCTTGTGACAGTCATCCTTCAGGTGAGTTGGAAGCTGGCACACCTTTGTCTCCTGGGTAAATAAAACTTTGAGTCTTGGAGTTGGATTCCCCTTGCTATCATCAGGCTAAATTGCATTACAAAGAAACCACTCCCATCACCACTAAATTCTGGTAAAACTTGAGTAATTTGTGAAATGGTATGCCACACTTGATGGCTGCTTAGTTAACAGAGAACATAAATTGAAGTGCATTGCAAAGCGATTGGATACATTTAAATGAATGCCCCTAAGCAGGCAACCCTGGTATGTGTGAGTGTGCTGGTACTGGCAATTAAATCTTGTTCAAAAGGACAGGTGGAAATCAAGGCATTTGCTATATCAGTAAAATAACACTGGGAAAATGATGGGTATGGCTGAGTGATGAAATGTGCCAGGTAAAGCAAAAGCAGCAGGTTTTCTTCACCTTTTTGTTGGTAGGTAGGTAAGGAACCAATCCACTGAACAGCTTTGCACAGGTACAGAATAACTTGGAAAAGTCCAAGCTGAATTGAAGTGGCTGGAGCAGAGAGGGTAAAATCTTTTGTAGAGATCAGAAGGAAGAATGAGTAAAGTTCTCTCCAGGACAGCTGTGAGTTGGGACCACGGCTTACTCCTGTGTCTGCCTGACACTGTCTTTTCTTGGAGAAGTGAGCAATAGACAACAAATGAAAAATTTATTGTTAATCTTCTGTTTAGTTCTGTAATTTGTAGAAATTATTTCTGCTCATCCAGAAGGACATTTACAAATTAAATAAGGAAAAACCACCAACCCCTTAATTTCTGATGAGATCTTGGTTAATTGTTAGAAATTTTATGTTCCACTGACTTTAATTATGTCTTAGTTTTGGGATGTTTTCCCCTTTTGGTTTCTTGTAATTTTCAGATATTTTTAGTTTGGTTTCCAGAGAGCATATCTGATTTACTTTGTCTCTTTTAACTTGAGTTACAAAGTTTTAGAAGATCAATAATAGTTTTTCTTGCTATGAAAAATGAAGTTCTCGATGAAAAAGGCTTTTATATGATGATTGATAGGTCTACTGTATTTCTGGTTTTAAAATTCACTTAGTTCATTTTTTTTTGTAAAGCAGAATAGTGTGAATATTACATTCTATTCAGACAAGTCCACTATAGGCACTCAGATGTCAAAATGTTTCAAAAACATATAAAAAATAAAGAAATGAATAGAAGCTTCCTTGTTCCTTAAATTATTACTGTGTTACTCTGAACTGTAAGTGAACCCTTTTTGCTTATAAAAGAAGCAGCTGTTCATGCGATTGAAACCATGGTTCATTACAAGCTGACCTCAAATTCAGGAGTAAAACTTCCTCTATTTTACTACAACTATTCAGACAGGGACTAGAGATAAACAATAATCAAAATCAGGATGAAACTTGACTGGGAAACCCTCTATACTCTTTGGCAGAATTATAGCAGCTTTTGGATCACCAAGAGTGATATAATGTTAAATGACCCTAAAACATTCCCTGCTCAAATGCAGCAGGTCTGCGCTGCCAACTCTGTGGCAAACAAAGGCTGATTGTAATGACTCCTTAAGCATAAGAGTATAGAAACGTTAATTATCACATTTTTTCACATTAAACATTTACAAAGAGTCAAGATGAAAATGGACTTGTTCATGATGATTTCCCACTTCTTTTTGGGTAAGCCATGTGATTAAAACAGATTTTCATTGTGTGTGTCTTATTTGAGTTTCATATCTTTCCTAAATAGTTTTGCTTTTTAGCTAATTTTGGAATTAGGACTGGATGTAAAAGTAACAAAAGTAGCCAACATGCCCCTACCCAGTTTTGAAGATGTATTTCTAGGATAATGTCATACCATTAAAAGATGTAAACTAAATTAATGCTCATTACTAGCCAACTCTTTTATAAATGAAGTAGGGCAGTGACATAGTGCCTTGGATGTATGTTTCTCTCTTTTGGTCTATTGTGTTTGTTATTCCTCTTCTGTAGCTCCCTTGTTTGTTGTTGTCCAATTTTGAGACACAGCATAATACTGCTTTCTAGTATTATTCATGACCCATATAACAAGACTCAGAGATAAGATCCTTTACCATTTACTGGGGGGCTATAGAGAGTCCCTAAGATTTCATGATCAAATACAAATAGGAGATTATGAATATGTGTGTGCTTGCTATGATACATTTAATTACAGAGGTTTGGGGCAAAAATCTTTTGAGTCAGAGTGGAGCATAATATGAACCAAGTAGTAGCAATATTCCTGATACTTGTTCAGTAAACCAGACATCTTCCTCATATTAGAAGTATGTTCAGAAAATGTTTTTGCTTTCTGACCTAAATTTCTTGTGGAGTTAAGAACTTAGTAATGGGAATATGTCTCTAGGCTCTTAAAATGCATTGTGGGAGTGTCTTAAGAAATTGCTGTGGGATAAAGAAAGAAAAAACTGTTCTCCTATGCTCAGAAATCTGCTGGCTGGAGATGTGTAATATTGTTCTGGGGTAAACTGATACTATCTTCCACTGATAGTTTTCCTTATACCTTATTCATTCATTGAAGCCTTTGTGGGCTTTGACATAGAATCTGCATAATTAATAATAATCTGAATTTGTTAATTTCTTTTACCCACAGATTTTGAGGTGTTTTTACTGAAGATGAGGTTTGTTTAAATTGTGTAGTCTTTGAACGTTAGGAAAGCAAAAAGTACTTCTGTCAAAGTATATTTTGAGAGGAAATAATTCAAAAGCTAAAACTTCACATTTCTGAGAAATATTTTCTTAAATTTGTTGTATTTTCTTTGTTCATGACATGTGCATTGCATTCAGTGTCTTCTTCCCTACTCCACAGAGTTTCATATCATCTTTATTCAGGTCTTGCCCCTGCCCTTCTTACAAAGAAGCCCACGGGAGGCCAGCCAACTTGACATCTCAGTTCTCCTGATTCCACTGCTTGGTTTGATCCCATCACCCTGTTAGACTACTCATGCCTACTTGCCAGGGGATCAAGGAGCCTTATGTGATAGAGGTCAGAATCCCACTAAACTAGACTACTTCTTTTATTTTTAAACTTTCTTTTCTTAAGCTACTGCCCAACTGGTGGAAATTCAGTTATAGGCTAAGCAGAGAAGAAAATGGGAGAGACCTTGGGCAGCTGCTTAGCTGTGGCTCTGCTGTGTGACATGGAGTCATGCTTAACACAGACCATAGCTGTCTCTTGCTCTTCTCTCTATCTGGACTCTTGGGGATGAATCTCTTTCAAACGTTTCACGTATCCTGTTTTCAGTTGGTCTTTACTCAGCCTGTTTTCATTTAGCTGCTGGCCTCTCACTCCTGACAGTTGTGCCCTCTTTTCTTGCCTGTGTTATAGGTCTTCACTCTTGGCAGGCCTTTGTTCTTCTCAGCTTTTGAACTTCTGACTTCTCTGTTTTCAAGACAGAGTTTCTGGTTTTGTTTCCTGTCTGTTCACAGTGCTACTAATTTCATATTTTACTCATTTCATATTTTCCATGAGAGTGATAATATTTTATATTTAATCTTTTTTAACTGTTAGTAAGTGGCACTGGGGTCATAGCTACATATTACAGGATCCTAAATTATCATATCTGATACTTGGACCCACTATGTTCTTTTCAAAGTGATAGTCTATAAGTACATTAATACTGCAAGTGAGCAGTGCTGTTGTTCCCAAGACTGACCAGTTTTTTGCTTTCACATGAAAGTAATGTGTTTTTTCATGCTCTGCTTTCCTCATGTTCCTGTGCAGGAGGAGTACATCACAATTCCACTTCCTCTCAGCTGCCTGCAAGATTAAACATTCTGCTGAATGTCTCATGCAGAGAAATCATGAAGATTTTGGTCCTGCTATTAATTGCTGCTGTTTTGTGATCAATCTTCAGCTCATGTAAATTCCTGCTGGGTAAAAAAAACCCAAAGACAAAACCTGGAGAAAATTCTGTTAATAGCTTTGGTTGTCAGTCTACTCTTGTGTCAGTCATCTGTTCAAGTCTTCTTAGTTCATTTTTGGTGAAGGTAAGTCCAAGTGCTCTGCTTTTGGGGTAGATGCATTTCTGTCCCAGAACAGCACTTTCTGCTTCTCAGGTGTACCCAGTTCTGTGGTTCTCAGCAGCATCACATCACAATCCTTGGCCTGTGAGAGAGGACTCCGCTCAGTACTGAGCATATCCAGCAACCACCAGGCTTCTCTGGACACCAATGTAAAAGCACCTCTGGATACTCCAATTTCACCCCTGTTATTCGCTGTTTTCACTGTTCATTCCCTCAGAAGTGTGTCCATTGCATCCACTGCCACTGCTTAATGTCATCCATGTGTCTGTAATCTTCTCAACTTCTGGATGAGGAACTCCTACAGAGGAAAAGCACAAAGGCAGATGAAGACTCATTTCTGTCTCCCACTTAAGGAGAAAGCTGAGCTCACCCATAACCTTTGGGATATTTCTCTGTAGTCCATTAGCTGTTAGGGCAATGCTTCCACCTAACAAAGCTTTTATGGTTCAAGGCAACATCTTGTGATTTATTTTGTCCTCTTGTCACCTCACTATGGAACTAGACAGTGAAATGTATCAGCTTTCCACTGGGGAGACTGGCTTTTTGTTTGGTTATCTGCTCAGCTAGAAGTATCTATGAAATCTGAACTGTTAACATAAAGATGCAAATTTTTTAGTTGCCTTTGGTAAGTGATCATTTCTCTTGGACTGGTGTGATTGGATGATTACAGGACCTTTGGATGTTCATTGAGCACCAGCTCATTGGTCATCAGTGCTTTCCAAACCTCACTCACTGAAACCAAGGATACCATGGTGGAGTTTCAGAGAGCTCCAGCTAATTTCAGAATCTCTCGTGGACTGTTCTAAAAAGAGCAGCTCTTAGATCTGTCAATTATCTTGTCATTTACATTTAAGTTTTTGTTTCTCTAAGAGCAGTTAAAATTTACCAAATTTTGGAGGTTCCATTCAACAACATCAAAATACATCAGACAAAAATTTCTGGACATTGAGTAGGACAGTGCTTTTCAATTGGAAGAGATTTATAAATTAATTTGAAATCACTTTATCTGCTCTTGAAACAGAGCCATGCCATTTTCAACAAAGGGCACGAAGGATATGCACTCAGTGGAGCTGTAAGGAGAGTAGAAGAATGAAGAATTGTGCAGTGGAACAGATATATTTGCCTCTCTGAATGCCCTGGAATGCCCATTTAATGGCCTAAGTGATCAGGAGTATTGCTGTGCCTGTTGTAGCTGAGTGTAGGGTTCCATGGCTTACAGCACCCTGGATTGCCCTGTGTGTTCTCTTGCCTATCCAGGCTGACAGTAAACTATTTCAGTGACTGGTACAACTTGCAGACAGTCTATTACCTTCTGTCTCACTCCTCAGTGTCTCGGATTAATTTCATAGATAAAAGAACCTGTGTCCTTTAAATCTTCCTTCAGTCATTTAAGTTAAAAATGAAGTGTCAGATGTGGCTTTTAATTTCCTGCCTATTTTCTTTTAGGTCAGGTCTTTTGGCATTATTTAATCCAGGTCATTTGATGTTATTTAATCAGTGTGATATTTTAATGCAGCTGTTTACATTTGACTATTGCTCTGGCATGTTTAGAAACACACAACATGCCTGCAGTATGGAAAGAAAATTGCTAAAAAATGAGAAGAACAAGGAACAAAATACTTATTTTTCTTATTTTTTAAAAACCAAAACCTGGTTATCTTAATAGCCTAGGATGGACTTTGTAAAAAGATGACAAAGATAGTATTTTTTTGGAAGATGCTCTTTAAATATGGCTCATGCAGATGAGAAGTAGTTTAAAATGTGAGGGATAGTATTAATTTAAGGAACTTCTTCATATTTTGAGATTTTAAAAACATAAATGCAAGAAATTATCCACAGTAATTTGTTAATAGTAAAAAAGAAAAAAAACATCTGTACCAAACCAAACTATTAGGATAAAGCCTATACAGAATTTAAATAGCTGCTTTCAAAGCTAGCAATGAAGTATGCCTCTTGATTCATTCATGGCCTCTTTTTAGGGAACTTAGATTTCCCTGTGGTCATATTGGATTGACTCAGGAAAACATAGAGGGGTCTAAACATCTCAGAGGGAGGTCTTCTGCTGCCTGATGCAGGGGCTGCTCATGCAGTAATGCAGGTCATGTTCTTTTCAAAGAGAGTCAGAGCAAAACCACCCCTCCATGACCAAAACCAAACTCTAAGACACCTTAAGTGTATTGGCCTTTCAGTGCTTTCTTTGTTCTGGAACTGCACCATCTGCCTCATGCTACACTGGGATTCCCATGAAGTGTTTATTTCTGTAGTATCTGAAAGTTTGGGCTATAGCATAGGTGTTAAAAGCACATTTTGCCATTTTTAAATTTTTTTTTTTGTTTTGTCCATTCTGCTGTTTTCTGTAGCGACTCTTATTTTCTAGTTGATTCCTGTTATTACTGGGGATTTGACTGCTCACACATGGTTTGTTGTTTCTTGTGTAACCCTTTCATAAGCCATTATGCACTTTTACGAGTTTCTCCATTTCATTTGAGCTTTCTTCTGGTTTTTTTGCACTTGTATACCTACATTTCTTTCAGCTGTTAAACAAAATTAGTCTCTATTCTGCTTCAAACTGCTTGTCACAGGCCTTTGGAGGAACCAATTCCCAGCACATAGGCCTCTGCTGAAAATGCTGATTAGACTGCTGGAGATCTTGCTATGCCAGGGCCACTGGGTATCTCTGTTGTGACCACTAAAGATAAGCCTAAAGTGAGAATGAAAACCTTGCTGTCCTTACTCCTTCTGGTCTGCTCTGTCCCTGCTTGTCCCAGGGTGTTGCAGCCTGGAACCTCTTTCACCTGACTGCAAGAACAGTAACAGTGTGGCTTGTGCACACTGTGCAGTGGAAGGAGCAGTGTAAACAGAAATTACGTGCAAAAGGGCTTAGAACTCAGAAGTCCTTAAAAACCCCCACTTCCTAAGATTTTGAATCAAAGAAGAGATTTCTCAGACATCTGACTTTACTAGCAGTAAGAAAAATTTGGTATAAGCCAAGATTTCTGGCCCAAATTTCAGAACAGCAGGTTTTCTGCTCCAGAAAGGTGCAGGTTTTGCCTTGTTGTTGATCCTTGACAGAAATCAAGTGTTAAGCACCCCTCACTTTGAGACATCAAGTGATGTTGGCTCTGTTCCAGCAAAGGCAATATTCCAGGGAAACATAGCATAGCTGAGCAAGTCAGCTGTCTAAAAATGGCTATGTTAGAAAGGAAGAAAGAGTGAGAATAGAGAATGTCTTCTCAAATTTAAAAAAGTGTTATTTTAATAGTTCTTCTGACTCCCCCCTAAAAGTGGCCTCAGCTGTTTCTACATTGGCTCCCAAGGATATTGTCCTTCCACTGGAGATGGTTTGTTTTAAAAAAAGGTGACTTAAAAAAAAAAAAAAGGCAGAAAGAAAAATAAGGTGCTCTAGTTAATATAAAAAGAAAATACAAGCAAGGCAAAATATTTATTCAGCATATTATCAACATTTTATTCAATCTGAAACTCATTCCCTCCAAAGCTTATATCAGAGAAATATAACAGCAACAGTTAGTTTACAAATTGGTAGTTTAGAAAGATTTGAAATTCAACTTAATTTAGTGCTGATTTTGAAGTAATTGTTGTGTTAGGAGATCAGATGGAAGAATACAAATTTATCTGTGTCTGAACCAAAAATTCCTGCACAAATTGTCATTTGTTTTTCTGGAATGTGACTCCTGGGCTAATAACTTCCATGGAGCTGAAACATTCTCCTCTATGGCTTCAGTGCAGTTTATCACTGTCTTTCCTCACTCCACATACAAAAGTTATTTCCATGGAAGAACAGTATTTCCTAGTATCACAATGGTGGTTTTAATCCTGTTTTTCTTCCCCAATACAGCTACATATTTCTAATGACTTGGCACTACCTATTAGCTTAGGTGGTTTTGTTTTCAAATTTATTTTCACGGAATTTCAGTAAGTCCAGGTTTCTTCTATGCATTTCTGGAATTAAGAACACAAATTAATTAAATCTTGCTCAAATGAAAGACCTCTAAAGAAATTGTACTCAGCTGTAGCTCTCTCTGCTTTGCTAAGATTGATGAATTTTAGTGCTCAAAAGGCCAAATCTATGTTCCTCACAAACAGGAAGCCCACAGGTGGGTGCCTTTGTCAGACAGGATAACAGAGTCTGGTGAAAAAGCTTTGATGTGTGCAGTGACCAGGTCAGATGTAGTATGTGATAGTAAAGCTTCATTGGATAAGTGAGAACTCTAATATGTGTCTATATATGTTGTTTTCCAGACACCCTGAAGCATCTCTGGTTCATACAAAGACCCCCCTATATGAATTGCTCTTCCCCCCTCCCCAGTTGTGTTAGGTTTTGGGGAGGGGGGGTTGAAGTTAAATACGTGAAAGTACTTTGGGATTTTTTTATTTGCTTGGGTTTTGGCATTTCTCTCTTTTAATTTTGAAGGGGTTTAAAAAAGGTTTAGCCTCTGAAACATTTTGTTTCTCCTGACACATTCTAAAAATTATCAGCCTTTGAAAAAACAAAATTCTAACTAAAACCTAGAGTTCTCCCATAAGATGATGACAGAATCTGGAAATCTGTTATTTTTATAACTTGTGATAACAGAAGTGTTGGAAAATTAATACTCTTGCAAATACAGTCCAGGATTTGAAAATTAAACAAAATACTAAAAATTACCAAAACAAAAAAAGCCATGAGAGCACCACTTTTACATACTGGGTTCTGTCTTTTAATATCTATCTACTCAAACCTCTACCTTAGAAGGGATTTGAAAACATTATTACTTTATGATTTCTTTCTCCTGCTGTATTTGTATCTTTTTTATGCTGCCTCATGTTGGTAGTACTCGAATTTGATGATTTTAAGGAACCTTGCAAGCCGCTCAGTTCAGCTTTTCAACCTGTGGGTGCAGAAAAATTAGAAAAGTCATGTCAAAGCATTAAAATCTTGAATGCTTATGTCAGGTAGCTCTGGATTCCATGACTACTTCCATCTCATTTAACCCTAATACCAAGCTCACTCAATAGGACAGAAAAAACAGTCCATTGCAAGAGCCATCAGGTTATAAACAGGGAAAGTGTGTTACCTCTCCCTGCCTTTCCCATTGCTGTTTGAATGCTCCCCCTTGTGCTCCCAGTTAATGTTTTAGTAGAGATTCCCACTCCTGTTGCACTAAGGATATCTTGTTTAGCATCAGCCAGTGTGAACAGCTCTGGAGTTGTGTGTCTGCACAGTTCAGTTTAACTCAGTACAAGGACAGGGCTCTGGTTCCTACATCAGGATCCTCATGATACTCGTCAGGGGCTGTTGCTTTCTCAGTGGTTTGTTTATTTGGGTATGGCACAGATTTGACTAGAGCAGGGAGTTTTTCTTCTTCAAGTGCACTTTTCAGGCAATGGCTGTGCAATTGTTACATTGAAATATCAGAGAAAGCTTCTTTTAGTAGATTAAACCTGGGACCAGAATTTAATTAATTTGGCTACTGGGGATTGTGACCAGTTTGACAACGGTGAGCCAATAATTTTATCATTGTGTGCTTGATGCTTACCTAATTAAACCTGTTCACATGCACTGAAGCTGGATATTTTTACACATCAGAGCCAAGAGTAAGAGTGTTTCACTAGAATGCTGGATGGCTTAGTCTGATGTGACATTTATCTTCACTCATCAGAAGTGCAATCAGTGGGGAGTTACCCAGATCTTTGTCCGTGAAGATAAATGTCAAATATTATCTATCTCCGTTCTCATATGGTGTCTATCACCATGGGATCTGAATGCCTTCCAAAGCAGTGATGTACACAAATTAGATCTAAACCAGTCAGCAAATGATCATCACAGAGATGTCGCTGACAATTTTCTGGCAGTGCCTCTTTGCATCGAATCTTTCCTGTTTCCTTTCATTCTGTATCAGACAGTGAGAGATAAGCTTGTTTAATTACTGGGGGGAGAGGGAGGGGGAATCACGAAAGATAGATTGGACAGTATGATGGAATACTCAACTCATAATAAATTCTTTCTTTCACCTTCCTTTGAGTTTTCCTTTCTGCCCAGGAGGCTAAAGACACATTCTCTGTTCTAAAGTCAGTCTTGGAATAAGCAGTGCCAACAAGGCCAGGTGTAATTTAAAAATATTTATGCATTGTCAGCTCTGGAATTAATCTTTCTTAATTGAATTGACATGAACTCATGTCTGCAGGTAATGTAAACTGTCAAACACTCTGCCAGTGACAGCATGTTGGTCAGGGTGGTGAAGTTAATGAGAGATCTAAATTATGATGGAATATCTCAGTATTGGCTTTGGAGCCTGATGTTTATAAATGCATTAGTAACATCACATTAGCTACAGGCTACAGACTCTGGAGTTCAGAAGGGCTAATTACTTGTTTGCAGTTTCTGAAAGAACCGGGGATGAGTTATTTGCACCTCAGAAACATTTTAGTAGTAGATTTGCTGCAGTGAAATTTCTTTCCCTTAAAATACATATCATGGAAATTTTAAGCCAAATATATTTCTCTATAGGTAGTATAGTGCTCTTAGTGTCTGGAAATACTGTTTTAAAATGCAGGTATCAAACTACTTATTGCTGCTGTCTAGGAGGGTTTTACCCATTTCCACCGACAGTGAGATCATGCCTGCCGTTAGCTGTTAGCAAAGCACGTGGCACAATCTAACAATGATGCTTTTCTTTCATGGCAAAATGGAATAACTGTTAGCTTTCTAAAATGCAGAGAGTGCAGGGTGGGTCCTGTGGGACAGAAATCATAGATAAGGTTTGTGTAGAAGGAACAAAATTAGCAGATGAGCCTTTGCTTGCCATAGGCAACTGTTGATGAGATTTTCCCAGGGTGCTTAGTGAGGCATCACGAGTTGTGCCTGACAAGCTGGGGTGAGGCTGCAGACTAATTTTACTGAAGAGAGGTAGGAGGTGATGAATCCAGTCTGAATGTTCCATCTTCAGAGATGAGCACTGCTTATGTGCCATAAGTACTTGAAAGTATAAAACTGCTTTTGGCACTAATTAGAGTTCAGACCCTTTTAGCGCACGCCGGCTGGGCTCAAACAAGGATGCTGATTGCATTTTAAACAGCAAGGCTTTTATCTTGAGGTAGGTGGGTGATAAGAGAATACCTGACTGATAATAATGAGTCCAGTGATCCATTCTTCCAAACTAAAGGAACTGGGCTTGCAGATGGAGCCCTGGGGACAAAAAGCTAAAATAACTAAATATCAGTTTGATATTGGGACAGTCTCTCTGTGGGTTTGAGCTCAGGACAAAACCAAAAGGATCCTGAGAGTCCTTTCAGGCCTTTCACAGGCAGAATTCTGAATTGATAAAAAGTCCCTTTCCAAATTCAACAGATGCCTAAGTAGGAGAACTAAAGAACACAGTTTAGCTCTTCTCTTGCAAATTTTCAAGAGGCAAGGTAATTCATTGCAAAAGAAGGTCTCCTAAAATTTTACTGGCTTTGGGTTGTGTGGGATGAAATTATTTTCTGAAAATTTTGAGTTAAGTTCATAATTCAGGTTTCATAAATTTTGATAGATATTACACAAGAATGTGTATTTAGCTGTCCTTTATTATGAAGGTGACCCTTCCAGTCTTCATGTCAGAGGACAGAGAAGTGAAGGAAGAATTCCTGTAGTAAGTGAACTGAAGCACACAGAGTTTGAAGCAACCTTGCTTGTTGTAAACATCAGCTAGCACAGTAAAAGTAACACCTACTGATAACTTTGAAACATATTTAAGATATTTCTCACCTGGTGTAGCACTGCTTTCTGTAAATCGTTTACACAATGGAAGCACAGGATTGTTTGACACATTTGGAGAAAATGCTGATTAAATTTAGCCGCACAGCTCTTTGTTCTCAGCTATCACTGTTATTCTCTGCATCATGCTATCACTGTTATTCTCTGCATTCAATACAAGAGAATTGTTGTTCCAAGACTGTGCAGGGAAGTGGAGGCTCTGTGGATTAACAGAGCTGCCTGGGAGCTGAGGTGCTGAGACAAGCCTGGTCATGAGGGGACCTGGTCAGGTCATTCTTCCACTCTGATGTTTTAACTGCGTTGTGTGGGACCTGCTAACTCCTCTTACCCTGACAGTGCCTGCCCTTAACATCCTCAGGAGTAATGATGTCCTCCTTAAATCTTTTCTGCCTAGCTTTATGTGTGGTTAGAAATTTTGTTCTGTGAAATAAATGGGGGGAAAAGGAGGAAATTAGTAACGCTTTTTACAAATGCTAATTTCATTTTATTTTTTCTGGTAGCATAAGGGCAACATTGTTTATGAATGTTCTTCTTACAAATGCATGTTAGTCAAATTCTTCCTTTCCCTGAAGTCCTCTCTAAACCACACATCCTTCCTTCAGCTGTTTAGTGATTTTGTCCTATGCCAAATAATTTATTTTAATGGGGTAATTCTGACTTATGAAGTAAGACAAATGAGTTTAGAATTGAGTTTTGTTTGAAATTCACCATTTTGCTTTAAAATCAATTAAAAACTGTCATCTTTGTCAGACATATATCTTGCAGAGGCATGTACTTACCTAAAGGAACTAAGAAATACAAGTGGGGTAAAATTAAGTAACTTTGTTATGCACAAAAAGTAAACAGAAGTTCATTGGTCTTGACATTTCAGCCGAGGTGTTGTTCATTACACAGACACAGGGTCTGTTACAGCCTGGCCTGTGTCTCTGAGGGCTTGTCACAGCTCCAGCATTGCCCTGAGCTTGTTTAGATGTCAGTGCTGTTACCACAGGCAATTCTGGTACCTTTCTCCTGCTTTTCACTGGAGCTGCTGTTCATGGCAAAACCAAAAAGTGTGTGTGTGTTTTCACAGACAGGCAACAGATTTTTTTCTTTTCTCCTGATTTAAAAAAAAAAATTGTTGGGTTCAGATTAAAAAAAACAAACCAAACCACCCCCCCCCCCCCAAAAAAAAAAAAAAAAAAACAGAGGTGAAATTTGGTATTTCCAGTTTCCAAACTGGAAACTCAGCTTTTGAGCCAGTAGTGGCATGCTGCAGAGGATATGTATAATAGAGTGGAAGTTTCACGGTGCAGGTGGCCACACGCTGAACAACTGCTGTGGGAAGGTGTTTCAGGGCTGCCTCAGCATCTGTAGTGCCTGACCTCTGCTAAGGTAAGGCTGATTTGGAGGCTGCCTGAACTGAAGGCATTTCCCCCATGCTCCAAAAGCGACCAGGAGCAGAGCAGTCCCTAACCTGGCACTGACAGCAGAACTCCCGTGATGTGGCAGGCTGGCCTGGCTTTTGCTGTGCAGGAGAGATTTGGGGGTTCAATCCATTCTCTCCCCTCCCTATTGCCCTGAGCATAGTTTGTTTTCAGGGTCTTTTGCTAGTTGGAAGCACCAGAGCTAAGGTTCGCTTTCATTGCTTTGGGGGATTTCCATTCCCTTTTCCTTTAATTTTCTCCTCCCTGTTAATTGCATAAGAGAAGCTAAGAATGTTAACTGAACAGATAATTCTGGGTTCATGTATATGAGCAAGAAGAATCGAGATTTGCATGAAAATAGCTATCCTCAGGTTAGACCTTTGCATTTGGAAATAAGCTCTTTTCAGGTCTATTTTCCCCCCATTGTTATGTGTTTTATTTAATGTGAATGGTGGATGTTTGGGGAGGGACAGACGTTTGTTTGACTATTCAGATGCATTGGCAGGGTTTAAGTTGGCACAGCATGGATCAGAGCAGGATGAGTGGAGACATCTTTTTTCTATTTAAAAACACACCCACATATACTTGTGCAACTGAAGTAAAAGTAAATCCTTTCTCAGAACTGATTGCTTTTAGTGCTTTTACCTGTCTACTTTGTGTGTGTGTGTTTAAGCTCACAGCTTAGTAGGACTATCCTATTTTGTTTCAGGATATTTCAAGGCAAGAAATAACAAAAACTTGGAATAAATCCTCTGTAACAAAGTCCCTGTATGGCAACACTAGAAGATCTTGCTAGGTGTTCCAGTTCCTGTCTTTCTTGCATAAATAATTGTCTCTGGAGTTTGGTTTTTTTTTTCTTTTTTAAACTTTCTTAATATTCTAACAGTAGCAGTTAATCATATATAATGCATGCAGGTTCAAGAATGTGTAGATTTGGGGCTAGACTGCTCTGACGTGGGCAGGATTAGTTTTAAAAGTTGAATTGACTGCCTCCTCCTCTAAACCAAGAGCTCCTCAGCTTAGAAAGCAGTCACTGAAATGGATCTCCTCTGCCAGGCCAGGGAGTGTCAGGGCTGCTGGGCAGGAGCTCAGGGCTGGTCCCAGAGGTGCTGAGGCTGGAGTTGCCTTTGGAGCTGCTGTGTGACTGCACAGGAGGTGTTGGGCTGGAGAGAAGGTGCTGATTAACTGTGCTATCACTTCTCAGCCAGGGAGTTATCTCAGTTAAAACAAAAGCTTTGTGTTTCTGGGAGTAAAAGAGCAGAATCATATAAAAATACTTCTGCAATCTTTCTCCCCTTGAAAACATGGAAAAGAGAGTGTTAGGAAATCTGTAGTTTGCTGTAGAAGGCTGGTGCTCTTCTCCAAGGTAGATGATGTCTAATGCTTTGCTGCTAACTGGAACCTTGGTTGTTTTAGTGCATGTTAATGTGTCTTTTACATTTAGGGTAAGTGCTGGCCTTCTTATGCACTGTTTATCTCAGCTGGTAAGTTGTCCTCTTTGCAGTGTCCATCCTCATCTTTGGTACATATGTGAGCTGGTGGCTAAGTAGATTTTTGTTTCCTTGATTTAATATTTTATTTAGTTTTATTTTCTTTATAATATTTGTCCTCCTGTGAGCAAATAAATTCTTCTGGGGGCCTCTTCTCTGCTGCTGATGTATTCTTGTCTCCCTGAGTTTGCCTGCAGTCCTGAAATGGAGTCTTGTGGCAAAGGAACTTGCTGACGACTCAGTTTGAGAATATTTTGTTTGATGACTACATCAGCTTAAGATATCCTTCTCAAGGCCATAACCCATGATTTCTTTCAACACTCCATAGTACTATGGCTGGAAGCAAATAAGAGGATTGTCTCACACTAAACAAAAACTCAGAAAGGGTGTAGGAAGGTTGGTACTTTCTTTTTGTTTTGATTTTGTTAGTCTAAAGCATGGTAGAGAATGGGAATAGATACCTGCAGTTAGTCATGCCACCAGTGCCAATGCGTTGTGAAGCCATGGCCCAGCTGGAATGGTGACTCTGAGGCTGGCCCATGATCAGCCTTCATGGTATTTGCTCTCATAACCTGAATAGTAAGCAGTATGCAGTTAAGGCTAGAAAACTTGGGAATTCAACAGGGAAGGACATCTTTCACAGATTGTGGGTGCACAATCCTCCTCTCAGAAGCACCATGCTATCTGTCTTAGAGTGGAACACTGTTCTGGGGATTCCAGTGAGGATGGGATGCAGTGAAGTTTCAGAGCTAGCTTATTTCATAACGTTGTCCTAATATGTAAATGCAGGGAGGCATGGTAGGCTTTCTCTGTCCTTATTAAACTAAATAAGATGCTCTGTCAATGTTCCAGCAGTCACCTAAAATCTGCACTAAAATATCTCCTTTAATATTTTGTATATTTTTTGGCTTTTAGTTTGAAGGTTTTGAGAGGGGAGAAGGAGTCTTCGTGTGTGCATGTGCATGTTTTTAATATATTCCTGAAGAAATGCCTCTCTAAAGTGCCTGCTTTAGACACTTGTTATTTTCTTGTTGCTCTGCCAATTTCCAGGCTAGTGCTGATGTCTCAAGCTTTTCTTGTACAGGAAAAGCCTACTTGCTTGCTTTTGATTCTTTTCATTATCCACATTTGAATCTTTATTAATTTATAACGTGCCTTTTTTTGAGACCTGTAGCAAAATAAAGTACATGGTTTAAACATAAGAAGATTATGATTGATAGAACTTTGTTAACATGTCCTAGGTTTATTAATTGTTTCCTGTTTGATGATGCATCTAACTCCATTTATTTTCCTAACTGCTGTTTTATAGAGAGCAGTGACACAACCCAACAGACACACAGCTGTGTGAAGAGGCACTACTGGGAGTTCAGGTGCTTAGGTGCAAATCTGTAACTGTTCCATTACTGCCTAACAGCACTTCAGGTTTGTATAAACTCTCCAGTCTCTCCTGCTTCTGCACCTTTTCCTTTCTGGAAGTATGTGTGTGTTTTTACAGCCAACCAGCTTGGCACTGAACCTGCATCATGGCCAAAATGAATCTGGTGCTGGGCTGCTCCTGTTGCTCCGCGCTGCTGTCCCTGCTGCACCGTGCTGCGGTCACTGCTGCACCGTGCTGCGGTCACTGCTGCACTGTGCTGCGGTCAGTGCCCAGCAGTGCTGCTGTCCCCGCTGCACCGTGCTGCGGTCACTGCTGCACTGTGCTGCGGTCACTGCTGCACTGTGCTGCGGTCACTGCTGCACTGTGCTGCGGTCACTGCTGCACCGTGCTGCGGTCACTGCTGCACTGCGCTGCGGTCACTGCCCAGCAGTGCTGCTGTCCCCGCTGCACTGTGCTGCGGTCACTGCTGCACTGTGCTGCGGTCAGTGCCCAGCAGTGCTGCTGTCCCCGCTGCACCGTGCTGCGGTCACTGCCCAGCAGTGCTGCTCTCCCCGCTGCACTGTGCTGCTGTGCTGCGGTCACTGCCCAGCAGTGCTGCTGTGGCAGCCCCAAAGCAGCGGCGAGGAGGGGTTTGTTCTGCAGACCCCAGGTGCGTGCTGGCACCCTGCTCAGCCCGGTGCCGTGTGACACTGCAGGCTCGGTGTCGCTCATTGACCACTCTGGGTAGCTCCGAAATGCAGCGAGCACCTTTCCCTCCTGTGCTGTCACTCCGGGATCCCTGTGGGTGCCTGGCAGTCCCACTGCTCGTTCGGGGTGTTTGGTCCCTCCTGCTGTGTTCTCGATGCCCCGGTGCTGTTTGCCACAAGTCCTGACTCCTTGTAGGTCTGGGAAAGGAACGGAACTGTCTTGGAGTCTTTTTCAGCACCTGCAATGCGTTCAGATTTTTTGCAGGCTTCAGGAAAGTTTTTTTCCCCCACAGTGTTCCTCATCTAGCACTTATCACTGAATGCAATCTCTAGCCACAGCAAAGGTTACAAGGGAAATAAATTTTTCAAAAAATAACTTTGTGGTTAGAGCATGGTCAGACTCGACAGATAAAATGTGTGGGTTGTTTTTTTTTTTTTTTTTGCACATAAATTTTTAAAGAAGTTGGTACTTTTCCATTAAAGAATTGTCTTTCTAATCCATGTCCCTGTCTGTAAACGTGACATGGCAGCTCTGAGCAATGGCAAGTACTGTGTAAAAAGCTGTATGGTATTTACTAGCTGAGCTAGCCCTGAATGCTACCATTTCACACTTCAGTACTGCCCTCGGGTTGCTCAATAGATGCTTAAGCATGTAGGGGCAGGGAGAGGATACAACAGCGCAGAGGTCAGTAAAGCCAGCCTTGGAGTCACTTTGTATGTAATAGGTAGGTCCCAAAGGTGCTTCGAGCTGTGTTTTGCAAATACACTTAGAAGTAATGGACTTGATGGGACTGCTTTCCCTTGATGACTAAATGTATCTTGTTCATCTCCATCTGTGAGACGTGTTTAGGGTAGCGATAAAACAGAAGTATGGGAAGGCCACTGTGAACACACGAGACTTGGGATGTCATCTTGTGGTTGTTCAAAGAAATGCAAGAACAGCTTGTAAGTATGCCTGAGTTTACTGTCTTTTTACACTGAGCTGGTATAGGTGCAAGTTTCTCCAAATATTTTATCTTGAATTACACGATGGCTCTTTGTAAAGTACATGACAGTATCTGTTAACTTCCTTACAGCCCATTCCAGTAGTCAGGGTTTGGGGTGACAACAGCAAGCAGTGACAGGAATGCTTGGATACTTGAGTGCATCAAAGATGCAGCCACTGGTGTCTGAACCTGTGTGATGGCAGAGGCAGCAGGACTCTGACATCTTGCTGCCAGTTACCCATTTTTTGTTAGAAGCACTTTCAGTTTAGCTTTAGCCTTTCCCTGGCTGTTCCAGCTGGCTGGAAAAACAAACTCATAGGAGGAGGAATTCCCTGGATTAAGTAATTTCCTGTAATAAGGAGGAGTAGTATCAGGAAAATCTACATTCTGCCCTCTTTTCTGTGGCCTCACAGGCCATTTGCCTCAGCTGCTGGTAACTGGAGTGGTTCGGATCTGGACTGGCCAAAGTGAACATCCCAGTCATCAGTGAATGGTGAGAGCAGCACCAAATTGTTACCAACACAGGGCTAAACCTTTGGTAACTGCTCCAGCTAGACAAAAACCTGTTGCATGTTGGAGTCATGCACAGCAGCTGCACCAGGGATTACAGATTTGACTAGCATTGTATGTAAATACAAATGATCACCTTTTCTTTCTTGTGAAGATGTGCTGTCTTTTGTTTGTTACTGGGGCAGGCTGGCAGACGGGATGGCTTCTCAGACTTTTCAGTTATGTTTTTAATAGCACTGCCTAATTGAAGTGAAACGATCAAGCCTATGCATGCTTGAACAAAAAGGCATCTGGAAGAGGGTGAACTCCACTCAGAAGGGCAGTACCTGCCACTCTTCAAATGCTCTGTGAACAGGCTTGCTTGGATCTCTGCTCTTCACGCCCTTTGAAGTGAAATGCTTTCTAATTACAACCCTTAGAAGCAGCACACTTTCTTGTCTTGCATGAAAATAAGTTTGCTGTGATTTTTACTGTTTGTCAGATTTACGGCATTGATTGAGACAGATTTTAATAGTGGATGATCAAACATTAGCTCATGCAAATTGCTGGTTATTTCTGGAGAGCTATTTCATCATTAGTGGAGGGACAATCCATCTGGATAGTGATTAGTTCCAGCTATAAACTTTCATTCAAGGGTCAAGATGCTTGAGAGTTTCTTGACAACAAAAAACTAAGGGTGGTGTTATGTTTTCCACAGGGTGACTGCTGCTTGCTCCACTCGAGCCACTGGAACTTGACATGATGGAAGCTATTTAATATTACACCTTTACCCTAATTCCTCCAACAGAATAAGGTAACTTATTTTGCCCAACCAGTACGTGCTTATTATTTTAGAGTTCTGTGTTTTAAGAAGGTGTTAAGTATGTCACTAAATACAATCACAGAAGTTTTTGAAGAATAATTTTTGTAGTTATTGTTGACATATTTTTAAAGGCAGCTGAAGTCTTTATCCAGTCAAAAATGTGACTATCACACCAAATGCTGATTTCAGGTTTGCTGCAGAGTTCCTTTACTTCAAGGACCAGGGGATGTTCAGAGGCACTTCTGTGTCAGCCCTCCATAAAGGTGAGAATCACAGACTATAACCTGGTTTTTAGTGCAGTTTATATTTTATTCTGCCTTGGGAGAGGAGATTGATGCAAAATGAGATACTTCCATGTGCAGATCAGATTTCAAACAAGGGTTGATTCTAGGTCATGTATCCTCCTGTGTTTTGATTCATGGTCATCTCTAAATACAAGGAGTATAGTGAAACTAGTGAACAGATTTTTTTATTAATTTCCTAGCTAATTAATAAGTTAATGAGAACTTTGTGCAGAGGTATTTCCTTATTCACAGTGCAGATAACAGTAAAATACCTTAAATTCCAGGTCTGTGACATTATATCCTCTGATAGACACTACACAAGTCCTAATACATTGTAGTTTTGTAACAGTTGAAGAAAACTGGAAACTTGTGTTTTACTTGTGGATAAGTTTATTTAAAAATTTTTAATTATACTAAAAAAACAATGTATAATTCATTTCTATGTTTATTAACTTGTCAGGATACCTGTATAGTGTTGTCAAGTCTACAGCATGGCAAATACGAATTTTAAGCAGCATGATGATGAAAATGAAAACTTTGGAATTAGGAACAGTGTATGACCCTTTGGTTGCACTATGATGTTTCTTTGGTAGACATAATTGTAAGTAGTGATTGTTTTCCTTTAATTTAAAATGCAGAGTTTCAAAGTGTGCCCTTTTGAGAAAAGGATTCTCAAAAGAAAGTATCTGTTAGAAACCAGAGATAGCAGTAGCAGGCAGCTCTTCTGAGTCATTTTTATGAAAAATCCACTTTAAAAGCAAAGTCAAACTTTACCATGTAGAGATACCACTGAAGTAAAAAAAATGGGGGTTGTGGGTTATTCCTTGTTTTAAAAACCACCTTCCATGACCTCTTGAACCTTGGCTAACCTTATTGAAAGTCGTAATTATCTATTTTACCGTTCTAAATACAAGCAAATACAAAGGATGGAGAGCCTTGCTGATTTTGGTCCACAGCCTGGGGCGAAATTTCAGCACTATTTAAAAAGATGAGGTAAAAAATTCTTCCTTAAATTGGTTTCACGATCTTCATTGACAAATAATTCTGTTGGGGGAGAAGGAAGGAAACAAGAGAGGTAAAATTACGTGCACAAAAGACTTCAGTGTAGTTTTGAAAAAGACATTTTAAATATTAAAATCAAAATGTATTTAGGGCATGTAATTTGAGTTAAAGTTTTTTCAGACTAATGTAGACTCTAGGCCAACTATTAGCTATTTTAATTGTGTAGGTTATTAACTCTTCTAAAGCAGTTCCTTGTTCCATCTTTAGCTAATAGGTTATTTTTTTAATTGTTTCTCAATAAATACCAGTTGAATTTTTTTCACAGCTCTAAGGATATAATCCCTATCTCCTGCTAAAACAGAGGTGATAGACTCTGTCTGAGTCAGGAGTGTATCCTGTTGATGACTGCTGTCTAACCTCATCCCAGAGCTGAGGAACAGAACCATTCTTACCGGCAGGGAGTAGAGGAGCACAGCCACGAACAGCAGGAGAATCAGCAGGATGATGAGGCCGAGGAAGAGCCATTTAAACCTGCGCCACACAATGAATTTCATGGTCTTGCAGGGATTTGTGAACCAAAGGAAGGAAGTGTCTGGCCGGCTGCATTTTGAAAGAAGTAAGTATAATTTATACTCTAAAAATTAAGCATGAGATTATAACACTTCAAAACATGCTGGTCTGAGGTTGAAGAAAACAGACAGTTTTGAAATGCAAGATAGCAGTTGCAGTAGACGTGTGCCATTAGTACTGAAACCATCCTGCATTTTATCCTAATGTTTGCAGGAGGAAACAAGATTGGCTTTTATAAATGGAGCTTTGCAAAGGATAACTGATGACTAATATATTACTGCATGCATCAGAGTAACTAGATACTGGGTATTTCTAAAGCTAGTGGGATAAAAGTGTCTTACTTTGGTAGATCTAGTTTGGGGTTCATGTTGGGTTCATCTCTTCCTTTACCAGCTGGCCTCTCCTCAGCTTCTTTTTCATTGACAACTTCCAGTGTCATTTCAACTTTACCCTTCAGAAAAAAAGTGGCATGAGACAAGCATCTTATTGAAATTGCACTAATGGGACTTGCTTGGTACTTAGACAGAATAGCTGGGATCAGCTCATGGTGTACATCTGTGTTTCCAGTTTCCTCCTCAAAACACACTGATTTCTGTACTGCGACAGGTCACAGCATGGTATCAGGAAAAGACACATGGAAAAAAACCAAATCACTGGACATAAAATTGTCCTGCTAGTTCATCTATAGTTCTAAGCCATAATTTTTTTTTCCAATTCAGCAAAACAAAAACAGTTCTCCTCTTCTTCCAAGAGCAGCCTAAGGACTGCATATTTTCCAAATGACCATGCATCTAATTTTTCATATTGCATATTCATATTTTCATATTGTAAATGTTTCTGAATATTTTTCCTCATTTATTAAATTCCAGTAATAAAGTTTTAAGGCAAAAATATTAGAAAGAAGAAGACACCTTTGAAAGGCTTAATATTCTGCAAATTATAAATACACGTTTATATTCTCTGTAGAACAAGTTTGAATGCTTTGGGTCTTCTGATGGCATACATAATCACAAAGTTAGTCTGGGTTCTCAGTACAGAGATTTTGTTTGCTGTATACAAAAATCCTTTGGATTTAAACATTTTCCTTTAGTCTTTAATGCATTTGGGATGTCTCTAATGTTCTTCTGAGCAATAATGTGATAAATTAATGAATCACACAATCATTTTGGTTGGAAAAGACTTCTAATATCACCAAGTCCACCTTGTCAGCTAGGCTATGGCACTAAGTGCCACATCCAGTCCTCTCCTGAACACCTCCAGGGATGGTGATTGCACCACCTCCCATTGAGCAGCCATTCCAATGCTCAACACCCTTTTCTGTGAAGAAATTTTTCTTCATGTCCAAGCCAAATCTCCCCTGGCACAGCTTGATTCATTCACATGATTTCATCAGCTGCTTTGGCAAGATAGCATAACTGGCACCACAGTCTTTCAGGTTAAACAAAGTTAGCAACAAATTACATAAATAAAGCATTAAACTCACATTTTAAAAGAAAAAATTGTTGCTGGACCAAATTCCTGAACTTGTGCATGGAATGTCCTATTTACCCCTCCTCTGTCTATCCACTGAAAGGTAACAGCTCAGTGGGCGACTCTTTACAGTCTTTCTTTGTCGTTTGAAAGGAAAGGTGAGCACATCTCAAATACTTTTAAAAGAAGCAATAACCTTACCGCTAAAATACGTGAGCCATCCTTTTCAACATAGCATGGCCACCATCCTTTCATGGATTTCTGTTCAAAGAGAGAGGCAGTCCTGGGAGCCTTCTGAGAACTGTCTTCCTTGTATTCTGGAATCATGTCTATACTACATTTCTCAGGGACTTTTGCTGGAATGATTGTTTTATGTAAATCAAGTTCCACAAAGCCTAGAAGGCGGATACAAAAACAAACACTTCATCACACAACCGTCCATACAGCACAGCAGCTCAGCATCAACCTTGCTGTCTCTAAACTTGCATGCACAGGAAATACAGGAAAGGCAATCAGCAAACATTATGTTCTTGTTTGTCTAAAGATGTTGTGAGGCAGGGAAGTGGAACACAATTTGTTTAAGCCCCTCTTGCTGGTGTTGATAAATTTGATTTAGCAAGCTCAACAAGAGCTTGCAAGATTGCTTGATTTTTTTAATAGAGGGTTTTTCCCTCCACAAATCTAAATGGAAGATACCCAAATACAGCAATATAATAAGTAATTTCTGACAATTAAATGCATAATTTAGCAAACTTTAATAATGGTTATAAATCAACTACTTGTTTTCAGGTTTTGAGGCCTGTATAGTTTGTATGTAAGCTAAAGACTTTGGAGCAGTCTTAATACAGGGCAGAGAATCCTGTGCAGAGCAGTATCTCTAGAAAAGGTAGGGATTAATAACAGTGTGAAGTAGGTTGCTTCAACCTCCTTTACATGCTATTGTCAATACTCTTATTTAGAACTGAAGTGCCCTTGTTTAAGTAATTTTATTTAAAGAAAGAAGCAAAGTAAATTTTCATGCATATTATTATTTCATGTGCCTTGTGAGAGGGTTTACCTGATTGAAAAGTATCTTGGTGTACCTGCTAAGATACCTGTAGGCCTTTACTGAGTGAATACTTATTCATTCAGTGAGCCTGTACTGTGAAGGAAAGCTGGAGTATATTTCCATGTTCAGTGTCTCACTGTAAATGTAATCCTTATATGATAATTTAAAATTGTTCACTCTGATATCCTGCTTTGAGAGAGCAGTAATTATTTTCATTCAAAATCTTACCCAGATAGTCATCCAAGGAGAACTTGTCATTATCCCATATTTGAATGATCAGTTTGGGTGGGATTCTGAATTCTGTCTTGTCAAGACTCCAAAAATGTTCCTAAAATTTTAAAAAACAAATACGAAACATCTTTAAAATTACTTATGGAAATCCAAAGCTGAAGTCTGCTAGTACTTGTGAATTCTGGGCTTGGTGGAAGTATTAAGAGATCTAATCTTGCCCTGCTAAAAGCAGACTGCTGTTGTTGCCAGTGTGTTGTTTCTGGCCTAAAGGCAAAATGAATCTGTTCACAACAGCAGTGTGAGAAAGTACATGGAGCTGAGCCAAATTGTCTCTTTCAATATGTAGGTACAAATTACCAGGCTAACTAGAATCTGTATTCTAAGAATTGACATCTTTAGGAATACTTACCTTCTTGGAAACTAAACAGAGTTGCTCTGCTGGGAGATAGTCAAAAGGAAAAACAAATCTCCAGTTGAAGTTCCCTTCGCCATCTAATGATCGGTAGTGAACATCAGTTTTCTGCTTATTTTCTTCATTACCAGGCATCCATCTGAAAATATGGAGAGACGTGTCTGGTGTTTGCAGTAGGATTACACTGTGGGATTGCCTGTTTGTACTGGAACTGTGTCATTGGGGGGTTGCAGACCAGCAGTAAGAATTGCTCACAGAGAGCTGGGGAGTTTTTCACGCCCCTTTGCAGTTTGGTTCCAATTTAGCAGCATAAATAGGAACATCTGAACTGAATTCCTGATCTAAGACCAGTGCTGTGGTCTTAGAACTCAGTGCTGAGTTGCTGAGTTCTTTTTTAGGGAGAAATTAGATCTGCCTGGTAATATATTTCTCTGATTTCTATTGCTTTTTTTTTATATTAAGATGAGGGAATGTAAAAATTAAGAATCCAAGCCACGCAGCACCAAAACTAACTGTGCCTTTTCAGTTGCTATCTGACTCGAGAGATGAAATTCTGGCATCTTACACCACACATTAACTGATTGTGCTTTATCTGATAACACTTCTGTAGTTCTCTGAGGTTAGCATTTGACTTGGCTGAACCAACTAATATTTGAAATCCATGGTCAAGGTATTCCCAGGACATTCTGAATATTATTCATTTTAGGTGTCACATGACAGAATGCTCTTACCCCTTCACATAAATGTCACTCATTTCTTCTCCTGTGATGCTCTTTTCATCCAGAAGGACATCTTTGGTGTTCCAGATGATCACACGCAGGATGTACCTAAGAGAGAGATTTGGGGTGAAAGGTTTGGATTGCTTTGTCAAGGCAGCCAGGGGGTGTGCAGGATGTGGGGATGGATGTGGGGATACTCACTTCTTGGCTTTTCGGGGTGTGATGTTGAATGGAGGGCCTGGTGGTCCTAAGCTTTTGGGGAAAACATCCACCCACATCTGCAGCTTTCCCTGGAGCAGTGCAGAAGATGGATGAGGGATTGTTTGTTGCATATAGGGTTGTCATGGCCCCTTAATTTTTCAGATAAGTTTTCTTGTTTCTACAGAAACTTTCTTTAAAAAGCTGCATTTTCTTATGTTTCTAGACTAACCTGCCTTACATTTTATACCAAGCAATAATGATTTGTAGCCCACTTCCCCCTCAGAAATACCACACCATTAACAACATGACATAAATTCTGGAATGCTCCATTTCTGCTTTCGAGAAACCACAACCAAGGCAGCTCACAGTACCTGGGAGATGTTGGGCTGGAAAGTGCTATATAAGGTTCTTGTTTCCACATGTTCAGGTACCAAACCCTGGGTTCTGAGGATATGAAGGGCTAACCTCTCTTCACCTGGACCAAGATGCTGATGCAAGATTTTGTTAGCTTCTGAAATAAAATAAATGGGAAAAAACCAGGGGCTTATGAACTGGAATTTGCATTTGAACTTAAAAATTATTAAAACCAGGTAGTTAAAATTGAGCATAAAAGTATATTCAACTTGGAGAAAAATCAAAGATGTATTTCTAGTATTCCGTAAATAACTGGAAAGTTTTCTATTTTATCAATGTGAATTTGAGACATACATGTAAAATAAGTGAACTAACTCACCAGCATCATCCAAAGTATAGTCTTGTCCCCCGTAGTTAATCTTTCTGCCACTCTCAGAGAAGACAGGAGGAGCATAGCCTTTAAACCTGGCTACATTTTGCAATAACTGGGTGGGTTTCAGTTGATCACGCCAGGTATTCACACCTGAACTTTTATAAAAGCAAAAGAAACATATCCTATAATTATTCACCATTCATGGCATTTACACATCATGTAAAATGTATTTATTAAGAAAGAGCAGCACTTGAACTGCCTAGATTGAGGGCTCTGGAGTTTGATACAGTGACATAATTTTGTATCAGCTCAATTACCTTCCAAGACAGTGTTTTTTCTCTAAGTATCAAAATAATTCAAACTCTCAGATGTTTTCATATTTACTTGCAACAGTAGGTCAGAAAATTCTGTTAAGTGTGAATTCTCTGGACAGAAATAACATACATTACTGGATTAAGAAAATGTCAAGATATTTGATGCCATGGTTTTCAGTGAAGGCTGTTCTGAAGATTTACAGTTTCACTTGGAATTTAGATGATAAACCAAGCACAACAAATGCCCTTGAGAAGCCACAGCATTGTTTTTTAACCATAGAATTAAGGGTTTTTTTTTGAGATTGGGTACTAGGTCTTACAGACTAAAATTTTCAACAGACAAAATTTACTTACATCCAGTACTGCTGGGGGATGCCACAGTGAGATCCATAACGAGAAAGGAATCTGTTTTCCAGATCAATGATGGTTTCACCCACTTTTTCATCACGAGTCAATGCATCATAATCATAGACTGAAATTTTCAGATCCTTTTCTTGAGGCAAGAAGCAGCTGAGTTCATACATTCTAAACATAAAAATTGCCCATTAAGGCTATTGTTCTTTTGAGAAATGCTTCTTATTTTTAAACTTAAAAATACAAATTGAAAAAAGCACTTACTAGTTTATTTTTGAGCAATAGCCTTTGGAAGGTATTAAAAGGATGCTTCCAGTGCTGATAAATCTAGCAACAGTTATCTTTCATGCTCCAATTTCTATTTGCACTAATAAATAATTTCATTTTTACTCCTCTGGATATTACCTCCTTCCTTTCTGCACAATGTATTAATTAGATGTTTTCAGCTTGAATTGGGAGTGAGGAAGGAAGGTACTTTGTGTCTGTAATCAAGTCTCCTTGCTGTCTATTTCTTTGCATAATCTGAACAATTGAAAACCTGTAGTACATCATTGCAAATTATGCTTTTCAAACCCTTTATAACCCTTCTAGTCTTCCTCTCTAGTCCTCCTAAGTTATCAAAATCCTCCTCCCACTCTAAACCAGACCTAGAATTTCATAGTAACTATGCAGATGATGTAACTTTTCATTCCTAGCTAGTATTTTTTAGTCATATATTTCAATGGTGTCACTAACACCAATGTACTGGGAATGCATGCTAAGCTGATTACTTGTAAGATCCATCTAGTTTTCAGAATTAAAACTTTTTCCATATTCTATAAGCATATTTTGTTATTCTTATATGCCTAACACAGGCTGGTTTAAGATATATACATTGTTTTACTTTGTGCAATTTACCCACATGACAAAATCTACGGATTAGCCAAACATCTGTGTTTCCCAATGATTTCAAAGGAAAACACCTTATGCAATTTTACTCACAATTAACTGTCAGTATATAACTATGAACAGAGCACTGAATATTTCAAGTAATGGTTTACCTTAAAAAAAAATAGGAAAACATTTTAAAATACAGTAAATTGAAAATACAAAAAAGTTTGTTACCTGCCAAAGATTGGGTTGAGGGTATTAGGCACGTAATGATCTCTGTCTTCAATTACCTTTTTACTTAGAGTTATTTTTATATAAGGATCACACTGTTTAAAATAAGAAAACAGAACGTGGTTAAGGGCCAGTTTTCAAGAGTAACTTGCTTTAAAGCGCAGCAGAGCAGCGAGCCGGCAGGCGGGGCAGGGAGCTCACCAGCCCGTTGCTGTCCTGCGGCTGGAGCTGCAGCGCCCGCACGATGTAGATGCGCACGATGCACTCCTGGGGGCCGCTGTCCGGCAGCTCCCGGAACTGCCGCGGCGGGGCCGCCGCTGCGGGGTCGGCGGGCAGCGCGTAGATCCTAAAGGAGCCCTGGAAAACAGCGTGAGGGCTGGAGAACGGGCACCCTGCTCAGTCTGCTTTCTCTTATTTAGCCTACACATACACACCCTGTTTTACATATATAGCCTGATCCACAGTGACCTAGAAGTCTGTGTTTTATTTTTGTGGGTTTTGGATGATAACACTAAAAAGACAAGGTTATATCCTTTGCCAGTTTAACTCAATTCAGCTGTTTTGATGTCAACACGATTGCTGAGTTTTGCTCCAGCTAAGAATATGTAACAAATACTTTGTATTTGTTTCTCTCTCCAAAAACATCATTTAAGGTTTGGAGATGTTTTGATTGGTTGGTTGGTTTTATCTACATTAGCATTATTTTAATCTATAAAAGTCACAGAAACAGTACAAAATACCTTTTCCAAAATCATTCTAAAAACGTGCTTTTTGGAATTTAAGTCCTGTTTCAGAGGTTATCTGGGAAGGTTTTGTTCCATGGTTACTGGGGAAGGTTACATTAGGAGGAATTATATTTATTTTCAATTAACATGAAGCACATCTAGTGTGAGCAATGTGTAGCTGTACTTTCCTTCCTGTACTTTCCCAAAAGATGGGTCTGTAGCTAAGTAGTTACCAGTATCTGTTGCCCCTACTAATGTACACATCTGTATTTAAGCTGAAATTCTTGCATGTAGATCTACTTAAATAATCACTAATGTACAAAAGAATGCAGTTAACATTTGTTTGTTGCCCATCATTTGAAATGTACCTTGAATTCCCCGACCACTGATGGATCATCACTCTCCTCAGATTTCCCTCTGTATAGTTTAAATGTATCACAGAAGTCTGTTAAGTTATTGAATTCAGGTACTTTTTCCAATTCACAGTCATACACCTTAAACACAGAAAAAATAAAAGTTTAGAAATTATGATATGTATATCAGCTCCACCATAATGGCACTGCAAAGTATTTTATGTTTGATGGAATATTTTAGGGAACCAAAGCTTTTGGAATTATTTTTATATCAAAGTGGGAGCAAATGCAATGTTTTGGAGAAGGTGTGACAAAGCTTCATTTAGGCTTGGTTAAAACCAGAGTAAGTAGCATGTCATAAGGTTTTTACTTTTTTGTTAGCTGTATTAGACAAGAAATGAAAGTAGTCTCACTTCAAATTTTAGCCAACAAACAGTAAAAGTACTGATTCTCTGTGCTCATACTTTCTTAATCTGTATGTTTATTTAGGATCTGCCTGGTGCCCAAAGATGTCAAGAGTAAAATTCCCTTGGACTGAAGGCAAGATTAAATTATTAATACATCTCTTAATAAGTGTAGGTAAGTAGAAGAGAAGCCAAGATATCTTCTTAAAACCTTCATTTAATCATATGAATAAGGAAAGAACCTTTATAGAAAATCATGTATAGTTAAATTTTGAAGAGCATTTAAAAATAAAAAAAGGACAGTTTTGATCAGGTCTTGGGCCTATAAACTCTGAAATATGTTATTTTATCCTAAGCATTACCTTTAAAGTGTCATATCCTTTTTTAATGTACTGTCCACATTTTTCATATTCTCCTATTGAAGCATAAAATTTGCTCCACCAATCAACAATTTCTTCCTCCTTAAAAGAAAAGCAAATAAAAAAAGCTTTTATTGGGAGATAAAGCCTCTCTCCTATCATACTGTACGGCAGAAATAATGAACAATTCAGCATATTAGCAAACAATATCCTCTAAAACTTATTATCAGTTAGGTAACAGTTAGGTAAAGATTTATCTGAAAGAAAATTGGAATATAATAATTAAGGCAGTTGCAGATATACCTCACTGTTAACCAAATGCATTTGAAAAGTAGTTGAGTCTTGCCCCTTAAAAATAGTACTTCAATAAGCCTCATGTCACCTAGATACTAGCAATCTATACACTCTACTAATCCAGTATTTCTGTGGGTTTTTTCTATTTTTATTTAAGTCTGATAATCACTGTTAATAAAGTGCTATTTTCTGTATTCACAGGGTTTGTACAATAAAATTATTTGCCTCTGAAAACAAATTCCCAATGGTAATAGATGGCATTCATTGTCTATGAATGAACAGAATGAAAATTATTCATCCACTGTGTAAATCAGATTTTTTTTAAAGATTGTTTAGACTTACAGAGAATCTTAAATATTATGTAGATCATTAATGGTGAGTATTTGTTGGGGCTGTTCTGGGTTTGTTGGGTTTTTTTTTATATATAGGGCATTCTATTTCAGTCTTGCATATTTTTCCTATATCTACCAGGTGACAAGTTCACTGTAGGTTTTATATCAAACACTTTCAGAGATTACTGTTGTCATCCACATGCTTAAATGCTAATTTGTAAGGAATATTGCTATACTGGTTTTCAATTGGAGAAAGCAATGTGTAGATTCTTTTGAAGTAGTATACATTACCTTTTCTGTGAGCTGCTCATGAGGATCAAGTCATAAAAAAAGAGCAAAATAAAAGCAATGGTAAGGATATGATTTGTAGAATTGTATACAGTTAAATAGGCTTTAAATGTTTAGTAGTTTGTATATAGTAAGTGTGCAAAGTAAGTTACAAACATTAATAATTTCAAAATGCTTTTGAAGACTACTTAGACACCATGTGTTTAACTTGATTTTTTTTTTTTTTGTGCTGTCAGAAAAGCAGAATGTTCTGGATATTGAATTGGAGCATGCATATTTATATACACATGCATTTTATAAAGCAGGTTTTCGGGATTGCAAGACATTATTACCCTGTGCTTTGTTCTTCACATAACCAAAAATCAAAGCAAAATATTGTGTCTGTGGATTTATCCATATGAGTGTGAAAACAATATGCACAATCCAAAATGCTTCACCTGTTAAATCACAGATACCAGAATTATGACCCACTAGTCCACTAAGAGCAAGCATCATGCATCCCATCTGGAAGCCATGATTAGCAATGTCATTTCTGCTTGTTTTTTATACATTGTACCTGTTGTTTTCATTTAAAAGCATTAGCAATGAATTTTTGTGCAAAGCAGAAGAAATGTAAAACATTTTATGAATACAAGCCAAATGCATCAATAGGTCAGGACATCACTCTGGTATATCATTCATTTACTCCCATTTCTGTTCTCTTAAGTAATTATTTAACTGGGATGTTCAAGTCTATTATATTTTACTAGTCTTGTCTACCTTCAAATCATAAATACAGCATATTCTTATCAGATTAGCATGGGATTGTCATTTTCCAAAGCCAGTTGGAATGAATTTTTTTGTGGAAACAACATTAGTGATTTGCAAAACTTACTGGCAGAATTCATGAGGTAATTTTGAATAGTTTGCTATATTTAAATTTCACTTTGTTTAAATATTGGTTTGTAATGTTGACAATGCAAAGGTTAGCTTGCATAATTACTCAATCTTAATTCAAAGAGCAAATTTGAAATCTTTTCATGAAATATACTTTGAAGAACTTTGAATCTTTCATCAAAGCATAATGTTGGAAGAATTTAAGTCAGGGGTTATGTTTTGAGTTTGTATTTTTTTTTCCTTGATATACCACCAAATGTCTCTTCAAATAATGCACTTGGTAGTTTTGGGAAGACATAGTTAAGGAGAAATATAAATCAAAACCTTAAGATTTTCTTCAAAAATTCCCAGAGTGAATAGTAGTCTTCAATATTCAGATATTATTGTTACTAAAAGTTGTAATCAGGACATGCTCACACAATGCCAAAACACAGAATAAAATGCCATATGATAAATTAGAGATTTTGGAGTGACATACTCACATGGTAAAAACAATGTAATGTTACTGTTCTTTTTAAAATGTACCCAATAACTACACTGTAGATTGTTATACATGAAGTTGTCAAGATATTAACATTTAACTATTATCTTTAAAAAGAACTGGAATTATGGAAAAAAAGTCCAAGAGATGCAGTGGATCCCTAGAAAAGTCAGAGTTTTGTAAATTGTAGTATTATTTTCCAGGAAATAGACTTTTAAAAAAGTTTAACTATTAATAGCATAATGAAATAAATCCCATCAATTTTTTCTGCTTTTATCACACAGATTTTAATTAAGTTGGCACACAAAGAAGTTTCTAGTAGTTCATACATATTGTGTATGCACAGTAAGATCTTTGAACAAGGGTACCTTAATATAACTAATCTTACAGGACTTGTGAGCATCATCTCCTCCAGAATCTCTCTGGCAGAGCTGCCCAGAGAAGTCGCCCCTCAAGGCCCCGTGGATCAGCAGTGCTGCCCATCCAGCCCGTGCTGGTCACCTGCATGCATCGCTCTGGTACATACATGCACTGCTGTTGGAGAAGCCATTTTGCTGAGTGCTGCTGACATACTGCTTAAACACTGGAAATCGGAATGTAATGGATGAAATTTTGGCATTTTATGTCCTCAGGGTGTTCTCTTCATAGCACTGACACTTTCCACAGTTTTACTTATTTCAATTTAGATTGTTCTGAGTTTTCATTTCTCTAATATGGATGCTTTCACTGTATCTAATGTTATATTTGGCTTGGGTGATGTCAAACTAAAAGAAATTGTGTTTCTGCTTATGTAGCATTTAAAATTTTCCCTTTTTAGTTGAAATAAACTACACAAATATAATCAATTTTACTGGTGACTTTGAAGTGCTAAATCTTCTTTATTTCCTAAATGTTTTTCCTTATAATTTTTAAAGAAAATAATAAAAATATATCTTACTTATATTAGAGGAGAAGACCTATTTCAGATAAAGGTTAGAGACTGCTGTAAATTAAATATTAATGAAAATTTACATGTATGATGACAGTAATCACAAGATCATGGTCTATCTATCTACTTAAATTAGAGTCTGAATATGATGACAGTAAGAAGAAGAGATGAAAGAAGAACAAGGCAATCATTAAAATAATCAAATAGCAGTAAGAGTCCAAAAGCTTAAATTCAGTATTATTGACTTTGGGACTCCTGTAACAATGTGAAATATTCTGCATTTTCAAAAGTCAAAATTGTGGATTAAGAGCCTGCAAAATTGCTATATATTAATGAGCATAATTTCTCTGCTTCCTTTAATGTAACAGGCCATCAGAAATGTTTGAAAACACCTTCTAGGCAAGGGAAGCACTTTACAGTCCTAAAAGAATGAATTTTTTTTTCCTTAAAAATGTCACATTTCAACTCAAGAGTAAAACTCTGTAAGTAGAATTATTTTTTACCTGGAAAGTAAAACTGTATTGTGGTGGTCCCAAAAGAATCAGAGCAGTAAAGAGACAAGGCACAACAGAAGAGAAGGAAAAGAACTGTTAGTGCAGAAAAAAATTTTTTCGGTGTTATTGGGTTTGGATGGCTTCAAGATAAGAGAGGCCAAGCTGCGACTGTGATAAAGTGAAGGGCTGAAGGACCAGAGCATACCCCTACTTCCAACTCCTTTATCTAGAACTGCTCAGTCTGCAAAATCAGGCTGCCCTACCCACCATCAGTGGGAACTGGGTGATGTTCTATTGTGACAGTGGTCACAAGGGTTTCAGGATGAAGAGAGAGGCGAGAATGTTGACCTCATGTTCAGAAGGCTTGATTTATTATTTTATGATATATATACTACATTATAACTATACTAAAAAGAAATAGAAGGAAAAGAAAAGTTCTTAGTACATACAAAAGTACATACTTTCAGTAGCTATTGAACAAGATAATTAATTCTTAAGCTAGTAGTGAATTTGACCAAGGACAAAATGCTATAGTTTGGCATTCACAATATGAAAACAAAGTTTAAAATTACGACCAAATTTCCTTCGCTTTCCTGTCACCAAGTAACTTTCTGCCATCTGGCTTTCCAGAGGGTTGCATATGTTTCTGACAATTTTGCTGTCTAGATAGCTCCTCAGAAATCAGAGATCTTAAGAACAAAGTTAAGCATCAAATTTCAAAGATTACCTGAGCTGTTAGCAGTGGCTGTGTGTCTTCCATATCAATTACTGTATCCTGGCGAGGTGCAGCAGAGAGCAGACTAACTGTAAGCCAAAGGTTTTATTAAGGCAATATGGTGTAGGAAAAATATCTTACTAAACAGTTTCATCAGATTTAAATCCAGACAGAGAAAATGTAAAATAATTCACTGGCCATTTGTTTGATCCTCTAAAGAAAGCAATTAATTGCCACTTTTTGCTAAAAAAAAAGACAAAGTACTTTTGTGCAGGATATGCAAACATTTCTCAAATATATAGAATTAAAACTAAAAGTAAGAGTAAAACTTGAAAAAATGTAGAGGAAATGTCACCATTGTATTCAGACCATATTTGCTGGAATACTGGATCATTTCTTTGGCACTAGGGCTGAGGTGATCTGCAGGTAGTTAACTTCCAAGTTGATACTAAAGAGGAACATCAGGGATTGAGCACAAGTCCAAGAGTGGACTCGCCTTTGCATTATGCCCTCTTATGCTTCACAGAATGTTACACTAATTGATACTCTGTCAGATGGTTTTCCTTTCAGATAATAATATCTCCACATAAGTACACAACATGAGATGGCAACTCATCAGAGTAAACAGGCAGGTAATTCTAGCATCTCACAAGGAGGTAGAACTTTTCATTTTCCAGCTTTGTACCTTTCAGCTGTGGTGCAATGTCCTGTTTAGTGGTGTAGGGGTCACAGCGAAAGCTTTCCAGTAAATCAATAGTGCATTGTCCCACGATGGGCTTCCGTCCAAAGGGTCTGTGGTCTATTACTTTAATAACAAGAGATGGACTGTATAACTCCTCTTTGGGCAACAGCTAAAAATAGAAAGTTAGAGGTGTTTTTACAATGCAAACAGAAGAAAAAGAAAGAATAAAGATTTTCCCCCTAAATTAAAGGCTGTTACTTCATTTATTTAATATTGAACTACTATGTTCTATGGTTGTATGGTGAATGAAAACTTCTAATCTTATCAGTCAGTAAAAGTCAGTAAGAATAATTGTCCCAAATCTTGAATATTCTTGACTCTTGCACAGCACCCATCCTAGCAAAAAGTACCTAAACATCTATAAGTAAACTGATGCCCTTTCAAATAAAAAAATATATACTGCACTGGATTGTGCATATAAAATTGTGCAACCTGTACAGTACATGACTGGACAGACATGTTTACATGATCTTTATTGCAATTTTCAGGCTCATAAATTTCTTATGGTAAATCAAAAAAGAATGTGTGAGCCTTCCTACTCAGAACAAATCCATGACTTCTAAAAACTATGGAGGAACTTATTTTGCTATAGACAGCTGGCATATAGGTTTTGTAACGTACAACTTTCATGAAGAGAACAGAAGATGGAAAATTAGGTGTCTTTTTGAGGTTTTTGATCACCACAGATTCCACCATTTCACCCCCACATTCCACAATTAGACTTGGAGACATAACAGGTGCCAGCTGGTAGTTTTTCATGTTTCGCAAACCCCAGGCCAGAATCTGTAAAATAAAATCCAATATGAGCATAAGTGGGAAGGGATGTCAATATGTTTAATATAATACTCCAAAAGTAGGAAAGAAGAAATTAAATCTTTTCAATAATAATATGTGTCTGGCAAAATATTTCAGGGTTCTAGTTCTAGGAAAATTAATGAAAACAGTGATATTCACAAACACTTAGAGAAAAGAGTATTTCTCACTATGAATAGTTTTTGTTTTCTCTAAGTAAATTCAAAACCTTTCTGTCTAGAGGATGAGAAAACTGCACTTGTATTCAGTTAGTTTAAGAGTAACCATACCTCAACAGCAGTGAGTTGAACTACTGGTCTGATTCCTTGAGGGACCATGTAAAGCTTTGGTGCCCTTTGTGATGGAAGAATTGGAAGGTTGGTACCACCCTGTTAAGACACACACATAAGTATTAGATTCTCCCATCTTAGCTGAAATATCCTGCAACTACTAAGACAGTTCTTCCCATAATGTCTCACCGTGTAAGATTATATGCTGTGTCTTATTATATTATACATACAAAAAAAATATATACCTTGTCTCTCAAAATAAGTTCTGCAGCAAAAAGAATGTCTCCACAAGCTTTGCCATTATTTGTTACAGGATACCAGAGCAGTTTTGGTGTGATGTCATCTTCTGGGGCCAACTTGACCATGGGGCAACAAACACTTCTTCCAAGGAATTCATCTTTACCCTGCAACCAAAAATGGCAAAAATAACCATTAATGTACTGACAACTAATATAAATAAATAAAAAAAGCAATCAGGGTAAAAAGGTTTCACCTACCACTTGGTCACTGTCAAAAAGTTCAATAACAACCTTAGGTGGGTTTTGGGCTATTGACTGTGGGTCCCCATAGATCTCAATTTCATTAAATATGAGAGTTTGGTCCCACGTAGGGTTTAGAGTTGAATGAATGATTTCAGTTGTTTTGCTTTGATGGAGGAAAGAAACATGAGCATATGGATCTGAAATATCATAAAGAAATTGAAAGCATAGAGTTACAGACAAACAAAACCACATCAAGCCATGAGGCACACAAGCACATTTTTATCAAATATAGTGTTATTTTTCTACTGTTGTTACCAGTTCTATAAGCGATTCTATGTAAAACAAAAATGAAAGCATATACATAATTTACATTTAATAGAGCAATTTCCATTTGATTAATAAATCACTTCCTTTATACAAGGCTTGATTAACCAAGTAATAAATGAAAATGATAAAATATCTTGCAAAGCAGAAAGAGAACCAGAAAACTAAAATGAAACACTGTTTATACTAATCTTGTCTTAAATCTTGTCCATAGAAACCCTTTTTTGTTCTCTCCATTGATATACAACTATACTGCCTCATAAATAATAGAAAGAAATAATTCAAGGTCGGACTAGTTGCCAAACAACAAATTGTCCCAGGCTGTATTGCTCAGATCATGGTTAGGTTTCAAACATGCTCATTTATAGCAACCTCTTTTTGTGAAACAGCTGAATGATTCAGGTGGTCTAGGCCCAGTATTTGGCAGGCCTTTAAATCAAGAGCTATGTAGAAGGTATCTGATGATGGTCATTAATGTTTCCTGTACCAATTGCAATCACTAAAGACTAAAGGCAATTTTAAAGGCTATCTTTAGGTCAGTTTCAATAGATTCTGCCAAGGTACAGGATCAGAGTTTTACAAAATTTGGCTAATTCTTCAAACTAATTTTAGAGGAAAATAAAATGTAGATGAGCTAGTTTATGTATGACTGCATCTGAGGTGCCTGTCCTGAATGATACAAATGCAATTTGGAGGCATTTGTAATTGTTTCTTTGCATTGCTTTTAAGTACTGCATGTTGAAATAAGACCAAATTAATGCAGGCAGCCATACAGAACCCTCCTTATTTTAGAAAATATTACTAAAACCTGTAAAGCACTGTATCTTCTGTAACAGAGGCATTACATTTATTCAATTACAGGGGGGAAAAGAGGGATGCAAATGGAGGGTAATGGAGAAAGAAAATTCATTTCAGCTTTGTCTTTTGCTGAACCTCCTTAAAGGAGGTGTAAAGTCATGTTCTTACAGAATCTAAATTCAATTTGCTCTGTGGCTTTCCAATGAAATTTTGATTTGAATTAGCAAAACTTGAAAACTGGGTATTGCCTGACTACAAAGATGCCAGATGGACACAGCACAGCTGGAATACCTAAGAGTTGGAAATGAACATGGATAAACAAATAAAAGACATGCTTATCAGTAAGGCACAGTGTAGTTTTCTGCAAGTTAATTTCCATAATGAATTAATATAAAACACTGAACACTGAGAGGCAGTTGGTGCCATAACTAATGAAAAAACCATCCAGCTTTCTTCATCCTTGCTTTTATGCAAGCCTCCTGCAGGACAAAACTGCATGTAGGCTTTGGTTAGAAGGAGAATCCAAGGCAAAAGGAAGGGCCTGGTCATGAGAAATTCAGACCTCATCTGAAATCCATTTCCCTCACTGACAATTCACTGGCAGCAACTGGCACAGGACATACAGAGCACTTTGTTTGCAGCAGCCTCTGGGGCAGCAGTAACCAAATTCAGATTATACTTAATAAAGCTGAGACTTTCTTTATGGCATAGTTTCAGTAGCTGGGACCTACACACAGACCTTAAGGAGTTAAGATATTCTACATCCAAATAAATCAAGCTTCCATGGCAAATGTGGGTTTTCTGCACTTTTAGAAGGATTTTTCCATACCTGAAAAACTGTCTTTGTCTAAAGCCATGAGGTTTCTTGCCTGGTAGATGTAACAGCGAAGGTGGTAAGTATATACTCCTGTATCAAATAAAACCAGTTCAACTGCATTATAGAGGTTTCTTTTGTGTGATGAAGATAGTTTGTACAAATGCCTTACACATTTTAACATAAGCACTGTAATAACATTTTTGCTTTTCACATGATGAGTGTATTAATACCAATGAGCTAACCCCTGAGAATATTTGTTCCAACACAAAGCAGAAATGAAAAAAAAAATCACTAATGCTATCTGGGCTTTTTCACCACACAATCATCTAAAATATCCTTCTATTCAAAAATTGCTCTTTGAAACAGTTTGATAGTCTTGTTCACATAAAGAGAATCAAGAACTGGGCACACCTTTGTTTAATTTAAGTATTCACTACAGCACTTCCATGATCTTGGGTCTTTCACATTTTTAGCTCCTAGCCTAGAAAGTTATCCCAATTGCAACTCTGTCTCTTTGGTTAAAAGATTTTTAAAAATAAACCACTACATGTTAGGTGGAATAGCTTAAAAAGAAGATGTGAGTGGCCCAGCCCAGGACCGTGTGGGGCTAAGTTACTACAGCTTTTCTTTAAAAGATGTCAGGTGTAACCCTTTCAGCCCTTGAAAAATTCTGAGTCACCATCATTGGGCTGAAACCTCTGACCTCTGGCAAGAAAAAGTGCTATTTTCCTCCAGCTGTTAATTATTAAAACAATATTCCCCAGGTTCTGAAATATTTAAGACTTAGACATCCATTCTCAGCAGGTTGATCAAGTTCTGCAGAGTTCAAATAAAGACAAGTCAGAGCCCCTCAAAAAGGATGTTAAGTCTCAGAATTGACCTCTATTCCTGTTAACTAGCACTGGTGGCTCCCATCTCAACTTCTTTGCTTTTGTGATTCACATAACAGTGATTACAAAGAATTTAAAACCCATCCAGGTTGGCAAAGTTACAGTTTTGTTCACTTTGCCAACTCAACTACATGGTACTGCTTCCTCTGGGCCAGGCATTGTCTAATCTTGCACTGAGCTGGTTAAGTAATGTGAACCAACAAAAAAGTTAAATTTTGCATTAAAATTCCTGTCCCATACAGGTTTTAAAAATATCTGTGTGACAGCAGACTGAAATATTGAAATGACTAACTGTAATTTTTCTTTAATAACTTAAATAGGATCTAATCAAGGGTCTGATAGTAATTACTAGAGAAGGCATATAAAGCTAGATGTAAACCACAAAGATTTATGATTCTGTTTGAAACCAAAATGAAACAGACAACATTTTTGAGAAAGGAATTGTCAAAGAACCTACTGTCAAAATAGCAGGAAACCATTGGTGTATTGGCACCAAACACTGTTGTAGCTGACTCCTTGGCTTTGTTTGAACTCTTCCCTTCTTCATCATCAGCACTATTGTCTGCTCCCTGAAATTACATACAAAGAAAAGTTATTGAGTATTTACAAACATGGAATGAACTTGATAGAAATGGACCATGTGAGGGAATTTATTGGCTTCCATCTCCCTTTCAGCACAAGTCTGTGAGTGAATGTACTTTACAAGATGTTTACTTATGTCCAGAGGTCATTTTGTGTTGCCAATTGAAGCTCTGAAGAAGTCATGTGCAGTCATGTCATCTTACTTCCAGAATGTTTTATTTCTGGATATCTACTAGCTACCTATCAGCTCTTAGTGGAGGAAAGCTCGCAGGTCTTCTGCACTGTGCTGAGCCAGAGAACTGCTCCAAGGCTTTCTCCCAGCACTAGCCCAGGAACTATCGCTGTAAGCAAAACTGAAATAGGACTCAGAGCAACCAAATTAACTGGAGAAAGAAAATTCTGTCAGTGAATCCTTGATCAACATTTGGTGCAAAAAGGAGAAACAAACCAAGAAAAAAGTGTGAAGTTTTGTTAATGCTATACACTCAGAATTATTATATATTTTATAAAAACAAAGGAGGCTTCTCACATTATTTGCTACAGTTTCTATTTTGGTAAATAGAGGTTATTTGTGAAGCTGTGTTAACCTCAAAAGCTGAGGAATAACTGCATTCTGCTCATCTATCTGCATCATATGAAATTCTGGCTTCTCCTACACACTATTTTCTTTTCTTATGTTTTTTTGGTTTTTTTGCTATCTTTTCTTGTGTTTGGTTGTTTATACAACCAAATATTCATGACGGGCAGCTTCTTCCAAGCCTGTTGTCTTTTGTGCTGATGTTAAAACATCTAAATTACATGCACAAAAATCCTGAGCTATCTTTTCACTTGATTTACAGGAGGCTTACCTAGTAATTTAGCCTTTTGAGGTAAATCTCACATAATGCAAAAATAAAAATAATTTAAAAATAAAGTAATAAGTAGGATTAAAACCATAAAATATAAATAATATATAATGTGATATATAATATTGCATATGTCATTAAAATATAAAAAAATTAGTAAAAATACAAGAATCTCTACCCCAACTTTAATGATCCCTTTCTGACTAAATAATTTAAACAATACACACTGTATTATCTTCTCAGTTATACACTAGTTTAACAATGCATGGGCTAAAATGTCCAATATATTTGTTTATTTACTCCAAATTAACAGGTTGACCTTTGAAAGATGTGTTTGACATTCTGTCTCTTACCAAAGCACCTTCAAGTTTAAAGATAGCTGCAGCGCCATGTGTCTCTGAGGGAGCCATTTTCCGTCTCCATCGTCTTCGGCGGAAAGTGTCAGAGCTGCGCTGCTCCCAGTGAAACTTCCAGCCAATCAAGGAAGCATATTCCCATCCTTCTTGGTCTTCATATGATGACCTTCCCTTGAAGACATAAATTCTTGTTATCCACAGTGTTGTGTAACAGTAGTAAAAAAAGCAGCGTTTCCTCTGGCAAGCCTAAAAACCCCCTCCTAAACCAAGGCTAGAAACATCAATGTACAAAAAGATAAAGAAAGGGAATGCAATGAAAATGTAAAAGGTTGTTGTAGATTTTTTTTGCTTGGTATTACGTGTTTTCTTCACTCAGGTAATGAGTAATCTCATGCAGATTTAAAACCAAACAAACCAAAACCCTCACATTATTACAGTGTACCAGTCCCTGCCTGGATCTCTCTTCCTTACCCTTCCTGCTGTCATTCCCTCCGACTGCTCCCTCCTGCGTTTCCGCACCAGCCTTCGTCGTCGATGTGTGTGGTACATTTTCTCTGCAGCAACCCATGACTTGGGTTTAGTGTCTGGAGGAATAGTAATTCCATATTCCCACCCTAAAACAGAATTTAAGAGTTGGTACATTTTCAGAAATACAAGTAAGATACCTGTGTGTGGTGTGTGGTCAACACAAACTGGTTCCCCACCTCCTTTAGTCCCCAGACTTCCTGATTCACTTCATAGCATTACTTGGTGACTCATCCCATGGCTGAAGGCTCACAGGTAAATTATCAGACAGATCCAAACCTGGCTTTGCTACATATTCTTGGTGCAATTACAGAGGTTTCAGGTCTCAACCTTCTGATTTCTCTAAAAGCCTCTCAATGCTACTAATCCATTAAAATGGAAATAGAAATAGATGCAGACAGCGAACACTTTCTCAATGTCATATTATCTGATTCCTTAAACAATTTATCCAAATATTTCCTTGGTATTTTTCCATTGGGCAACCAATATCAGGCTCAGAATATTGGTACAGTTTTGACATGTGTCCTCCTTCATTATGAACTACAGCAGGCTGTCCTAATATCAGCAGATAAACAGTAAATCTTACCATGTTCATCCACTGCTCGATTTAAATCAGATTTCCAAGCATCATCTTCCCACACCCATCCAAAAGGACAAGTGAATTCACGTGGGGGTGGGGCTTTTTCTCCATTCTTTCATGTAAGGGAAATATAACAGTTTTCTGCATTAGTAGGGTAAATACACTGTGTAGCAAAACATAGTAGTCCTTCTCTTAAATCTTTACTTATCCAGTGAAAAATTTAACTCTCACCACATCTGTGAAGCTCTGCTCAGATGCTTTCCATTCCCCTCCAGGATAGCGACTCTCATTTTCATACACTTCATCAGTAAACTCAGTATGACCAGCATCAGCTTCAGTTAACAGACTGCACGTCCAAAAAAAATACAATAATAAATAAAACCAATTTTAGTTCACTACAGAAGACTTATAGAAACATAGTTCAGAATGTGCACACACGGGGGTATTCTGCATTGTCCAGCTATTCAAAGGAAACTTAGAAAAAAACACTGAAGAAACTCAAGTTATAGTAAGCATTAGGAGGAACATTACTCATGAATATGAGTGAGTAGCAGGAATGTTTAACTGCTGTTTTATTCAGGATCTGCTTTGAATACATCCCCTTGGAAAAAGAGAAAAATATCATAAATTTAAGTGTAGGAAACAATGACTCTGTATGAATTATATGCATCTCTAGAGCACATGCATCTATGTATATACTAAAATTTGGCACTGTATTTAATTTTGTTTTCATTTATGCTGTTGACAAGGCAAGCAATCAATTAGCTAATATTTTTCTAATTTGCAAGTAAAAGAAATAGGAGAACATGAAATCAGATAACAGCCTGTTGCTGTCAGGCACAGTGGTTCACTGTGGTTTAAAAGGCACCAAAGTGTGTTCCACACTTGCCTTTGCTGGCCAAATCGAGCCACAGATCATCTCCCAGTGGAAGCAGCTGCATGGCAAAAATATGTATTTCAACAGGATTTGATGCAATTTCTTCACGGCATCTTATTCATAAAAACAATATAAATATATACAGTTCTTTAATATAAGCAAAACCTCATCCATTCATGGCTATAACTGATAAAATTTTAAAATAGCACATATTTTTCCCGCACAGTTTTTCTATAGCAACAGTTCTATTTATTTTTCACCATCAGAACACAAGAATTTAAAATGGGTCAAATATTTTCTTTTAGGAAGAAAGAAAAGTCTCTTTCTCATGCTGTTTTTTGTTTATGAAACAAATAATGTTCCCAGTCTGGTTTGAAGTGTGGCAACACACTGGGACTGGCACAACTCCAGAGCTGAAAACCTCTGGCAGAGCAAGACTGAACCTGCTGGAGCTGAGGAAGGGCTGACACTTCATGAATTTGGTCTGCCAGGGGAGGAGCTGCCACATGGCACCACAACCTTCTTCTGAAAGCAACACCTGCCTTGAGTCAGTTTGAGAAATAACCTGTGACAGTTGTTTCGTTTCTTGTTACTTTTCAACATTTAATGAAATAAGCACAAAAAACCCATCCAGTGTTTGTGAATGCCCATGCAAATGCTGTAATGGCGTTGCTACAGCATGAACTGCAGATTTATACTGGATGCCAGGGTTAAATTTCATCCAGGGAAAATCCACCAATCCAAGGGTCTGCTCTGAAATCATCACAGCAGGACCTGTGAATCTCACACAGACACATGTAAGCCTCTGAGTAGCTTCCTAGGCATGAAATATTACTATTATCCCTTTCTAAAAGATGAAGAACTGACACCTAGAAAATATAAGCAATATAGCCATCATAACATGGGGACTGCAAAACCTTAAGTTAGTTCTTAGAAATGGATACTTTCTTTCTGTTGCCTGTTTTGTTTTACTTTTTAAAAAAGGTAATGTTAGTTCTAGCACTATTAACTAGCTTTGACTATTGGCTGGTTTTTGCTGCCCTGGAACATTCAGCTTAAAATCCCTTTCTCATCCAAGAAAACAGAGGAGCTTTTACTCAACACCACAAATGCCTTTATTTCTATCTGCATAAAATTAAAAGAATCTGACCTTCTTTCAGGATCAACCATCCATTCTCCTTCCCAGTCCCAGCCCTTTGGGGGTAGAAAGTACTCTCTTTTCAGTTTGATTTTTCCTGTAACATCAGAAAACTTGTGGCGACCAACAAGTCCTGAGGTACCCCACTTTCCAAAAAGGAGAGCCTGATTTTCATACTGTGTGGGAAGAAAGCAAAAATCCAATTATTATTTAGAAATAATTAACAGTTTTAGGAGGAAAAAAATTATATATTTATGTAACTATTATAACTGAAACATTTTACTATAAATTTACTTCCTCTGAAATTAAGTACTCCCTTTCCACATCACTCTGCAATGTCTTCACCAATTTTTTTCTTTGATTTTCTTCTATGCTGCCTGGTAAACCATCTTCTCAGTGTAATGCCTCCCTACAACTACAGTAAAAATTTCTCTAAATTAAAGCTCTGTTAAATAAAATTATGTTACATTATTCAAAGAAGCTCCTTCTGTTCCCTGAATGCATGATTTTGTCATTAATTTCCATCTCAAATCTCCTCCTATTTAAAATCTTTTCTTTTGTAACATGCAGAACTGAATCAAAATCTAATCATAGGAGTTACCAGGGGCATGATTCTGATGTCAGCCCTGTCTATTTCCTCTCCTGGGATTATTTATAGTTTATGATGGTCTTGAATTTTCTGCCCTTATTCCTGGAAAATTGTTGAAGACCAACAAAAGAGACATTCAATACCTCTTAAACTGTATACTTAAATAATGCTTTGAACACCCATTGCCCTAAGTGACTTAGTACAGCACTACTAAATATTTAAGCATAGGTGCAACAGTGGCATCACTGTAAAAATGTCTTTTTATTAGCTATTTTACTGCTACTGGATTATATGCACCATTAGGTGATGTAGCATATAAAATACACCTGCTACTGCCATCCAAAACCTCTATTATTTGCTGTGGGAGTATTTCAAGTATTTGAATTCTGAATTTGTTAACTCTTCTCATTGAAGTGTTATTGTATTATTGCTTTTTGTCAGCAACAGTAAATTTTCTGCTGCTACAAAAGAATTATTATTAAGCAAAACCACTTGTATGCAAGTATCATTTATAGAAGTGAAGAAGCAATTAAAAAAAGGGATTATTCACATGCCAAAACATAATAGTTTAGATCTCTATCTTAATTACACTGATAAAAATCTAAAATAAATATACTTGAAATCACTGGAGTTAACCAGATTTGTAGTGACTAACCAGTTCTGAATCTGGTCTGCTGAAGTTCATCTGGTAGGCACAATGGACTTGATCATTAATTGCCTTGAATGGGTTCTACTTGTTTCCTTATAATAAACACTACTCTCCCTTTCTGTCAAGCATGCAAAGAAATTCAAAAGAGCTCCAGCTGCATTGAATTCCCAACATTCACCTCCAAGTTTAAAGTAAGAAAGCAGTGCTGGACATACCATTTCTGCAAAAACACTGAATGTTCCCTCTGCAAAGCTATTAAACTTCTTTTCAACTGCACTGAGCCCCAGCCAAATGTTAATTCGTAGCTCTGCAGGCATTTTGACATCTTTGGTCTTGTCCTGTGGGTACTGGCACACAAACAAAAATGTTATTCTTTGTTCTGTTATGGAGGTATCACAGCTTTCAGTAAAATATATATTAACAGAGAGATATGAGTAACAATACATATTTATTTATCTCCTCCTGTACTGCTTTTTCTCAAAAGCCAGTAATAAGTACTATAGGAGGAAAACATTCTTTACATTATACCTGCCTAGGGCATGTAAAAACCAAACACATTAATGGTAGTATCATCCCTGTTCCTGTATATTCTCTCCCAAGTTTCATTCAGCAATGAGTTTTCAGTGTTGACAACAACTTAAAACTTCAATGTTGATATTGGAGTTTCTTGTTGGGAGACTCTGGAAATGCAGAGGTTAGCAGGGATGGTTCAGTAAAAGCAGAATCAATGGTGGTTTGAATAAAACCATGAGGTTTTGTCTGCATTGAGGCGTTCATGAATATAACTACTAGTAAAATTACAAACTCTGTAAGTGCTTTTGTTTTAGTGTCAGATTGCTTTTCTCCTGGTTAAGTTTATTTCAGTTGAGGACAAGATCAACTTAGACGGAGAAAGGCATACCCATTCAAGAGTAAAAGTCAAGTCAGAGAGACAACTTCTGGGTGTGGACATGCTCCATTGCTTACAGAAAACCATCCAAAACTGAGTAAGTTTTTGGAACTTCTCTGACTTACACTTATTATTCCCTCTGAAAGTTTCCATTTATGTCCACATATCAACACCAGCTGTAATCAACTGGAATTGATATCAACTCCAATCCCCAAATATCAACTCCAGTAACACTTTAAAAGTTTTATCACAATTTTGAACTCTTTTAGAAAAGTCTCAGAGATAGGGGCAAATACTGGTTCTAACTGGCTTATGATAAACTTAAAAATTCTGTGATATTTTGAAGAAGCTAAATGCAGTTGGCTTCTAATCTGTCCTGAGTTTCACACCTCATTGTTCATAGTTTGTTCACATGTTTCATACTCATGTCAGATGCCATGTCAATTCAGGGAGTTAATTATTTCTTAAGGATAAAAAAATAGTACCTTTAAGAAGATTGTTTGGGTCTTTCCACAATATTTACCAGACGATTCAGGGCTTGTTGTGGAGTAGAGCACTTGGTGTGCAGGAACACGAGCATAGGCCAGTCTTTTCTCCCCTCGGATCATCCATATGATCACATCAGGCATGCTGTTTTGTGGCTGAGGATTATTTGTGGGGAAACAAGAGTTAAGAAGAGTAATTAACTGAACAATAAATTAATCTAGAGCTGAGAAAAGAGAAACATAAATAAGAGCTTATGTCAAAGGATTTATCTTTTAGAATCATGAATGATGACGAACATGATAAATAGAGGGAATTGTTTTGTTTTGCAAGTAAACCAATATATACTTCTGAAAGAATAATAAAAAATACCATTGAGATTTTTGGAGAACAAAGTAAGTTTTATTTTAAAAATCCTTACATCTTTTATTAATTTTTCTAAAGATATTTTGTATCTCAATTCCCTTAAGGTGATGATAATGACTGGATGCCATATGCTGATGCTTTGGACTGACCTGATACATATTAAAGTACTTGTGATGCTTCCACATTAAGGGTATGTAATTGTAAGAATTTTAGCAGAAGACAGAAACCACCTATTACCTTTTTGGAGTTCTGTGCCCACCTTTGTGAGTTAGCTACAAGTCTGGCCAATTAACTGATCTTTTTTTTTTTTAATCAGTAGCTCTACAGACCAGAAGAAACAAATTAAAAATAAAACCATTTCTAAAATGTTTTGAAAAACAGTTATGAGACAGCCAAGATGAAAACAGAAACCATTGGTAAAAACTTTTAAAAAATCCACAGAAACATATTTAACTCTGTTAGAAGTTGATTGCTATGGCTACAAGCTGTGGAAATCCAACATATACCCTGCAGTCCCTGAACCAGAAAAGTGACTTGCAACTCTGGGAGAAATCACAGAGTGATCATTACCCAACACACATTCTCAGTGAGAACATCTAACAAATGGGTTTTGTAAAAGTAAATTGCAATTACAGAGGGGAACATGTTTACTTTCACAAGATCTAAAATTACTATTCTACAGAGGGTGAATATTGCTTGATCAGCAGTGAACTTTACACCCATTAGTGTTAGACAGACCTTGCTAAACTAACCAGTTCTGCTAAACCAAACACCAGTATCGTGAAGCACTAACCTCTTCACTCAGTTGCAGTAATCTATCCAACCAGTCCTCAATTTCTGTCAGAGTGGCTTTCACCTCAGTAGCCTCACTTCTCATCCTGGCTGCTGCTTCTCCAATCTGTTTGAGAGACTTGAGGCGCAGCTTTTCTATCTGAGTGTCAAGGACTGTAATATTAGATTTGCCTTCTATGAGGGGAAATGGTTTACTGAAAAGAGAATATTTATATGGTTAATAACCCCAGTGGCTTTTATTTAGTTACACTTTAAATGCAGACATGAAAACGGTGGCAATGGATTGAGCGCCATCATTTCTGTGATTGAAAACCACTGGAACAGTGCTATTGCATCTATTTCTGCAGAGATTTTCAACTCACAAGGTATTTATGGTAAGCAAGGGAAAGGCTGTACTTACATAACAAGCACCAAGGTAGAACACCTTGAGGTGTTTGCTTTAATGTAATTGCCACCAATCAAACTAAGGAAAATCCATTTCTCTATATACTCACAATAAAATATTATCCTCTCAAAATGTACATCTCAAAACTGAAACCAGTGCCTTCAGACCAAGATTAGGTTCCTTTCCTTCCCTGGAAACTGTATATTCTCAGAAATTCAATATAAAAATATGGTTTGTGGCTATGATTAGATTTATCTAACCCTCTGGCAAGAAAACATCAAAGAACTCTGAAAGAAATCTGTGACACAGAACTTTTGAGCCAGCAGAGGGCAGAGTAAGCATTCAATGGAACCAAAAAGTCTCAGAATCCTGAGTTAGAAGGGCCTCTCAAGGATCATTTAGCCTTGCCTCTGAACAGAACACCCCCAAAAAATCATACCATGTGTGTGACTGTGCTGTCCAATTCCATCAGAAAAATGAGAGGAGGTTTGAGGAAAAGCCAGCTTTTCAAAGACCAATGACTGTATCCCTTTAGCAGAGTTCATTAGAATGTCTTTAATATGATATTTTACAAAAAGTTAAAAAATTTCCAAAGGCACTGCCTAGTTTCTCTTCTGTGACCTATATTTAACTCTATGAACTTCTAATGGTTTTGATTCTGTAAAACTGATAGCGACTATTGTGCCTTCCACTGGAGTTACTTCTACTAATCTGAATGCAAGGGCTGTCTGCCCTGGGAGCTGCTTTGACATCAATCACATGTACCAGATCATAACCTTCAGAAAGTCAAATAATTTTAAGTATTGCACTGAAAACTCTCTCAAACTTCTAACTTATTTAAACCTTAGCATAGCAAGGAAAAATCTTCTAAAGACAGGGAGCTATGTCTTTGACAGAAGTTTTTTGAGTTTGTTGGAAAAAATAAAAACCAAAAGAAAATTGTATCCCATCAGCAAAATTAAGTTCATTTGGTGCTATATCTAAGTGCTATTGCTCCATAATTGTTGAGTGATATTTTATAAAACAATGGTCTGAATTTATAACAGTGCAAATATGTGTCAGGATGAGGAAATGGCCTGAAGTTTCCACACTGGTTCCATGTGACAAAAGCTTGCCCTTCACATTTTATTTTCCTTGAGTTTGTCAGTCCTTTTTATCTGTTTCTTTCAGACCACAGGATTCTATGAAGTTATTAGTTTATATTTTTCTGTAAGTTTTCTATCATGTAATTCTTTGCTAGTACATACTGACCTCCACTGTTTGTTTTTCTTCTGCTAACGTTTCTATTGGCTCAACAACATGATGAATTTGTTCTCTCATTTCATGTTCTTTGTTATTTCCTCTTATGGATAACAACTGTTCTGCCATTTTCCTTTTACTTTTCCTGTGCTGTTTTATCACCCACTTGTTTACTCTCCCCATCTCAATATCTCCTTTTTGAATGTCTCTTTCTCATACAATTCCTTCCTCTCTATTTAGAATATATTCTCTTTCAAAACTCAAATGCTGACTCCTGCTGCCTTCTCTGAACACCCCCAGACATACAGACACATTGACTAAAAGCTTATTCAAAAATATGATCTTTATGGCTCATAATCCCTGCATAACCTTTGATATTTTATTTTGGGCTTACCAATGAAGTACTAGACTTTCTTCCCTCTTCAGTTTCAGAAATAACAATGAAACACAGGTAAACCAAAGGTACATGAGGAATTCTAAAGAAGGGTGGAAGCAAGAAAGGCAGCAGAGAGATCTAATATCCATTTTCAGAAAAATCCTGCCTCAGATTTTTTTCAAGAGATGCTGTTTTGTCTTATCACTGTCAGTAATAAAACTATCCTGAGATAATGGAGAATTACACAACCAGATGGATTATTTGATTGGCAACATCCATGATGTTTTACTTTTGGAATTTCGGTTCTTAGGTCAATTTATGAGATTAGTCAGTTTTATAGTCCTCAGAATTTGTTTTCTGACTTAGCAGAGGCAATAACAAAGATTCTGAGCAGGCCTGGAATGATAACATAAGAGATAAAAAAAATTCTTTTACCTTATGTCTTCTGTAAGATCATCAATCAGCTTCAACCACATCTCTGCTAATCTGTTTTCAGACACTTTAGCCTGCATTCCTGATTTTAAGGTGGCTAAGTTGGATTGCTGAGGAATTTAAAAGAAAAGAATTTGCACTTATAAACTTCCAGTGTGGTTTATGGTCAGTAGGAGTTTCAAGATTTTGATCTTATTTATTCATCTGTGTAAAGGCCAAACCAATAAAAGACTCATGCTTAAACCTAATTTGTATTCAACAGGACTATTCTGATGTTCTCCCCCACTGTATTCCACAAAACATGCAAATAACAGTCCCACAGACTTAACAGCTCCAACCAACACTGACGACTCTTCCTTTCCCTGGGAATTCCCTGTGGCTTCAAGCAGGAGTGTGCTGAGCCTTGCTAAAATACAGGCCTGTGATTAACAGTGCCATTTGTTACACCAAGCAACTTTTAATTTTGACTAAGAAAAAAGGAGAGAAAGTATCACAAAATTTTCATAATTTGCTCAAAATGCCACTTTTTCCTTACACCTCTAAATGAAAACGAGTAAAAATGAAAATAGATTTTAAATGTCTTACCAGTCTTTCAGCCATGTTTAGGATTACATTCACAGGGTCTAATCTGTGACTTATGTCCTCCCAAAAAGAAGTCAGCGTTACAACTGGCTTTGTGTTTGCCCATGGCAAGTAGTAATAATAATTACCTGGTGTGAAACATTTGTATGTAAGGTTTAGAATTCATGACAGGAATAGATACTGTACACTGTTGCTACATTCATATCATTTATGTACTACAAATCATGAAAAACATATAAGCTACTCCAAATTCACAAAAAGATTTGCATTTTCAAGCCACTATAGCATCTGTTGAATGGTAAACATTCACTTCAAATTGTTTCAAAATCCAATAGGTTTTAAAAAATAAATTAGCTGTTAACATATTCTTTCCCATAACATACTTATGTAGATGGCACATTATTATAATTTTATCCTTGAAATAAAATATTCAAATAATAATTTTCTAGAGTAAGTCTGATTATTTCATTTAATACACAGGAGAAAAAAACAACTACCCTTTGCAGTTAATAAAAAAATTATAGCCAAAATGTATTTTCCTGTCATCTAGCTAATTTTTTTTTCTAGGCTGAGAGATGTGTGACTTAAAAACAAGTTATTATTTTATTCTAAATCAGAATATTCAAATCATGTTTTCCCTACTTAACTCTAGATACCTCTAAAATAATGTGAATTCTTCTCCTGGCAAAGTTTGTGTATATCTAGTACGCGGTCAAAAGATTTCACTGAATTCTGTCCAAATTTCACTATTAGTAGGGCCTTGCAGCACGTATTCCATAAATGCAACTTCACCTCAAAAGCTCTGAAGACCCCGTGCCCTTTTCTGTCACATTTTCAGTGTGGTTTGGGCTGAGACTGCACAGCTGCAAACAGCACATCCAAAAGGCAGTTTTGGAGTATTGAATACTTGAAATGAAATTCTTTTCTATTTACCGTCGAACACGGCGCGGCTGTACTGGGTGGTTGACGCCAAGGGTTTGCAGGTGCTGTCGAATTTGTTGCCGTAGTTGCCGATGCTGACCTCGAACTGGATGGGCTCCCCCGTGTCTTGCAGCATCGTGGCAGAGTGAAACACAGCAGCCAAGCAGAACTTCCGTCTGCGCTGGTATTTCTACCAAAACAACCTTTTCAGTTGGATTTCAAATTGGGATCCACAATTATAGAAAAACAATAGCAATAGCTAAATGGAAATTATAGCTTCAATGTTTTTACTGTTTTCTGAGAAGAAACAAAAAAATATAATGTGTATAATAAATTACTGAATTTGATATTATAAAATGTTTCAGATTAAACCTTCTTGCTACAAGGGCACAACATTTTGTAGCCACTACTCCTCAGCCACCAGTAAAGGCCTCTCTTAACCTGGAGATTGAACTCTATTGTACTGATTTTATTGAGTTAGATCACTCTCTAAAAACAATCAGCCAGGCACATCTCCACTACCAACAGTGACAATAAAACAAGCATTTACCTCGACAACCAGTAAGTCATCATTAGGAATCATTTCTAATTTTTTACTAACGGGCTTGCTTTCAGATAATGTAGATAGTTCAACCAGAATTCTCCCTCTATATGCAACTCCTTCTCCCTGTAACATAAACACATATAAAATCAAATTTTATATATTTGCCCTAAAGAAGCGTATATTTTTTTTAGTTGTACACAATTCTGGCTTCACTGAAGTGTTATCAGAACTCCTGCAGAGGCATGGATGTACGTATTGGAACAAGTGAAATAAAGTAGTTGGCTTAATGCTGGAAGTGAAAATCATATTTATGTAAACAGGGAAAGAAGAAATACAAATGCATGTAAAGGTGCAGTTAGTGAAATTGTGAAAATCGTTTCTGCTCCTTCAAAAATACCTTTAAAACAAAGCCAGATAGGAATGGAAAATACTATCATACTTCCTTATTAATCTTAAATTTAAAATATTATTCAAAAAACAAAGAGCAAGAGGTATGTAGTGTAAAAAAAAAATTAAAATTATTAATTCATTGATTAAAAAGAACTGGGTTAACTCTTTTATGAAAAACAATTAATAAAGAAACTTACCTTTCCAAAGTTTAATTCATCATATGGGTCTGGGAATCCAGTGTATTCTCTTGGACTTCCATAAAAGTTTAAGTAACAAGGCCCAAATGTTGGTAAAAATCCAACTTCAGTTTCTCCAGAGTTTGCTAACAGAAGATATTACCATTATATCTTCATTAATTACCATATTGAGCCAGAAAGAAACAAGTAACATTGCTATCAAATCCATTAGAAGGAATGTTAGATATTAGTTAGGTATTAGTAATATGAGAACACTTTCAGGATATATCATATGAATTTAAATTAATTATACCGATGACTGTACTTGTACCTAACTTCACTGCACAACACTTACACTAAATGCAGCAAAACACTTCATGCAACACAACACTTCATGCAGCAAAAATCCCACAGAATGAGAGGAATTTATGTCCCACTTCAAATATATGGTTTTAATTTATGTGCAAGGGTAATGTGCTCTTATGCTAACAGAAGTCATGTTTTCTAGAAAATGTGAAGCTGAGTAAAACAACATTTGCAATCACTTAAAGGCACAGGCCAAAGATCAAACTAAACAGCCACAGAAAAGATGCACTCTCTAGCAGAAAAAAGAGGTGAGACACAAGTCACCTTTGCAACAAAAAATTTCCTGGAATGACCTGCAGCACAGAGAGGGATGCACTTATTTCTCACAGGAAAAGAAGGCTGAGGTAGGACAGTGACAGTAAAGGGTTGTGCCTCGTGTGGCCATGCCACTACTGGGTGACACGAGTGGATTGTAAAAGTGGATGTGATGTCTTGATGTCATTTCCTGTCAACAAAGTCACCTATAACCTGCACAATATAAAATAAAGATTTGCAGTTCTCTATTTTGCATTTGGCTATTTTCACACCCTTACCTCTGAATCAGAAACAGTTCAAAAATTGAATGAAAAAAATAATTTGAATAATGTCCAATTTAAAAAAAATTCTAAGGCTGAACTGCTCACATCACACCTCAGTATGACTTGGTTTAAGATACAGATATGTGTTAAATTCACTACTTACTGATGCCAATAAATTAAATAGAATATAAATTTAAAAACATATAGACAAGGAAAAAACTCCCAAATCTGGAATAAAAATAATTTATTTTCTATTTTTTAAAATTTAAGATTCAGTTGTTTACTTTTAGAAGGCTAATGATCATGTATAATAGAAATTGACTCTGAGAAATTATTTCAGCCTCTAACTTAATGTTACTTTTTTAAGAAAGGAGGATAGTAAATGAAGTACCATGTGGATGAATGTGGATTACCTTTCAACTGCACTCCACTTGTATTTCTTTCTCACTACTTAAGTACTTACCAGAAATTCTTTCAAACCTGGATGTCCACCTGGAAAATGTCACCTCTCCAGGTAGTAACAGAACTAGATTTTATTAGTTTGTTTATACAGCTTGTTAAGCATAAGCAAAACAGGCACTAATTATTTAAGGCAGTTATTTACTTCTGCAGGGCTCTGCAGTTGCAAATATACCCGTGATCTCAGAGCTAAGTTAAAAATTTCAAGCCATTGTTAGACTAAGCACTTTGTAATTGAAGCAACTACATGCTCATCTCTAACACACAGCTTGAAGCACCAGCCAAACAGAAATATTTTCAAACCAATTCCAGTGCCAAAACTGGTTTATAGAGTCAGTTATGTTTGAAAATCTTTAATCACAATGGTGAAATCTTTTAGACAAAGAATTATTAAAAATATTTTTAAGCTGATGGACTATCTTAGGCAATACTCTTCAGTTTGGGCAATGGAACACAAAATCAGTAACAGGTGAAGAGATAAACCTTCATATGATGAAGCCCCTGTTCCCGAAGATGAAAAATCTATATTATGAAAAGAGAAGTAGTTACATGACGAATGATAATAGCATTTAAAAAAAACCACACATCACAATGCAATCTCCTTTAAAAATAAACTTGAAAGCCTGAGACAAAATAAATTTCATATGGGCTAGAATTTTGCTTCTGGTTAATACATGAAGGTATTACTCCTCCTGTATAAATTCCAAAGGGCAAAAAGCCAGCATATATCTGACAAAATAGCTTGGTTTAGTGCTTATTTTTCAGCTTTGTACAATTCTCCTCCACACAAAATATAGATTTATTTTTTAAACTACTTTAAAAATCTTAAGGACATTTTAAAACCCCACTACATTTCAGGGCCCTTAGGGTATATTTACATTTACTGAGGACTATAGACTAGCTCAGTTTCACAATCCTTTAGAAGCCAGAACAGGCTTCAGGCACAGCACTAAAAAGAAGACAATAGAAATGGCTGTTCCAACAGCCAGTACCTGAGCAGAGAGAGAAACCAAACTAATCTCCCAGTGACTGAGTGTCTGGGTTTGATAAATGCTCTGTGCCTCAGCTGCAGCTCAGGATACACACTCATAGGGGAGTACAAGGGATCTCTCCAGAGCTGAATTCTCCCCAAGAGCCCAACCCCTCTCTCTTGGCTTCCCCAATGCCTTTTTCTTCTGCTTCTGGCTGTGCACAGGATATATTAAAAGAATATTTGCATGAAGTCTTACTTCAACAGCAGTCCTTCTAAGAGGACTACTTCATAAGCTTTTATGTGACTGAAAATACAATTCCATCCAAGTCTTGCCTCACGTCAGCATAGGATTGGAGCCACTAACTTTGTTTCTAAACACCTGATACAGCTACCAGCTTAAAGACAAATTGGTCTCAGACAAGTACATATCATAGAGATTTTATAAATACAACAGAAAAAAGAAGTAATTTAGATTCTTATTGTGACAATGCTGAAAATAGTTTTGAGACAGTGTCCTTCAAACTAATGTAGACAGTCAGATAAATTCATGCTAAGCCTGTTTAACCTTGAGCTTTACAATGCTGTTTGGATAACTAATATGCCAAGCTATGTTCACTAAAAAGATAAAACAATTTTTCTGGCAAGTTAACACAGAATCCTAGTGTAGGAGCTGGCCCAATTGCATGAAGGATCTTGTTATAAAAAGAGGTGATTACAGATATAGATCACAAAGAAATTATCAATAATCACAAGATTATATTAGAACATAAATGTAACTGGATTTTTTCTGATATTTTCCAAAATATTGGCAGAAAAAGTATTTCTTATAATATTTTAAAGAAGAGTTTTATTACAAAGCTATTTCCCAATGGGAACAATATTTTAGCCACCTCATATCTTGTCTAACTTGTTTTCTTGCAGTTAAACAGTTTTGGGTTTTAGCTGTATGAAATTACATATCCAGACATCTCTATTGATTGAAGTATATAGATCAGTTGTCTGCAATCATAGCAGTGAAATCAAAATCAGAGTTACAAAATAGGAATACAGAGCACTTGTGCAATGAGATGCAGTGCCTGCTTCTCTGATCAGAGCAGAGACTGACCCAGGTATCCCAGCATCTGCAAGCAGCCCAGTGGTGTCCAGGAAATGAGTATGTGGTTCTAGATAGTTCCTTTAGGATAACTACTCAGGAGCACTCCACAGCTTTTAGGTTCTCTTCTCAGAGACAGAACAGAGACTCTTATGAAGTAGCAAAAGGAGTCTTGTTTACCAGTGTCCAAAGAAGAAATGGTTCTGAAGCAGTGACTCCAGATTGTCTTGAAATTAAGTATCTTATTAAGCATCTAAGTAAATCTGCATATCTTACACATGGTAGATTGTGATATCACATCATTTTCTGAATTTGGGAAAGTACTGGCAAATTTACTCAATTCATTAGCATATATATATAGTGGAAAACCAAAGCTTGAATTATTGCTATTTCCATCATGATGTGGTTCAGTCATGAAAATTTTAATACTTTACTTTTTAAAGTCCCATAGAATGCTTTCTAGGAGCATTGTTTGGAATATTTCAAAAGGAATAGACAATCCTGTTGCCAGGGAACTGAGAAACTATAGATAAATATATACTTTCTTAGAACACTGATCTCTGCCATTCTGTGTAACCCAAGAGAAGATTGTGTGTTACACACTGCTTAAGCAATTACCTTCAACCTCTCCTCCAGAAGAAGCAATTTTTGAGAGACTTAAATATGTTGTTCCAACTACATCATTTTTTGTAAGTCGATCCCTACAAAAAAGGAAAAAAGAGAAAAATTTTATTTAAATATAATGCTAGTCATCACACCCAGGGGCAAGCTACTGGTACATACATTTTCTATGGCCTGAAATGCTTCAATATTACTAACAAAACCAGTAATGACAAGTTACAAAAGTGGGCTGTAATCCATGAATAAGTCACCTGACTTTTCCACTATCATTAAACAGTGACAGTGCTCAGTTCTCACTGCACTCAATTAAAAATAATCTCATGTTACACTAATCAGATCTCTGGTAAAGAAACCATAAAGGTATTGTAAAAATACCTGACATCTATAGAACCAGACTTTTCTTATTATCTTCTTTTCATATTTTCTTATTCTTTGCTTATTATTATTTAGCTTTTTAAGTAATTTGATTAAAAGTCATAACTCACCAGTCAACAATTGAAAGTTTTATTTTCTCACACACTGAGGGAAACTGAAATAAAAAAGCAATGAAAGTAAAAAATCTCATTACTTTTTTTCACCTCTGCAATGCCTTAAGTTCCAAGAAAAGGCTGGTTACTGCAGAAACAAGGATAAAAAAACTGACCTTGATTTGAAGATAAATAATTTGATTCCATTCTGGATTAGCATTTTTCTCAATGATGTTTGTGCAAACCTGCCAAAAATGAAATCAAATATACAACAGAGCAACATCAAAGATAAAACAGAAAAAAAAGTATACTAGCTATGATTTAGAACACATCATCATCTGATTGGAAAAATTAGGGGTAGTAGTAAGTGAATCCTGGATTAAAGCTGCAATGAGCCATTGATGCTCAATGAGTTTTCCACTGATAAGTGCAGTTAGAGTAATCTGCATATGCAGCATTAATGAGTTTCAGAGGAAAAGAAACTATTGAAACAGTGTTTATATGTGAGATTTAGGTTATCCTGTTTTTTTTTTTTTCACTAGTGACAAATAAATGAAATTGTTAAAGCTTGTTAATTCCACAAACCACAATTTATTCTGCTTTTATCACTGCAGAGAAATGAGATGAAGGAATTACTTGATTCCAGCTTTCTTTATGCAGATTTTAGGGTAGATGAAGACTATATCATAGGGGAGAGGCTGCATTATTTGCTGGTCATGTCTTCTTAAGATCTTTTACACTACTGGGTGTGGTAACCTGACTATGCAGCATATTAAATGACTGACAAAAAATTTACTAGCAATGAATATATGTTGTGCAATTGTGCTCCAGATCAAATTTGGCATTCTAAGGAACACATCATTATTTAAATGTACAAATGCAGTTAATCTGTGCAGAAAGATCTGTATCACCAAGTACTAAAAGCAATCAGGAACCACTGGCAGGCAAGCAATCTGGCATATGCCAGTTCTAGCCTTTAGTCATACATTCCTTTCATTAGTCATCAGTTTTACACCCTTTCTATTGTACCTTGAACTTTATTTTTTTGCTATCTTTTCTTGAACTTTATTTTTTCATTTTTTTATTTCCATAGTTACAGTAAAATTAAAAACTCATGTTGGCTTATGAAATCTGTTCTCAGGACTACAATTAGAATACAAAGGTACAGATATTTACTATATTACCTTTTTTCCAGCAAAAGAAACTTCTACAAATGGATCTACCAGGTTTTTCTTGTCTGCTTCTCCTCCAAATAATTCCTTGACAGTTTGTGCAAAAGCATCATCCACTGGAGAAGCGTCAAAAATTAAATTAAGGTAGTTGTTTTATTATTACTATTTTTATTTTATTATTATTACTATTATTATTCCTAAATAATAAATTGCCCATTGCAATCTTACCAAAATCAACCAGCTCACAGATCTAGGAAGAATAAAGTCTAACCTGATAAGCAAAATTCAGAAGTGTTGCAGGTAAAAACTGAGAATTTTGGCTTAGGAGCAATTTTAAGAATATAGATTTTTCAAACATCATATGTAGTGCTGATGTGCTCCTGAATTTAAAGGCATCACTTTGAAAAACATTATACATGTATTTGAAGACACTGCTATTTGGCACAGATATAGGGGAGAAAACATGCTAGCAAGGGATAAAAAGTCAACTATATTCTATTCTGAGCAGCTGACACAAATAACTATTTCTAAGTGTTCAAACACCAATGGACAAGGAGGGAGAAGCTGCATACTTTGTGGAATGTCCTCAGCCCTGTAGATTTTGAGAAGGAAAGTGACCCATCGAAGTGCAGTCCCAGCAGGTAATAAAAGATTGCTCTCCACATCATCACTTTCATTATCTCTCTCCCTTTTTTCAACCTGTTGGAGGATACAGTTGTAGACAAAAAAGACAAGGCAATGTAGAGAATTAGAATTAAGGTAATTAGCTAAACTGTTGATTAGCTAAAGACTGGTGTCAGTTTCATGATGAAGAATGAGACTGTACCAAATCATCAAGCCACAAAAATTTAATTCCAGCTAAACTATTTTACTTTCAGTTTTATCTCTAAAGTACCCAATTGCAGGAGCCCACTGTAATCACACTTTCAAAATCACCATCATCAGACAAAGATGACTTTGGCACATGTAAAATGCCAACTTAATGCAAATTTCATATTCACCTCATGAGAAGGCATTTATTACAATTAGGAAAAGCTTACAAGTCTGATATAACTTAGCAGAACTTACTGCTTCCTCATTTAAAAATAAACACACCACAAACAACTAGACATCTCCTTGTGATTTCAAGAAGTGTGAGAACAGCAGAGAGGAACAGTTAATATGAAACTAAAAGGCAATCTGCCATGGTTCTGGGAACCACATTATATTCAGCTAAGGAGAACAGTATGCAAAAATATCAGGCAGGAAGAAAAGCAAAAATACAGGCAATGGTCTGGTAAGAAAAGCATTACAAGAAAAAAAATCACCTGTTTTCACCTTGACAGAACAGCTGACAGGAAGGATTGGATTATTTAAACTACCTGCTGCTTTCATCTGCATCAAATTACCTGTGCCTGACTTGTAATTACTGAGGGGTCTGATCTTCACCAGGAAATTTGGGTAGTACTCTGGTTTCTCTATGGGCTTGTCTATGTTTTGTAGTAGTGGAGACATCCCTGACTTAGTCCTGGAACTGGTGTCAGTGGCTCTGCCTGCTTAGCTAAGCTAAGGAGAGTTACACATCAGCTGGCACGCAAAGCCAGGCTAACACATCTCTGCTGCCAGTACGTGAAGGAGCATCCATAAATGGTGGAGATTGCTTAACTGAGCAGAATAACAAAACTAGCTTTGAGTTAGCCACTTAGAACAGGATGAAACCACCAGTAGATTCTATCTTCTAGGTACTGCTCACAGAGCAAATTATACAGTATTAAAACAATGTTGGGGGGACATAAATAAGTATCTGTGGGATGGAGAGTGGAAGAAAAACATTTAAATTCAACTTACTGGCGGCTCATCTCCAGTTCCCAGGACAAACATGCTGACTTTCATATAGCCTTTGGCTCCTGAATTTGTATCTTCAGGATCACTCAGCAAAAGCCATTTTCTCATGACTGCATGGCCTGAAATAAAACAAACATCACCACTGTCCCCAGTAATGCCCATTACATAATGGCAGACATCATATAAGCAGTGAGCTATTTCAAAAGTATGCTTTATCCTAAATTGCACTAATTATTTAACAAAATAATCCTGTCCCAGACAGGTCTCAATAGAGTCATCCAAAACGAAATCTGGTGTCAAACTATTTTGGCATACTAGTTCAGGGATAGTTATCAAATGTTGCATTTTTCAAATTTTAGGTCTTTGAAAAAAAGGGGCTTGTACTTCATTGTGAATTCACTGAAAAGAGTTATATATTGTTGGATATTTGGAAGTTAATACTTAAAGCAGCAAACTTAAATAACTTTACATTAACTTTCTTCTCTTACTTTAGAAATTCAATGAAATGTTTCAACTTGTAGTTTCAAGGAAAGAAGTTCTGAAGTAACCATTACTTACCAGGCTCATCATAAACATAGCCAATGTCAATCTGAAATAAAGATCAAAGGCATTACCTCTGAAGAAATACCAAAACAGAAAAATGGTGGGGCAACTCCCCCCATGTTTTTCATGGGCAGTACTACATTGTTCTCTTGTCACAAACACAAGACAGCTTACATAGAATAATACTAGGAGGAGAAAGAGAAAATGTCTTACACTGAAAAATGAGAGATTTCAAAGGGATAGAGCAGCCAAGAAGAAAATGCAAGAAAAGATAATATGTGTGGTTATTTTCTTATTTTCTTGGATCCCCAGCTTTTTCATTTACCAGAGACACAAGATGGGGCTGGCTTACTGCTTCTTGAATTCCCTACCCTCATTCATTATTTTATGTTCAGACAGGCTTATCAGAACACTTTTGTTCTTTCTTCCTGCTCAACATTTCATCCTTCAGTTCCAGAAGTGAATTTTTTTTTTAATGAATAATTTCCTTTTCTTTATTAAGAATTATGACCATTTCTCTCCCCAGTGTGTCAAATCTGGACGAGATTGCCTCATTCATTGGATCAGATTTTAAACATGTTCAGGAATGTAAGTATGTTTGCTCATGCAGTTGGGGCCAGTATTCCTTGCAGGTGAAATCTAAAAGGGTGATTTTCTAGACAGAATTACCCTTGTGGTTTCCTCTTGGAATGTGTGCCTGCAGGAACAGAAAGCAGCTGAGTGATGTGCTGTCACCTGCTTAGTGAATAATCAATCTTCCACACAGCAATACACCACTGACTCAATCACTAGAAATCACACAGAAAATAAGCAGTGAGAAGCAAAAAGCAATCAGGTTTGTGGCACAAAGTGTTTCATTTCCAAAAGAGCACTCTTCCCTCTTTGCATATTTTTGCAAAAAGCTGGTCTAGAGACCTCTTGAATTATGCAGTACCAAATAAGCAAGCAGAAGAGACAGCCAGTACTGAAAGTGTTGTAAGAGCTGATCCCAGCAGCCATTACAAGGGAATTACATGGGAATTGCATTACATGGGAATTCTTGGCAGGCAGATGTCTACTTCCCAGAGCTGACAATAACAAATCCAAATGAAGACCATCTCACTAATATCATCAGAACCATAGAAATGACTTTAACTAAATGAATTTTCCACCCCTGTTTTTGCTTTACTTCTGACCAAGGGAAGACCCCTCCACATTATTTGAGAATGTGTGTCTTTATGCCACCATACATACCACTATTCTGCCTATTAGCTACCTAATCAAATTATCTCTTCAAACCCTTCCTCACATCAAATAATCACCTGACCACAAAAGAAGAAAAAGTTGCCTGGATGCAAATTGGAGAACTTGGTATATAAATCACACAAATTTTTTTAACAATACTCCTCTACTCAATTAAAAAAATCTGCTTACTAGTGCTTTGGGAAAATGGTCTCTAGCTTGAGTAGCAAGACATCATCAGGTAATTCTCTGACCCCGTGAAAAAGAAGTATAAATGTAAACATTTAAAACCCGTACTTAAAAATTTTCTCCCATTTTATTTCACTTAGTCCCGATATGGAGCTTTCTTCATACCCACCTTAAATTCACCCATCAGACAGTCTGCTCGTAGAGAGTGAGAATCATACACCTAAAAAGACAGAGGAGCATTAAACAGGAATGTTCCTAAACAAGCTGGGAAATGGCCAGAGGATGTTACAGGTACGCAGCAGCCTTGTGAATATGCACTGGTTTTTCTTACCCGAATGCTAACGGTTTCATCGAGCAGCTCTAAAGGAGTCATGTGGACATTGTAGAAAAATATCTGTCAAGGTAAAAACAAGGAAAAAACCCTGTCTTAAGTGATAAACACATAATTTCTTGAACATAAAATGCAAAAACATTATTTTAAGAGGCATGTGAAGCATACCTGATACAGTACTTTCACCCCACCTTCTTGCTGGACATATTATGTGGTAACTTAGTGCAGAATGAAAAAGTGAATTCAGTAAATTAACTCAGTACAACTTCCATTTGAGCAAACACTGTCAGCATAACTGTGCTGCAAACTTCCAGCATTGCCCTTTGCTCCTTGCTCTGCACTTCATATTTTTCTCAGGCGAGCAACTTCAGAAACTATGAATTTCATTTGCTAGAACATTAAATCCTGGTCTAACCATCACTGTTGTAGTTGTCAAAGGGGCCTTGTTAGGGTTAGTGGTGATAGTGATTTGTATTCCAGTTTTAGACTACTATGGATATTGAGACTGCCAAGGAATCATTTCAATATAAGGTGCAAACAACTTTCTGCCATCCCTATTTTTTCCATGGCTTCATAAATTTTGACTGCTACCCACAGCTTAGTTCAAGTTTTAAAGTTTTATAAATTCCTTGGTCTTGCTTGTGTATGTTAAACATGCTTGCCGTGCAATTCCAAAATCTTCTGAATTTTCCGCACATGCTCAGATAATGAGAGTCATCCTCAGCATTTTCTCTATTACACTTCAGGTTTGCAACATTAATCTTTCAGCTATGGGATCGTTCTTGTGTCCCTTAGCTGGTTTTGAATTCTCTCCTGTATTTCAGTGTGTTTGATGCACAGATCCCCTGCCTAGACAGAGAAATCTAGTGGTGCTTTTACAAAACACAGGTAGCAAGGCAGTGACATCTCCAGGTTCTGTGGCAGTCCTATGGCATTGCACTGAGCACTCACCTGCACACACCACAGAGTTCAACAATGATTTCTAATTAACTTTTCTGAGATTTTTATAACGTGAACACAACTACTCAGTCATTCTGTCACATGGCCAACTGCACCAAAGAAAACATTCCATATGTCTCACATGAAGTTTGACTTCCTTCTAGTTAGCTTTATCTGCTAAGACTGTCAGTGATAGAGATGTGTTTAGTGATGTGAATACATAAAGAAAAGGACTGGGAATGGTATAATGCATGTTAGCCATAATTACCCATAAATATGACTAAAAATGTATTAATTGATCATAATGAAAATTGTATTAACTACTTCTCAACATTTGATAGCCTAAACACTTCAGCTAGCGTGTTCTTACACCACTTACTTCATCAAAAAATGGGTTATTTCCTCTTTTGATTCTTGTCCGGTGTGTCTGACCACAAACATGAACTTTGACTACTGGTTTTATGTTATTCCCAGGCAACTGACGACCTTCAATGACTCTAACACGAATCTGAAAAAAATCAAATATTTGTACTGATTTATTCTCTATATTATCAGTGATCCTGATCACAACAATTCCTTATTATACTAATGTTAGCCAACCTGAAGTAGCTGACAATTCAAACCAGACTTTGCAAGCTTAATTATGACAGTAATTAATTTTACAAGACAAGTTGCAGGTAATTATTTCACTGGGGTTTTTTCATTTGCCTTTACCATTTATTTTTAGAGCTGCTACAGTAGTTTGAAATCTGTACAACTATACAGCAAATAAGGTTCATCCCTATTTGAGTAAGAACTGTACAAAATCAGACATCTGAGTAACAGGAACATCTGAGGAATAATTTTGAAATACTGGCTTTCAAATTAAGAGGCTAATTATCTCTGTGGTGCATTAGATAAGCTGACATTAAATTATGCTCAGGCTGTGTAAAAGCCTGTTATACTCAGCAGAAAAAGGGACCATGCAATATTTAATAAATTTAGTACCTGAAAATCTTGTGGTTTGTTAGAGAGGATTCTCCGTGTTTTCTTTCCTTTGGTGATGCGTTTAGCCAGCTGGGCTTCCTTTGTGCCACTTGGAACTGCTGGGGTGATACCACCAACTGGACCATCCAACCCATCCTCGTAACCTCCATCATCTTCTCCATCTCAGACAGCAAAAAACCAGTGCAATTAATAAATTAATAGCAGAACATGCTGTTGAAGTTACAGGAACAAGAGTTTGATATCCAAGAGTTCCAGTAAAATTCTATTATTAGTTCACATCAATAATGTTTTTGCCAACTACATCCTTCCAACTCCTTTTGAAAGCTAGAAAGTCGTTCTAGCCTGCTTAAGAACAACTCATATCCTAACCAAACTAACTCTAGATCAGTCTCTCTTCTGGATGCAGAGTGTCTAATACAATTCCCATACATTTTTTTTAATCAACCAATTCAAGCAAAGCTGAGCTGTAATCCAACTAGTTCACAATTCACCACAAGGGATTAATTTTATTCCAGCTGAATAAACATTGCTTTTGAATGAATCTTGCTGTTTCCCAGCAGCAAGACTAGGCTATAGCACAGCATTGGTTTTTAGTTCAGAATCTTGAATGCACAAATATATTTAGGGTCTGCCATCCAAAATAAAACTGAATCCTTCTCTACAACATTTAAGTGTGGAATAAGTTTTTCAGTAAGGATCTTTGACAGCTCTGAAATCAGCATGCCTTTGTGGAAGACAGTTCTGCAACCACATGAGACTATAATACTGAATCATAATCTGAGATTCCAGAATTGCAAAATAGGATCCATAAATATCTAGACCACAAAAGTGGCCACTTCCTTGTGTTTACAGCTTTTCTTAACTGGGCAGTGACTATGGTAAAATTTAGAGGAAGGATGAACTGTGTCTGTGGTGGTTGGCATTACCAGAATGTATTCTAACTTTATAAATTACAGGCTGATGATCACTTTGTACAATCAAGTCCCTCATGGTCCTTGTAAGAGATGTATAAAACCAGAGAGATTGACATGCTAAGTATTTCATAAGCAGAAGACCACACCCACCTCTCTAACATCTCTCAAAATGCATTTGCCTCAATGGATCCATGCAGCTAACATTACCCTAGCACTTAATTTTTAATTCCTGAAACTGAGCTGTAGCTGTCTCAGGGAAATTGATTTCATTTCATGGGAAATAGGTGTTTACAATAACTAACTAAAGTGTGTTTCATAATTCACACTGAAATTATTTCCATGCAGTTTCTGGATACTAGATAAAAAACTGCCATTTTTTATTTTATCTGTATGTTATAATTGAAAAAAGTTTAAAAGCTATCAAATAATCTCATAAAGGTGAATTTTAGCCTTCAAGTCCACATTTCTATAAAATTACTTTGAAATGCAGTAATTCAACACACAACTTTTGTGTTTATATTACTTATCCTTTTGCTCTCCAAAACCAGCCTCTGAGAGAAGTCAGCGTAATCAAAATTTCCCTCCAGAAGACTCCTGATTTCAATTTTTTCCTTCTTATGTTACTATCTATCACCAAATAATGGTCAAACTGATTTACTTCTCTAAAATAAATTTACATTTCTTAAACATTTATTAAACTTCCTTCTTTCTTCAAAAACACAGCCTTGATATTAAGCTTATTATTTTCCAATCAACTGCAAAAGTTTGTTATTTCACAGTTCTTTTAAGAGTCTGGAAAACCAGATCTCAAAAATTCTCTCAGCAGAGAGAAGCCTGGTCAATATGATATACAGAGAGACCAAAGAATATTTCCTACTGATCATAGTATTTCATCGCCTAGTCAAATATCAACCTAATATAAAACAGTGTCTTCCAAAACTTAATTGTTCTACAAGGGGAAAGAGGTTTAATGAATCAAGAAAATTTTTTCACCAAGCTCCCTGACATTGAAAGTAATAGATGGAACATCTCTGCTTTTTGGTTAGGCCTAGAATTGCAGCAGATAATTGCTGTTTCCTTGAGCATTCAAAAATCTTTCTCCCCTAAACAAAAGCCATTTAGAAAAGTTTTTAAACAAATAGAGAAAATCATACTAAAATCCATTTTATGTCAGGAAATGGCAATTTTTTTTTTAACCTTCTAAATCATCCTTAATTTCTTTGAAATATCTATCTAGCAGTCTTGACATGCTTTCTTCTGGTGAACAGTGCTGCTGAATCACCTTCTTGCCTTACCTTAAACAGCTCCTAGAGCTTTTAACAAAAACATTCTGAGAAAAGGATGAAATACCTTCCTGTGCACTGGTCCCTCCTGGATCAGTTGGATTTGCAGGTCCAGCTGGTGGCTCGTATCCTACTACCAAATCAATTGTTGCCTATAGAGAAATGGTTTTTTATGTAGCCCACAGTATTCACAACAGTTGATTAAAAGCAGTAAGTTGTTCAAACTCTGTGCATGAACAGTTAACTATTCATTGGCACAACAGTTTTATTAGGTCTCAGCTACTAGTAAGTTAATAAACTATTATTAAGCTATATACACATGCAAACAATAAAGATTACACAAATTCAGCTAATGGACTAGGTTCTAAAATAATATCTAAGAAATGGAGTTGCTGTGTTTATATTTAGAAAAATCTGTCACAACACAAGCATGTAAGGTGTTCTACAAATGTTAGCTTTAGTTCCACAATATTCATGGCAGACAACGTGATATCCTAACTTTGCAGACAGAAAAACAAAGGCAGTAGAGAAATAACACTATCTCATCAACAACTTAACAAGTCTGAACCATAACTAAATTTTCCTATCTGACTTCTCTAATTGCTTGTTCAAATCTGCATCCTGGAAGAAAAACAGTACGTCATTTTCCATTCTAATTATAGAATTGTCCTTTTTCTGCTTGACTGTGGTTTTGGATTATTGAACTAACCATTATTATTACTAGTTGCCAGAATAACAAGAGGAGTCAGCAAAAAAAGTCCAACCTTGTGACCAACTAATCATGATTTTAAACTGCAGCTGCTGAGACTGAAATTATGCTTAGAGTCTCTCATGACTGAGTACACCAGAATGCAGTATGAAGTGCCTTAGCAGCTACACTGCACAAACACAGTAAGGTCCCAGGTTCCAAACCTACTTAATTAATAACCAAGTTAATAACCATTGAGATCTAAACATGTGCTAAATCAAGTTCAGCAAGTTCTTGTGTAACTTTCTGAAGGGAGCTGGCAGTGAACATGTACTTGATCATGTGCTTTGACACAGGTAGCTGTTACAAAGCATATGGCAAAAAGGTGCATGTGGGAACTCCATCAGGTACTTGGAAAATGCACTTTTTCAACATCAGGCTGATTTCCATGCATACTCTGTGGTCCATATTATTTATAACACATAAATACAAATATATAATATATACAGAGAAAACAAAATTGTATAGACTTAATTATCTCTGGTTATAGATTTCCTCTGTCTGGAGCTTTTGCTAGACATTTTCAAGAATTAAATTGTTATTAGCCTTGTTGCTGGAGCATTTTGATCAAGAATACAGCAAAATAAGAAAATATAAGTTACTCACTCCAGTTTCTTGTCCCCTTTCATTCAGTAGAGGTATGAGTTTGAAGGGAAAAGATCTGCTTTGGTTACCTACAAGATCTTTCAGTGCTACAGATGCACTGCCAATTAATCTGGAATTAAATAAAAATCATTGTTAAAATGCAAATACATATCAAACAGGGATTACCATTTTTCTTTTGCTAGCATCTGTTAGACAACAAAGTAACTCCAGCCATTACTTGAAAACTCAAAGCACAACAAAAGACCATTGCAAATGCCATGTAATGATTGCATACTGCTAAATTTTTATTTCTGTTTCATTACACTCAAATGTTGGTGTTGTTCAGTGAACATAAACTAGGTACAACAGCTGTTGTACTACACAAAACAGACACAAAACCAGACACAACTACATCTTTCTAATGAAAACAGTGAAACAGAACAAATGCAATCCACGTGCTTACTAGAGAACCACAAAATTAATCTTCTTGCTCATAATTCTGCATTTTGGAATAGGTTCATCTTCTCACTTCTAAATTCTCAGAATGTTTCTAATGGGTCTAGAGCAGTCTACCAAAGGAAGGTTTCAGAGGGATCTGATATGGATGGACTCTTCTGAGTCTACTTCTGCCTACTTTGGGACTGCATCTGTCCCTCCCACCCTCTCCCAGAAAGATGAAAATTGCATGTACTTTTAGCCCAAGAGACTACTTTTAGGCAAAATTTCTTAGTTTGGTCTCATGATACCTGGCACTGTATTTCATTCCCATAGCATGTAGTAGCAGTTTACTCCCATACTGAAGTGGATTACTGGAATAACTGAGATTTTTTTTCACTTAAAAAAAACCAAGATAATTTTACCCTGTAAATATTTCAAAGATCATGTGTCACAAATAAAATACCAGCTTTGCTGCCAAAGCAAAAAAAAAAAAGATCTGTACACAAAGAACGTAACTGAGGACCCCTGAAGTCACAGAGCTTTTTCATGGAGCAGCTAAGGATGCAAGGGTATTTTTTCACATGGAGCAAGAACACTATTATAGCTACTCTTGCATACTGTGTTACAAGAACATAAATTAATTTTTTGTAAAGTACATTAGGATACCTAAATATAAAACATTAATTTCCTCCAAATAAACCTTCCGGATTTTACACATCACAAATTCTGTTCAGCTGCAGAAACTTACATATTTTGAGGTGCCATAGAAGGAGAAAAAAAGAGAAAGTATTTTCCTATGCACATTTGTAGAAAATTTATATAAACTTGACCTTTTGATTTGATATAAGCTTACTGGAGCTTATGGAGTGACTTCAAAAGAATTCAGAAGCCACCCAAAGTAATCTCAAATCAGCAGGATGAATGTTTCAGCAACCACACCCTCCCATCTGGTGACATTAACTCAAGAATTGCCATTCACCTGTAGTGCTTTTCAAATTTTGCACTGTACATTTCCATTTCTACATCTTCATCTGCCCTGTACAAATGATAACTGCACACATTTGAATGCCTAGTAACTGTTTTTAAAATAGTGATCCCTTTCAGCAGACTGAAGAGGGAATCAGTTACGTAGACTTCTTGCCTGCAACCAGCTGCCTCTATACATTGCCCCTCTATCTACATGCCTTAATTTCCCCCTCCTTTAGCAGGCTGGGCAACAAGAGTCTCCAGTCTTTTTCCACTCTAACAAGACTGAGAAATTTAATATTCAAACTATAAACTCTCTTAGTCTACTTATAGACTTTAGCCAAATTTTAAGCTTTGGGCACTATTCTGCCCTTCCAAAAGTTGTCCTGCTCCCTGGGTTAGGGATGTTTCACCTCTCCCTTATCAGAAGCACAGAACTGATGAGGTTGGAAGGAATCACTCATGATCATCTAGTCCAGTGCCTCTGCTCAAGCTTAGTCAGCTAGAACAGGTTACCCATGACAATGTCCAGTCTGGTTTTGATCATAAGCTACTCAACGACTGAAGTAATACATTTCAAAGTAACAAGGAATGCCTCAAAGTCATCCGTAGGTTTCATCTTTGTCACTTTTCTTAGAGAAAGCCTTTTATCTGACATGCTTCTCTCAGGTCTCTAATCTTTGGGCTAAGTCAGCTACATCAGACCTCAGGAGCTGTTGGGAGATCATGTCCATCAGCAGTTCTTTGATGTTTAGTGCTTTGCTGCAAGGTCTGCTCCTATACTTCCCTCTGACAGGTAACTAGATCCCAGTTCTCTGCATGGCTACTGTGAAGTTGTTGGGTACACAACTCTGAACTCTTAAGACTTCACCTTCAGTCAGGATTGCATGTGACCTCCACCTGAAGCCATGACTTACAAGATGACAAAGACTCCTTTCCTTCCCGCACAGCTGGAAAGACTTTCTACCAACCTGTTCATCATCAAAGGACACTGTTCTTTGCTGGACCTATTCCAGCTTTCTTCCTCTTGCCTGAGCAGATCAACATTTGTCCATTTAATTCCAGATCACACTAATCTTCTGACACCATCAAATGGGACAGGTTCTGCTACTGGAATAGCTTAATGCATCCTTTGACCTTTTGTTCATCAGCTGTTTTAGCAGAAGACCAAAACAAATTAGTACTGTTTCTTAAATGTTTCAGTACCTCTTTGGCCAACCCTAAGACTTCTACAAGTATAATGCCCAATCAGTCTGATCTCTTGAACTTTTCCAGCTTTGCAGGAGTAAAGCAAAACCCCTGTTCTGCAAGCAGTTCAAACATTCTGGTCTACCACTGGAGATGACACAAAAAATAATTGTAAAATCCCTACTCAGAAGCTGATTTTGAACCTTACCAGGCCTACAACAGCTTCCCCACAGTGAGCAAAGGAAAATACCTAGTTTATAAGCATGAAATCAATGAACTACTGATGGTCAACTACTAAACACTGAGTTGCATTTGTGCCAAAGCCAATTAATCCGTTAGTGCTGTGGTTAGCACTTCCTGTTAGCTGCCTAAATAACCCAGTGAAGTGAAACTCCACACCCATGTCTGGATCAGGAACTAACTCACAGTACCAACCATTTTATTATTCCTCTTGGTTTGAAGGTAGCAATATATACTAAAGTCTTCAGCCTATCATGTCCTCTAGCTGCTTGCATGCTACTTCTACTGGAAGCCCCAAGGCTTAAATTACTAAAGAGTCAAGAATTTAAATGATTTTCATTTATTTTTAAGGGTATTTTGGCAGAGGTTTATATATATTATTCTCATCAGCAACTTGATTCTACACTACAGTTACAATTACTGTACTCAAGCTTTCTTTCTCAGTGTGTGTATTTCATTACAAATTATGCTACAAGACCCAACACTCGCCCTCTGTTATTCCTGCTATGTTTAATTATTTTTATTAAGAAAAACCTCTCTTTTATCTTTACTTATTTGATAATACTCTTTGCAAGAACAAACTTTAGTAAAGAAACAATTTTCTTCCTTGTTTTGAACAAGGAAGAAAAGCCCAGAACTGAATCTTAAACTGTCTGGATCTTGCATACAGTGGATGCAAGGAAATCCTGCAACTATGTACAGTCACACTGATGTGGAAAAGAATCCACACAAGAGGGTACAGCTGTAGGAGGATTTAAACAATCTGGAAATTATTTAACTATGAGAAACCCTTAGTAATGACTAAATAATTTGCTGCAGTGCTCATTTGTAGCTGCATTTTTCTGTTAGAGCAAAGGGTGTGCCCAATCTGTTTTTCCTGTCTCACTAGGTTACCAACTACACAAAGGACATGGGGAAACACACAATCCCTGCTCATTCTCTTAACTTCACAGGGAAAACTGACTTTACTGCGAGGTCTTTGGGACTTTTTAACTACAGAAAGATTTGTGTTCTGAGAATTTGAAATCTTTCTACTAACAGTATTAGATGTAATAGAAAACAGATGTGTTCTCTTTTCAAACATCTTTATGCCAGAAAACCTAACTAAGCATGAATCATATGAGTCCTCTGGTTTATTCCTATGATGTTCTTTCTGTATACAGTGGTTTGCTTTATTTATCTTTTCCAATTACTGTGACTTTTCTCCATGAAGAGCACTCATTAACCTATCTGCAAAAGTTTAGTGATCCTGTAAATGAAGCAGTAAATTTTCCCTCCTGGAAAACAAAGAAATGGAAAAATATCCAAATGTTCTTTCAGGCTTAATTTACAGAAACATGCCAAAGCAATGAGTTCAGTGCCTTGGCACAGTGCAAAAGCAGAATAACATCCACTGTACTCCTCCTCCAGGCATGTTTAAAAACAGACTGGATGAAAAGTTATATCAGCTTTTAGGAACAGGAAAAAATCATGTCTTATACTGCAACCTTCTGCTCTGTTGCTCCACAGGTTCTGTAGTCACCTCTTGGGCATAGGAACAGAGCAGGTGCCTGCAACTAGTCAGGACTAAAGAGCATGGGCCAGCAGAGTGTGCTGGCCAGGAGCTCTGGGAGTGAGCAGCACAGAGGGAGGCTGGCCTGAGAAACACAGGGCTCTGCCTATGGCTATAGATAGACTAGCAAAACATTTGAGAAAAAGTTGTCACTACTTTGAATGCAACAACAGCAATCCTCACTGCTTATTTTCCTCCAGAGGAAAGAAAATAGAGCCAAAGAAATGGTGTAGGTTCTTCTCATTGCCTGTTCTCGGGCAACAGAGGCCCCTAGACACGCTCTTTACACTCAAAAACTAAATCCAAATTAAATCTAGATTTTTAAATAAAATATATAAACCCATGAATCTCTAAAGGGAAGACTGTTGATTTCAACTCAAATCCCACTTAGCTTAGACACCTAACACAGCTCCCAAGCTAATGGGTCCACTTGTCAGTGTCAGAAGCAAACACTGGGTCTCTTAAACTGTCATTAGAGTAGCTCTCCATAGTAAGGACCTTAGATAGGCACTGTGCTCCACCTTCCCAATCCTAAACTAGCATGCAGACAAACCATGGGTGTGTTATTTGCACACTCTTGCACTGAGCACTGTTTTGAAACGCAGCAGCACTTCAGACATGTATCTATTGACTTTTTCTTGAGTATTAAAAGAGGATACCATGAAAAAGCAGCAAGTCTTTGATATGGTAGTCCTAAATCTCTCTCCAAATCAGGAAATAGAATCAGTAATTCTAGAGAAATACAGGTTATGCATACATGCAATTGGTAGGTGAGAAACTTATTCCACATTCCCTCCTTTCATGTACTCTTTCATCTAAATGTGAATGTTCATAAATATCAAATCTCTTCTGTTGTTACAGTGCTCTGTGTCTTTAAAAGAACTACAAGATGCTCTTTCCTATTATCATGTTAAAATCAGGATGCCTGCTCATGTGTTTCTCACTTCTCACCCCCTTATCCTGTTTCCCTGCCAATATCCCTTCCAAACTCATCACACATTGCAAATGTGTGGATGTGATAGAGGATCTATTTGCAAAGAGCATTACTTTGAAGGTACTACTCTGGCTTTGGTACAAACAACTTTCTGTGCATAAACCCAAAAATAGGCATTTGCACAAACTGGGGGTTAAGAGTTACAAATATGAGTCTAGATGATATTTTAAAATACAGTTTGAAGAAAACCAGCCACATGACTGCTTAACTTTAAACCCATGTACAGAGTGAAACATTTTAGGTGCTTCAGATAATCACTTTATTTTTTTTTGATGCATTATAAAGTCCATTACAAAAGTCTGGCTACTGATAAGCTTTCCTATCTCAAGTTTTGAGAGCCCCCTAAAGTCAGAGGCATGCAATATATTCCTGCCTAACTGATCTGCAGGAATCTCAAGAATGAGAGACCTGATGGCACTGGCTTGATTCACACTGATTTTATGACAGAGCTGTAGAGTGTTTTATGACAGAGCTTTAGAGTGTAAAAACCAGGATCCACATATTGGGAGGAGGTAGAGAGTAGTAAAGAAAAGCTAACAATGGAGTTGGGCTACTATGAGTAAACATGAATGTTTGCCTGAGACATGAAATCTGCCATGAAAAAAAGAAAAGATGACATGATCATACTTCCCTTCAGAATAGCAACAGAGAACACTACTTGGCATTGACAGAAAAGAGAGAGCACAGCAAAGACCAGCTATCAGTTCCATTTCCCCCCTGTACTTCAGTATTGAAAGTTGTGTTTAATACTGGGGTGGGGGAAGGAAGGGAGAGGGAAAGAAGGAACATACTTGTTTTGTCCAATTGTTTCAAAATCCTTCACAATAATTGTCAGGGAAGATGAATTATCCAGAGCAATTCCTTTCAAGTCAAATTCAACAATCTGAACAAAAAAAAAAAAAAAAAAAAAAAAAGACCAAACCCAAATTATAATGACAAGTTATGTAAAAATTACCAGCAGAGTAGCAGATACAATAAAATTATTCAGAAATAAATTTTGCATTTAGTGAGAGACCAAATCCAGCTTACATTTGTGAAAGTAAAAAAAGCTCATAGCATGTATTTGATTTGCTAATTACTAGCAACAATAGCAAAATTAAATTGTTAAATTGTGACTCATCATTTCTTTTGCAGTTCCACTTACTTACATTAACATACATTTGTCTTGTCATTCCTCTCCAATATTGGCTGAACTAAGTTGCTATTGAATTTAAACAAATAGTTGTGTGTTCCCTTTTCTTATAATTCTAATTACAAAATGTAAGAAAAATCTTAACTTTCATTTATCTTTGTGAAAAAACACTGTGAAGAAAACATTTTCCCCAAGAAAAATATTCCTGAAGATGCAACATAAGACTAGGCCTACAAATAAACCATGAGGACTTTCAATACATAATTCCTTTTAATTCTGTATGGTTTTTCCTGGTACGTAATAAATGATCCCATTACGTTCCCATACACGTGGCTAAACAATGGCGGAGTATCATTTTGATGGAAAGAAAGTGGGAACAAAACCAGGCCAAAACTCATCAGTTATCCATCTAATTTTACATTAACACATTGCTAATGAATTGTAATATATGGTGCAAGATGAATCCATTCACCTGCATTTACTAACACCTTGACAGAACACATTGCACCAGATCCCTTTCCAACAACCTGCTCAGCTGCTGAAACTGACTTCATGACTTTACAAGCATGGTCTTGAAATGACCAAGGATTTATTTTAAAAAACATTACCTCATTCCAAACAGGATTGAGTTCATTTTCAATTTTCTTTGTTTTCTTTTTTTCATCTGCAAATACAAACAAAGCATGATTAATTGTTTTTGCTAAAACACTACAAAATAATAATATTTTTTCCTTTCGCTTTTCTAAAGAAGGTTTGACCTTAAAACCAAATGTTCCAATTGTTTTTACCTCTTCCAGAAGTTGCACGTTTTACAATCAAGAAGTCCCCTGGGCAATTTTAGTAGTTGAGGCTTTTTATTGTTTTGTTTAACCACAGCTAGTTGTATTTCCAAAAAGCAAAATAAATATTTAGATTTTGCAACCTTTTATGACCCTTAGCTTCACCTTCAATAATGATGAAAAAAGACAGACTAAAAGACTTGGAGTTATCAAACTAAACAGTAACCTCTAAGTGATAGCAGTAAAGCACTGCTTTTGAAAGTAGTAGAGAAAATGTGTCACATATGTACCATATTTGAGTTACAAAATATTTTTGAATGTTTAGCTCTGGAATAAAATCACACAGAAAAAAATTCTTAAGGAGATATGCTTACAATGTCAGCACTGTCTGGTTTAAAGAGCAAATATTAGAAGAAATATGCATGTATGTAAGAGGAAATGCAATCCTTCCTGAAAAAGGGGTTTCCAGAGGTTATGTAGATAGGACTTCACTGAACTTAACTAAAAATTAGCCTAAAAATTACAAAAATTGCAAATTTTCTATAGTTCATGGTAAAATTTGCAGTTGGGCAAGCTACAAATCGTGAGAATATGGGATGTAGAGCAAATTAAACATAGCTTGGCATTATTTTTCCTCTTCAGTTACAATATTTAGCTCCAATGGAGGACAAGTCTTTTGACACTCAGAAGCACAAAAGAGCACAGACACACAGCTCTTTAAACAGAGATTGCATATATTAGTGATAACAAGCACATTTAAGTGCAGGGTGTAAAGCAGCTGCTGATCTCCAAAATGCTCAGCCAGCACAAGAAGTCCAAGCTTTAGACACACTCCACGTCTTTAAAGACTCCAGTAAAGATAAATGCATTTTTGGTATTTGAAGCTGTGACTGTACTTAGCCTGGGAAGCAAGAGTAAAGATATGCTAAATGGGCAAGTTCATATACCCACTGGTCAGGCTTGCTGACTGTGGTGGCCCTTTTATTGGATGAGAATGGGATGTACTGAAAAAATCAGCCCATGCTGCAAATTACAAGAACTGACTACCATTTATGTAACAGGAATTGTCTACAATTCATACAGGATATTGACTCACATTGAAGGACAAAGTGCTTTCATAACATACCATACATTTTGACATTTTGACATGTTCTGCCTGACATTTTGCAGAACAAAGCACAAATTACCAAACTAGTGAGAGAAATTCAACTTCATGCTATCTAATAGGAGACAAAGCATTTTCAAAACTGGCGATCCCAGAATAACTGGGGTTGGGCAGGGATATTCCAAGTCCCTCTAGAAGATGGGAGATGAAAAGATGTTTTCACTGCCAGTGAAAAAGAGGAACAGTTACAGCTGTTTGTAAAAAGGATAGTAAATTACAGACCTGATCCTGATGGAACTAATGGATAAAAGTCCTATGATCCCTGCCTAAGCTAAAATGTAACTGTGAGTTCTGGTTTGAGCAACAGTCAGAACAACTCTTAACAAGGTGCTAAATTTTCCACTCTGAATTATCCATTTTCACAAAAGCAAAATTTATGTTTCCACTAATATGCATATTCTAGATTACATTGAGAAAAGCACCTTTTTCTGTTCTGCATCTCTGTGAAAGCTGGATGAAAAAACACTGGGAAGCACAGCTTACTTTGGGTTTTAGTTGTAATTTTAGTCAGAGTACAACACTCCCATTCCTCAAGGAAATACTTTGCATATATTCCTGTCTCTTTACTGACTTCCTTTTTATGACACTTTTATCGGTATTTTAATGCACTGGGTGGTGGTGATATTTGTTTTAAGCTCTTGGCAAAGCTCTTTCTTTTTCCAATCAAAAACCCCGTTGCCACAGCGGGTGAGGTGGATTGCTCAGTTATTCCAGGAGCTCACAAAAGTTTCAACTCCTCAGGCTGTTTTCCTCTGCTGGAAATGATTGCAGCTATAGCAACCAAGACTAAACCACATCAGGATAAATTGTGCAATAGGGCCAGTCACCATTTTTGTGTGACCCTACCATGAAAAAAGAAATTATAAGGGATACAGATAAAACATGCTATACTTGTTTCTTTAAAAACTAGCTACAGTAACTGTGGTACTGTAGAAGAAATCATTATTTACTTTATCTTGATGGAGGCACCATACTACCTTATAATATAACATGTTAGTTAATATTCTTGGGTGGAAAAGACTGTAATAAGAATTTAATTGCTCAGTGTCCAAAAAAAATTAAGATGAGCTGTTTAAACAATAACTGTTCACCATTAAAAATATTACAGAATAGCAAAACACTTAATGTTTCCATCTTAATTTTTTTTTCTATTATAACTAGCAATTTTAATCAACATGAGCAGATGGGGAACAGCAGAAGCAAACATTATCTTTTACAACAGTCCTAAGTTTAAGATTTAAGACAGTATCATATTTCTGTTAACTAGGTATCCCATAAAACTTTTGTCAAAGGAGAATTAAGATTGCATGATGGCAGCAACTGCAGGACCAAATGGGCAGACCTCCAAAACCCTGAAATTAAATGTAGATAATTTAACTATCTGCAAAACAGAAAATTTATATCCAGTTTAACCATTTTCTATTAAACTATTTTCTTCCACACTGAAATATAAACTAAAATAGTTTTGAACTACTGCAGGCCTCCAGTCCTGTTGAAAAGCTCTTAGATTAAGCACAGATTGAATCAAGTTGGATTAATCAAATTAAATGCCATTTCACCTCAGTTTTCCCTGCATAAAGTGAAATGAGGCAGCCAAAATAAACGATCAAAGCACTGAATATCCCAGCATTGACTGCACATACAAGCAGTTGAATTCATTTTTACACAGTGAGACAAGAATCTAACAAACCAAAATGATTATACTGATTTAATCATTATCATTTAGTGTCAGTTTAGCAAATTGCAACAGTTTTTCATGGTAATTTGACCATTGAATTGTCTCATGTTGAGTAAAAAACTCAGAATTCTGCAAGAGCAGCACCCAGTTCCAGATAGCGACACTCATTTACTCTCAGGGTGTAGTTCTCTTTGAACTGTGAGCTTTTCTTAAAGTAAATAAAAGTTCCATCCCATTGGACTGGACATAAATGTGTTTTAAAAAAAAAGGGAAATGCTTGCACAAAACTCTTCTGCTATATCAGAACTAAAATAGCTGCCTATTTCCTCCTAATATGCAGCTAATATATAGCACTGTAACAATTATATTAACTGCCTATTCTGTAGCCAGCTTAGTTAAAAAAATTTGGGTTAAATCTATTCTATTCATAGATGAAACCATATTGACTTACATGTCTTAACATATAAAACATTTGCAGTCCTTTGATACTAACAGTTGCAGGATCATGAGTTTTTTCTTCACAGAATGTCTGTAGAGGTCTGAGACTGAAAGATTGTGTTTCCATGGGAGGATTAAATTTACTGAACCTGACATCAACAAAGGCCCTGTAAATCAAAATTTGACCAAATAGTGTTCTAATGAAATGCCAACTTCCACAGCAATTTTCTGTCAATGAGTACTGTTCACTAAGACTTCACCAAGAATACTCCAGAGTCAAACAAGAACATTAAAATGTCCTGCAGGACCATGGCCATAGTCCTGCTAATGCCTAAGTTTTTCCCAGTCTAGAATATGCACTCCCAAATGTGCTTTTTATGTCCCCCAGGATTTACACTGGGTAGGGAGTAAAGTTAAAGATTAATGCCCTTTGACATACTCTTCCCAAAATAAGATTGGTTTCCTATCTCCACACATCAACAGGGTGAGGGGGAAACCAGCAGTGTATAAAAAACCATCTATAAACATAAACAGCTAGAAGTCAAACATATTTCAGATATGACTCTGTCCTTGCACTGGGTACCAGGCACTCCACTTACAAATTAAATCAGAGCTGCTTAATAGCTGGTAAAAGCCTGATATTTTCTGTCCCACTTGAATCACTCTGGACAGGTAGCAAAAAATCAGATTGTTGATATGCAGTAAAATCACATAAACAGAAGTGGCAGGATAATGAGAAATTAAATATCCCACTAAAAATCTGTCATAATTATGAAGCTGGCACTGGTTAAGCATATTTGGGAACATTAAAAATCCCAATTCTAGTACATAAAGCATAAATATGAATTCATTCCTTTAATGTCTGTTGTCCAATTCCTGTCTTTGGATAACTGAAGGACTGAAAAACAAATCAAGCAATGAAGAAAAAAAAATCTGTATTTTCTATTTACTAGGTAAAAGTGAACTGCATTAGAGCACACAGAAGTTTGCAAGGAGGGGGAAAAACAGACATTTAAGCATAAAGAAGGGAAGGCATTAACCAGCTCTGGAGTCTGAAAACTGCAGGAACGGAGGCAACACAGAAAGGCAAAACTGGCAGGAAAGCAAAGAGAGACAAGGAACTGGAAAAAGAAAATGGATACTTAAGAAGTAGCAGAATGTGAAACAAACCAGAGAAATGACAGTATATTCACTTTTTGCAGGGCAAGTAAAATCATATTTTAACAATTATGAAGTTCCAAAAGCTACTGAGACAGGCTCTGCCACTTTTTCTAATACAGGGTGGGTAAAAAAAAAAAAAAAAAAAACTTGAGAAAAAGGAGGAAACTAAAGCAAATGGAATGATTTCACATCTTTCTGATGCTGAAATAAATGTATCTGAAAACTTGTTACTTTGAAAGTTAAGATTCTGCATGTGCAGTGCCTCATCCTTTTTCATTCTGCAGCTGTCATGATTTCAGATTTGGTTTCTAAAGGTGACAAACTCCTGCAAGGATTTTTCACACTTTAAAACAGCACTTGGATTTCAGTGCACAGTTAGGAAACCAGGTCACCAGGAGATAAGGTGCCTGTTTGTCACAGTTTGGTTTGATGTATTACATGATCCAAAATTGCTTAAAGGTTTTGGCACCTTAAAAATAAATCAATACTAGAAATCAAGTTCCTCTAGTCTAGCCAAGTGAGGTAATGTTGGCAACAAGTAAAGTACATCTAAAACATATTTAGCTTTACATATAAATGCTTTATCACAATCTTCTCCTTCTTCTATATATAACTGATGAGCAATGAAAGTGAAAACTACAGTTTCCTTCCATAATCTTGTCATTAGATAATCTCAACAGGCAAAATTTTGATGTGCAATTCTGTTTGTGAAAAAAGCCCCAAAAACAACAACCAAAAAAAATCCCAAACCAAACTCAAACAAAATCAAATACCTTCCAAAATAGTACTACTGCTATTTCAGTATACTACTTGTAACAACAATAAATCACATTTTTATTGTATGTGTGTGACAGTGAGCAGTGCCTGTTCAAAGTAATCAAGACAGGAATGATTTTTCAGATGGAAAACAAGGTAATCTTCAATACCAGAATTAAAAGCGGGTTCATTCACGGAATTAGATTTGTTTTTAAAGCAACAGGTTAATCCTTTGGAAAAGCTTGTAAAACGTGGATCCTGAAACAGAAGCACAGCTGCTCAGAACAGTCCAATGTGCTCCACTCAGTTCAAACTTCATTCAGGTAACTCTTGTCTCTAATTAAAAAGTCTTCCCTAAAATTACATCAGATGTAATTCCAGGAAAACATGATTTCCCAGATTTTCAGATACTTACAAAGGGCACTAGCTTTTACAAAACTTCTTCCCTGGCTACATTTATGTCAGTTTTGCTTACCTTTAAAAATAACAGAAACGATAGGATCTGGTTTCCCAAACTTGGTTTTAGGGATATTGGTAGCAGATTCCACAATCACCCGAAGCATTGTTTCCCTCTTCCCTAAATGTTGACTACTACCGAAGGAATTAAATCTTCAGTTTCACAGTCCTTCTGGACTGAAATGCTAGCAGGAAGAGGAGGCAGGGAATTACTGGTTTACAGCAAAGGAGGTCGTCTATGGGTGGATCTATGACGGACTAGTTGCTCAAAGCTGTGGGAAAAACCAGTCCTGTAAATTGACACCAGGGTCTGTCGTGCTGCACAGAAAGAGCTCTCGCCAGTGAAATCCCGTAACGGGATCCTGTTTAATCCTGCAAAAACTTTCTTGTTGCTGCTTTTATTCTTAAACTGCGTGATAAATCTCTCGTCAGAAACCAAGGCTAGAGTTAACTGTTAAGTACCATCAACAATAAGCGCGACTCTAGAACTCGATCTAAATAGTATCTGCCTCTCCGTACACCAAGGTATGAAATTCCACAATAGCTTATATTTTTCCCCCTAATTTTGAGAACTTTATTGTTGGCAAATGCTTTTGGTTTGTCTCCGCGCCAGCCTAGTCAGAAACTGGCGATGATCCCAAAAAACAGTGCGAGTCCTCCCCCTCCTGTTGGATTCTGGAACGACACTGCGGCTTCCTCATGGAACGTCCGGGATATAATAGATTTATAGTATAATTCTTGAAATATGTATCCATAACTAAAAATTTGAAAGTATTAAGGAAATGCGTGCAAAAAATAAATTAAAAGTGACAAGAGTCTGTACAGTTTGGAAGCATATGAATGTTTTGCCTTAAACACGTGCACAAACACTGCGGTAACATGACCTAGGTAACATTTACATGACAAGCCAAGCTTTGAGCTCCCCCGTGCTCAGCCTCAGTTTTTCTCCGCTGTGAACAGAGGTAAAAACCCGAGTGGTTCCCGCTGCCACTGCCACGCGTGTCCCCAAGGAGAGAGGAGAGGGGAAGCCAGCAAGAGGCAGCAAAAGGAGTCACAAGCGAGCGCGGTTCAGCCTAGCTTTTACACGGTCACACAAGACCTAGCTTACTTTGTAATTTCTAAAATTATTAGATTTGGGGTAGATGGAGAGGAGAAGAAAAACCCCACATGTTCAGGGAGGAACGAGGACACAGACACGTGAGAGACAGCACTGAGAGGGCCCTGCAGGCTCGGCCCGAGCACCACGGCGCCCCGCTCCACCCACCGGCCGCCCGCTGCTGCTGGCCCAGCACCGCCGCGCCTGGCAGCCCCGGGTAGGGACGGCACCTCCCGGGCGGCGACACGAGGGGACACCGCCCCTGCCGCCACCGCCCGCGGGCACCATCCGGAAACCCCGGAAGTGACGGCCCCGAGCCGCGGGATTCAAACTCCCGGAAGCGGCACGGGCCGGGGCCGGACGGAGCCGCCGCCGAGCCGTGCCCCGCACCGGGCCGTGCCCCGCACCGTGACTCGCGGCCCCTCTGAGCCCCGCGGGAGCCGGGAAGGTCCGCGCCGCCCGCACTCGCCTCCAGCTGTCGGAAGCCTTGTCCTGCCCGCTAGAAGGAATCGCTGTTCCGTAGCGCCTCGTTCGGTTTGTACAGGCCCCTAGAGATGAACGCCAAGACCGCCATAGATCGAATTATTGGCAAGGGGGGCCTGAAGCTGGGCAGCTCCAGAGCTGACGGTGGGCTCGAGAAGGGGAAGCGGGAGGGCGCTGCCCCGCGGAGGTCCCTGGAGGAGTTGGCCACGGGCAAAGGCAGAATGACGGAGCCGGAGAGGAGCGAGCTCCTGCAGGTGAGCCGGGCTCCCCCCGAGCCAGCGCGGGCCGCGTCCCACGGGTACGGCACTCGGCAGCAGGAGCCTCACCTTTCCTCTCAGAACTTTTGATGTCACAACTGGTTTAGTATTGTTAGTCTAGACAAACTTTTAGTTTCACGCATTCATTCTCAGGTGTTTTTCAATGACAGCTGAGCTAATAAAATCACACTCATCTGACAAGGCTGGTAAATACAAAGACTTGAGGCCACAGGTGCCAGTTAGTCCATTAAGACTTGTCCAAATGTGTCCAATGGAACACATCGCAGAGAAGGCTTTTAAGCACTTCCTGCAAAGAGCTTAACGTTTGAAAACATTTGATTAAGAACATGCCAAAAAGTGCAGAGTGTTTGTTTGAATTGAGTTGTCAAGCTCCCACTCAGCTATAGGTAAATGGAACTGTAATTGGGTCATTACATTATTCTCCCATTGCATCTAAAGAGCAGAAACTAAGACACTGAAAGGTACGGAAGCATCTCTATATGACTGTTCCACTCGAGGTAAACCTGTGGTTGCAGAGAGAGAATTTCAAGACTTATTAGGTGACCTAGTCACAGCCTGTCAGGCTTCCCAGAAGGACAGGGAAACTTTAGATGGACTCTAGAAAAGGATACAACTCATGTGGACTAGGCATATTAATATTTCTAGGCCACTCTTTTTAATGAAAGGGCTTGCCATGTGTCTGTGCCACAACATCAGTTGAGAAGTCCTAAGCCAAGGATGAGCTGTGGCTGGGCAGCTCATGCACAGCTCTGGCTAGATTCCTCTGTGTATTTGCTGATTCTCTTGGTGTTTGCTGTTGGCTCAGTGTTGGTTACTTAATACTGGTTTCCTATAAACTAGGAAAAACAGGTGCAAAATCACCATCGTGTTAGATGCACCGGATAGTCTTTGGTGTCACTATTTTAATTTCAGTGAGTGGTGGTGTTCAACCACTCCCTAATTGAGGCTCTCTCAAAATCACTTGCTTTCAGTTTTTCTTTCTAATGACTTGATGTCAACATGCAAGATTTCAACATGAGCCTTTCTCAGCAGAATTAAATGCTATCACATCTGATGTCCATGCAGAGCCCCATGGCATCTTAAATGCAGTACTAATTGTGTGTAATGAATACCTTTGCTGGAGGCTTACTGGAAAAAGAGTGCATGTTGAAAGTATCTGCTAAAACACATTTTGAAACTACAGGGCCAGATAACATGGAAAACAGGATCCTTCTCCCGAATGCTTTATTATAAGTCTTCTGTAACTCACTGTCATGAGATTTGCAAGAAGGCTCTTGCAACCGAATATGCTAAGAAATAAACTAAGAAAGGTAGCACCAACCTCTTTGCTGGAAGTGTTTTGGAGTTCTTGTATTGCTTTTGTTTTAGGGTCATATACTGTAGTGATCTTTATTCAAAACTGAGTACACACCAAGCCTGTGAAACTTTGTTCTTTGCATTCTCTCCTTGTTTGGTCTATTTCAGACTGGTTTTCCTATCACTTGATATATTTCAGATGATCGCTCCAGTATTGTCTTCTTTGAGTTATAAGCAATTTTCTCAGCTAATTAAAGGCTAAGAGAACTTTGAAAGTGAGATATTCTTATCATAGAATCATAAGGTCATAGAATGGAATGGGTAGGAAGAGACCTTAAAGACCACCTAGTTCTAACACCTTCCACTAGACCCTGCTGCTCAGATAATCTCAAAGTACTTGCTAATGCATTTGATGCATAGACTAACACACTTTTTTATTCTGTTTCATTTAGAAAATACTTTTGCTTGAGAAAGAAAAAGAAAAATACAACCATCTTCTTGGAGAGAAGGACAGAGAAATCCAAAACCTGAAAGACAAGCTTAGGTCCAAAACCAAGACTAGTGAAGTGTCCTTCCTACAAAATCAACTAGAGGAAAAAACAAAGGAAGCAGAAAGAAGAGAACAGTTACTTTGTTCTCTATCAGAAGAAATTAATAGGTTAAAATGTAATTTATCTGCAGTCATGGCAAAATGCTCCGATCTTGAGAACGAAGCCAGTGGTACTTTTCAGGTAAGGACTGAAGAAATATTGCAATTGCAAATTGGATTTTGTGCCCACTAAGCACCAATACCTGCTATAAAACTGAAATTTTTTAAAATTTTCTTACAAGCTGTGTTGCATGCTGAAATATTCTTGTATGAAACGAGATGGTATCCAGATCGAGCTCTAAATGAGGAACAGTCAGAGAACACACTTCAGGCAGCACAGCTGGGGAGGGAATTCTCTCCTGCTGTACTCAAGGTCCCTAGCTCAAGGTCACACACTGGTAGTGTGACCTGTGATACTGCTGGGATGCTCCACTGCTGCTTAGGCAGGCACTGTGCCCTTCTCAGATCTGTGTGCTCTGTGGGAAGGCAGCAGTGCTGAGAGACATGGGGCACTAATAAAGACAAACTAAGCTCCTCACCTAATTCAGCTTCAGTCATTAGAATATCTTTCTTCTCTCTGTTCTTATGAACCCTCATTTGTGTCTCAGTTGTTAAAACTAATTGTCTTTACTTTCTATGGCATCACACATGGTAAATTCTTCAATGTGGCAGAGGACAGGAATAATGGGTTTCTCCTCTCATTATGAAGTGGTCAATAGATATGGTGCCAACCCTAGGCAGGGTTTAAAAGTCCATTTAGGATTCTACAGTTGTTTTTCCACCCCTGCTCTGTTCTAATAATCTTTGGAAATTGCATTAGTAACTCCATGAGAGGCACAGGGAAGTTGTTTACGTACACGTGCCTAAACATAGGCGGCTGCAAGTCTTTCTTTTCCAGCTTTTGACCTGCAGATGGTGCTGGTTCCCTCCACTCCACACGGGAGTTGAGCAATTTCTAGAAATTCTGCTAGATTAATATCTTCATCTACTATCTAGATGAATATCTTCATCTACTACTTTTGAATGGTAACACATGTATATATAGTACTTCCAATAATGCAGTTTATAGAGAAATACCACTTTAAATGCAACATATTTATTTTAAATTTTAAGACACTTTGAACTTCATTAGTGGTGTTAAAGTGTGTATTAAGTCAACAGGTTTTCATGATATTTTTGTCATTAAACCACCAAAATATGTATTACTTTAAAACCATAGTTTTCTTTTAAAATTGTAACTGATTTATATTCAGAGGACAGTGATGTTTACTGGATGTCTTGGAGAACTTGAAAACAAGTCTAGCAATGCTGCTTGAAACTGCTAGGTGGCATACTAGCTCTGAAATGGAAACAACAGTTTTATAACACAATTTTGAGAAAGTTTTTACTGAGGCAGGACTCTGATGTTCATAGAAACAAGCTCAGTGTCTCTAAATCCTATTTTTATTAGGAAGCTTTTAAGTTTAATAATTGCATTCAAAGTTTTGTATTTTTCAGCTATAAATTATGTTGTAAATCATGTTCCAAGATCCAAAGAAAAATGTTGGAAAAAATGTAGTTTGGATTTGGGAAGTAATGTGCATTTTTTTTCTCACTGAAGTTCCCTCTGACATATACCTACACAGTTTCATAACCACTTTGTATCCTGCAGAGAAGTTACATGTCAGAATGGGAGAAACATGGCTGTAACTGCTCTCCAGTTTTAGATGGCTCTCAAGAAGTCTCCTACTCATATGTGTACATAAGTCATACTCACTGTACTGGGATCAGGCTCAGAAAATCAGGCACTTTGTCCTTGTGCTTGCAGACAGGCCTTCACAATTTCCCAGATGTTCACAGTCTTCTTGTTATCCCAGAGAAGCATCAAGGTCTCTGGCTTTCCCCAACTCCTCCTCTATGTCTGGGTCATTGTCAAATGTATGAGGATACAAAACTAGAAAAAAACATTTACTTCTTCTTGTGTACATAAATAATACCCTTAAATATCTTCATTTTTCAAAACCGCTTTGCAGAACACCCTTCAGGACTTCCAAAACAGCAGTTCAGCAAAAAATACATTATGGTTTCCTTAGGAAATGTTTTAATGTAACTATGAATTGCATAAATTGCAATTTATGGAAAAAATTTCACGTAAATCTTTATCATATATTTTGAAGAAGAGTCTGTTTTAAATATCTGAAATGGCTTTCTGCATAACTTGGATCCTTCAAAAAAAACCCAGCAACCAACTGTAAAGATCTTTAAACACAAAAGGCACATTTGTTTTAATTTTTAAATGCATCTGATTTAATTTTTAAAATATTCTTATGCTATTTATGTGAGATTAATAGCTGTACAGGAGTAGCTTTGCTGTTTCAGCCATTTGTTTTAAACAACACTAACAAGTTGTTCTTTGTCCGCAGGAAGCTGCCACAAACAGCACAGAAATTGAAAGACAATTGAAAGATGTAAGTTTCCTGTAAATTTCAACCATCTGTATTGAGATGCAGAAGAATTTAAATTATCATCATGTACATTTTGGGTAGTATAGGACCTCAGAGGGTATGTTTCTCTCTAAAATGATTTTGTGAGAAGGCACTAATTTAAATTTAAAAACCAAAAAACTTGCAAAAGAAAAAATTAAGATTTCCATCATCTTTGAAAGACCTTGCTTAGAACATCAGAACCAAGTGGTTGCTGACAACTCAGAAGCCTCTAGGAACCTGGCACTGCTTGGGATAGCATGTGGTTGGATTAGAAACCTCCTAAGGTCCCTTCCAAACTGAATAAGTCAATGAGCCAGCAGCTAAAAAATCCATGTCCTTGTTCTTAAAAATTAAGTTGCAATGATACAGTTTTATTTTATTCCATTTTCCAGGTCTGTTATTTTATATTTGAGATTGAAATGTCAATTCTTCATAATCTAGGCATGACTCATAAAAGCCTTTGTTCTTTAAGTAATTTTCCCATTGCTGCAGTTTTAACTTATGCTTAGCATCCTGAATTAACTTTCCAAATGAAGATGGATTTATTCATTTTTTGTATAGATTACAATTTGCAGCAGACTTATCTAGCATATCTTTAATAATTTCTAATATTTTGAAGACATAAGACAAATACTTTTAAAAGCTGACTAATTACCAGAGACTTTTTTGTTGTTCTTATGTTTCTTTTTATGAAGGCTCTTGAGAAAAATCAGCAGTGGCTCCTGTATGACCAGCAACGGGAAGCATATGTCAGGGGGCTGCTTGGAAGGATCTTTGAACTTGAACAGAAGGCAGAAATAGTTAGCCAGCAAGAATCTAAATCAAATTCAGAAGGTATCAACTTCATTTTTACTCCCACAAGTGACCCAAACCATAATTATCTATGGAATTAAATTTTCTGAAAACAAATTCTAGCACACTTAAAATCAAGATTTTGTTCTCAATGCTTTGGCTTCTTAATGGTAAAACTTGGTTAAATAATATTCCTCTGCTTCCTGTTATCTATCTGTGTTACTTGACCAAGAGTACTTCCTGTTCTTATCCACTTCAAAGATGGTTTTAACAGCCTTGACACTCTATTAGCAACCTCTCTATTTGTGGAAAGTGTTGAGGCAAATAGATGTACATCTCTCATCCTTCAAAGTACACTTTCAGTAGACATAATGGAAGCATTAAGGATTTATTAGCTAGGTGTGGATCAGATTTTTTTAAATTTACTTTTTTCAAAATAAATATTATAAAAATGACTCAAGATTGCCATGTTCTTTACTCAGCTGAACAGTTGTTACAGGGCAAGAAAACCTGTGATAGGTTTTGGCACCTCTCCAAAGCAGTGTTTCACAATAAAGATCTGGCCACCTCCAGCTCACTTCCTTGCTGTGCAGTTCCTCAATAAGGCACACCTCTCAGAATTAATAAAATTAAATTCATATTAAGCAGAAGAACCAGAAGACATTGACTTGCTTTTCTTATTACCAAATTATTGATTTCATACATTCTGCAACTGACCTGCAAGGTAAATTCACTAAACAGAACAAACATTGTGTGGAGTAAGAGCATACCCACAGATTTGCCATGAGTAATTAATGGGCAGTGGCTTGGTTTCTGTATTGCTGCTTGACTCTTTCTGGAAAACACTGAAATATCATCACAAGCTTGTTTTGGTGCTGTTCAGAAATCTATGAACAGTATTTTTAGAGGGAGGCAGACTCGGCTCACCAGAAAATGTTGCACAGTTACTGCAGTCAAAGCTTTGCCACAAGAGCAACCAGGAGACTTAAAGTCAGGGTGTAAGCAAGTTCCTCTCTTCAAGCAGCTAGGCAGTAGCAGAAATCCAAGTTGAAAATATATATATGAATATATATATATTGAAATATATATATTGAAATCCTAGCTATACAACTTGAAAATATATATATGAAAACTTTTTCTGGGGAAAAACTCAGCCTTTCTCTGAGGATGTCACTGCCCTATAAAGTTTTGCTAATGAGAAGATAGGGCTTAGTTCATAGTGAGGGAAGGGAGAACATTGAAGCAGGAAACTCTCCCTAGTAAATTACACTTTGAATAATTAGGGTAAGTCTTCAATAGGAAAATTATCAAAGTAACAAAACTTCCAGTGCCAAAAATCAGCAAAACTCGTGAAATTCTCCCTCCCTCATTCTGCTTCTACATATATTTTGTATTGCTCCTGAATTTTTGCAGTCTGCCTCCTAATTTTTTCCTACTTATTAAACTTTTCTTGGGTCTATAAGCAGAAATTTTCTAACCCCCCCAAGGGTATCTCTGGGGAGGGAGTAATGCCAGCAGCTTGGCTAAAGAGCCTAAAAATAGAACTAGGAATCCAGTGGCTTTGGGTCAGATTCCCATGTGTCAGTATAATGCATGAGGCCTTAGAAGAACTGTTTTCTACCAATATAACAGTGAGTGTATTGGTAAGGAGACTTAATGTATTATAAATACTGAAAGCTGTTTCAACCAAAGTTTGCTTCTAATCTGAGCTGTGCAATAGCCTACTATGTCAATTTCTACTAATGAGCCTTAAAATGCTGTTAAAGATTTAGTGCTCTGATTTTTAAGTGGTTTTTTTTTTTTTTTTTCACATTACTAACTCAATTATTTCTGACTCATTAAGGTCATCCACAAGAGGAAAAGCAAGAATGCTGTGACCAGCTGTTTCTGACTGCTAAGAGAGATCCTGAGACTGAAAGACGCACCATAACCCAGCTGAGATCTGAGCTCAATGAACTTAAAAAGACATATCAAGAAACACAAGGGGAAATGATGAGTTTAAATGCCTTACTGCAGTCACAACGGCTTGCTGAAATGAAGACTCAAGAAAATGAAAATACAATGAAAGAGAAAGCACAAAGACTAGAACAGGAAAATGAAACTATCAAAGAACAGCTCAGGGAAGAAAAAGAAAAGTCTGAAGATCTTTTATGTCAGGTAAGTGGGTGGATTTGGAGGTTTGAGATCATTAGCAAAGAATCAAGAGAGAGAAAAATTCACAGTTAATCAGAATGGACCATCTCTCTCTCTGGTAACTGTTCTTCACATAGATCTAGACTCATTCCTTGAGGTTAAAACTGAATTGTTTAAACATGAAACTTCTTTATCAATTTATTTCCCTAGTCTTAAGGGACACAAAAGAGAAGGGAGAAAATACTGAATTCATTCTAATATAGTTCATCCTTAAGACTAATAGTAAATGAGAACAAGAAAGCTAAAAAATCATTTTATCATGTGCTCCTAATTATGGAATACCACTAATATTTGCTGTCACCTGGCAGCTAAAATACAACTGATATTTGAAATATGACAATAAAATTTACTAGACACCAAAGTAGGCCAAAAGCATAACAACACTTAAGCTCTCTAAAGACAGACTGGTTCTCACTGGTCAATAATGATTAAAATATGTTTATTTTATTTTATTTTATTTTTTGAAGCTGAACAACAGCATTATCATAAAAGTTGATACATGCTGAAAGCAGAGAATATTTTAATGTATGCATTTACTTAATCATTATAGTATAGTACTTTCTCTTAAACTTGTTCTCTTATTTAAAAAAAATCACATTGTTTGTTTTTATTAAGATAAAATATCATGTTAGTACAAACATAGGTTTTGTGAGTATATTTTTGTCAGCATCCTGGCAATCACCAGGCTTCCATTTTTTCTTTTTTTAACAACAACATCATCCTGTATTCTCCCTTCTCAGTGCAATAATAATTTTTCCCAAGGGTTTTCCTTGGGGAAGTAATGATTTGAATTGAGTTTGGTTCTTGCATAACAGGCACACATTTGCTGTTGGCATTGGAATTTAAGAGTTTGCTTCCATCTCATTATAAATTAATTCTTTTTAAGCTTATTAACTATTGTATATGGATGTTGTTTGTTACAAGTGTTCATCTGCCTTGTAGGTGAAGCTTCTTCGTAAATCATTGCTCAGACAGGAGGCAGAACACACAAGAATAGCTTTGTTGGAACAACAGGTACACAATTATGTCCTTAAGTGCTGATATTTAATGTGTTAGGCACAGAGTCTTTCTAGGCTAGCTTCACATTTAAGAATTATTAGTATATCAAATAAAGTAATGCTAGACATGAATATTCAATTGCACATAATCTCTTGATGCTTTCAAAAATTTTGACATGTCAGGAGGAAAATCTGTAACCTTGTACTGATAAGAGGGTATGATCAAACCTGACGTTTTCTCCACAATCACTTATTAAACAGGTAAAGCCTCAGATAAGGCACAGGAAACATTCTAAAACTAATCATCTAATTAAAGTTTAGCAATATATTTTTGATATTCTTATAGAAATAATTGCATTGCCATATTTTCTCTTTATTTGAAATTGAAATACCCTCCAATCAAAATAACTGTACCTCTTCTAAGGGAGATTTTAATAACTGGGGACATGTGAATTTCACTGTAATGAAAGCAACAGCAATTTTTAATTTTTCATTTAAATTTTCCTTTTAATCCCGTTTTAATATGTTATTGCAGAGCAAAACTGGCTTTAAATATATAAATGGGGAATATCCCTCCCAACTAACTTTGGCTTTAAGTTCTCACTTTGTTGGGCTGCCAGATCCAGATATGTACCACAGACTTAGAGAATGGGAAGCTTGATCGCCACAACCTGAAGCTTGAGTTAAACCATGTTCTCAAGGAGCTGCGCAAGGCCAAGGAGAAAATAACCCGTCTGGAACCCCTGGTATGTACTGAATATTCAACTCACAGGTGAATTCAGTCAGGGATTTTGCAAAAACACACATCTTCTTGCTTTGGGATCTTGTTTCAAACCCTGAGTAAGTGTCCCTGCATCCCTTATGTCTGTTTCCCCAGGTGCAGTGCAGCAGCAGCTCCAGAACAGGCAGGGGCTGAGCAGGGAACACTCTGTACTCTCTGTCAGTGTCTCAGTCAGTTTTGTCTGTTGCACCATGACAAAGATGCAATGTGCTTCCACTCACACTTATTGCAGGTGAACAGGGCACAGTCCTTAGTGCTGTAACACACCCAAGGCTTGTGTGCCATCAAGCCTTTCATATATTTTCCTACAGTGTTTGATCAGTGCATGCATGTCCCAGTCTTACAGTGAAGCTCCTCCTTTTCCAGAAACTCCGGGAATCTGGACATATGGAATCACAAGAAGACTTGCAAGCTGTATTTGACAAGAAGTTGACCACATATGACAGAAGTCCTCCCCTGAAACATTCCAGCTGCCTTGATGAAAGTTTTCTCGAGTGTCCCAGATGTAAAGTGCTATATCCAACAAGCCAGCATAGAGAATTACTGGCACACATTGACTTCTGTACAGCTTAAGCTCCAAATGGACTAACTATCTTTGCTTCATATATGCTGCCAATATGCCTGGCAAAAGATCTTTTAAAGCTTTTTTCTTGCAGTTGTATAAACAACTGCTGATTTTATAATTCAGTTCCACAAAAACAGTATTAATATTATAATTTGGCCTCAGTATTTTACCTCATGTTTTTGCAAAACAGCTACTGCATTTTCTAGTTGCAAACAGAAATATTCTTAGAGTTCGGAATATTTTAAAGACTAAACTACTGACGGGTTTTTTTTGCACTATTAAATGTAGGAAATAGTAAAAGCACAATTATTGTATCAGACTATGTTTTAGTTTTGGCATACCCAGTTCTTGGTTGTTGAATCCTGATTATTGTGCTTGTACCTTAACTGACAAGAATAGCTGCAAAAGATTTTTGGCCCTCATAGGTGCACTATATATATATATATTTATTTATACATGGTGTGTGTATATATGTGTAGTGTGTTTAGTACATACATACATGTGTTATATATCATATATATGTGAAATATATCAACATCTTGATACATAAAAACTCAGGAGGGCCATGTTAGATCTTTGCTGCTTAAGATTGATGTTCAAAACATCAATCTTAAGTAGCTGATTATCCTGAACCACCATCAGGGATGACTAAAATGCTGACCAAGGTTTAACCTCAGAAAAACAAACTTCCTAGCAAACAAAAGCTTCCTTGGTGCAAAGAAAGTTTATATTTCAGACAATGTCAGAGGCCAGTTTTGAATTTTGCATATAGAATTATGCTGAATTAAACTTGTTTTGCTTCTGTGTGAAAGAGGTTAAAGTTAGGAAATGTCAGTTATTCAACCTTAGATTTGAAAAATGTCCCAAAGTGCAGCTTTTAACAAATTGCTCCAGTGTATTTGGAGTGTCACTGTATTTTGGTATTAATACAAAACACGAGTTAATGACAAATTCTGGCAACAAATTAGAAACTGGCAAAAAGAGTCCCTAATGGATTTGCAATTGCAGTGTTATTTTTCTCTAGCACTTACTGTAAACTTGAATGTGTTGGGAGCATTTTGTTCCTTGCAAATGTAGTGAAGTCCCAACAAGAAGTTACTTCTGTGGAAATTATAAAAATAGAGACATTTTACAAAGATGCACTAGTTAATAATAAATTTGAGCATTTTACAAGCTTGTGGTTTGCTGAGGACACACAGGTACCCAAGGTGTTTCTTTCTCTGGCCTGCTGATTCTGATTGCTACCTGGTATCAGCTTTCTCCATTGTGCTTTGGAGCAAAACTATGCTTTTACCCATAATGTTCACCTTAATCCCTGATGGTTAAATCTTATTCTTAAATATGAAGGTGTTTTCCAAGTTATTGAAAATAACTGGTAGTATCAAGTGATGTTATTCTCAATTAAATCCAGTGCTCATGAGATAGAAAATACTAAAAGGTATCTTTATATCTGAAATATCTCTGCCAGATTTATTGTATTAGCCATTCTCTATCCACTTTTCAATTTCACTGACTGTGTCTCAGGCTAATCTTTGTATTTGACAATTTGCTCAATTGCTAACAACAGATTTTATGACCAAAGATATGATAAACTAATGAGTAAAAAGAAATTGTACTTCAGAACCTCAAGGTTTTTTCATGAGGGAAATTGTTCTTAATTTCATATATTTTTAAAAATATTTTCATTCAGGATGATAACTATGCTTTTCATTACAGCTTAATAATTTTAATCTCTAATTAAACTACTTTTAAAAATTTAAGTTTGTCTTTGAACAACACCTTAATCAGCTAGTATTCTATTCTCAGCTGCATACTCAGCATAGCTTCTGCAAAGAAATCCTTATCTTTTATGTATTATAAATGAAATAGGTTTGCCTACTACAGGTCAGAGCTCTTCAGTAGTTCTGAGGCTTTCTTAAATCAGCATAAAACACTTCTGCATTAGAAACTGTACTGCAGAGGGAGACTCGGAAAGTTCATAATGTGATAATGTTTAAAAAGTTTTGTTCATTCCACCTTTTCTGAACTTTAACAATGGATTTAGTTCTACCTGATAAATTTTACACCTAAGCACAAAAACCCCCTTGCTGATAAATTTTTACAGGTCATTATTGTGGTATATGTTGCAAAATACCAACATGACATTCCAGTGAAGTAAAACACTTTGAAAGCAGACCCACAAATACTATTGTCATCACCTACATGTAATTAAAACCAACTATAAAACTCCAACTTCATAAGGTATGCAAATCATAACACGACTTTTTTTTCCCATTACTTAGAAAGAAATCTCAGAAATTTTTTTTCCCTCAAAGTTAACAAAGGAGATTGGCTGCTCCTCTCTAGTTATATGGGGGGCAGTTTGTGCCTAACATGCTCACCTTACTGGTAAGAATTAATTAGCTGTCAGTATAGATCTTGCTAAGGCAGGAAGCAACAGCAGTGTTTTCATTACTTCAAGCACTTTGGGTTTACAATTTCAGGAGCCTTTTTCTGTTATGTCCCTTTCAAGTAATTGAATTTCAACCTACCAGGAAGACTGCATTATTTGAAGCTGCTGATTTAGGGAAGCTTGGGGGCTAATACAATGGTTTACCAAGAGTAGTGTATTTATAAATATAGCTTTCACACTGTTCTTTTTAAGCAAATTAAATGGTTTTGATGCAACATTGGGTGGCTGGAAAGACAGCTAAAACTCCCCATTTTTTTTTTCTATAAGAAGAGCTGCTTGTGAAATAAAAACTGAAAGACAGCTCTGTTGTTTTTCTTAGATCCATGAATCAACTTGTTATACCCTGCTTGCTTGTGTAGCTTTTAGTCTCAGTTTTGATACCAATTTTTCACAAGGTTATCTTGATTTTTAGTATTGTACTTCAAGAACAATTCAGACTCATATGACTGTAGTAGAAGTCTTTCAGATTTTTGATCAAATTCATGGAAGAGGCATGCTTATCCAGTCTAGAAAAAAACATGAAAAATTACAATTTCATACAGAGGAAAGAAAAATAAGTCTTCTAGTGCTCAATGAAAAGAGTAACATATTCAAAATTGCAACAGATAAGGAAAATCTTTCCGGTGGTAGGAGCAGATGAGCAGTGAAACCCATTGCTTACAGCGGCTGTAAAATCTCCACCACTGGAGATTTATTGGGACACTTATGTAACCACCTAAACCATCCCTGACAGGCGAGGCTGCCTTGGCTCAGGGACTTCAGCCACTGATTTCTCACAGTGCCTTGAAGCCCTGTTTTTTAATGGCACATAAAGACCTGCAAGAAAAAAAGACACAATAAGATTTAAATAAAAAAAACACAATGGTCATGCACTGACCCTTCATCTTCTTAAGCATGTAGTGTTATTTCACTACATGCTAAATTAGTACCTACTGTACCAGAAATCATTAAAACAATGTAATCTCATATTTCTCAACTGGAAAATTACTAGGTATTCCTATGTCTGCATGAACTTCTAGTCTAAGCAGACATAAAATACCATAAAATACTGCTTCAAATCAATACTTGCACTCATGCATCACTATCCTGCTGAAAAACAAGATAAATGACACAGGCACAACTTGATGTCACTTAATTCCTGATTATTGGGAAGTGCATCATTCCCACATTGTTTTAACAAACAGCACCACGGTGTCTGGTTCTTTGGTATTTGAGGTCTTTAGCCTTCCCTCCATAAGGTGCTTCAGGTAGAGAATTCAGAAAGCTGGTGTCCTGAGTGGGAGCTGGCCAAGCAGCCAGTGAGAAACATGACTGCTCTAGAGGAGTAACAGATGTAAATTCTCTTCTAACATTGTCAGTGTCAAATGTGTCCCTTGCAAAAAAAGCAGACTTCAAATAGGACATGTATCCATGAAGTGAGATTCCCCTCACACCCAGTCCTCCTTCAGACCTGGAACAGAGCTCCCCACCAACATTTAGGGACAGATACTCATTTGGTGGTCTCTATGACCAACCAGAATTTTCAGTATTTTATACTGAATTAATAGTTTCAAAGAGATAGATAGACCAAGATAAGGTGCTTCAAAATATTCTGTAAGAAAGAAGCCTGGGACCTTATGGTGATATCCAGTTGGCTTCTTGATAGAAGTGCAACCAGGTTTAATTTCCCTCATAAATTCAAAACTGGTGAATGTGCACACTGTGCCAGTGAAAGTGATAGTTTTGTCCATGTAACAAGCTTGATAGGGTCAGTGCTAACTCATGCAACTAGGCAGAAAACTCTACAGCCTAATTAAGGCGTCCATGCTTTCCAGACTCAGTTTATGGGAAGCTCCAAGTCACATCTTATCAGTCATCTGAAACGGCCACTGATAATGAAAACTATAAACAGTGTGGGAAATAACATGATTACCATTACATTAGGGAAGGCAGAAGTGTTTACAGCAGAATTGAAAGCATTATTTGAACTTTCATTGCTTTTGCAAGATTGATTTTTCTGTTTCTCCAGCCCTAGCTTAATGCTAGCTAAGGAGAAGCCTGACAATATAGACAATCTTTGCAGCAGACAGGTGCTGTAGACCTTCCTTCAGAAATATGTGGCTTTTAAAATAAAGCTGCTCTCCCAATTTGGAGCTGAAGAACCCCAACAAGTTACTCCTCTAAGATAAGACATCAGGGAAAGAAAAAGGATGTTTCTCCTTAAACTTTATGAATAAGAGCATTCTCTACTCACTGGATTCTTGACAAGGAGAGGAAACAATGGTGTCTGTGATCTCTGCACAGCATACAACCCAGCAGACCAGTGTGTTCAGGGAATGTCTGAGTACATCTCCTGAGCATGAGAGGCTGGTGACAAATTTAGTTTGTAAACCCTTCAGATGTTCACCACAGCTTTTGTTTTGATGTCTTTGCATCAAAGATCATTAGCAGGAATGCAAGTAACTTCATGCACACCTTGGCACTTTAACATCCAACTCTGTAAAAAACTCATGCAGGGTCTCAGTTCCTTGGTAAGAATGTTCTACCAGATCCTGCAATGTCCAAACAAACCAGTCTGACACTCTGTATTCACTGATAAACTCCCTAAATCCACAGACTTGATGTGTAAGTGTGATAGAGTTTGTAAGACTCTTAAGAAACAACTTCATTTAGTTAGAGTTTAGCTGGAGCTGAGTCACTCTGCTGAAGCTTGGTTAGCATGCAGCAAAACAGAAAATGTGACCATCCAGGGGAAGTCTATGTTACGTGGATTATGTTCTTAATTTGCATTTGGTTCAGAGAGAAATCTCTTCCTCACTGTAAGCCACAATGCTGATGCTGGCAAACTTCTGGTGGTCTTGATGACTGGAAGCTGACCCAGCTTTTATTAGAAAGCACATCTGACAGCATTATTGGCACTCTGCTTTTGGCTGAGGCCTTGATTAGTAATGCTGCTGCTACAGCTTGAAACTACAGCGCCACTGGCACTTGTCCCAGGAAGTGTGCCAGCTTCTAATGGGTACTGACCACAGCAAAATGAGACTTCCCAGAAGAAACAGTGACTTGTGTCCCAGAAGAAACAGGGATTAGTTTTTCACATGATAAGTGAAGCATCTAGTTATTTTCAGCGGACACAGGAATGTGTGAGCTCGCTACTGTATGTAAACAAACCGATGCATTGATATTTGCACTAAAAGTTTAAAATTGTCCCTCACACATTGGTGTAAGCGCTTCAGCTCACTGATATGAAAGTATAAAATGGGTGAGCAGTTAGAAAACTTCCTAAAAACAAAATAAATCAAAACAGACTTGTAGTTGAAACATACCTTACAATGGTAGAACATCTTCTAAGCACAGGATTCATAGTATCTAGAAGCAGAACAGCTGCAGTGTAATATGTAAGAGCAAAAATGAAAATAGAAAGTTCACCTTGGTTGAAACTTATGATAAAAATCTTGTTGTGCAAATGCATGAATCATCTACAAGCTTGCAACCTCTCTTGTGAAGACAAAGAGACAATCTTTCTAATGAAATGAATTTACATCACTTGGCAAACATTAAATGTGTAATACACCTGTTACAGAAGTCAGTGCTATTTACCTAGTGTGATACAGGTGCACAAAAATACACCCAAAGACTTAAAACACCAATCTACATGCAAGAAGATGCACAAATAAGGCAAAAACCTTTACTAAATCATGTCCAAATGGAACAAGAACACCTATCTCCCAGAGTCACCCATTAAGTGGTCCCTTTCTCTGGGAATATTTCTTAATGCTCAAGATATAAATAAGCTGATCGATCCCCATCTGTCACGACAGTTCATGGTTGCCAGGGGAACAATCTGAAAAGCAGAGCTTGACTAATGGTATCAGGTAACACAGCCCTTATCTGAAACAGAGAAGGCCAAACCTTTGGCTTTCATTAGGGATGAAGAAAACACCCATGAAAAAAGAAACAAGATTTTTTCCTGCTAGGTTAGGCAAACCACCTCCACAGAGGTGTCTGCAGCTTTCATTTAACTTAGAGCAATGAAATCTGAGCTGACTCCATGTTTGAGCATAAAGGCAAACATAGCTTACAAAAATTATATAGGTTAAGCAATCATAACAGGTTTCCAGCATTCTGGTTATCACTTCCTTGTCATGAGCACGTGGTGCACATACCACACGCAGCATCCACCTATTACAGTAAAGCCAGAGTGGCTCTGTGGGGGTTACAACTCCTCTCTTCCTCAGATTTCATGTTCTGGTGGTTGCTATGATTAGACCTACCCAACAGCAAATACAACTTTTGTACCTCATGGAAGGGAAAAGAAAGTTGCTCTTTTAGATAATGGATCCATTAGACCCAAGAGTAATCTGACAATTTTTGCTCCTGCAAGGAGTGCCCACTTGCTTGATCAAACCTGAGGGAAACCAGCTTGTTTCTTCACACCTCTGCTGTCCCCAGGCACAGCATTTTGTACACAGGTCAGTGTGAAGTTCACTCACTAACTAAAAGCAGCACTTTGGTTCTCCTGAGCAAACAACAGGCTTATGCCAAGTAACTTACACCTAAGGACCAAAGCTAAAGGTAGTCCTTTCTAACGAAGATCAAAGATCTACCCACACACTTCCACACATCATCTCATCTTCAAATCATCTTCTCTTCTGGCACTCCTTTCCTTCCTGACTAAAAGTATCTTAATTTCTTCAATAATGCAGCTTTGTATGTTTCAGTTTCTGTTTCCTTTCCCCTATATTGTTTCAAATATGTTTACTTTTACTCTGAATTGACAGGGCCAGTTTCTAATTTAAGTTTCCACTAATGTCAAAGGGGCATTTTATTAATAATGAAATTTGCATTTATCTGTGCTACCATTTCCAGCTGCCTCACTTCTGCTCCTCCTGTCCTGTTAATGCCTCCCAGGATTTCACACAGGTACAACCAGGCTATTAACAATGGCTCTTTCCCAAATCCCTGCCATTATTTAGAGCTGACCACACCACTGCTACTGCCAGCTGCCCAGAACTTTGGGGCTAGTCTGTCAGCTTGTAAAGTGTCCCAGGCCTGTGAGGCAACTACAAGGTGTTGCTGTATTTCAAGATTCACAAGTAATTTTAAAGAATCAGTTCATAGCAGAGCCAAAATAAATTGTGGCTAGATATGCCAAGCATTGATCAAAAATGCTAATAAAAAATCAGTAGGTCTATTAAATTTACTGACATTTTTGTAATATGGATGCAGATTTTTTTCTCCCATCAAATGATGTAGGATAAAGTATCTATATTGAGACACTTGCCAGTCACTTGTGTTGCTTTCTGAAAAAAAGACCCAATCTCTGCAAGTTTTCTTATTGTCTTCACTTAACTTCATAGCCCATCCCCTTAACAGGAGATGTTGTGCCCACATTTCATACAGTCATCTGTCAGCAGCAGCCAGCAGGAACATTTCTTACGCCTTTTCAGGCTGCCCTGCAAACTCCTTGCTTGATGAGATGGCATAGATAGTTAGAACCACTAACTGAAATAATTGCTAATTGAAAAAAATGCAAATTCTGCACAGGCAAAGACGTGGGAAGCAGTCTACAAAAGATGTCACTCTTGTCATCCCTCATTAGGAGATTGCCCCTTCAAAGGACCAAGTTTCTGGAATCCCCACTAATCTGGAATCCCCGCTAATGCTGTTGCGTAAATGGTTGATGGCAGGGTCACACCCAGGGTAGTGCAGAAGCACTGCCCGTCACCTGCTCCCCGTGGCACTCCGCTTTTGTACTGCACACACGTGGAATCACTCACCTCATCAAACGGTGTAGGTCCACACACTGAGCCTCTAAGTGCACCCTTGAGCGCTGCACTGGCACTCAGCCAAATGAATTCACCCGGCCTGAAGTTATACAGCTGTTTACATACTTTATGAAAACATTTTATCTTCTTTTATGAGACATTATCCGCCTGTCTGTGACAATTTGCGTGCTTCACTTCCAGCCCATTTCTAAATAATCTGAAGTGAAAAGCCTAAGTGGAAAGCCCTACTGTCATTTACAATCTGAGCAACTGCTTCTAGTAATTGAAGTTCAGAGAAAATAATGTATTTTCTAGGTTTGTCTTACTTTAACAGGCTTCTCCATCATGAACTCATAACACCAACGAGATTCTAGATGAATTTCATAAACAGATCCCCAAAATCATGTTGGTGACACTTCTCCACAATTAGGACAAGCAATGCACAGGTCTGCTGTTTCCAAAAGCCACTGTCAATACAGGAGGCAATAGGCTAATTCCTCTTTTATTTTCTTTTTTTTAAATTTTTTTATTTTACCCTAGATTAGTCTGGTCATCCAAGGCTCCTGAGGAGAGCTCTCAGAGTGGTGTGGCAGCCATCCCTGTTTCTAAGCCATGCATACTCCACTGGATGGGAGCAAACTGAGTGGCCTCCCAGGGTCACTGGCACCCCAGGGGCCTGCCAGGGGAGCTGAGCAGGCCAGGGCTGGCACTCGATGAGTTGGCTGGGCCTGGCCACGGTGATGGCAGCGTGCTGACCCACACCCTGCCCAGGGAGGTGTCGGGCAGCCCCTCACTGCCGCCCCATGCACTGCGGCCTCGCCTTTGTGTGAGCTCCACCGTGTTTACTCTCGCACTTCCTTGTTCCACTGCAGTGTGAGAGCCATAAACCGCCCAGCTGGCACGGCTGAGCCCTCGGTAGCAGGGACAGGAGGAAGAGGAGGGAGGGGGATGGCAGTCATGCCCTGGCTCTGTGCTGGAAGGGCACCCCAGGTGCCGCCGTGGTGGTTGGGAGCGCAGCCCTTCCTCTAGGGCTGGTGCCACCATCCCCGGTGCGTCTCTCATGCCCACTGGCCACCCTCATGCCCGTGTCCAGGGGCACACCAGGATGGAATAAGACCTATTTCCCCTTCTTCTCGGACTTCAGGGGCCACAATGTGACGGCCTTGCGCATCGGCGAGTCATGTGCCCTGGCCTTCATCTTCGTGTTGTCGTTGGCGGGAAACATCTGGGGCATCTGCCTGCTGGTGAGGCGGCACCGCCGGCTCTGTGCCGCCAACTGCCTCGTCCTCAACCTCTTCTGCGCCGACCTGCTCTTCATCACTGCCATGCCCTTCATCGCCGTCGTGCGCTGGACCGAGTCCTGGGTGCTGGGCAACTTCGTTTGCCACCTGCTCCTCTATGTGGTGAGCTTGAGCGGCACCGTCATCCTCCTCTCCCTGTCGGCCGTCAGCCTGGAGCGCTTCGTCAGCATCGCCCGGCTGCGCCACGCCGCCTTCCGCCGTCGCAAGGTGCTGGCCGCCGCCTTGCTTCTCATCTGGGGTCTCGCCGCCATCGCCACCCTCCCGCTCTGCTGCTTCTTCACCGTGGTGCGACTGCCCGCCCCCGCCGGCCAGGTGAGGGCGAGCGCCGGGCGTGGCAGCCGGGCCGGGCCGGGCCGGGGGGCGCCGGGACCGGCGGCGGTGGAGGCTCGTCCGCCTCTGCCACGGCCGGCCAGCGGCCAGCGAGGAGATCGCCTGCAGGGCGGGCAGCGCTCTGTGCGCCGGGCAGGCGCGAGGCTGTGCCCGGAGGAGCGGCCGGAGCTCTCCCGCCGTCCCCCCGGCCCGCTCTCCCGGCGGACCGTCCCGTTAGGTGGGAAACGCGCATCGGCTGAGATTCTCTTTGTGTTCCTCAGTGCGGCTCAGAGACCTCCTTTTCAGCTCACTTCCCCTAACCGAGGGATCAGCATCCCGAAGGATCAGCATCCTGGGAGAGCCGCCCTGCAGCCGCAGCCCCCTCTGTACAAAATGGCCATGCGCAGATTTTTCTGCCTAATATTTTGAAATGCATACAAAAGTGCACCTCACATGACACTTGAATAAATTAATAAGTTTAGGGTTTGTAAGTTTCAATTTTAAAGTTGCCATTACAATTTGATAAGAAATTAATGGAAGTATTCCAGTTGTGGACATATATATTTGTGATTGTATGGGCTTTTAAAACCATCAAGTAATATATTACTTGACTTCTTTGTCTAAGTAGAAAGTTTTCACAGTCTTGGTTTAGTCTTGGTTTAGCCATTTTTTCCCATAAGCGTAGAGGGAGATAAGAACAGTGCTGTACTGAAAATATTGGTACAATATTACTTTTCTTCTTCATTGTTTGTAAATAGGACATTTATATTTGCACCCTGGATTGGCCCAGCACTGCAGGAGAAACAGTGTGGGATACAACCTTTGCCATTTTTTTCTTTCTGATACCAGGATTCATCATTGTCATCAGTTACTCCAAAATCTTACAGGTATGTTTTTCCTTTAAATTTTGTTGTAAATAAAGGGAAGTAAACAATAACTCACTAGGCAGCAGTATATTGTCACCAAATACCAATACATGTAGAGGGAATGAACATTTGTTCAATAAATTATAAGTATGTGATATGAAATGGAGCATTTCAACCTGCACATAACAGTCTATATACTTCAATTAAGAACATGCTTCAGCAGCACATTACCAGAGCCCAACACATGGTTTGTCTTCTTATGTATAATATTAAATACACTTCTGCATTTATGTGCTGCTCATATTTCAAGACTATCAATCTCCTAAATGCTGAAAGAGTCAAGCATTTGAAATAACTAAAAACTTGTTTTTGCTTTCCTTGAGCCTAAACTCATCATAAGGGATTTGTAAGAAAGCAGAGAAAGGCAGGACTAGAAAAAAAGCCATCCACTTTTTGATCTACTGACTTTCTGCATGTGTCTTTAGTACGCAGATCTCATTAGATTATGCTTAATCCTCCACAATTTCAAATATTGTAAATAAAACCTATAAATTAAACCATCTGCTTCCACTTTCATTCTAAGTGGATGATGTTTAACATATATGCTGAAATATAAACCACCCAGCACCACAGAGTTTTAATCTATAGTCTAGCAAGCATTATATTAGCATCTAATTTCCTTTTAAACTATCCAAAACCAGAATGAGAAAGATCTAGAAATCTTCAAACCAGGCACTTTGAACTAGTCACTGCAATGCCTAGTTTTTAACAAGCACCTACAAGATCCTTGCTTCCTTTTTTGGGTAATTAAACTACTCATAAGAAAATTACAGGTTTTGGAAAGGAACCTCAACAGACATAGATTATTGAGCAAGGAGTTAGCTGATAAAATGCTGAGCACCAACAGGCTCTGGATACACATGCCAGAGCTGGATGTAGGTGTAAAATGAGCCAAGGACCCAGAATCTGGTCTCCACATATCCTTGCTTATTGATCAAACTTAAACTTGTAGTAGAAGTCATCAGCCTGTAGTTTCTGTATTAGCTCATTATAACCTTGAGGTAAATGCATTAGGTGAACCTCTTGTAGTGAAGTAAAGCACTTGCAACCACATACAGGTAGGCAAAGAGCTCAGAGTAACTCACTGGAGAGTGAGTCCTTTGAAAGAGCTGCAAATTACTGGAGGCCAAGAAATGCCGCAGTTCTTGGTCAGAGGCCAGGACAGGAATGGTGTTTGTTAGTCCTGTCCTTGCAGACTCCAGATTACAGGTAAATTTATTTTTAAAATGGCACATAGGGAGCAAGAAACCAAAACCATGGATTGGAATACTGGATTACAAGACATCCCCATGCTGCTCTGCTCCTGTTTCTTTTCTAACTTGCTAAACAGAGATGCTAAAGTACATTACGATTTCCCCTGAAATGAGGAAGTCTTGAGGGCCATAGCAAGATATAATTGAATCTTCTGTCTCTCTGGGAAGCAAGCAGAACTGAACTGGAGAATGTCTCAATCCCTGAGTCATTCCCAAGAGCAGACTCACTCTCACTTCGTGAGGATGCTCCATCATGTCAGTGCACACATAGCATGAGTCTCAGAATTGGTGGAAGCAGTGCCAAGCATTCATGTATTCATGTTACAGCATTGATCAGAATGATGAGGACTGACTACAGATGCAAGACCAGAAATTTTTTAGCAATATACACTACTACAAACGTGTACTTCACAATTTAGTCTGAAACTGAGCATTATTTTTACATAACACTTCCCAGAACCCTGGCAAAAATAAGAGATTAGATGCCATGATTGGTAATTTATTTGGTTTTCCATTGTCCTGCCTCTCAGGCAAGACTTTGTCAGAGGCTAGAGCTGGGGAAGATATCTGTGTTCTGGAAGTTACATGCTTATATATATATATGATTTTTAAGTTGCTGTTTGTCCAAGTGTGGCCCAGATGCCAAGGACAGGTATCTATACTGGGTAGACCAAAAGGAGATCCACAACTTACCACTGCCACTCCATTTCTCTTGAACACTTTCTTAAGAAGCAATTGTGTCTTATTTAACGCAGTCCTCGTGACTCTTGCATTCTTAGTTCTAGGCTGTGCAGCTCCTGCAGGAAAGACAGAAGTTATTTATATGGGACAGATTAAAATGTATCTGATGAGGACATTCTGTAGCAGTTTGAACAGTGATGACTGAGAAGCGCACACAACCCAGTTTTCCTATTTTTATATTAGAAGTGGATAGTAGTCCTTTGCATTTTGTGAAACCTTTGTACTTACTAAGATAGGTTAGGCACTCTCTGAGAACAATTCTTGGTTTGGGCTGTTTGGAGGAATTAACCAAGTTTTTGGATTCCAGATTGTACAGCAGAAGACCATCAAGCTGAAATTGTTTTACATGCTCAGGACATCAGACTTCTCTACTCCTTTCAAATCAGGGAAGCAGCTGTGATAGTGATACTGTCCCCTTCTCAGCCTCAGAAGCTGCTAAGAAATGCGCTTTTGGTTCACGGGTTTTAATTTATACATTCTATTGAAATATTTTGAAGATGTCTAGATTCTTAATGAGTATTTATCTCCATGAAAAATTCAGAAAACTGCTAATAAAATGACAAACATTTCTCTCTAAACATTTTCATGCTTACCTGTACCAGGAAGTTAAAATGTTGCTAGTATTTATGTTATCCTTCCTGTAGTTTCTGCTAAAGGGAAAAGTGGCAGGTAGAGCCATATCTTTTGACTTCCTGTATAGTCAGCTCAGGATTAATCAAAGCTTTTTGGAAACACCCCTTCCCTATGCATGCAGGGGATAAAGTGGCATCTCTGTAATTTAGCACAAATCTTTGCTAGATATTTCAGTTTTAATTTCTTTGCATCAGAGGTATGAATGTAGCAAAATTAATTGTGCCATGCCAACTTCAGGGAAGACAGGGATTTAGAGCAGAGGATTTCAAATTTTCTGCAAGCCCACTGGGTCCAATATTTTACCTAATGACAGATCATGCACACCTGTGAATACTAGGTTTCCAAGCTACCCATAGTCTAGTTTATTATATCAGAGTGCTTTTATAAGACACAGATTTTTATAGTGACTCTAACGATCTGTAAGATTTCATACAAAGCAATTGTGATTACTGTCTGAAAAGCTAAGTGTGACACAAAACAATGCACAATCTCAATCACATTTAAAATAATTTATTGTAATAAATTCACGCTCCTTCTCATACCTACCTTACAATATCAGCCTACCCATAAGAGAATTGGATCGCCTTCCTTCTTGTGCATCAACAGGATTGTTAACTATGTTCCAGTTTGCATTTGTGAAAAAAAATCAATGGGTTTCTTTAGATAGAGCAAATGAGGTCATAATTTGAATTTAATGGGATTTCATGAGTAATTAAGACTGTTTTATGCTGAAAAGCATTTGTGACTGATAGAGAGCCATGAAAAGAACAACCACTTTGCCTAATATTGAGATGAATTCACAGCTGAGAGGAAAAAGAATTGCTAGTGAAGTGAGAACATTTTAAATGGAACCATGGACTAAAAGTACAAATGAATTCTGCAATGTGGTTTTTTGTAGTCGCTTTTCAAAAGAAAACATCATGTGCCAAAATTTATGCTTTCACTTGTAGAAATGTGTTTCAGTGAAAGTTTGCTTTCTTCTCTTTTACTGCAGATTACAAAAGCATCAAGAAGAAGTTTAAATGCTGGTTTAGCCTATCCAGAACATCATCAGATTCGTGTTTCCCAGCAAGACTACAAACTATTCCGAGCCCTTTTTTTGTTGATGGTCTCTTTCTTCATTATGTGGACTCCAATAATAGTAATTATTTTTTTAATTTTAGTTCAGAACTTCAAAGAAGATTTAAATATTTTGCCATCAGTTTTCTTCTGGATAGTATTATTCACTTTTGCCAACTCTGCTGTCAATCCAATTCTGTATAATGTTGCCTATTTCAGACGTAAATGTCAGGAAATTTTTCTCTGTTGTACAGGGAACCCTGAAAGGCATAGAGCAGGTACAGAAACCACTGTAAGAAGAAGTAACCATGAACAGCCACATTTGTCTTGCATTACCAGATAATTATTTAAAGTCTGAGCTATGCCACATTTTGGATTTTGTCTATGCTATCCCAGGTCATATAGGTCATTATGTTATAGTATTACATGCCAGAGGAGGAGGAAAAAAGCTAAATACATATTTTTAATTCCTGTGGGTAAAATTCTCTTGACTTCATTGCTTTGCCTCAGTAGGATTTGGACAATTTAATTTAAGGGATTGAATTCTCCTCTTACACTGAAATAAATAGAAATATGGCAATGAACTTGGTGAATGTAAAATAGTTGAATTAAGTACTTAAAAGTTTCTAGTGAAAATGTTCATCCTCAGAAAGTATCTGCTTTTTTTAAAATCCAGTTTTTAAAGGGAACTTGATTAAAAACTTCAATAACTGTCTGCCTGAATGTAAGTTTGAGCAGACTAACTGAAACAAGGTAATGAACATGAGTTATCATCAAGTAAATGACTAGTTTGGTTCCATCTCAAATTAAAAATATGGACTTAATACATGAGAATCAATAAATAAAGAATAAATACATAAATAAATGGTTAATTGTCATGTGTAAAATAGTTCTTTTAAAAATATGTATATTTTTAATGTCTTTGCAAGTCATACAATAAAGTTAATTAGTGATATATAGGGTCACTGAAATTCCTTTCTCTTTTCTAAATGATTTCGAGTATTTTATAGGGAAAATATAATGTTCTAGTTGAAAAGAAAATACATATACTCGGTGGTTTATGATAAATACTCTTTTAGTCAGAAATTGAAACCACTACAAAAAGCAAGATGAAATCCTTAATTATCACCAGTCACCAGTTCAAAAGAATGCACTAAGATAAGAGGCTACTAAAGAAACCAATGTGTACATATGTACAGATTTGCATACAATTTGTATCCCATGTCATCCAAGTTTATTAAAATGTTTCATTGGTTTATTAACAAAGTGAGCTACACAGCTCAGATAAATATATTGAAAATCTAAATGGACCCATTTAAAGCATTTTCCAGAGAACACACGATCAATGTGTTAACTTTACATCCATGGTGCTGTAACATGGCTTCTTTCCATAGGGTTGGATCTCCTTAAGAGCAAAATCCTGAAACACACAAAAACCACAGTTATGTTTGTTAAACACTCCAGACAAAATTTAATTACACAAACTTTCACCAAATTTAAAATGCTTACTAATTTCTTTAAAATGCTCTTGAGTCCAGTAGTCTTTATTGTAATAATAATGCCATTACCTTACTCTGCAGTTTATAATTCTAAGGAATTTTCAACTCGGAACAAAACAGGAATTCATCCAATCCGTTACACTTCTCCTGAGAATTTTAATACTTTTGCAGACAACGTACTGGGCAGATCAATGACAGAGTATCTTTCAGTGATACTAGATTTAAAAGAGTCTATACTTTAACAAGCTTCTAGTTATTTCCCTAAAAAGGATTCTTTCAACAAAGTAAGAATCTCCTGACCCCCAAAACTTCTAATGGCAATAGTAAATTAGCAGAAGGAATATACCACTCTTTATTTCACAAATGTTGCTTCCAGCAAATGCTAACAGCAGATGCAGCTTTCAACTCTACTGATATGACACTGTATTTACAAGTACTCTCACTTAATATTGACATTACACAGCTTAAAGTTACTTGAGCTACTACTCTGAGAGACTAAGAATATCTTAGCTTGAGCTATATTTGAGAAGGAGCTACCATCATAAATGCAGTGTAAGTTAGAACAAAAATCTTTCATTTCCTAGGCTTTTTTTTTGCCTTGAACAGCCAGTATAGATATTTTGATTTTTTTTTTTAATCAAGTAAGTTTTGTACATCTATTAGTTGAGTGAGCGCACACACACACACATACACACTCTTAATTAGCTTTAAGACATAGGCAGAGTGTGCACAATTAGCAACAGATCTGATAACAGGGTGCCTTGAAGCAGCACAGCAATGTATTACTCTGTTTATGGATCAGATGAACAGATAATAGAGCCACAACAGCTGACTTAGCTCATCTGTTCTGACTTTCTTTATAAGGCCCAAAAGTTCCTTCAGTCAATCTCAGTTTGTTCTAGCATGCCATTGAGAAAAGCCTTTAATCTTGGTTTACAGATTTCAGTTATGAAGAACATACAACAACTCTTGGTAAACTGTTCCAAAGGTTAATGACCTTTGGAGTTAAACAAATGGCTGTTTATTTCTGCTCTGAATGTGTCCAGTTTAAAGTTCCATCCATTTAAATTATTTCTGTGTTTGCAAGTCATTTTCTATCCAATTCCTATTGCTTGTGTGGACAAGCACAGACTTTGCTCAGGTCAGCCTTTAACCTCTTCCTAATAGGAAAAGATTAAGATCTTTAAAGCACTCACTAGAGGACACATTTTACAAACTTTCAATCATTTTTTCTGCTTTTCTTCAAAACTTCTAATTCATCCTCAATACTTTTTCCAGTTATGCTTGTTACTTCATGTGACATAGCAATTAGACCTATGCCAAGCACAACAATCTCATGTGAGTCTTGGTTTACACATGCAAGAATTGTATTAACTCTTTTGCTCACATCATTACATTGGGAGTTCCCATTCAGCCGATTCACCAGTCAAGTCTTTCATAAATAGCATGCCTTCCAGGATGTGAGAGGTGGGGAGGAAGTAAGGAGAGGTACTACTATTTTATTTGCTCTAAATATTTTGATTTTTCTCCTTCACTCTTTACAATTCCCCACTCTGGGTGTAATTCTTATCATAAGAAACATTATGGTTTCTTCTAGATAATTACCATTTGACCTTTGTAATACACTTGAGCATAAGTGAGCTAATTCCCTGTGTTGTAAGTTCAGCCTGACTATAGGACTCAAGATAGTGTCATGCTTCCAGTATCAGGGCTATGACCCTCTTCCACAGCTCTTTGTGAAACAGTTAACATGAGGACTTGTGAGAAAGGGTCTTCTGTAAGGTATCCTTCCCAAGACTTCCATTTTCCTTAAAAGCCTTTCTGATGAATTTCTCAAAAAAGTATTTGAACAAAGGCAAAGAGATGTGATTAAAGCTGCCCAATTACTTTTTACCATAGCTATGAAGTTTATCCTTACTATGTTTACTCACACTACATTGACTTAATTGTTATACAACTTCCTCTAATTACTGTTTCAGGTGACCTGATATGTTGCATGAAAAATTATGCACCTCAGCTCTCCTTGAGATAAGGGAAGCTAAAGTTGGAAATAAGTTACTACAAGCTCCAGTTTTCAAAAGACAGTGTTACAGCCACTAAGTAAAAGGCTTTATGCACTTGATATCTAATGAGTAATAGAATCCCAGTGCTTTAGTCATTACACCCTGAAATAAAATTCTTCAGAAAAAAAAAGTTCTCACCATTATGGGCGATAACTCTGTATTTCCTGTCCAAACAGAGGTCTATCTGCCTTTGTCTGACAATTTTCAGTGCATCTGGAGGCAATCCCTTGGGGTCCCGGGAGAACACAAAGGAGTAGCTGTCAGCACAAGTGCCATCTGCATTTAGCTGGCGGCAGGAGTAATGAAGAGCATATGTATCATAATCTGTGTCCACTACCCAGTGATCATCATCTGGAAAAAAACATAGCAAAGAAAAAAAGTGTTAGAGACACCAGTGAAATCCAGTAAATCAGAAAGGATTGCTGCCATAAGTCTATTAAAGAAAATGCTAAAATGAAGATCAGTACAAGTTATAGCAGATTAGCTTTTCATTTATTCCTGTGTCCAGTATTTAATTCCATGTTTATTTTTAAAAAGAAAATAAAGATGGACATGCTCGGCCTGCTCAAAGTGACTCAAACCCATAAATATTTTCTTACCAGAGATGTTAATAGACTACATTTTTAAGGAAAAAGATAATCATGCAGTTTGCTTGTGTATTAGAACTATTTGCTACAAGTTCTGCCATAAACCCTCTTCTTAAAACACTGTTACAACTTCAGATAATTCCAAACAATTAGCTATGTAACCTGACAAAAACCTGGTCACACTAGACACTCTGTTCTAACAGAAGTGAGGCTGTTTCAGTGTTTGCAGTAAAACCTGACATATCTGCACCTTCCTCTCCTTGAGCCAAAGATTCTCCCTTGCAGTACATCTGCACTGGTGAAGGCAACACTCTGTTGTCTTCCCCTTCTCTCCTGTGGGGGGACACCAGGCCTTTTAGAAAGGCAGAGTTTGGGGTCAGCCAGCAACCTGAAGAGCCCATGACTCAGCAGCATATTCTGGGGAGACCTGGGAACTGTTTAAGACAAATTGACATCCAAAACATGCTTTGTAACTGTGTCTTTGGATGGAATGGAGCTCCTATCAGTTCCAAATTCTACCTGCTTCTCTTGGAAACAATCCAAGGAAATGTCTTGAGCTACAAAGTGTCTGAATCTCAAATTGACTCAAGAAACTGATTTTGTATAGGGTGGAGAGATGACATAAAAGTACAAATATATACATATGATCATATTTGTCTCTTAAAACAGAGAAATCTCTACATTTGGAGACACGAGATCAAACAAAATAACATTTTATAAATCCTCCTCCCTGCTTTGCCAGCTCTGACATCAGGCTGCAGAGAGAACACTAGCATCTGGTAACTGAGTTCTGAACTAAAACAAGTCTTAAAATACTTCATCTGCTTTTCATTTCTTTTCAAACAGCGGCCTTCAATTATATTGTTGGGTAACAAACAAATGAAATACAAAGATATACAAAGGCCAGGTCTTCACTTGTTTAAAGAAAGCCAACCAGCTGTCCCATATAAAAAGTAGCGATTACCTTGTTCACATTAAGCTTTGCAGTATGATAGTTATTATGTCTTTTAAGTGCATTTAAGAAATTCAACAGAATTTTTTCTTTTCCCAGCATGGACACACAACATAACTAGTCTTCCAAGTAGTTCTGCATCCTCTATAGTTAAGTACTCACTTCCTTTCTGCAGAAAAGAGGCGACTCCCCAGTACTTCATCTTGAACTTGGCAGGATCCTCTGTGTCAGTGAAAGAGCCGATCATGTCAGCACAGACATCCCAGTTACTGTAGCCAAAGACAATATTACATTCCAATGTAAGAGCACAGCTTCAGTGACTTGCACAGGGAAGCAGGTAGGAATGGAGCTTAGCAAAATGGAACAAGTGGCAAACAGCTTACTTGAAGAGTCTGACTCTGCCCTTTGCAGTGGCAGTCATTTGTCCATTCTCATCTACGCTGAACTGGGCCACCACATTGTCCTGCAGAAACAGCCCCTCAGGATCTTTTTTTGCCATGGCATACCAGGTGCCACTGTACTGCAAGGAAATAAGAAAGGCTGCATGTAGACTTAGAACAATGGAAACATTACAAGCAGACAGTACAGAATAGGGAAGGTGACAGAGGGAAGAGCATGCAGATCTTTGACTTCATGCCTCAAAGGTGTATCTAAGAAGCAAATCTATCTGTTTCAACAGCATAAACCCATCAATACATGCTAGTGCAATCATAATGTGTTGAAATACTGACTTTTTTTGGGTAAACTTACCTGTATCTGCAGCTGTCTAGTATAAGGATTATATAACAAAGTATATAACAAAGTATAACAAAATTTAGTGGAAAAAGGAGTAACAACTAGAAGATCTTGTCAGATCTATGTACATTTTTTTCCTTGCAATGGTGTCTGAAAACACCAGAGTATTAATTTTTCATAGAAACAGCCAAGTCAATACAGTCCTTCTGCTTATACCCTACAGTTTGAGACCAGTCTGCTAAAACTCAGTTTCTGCAGTATTCCTTTATCAGGTGCACCAGGATCCAGCATCTGTGGAGGTGTGCACATCACAAACTTTAGCTGTTTTTCAGTGTCACAGTCTGTGACTTCAAAATGTGACCACACTGGTGCTACCGAATGCCAAATTTTGTAGCCTGGAAAGAGTTATGCAAGACATCACAGATCCAGGAGAATAAAGAAGATTTACCCTGGTCTTGTCGAAGTTCTCCTTGACTTTGAAGCTGCTTACTCGGCAGTCCCGCTCTGCAGTGCTGCTGCCCACCAAGGCCAGTGACAGCAGCAGCAGCCAGGGCAGAGCTCTCTGTGTGTGGGCCATCCTGTCCCTACAGCAAACAGAGAATAGCATCAGAAACAAGCTCTGTCACACAAGTGAAGGGAAGAAGGCTGCCCTGTTAGGTCACCAGGGTGTCACGCAGCTTTCCCTGATGCATGTGCAGGCAAGGCCCCTGCTCATCCCCAGCCCATAGCAGCAGGGTCCTTACAGACAGTGCCGGTCGCTGGAGCCTCTTGGGAGCCCGAGTGTTGATGGTGGTGGCAGTGCCCAGGCAGGGAATGCTTTATGTACTCCTGGGGCTTTCGCAACCCGCTGAGCCGCAGGGCCGGCACTGGGGAGAGCAGCGGGAGGCGGGCTGGTGGATGCTGCGGGCTGGGGCCCCTTCATTACAGCCTCTTGCGTAACACCCGTGGGCTCAGGTGGTCTTTGACCCTGCTCTGCAGCCACGCCGGCGCTAGGAACAAATGCCTCTCTTTGCTTTTCCCAACCCCAAAGCAGAGCTCACACCTGGGGGAAGGGGTGTGCACATGTGTGGGGAGAACAAACGGAATGAGAGGCATCCCACCTTTGCATGGGGGAGAGTGAACTGCCTCCACCTCCTCTGTGATTTTACACACTGCAGTCCAAAATCCATCTTACCCAATATGCTGGACCCAGTTACAAGGTGCAGGTTTGTTTCCTCCACCTCCTCCTCAAAGTCCTTCCCTCTTTTACCCTGATAAACAGTGGCAAACATAATGCTTGCAAGTTTCTGCTCCTGTTTCTGAAAGCCTGGTTATGCCACAACCTCTTCAGGTCCTCATGACTGGCTCCCTCTTGCTTCCAAAAGGCTCTCGCGGCGAAATCATCTCCTGAGCAGCTCCCAGCAACAGGAACAGGGGCCCTGCAGATCCTCAGGATGGTGAAAGAACCTTTTTATGTAGTACCAGAACTTAAGTGTGGCCTGCAAATATCCAAGTGCATGTACACACCACCTCTGGCCATTTTGACATGTGATTAACTTTAAATCAGATATTCCATAACTTCTGTTCTGTTTTTGGCAAACTGTTTTCAGTTATATAAACCATTAATTTCTCCTGTCCAGGCAAGTTTTGCTGCCTCTCAGTCAATATTTGTTCTCTAGTTTCAACATCTTTAGGAAGCATTAGAGAAAATCTGTTAATTATTTTCTAGGCATGTAACCAGAGCAGGATAGGAATGATTGTTACCAAGAGAACTAATTCACCTACCTTTTCACCTCCCATTTTTTTAAAAGAATAAAGGCAGAATCCTGTTATTTAAAAGGCTGGTATTCATTACTTTAAAAATCAAGCAAATATATCATTTTAATATGAAGATACAAATGTAGTATAAAAAATACCTCAATAGTAGCCGATGTACAGCTTTAACCAATTTATTCAGCATAGTCTTTCCCAGAAGTTTACTTAATATTCCTTTCATACATTCATAAAAATATTAGACTTCTTACTGTTGCTGTCCTTTAAAATCTCTTCTCATATATAATGCAAACAATCTGATTGATTTAGCTTGCTTTTCTGCTTTATGTTGGAGGCTTTTTGCACACTGAATATGTTTTGTTCACTTTCTTAAACATCTATTGCTCAGGGCTCTTCCATGTCTGCCTTTGATTTCCTGGATAACATCAGTCACTAAAAATTCCACTATATTTAATATTAAGCTTCTATTCATAGTAAAGAACATATTTAACCCAAGGAATTAGAAGGGTGTATGTATATTAATTGTCCTGAAACTTTCAGTGGTAGCTTTGCAATAAGTCAACATTTCCATTTTTAAGCTGAGATTTTCAAATTTGCTAATTCCTACAAAGACTGAAGAGAAAAAGTAAACTCTATTCTTCTGGTGACTTTCAGAATCTTGCTCTAGTCTGGCAATGGTGATACCAGTGATACATATACATTTTTATAAAACCTTTACAAGACACCCACTGATCTTGATATATGAATTCATCATACAAACAAGACCAAATTCAACATGGATTTTCTTTGTTCACTGTCTCACATGACTGATAGCAATAAGATGGATTATGGCTTAATTCATAAGTTTTGAGTCAATTACTTTATTTAATACCAAAGAAAACAATTATTTCTTTGTTCTCTGCCAATTTGTAAAATATTATCATTTCTCTTAAGTTTGTTCTGTTCAAAAATCTGCATACTGTTTTATATTACCAGAGAGGTTCTTGCAGGATCAAATCTATTCCTATCAAGTTTTCAATAGCATAATTGTCTATGAAGTTTTCAAAGGAGTCCACAGTCACTCACACACATATGTCAAAACTGCTGAGATTTGACCACGTCTGAAAAGCTAGGTCAGTGTTCCTTTTATACATACTGCTGTTGTCAGAAGATTTACAGACAGGAAATTAAACCAAGTGGCAATTAAATAAAAGTTTACTTCTGTTAATAAGTTTTAATAAGATCAGTTCTAAATGTGTGCAAGGGATTTTCCAGTCTCCTAAATTAATCTGATGCAATAAATCTGAATCAGAAACATATAATTTTGTATAAGCCATGGCACAGCATTTCTTTAATTGTGTACCTCTACTGATCTCTGCAATATTCGGCAACTTATATCTGGTTGAGGTGCCTGACACATTTAGTAATTATAACTTCCACTTATTCAGGCCCTTGAGTTTGGGATCTCTACAAACTCTAGACAATGTCCAAGGAAAATCTTCTTTTGATGTGTTATCATTGGGAATTTGGGGCAGTGCAGCTTCAGTGAAATCACACCAGTATTTCCCAGTCAGATTTCAACAGGGGCAGAAGAGAAGCTGGGCAAGTCAGAATGCCATGGAGGTCCCACAGGGAGCTGGGCTCGCTGCCTCCTCTGCTCTAGCTGTCCCTCCAATACTGCCTGCTGCAGACACAGCTTACGTTGGTGAAGTCCTTTCTGGGTTACACATGAAGCACTTCCTTGGTCAGTGGGACAGGGATTTTAGGCAAAAATGCTGCTCTGCTGTTGGTTAAGTCTAGATCAGGTTGTGCTGGGGGGGGGGAATGGAAGGTTTCTGGCAGATGAGCAGGGCTATGGCAATTCAAGGGTGAATTCTTCCTCGGTCCTAAGAGATGCCAGCACAACTGTGTAAACTCATAAACAGTGTAAACTTTGCCTCAGTTAAATATCACTTGGATTGATTGGGCTCTGAGTTTGCTTGAGAAATTATGTCAGTGAGTGATCCTCATTCAAACCTAAATATTCACCTCTTAGATTTGTACTTCTCATGCAAACGGAAAGGAACTTGGGCCAGGATTTTGCATCTGAGAGGACTAAGCACGGATCAAATCACTGATATCCAAGGATTTCTAGGTTCTGGGAAAGCTCAGACAATTATATTTAAGGGAATTATTAAAATTCAATAAATTATTTAAATATTGATAAGTTTCACACATGACTTCTGATACTTGAGGCTGGCAGCATATTATGAATATTACAGAATTTTTTTTAAAGTCACTATGTATTTTTTGGAACTATATTTAATGAAAGGGAAAGAAGGTCTTCTACCTTTGCATTTTGCCAAAAGGACAGAAAAGGGGCTGACTTCTGTCAGTGATTCTGTGACTGGATTATTTTCTACATTAATAGCATGTAAAATTCTGCAATATTCTCAATTAGGTATAGCAAGGAAAAAATATGGAAGGAAATGGCTGGGAAAAAAACTTTCATTATAGGAATTATTTTATCTTTATTTATGACTTTTAATAGAAGGAAGAAACCAGTCAAATTACTATTTAAACATTTTAACATTGGCACCTTTCAAGCTCTACATATTGAAATAACTAAATTTTTTTTTTTGTTCACAAGAACTAGTCAAGCTCTTAGGAGAAAGTTGACTCAAAAATTGCTAGTAGGAAATGGAACATCCATTTCCAGCCAGACTACAATAGATTGAAAGACTTTTTGCTGTGTTCTCTTGACTGTTTATTTACAGAATGCCGTTCATAAACATGGGTATCCATTAAAGTCTCAGAGGCAGATTTGCAGGCAAATGAATGACCACTGTGTGCACAGAGCAGGGGATGCAAGTGCCCTGTGAAACCAGACTCGTATCTATAACAAATGGCATGAGCTGTGCCAAGGAGCTCGGTGCACTTTGTAAGGGACAGCAGTGTGCACTGCCACCATCACAACTGCTCCTCTTGGTGGCAGTCTGAGTACAGAGGTCAAGGACAGAAAGGAATGGAAGAGATTGCCCTTTGCTCCATGCCAGCCTGTGTACTACCTGTTCTTGTAACTTAATGACGCGACATTTTGTTTAGGGAGTAAATTTACACTGAAGTCTTTACAAATAGTATTTACTAACAGAACTAATTTAAAATGGTACCTCTATTTTCTTTAACAAATCTTTTTGAGGATTGTGATTCTGAATTGAAGCTTTTTCTGGGCATATCACTAAAATGGAAGCAATATAAAACAAAGATCTAAAGTTCAGCAACAGGCTGGCCAGGCAGGCGAGAAGAGCTCTAAATTATAAATGATGAAAGACACAGACCTTATGTACTGAGTCCAGCAATGAACCACAAAGTTCACAAAGCAATAGGAGAATCTGATAAAAATAGAGGCTGAGAAAACTGAGACTCTTCAGCCCAAAAAGGTTTGGGGGCATCTTAACAACATACATACCTGACAGGAGGGCATGAAGAAGACTGTCAGATCCTTCTCAGCAGTGCTGAAAAACATTGTCCATAGTAAAAACTTGTCAAGTAACCTAAGATCTCCAGGGAGTAAATGGGAGAATGGCTGACATTAAAAGGCTGCTGCCTTTTGCCTTAGTCTGTATACTAAAATTCATGCCAAGCTATGAAGAAATCCATACTTTTGGTCAAAGCTGCAGTGCATCTGGCAACCCTTCACACTAGACTGGCCATTTACTTCAGGAAATCTCCCCCAGAGTCTATAATCTCTGTTGATTACTAACTTAATGATCCCCCAGAGCTAATAATTGGTAGTTTTAAGAGAACATAAACATTTGCAGCTCTATGGAAAAAGCAGTTAACTTATGATCTTCAGTGTTTATGTTTTTAAAATTATTTTTGTAAGAAAAGGGATAGAGAATTATTCTAAAAGAAACATGAAATTAAGGATGTTTATAAGAGTTCCCAGAGGATACCAAGTCAGTGACACCAAAACATTTTAGTGCCAAAACCTGGCTGTGTTAGGATCACACAGTACCTGTTGTAAAAACCAACAGAATCAATTCTCACAATGTATTCATTTAGAAAAAAAACCACAAACAACTCTGAATATTGTTTTCTTGGATTATACATATGAATCTCCAATGTCCAGACAGCAAGCAAGATATTAACCACAACAAAATTCATGCAATTGAAATAAGCATGTTTGATCTGTGTTTTTTCAGAAAATCTTAACTGAATAAACCACATTTACTGCTATAGGATGGGCAGAGACATTCAAATACAAACACTGAGGTGAACTGGGAAACCTTATAAATGCCTTTGACATTTACGTGCTGCTTGAATCTATTTAAATAACCATGTCTGTCAGTTATCCTTCTTAGGAGTTTCCATGTATCACAAGGGCTCAGGAATGGTCTACTACTAAGAACTACTCCATAAATAGTTCCATTTCTGTAGGTACTATGAACGTCAAAGGCAAATGATATCATATGTATTAAAATCACAAAGCACACATATTTCTGAGAGTCTCTGAAATTAAATTTAGATACAAATGTGAATTAGGTTTAATAAAAATAAAATGTTCAATACTGTGGAAAAAAAGGAGAGTAAAAGAGATAGAACAGAAAATAAATGTCATGTTCCAGCAGAGAAACTTTAAAATTTATTACAAAAATTTTAAAAGAACTTTTGTTGTTTTCTGATATTTCTTTCTGTTTTGTTGCACGCTTGACAGCACAAGAGTACAATTTTAAGAGTGTATCTAAATTAAGGAAAATGCAATAAGAATTTCTTTATAACATAAAAATTATTATGGGACAGCCCAGAGACATCTGGAATATTTTATTACAAAGAAAATGTATCACCTTACAGTAGTACCAAATTATAAAATTATCTTTATTTGTTATCTCAAAGTACAAATAGTGTAGTTTATCCTTTGTAAAAAGAGATGAGCATGAGGAAGATTTGATGAAAGCATGATAAGCATTTTAGGTGATTTGCACATAGAAAAAAATTATAATAAAATTATACTAAATTTGTTAGTTTACAAAAATGTAAACCCCCCACCTCCCAGCCCCCAAAGAAAATGATATCACTTGGTCAGTCTGCCTGTATTCACTTGTTCTCCCTCCAGAGACTGACATGCCACTCTGTTTCACTGAATTAATGTGATCACAATATAAAGAATTGATGTCTAAACTGATTTATCATGTGTGATAAAGATGAATGTGTAAGTCTTACATAGAAGTTAATTTTTTAGAACGTTTTAGCTGGGTATGAGACACATCCTCTATAGGTGCCTTCTCCTTCAAAGAAACTACTATGTGGAATGTTCCAAAGTCAGTAAAAAAATATGACTGAACACATAATGCAAAAAAATGTTACAATTCCTTCACATGATTTCACTGAGGCTCTTCATCATCCTCTTCTTTTAAAGCACAGAATGAAAAGTAATGAGCTAGAAATTAGGAAGATGAAAAGCACTAATTTAACTCTATGTAGTTACATATAAAATTATTTTCAAGTCTCTACCGCTTTTATATGTATTGATCAAATATTGAAAGTACTAATATTGAATTTGAGTAAGAATAAATGTGCCTTTCTTCCGCTGTTTTCTTGTAAACTGTGTGTGTGTACAACAGTGAGAACACTGCTGGGTTGCCACAAGTTGCTATCACTGGGTCACCTGTCAAGAAGATGCTGCAGACTCACACACCCACCAGGGAGGGGCCTGTCCCCCAGGCTGCTGGGGGCAGCAGCCCAGTCAGAGAAAAGGAGTCAGGCCAAATTGTGCTTGTAATGTGCTGATTTTCCTATACCTTTTAATATCTGTAGAGTATCTGCAGCCTGGCAAAAAATTAGTTCCATATATAGTGTTTCATATGATGGTCAGAGGGAAAAGTAATGTTTGGCATGATTGAGCATCTATCAGTGACCTGTTCTTCGTGCTCAAGAGTATCTGTGTCAGTTGCCCTCGTTGATTCTTTGAGATCTATTGATAAATATTAATGTTGACTTACTGTGGCTTCTGGCAGACAGATGATGTACTTTGGCAATACTCTTATCAAATCAAGAATGGCCAAAGGCTGTATGTTTTATTTTCTTACACCAAGAATCCCTCATTGCTTTTGATTTACATGGTAGGCATAAACAGAAGTAAGATTAATTATATTGCAGTCCTCCTACTGTGCTGGAATTCAGATCTGTTTCAATGAACACAGATCATTTACTGTCATAGCTGGCACTTAAATTCAGCCTTCTCATGTAGCTTTGGAATGTTTGCTCCTCAAATTCAAGACATTTTCTACCATTCATTTTCCGTTCATGTATGTAATATTGAACTTCTAGTGGCAGGAGACTTTAAACATGTATAACCATATATCTGTATCTATGTAGATACATGGTTATCTGTGGTATATCTGTGACCAGACTCAAGATTCCCTCTTTGCCTAATGTTTGTCAGTGATTATCCTTTTTGCACTATTTCATAGAACTGACATCTCCAACTTTTTCTGAAGAAATGTAGACCTTGACTGGATATTTATGCTTACAGAATAAAAATTTTACTGTTTCCTCAGTTTGAATTTAATCAGTTTTCTGGCTGTGCTAAGTCACATTTTAATTCTTTTATTCCATCTTCACTGAGGTAAATCATTCAAGCACTTGAGCAAGCTCAGACTTCTGTAAGGTCTTAAGAATTTCACACATTTTATTCATGTATAGCTTCATAATTATTTACTTTTAGTAATCCCATTTCTATCATCTCCTGACTATTTCAAGGAAAGCTAAGTTCTAACCTTTAGAAGATTTCTCCATAATATTCTGTTTTCCTGCCCTTAAGTGCCTCCCACAAATACACGTGTGTACATCTGTGCACGTGTATAATGTGGGGTAAGAATCTGGGTGGAATTTCTCATATGAAGTTTTAATAGGAACTTCTGTGTACACAGCACAGTATATATACAGTGAATGAAGGAGATAACGCACAGGTACACATATCTACACATCTGACAATTTTATAAGAATTAATTGGTTAGTTTAGAATGCTAAAATGGCTCCCTGAGGATTTATGAGCTAAGAATGCTCAGGGGTTTAGTGTCCTGACATCTCTTTAATTAGCGGTCTCCAAGATCTCACACTAAGAAGATGCTAAGCCAGTGCCTTCTGTCATATCTCAAGAGTATCAGAAGGCTTGGAAACCACAGAGGAAGATGAATGCATTATGTCTGTGAGCTATACAATATGTACAAAGTACATTTTTCTTACTAGTAACAGGTTAGGACTTTTTGCTGCCATTCCTGCTTTGATAGTGATGCAGTTCTAAAAGAAATCCTAAGAAAAATCCAGAAAAATGGGTGAGGTAAATAAAGATGCCGTTGAAAAATACTTGGAGAACAATCCCCAGTTTGCCAAGGAGTATTTCGACCGAAAAATGAGACCTGAAGTGGTGGGAAGCATCTTTAACGTGAACCCTGGAGATGTGAAGGAAGGAGTCAGCTTCAAAGAAATGTCCCGTCTGGAGGAGAGTAACATAATTTTTGAGCTGGTATCAGAACTTCAGGATGAGGCATGTGTTATGGAAAAGATGGTGCACAAGGTCCTGCAGAGGCTGGCACAGCTGCTGGCAGCTGATCGGTGTAGTCTGTTCATTTGTCGCTCCCGAAATGGTACTCCAGAGGTAGCCTCCAGGATTCTTGATATCACTCCGACTTCCAGCTATGAGCAGAATTTGGTGAAACCAGAAAATGAGACTGTTTTTCCTCTGGACATTGGGATAGTGGGATGGGTTGCTCATACCAAGAAGTTTTTTAATATACCTGATGTGACAAAGGTAAGTGACTTCTCTTGGGGAATGGGATTCTGTGCATTCACTTCTTCCTGCCCAGAGTTTGAATTAAAAAGTTGTTCTTCAGAAAAATCTGAGACAGAAATCCAGACCAATAACATGAGAAAAGCATCAGCAGAGATGGCTTAAAATCCAATAGAACCACATAAAGTTGCCTAGTTCGGTGTTTTCAGTGTCCTTGCAGTAGTTGTAATGTCAGTGACTATAATAATGGAGGAGAGTATTAGATTAATAGAGACCATTAAGTACCTGAGTTTCTGCGGAACAAGGCAGGCTTGTATTCTGTTTTCCAGTATGGGCTTGCAAGTGTTCTCTGGTATCATTTCATGCTGCCATGCATGCATCTCTGAATCATTTAATTTGCAGCTTTTGTAATGAAGAAGTATCTTTATTAGTAAGTGAATGAGGACAGAGGAAGATGATGTCAACATACACGTTCAGCTTTATGTCAGTGCTTGATTTAAAATGGGTTTGATTTTGAGTATGTCTGGATCCAGGGCTTTTGTTCAAAACCATCTATAGAAGAAAATTATTGAGTCAGAGCTGTTCTGAAATTTTTGAGGTTCCTGTTGAATCTGTGCTAAATCACCTTCTTTGTTTAAGGTGCGGATAAGAGTTTATTTATTACATTATTTATTTATTTTAGTTTTTATTATTATTATTTATTACAAATGTTAATTTAAATGGTGAGTGACCTAACAAAAGTGAAACATGCATGAGTGAGATCTGCTTGAGAAACTGCTTTGAAATACATGGGGACATGTAGTTTGAACATGCTTTGAATTTTAAGGTTTCCTTAAAAATAACTAACCTTGCATCATCAAATGCTGCCATCTTCATTTCTTTTTAGTCCTATGTTGAACATAATCAAATGGTGCTGAGATAATTATAAAGACAACAGTCTGAATTCGCAGTATTTCCTATACAGTCAATTTAAAATTTCAGAATATTTAAGAGATAGAAACCACTACTGTATCCTATGCTCCATGCAAATAATCAAAATATTTATACACTGCAATTAACTATGTTTTGCAGGAGGTAAACAAAAATTATCTTTTATCATGCTAAAAGTTATAAAGGGCTACTTCTAAAGCTTAGAAACAAGTGAATGCTTATATATAGGAAAATAACATTCCAATACACAGTAAACTGCCTCAGATGTAAGTAGGAATCACAGGGGCAAACAGAAGACTGACTGATTTGAGAAAACCATCAGTTCATTTTCAACTGACCACTAATATCCTTTCTTCAATGGCTGCTGTTCTGACAAGAAGTGTCTGATTTATTGCCTCTTACCACCACGTGGGGAGATTGGAGGATAATCCGTCCAAGTTCATAAAACTGATTACATGAGAAAAGATCAGGAGGATCAGGGAAGATGTGCCTCCTATCAGACACTGCACTGCTTCTTAATATCATTATGTCAGAGGTGCCCAGAGCAGGGCTAACCAAATATTTCTGTGTTTGCAATAGGGTTTGTTCAAAATTTTGTGACAAGTATTATTTATACATGCTTAAGTAAGATAACTTTTCTGTCCATCTAATCCTGCTAGGTGTTTTTTGCTCAATAATTTACGTCATCTGAGTATCTGTTACTATTCAATCATTCTAAGGTAATCTTTACTTAGGCACCCATTTACACTCTTAGGATTACTGAGGCCTATGCCATTAGCCACACATTTAAAAATGAAATTCAACTAGGGTCTCATTAATCTAAATTTGGTAACTAAATATCCTTGGAATATTGACAGTTTATTACATAATTGCAAAAATCCCAGAGACTTCTCTGGAACCAAGGTTTGATATTTAAAAACAGCCCTAAAGATCTCAAAAACATCGGGATTTTCATTCTTTGCGTACAAAAAGTCAATGTCCAAGTTCACACTCCTCACACAAGCAGATCTCCCTATTATGTCACCAGAATCTTTATCTCCATAGCAAACCCAGAACTGCAGCTTGAATCACTAATGTTTAAAGCATATAATTAGTCCATGGCAGCAGAAATATGCAGCCACTGAAGTCTTTATCACATTTTAGAAAGGATATTTATTTTTCAGTTAACTACATATACACTTCAGTCAAACAAGATTGTCTGCTATCCACATTAGGAACAAAAAATGACAGGAAGAGTTAAGCCAGAGAAGAAATTTTCCCCTAGTGCCTTGTCAGAATACAAAATGCACAATGATTATCTTTAGTTGGCTTTAGTACTTTAAAAATGTTATTTCTATCCACTTTTTACTGTTGACATGGTCCATATCCAAACAGCATAGTGTTTTTTAAGTCTTAAGTACATGACAACATTGACAAAGGCATGGTGTGACATTTTCATACTTCAGTCATTACCCCTTTATAACAAAAGTAAATGCAATAAAAGATCACAACAGCAATAAATCACTGAAAAATAAATGACTCCACTTTTAGTGCCTGGTAACCGGTTCTTTAGGGATTATCTCCTTCTAACTGGAAAGGTACCAATAAACGTGAGGAAGCTCCTCATCCTGACTAATGCTCCAGAAAAGAAAAGCAGAGGGAAAGATACAGACCTTTGATAATTAACTTAGTAGTCAGTCTCCTCCCCACAAGATTATGGACCTGTTGACTGTGAGAGCTAATAGTGTTTAATCCAGGATTTCATAGTTGTGAGAAACAGGAGGCCAGGCAGGACCATTCCCCTAATAATTTGTCTTACATTATTCACAGTGTATAGCAGATTGTGTGCCTCAAATATTACAAACTAAAATAATAAACTACAAAAAAATTGATATGTCCATTAATATTCTTTTAACAGTAACTGATAACACAGACAACATTATAAAGGAGAATACAATTGCCTTACATTTTTCTCCAAGGCATTATTTCCAAATAAAACTAAGAACTAAAAAATACTTCTACAAGGAGTATGTATTTTTTGGGGAATCAAAATCTGATATTCTCAGCTTGTAAGAACCAATAATAAAGACTTTATATATTTGCTTTAATCCATAACCTATTTAAATTATTGCACTGTTCCTTTCAGTTCAAAGGTATTTGAAAACAAGGATTTAATTAAGGACTGGAAACTCAAGAAATAATATTGTTTGTTTTAGTTGAGTATAAAATTATAAAAATGGTGGGAAATGCTTCAAAAGAAGTGAAGGCTTTTGGATTAGATCTATAAAGGAGCTGAAATATTTTGATGCTTAAGAAACTAGCCATCATTTTTAGAGGTCTTGCACTGCAATTCACGACTCCCAGTGAAGTGAAGAAACAAGAGACCATGGGAGATTCCAACTGAGATTAAACAGCCAGAAGAGTGATTGTTGTGGCACCTAATTTAACCACTGGAAACCCATGGTACAAATCAACTTAAACACATCTTCAAGTTGCAAGCACTGGTATCATCCCTTTGTAAGCTGATCCAGCTTCAGAACAGCAGCTCTACACTTTAACCCAAGAGTGGGAGAGACTTTAGTTCCAGGCCTGTCTAAACTGACAGGAGTTTCAGATTAATGTGGATGTTCTGGTCCCCAGACTCCAGGCTGTCTGAGGTAGCTTTTTGCATGGGAAGAATATGCACTGTAAATGTTAATGTCTCTTCCTCCATTTTATCTTATCTTCATAATAAACACCAGATTGCCAGAAACTCATACTCAACAAATATTAACTGGAAAAATTGAAACACATTCCAATCTTCTATAATGGCAAAGATTTAGTCAATTTACCAGAATATTTTAATACAGGAAAGCATTTCTATTCATTGTGCCTTCCAGAAAAAAAACCCAATAAATTCTTTCCTTTATTTACTATTCTAACAGGAAAGTTTCCAAAACTGAAGGAAAAAAGTACATCAAAAATGAAAATTAAAAGTTCCCTTTTATCTAATTTTCTTGTTTCATGTGAAAAAGCAATTAATATAATACAAATCCAATTTCAAGAAGTCACAAAATAATCACTACATATGGCAAATAACAAGCAAGCATTTCAGGGACATAACTCTAGTCATCTTGACAATAACAAAATCAATTTGTTTTGTAATGCTAGTGAGTTGTATCTTAAAATAAAATTGACATCCCTGACAATATGTAATTTTTGGAGTGTGGCCCAAGAAAGGGCCGGGTAGATGGTATGTGTTTTTTCTTTTCTATTCATACCCAATTATATCATTATGAAACAAAAACATTTGTAAGTTGAAATTAGGCTAAGTAGAAGTAAGAGATGAAGCATTATAACACATTATTATCACCTACCAAGTGGTAAAAATTTTGAGAAATGTGAGCCAAATGCAAGACAATAAGTGGAAGAACAAATAATAAGGAAGAGAAGAAAATGCTGTAAAACTACCAGAAAGAAAACCAGAAACATGTGGAGATGATGCAAAGAAATATGTACAGTCTGATTTCATCTATCCAAACCAGAACCTCCCACCCAATAGGAGCAAAATAGTCATAACTGCAAGGGGTCACAGTAACCCCTTCTTCCTCTGTGCTTTACAAGGGGAAAGAGGTGGAGGAGAACAGACATCTGCTGTCTTGGTTCTATCTCCTCACCTGCAGGATTAAATCTTACCCTTGTGCCCTGGGTCACTTCAGCCTCAGACAGCAATGCAGGGAGGAGTGGCTGGACAGCTCCGGGCAGAAAAGGGCTTGGGGGTGCTGATCAGCAGCAGCTGAACAGGAGCCAGCAGTGCCCAGCTGGGCAAGAAGGCCAAGGGATCCTGGCCTGGATCAGAAACAGTGTGGCCAGCAGGACTGGGGCAGAGATTGCTGCCCTGTACCAAGCACTGGGGAGGCCACACAATGAATCCTGTGCCCAGTTGTGGGCACCTCATACAAGAAATATATTGAGGTGCTGGAGCATCTCCAGAGCAGGGTTACAAAGCTGAAGGAGGATCTGGAACACAAGTCCTGTGAGGAGTGACTGAAGTAGCTGGGGGTGTTGAGCCTGGAGAAAAGCAGGCTTAGAGGGGCCTTATCAATGTCTACAAATCCCTGAAAGGTGGGGGTCAGCCTCTTCTCCCAAATAACAAATAGTAGGATAAAGGGAAGTGGACTCAAGTTGTGCCAGGAGATGTTCAGATTGGATATTAGGAAACATTCCCCCATCAAAAGGGTTGTGCTAACTGGTTGTGCTAGCTAGACTCTGGTGCTGGCTTTGCAAATCCAGGATATATTGCATACCTCAGGGCCTTTTAAAAGAACTGATCATTGTAAAGTAAATGGCTTGGAATCTCAACAGTAAATGGAGCTAGTAGGAAATGTCTGCAAATGTACTACAGTTGGGGAGTTAGCAGCAGATTTCTTTTCCATAATTTCTCTTTTAAAGTCTATTTTGTGATTTAACTGAGAGCTGAAAGTTCAAAACATTGTTCTAAAAGATAGTTTGATTCATAAGATCAGGCTCAAGTAAACTGAGTTTCCACATTTATGTAGTCATGGAAGCACCAAGATGTTCTTCTGGCTCTGGTACTGCAGACCACATTTCTTGCTTATTCTTCTATGAACATGATTCCTTAGATATTGTGAAGAGTGATCTTCTTTGGAAAAAAAGAAAGCGCTTATGTTCCCAAGAGAAAATATTTTTACAACTCTCTTGGAAATAAAGGCTTCAAAACTCCTAGAAATTATGTATTAAAATGTTTCTATCCTTTGCAAAAATTGCATGACCAAAATGCTTCCTCTGAACACTTCTGATCACTGCTGCTTCTACCCTCATTCTGGCATTATTAAACAAAGTAAGACAGAGCAGCTGAATCCTGCTGATTCATCTCATTTGGTGTCTACAGATCCCTTTTAAGTGTTCAGAAATCCAGGAGTGTCTTAAGTGTTTATTTACTCCTTCAAAGGAATAACACAGTATCCTAAACCCAGGAACATGGGCCTCACTAGGAACACTAGATGCCCTTAGTGACACAGAGGGACTTCAAAACAGGGTCAAGTTACCTGTCTAATTTACTGGGTTTTCAACGGCTAAAACAGTCAGAAATGCAATACCTGAAGCTCAAAACCACACCCAAGTCCAGAATGGTTGTGTGGGTAGATAATACATCCCACAGAAAAACAAGTATTTCCATGTAATTACATACTTGTTTAGCAGGCTGCAGGACAGTATTTGATTCTCACGCAGAAGAGACAGATTGCCTGGCATTTTCTTTGGATGTCTGTTACAGGAGATGCCCCTATGCCTTTCTCTGAGAAAAACAGAAAATAACAACTCAGGCAGTTTGTTGGAAACAGAGAAAGCGTCCCATTTTCACATGGACAATATATTCAAAAGTGGCTACATTTTCCAGGAACCTAAATGGAGCCTGATACATTGAATGAGATTTATGGGGATGATTTATGTCCTTAAGGGAATCAATTCTCTGTGAGAGAGCCCAGGGCATAGATACAATATTTAAGAGTTACTTCCAGACATTTGTTTCACTGAAATGCAGCCCTAGAAGGAAATATAAAATGCAAACATAAAAGATGGACTGCCTAAAGACTATGAAAAAAAAGGAAAAAGCCCAAACCCTAATATTTTGATGACATAAAAAAATTCTTTCTTGTTAGAGTTGTATATGTTATAAATTCAGCCTATACTAGAAACAATTGCTAGAGGGAAGAGGGGCGAAAGAGAATTAAGAGGAAAAATCTAAATAACAAACAAACAGTTTTAGTTCTGCCACTTCCAAGCATTGTCATGCTTGATTTTATAACCTAGAAAATGCTTATTTGTTTGGGGTTTTCTTTAAGAAGCTTTATGTATACTCTATGAAAGCTGAAGTTGCATGATGTGGCATCCTGCAATATTCTCCAGCCTGTCAGCAAGGAGGACACCTTGGGATGCACCAGGCAGATGTCAGCTGCCTAAGCTAAGGCAGTAATGAACAGCAGCAGTGTGTGCAGCTCTGGGCATAGACATGCAGCATGAGCGAGCTGAGTGCTCATCTCTGGAGAGGTTTGAGTACTGACATGTTAGCAGTGAAATGTGAGGGGATGGAAAAGGCTCTGTGAAGACAGAGTCTGGCTATTTTAGCTGCTTAGTAGAACCATGGCATTTCTCAGTATGCACATCTCAACAGATTTCAAACCTCTAACTCATAACTCACTTCAGATCAATTTTCTTAATAACATAACAAAACATAACAACCCTTGACAAACAGATTTCCCTGGAAATGTTTAAATCCCTTTTTTATTAAATTAAAGAGAACACTAAAGCCTTTGAAGAAAACACCAAGAATTTCTTGGATATGAGGAAATAAATATATGAGTTAATATATGCAATAAATAATATGAGTTATCCATGAAGCATGAACCAGCTTCTCAATATTTTTACATTAAAAAAACTAAAATAATGGCTTTTGCTAAACCCTCCTCAGCATTTGGTTTTGAGGATGAAAATGTAAATATGGAGTATTGAGTTGTGGCTCATTCATTAGTCACATGGCCTTATTCCCACAGGATCACACACTCAATAAAAGCAGCTGTGGTCCTATATCCTATACCTATATCCTCTGCTTTCACCAATAGAGCTGTAGAACTGGGAGCAACAGGGATGGGAGTGTGTCAGACAGGAAGAAATAAGAAACAGGTCAGCTAGGGGAATACCTGCTGGGGATGCTTCTCTGCCATAAGTATTTTATACAGGACAGAACGTACTTTTAAATATTGTATGAGGGAAATGCAAAATGAATTTTATTTACTGAAATAATACAATAATAATAAATATTAACACAGATATGAAGTAATTCTCTAAAACACAAACCATATAGATTAGATTCCCAGGCAGTCACAAGATCATGTATTTCCCATATTTTTAATTCCTCAGTATTATAATAAAGACCTGCACAAAACTTGGTTTCAGAGGCTACCTTCATAACCAATGCTTCAGTTAAGCTTGTACATATAACTCTGTAAGATCAAGTTAAGTAATGATAGTGGGTTTTTCCAAGTATGAACCTGCTGCACTGTGAAACAGTGCTCACAGCATTGCAAACATCAGTTACCAAATAAAATGATCATTTGCTTTTGGCATGGTAATTGTTCTGCATTTAACTTGTGATTTTTCCCCCTTTTTTTCAGAACAACCATTTTTCTGACTTCATGGACAAAAAAACTGGTTATAAAACAGTCAATATGTTGGCAACGGCAATTACACAGGGTAAAGAGGTGCTTGCTGTTGTGATGGCACTCAACAAATTAAATGCCCCTGAGTTCTCAAAAGAGGATGAAGAGGTAAAATGTCACACGATAACACAGCTTTTAGTTCAACAAGTAGTTTGAGTGACTCTATATCTTAATTTAATACTTTTGTTTAATTTTTGATCTTTGTCATTTTTAGGTATTTAAAAAATACCTCAACTTTATGTCTTTGATGATAAGAAATAATCATACGTCGTATCTCCACAATATCGAATCACGAAAAAGCCAGGTATAGAAGCATTTTTTAATAAAAATAGTTCATTTTTCTCTGAAAGAATTATCATTCCCACTATTTTATAAACTTGCAATCTTATTGAAGTAAGGATACAATCTATCTATTCTTTTTAAAATTTGTTAACAGTGATACACTTTATAATTTCATTCTGGAATGCCTAGGATTCATATGTTTATGTTTTCTTACTGTTCTGAATATTATCCTCCTTCTCTTTTGTTGTAAATAGATGCTTTTGTGGTCTGCCAACAAAGTATTTGAAGAGCTAACAGATATAGAACGACAGTTTCATAAAGCACTGTACACTATTCGAATGTATTTGAATTGTGAAAGATACTCTGTTGGTCTGCTGGACATGACTAAAGAGAAGGTAAAAACTGTTTTTCCTACTTGCTAGAAACTCCTAACATGAAGTCTCCAAGACACAAAGTTCCCATGCTTTCTAACTCTTGGGGATAATTTATTTAAAACCTAACAATGTTACAAAGATTAAATGCAAAATATAAATATGGCAAAGGATACAATTAAAATAAACATAAAGGCCAATTCTGTAATAATTTTTCATATTCATAATTCCATGCAAGAAAGGGTGGAGGTGCAGGTCTGATTATTGCTTTAGAAACATCTACCTGCTAAAAGAACAATTAAGCTGTGCAACTATTTAGGGATAAGATTAGCCTGCAATTAGCGGGCAAACATTTCTTGTCTGGAATATAATTACCAATGTTTTCTTAATGCTCTCTGAAATATGACCATTGTAAGCTAAGTAGAAATAAAAATCAAAATCAAACTGTAATACACAGATGTGATGTTATCTATGAGCCCAGAACTGATTTGTTTTTTCCTTTTTCCCTGTGTATCATTTTCTCAGGAGTTCTATGACGAGTGGCCAATCCGGCTGGGGGAGGCAGAGCCTTACAAAGGCCCCAAGACACCTGATGGACGAGTGAGGATGTTCATTTTTCTTTTTATGAATCTTAAGTTTGATACTGAAGTTCTACAAGTCACCTAGATGTTTTTATATTTTTATTTAGGAAGTCAACTTCTATAAGATTATTGACTATCTGTTACATGGACAAGAAGAAATCAAAGTCATTCCGTGAGTATTCACTGGCAGGTGATGAATATGTGGTAATTAAACATTTCTGGGATAGAATAGAATGCCTACATTGTAGAAATAAATTAATTTCATTGTCTCTCAAAAGGTCACCTCCAGCAGATCACTGGTGTCTTGTCAGTGGATTGCCAACATATGTGGCTGAAAATGGTCTTGTAAGTTCACAGCAAAACTAAAAACTAGCAT